>NC_064638.1:1201974678-1203224678 GCF_023864345.2 Schistocerca serialis cubense | reverse complement strand
GGGAGTAATCGGCTAAATTACAGGTCCGTATCATTAACGTCGATATGCAGCAGGATTTTGGAGCATATATTGTGTTCGAACATATAAATTACCTAGTAGAGAACAGTGTATTGACACACAGTCATCACGGATTTAGAAAACATCGTTCTTATGAAACACGGCTAGCCCTTTATTCACACGAAATGTCGAGTACAATAGACAAGGGATTTCAAATTGATTCCATATTTCTTGTTTTCCAGAAGGCTTTCGGCACCGTGCCTCACAAGCGGCATGCAATCAAATTGCGTCTTTATGGAATATCTCTTACTTAAGGGACTGTATTCGTGATTTCCTGTCGGAGAGATCACAATTCATATAATTGACGGAAAGTCATGCAGCAAAATATAAGTTATTTCTGGCGTTTCCCAAGGCAGTGCTACAGGCCCTCTGTTCTTCCTTATCCATATAAACGATTTATGAGACAATCTGAGCAGCGGTATTGGGTTGTCCGCAGATGACAATGTCGTCTACCGACTGGTAAAGTCATCAGAAGAACAAAACAAAACGATTTAGAAAAGATATCTGTGTGGTCCGAAACTTGGCCGTTGACCCCAAATAATGAAAAGAGTTGGGTCATCCACATGAGTGCTAAAAGAAATCCGTTAAACTTCTGTTACACGGCAAATCGATCAAACGTAAAGGCCGTAAATTCAACTAAATACTTAGGAATTGCATTTACGAACACCTTAAATTGGAAAGAAAACACAAAAATTGTTGTTAAGAAGGTGAACGAAAGACTGCGATTTATTGGCAAATCACTTAGAAGATGCAACAGATCTACTAAAGAGACTACACTTGTCCGTCATCTTGTGGATTATCGCTGCTCATTCTGGGATAATTACCAGACTAGGTTAACGGAGTAAATCGAGAAAGTTCAAAGAAGAGCACCTCGTTTTGTATTATCGAGAAATACGGGAAAGAGTGTCACGGACGCGATACAGGATTTGCGGTGGACATAATTAAAACAAAGGCGTTTCTCGCTGCGACGGGATCTCGCGAAATTTCGATCACCAACTTTCTCCTCCGAACACGAAAAGAATTTGTTGACGCCGACATACATAGGGAGAAACGATCATCATCATCATAAAATACTGGAAATCAGAGCTCGCACGGAAATATGTAGGTGTTCGTTTTTACTGCCCGCTGTTCGAGAGTGGAATAATAGAGAATTATTGTGAAGGTGTTTCGATGGACCTTCTGCCAGACATGTAAGTGTGATTTGCAGAGTATCCATGTAGATGTAGATGCTGAGTATTGGCGTAACCTGTGCAACTTACCAGTCTTTATAAGTAGCAATCTTCGACCAGCGAGCGGCTGTATGTCATTGTATGGAGCTATAGTATGAGCATACTCTGAAAGGAAACTAATAGATATGTGGTGTGGACCAAAGTAGTTGGCTGTTTTATGTCATTTAAGATGCTTCGCTACATTCTTGATATCTACTCAAAGTTACTCATGTTGGCAGCTGCTCTTGATTTAAATCACGGAACATTTACTTCGTCTTACTTGGTGAAGGAATTTCGGAAAACCATGTTTAATAACTCAGCTTTGGTTGGTTGGTTGGTTGATCTGGAGGGAGAGGACCAAACAGCGAGGCCATCAGTCCCATCGGATTAGGGAAGGATGGGGAAGAAAGTCGGCCGTGCCCTTTCAAAGGAACCAGCCCGGCATTTGCTTGAAGCGATTTAGGGAATTCGCGTGAAGTCTAAATCAGGATGGCCGGACGCGGGTTTGTCCGCTTTAGTGGTACTGTCATTGTTACCGTTATCACTGCTATCGTGCAGTGAAGGTATTGATGGAGTCTTCCGTCGGCACGGTAGCTCACCGTGTTCAGTCAGAGGGTTAGCTGCCCTCTGCAATAAAAAAACTGAGTTAATGAATCAACGACGAACTTAAACGAGTGTCTTACGACGTCCGCCCCGAGCAGATGCAACGAACAAAAGCGAACAAAATCAGATTAAAGTCTTCCCGTTGGTGTACGTTACATACGACCTGAACGTCTGGTCATTTAACTATAACAAATTATGCCAATACCGACCCTTTTCGAGAGCTCCTGAATGTGCTGATCTTTTGAAGGAGCAATTTTTTTTCTTTATTGTTATTTTCATACCTGTACAATGAGGTAGGCTGTCAGCGGCATGCTACGCCGCTCTTCAGCCATAGAGTTGACAGTTACAGAACACGGAATGGAGATCCAGAATGAACATAGTGACGGGCAAAAAATAGTGGTCACAGAAAGACAAAAAACACGGAGCCGTTCACACTCGACGATAACGACACTGAAAACATGTTGACACGGCGCCCATAACATTGATGAATCCGACGGCACAAGTGAACGTATGAGTATGTCGGCGGACACTAAAAACACAAAACGACGGTACACACACGCGAAAACTGATTGCTATGATCTCCGGCGCGCGAAAGTCCACAGATTGTGTACGAGTCCGGGGACCTGCCAAGAGGGGAAGAAGGGGGAGTGGGAGGGAGAGGGGTGACCAAGAATGCCAATGGCGGAGGAGACGGAGGTAAAAGATGGAGGAAGGCTTGAGCGGAAGCCCAGGGGAGGAGAGGGGAGAAAGGGAGGAGGGAGGGAAGGGGGAGAGAAGGGAGGGAGGATGCCCAAAGGAATAAACACAGGAAGAGGGAGGGAGGATCAAAGTTGGTAGGAGGGGTAGATGGAGGGAGGAGGACATCATCAGGGAGGGGGAGCTGGCGGAAGCCACCTTGGGAGAGGGTAAGGAGGGTGGAGAGATGGAGACCAAGTGGGACGTGGGAATACAGGCGCGGCAGCGGGCGGGGCCGGGAGAGGATGGGTGAGACAAGCAGGTGAGGAGGATCGAGTTTACAGGAGGTGTACAGGATCTGTATCCTTTCAAGCAAAAGGAGGAGGTGGGGGAACGGAATGAGGTCGTACAGGATCCACGCGGGGGAGGGGAGACGGATGCGATAGGCGAGGCGGAGAGCATGGCATTCAAGAATCTGAAGGGATTTATAAAAGGTAGGGTGGGGGGGGGGCGGAGATTCAGGCCGGATGGGAGTAACAAAGGATAGGGCGGATGAGGGATTTATAGGTGTGGAGAATGGTGGAGGGGTCCAGACCCCACGTATGGCCAGAAAGGAGCTTGAGGACACGGAGTTGGGAGCATGCCCTGGGTTGGATTGTCTGGAGATGGGGGGTCCAGGAGAGGTGATGGTCGAGGGTGACGCCAAGGTACTTAATGGTGGGGGTGAGGGCGATAGGACGGCCATAGACGGTTAGATGTAAATCAAGGAGGCGGAAGGAAGGAGTGGTTTTGCCTACAATGATCGCCTGGGTTTTGGAGGGATTGACCTTTAGCAACCACTGGTTGCACCAAGCAGTGAACCGGTCAAGATGGGATTGGAGAAGGTGTTGGGAACGCTTCAGGGTGGAGGCAAGAGCAAGGAAGGCGGTGTCATCAGCAAACTGGAGAAGGTGGACCGGGGGGGGGGGGGGGTGACGGCGGCGGCATGTCCGCCGTATACAAAAGGTGCAGAAGAGGGGAAAGGACGGAACCTTGGGGCACACTGGCGGAGGGGAAGAAGGTGCAGGAATCCGTGTTATGGATGGTGACGTAGGAAGGACGGAGGGAGAGAAAGGAGCCGATCAGATGGACGTAGTTAATGGGAAGGGCGAAGGTTTGGAGCAGGAAGGGGAGACCGGAATGCCATACATGGTCATACGAGGTCCAGGGAGAGGAAGATGGCACAGCGACGGGAATTGAGCTGGTTGGAAAGGAGATGAGTGAGGTGCAGGAGAAGGTCATTGGAAGAGAAGGACGGCCAAACGCCACACTGGGTAACGGGAAGGAGGCGGTGCTGGCGGAGATGCTGGTGGATGCGTTGGGTGAGGATAGATTCCAGGACCTTGCTGAAGACCGAGGTAAGGCTGATGGGACGGTAGGAGGAGACGGCGGACGGCGGTTTACCGGGTTTAAGGAACATCAGTACATGGGAGGTTTTCCACAGGTCGGGGTAGTAGCCGATGGACAGGACTACATTGTAGAGCCTGGCCAGGGTGGAGAGGAAAGAGATAGGAGCTTCACGAAGGTGGCGGTAGGTGACACGATCGTGACCAGGAGCGGTGTTGCGTTTTGTGCGGAGTGTAACAATGAGATCCTGTGTAGTGATAGGGGCATTGAGGTCCGTGTGTGCAATTTTCAAGGAGCATATTTTTATAGAAGATACTAAAAGCGATGAAATCCAACATGGCGCCTCCCAAGTTGTCTAGTCAAAAGTATATCTTTGAAAGGAGCGGACCTACACGTATACAGGGTGATCCATGGATAGTGACCGGGCCAAATATCTCACGAAATAAGCGTCAAACGAAAAAACTACAAAGAACGAAACTCGTCTAGCTTGAAGGGGGAAACCAGATGGCGCTATGATTGACCCGCTAGATGGCGCTACCATAGGTCAAACGGATATCAACTGAGTTTTTTAAAAATTGGAAGCCCCATTTTTATTACATATTCGTGTAGTACGTAATGAAATATGAATGTTTTAGTTGGACCACTTTTTTCGCTTTATGATAGATGGCGTTGTAATAGTCACAAACGTATAAGTATGTGGTATCACGTAACATTCCGCCAGTGCTGACGGTATTTGCTTCGTGATACATTACCCGTGTTAAAGTGGACCGTTTACCAATTGCGGAAAAGGTCAATATCGTGTTGATGTACGGCTCTGTGATCAAAATGCCCAACGGGCGTTTGCTATGTATGCTGCTTGGTATCGTGGACGACATCATCAAAGTGTCCGGACCGTTCGCCGGATAGTTACGTTATTTAAGCAAACAGGAAGTGTTCAGTCACATGTGAAACGTCAACTACACCCTGCAACAAATGATGATGCCCAAGTAGGTGTTTTAGCTGCTGTTGCGGCAGATCCTCACATCAATAGCAGACAAATTGCACGAGAATCGGGAATCTCAAAAATGTCGCTGTTGAGAATGCTACATCAACATCGATTGCACCCGTATCAAATTTCTATGCACTAGGAATTGCATGGCGACGACTTTGATGGTCGTGTACAGTTCTGCCACTGGGCACAAGAAAAATTACGGGACGATGACAGATTTTTTGCACGCGTTCTATTTAGCGACGAAGAGTCATTCACCAACAGCGGTAACGTAAACCGGCATAATATGCACTAATGGGCAACGGAAAATCGACTATGGCTGCGACATGTGGAACATCAGCGACCTTGGCGGGTTAATGTATGGTGCGGCATTATGGGAGGAAGGATAATTGGCCTCCATTTTATCGATGGTAATCTGAATGGTGCAATGTATGCTGATTTCCTACGTGATATTCTACCGATGTTACTACAAGACATTTCATTGCATGACAGAATGGCGATGTACTTCCAACATGATGGATGTCCGGCACTAGCCGGCCGGAGTGGCCGAGCGGTTAAAGGCGCTACAGTCTGGGACCGCACGACAGCTACGGTCGCAGGTTCGAATCCTGCCTCGGGCATGGATGTGAGTGATGTCCTTAGGTTAGTTAGGTTTAAGTAGTTCTAAGTTCTAGGGAACTTATGACCACAGCAGTTGAGTCCCACAGTGCTCAGAGCCATTTGAACCATTTGAACCATGTTCGGCACGTAGCTCGCGTGCGATTGAAGCGGTATTGAATAGCATATTTCATGACAGGTGGATTGGTCGTCGTAGCACCATACCATGTCCCGCACGTTCACCGGATCTGTCGTCCCCGGATTTCTTTCTGTGGGGAAAGCTGAAGGATATTTGCTATCGTGATCCACCGACAACGCCTGACAACATGCATCAGCGCACTGTCAATGCATGTGCGAACATTACGGAAGGCGAACTACTCGCTGTTGAGAGGAATGTCGTTACACGTATTGCCAAATGCATTGAGGCTGACGGACATAATTTTGAGCATTTATTGCATTAATGTGGTGTTTACAGGTAATAACGGTGTAACAGCGTGCGTTCTCAGAAATGATAGGTTCACAAAGCTACATCACATTGGAACAACCGAAATAAAATGTTCAAACGTACCTACGTTCTGTATTTTAATTTAAAAAGCCTAGCTGTTACCAACTGTTCGTCTAAGATTGTGAGCCATATGTTTGCGACTATTACAGCGCCATCTATCACAAAGCGAAAAAAGTGGTCCAACTAAAACATTCATATTTCTTTACGTACGCAGTTGATATCCGTTTGACCTATAGCAGAGCCATCTAGCGGGCCAACGATAGCGCTATCTACTTTCCCCCTTGAAGCTAGACAAGTTTCGTTCTTTGTAGTTTTTTCGTTTGACGCTTATTTCGTGAGATATTTGGCCCAGTCACGATCAATGGACCACTCTGTATATGAATAAGGACCCCGTACCGTCTATACAAATCTTCATCTACATCATACTCCACACGGCACTTCATTGGTGTGTGGAGGAGGGTATTTCTGATACCACTAACTGCTCCCCCTACTCTCTTCCACTCGCGAATGGCGCGTGGGAGGAATGATTGTCGGTAAGCGTCTGTATTGGCTCTAATAAGGGCACGTCCGCCGATTAGAGGCCGGACGCCCAGCAGACAGCACGCCTGTGACGTCAGCTGTTGACAACAGCGTTCGCAGCAGCTGCGCGCCAGCACAGAAAGCGGCAGAAGATTCCGCAGCCGCGCCGCTAACGGGCCCCCTCCCACTAGTGACTAAGGAAGGGGGCGGGGAGGGGCTGTTTGAGGCCAGAACAGCTCCTAAGCCCGAAGAGGGAGCACGTGGGCCAGAACTGGAGCGCCGGCAGAGAAGCCGGCAACAGCGGCGCGAAAGACGGCGTGCTGGAAGAGGCCGACACGAACTTCAGGATCGCACCACGTGCCTGCCAGCTATTGCGGGAAGCGCACCTGGGACAACAGATAGAGTCACATACCTTTGCGCCCGTGAATGCCACGTTGGCTTCCTCCCTAACTGAGGGCAGTCCACAACACAGGTAGCACAAACACTCCACGTGGACAAGCGCGAGAGGTGGTCGGAGCAGAAAGAACCCTGATGACATATTTTTTTAATCCATGTAGGAGTACAGCCCCTCGCATGAAACACGGACCTTCCAGAGGTGGAGTGGCTTGCCTGCCTCAAAGACGGAGATAACCATACCATAGGTGCAACCACCCATCGAATATGGGTACATCACATAAGTAATGAGGAAGTATTGAATAGGGTTGGGGAGAAGAGAAGTTTGTGGCAAACTTGACTAGAAGAAGGGATCGGTTGGTAGGACATGTTCTGAGGCATCAAGGGATCACCAATGTAGTATTGGAGGGCAGCGTAGAGGGTAAAAATCGTAGAGGGACCAAGAGATGAATACACTAAGCAGATTCAGAAGGATGTAGGTTGCGGTAGGTACTGGGAGATGAAGAAGCTTGCACAGGATAGAGTAGCATGGAGAGCTGCATCAAACCAGTCTCAGGACTGAAGGCCAGAACAACAACAACAGGTGCAACCACAATGAAGGGGCATCTGTGAAGCCAGACAAACATGTGGTTCTTGATTAAGGGCAGCAGCCTTGTCAATAGTTGCAGGGGCAACAGTCTAGATGATTGACTGATCTGGCCTTGTGACATCAACCAAAACGGCCTTGCTGTGCTGGCACTGCGAATGGCTGAGAGCAAGCGGAAACTACAGTCGACACTTTTCCCAAGGGCACGCAGCTCTGCTGTACGGTTGAATGATGGTAGCCTAATAATGATGGCATGCTCTTGGGTAAAATATTCTGGAGGTAAAATAGTCCCTCATTCGTATCTCCAGATAGTGACTATTCAGCAGGTGTCGTGATCAGGAAAGACAAGACTGGAATTCTGCAGGTGGAATCGTGTCATGTTAGATCCGTTAATTCGGTACGCAGGTTAGAGAATTCCAAAAGGGAAATAGATAGACTGAAGTTAGATGTAGTGGGAATTAGTGGAGTCCAGTGGCAGGATGAACAGGACTTCTGGTCAAGTGACTACAGGTTTATAAATACGAAATCAGATATGAGTACAGGAGTTGTAGGTCTAACAATAGATAAGAAAATAGGAATGTGAGGAAGTTATTGTGAAGTCCATATGAAGCCAACACCCATCGCAGTAGTACAAATTTATATGCAAACTAGCTCCACAGATGATGAAGAGATTGAAAAAAATTTGTGATGAAATAAAAGAAATTATTCAGATAGTTAAAGAAGAAGAAAATTGAATAATGATGGGTGACTGGAATTCAATGGTAGGAAAAGGAAGAGAAGGAAAAATAGCAGACGAATATGGACTGGGTGAAAGTAATGAAAGAGGCAATCACATGAAAGAGTTTTGCATAGAGCGTAATTCAATCACTGCTAACACTTGTTGAGAGAGAGCAAGAGGTGAATACAGTAAGCAGGTTCAAATGGATGTAAGTTGTAGTAGTTCTTCGGAGACGATGAGGCTTGCATGGGAGGGAGTAGCGTGGAGAGATGCATCAGAGCGGTCTTCGTACTGAAGATCACGACAACAGCACAGACCTCAAAAACATTTAGAAATCTGGGTATTAATTTCACTCGGTGATGGCCAGTTTCAGATCTGAGTAGACACAGTATAACTACTGAGGCCTGAGCTGTTCTTCACTGACTGAAATTAACAAATTGACATATAAATATTTTTGTGGTCAGTAAAGGGATAAAAAATGAATAAATATCTTCCTGGCTGACTGAAAACTTTTGCTGCAACTATGGCGCAACTCGTGAACGCTGGCGACCTTCAATGAGAGAACAAAATTGTTGGTATGAACGTGCGAGAAGACAACGATACTAAGATGGTAACACCAGCAGTTCTCGCCAGGATTTTCGAAGGTTTTACCTGCCTATAGGGTTAATTTTGAAACTGTCCTCCACAATCCCCTCAAAATAGACTCCCAATGTGGACACGTAAGTACCCCCCTGCACATACCCAGTCGTCGACTGACGCAAATAATAAAGACGCAAAACAGAAGGAACTCCCCTACACATGGCTGGAAACAAGAACGTCAGCCACGCACTGGAACAGCCCGCCTTTCTCCATAAGAGAAAGGAAGAAAAGCACAACAAAAAATAAAACAATAAATAATTTCATCAAACTGGTAGTGACAGGGTATTACTTTTTTCAACTCCATTCAGAACTTTTCATGTCATCACTCTGATATTTCTTATGATACCACATAATGATCGGTTACTTGGTATCAATACCGATACGACAGGTATCGAATCAAAAGGATCGATACTTACACTATATGATTAAAAGTATCCAATACCTATTAATGGACTGTGACATAGTTTGCATGTACCCTTCCCTTTTATAATGGCTTGCACTCTGCTGGAGACACTTTCAGTGAGTTGCCTGACTGTCTGGGAAGGAATGGCAGCCCGTTCTTCCTCGAGAGGTAGATGGAGGCTCGGGTCTGGAGAGAAGTCGCCATTCTATGTCATCCCAAAGGTGTTCCGTTGCGTTCAGGTCGGTACTCTGGGCAGGCCAAAACATTTCAAGAATGTTGTTGAGTTAGATAGTTGGTTACGTGTTTCACTGATCATCTGAACGATTCTTTTACCAAAATGACGTGGAACAACTGAGTTTACAGGATATGTACACATAATTAGTGTTAACATTAATGAAAAAATTTTCAGTCTTACTCATGCAACCATTTTTTTTCTCTGGCTAGCAGTTTTTAAATAGAAATTCGTCAATGGAGTTGTTCAGGAGAAATGATTTTAAGTTAAATTTAGTCTAAAGGTTGCTTCATCAGGGAGTTGTTCAGGAGACAGGATTTTAAATCAAATTTAATATTTTCTTCGCTACCTGTCAGACCTTTTATGTTACCAGGCAAATGATCAAACACTTTTGTTGATGCTTATTGAACTCCTTCCTGAGCAACTGACAGCTTTAACAACGGGTAATAGAGGTCATTGTTCCCTCTAGCCACGCGGCGTAGCCGTGCAGTCTAGGGGACCTTGCTGCGGTTCGCGCTGCTCCCTCCGTCGGAGAAAAATGATTCAAATGGCTCTGAGCACTATGGGACTTAACATCTCAGGTCATCAGTCCCCTAAACTTAGAACTACTTAAACCTAACTATCCTAAGGACATCACACACATCCATGCCCGAGGCAGGATTCGAACCTGCGACCGTAGCAGCAGCGCGGTTCCGGACTGAAGCGCCTAGAACCGCTCGGCCACAACGGCCGGCCCCTCCGTCGGAGGTTCGAGTCCTCCCTCGGGCATGGGTGCGTGTGTTGTCCTTAGCGTAAGTTAGTTTAAATTAGATTAAGTAGTGTGTAAGACTAGGGACCGATCACCTCAGCAATCTGGTCCCATAGGAACGTACCTCAAATTTCCAAATTATTTCCCTCTAGTGTTGTAAGTATGGACATCACTGTTCTTCTCATTTAGAATTTTCTTACACACAATAAGGGGACCACATACTAACAGCGAAAAATACCCGCAAATGATAACACTACTTCTTCTGTACTTCGCTGGTAGTAGTACACATGATGGCAAGTAATGTTCTTCAGGCATTCGCCATTCCCAGATCCCTCCCTCGTTTCTCCCATACGTTTTTCATATTAGGTGCATTGTGTTGCCACCACTGCCAAGTACTCCATATCAGTGACCTCAGCAGTCATTAGACATCGTGAGAGAGCAGAATGGCCTGCCTTTGTGGCCGAGCGGTTCTAGGCGTTTCAGTCTGAAACCGCGCGACCGCTACGGTCGCAGGTTTGAATCCTGCCTCGAGCACGGGTGTGTGTGATGTCCTTAGGTTTAAGTAGTTCTAAGTTCTAGGGGACTGATGACCTCAGATGTTAAGTCCCATAGTGCTCAGAGCCATTTGAACCAGTTTCAGAGCAGAATGGAGCGCTCTGGTTGTCACTTGTGTCGTACGTTTGTACTCGAGATTTCCACACTCCTAAACATCCCTAGGTCCACTGTTTCCTATGTGATAGTGAAGTGGAAACATGAACGGACACATACAGCACGAAAGCGTACAGGCTGACCTCGTCTGTTGACTGACAGAGACTGCTGACAGTTGAAGACGGTCGTAATGTGTAATAGGCAGACACCTAACCAGACCATCACACAGGAATCCCAAACTGCAGCAGGATCCACTGCAAGTACTATGACAGTTAGGTGGGAGGTGATAAAACTTGGATTTCATGGTCGAGCAGCTGCTCACAAGCCACACATCACTCCGGTAAGTGCCAAACGACCCCTCGCTTGGTGAAAGGAGCGTAAACATTGCAGGATTGAACAGCGGGAAAACGTTTTTTGGAGTGAAGAATCACTGTAGACAATGTGGCGATCCGACGGCAAGGTGTGGGTATAGCGAATGCCCGATGAACGTCACTTGCCAGCATGTATAGTGCCAATAGTAAAATTCGGAAGCGGCAGTGCTTATCATGTAGCGGGCTCGCACCCCTTGTTGTTTTGGGTGGCACTATAACAGCACAAGTCTACATTGATGTTTTAAGCACCTTCTTGCTTCGCACTGTTGAAGAGCAGTTTGGGGATGGTGGTCGCATCTTTCAACACGATCAAGCACCTGTTCATAAGGCACAGACTGTGGTGGAATGGTTACGCAACAATAACATCCCAGTAATGGACTGGTCTGCACAGAGCCCTGACCTGAATCCTATAGAACACCTTTCGGATGTTTTGGAATGCCGACTTCGTGCCAAGCCTCAGCGACCAACATCGATACCTCTCCTCAGTGCAACACTCCATGAAGTGTGGGCTGCCATTCCCGATGAAACCTTCCAGTGCCTGATTGAACGTATGCCTGTGAGAGTGGAAGCTATCATCAAGGCTAAGGGTAGGTCTACACCATATCGAATTCCAACATTACCGATGGAGGGTGCCACGAACTTGTAAGTATTTTTCAGCCAGCTGTCTGGATACGTTTGATCACGTAGTGTATGTTGTCCGTCAGTGTCGCTTTTTTAAATGTGTAGCGTGTGAGGAGCTGTTCGACCATTGTACCCCATTCTTTTTATGTCCATACACACAGTCATGCGATTTTTTTACAACCACCCTCCATGCATTTCAGTACCTCAGGTCTTCTGATATTAATTTACATTACTGGCCATTAAAATTGCTACACCACGAAGATGACGTGCTACAGACGCGAAATTTAACCGACAGGAAGAAGATGCTGAGATATGCAAATGATTAGCTTTTCAGAGCATTCACACAAGGCCGGCGCCGGTGGCGACACCTACAACGTGCTGACATAAGGAAAGTTTCCAACCGATTCTCATACACAAACAGCAGTTGACCGGCGTTGCCTAGTGAAACGTTGTTGTGATGCCTCGTGTAAGGGGGAGAAATGCGTACCATCACGTTTCCGACTTTGATAAAGGTCGGATATTAGCATATCACGATTGCGGTTTATCGTATCACCACATTGCTGCACGCGTTGGTCGAGATCCAATGACTGTTACCAGAATATGGAATCGGTGGCTTCAGGAAGGTAATGCGGAACGCCGTTCTGGATCCCAACGGCCTCGTATCACTAGCAGTCGAGATGACAGGCATATTATCAGCATGGCTGTAACGGGTCGTGCAGCCGCGTCTCGATCCCTGAGTCAACAGATGGGGACGTTTGCAAGACAACAACCATCTGCACGAAGAGTTCGACGACGTTTGCACCAGTATGGACTATCAGCTCGGAGATCATATCTGTGGTTACCCTTGACGCTGCATCACAGACAGGAGCGCCTGCGATGGTGTACTCAACGACGAACCTGGGCGCACGAATGGCAAAACGTCATTTTTTCGGATGAATCAGATTCTGATTACAGCATCATGATGGTCACATCCGTGTTTGGCGACATCGCGGCGAGCGCACATTGGAAGCGTGCACTCGTCAACGCCAAACTGGCGTATCACCCGGCGTGATGGTATGGGATGCCATTGGTTACACGTCTCGGTCACCTCTTGTTCGCATTGACGGTACTTTGAACAGTGGACGTTACATTTCAGATGTGTTACGACCCGTGGCTCTAACCTTCATTCGATCGCTTCGAAACCCTACATTACAGCAGGATAATGCACGACCGCATGTTGCAGCCCCTGTACGGGCCTTTCTGGATACAGAAAATGTTGGACTGCTGCCCTGGCCAGCACATTCTCCAGATCTCTCACCAATTGAGAACGTCTGGTCTATGGTGGCCGAGCAACTGGCTCGCCACAATACGCCAGTCACTACTCCTGATGAACTGTGGTATCGTGTTGCAGCTGCATGGGCAGCTGTACCTGCACACGGCATCCGAGCTCTGTTTGACTCAATGCCCAGGCGCATGAAGGCCGTTATTACGGGCAGAGGTGGTTGTTCTGGGTACTGATTTCTCAGGATCTATGCACCCAAACTGTGTGAAAATGTAATCACATGTCAGTTCTAGTATAATATATTTGTCCAATGAATACCCGTTTATCATCTGCATTTCTTCTTGGTGTAGATATTTTAGTGGCCAGTAGTGTAGTCGTTGTTCCTTCATGTTTCCACCTCACAATCACGTCACAGACAGTCGACTTTAGCAGCTTTAGAGGGGTTGAAATGTTTATGATGCACAGTCTACGTTCGAAGTCACTGAGCTCTGTTGACTGCCCCATTCTGTTGGCACTGCTTCTCTGCTGGCAACACAATAGTCGCTGCCTCTTTTAAAAGTGCCAGTTCCGCCTCTAGTGGCATCTAGTGGTTCAAAAAAATGGTTCAAACGGCTCAAATGGCTCTGAACACTATGGGACTTAACATCTGAGGTCATCAGTCCCCTAGAACCTACTACTACTTAAACTTAACTAACCCAAGGACGTGACACACATCCATGCCCGAGGCAGGATTCGAACCTGCGACTGTAGCGGTCGCGCGGTTCTAGACTGAAGCGCCTAGAACCGCTCGGCTGCACCGCCCGGCCATCTAGCGGTAAATTCTTCATTACAGAGGAGTATCGTGATACATTTGATTAGATAGTGTAGTTCGCTAAGAATCGGTATGTCCGTATACATATGCAACAAGCTTCAAACGCGGTAGTCCACGAGCAGCGACTAGTGTGACTCGTGCATCTTCAGGATTGCCAGAACAATACAGTCCCTTGTATGACGGACACGTTACCAGCACCCCACACTTCTTCTACGCGCAGCATGGCGTCGTTGCCGTGTCTGCGAAACAGCGTCGCCCCGTCTCTCAGAACACGCGACACACAGGCGCCTGCCGCATTAACCGAAACCGCCTGGAAGCATCCAGACGCGATACTGCTGTGATACGTGGGGCGCCGTGGCCAGACCTTACCTAACTCGGCCCCGTTATCTGGCTGCGCCGCCATGTTGCCTGAGTGCACCGCCCAGTGCTTCAGCCCAGTCGATCGAGGGCTGCCCTTGGCTCCGACGCCGTTCCTAGGCGCTGAACTGAGTGCACGTGATGCAACGTTTCGACGTAGCCTGCAATAGTTACGGTAGCGCTGCCACAGCCTGGCGGAAGTCACACTGCAATGGACACTTAACTTGGTAGTATGTTTCGGAGAATCAAAGCCGAGTTAACGTTTCAATATTGAGCTCAATTATTCGCCTAACGAGATAATCGACTTCTTGACTTCTTCAGAAGCTTCTACGTACGAATTTATACAGATAGTCTGAAATCCTCAGGGTCAATAATAAAATGACCGCTGTTAAAATTTCAAGATAAAAAAGTAATATCAACAATGTAGGAAAAGACAGTGTTACTTCTGTAAAGAAGACACCTCAGGCTGCAGACAGGCACTATTAAAAGACATTCACATACAACTTTCGACCACAACCTTCGCCAGTGAAAGATACACACACACACACACACACACACACACACACCATTCACATACACACAAGCAAGGACGCCTCAAGCACACAGGACAATCTGTCTTTTCCTACGCTGTTGATATTCCTACCTGGAGCTTCCACTGTTTGATCAAGATAAAAAAGGATAATAAATAAGGAAATTTTACATATTGTGTGCATAACATACAGGAGGATGAAGACGTGTTTAAATTTTTAGGTGATTTGAGGGTATACAGAGTGCGCAGTTTAGTATACAGGGCTGCCACCATTTGCTGCATCGAATCAAACTGATAGGGGTGTAGGGATATATAGTGATCAGCTCTCTCGTATCTCCCGGGATCTCCCGTATTATTGCAATTTTTTTAATTCTCCCGTTTTTCTTATCGACCGCCTGGTTCTCCCGCATAATTCGTCAATGATCACTGTTATAAGTGTTAAGCCCATGAAGTACGATCCATAGCTCAAATTCCCTGAACGAACGATCGCGAAAAGTTTTCGTATAGTAATCGATATTATTGCCGACATATAATCTTTTATCTTCTTGTGCTTCTACGGAACGAATACTACTTGGATCAAGGTAATGAGAAGAGCGGAGAAAGAATGACAGCGAAACCAAGGGTGGCGTGGAATCTGTTGCTGAATGCTCCTTTCATGTTACAGTCCATGTCCACCAACTTTGTGTATTCCATTTTTGCGTGTCTGGTAAGTCGTACTACGAAAATCATTCTGTAGTAGAGACATGTCGATGGGACTCCTAGCCTTTAACCGTTCTCACTTGTCAGCTGATATTCATCCAGACATTGGCTCCAAACGCGACCATGGTGAATGTCTCATTTCCACCCTCTTAGCACACAGAGATGCAAACAACATTCAACACAAAGACTGGAATCCCACTAGAAGTGCACTGACATCAGCATAGTCGCGTGTTCACAAAACAGACTCCACATTGAACCATTCTACCTGAAGATTTATTTTACTACAGAGATTTCGGTTGAGGACAGACAAGGATCCTCCCCAACGAGAAACAAACAAGCTAGCTCTGGAAACAGTGAATCACCGACCAGTAGTGCAATTCCAGAAGCACCGGCCAAAGTATTCAGTGAGAGAGTTCGACATTATAAATGGCACTCGTACTTTTTTTTTAGATTTTCACATGAACTACTGGTGTGTGATTTAAGCAACAGTCATCTTCTTTTCGTCGTGCCTTAGTCCTGCATCTGCGCAGGATCGGCATGGTTATTGACGGATCTGGAGTGGTTAGTTTTAAGGGGTCGCCGGATGTCCTTCCTTTCGCCATCCCGTTAACCCCAGGGATTGAATATGCGAAATCGACTGTCTGCGTGTAGTATTATTCACATGAAAGTGAGCGAAGTTTTCAAAATGCTTGCGAATCGTGCAACAGATGTAACATGCCCAGTATTTAACTTGTGGGATCTGAGAAACCGCCTAAAAACCACATCCAGGCTGGCTGACAGACCCACCCTTGTCGTTAATGCGGGGCCAACGTATCTCTCGATCCCGGAAGCAGTGCTTCAACACACTCGACACTTCAGGTGGGGCATTTGAACAGCTATACCTCCGTCCATGTCAGTTTGCTGCTGTAAATGTTAAGATAAATGTTTTCTATATCTTAGTAGCAAGTAGTGGGGGGGGGGGGGGGGTAATCGTTTTCGATACAGACAAAGGATTCTGCCCTCCCCCACCCACTCAGATACCTCCCACTTAAGATTAATCGGTCCCTGTGTCTGCTCCATTTCTGAGGAACCGCTCTAATTGCCTCTCTCACCCCTCCTTCACGCCCAGTTAAAATTAATTGTCCCTGCTGTGCCCTACTTCTGAGGAACCGCTCTAAAGCACACATGTCTCCCCTTGGCCCGCGACACCCTCAGGCCTACGTGTCGCCTAGGAGCACGCCTCGGATCACGTGGTCTGCCACGTGATTCATCTAGCACCTGGTCGGTACCATTCTCTCAAGCACGTGTAGCCTCAGAATGGGAAACGTATTACTGAGTGTTCCTGCTTTTGTTTTGGTACCCTCAATTTCACTCCCTGTCTCCTAAATGAGTGTCTGGACACTAACTTTGCTACCGCTAACAGCCTTGATATACGACCAGAATTTCTTTGGATATTCTGAGAAATGTTCCGAATAATAAACACTGTGGTGCCTAAATTGATGGGATACCCATATGCGTATACGCAGATGGCACTTGTATAGCGTACACAAGGTGAAAAAAAAATGGCAGTGCATGGACGAAGCTCTCATTTGTGCGCAGGTGATTCATGTGAAAAAGGTTCCGAGTGATTTTAGCAGCACGACGGGGATTAAGAGAGTTTGAACACGGGGAATGGTAAAGTTAGGTGCATGGGACATTCCATTTCGGAAACCGTTAGGGAATTCACAGGTCTGAGATCCACAGAGTAAAGATTGTGCCGAGAATACCACAGTTCAGGCATTACCTCTCACCATGGAAACGTAATGGGACAGTGTCGCAAAATTTGGCGGCTATGGGCTATGGCAGCAGATGACCAACGCGAGTGGTTTCGCTAACAGCGAGACGTCACCTGCAGCACCTCTCCTAGGCTCGTGATCATATCAGTTGAACTCTAGACGACTGGAAACTGTAGTCTGATCAGATAAGTCCTGATTTCAGTTCGTAAGAGTTGATGGCAGTGTTCGAGTGTGGTGCAGACCAAACGAAGCAATATAGCCGAGTTGTCAACAATGCATTGTGCAAGCTGATGGTGGCTCCACAATGCTGTGGGCTGTGTTTACATGGAATGGACTGGGTGCTCAAGTCCAACTGAACCGATCATTGACTGAAATGGTTATGTTCGGCTACTGGGAGACCATCGTTAGTTAGTTAGTTTGTTACGTGTTCCATTGATCAATAGCACGGAAAACCGTTATGATGTGGAACGTGTCAAACGCACAAGAAATGCGCACAGGAAACAAGTTCTTTTTTCTTTACATTATAGTGTTATACCTAAATATTTATATTATCTATCTCATTCCCTTAAAGGGCACAGACAGCATATATTATCTCTCCAGATGTATTTACTCATATTCAAGAATTCATCTATGGTATAGAAGGAGTTGTCAGGAGGTATAATTTCACTTTGTTTTTTAAACTATTACTGCTGTCTGTCAGACGTTTTATTTCATCTGGTAATTTATCAAAAAGTTTTATAGCAGCATATTTTACCCCTTTCTGTGCCAAAGATAGGTTAAGTAAAGGATAGTGTAAGTCTTTATTTTTTCTGGTATTGTAATCTTGAATGTCGCTGTTGATTTTAAAGTGGTCCATGTTGTTGAGAAAAAATTTCATTACTGAGTAAATGTACTGTGAAGCAGTTGTAAGAATTCCTGACCTTTTAAGCAGATGCCTACAGGATGTGCGACTATGAACCCCACATATTACCCTAACTACTTTCTTTTGAGCAGTGAATACCTTTTCCATAAGTGTTGAGTTGCCCCAGAATATTATTCCGTATGACATCAGAGATTGAAAGTATGCAAAGTATGTTAGCTTACTAATTTCTACATCCTCAAAATTGGCAATTATTCTGATTGCAAAAGTTGCTGAACCTAGTTGCTTTAGGAGGTCCAAAATATGAATTTTTCAATTAAGATTCTCATCTATATCTACACCCAGAAACTTAGTATGCTCTACCCTGGCTACTGATTTCTTTTGATGTGTTATGTTTATTGAAGGAATTATACTTTTTGCAGAAGAAAATTGGATGTACTGTGTTTTTCAAAGTTCAGAGCAAGCCCATTCGCACAAAACCAATTAATAACTTTTCCAAAGACCTTATTTGTATGATTTTCTATCGGACTTCCTATTAATGAATTAATAGTTATGCTTGTATCATCAGCAAACAGTGTCAGTGCAGCATCTTGTTTCACATAAGAAGGGAGGTCATTCACATACATCAAGAACAGGAGGGGACCCACGATCGAACCTTGTGGAACTCCTAATGTAATTTCACCCCAGTTAGATGAAGTGACAAACTCCTTTGAATCACTTGAAGCATATAAATAGACCTTTTGCTTCCTGTTCTGTAGATACGACTTAAACCACTCATATGCTGTTCCATTTATACCATATAATTGTAATTTCTCTAACATAATGTCATGGTTCACACAATCAAATGCTTTGGATAAGTCACAGAATATTCCTATTGGTGACATTTTACTATTTAAAGACTCTATTAAGAGGACAGTGAAATTGCATATTGCTGTCTCAGTGGAACAGCATTTCTGAAATCCGAACTGTGATTTACTAAGCATCTCATTACTGTTGAGATGGCTAATCACTCTTGAGTACATTATTTTCTCAAAGATTTTTGAAAATGCTGTAAGCAAGGATACTGGATTTACTGTGACCAAACAACGATGGAATTTTTGTGGATGAGAATGCACCATATTATTTGATCACAAATGTACGCGTTTGGTTTGAAGAACATTTCGGATAATTCGAGCCAATGATTTATCCACTCAGATCACCCGACCTGGAACATAATCGCGAGGTCAATTCGTGTCCAAAATCCAACACCGGCAGCACTTTCGCAACTGTGGATGGTTATAGAGGCAGCATGGGTCAATATTTCTGCAGCAGACTTTCTACGACTTGAGGAATCCACCTCGCGTCGAGTTGCTGCATTACGCCGGGCAAAAGGATATCCAACACGATGTTAGGGAGTATCCTATGACAGTTGTCGCTTCAGTGTACTGATACAGTAGTCATCGAGGGCCTCTTGACAGCTGAACGTGTTTCATGCAGTATTTCTATATCTACAGTCCTATGTTCATTTTTACACCTATTACACAGTAACCTCTGTTTCCTCACAAGTTTTTTCACAGTGCCTTTAAACCACGGAGGGTTCCTTCCATCATGAACTGTTCTACTAGGTGCATATCTATCAAGTGCACAGTCAGTTAGTCTTTTACATCTGAATCATAGTTCTTCCACGTGCACCTCTTCAGAGCTAAGTGTTTCGAGTTTGTTTTTCACATACGTCATTGCTGCCACCTTATCTAATTTTCTGAACGCGCAGGAGTTCCACAAAAACACGAAAACACAACGAGTAATCCATGCTTGAACATAAATATAGTTACCACCCAAGCCTGTAAGTGGCGCTGTCGTATTTGACCATGAACGGCACTTGCGCAATGCCCTCAGTGCGTTGCAAGAGTCAGACGTCTTCAGTCTTCAGAATAGTGTTTTTATGTAGTAGTGCATTATGTCGGGGTTAACTGAATTCTAACGTGGGCAAATTGTTGGTAATTGTGTGGTGAATGCTTTCATAACCAAGGCAGCCGAAGTGTTCGATGTTCCGAGAGGCACCGCATCGAAGATTTCTACCTCATACAGCGAAGCGATAAGTCACAACGTGGATGAAAGTGTATGTTGAGTGATCGTGACAGATTGTCACTGTATAGATTTGTGAGGAATAATAAGAGGGCAACAGCTGCAAAAGTCAGAGCACTAAAGAAAGTCACACTCGTGACCCTGTCAGCACCAAAACAACGCGAAGGAAGAGCTCTCCATAAGCTGGGAACTGCCGGACGAGCTCAAATTCCAAAACCACACGCCAGTGATGCAAACGACGGGAACAGGAAAACGTGATGCCGAAGCCATAAGACATGGACTTTTGAGGGATGAAGGAAGTCATTTGGTCGGACAAGTCTTGTTTCACACCGTTTCCAACTCCTGGTCGAGTTGACACTGTCCTAAGCCTACGATGCAGACTGCTTGCTGCCAAGAATATAACACGGTGGGTTTCGGTTATGATTTGGGCAGCCATATCGCTGCATTCAAAAATTGTTCAAATGGCTCTGAGCACTATGTGACTCAACTTCTGACTTCATTAGTCCCCTAGAACTTAGAACTAGTTAAACCTAACTAACCTAAGGACATTACAAACATCCATGCGCGAGGCAGGATTCGAACCTGCGACCGTAGCGGTCTTGCGGTTCCAGACTGCAGCGCCTTTAACCGCACGGCCACTTCGGCCGGCTCGCTGCATTCCATGAGCCCCATCATTGCTGCTCAAGTTCGCATTACTGGCAAGGATTATGTGACCACTGTCACTGATATGGCACAATATTTGTTCCTCAATGGCGATTCTGTCTTTCAAGACGACAGGTTTTGTGAGCTTGAAGATAAATTTTCTGGTCTCCCCTGGTCAGGGGATCTCAGTATTATTCAGCCTTTGTGCTCTGCCTTGGAGGGAAGGATGCATGATCGCTATCCACATCCATTAATGTTACCTGACGTTGCCATTGTTTTGCAAGAAAAATGCCACAAGATCCTTTGAAAACTTTACAGGACCTTTACTTATCCACTCTTACATGATTGGTTTCCTACAACATATAAGGCATGCTTGATATCGGTGTTTCCATACTTTGCCTTCCCTTCGTAATTTGGTTGTAAATATTCAAGCCCCCCCTCCCCCTCCAACAAACCATAAACTTTGTCGTTGGTGGGGAGGCTGCGAGCCTCGGCGATACAGACAGCCGTACCGTAGGTACAGCCACAACAAAGGGGTATCTGTTGAGAGGCCAGACAGACATGTGGTTCCTGAAGAGGGGTAGCAGCCTTTTCAGCAGTTGCAGGGGCAACAGTCTGGATGATTGACTAATCTGGCCTTTTAACACTAACCAAAATGGCCTTGCTGTTCTGGTACTGCCAACGGCTGAAAGCAAGGGGAAACTACAGCCGTAATTTTTCCCGAGGGCATGCAGCTTTACTGTATGGTTAAATGATGATGGCGTCCTGTTGGGTAAAATATTCCGGAGGTAAAATAGTCCCCCATTCGAATCTCCGGCCGGGGACTACTTAGGAGGACGTCGTTATCAGGAGAAAGAAAGTGGCGTTCTACGGATCGAAGTGTGGAATGTCGGATCCCTTAATCGGGCAGGTAGGTTAGAAAATTTAAGAAGAGAAATGGATAGGTTAAAGATAGATATAGTGGGAATTAGTGAAATTCGGAAAGGAGGAACAAGACTTCTGGTCGGGTGAATACAGGGTTATAAACACAAAATTAAATAGGGGTAATGCAGGAGTAGGTTCAATAATCAATAGAAAAATAGGAGTGCGGGTAAGCTACTATAAACGCATAGTGAACGCATTATTGTGGCGAAGATAGACACGATTCCCATGTCTACCACAGTAGTACAAGTTTATATGCCAACTACCTCCTCTGATGACGATGCAATTGATGAAATATATGATGAGACGAAATATATTATTCATATAGTGAAGGGGGACGAGTGATTGGAATTTGACGGTAGGAAAAGGAAGAGAAGGAAAAAGTAGAAGGTGAATATGGAATGGGGGTAAGAAATGAAAGAGGAAGCTGCCTGATAGAATTTTACACAGAGCGTAACTTAATCATAGCTAACACTTGGTTCAAGAATCATGAAAGAAGGTTGTATACATGGAAGAAGCCTGAAGATACTGGAAGGTTTCAGATAGATTATATAATGATAAGAAAGAGATTTGGGAACCAGGTTTTAAATTGTAAGATATTTCCAGGGGCAGATGTGTACTCTGACCACAATCTATTGGTTATGAACTGTAGATTAAAACTGAAGAAATTGCAAAAAGGTGGGAATTTGAGGAGATGGGACCTGGATAAAGTGAAAGAACTAGAGGTTGTAGAGAGTTTCAGGGAGAGCATTAGGGAAAGATTGACAAGGATGGGGGAAAAATACATTAGAAGAAGAATGGGTAGCTTTGAGAGATGAATTAGTGAAGGCAGCAGAGGATCAAATAGGTAAAAAGACGAGGGCTAGTATAAATCCTTAGATAACAGAAGATATATTGAATTTGATTGATGAAAGGAGAGAATATAAAAATGAAGTAAATGAAGCAGGCGAAAAGGAATACAAACGTCTCAACAATGAGATCGACAGGAAGTGCAAAATGGCTAAACAGGGACGGCTAGAGGACAAATGTAAGGATGTAGAGGCATATATCACTAGGGGTAACATTGATACTACCTACAGGAAAATTAAATACCAGCTGTATGAATATCAAGAGCTCAGATGGAGAACTCGTCCTGAGAAAAGAAGGGAAAGCAGAAAGGTGGAAAGAACACATTGAGGGTCCATACAAGGGCGATGAACATGAGGACAATATTAAGGGCAATGAAGAGGATGTAGGTGAAGATGAAATGGGATATACGATACTGCGTGAAGAGTTTGACACAGCACTGAAAGACCTGAGTCGAAACAAGGCCTCGGGAGTAGACAACGTTTCCATTTGAACTGCTGATAGCCTTGGGGGAGCCAGCCATGACAAAACTCTACCATCTGGTGAGCAAGAAGTATGAGAGAGGCGAAATATCCTCAGACTTCAAGAAGAATATAATAATTCCAATCCCAAAGAAAGCACGTGTTGACAGATTACCGAACTATCAGTTTAATAAGTCACGGCTGCAAAATACTAACGCGAATTCTTTATAGATGAAAGGAAAAACTTGTAGAAGCCGATCTTGGGGAAGATCAGTTTGGATTCCGTAGAAATGTTGGAACACGTGAGGCAAAACTGACCCTACGACTTATCTTAGAAGGTAGGTTAAGGAAAGGCAAACCTACGTTTCTAGCATTTGTAGTCTTAGAGAAAGTTTTTGACAATGCTGACTGGAATACTGTCTTTCAAATTCTGAAGGTGGCATTGGTCAAATTCAGGGAGCGAAAGGCTATTTACAATTTGTACAGAAACCAGGTGGCAGTTATAAGAGTCGAGGGACATGAAAGGGAAGCAGTGGTTGAGAAGGGAGAGAGACGGGGTTGTAGCCTCTCCTCGATGTTATTCAATCTGTATATCGAGCAAGCAGTAAAGGAAACAAAATAAAAATTCGGAGTAGGAATTAAAATCCATGGAGAAGAAATAAAAACTTTGAGGTTCGCCGATGACACTGTACTTCTATCAGAGACACCAAAGGACCTGGAAGAGCAGTTGAACGGCATGGACAGTGTCTTGAAAGGATGATATAAGATGAACATCAACAAAAGCAAAACGAGTATAGCGGAATGTAGTCGAATTAAATCGGGTGATGCTAAGGGAATTAGATTAGGAAATGAGACACTTAAAGTAGTAAAGGAGGTTTGCTATTTGGGGAGCAAAATAACTGATGATGGTCGAAGTCGAGAGGATATAAAATATAGACAGGCAATGGCAAGAAAAGCGTTTCTGAGGAAGAGAAATTTGTTAACTTCGAATATAGATTTAAGTGTCAGGAAGTCGTTCCTGAAAGTATTTTTACGGAATGTAGCCATGTATGGAAGTGAAACATGGACGATAAATAGTTTGGTTAAGAAGAGAATAGAAGCTTTCAAAATGTGGTGCTAGAGAAGAATGCTGAAGATTAGATGGGTAGATCACATAACTAACGAGGAGCTATTGAATAGAATTGGGAAGAAGAGAAATTTGTGGCACAACTTGACTAAAAGAAGGGATCGGTTGGTAGGACATGTTATGAGGCGTCGAGGGACCACCAATTTAGTATTGGAGGGCAACATGGATGTTAAAAATCGTAGAGGGAGACCAAGAGATGAATACACTAAGCACATTCAGAAGGATGTAAGCTGTAGTAGGTACTGGGAGATGAAGAAGCTTGCACAGGATAGAGTGGCATGGAGAGCTGCATCAAACCAGTCTCTGGAACGAAGACCACAACAACAACAACAACAACATAGCATAGCCTCACAATTGTAGTAGAAGTGGAGAACGGCCAGCGGGGTACAAAGGTACATTTCATTAAGATGGAGTGGGATCAACTCTACTGCAAGCTGAATTACAGCGAGGGTTTGATGTCTGGCGACTACAACCTATTCAAGTCAGCGATCTCTTCACTATCACGGCGTCTATCGTTGATGCGCATGGGGATGCTTTGCTGAAGTTAACATCTCTAGACACTGCACAGAGTGTTTATGTAAAGTATCCGAGTGGTGTGAACATACGGTGTTTGCAGAATGCAACACGCATCGTGCGGTCAGCCTCATGGCATCTCTGTGTTCTCCACAGTGGTTACTATACATCTGGCGCAGTTCACGGCCCTGATATGCACTATCACGCCTGGTAACAACACCAAACATGAAGAAGGCTAATGCACTCTAGTAGCCGCTCTACGTTTTACAGAGAATTGCGACTCTCTATCATTAACAATTACGCTGATGGAAAGTGTGTGTGCGTACGAAGTTACACTGACATGTGCCTGTGTCTTCTGGGTTCTTCACTTTCTTCGTCAGCCAGCAAATGTTTTAAGGAAGGAGGAAAGGTAAAGTTAAATGTCTTGTCGACATCGAGGTCATTATAGATGGAGCACAAACTCTGATTGTTTCAAGGCTGGGGAAGGAATCTGTGTATATTTTAAGGGTTGACGTAATCCTTGCATTTTATATGCGATCAGACTCAACACCACTCAGTTACTATCCTGTTTCTTCGCATCCTATTTCCTGAAACAGGACCGTGAATGAATAACCTGTAAGATGTGATATTGCTGCAGTACTTCCATATTTTTTCACAATCTTTCCACCCAACGATATGAAACCGTTACATGGAATTTTTAAAGCTTTCCGGTGTTGAATAAGGATGCTAATGTCATCATTGTTATTGAACGTTGCTGAAGCAAAATTTTTGTGTGGGAAATATTCGTGACATCATATATGACGGGGGCACATGCATAGCGCGATGTGACCGCGTAATTTCAAGCCTATTGATTTACAGCAATTTATATTTCCCTCACTTTATCACAATGAGTTTTGTACGTATCGGTTTTTATATGTCCATCGTGTTTTCAATGTAAAACTCGGCTAGTTGTCCATCAATTTTCAACTCGAGATGCGCTGATGTTTGGCCCTTCACTGGAAGGTATATGGTATTGGAGGGTGACTCAGCCATTTTACATCCTCGACTAACTGTAGGAAGAATCCATAGATTGTGTTAACCACTTTTTCATTGAGACAAGCATTCATTGCAATATCGCACTTCATGAGAACTTTGCTAATCGACAGTATATCTATGGTTCAGCAGACAGATAAAAGTTACCAGAATCTGGATGAAAAGTATGAGTCCTTGAGCAACCAAACAGTGGTCCTATTGGACGTTTCTGTTGAACGTCTGTTGGTTCTCTTTATGTCTTTATTTCAGGTTTCAATGTACTGGCCTTTGCAAGTAACTCAAACATTTTTACAGACTATTTTATACATACATCTAAAAGCTGCAATATTTTATGTGTCACAGAGTATTTTAACAACTCTGTAACTTACTAGATACAGTTTACAGTTTTGTTTTGTGATGTTAGGAATAATTATGCACTCTCCAAGCATATCACTGCAGATTTCAACATCCTATGTTTAGATGAATTGGTTCAAAGTAATTCGTGCTTAGAACTGACGAAACTCCTTTTAAAGTCAGGGTGTACGACATAACACATGAAGCTCCTACCATCATGAGGAACGTGAGGCATAAATCATTGCACAAGTATATATTGACGTTTCGGCAGTGTTGTAATTGTAGAACACATGTATGTCGTTGGTAAAATAGAAGTCTCAGAATGAATCAAAGTAGTACGTACTAAACTACTTTCTTTAGCGTGTGCCACCCAGCGAGTTTCATGTCCTCCCACAACATTTGAATCTTTTATATACAAATAAAATTATCACTTTCTTATTAGAAGCGAGACAACATGCTCTGTCATTATAGTACAATAGTCTTCGAGACTATTGTAGGAACAGAGTGGCTCAGTGGCAAGAGGACAACCGTAAGGTTGTAAAAAGGATTCCAAAAGGATGTCCACAAGACTGTATCTACGGACTCATCTTCTGGAATATCGTAACTGAATCGCTGTTGAATTTAATCGAGGGAGATGAGCGATCGCACGGGATCGTTACATGTGCAGACGACCTGTTAGTTGTGATATCAGCCAATACAAGACCAATGCTGGAAAACAAGACCAGTGGTATGCTACACACAGTACAACAATGGTGCAACCAAAACAAATTATCCATAGCACCACAAAAAACAGCGTACATAACGCTTAAAGGATCACTACAAAGACATCTGGCAATTAAAATAAACAACACCAACATAAAATGCGAAGTAGTAATTTGATATCTTGGAGTACACATTGACGAACGGCATAGCTTCAACGAACACGTACGACTAACCACAAGCAAAACCGAAAGTGTACTTCACAAACTAGTAACATTAAATTCAACACGATACAGACTACCACCCACACACATAGGATGTACCACTGTGGACTTTTCGAATCAGTATTGAGCTTCGCAGCTGGTACATGGGAACACAAACTCGCTCTCGTCATGAACAGAATCACTTTTGGGGGGGGGGGGGGGGGACAGATAAGTGTGCTGTGTGCTGCTTAGACTACCTGGAGCGTTTGGCACCAAATCAGTCGATTCATTGCATGTGGTGCTTGGAATATACCTGATCGATAGGACCATCAAATATAAGGCTGCAACATACTGGCTGAAGATGGGTAGACCTGAGTGTGAGTGTGATTGATCTCACTGGGCAGCACATAGAAGATAAGCGCCAACTGAACAATAGTCATGTGGACAGTTGGCAAAAAGAGTGGGACAAGAGAGATAAGGGCCGTCGAGTCTATTCAGTTTTCCCCAATCAGGGAGCTCCATCTCAACACCAGCGAGGCTTGGTTCATTTTGTGACTGGACATGGCCCTTATCCCACGCACTTGCAGTGCATTTCGCTTCAGATAGCAACAGTTGTGCATGCAGGGAAATTGGTTCCCCAGAGCACTTCCTTTTAAAATGCATTGGATACAGGCACTTACGTAATAACATGGAACACTTAACGGAAACAACGCTACACAATGCACTGAGGAACCCAGATACATGGACACAGTTGGACGCCGGCCGAAGTGGCCGTGCGGTTAAAGGCGCTGCAGTCTGGAACCGCAAGACCGCTACGGTCGCAGGTTCGAATCCTGCCTCGGGCATGGATGTTTGTGATGTCCTTAGGTTAGTTAGGGTTAACTAGTTCTAAGTTCTAGGGAACTAATGACCTCAGCAGTTGAGTCCCATAGTGCTCAGAGCCAGCCACAGTTGGACGCAATCGTCAACATCTCGAAATCAGAACGCGACATATACAAACAGACTCGTCAATACAGAAGGCACAGAAGACGAAGACAGGCCGACGTAGACAGCTCGAGTAGCTCCATTACTGACGATCACACGAGTGACAGTAACAACACTGACACTGTATTGCTACACATAATACACATAACATGAAACTCATACATGTAAAACATCCACAACTACTCACTTGAACATTAATGTAAGATTGCAGTTTATATCTCATTATGAATGAATCTAATTAAAAGTAGGAATAATTAGAATAGTCCGTGGATAGATACTGTTATAGAATCCACGTTAAATCTGTACTCAACATTGTTAAGTTGTTACATAAACAAATACATCATTGTAAATTTAATAATATGAATGTAATATAAATTTATACAAAGTAAGCAAGCAAAATCAGTGTGAATACACAACAGAAACATATAATGCATATTACGCAATTATACAAAATTATGGTCCACTAACCCAAAAAAATCTAATTTAATTTACAAAAAACTTTTAGAAGATTAATAATAGAATGAGATTTTCACTCTGCAGCGGAGTGTGCGCTGATATTAAACTTCCTGGCAGATTAAAACTGTGTGCCCGACCGAGACTCGAACTCGGGACCTTTGCCTTTCGTGGGCAAGTGCTCTACCATCTGAGCTACCGAAGCACGACTCTCGACCCGTCCTCACTTTACAGAAGCTCTGCCAGGAAGTTACATTTCAGCGCACACTCCGCTGCAGAGTGAAAATCTCATTCTGGAAACATCCCCCAGGCTGTGGCTAAGCCATGTCTCCGCAATATCCTTTCTTTCAGGAGTGCTAGTTCTGCAAGGTTCGCAGGAGAGCTTCTGTAAAGTTTAGAAGGTAGGAGACGAGATACTGACAGAAGTAAAGCTGTGAGGACCGGGCGCGAGTCGTGTTTCGGTAGCTCAGATGGTAGAGCACTTGCCCGCGAAAGGCAAAAGTCCCGAGTTCGAGTCTCGGTCGGGCACACAGTTTTAATCTACCAGGAAGTTTCAGATTAATAATAGGTTAGTGGTAGTATGTTACTTCTCCTGCAGCTACATAGGAACAATTTATAACTTAATTAAGCTACATTGAGGCAGGATATTGTTCCAAAGCCATGCTGCATTTGTTTACTAACTAACATAGTAGTAGTAGTTATGAAACCTAACAAACATTAACTCACACAACACTCTAACAAACGACATCAACATAGATTAGATCTTCATGGACTGAATAAATCGAGTTTTCCCGAAGAGAGATGTTCATGTGGATAGTTACAAAATGGGTAACGCCACACATGGACGCTGGACTTTAAGGTCAATGCGAAGTTTCCTTTCCCAGGTGGTGCTGATGAATGGATATCTATATCTACTCTTTCCTGTCTTCTTTCATTCTCTTTTTAAATTATATTATATTTTTATAATTCCGTACTACCAAATCTCTATATTTATCTTTAAAAAATAAGTTTATTTGCTGTAAGTAAATGAAAGATAACGCAGACAAAAGAACTCCAGCCAGCCCCTCCGCCACGAGGTGCTGCATGGGCAACCGTGTCCGTGGCCTCCACTGCCTAGCGCAATTATGCTGCGCGATGGTGGTCATGGGTACTGGCTAAGAGATCTGTGTGGAGCACTACAAGTAATAAAATGGCCAGGCCCTAGTAAAAAAAAAAAAAAAAAATGCATCCATTATAGCTTAGGCAATTGTAGCATACCACAACACAAACACATGCATTTGGAGTAGTGCCTTCATTGAGGACCATGGATAGCCGATGAATGCCATCGATTCGATGTTGTAATTAGTGAAGAAACATCACATTCCCTCTGTTCCCTCTAGATGTTTCACTTTCTTCTTCGCACTGTGTGTAAACTGTCGGGAAAAAATAATTAATGTAGCGTAATGATATTTTGGGAATAAATTTGCCTATGTAACATATTTAATTGATCAACATTACAAGACTACAGGTTAATGTAAGTGCGAGATAAGACATTGCAAATGTGAAAAGCTGGTACATTAATAATCAGTTAAAATGCCAAAATGCTTTATGAAAGCATGCAAATGTGGATGAATTGTATTGTACGGATGCCAGAAGTCACTTTGTGGGATGGAGCTCTGTGCCTTTGTACTTTGTCAGTCAATACAGGGACGGTTAATTCTGTTTGTGGGTGACGCTGGAATTTTCGTCTGATGACGTGCCATATGTGTTCGACTGGAGACAGATCTGGTGATCGAGCAGGCCAAGACACTATGTCGACCCCCTGTAGAGCATATTGGGCTACAACAGCGGTGTGTGGGAGAGCGTTATCTTGCTGTAATCTTTATGAATGGCAGCACAGTAAGTCAAATGCGTAGGATACCCACCAGAGTATTCCTGCTGTCATACAAAATCACACCCCAGACCATATCTCCATGTTGCAGGTCCAGTGAGTTCAGCATGCAGGCAGGTTAGTTGCTCTCAGATGGCCACCTCCTAACCAACACATGGCCATCCACCGTCACTGAGGCAGAACCAGCTTTCATCAGAAAAAACAACAGACATTCACCCTGACCTCCACCCTGTCCTCCAATAAGCTCTGAGGCTTGTCACCACTGAAGTACCAAATCTCCATGGTTTTGGGTGACACTCGGATTTTGTAGATACTCACAGTGGCAAGCGAAATCTGTTTTTGCAGCAGTCGTACATCACATTTATTGTCGCTGTGTACTTCATGATATTGAGGTGTGATGCAAATGGCCCACAATCTGTGTCATTAGCTTCTTAGTGTAGTCAGTTTGCTTGGAAGGTGCACCCACTCTACTTCCATTAGCATCACCTTTTTATTCCTCTAAACATTATCTATTTCAACAACCATTTCACATTCCCTACCTGTCTTCAAGACAAAATTTACACCCTTTCCCCTGAAAAAGTTAGTTTGCATGTGCTAGGGACTTACAGAAAGGAGGCCATTCTGAAACGAAGTAACTACGTGGACCAACTGTTGAATCTTATATATAAATGCACAACCTCCTCCCTGAGTTTCCTACTTACGCTATAAATAATAAAAAAAGTAATGTGGAAATCAACCTGGATAGGACAGAGAGAAAGTTAGGTGCAAGTAGATGAGGGATAGGCTGGTCCCAGGTATAGATGTGTGCTTGAGAGAGTGGAACGCCCAAGGAGGGAGATTCGTGGTTTAGAGTGCTTCCTCAGATAGGGGGCAGCTCCAGGGACCAATTAATTTTAACTGGGGGAGGATTGAGATAGACGGAAATCCTTTTGTCTGTCCTGAAAACGGCGCACCCCCCACCCAAAAAAAAACTTGTAACATCCCACCCATCACTTATCTGGTTTTGGCGTGTGTTCACCCCAGCTAATTGACTAACAGATCAACAGAGAGTGCAAAACTGCCGCAATATCGGATAACGCAAAGAAAGTAATAAGGCCCTGTGACTCCTGACTGAACTGCAGTGGCAGTGCTGACATTAATTGATTCAGAATTGATCACTTTTAATTAAAAAAGGTGCACATTGATGTTATATGCAGCTATTGAACACCAGATGCAAATGTTGAACATAAAATTAATTAAGAACATGACTTGGGATTTCCACTACTTGACTGAAAACAGATGCAGTCGATTATCACAAATTTATTTTAACTCACGACATTCAATCATCACATTACATGACTCTCCTACCAGGCAGTGGTGATAAATTGCGTTTGCGTGAAGTAAACCTCGATAACTCAAAAGTAATTCCTATCAACTGACCCAGGCGTAATGAGAAGTGCGAGAAGAATTCTACAGTACACGGCCCATTCCCTCGTGGAAACTTTGCCGATGTGATCCAACAAATTAATCAGTGGCCGGAGTGGGCGCAATATCACCGAATTCAGCATGGCGGAGCGACGTCGTTGTGTGGACGTCAGCCGACCTCGTGGTGCTGCAAGGCTGCGCTTGTCTATTCACTCCTAGCTACCTTGCTCAGTACATAGCTGAACCCAAACTTCCTATCTCCAAGCTCAATCGTTCCCTTTGCTAAGTTCTAAACTGCAGAGATGCTCGCTCTTTCTCAGGTAAGCTGAGTCAAGAACACCACGTCCGCACTCTAGGCAAGCTGGGAACGGAAGACCTCTACCGAGACTTCTGCCAGTTCGCTCTTCACCTCGGTTTCCCCTCCAGCAAAATCACTTATGCCAATTGCAGTGCAAGTCGCGTTAATTATGCGTTGCTTCCCAGCGCCGACCAATGCCTGCTCTGGGAAGTGAACAAATTCCCACAAAATTTCCCTTCCTCTCAACTTCTTCTATTTAGCTCCCCCCAGGCCACCCATCAAGGTTAGCGTCTGCACAAACACCAATTTTTCCGGAATTCTGACTCCCAGGAGAGTACTTCAAATTCCTAGGTCCTACGTTCCCATCGGAGGCCAGCGTATTTCATGCTGTCGCTCTTCACCTGATTTACTTCAGGCTCTGCGGACCGTGAATTCACCGTGAAGTTGCTACAGTCACGAACACGCATATTTTGACCTCTGTTGACCGCTCCACCATAGCTTTGCATGGCTTTCTCCCATGTTTCACAGAAAACGGGACGACGGACATTTATCAACAGCTGTAAAGTTTTCCGTCTGTTTGCCGGTACAGCAGCATGGAGTCGGGTCAACCACCCATTCACTGTCACTCATCTTAAGGCAGCTGGAGGCCGCGCACCGTTACCGCTTTCTCAGAGCTTGAGCCGCCCTAAGCTGCCTATTGTCACTTCCCTTATCTGCTCCCCCGGCCGGCCACCCTCAACTCTAAATGCTTCCCTGGGGTAAACTAGCGTCCAGTAAATCGACTCGTTTCCACAAACTTTTCACGTCGTGTGGCTTACTTTAAAACCATCACCCGACATTAATTATTCCACTACATCCATACTATACCCTCTACAAGATGCATTGTGCCTTGTCAGTCATTTTGTTCAGCCCTACTGCTCGCTCAATGTGAGTTAGGTGATCTTTAATGACTTCATGTAAGGGGCATAGATCTTGTCATCTTACAAACTACATAGCTTTGTCACTCAGTTTCGTTCAAAGTTACCTTACTTGTGGCTATCTGTCAGAAATAATGCGTCATTATGCAAGCGACAGAAACTCACTTTAGAATAACCTACCATTAAGAGTAATACGTCAGCACTGCTTCGTGCTTATAGAATGGACCGCGCAAAAAGGATTTGTAGTGACATTCTGGTTGGTTACTGCAGGCGGCGCAGAGCTTTTTACACTATGTTCCTACTGTATTCCCTAAAGCTAATGTATGGAAATATCAGTGATCATGCCTGATGTTAAACGTCTTTTCCCAGGCGGGAGAGAGAAAGAGGAGGAGAGGATCGCTCTTCTGGATGCAGAACCAGGACCCAGCTTCACATATGCACAAGGCCCCTCCAACTTTCCAGCGCTAGGCGAGAGCTCCAAAGCAGGTTACGGGACCATCGAGAGAGATGAAGCGGAAAAAGAGAAGAAGTCAGGTGCAAACGCGTGAGTATCTTGACTAGTTGTTGCTGTTGTTGCAGTAGTGGTGGTGCTAAGTTCCTGTCGGACCAAACTGCTGAGGTCGTTAGTCCCTAGGCTTACACACTACTTAACCTAATTTAAACTAACTTACGCTAAGGACAACACACACACCTATGCCCGAGGGAGGACTCGCACCTCCGACGGAGGGTGCCGCGTGAACCGTGGCAAGGCGTCCCAGACCGAACGGCTACTCCGCGCGCCAGTTGTTGCAGTGGTCTTAAGGTTCTTTTAATACAACTGTCCAGACTAGTCTAGTCTATTCTGTGAGTAACTGTGTGTAACTACTGTGGTGTCACCGCCAGACACCACACTTGCTAGGTGGTAGTTTAAATCGGCCGCGGTCCATGTAGTACATGTCGGACCCGCGTGTCGCCACTGTGATCGCAGACCTAGCGCCACCACCAAGGCAGGTCTCGTGATACGAGAGTGGACTCGACCCCAGTTGTACGAGAACCTAGCTACCCCCAGTTGTACGAGAACCAAGCTACCGCCCAGTTGTACGAGAACCAAGCTACCGCCCCAGTTGTACGCGAACCTAGCTATCGCCCAGTTGTACGAAGCCTTTCTCTCTCATTAGCCGAGAGACAGAATAGCCATCTAAGTTAATGGCTACGAACTAGCAAGGAGCCATTTGTATCAGTGCCTATAGCTTCGAGTATTCAAGAGAGATGTATTCCAAGGAATCAATAAAAGTTAAGTAAAAAGCATCTACATACTTTTCTTCTTATTCATTCATAAGTTCTCATGTTCCAGACTTCACGCCCGTCTGCTTTATGCTGTGCGTGCACTATCGGCCACAGCATTAGTCTAGCGTGCCTTTCTTTTGGCTACTACCGTGTGGCGTAACAGTCTTGTTACGTCACAACAACTACTCCAGCCTATATTAATTTCAACTTCTTTGCATTATTGAAGCTTTGGTTTCCCTCTAGAACTCTCACCCTCCACAATTCCGTCTATCACCATACAAGTGTTTACTCTTCCTGGTACAAGTATTGTGGAATTAGGAAAGCGATTGTGCTGCTGATATTTCACATAATCATGTTAATATGCTAATGATACTGTCACACACACACACACATATAAAAGGCAGAAAGAAATTAGTTTGTAATTTTTAAGTCATACAATTTTGATTAACCATCTTTTATAAAAGATTGTTGATTAAGAATTTTTGTTTGCAGTGAAAAGTGGATTTTTATGTGCAATGTACAATTAGAAATAAGAAGAAGCGCAGAATCGGTGAAAGAAGGAACATATAGAAAACACTGAGAAAAGGAATGCACTGGATGGGAGGACATGTTTAAGTCATCATGGAACAGCCTCCGTAGTACTAGAAGGAGCTACAGAGAGTTAAAAACTGTAGGGGAACACACAGATTGGAATGCATCCGACATATAACTGCAACTGCTACTCTGAGATGAAGAGGTTAGTGCAGGAGAGAAATACACGGCGGGCCGCACCAGACAAGTCAGAAGACTGATGACAAAAAAAAAGCATTTTTTGTGAAGGAAGTAATGGTTGGCAATGAATACTTGTTTTGCATTTATTTATTTGACATAAGCAATGTGGGAGATCCGGGACTCAACCACAAACATTTTGGTTACCCTAGATTCAGAAAGGAATCAAACTGGCTGCTTGTGGTACTGTTTAAAATGAAACAATTACATAATCTTATGTCGTTAATGTTGTACTGCAATTTGGAAACTGCGCCTGTTTATCATATATGGTTCAAATGGCTCTGAGCACTATGCGACTTAACTTCTGAGGTCATTAGTCGCCTAGCTACGGTCGCCGGTTCGAATCCTGCCTCGGGCATGGGTGTGTGTGATGTCCTTAGGTTAGTTAGGTTTAAGTAGTTCTAAGTTCTAGGGGACTTATGACCTAAGATGTTGAGTCCCATAGTGCTCAGAGCCATTTGAACCATTTTTTCATCAGTCGCCTAGAACTTAGAACTAATTAAACCTAACTAACCTAAGGACATCACACACATCCATGCCCGAGGCAGGATTCGAACCTGCGACCGTAGCGGTCGCGCAGTTCCCGACTGAAGCGCCTACAGCCGCTCGGCCACACCGGCCGGCTGAAACAGAGCAGCTGAGCGGAATTTCGGCCCTCCAGCAACAGAAAAAACCATTCGTGATTGCCGGGCTAGTAAAGAAGAACTGAAAAAATGAGGAAGACTAAGTGAGCAAATAGAGGACTGAATAGAAAATGGCTTAAACTAGAAGATGACATACTGAAACGGATTCGAGAACGGCGTCAAAATAACATTGCAATTAATACAAAAATGATTCACATGCACTTTCGTAAGCTAACGCTACAGTGGAACTTAACAGACTGCAAGAGTGAAGTGGATTGGTTCTACAGGTTTACGAGATGTGATAGACTTAGCATGCGAACCAAAACCAAAATATCGCAGAAAATGCAACAAAAGTATGGTGAGAAAATATTATCTTTCCACTGCCTTATTATTCAACATCGAAAGAAAATCAATGTTCAACTAAGCCAAATAGCGAATATGGACGAAACTGCTCTGACATTTCATGTTCTAAGTAACAGAACTGCTGCCTTGAAAGGTACTAAAACTGTAACTCTAAAAACAAGTTGACATGAAAAAATGCGCTAGACTGTTGTCCTCTCATGTTGTGCTGACGGTACTAAACTTAATCCAAGGATCATTTTCAAGTGCAAAACAATGCCAAAACATACTGAAATACCGCCAAGTGCTGTTGTTCACGTACATAATGTGACGAAGTAAGCTGGTATAATTTTAATTCCTCTCTTGTTTTACCATCTGCCTCCGTAAATTCGTTTTGTTACTATTAACGATTTACCATTAGCATACATGAATATAATCTGCTTTTTCATAAAAGAGAAAGATTGGCCCCCTGCTTTAAAGAATTTAACACCAGATCTAATTTTCTGCTTAGTTTTATGTGTATGATTGAGTGTCTAATTTATTTTGACTATTCCTAGTTAGCATCTTTTGTTACAGGGCAAAATCAGTGATTCTTCCGTAACTTAAATTCTATTATTGACATATAAACAAATATGAATTCATTAATAATTGTAAACATTTGGAAGACGAAATAATAGTAACCTTAAAGTATCTATTTAGCTCTATTCAAAAACACGTTAGCAAAACAGCCCTTCATTAATTCCAAAGTAATTAATAGTTTCGTCAAAAGAATTGTTTGCATAACTATATTTGTTAATTTCATGATTTAAATAATAAATTCGGCCTAACTCTTGCAGTGGAAGAAACTGTTAAAAAGAACCAGTCAGACGATGTATTCAATTTCCACGGCCGAGTTTGTGACGAGTAACCTGTGCTGGTTAGAACAACAACAATGCTTCAGATTAACTGTGGAATAAGTGTTAAATAATTAGGCCATATGTGAAAACAGTGACAGTGTCTGCTCCATACGTACCTGATTATTCTTCAAAACTGTGAACTTTGTGGTTAGGTTTTACTGCTCGTAGATGTTCAACAAGAAACTATTGTAGCAGTATGTGGAGTTTCGCCTGCTAACTATTAGTGAGGCTTAACAAAGGTTACATAAAAGTGAACTGCCATATAACTGTATAATATTGGGGGCTGTGCAAAGTGAAATTAAAGTACGGTGAAACGCAACTGTGCACGTGTAGGCTATATTATTTACAGTAGTCAGTGCCGGAATCCACAACCCATTTTTCAGCCAGTGGAGCAACGCAGTACGACGACACCGAGGACAACAAACGAAGAAATTAAAAGCTAGTGGGACTGCCACAATCACAAGAGTTGAATGGACGAAGTTGGTATGAAATTATGGATTAACAAAGTGTGGGAGAGAAGGAAAGGTACGTTATTAAGGAAGGGTTCGCTTCTTGTGCTAGATCAGTTTATTAGCCATTTGAAAAATTCTGTGAAGGAGAAACAGACAAACAAATACAGAGCTTGCTATTATTCCGGGAGAAATTACTTCACAATTGCAACCTTTTGATGTCCATAAATAAACCGTTTAAAATGTATATGAGAGAGAATTGGAACAAACGGATGATGGATGAAACCCAACATGAATTCACACTGAAGGGACCTTTAAAACGACGTACAATGAAAAAAGTGTGTCAGTGGATAAAACAGTCGTGGTCTAGAGCGAGAGACACATTATTGTTAAATCTTTCAACGAGGACGGCGAGAGTAATGCTCTCGATGGCAGTGAAGACCTTCTTATATATGAAGAAGACACTGAAGACGACAAAGTGGAAGAAGAAGAAGAAGAAGAAGAAGAAAGTTCAGATAGGGATCTTAAAGGACGGTTCTGTTTTATAAACTAAGAATTTTTATTTAGTCTGGCTTTGCAATCTAACAATAAAAATGGTAAAAATGTTATTTTTTAAAAAATTCTGAAAAATTAAGGTGTGCTTTGTAGTCACTAGTCCGTAAAAAACGGTGTCTAAAAAATCTGACACATGGTGTTTTGTTATAAGCAAAATAATAAAAACTGGATCATATCAATGAGTCACATTAATAGGAAATGAAGGGTTTAGTTGGCAATGTAGATATGAAAATGGCTCCTGTTAGAGGTGGTGGTGGTGGTTGTTAGTGTTTAACGTCCCGTCGACAACGAGGTCATTAGAGACGGAGCGCAAGCTCGGGTTAGGGAAGTATTGGGAAGGAAATCGGCCATGCCCTTTCAAAGGAACCATCCCGGCATTTGCCTGAAGCGATTTAGGGAAATCACGCTCCTGTTAGAATGCACTACACTATCCAAACAATGTATTTTTTGGTAACACTATCTCAGTTTACTCCATGAAACAGTGACTGTGGAGTGAAAAACTTATCGGCTGCAGTACATGTGCAGGCCGTTGTGACCGAGCGGTTCTAGGCGCTTCAGTCAGGAACCGCGCTGCTGCTACGCTCGCAGGTTCGAATCCGGCATCGGACATGGATGTGTGTGATGTCCTTAGGTTAGTTAGGTTTAAGTAGTTCTAAGTCTAGGGGACTGATGACCTCAGATGTTAAATCCCATAGTGCTTAGAGCCATTCGATCCTTTTTTTTTTTTTTTTTTTGCAGTACACGTAAAAAAAAGTGATCAGCTGCTACCGCTAAATCGGAAATACACTAAAGTGAGAGTAAACAGAAAAACCACTGAATTCCCTGAATTTACCACAGACCGTTGCCATCGCGTGGACTCGGTGCTCAGCGTTGTGACGAGCTGCGAATCTGCGACAATGGCCGCCTGCGCACGGTCACGAACCTCGGACTCTGCCGTCGCCACCGGCTCTCCACCTCGTCTTACCGACACCGACTCTTCCCAAAACTGTTGTCACTCTGCACCTTTCACTCCAGAATTACTTCTCGTGGACACTGTGGAAAATGTATATCAACCAACAGTAGGCGGCAATATATCTCCACGCCAGTCGCATGAATAAAATATCCCCGGTTTCTCTCCCTCCTGCAGACGGGCAGAAGTCGCTCTCCAAATAGTTATTTCTCGCCAAAAAGTTAGATGTGTCTCGTCACTTCTTCAGGCGTCACCGTCTGATTTCCAACCAAAATGCTCGCTTGTTGTGCACGCGGGAAGTCACTAAGCGCGAGAAGCAAACAGAAAACACAAAATTTTGCTGTCTACGTGGGCGACACAATCTACATCTACGTGGATACTCTGCAAGTCACATTGAGGTGCCTATCAGAGTGTTCATCAATCCATCTTCGCATATCTCTATAATTCCAATCTCGTATAACGCGCGGAAAGAGCGAACACCTATATCTTTCCGGACGAGCTGTGATTTTCCTTATTCTGTCATTGTGATCGTTTCTCTCTATGTAGGCCGGTGTCAACAAAATATTTTCATATTCAGAGGAGAAAGTTGGTGATTGGAATTTCGTGAGAAGATTCCGCCGCAACGAGAATTTCCTTTGCTTTAATGATGTCCACCCCAAATCCTGTGTCATTTCAGTGACACTCTCTCCCATATTTCGCGATAATACAAAACGTGCCGCCCTTTTTTGAACTTTCTCGAACTACTCCGTCAATTCTATCTGGTAATGATCCCACACGGCGCAGCAGTATTCTAAAAGAGGACGGACAAGCGTAGTGTAGGCAGTCTCCTTACAAGGTCTGTTACATTTTCTGAGTGTCCTGCCAATAAAACGCAACCTTTGGTTAGCCTTCTCCACAACATTTTCTATGTGTTCCTTCCAATTTAAGTTGTTCGTAATTGCAATACCTAGGTATTTAGTTGAATTTACGGCTTTTAGATTAGACTGATTTATCGTGTAACCGAAGTTTAATGGAATCCTTTTAGCACTCGTGTGGATGACCTCACACTTTTCGTTATTTGAGGTCAATTGCCAATTTTCGCACCATACATATATCTTTTCTAAGTCGTTTTGCCATTTTTTTTATCTTCTGATGACTTTATTAGTCGATAAACGACTGAGTCATCTAGAAACAACGTAAGATGGCTGCTCAGATTGTCTCCCAAATCGTTTATACGGACAAGGAACAGATCACTTCTGTTTTACTCGATGACTTTCCATCAGTTACTAAGAACTGTGACCTCTCTGACAGGAAATCACGAATCCAGTCACATAACTGAGACGAAATTCCATAAGCACGCAATTTCACTACAAGCTGCTTGTGTGGTACAGTGTCAAAAGCCTTCCGGAAATCCAGAAATGCGGAATCAATCTGAAATACATTGTCAATAGCACTCAACACTTCATGCGAGTGAAGAGCTGCTTGTGTTTCACAAGAACGAATTTTACTAAATCCATGTTGACTGTGCGTCAATAGACCATTTTCTTCAAGATAACTCCAAAATCCTGCTGCATATCGATGTTAATGATACGATGTCAGCCACCCCGCTGTGCGCGACCAGCTTTTTCTTGGAAACTGAACTTCCACAATGGCTTTGTAAGGTAGCAGTATTTTGCACCTTACTGTAATATAATAATTGTTGAAAAGATGAGTTAGATATCGGTTATTATGTTATTTATCAGGCAATCAGCCTACTGAAATGAATATAGGGAGTATCAGACGGCATAAGACGCGTATTAACTTTAAGAAATTCGCATGTTGCATGAAGTCGGGGTTCAGGTGATATTTTCACGGAGTTTGGATGGAGCGGACGAGCGGCACTGCTCAAAGGCAGGGCAGAAGGGTGGGGAAGTTTACAACCGACCATTACGAGACGGCATGCGAAAACGTCCCACTGGGGGATACGCGCCGCCGGTGCAGGTAGTAGAGGTGGGCCAAACGGTTATTCTGGAGTAGCCGTTATCACAGTTCCAGTTATTCTCTGATAACCGTTATTGTTTACGGTTATTAATAACTGCCAAGTTATTTTTCGCTAGCGAATACCGAATACTCCGAGAGTTAAATAACGACATAGTTGGAATCCATCAGTTTAGTTATCAGTATTACTGCGAGTAGTGTGAAATGGCAGGAATGTCATATGAATCGTGTCATAACGTTATCTTATTAACTCCGGGTACATTTTAGTTGATGTTAGAACGATTATTAGTGTTTCATATTATATGTTTGTAGGTTATCGGTCGCTATTAGAAATATTATCTTCGCAGCTGCATCAGAAAGTACGCGGAACTTCGCCACAGCACTGTTTAAGTAAAATGTTAACAACGTGCGTTTTTAGGTATGAAGTAATATGTAAACTGAACACTGTAGGTTAAATTCGAAGCTTAATTTCTTGTGCTGCTCACATAATAGAATAAAGTGTACAGCCTTGTAATACAACAAAAAATCTACGTAATCTGACAGATTCGTTTACTCCTGTGATGTAAAAGATAGTTCTATTGGGGAAAGTGTGAGTACCCTAACCCAAGTTTTATGTGAAATTTGGAAACTGCTCGATTTCTCCAGCTACAGCACGTTTATAACATATGAAGACATGCAGATCGAAAAGGTTGACAGTGTTACATTTCTGGGACTACGACTCGATAATAAATTCATTTGGAAAGGGCATACCACATTTTTTCACTCTATTATTTCATAATGCAGCATATTCTGTGGTAACTCATCAAACGTAGCAAAAGTTTTTTTGCATGTAAAAGCGTGTAATAAAAATCGTTTGTGGTATAAATTCAAGAACATCATGTAGGAACCTGTTCAAGGAACTTTGTATTCTAACCACTGCTTCCTAGTATATTTATTCCTTAATGAAATTTGTTGCAAGTATTTCCAACCAATAGCTCAATACATAATATCAGTACTAGAAATAGGAACAGCAATCTACGTAAAGACCTAAAATCACTTACCTTGGTCCAAAAGGGGACCAATATTCAGGAACATGCATTTTCAATAAACTGCCAGAGTCAGCAACCATTAAAAACTTGGTTTCAGATAAAGAACGGTTTACAGTGTGTTTGAAAGACTTTTTGATACAGAAGTGTCTGATTCCACCCGTCATCAATATGCCGGAAATGGCTATTTTAAGTGTGTCCATGACGTCACTACACACACACACACATGGCAACAAACAAGAAGATACATATAAATAATACAATAACATCAACCACCAAAAATACAATCAAACCAACGGGACAACTGCGGGAAGTTGGGGGTTTTAGGGTGAGGACAAGCTGGTAAAAGAAACACACCATGATCCCAAAACACAAAATGAAGAACAAAAAGAAAAAAAAAATACAGCATTCTGCTACACCAACAAAAATCTGGAGGAATCGGACACTTCCCTTGAACACTATAGGTCAACCATAGGTGACCATACCAAAACACCAACACTAAAACCACGAAAATTGGAATGGGACATTTCCCTTGACCTACATAGGTAAACCCCAGATGACGATAGCAAAACATCAACACGTACAACTATGAAAATATGAATCGGTCATTTCCGGTGACCTATATAGGTCCACCACAGCTACTGATGCCAAAAAACCAACACCTACAACTGCGAAAAATAAATCCACAATCCCAAAAGTCCACAAATCAATCATCCCTACATAAATCAAATCACATTCAATACTCCATAAATACACAGAACATCACAGCTAGAAAAAAAAAAAATTAATTACCACCAGCAAATTCCGGCACTGCAAACTAGATCGGCCAGCCCCCCCCCCCCCCCACCCACACACACACAAAAACCAACTCATAAACGCCGTGCCGTAATGACATTCACACACCACAACACGTTTTTACGTCGAAGCAGACGGGTGGAATCGGACGCTTCCATTGACCCCTCCTTCTACTCTGTAGATGAATATCGTAACAGAGACTGATAGACCAGCTTAGGTAAAAATTCTGCTATATTTCAGTTTTGACAACACTTGGTTGCAACAGTCAAGATCGGGTATTCTGTGTATGATAAATTTATTAAAAGTACGTAACTGTGTTTTATTCTGACAGTGTATCAATTCTGTAAATATTAGCAGTTACTGTAATATATTCACATATTTTGACAATCTCCTGACAAATGATGAGGATAATAATTATTATATTCAACTGTATTATGTTATTCTTCCTGACATGTTATTTGTCATTCGCGATGGCCAGCGGCTATTTACGAAGTAGTACGTAAATATTTGTTCGCTCCAGTAACTATCGTCTCTGAAATATGCCCGGGGTCTAAGACTGGAGTCACTGTGTCAGGAACACAACCACACAGTTATTCCGTTACCAACTTCCAGGTTACCTGTAATGGTAGCCCGATAACTGCCAGAGAGCGAGAACTGTGAGCCAATAACGATAACTGCCAGAGGAAAATACCGATCTCTGACAGTTATTTCCATAGTCGCTCGAATTCCTTATGGTACCTCTCTTTATACTACCCGTCCAAGCTAAATTGACATATGAGGCGGTGGCTTAAGGGAACGACCGTACTTGTTAATGCCTGTACTGCAGCTCCTATCAGCCACCGCTCGGACATTAACTTTATTTAATTGTTTGTGCTAAAAGTAACGAAGACGCACTATATAGTACACAGTTCTTATCAACAGATGGCGCGCAGTCTCACAGTTATTCCCATGGTCTATAGAACGCCTTCCAAATGGTCTACCCTCTCCCTAGTTCCTAGCCAGATATCCGGTGAGTTGACAAGAAAGCGTAGTACGATCTTCGGTCAACAGATGGCGCGAGGCACTGTTGACATTAGACAGTTATTGAAATAACTGCCTGTATCAGAGGAACGGTTATCGCAGTAACCGTTACTTCTCAGTAACCGGTTATATCTTTCAGTTACGTTATTTTTTGCCACCTCTAGCAGGTAGGCACCCATTGCGTGGACAACAGAGGCAGGCCTTCGAGGGACGGCGCCTCGGTGGTGCTGGGCGTTACGCCGACGCCACTATGTCGAGACGATCTGGCGCCTAAGGGAGCCTTCCCACGAGTCGTAACGTTTTCTGGGGCTTTCTAAGAATCACGGTTAAGCTAGTGCAATGACATTTTCCCGCGCGAAGGCGAACGGAGAGACACGATAGGTGGGTTCAATTTTGAACGGAGTTTCAGTTTGTTGCAGAACATTGTAGGCGTATTAAGGCGTGGAATGTTTTGATTGGCTGGAAGAAGCCAGGAAATACTAGTGCGAGCGAACTGTGCTGGTCTAGAGCCACGGGATTGGCCAGCTCGAAAAATAGCGTGGGGGTGCTGATTTTTGCAGAGGGAAGCTTTTGGAGCTGTTATCAAGGGGGGAAGCGTCTTAGCTCCTGTAGCGAGCGGACGTCGTGCTTTCGGCTCTGCTGTAGGAGAGTAGATTCTTTTCAGTGTGCTGTGCAGGACCTTGAATAAGTCTGCCAGCTGCAACTGAAACTAGGATTCAGTTAGGGCCACGCCCGGGTTCCCAGGTTCGATGCCCGGCGGGGTCAGGGATTTTCTCTGCCTCGTGATGACTGGGTGTTGTGTGATGTCCTTAGGTTAGTTAGGTTTAAGTAGTTCTACGTTCTAGGGGACTGATGACGATAGATGTTAAGTCCCATAGTGCTCAGAGCCATTTGAACCATCAGTTAAGGGAACTGTCGTGTTTTACTGTTAGAGACAGGCTGATTCCGCCAATTACGGTTGACAATACTGTCTCACAGAAAGCAGACAGGGGCAGAGCAATTTCCTTGAGCCACACTTTATTAAAGACGTTACTGGATTCCACCTTTGGGCTGGTGAGTCCCGTTTTAACGAGTGCGAGACGATTTGAAAGAAAGCAGAATTAGCTTTTGAGTAGCAGTTTACGAACAGGTAGCCTGTCCGCGAAAATAAATTCATGTTTGTTGCAATTGAGGCTCCTCGACGACGCAGACGCCATCGGCAGCTTGCTGACCTATCGACGACGCTGCATTTGGTAACGTGATGCTCAGCTTCGGCATTTAGTCCGATATTACGTACGCCTGTGATTACCAGAGCTCAGTTTTCCAGACACGCTCTTTTTGAGAATTTGGCAATTGAAGTAGGTTTGTCCGACGTATTTTATGCCGTCTGACAAGGGGAGGGAGTAGAAAATATCAAGTACAGATGCGATATCCGACCTTAAGAGTTAGTTTTGGAATTTATGGGCCATTGCCACTACTAGCTTGATTTTTATCACTTATATTAGGAAGATTATTGTTCAATAAATGTGTTCAATGCTATCCTTGTTTGTTTAGCAGTGATCAGTTCCCTCAACACTATTGAGTTATTAAATATTAATCAAAATTAGTAAAGGGGCAGTTTCAATTAACAGTTTGGGTCTCATAACAGGCCTTCAGCCAGAGCCAACGACCCGATCCAGTAGGGAAAGTGAACAAGTAAAAGCACTCTTGTTAAAACCCCCCGACATTTGGCGGACCCGCCTAGGATCCCTCATCATCATTTATTGAAATAAACCCCTTCCAGCTTCAGATACTGATCGCTGAAGCTAGACGTTCGTCCATTCAGCCCGCAGTTACCGAGAGAGTCTGAAAACAGTCGTCTTCCGGAATAACACGTTTTAGAAGGCACCTCACTGGCGTTGATAGCGACCACTGTTGCTTGCTAAGGGCACTGGGCGGCTATCGAACAATGGAGCCACCGGCTTCTACAGCTGACGCCAGTCCCATTCGACCAGGCTATTGTCTCTCTCTCTCTCTCTCTCTCTCTCTCTCTCTCTCTCTCTCCCCTTGCATGAGGTTTCGCTTTGAGTGAAAGTGCCGCACCGCGCCCATCTACTGTACGGACTACCCGTCCTTAAGGGAATACCTGCCTGGCCATTGCACACAGAGCACAGAAGTAAGTAGAGGTGCCTTTCCTGACTAAACCAGAGGTTGTACAGAGTTTCAGGGACAGCATAAGGGAACAATTGACAGGAATGGGGGAAAGAAATACAGTAGAAGGCGAATGGGTAGCTCTGAGGGATGAAGTAGTGAAGGCAGCAGACGATCATGTAGGTAAAAAGACGAGGGCTAGTAGAAATCCTGGGGTAGCAGAAGAAATATTGAATTTAATTGATGAAAGGAGAAAATATAAAAATGCAGTAAATGAAGCAGGCAAAAAGGAATACAAACGTATCAAAAATGTGATCGACAGGAAGTGCAAAATGGCTAAGCAGGCATGGCTAGAGGACAGATGTAAGGATGTAGACTGTAGAGGGTTATCTCACTAGGGGTAAGATAGATACAGCCTACAGGAAAATTAAATAGACCTTTGGAGAAAAGGGAGCCACGTGTATGAATATCAAGAGCTCAGATGGAAACCCAGTTCTAAGCAAAGAGGGGAAAGCAGAAAGGTGGAAGGAGTATATAGAGGGTCTATACAAGGGCGATGTACTTGAGGACAATATTATGGAAATGGAAGAGGTTGTAGATGAAGATGAAATGGGAGATACGATACTGCGTGAAGAGTTTGACAGAGCACTGAAAAACCTGAGTCGAAACAAGGCCACGGGAGTATACAACATTCCATTAGAACTACTGACGGCCTTGGGAGAGCCAGTCCTGACAAAACTCTACCATCTGGTGAGCAAGATGTATGAGACACGCGAAATACCCTCAGACTTCAAGAAGAATATAATAATTCCAATCCCAAAGAAAGTAGGTGTTGACAGATGTGAAAATTACCGAACTATCAGTTTAATAAGTCACAGCTGCAAAATACTAACACGAATTCTTTACAGACGAATGGAAAAACTGGTAGAAGCCGACCTCGGCGAAGATCAGTTTGGATTCCGTAGAAATATTGGAACACGTGAGGCAATACTGACCCTACGACGTATCTTAGAAAATAGGTTAAGGAAAGGCAAACCTACATTTATAGCATTTGTAGACTTAGAGAAAGCTTTTGACAATGTTGGCTGGAATACTCTATTTCAAATTTTAAAGGTGGCAGGGGTAAAATACAGGAAGCGAAAGGCTATTTACAATTTGTACAGAAACCAGATGGCAGTTATAAGAGTCGAGGGGCATGAAAGGGAAACAGTGGTTGGGAAGGGAGTGAGACAGGGTTGTAGCCTATCCCCGATGTTATTCAATCTGTATATTGAGCAAGCAGTAAAGGAAACAAAAGAAAAATTCGGAGTGGGTATTAAAGTCCATGGAGAACAAAAAAAAAAAAAACTTTGAGGTTCGCCGATGACATTGTAATTCTGCCAGAGACAGCAAAGGACTTACAAGAGCAGTTGAACGGAATGGACAGTGTGTTGAAAGGAGGATATAAGATGAACATCAACAAAAGCAATACGAGGATAATGGAATGTAGTCGAATTAAGTCGGGTGATGCTGAGGGAATTAGATTAGGAAATGAGACACTTAAAGTAGTAAAGGAGTTTTGCTATTTGGGGAGCAAAATAACTGATGATGGTCGAAGTAGAGAGGATATAAAATGTAGACTGGCAATGGCAAGGAAAGCGTTTCTGAAGAAGAAATGGTTCAAATGGCTCTGAGCACTATGGGACTCAACTGCTGAGGTCATTAGTCCCCTAGAACTTAGAATTAGTTAAACCTAACTAACCTAAGGACATCACAAACATCCATGCCCGAGGCAGGATTCCAACCTGCGACCGTAGCGGTCTTGCGGTTCCAGACTGCAGCGCCTTTAACCGCACGGCCACTTCGACCGGCTCTGAAGAAGAGAAATTTGTTAACATCGAGTATAGATTTAAGTGTCAGGAAGTCGTTTCTGAAAGTATTTGTATGGAGTGTAGCCATGTATGGAAGTGAAACATGGACGATAAATAGTCTAGACAAGAAGAGAATAGAAGCTTTCGAAATGTGGTGCTACAGAAGAATGCTGAAGGTTAGATGGGTAGATCATGTAACTAATGAGGAGGTATTGAATAGGATTGGGGAGAAGAGACGTTTGTGGCACAACTTGACTAGAAGAAGGGATCGGTTGGTAGGACATGTCCTGAGGCATCAAGGGATCACAAATTTAGCATTGGAGGGCAGCGTGGAGGGTAAAAATCGTAGAGGGAGACCAAGAGATGAATACACTAAGCAGATGCAGAAGGATGTAGGTTGCAGTAGGTACTCGGAGATGAAGGAGCTTGTACAGGATAGATTAGCATGGAGAGCTGCATCAAACCAGTCTCAGGACTGAAGACCACAACAACAACAACAACACAATTGACACACAGTCCTTGGCACTGTACAGTCACATTGTAGTCATAGTGCGTTACTACTGCATATTCATAGCGTCTTCTGAAATGATAGTCAACGAGCAAATATACATTAAAGTATGCTCATATGGAAAAGTATTGGTAAGTAACGTATTTCAATTCCTTCCAGAAGAAAACCGGAAAGGTTCCCATCATTTAAAAAAATGTAAAAATATGACATCTCTCGTTGAGAGGGGGGACACTGTAGCACGGCATGCCCACTTTCTTAGAACAATGAGAGAAAACCAGAAAGATTCAAAGACAATTGCAACATTGAACTGAACCCCAATTGCAGGCCGTTGTGGCCGAGCGGTTCTAGGCGCTTTATTCCGGAACCGCGCCGCTGCTACGGTAGCAGGTTCGAATCCTGCCTCGGGCGTGGATGTGTATGATGTCCTTAGGTTAGTTAGTTTTAAGTAGTTGTAAGTCTAGGGGACTGATGACCTCAGATGTTAAGTCCCTTAGTGCTTGGAGCCATTTGAACCATTTTTTGAACCCCAACTCCAGTTGTTAGAGCGTAAAAAAACAATTTCATCTTAATTTCGTACACCCCTCTCTAGATGAACACATTGGTATTATATTACTCATTGGCTTCACTTATTAGAAACTAAAACAAGTTTCATTTTATTTACTTTCTTTCGTTTGCTATGCTTTCCTCTGTAATGTATTAAAACTGAAACCACCGTTATCTCCTACACAGACAGCTGCACTGTGGGAGCGTAAAACAAGTTTTATTTTCCTGTTGTTCATTTCAGTAGACGTGAGTTAAAAGAATGTGTGATTGTTTTATTTTCTGCACTTACACAAACTACAGTTCAGGAACCGTGTTAACATTTTGACGTAGCACAGTTACATTTCTCGTGCGTCATTACCGAGTGAGGTGGTGCAGTGGTTAGCACACTGGACTTGGATTACGGACGGCGTCAGTTCAAACCCGCATCCGGCCATCCTGATTTAGGTTTTCCGTGATTTCCCTAACTCTCTTCAGGCCGGAATGGTTTTGTAGAAGGGCCCGTCCGACTTCCTTTCCCATCCTTCCCCAATCCAATGGGACTGATGACCTCGCTGTTTGGTAGCCTTCCCCGAATCAACCAACCAACCTCGCGTCATTCGAAACAGCCAGTAGCAGACTATGTCAAAAGTTCGCAGTGCGTCCAGCTAAAGCGGCAATTGTAAAGTGAACTGGTTATAATAAATGAGCGAATAAATTCAGTAATATAGGTAACATTGCTTCCTGAAACCAGGCAGCATAAACTTTAAAAATATACCGTCAGCGTCATGAGCTGATGACTCCCAGTGTCTTTTCATATCACTGAAGTGTTTCTCTCCCTTACAGCTTCGGTTTGTATAAGCAGTATAAGAAGAAGAGAAATCTGAGGCAGCTTCAGATTCTGCATAGCAAGCCACAGCATGCGGCAATTGCCGCGCACGTGGTGCATAGCTGCCAACCTTGTCACAGAAAATATCCGACATTCTCACGTATTTTCTCGATACTGGAAAGAGACATGACCCTACTTCCACTATTAAAAACAATTGCGAAATGTTAGCTATATTTCGTACGCAGTAACTTATTTTCTAAAACACACCAAACATAAATTGGCCAGCGATTACATTTCTCCCTGCAGAACTTCTCAAAATATGGATGGTATTGTACTTTACTTGAAAGTATGACATTAACTCTGGGTCGTAACGAAAAGAAAACAAGTTCGTTACCTAGCTGCAATGTGTGGCTATAAGATGCAGAAAAATAATATTTTTTTAACGATTAGTTTCAATAAAACAGAATGAGAAAGACCACGTAGTGGAGAACACGTGCGAACCCCAAAACAGTGTTTTTTTTAACCCAAATACTAAAAGTTTTACAGAGAAACCAAATACAGAAACGGATGTAGCTTTGGTTCATATGCGTAAAAAGACAAATCGGATGACATGAAATTTCACTCCGAGTGTACCGTTCTATACGCGTTTTGTGTGGATCGACCAGCACCTCACAAGGGAACCTCCCCATCGCACCCTTCTCAGATTTAGTTATAAGTTGGCACAGTGGATAGGCCTTGAAAAACTGAACACAGATAAATCGAGAAAACAGGAAGAAGTTGTATAGAACTATGAAAAAATAAGCAAAGTATACAAACTGAGTAGTCCACGCGCAAAGTATGCAACATCAAGTACAGCGTGAGCTTAGGCGCGCCGTGGTCCCGTGGTTAGCGTGAGCAGCTATGGAACGACAGGTTCTTGGTTTAAGTCTTCCCTCGAGTGAGAAGTTTATTTATTTTTTTTATTTTCAGACAATTATTGTCTGTCTTTTTTGGGAGTGATTATCACATCCACAAGAAAACCTAAATCGGGCAAGGTAGAAGAATCCTTTTACCCATTCGCCAAGTGTACAAGTTAGGTGGGTCGACAACATATTCCTGTCATGTGACGCATATGCCGTCACCAGTGTCGTATATAATATATCAGACGTGTTTACCTGTGGAGGAATCGGTTGACCTATGACCTTGCGATCAAATGTTTTCGGTTCCCATTGGAGAGGCACGTCCTTTCGTCTACTAATCACACGGTTTTGCGGTGCGGTCGCAAAACACAGACACTACATTTGTTACAGTGAACAGAGACGTCAATGAACGAACGGACAGATGATAACTTAGCGAAAATGAAGAAATTAAACTTTTCACCCGAGGGAAGACTGAACCAAAGACCTCTCCTTTCGGAGCTGCTCACGCTAACCACGGGACCACGGCGCTCCCGAGCCGACCTTGTCCTTGATGTTGCCTATCTTGCGCGTGGACTGTTAAGTTTGTATACTTTGCTTATTTTTTCATAGTTCCACACAACTTCTTCCTGTTTTCTCGATTGAATTGTGTTCAGTTTTTCAAGGCCTATCCACTGTGCCAACTTATAACTAAATTTGAGTGGGGTGTGATGGGAAGGTTCCCTTGTCAGTGGTCGTGCGTACTCAGATAGGGTCGCGCAGGGTAGCCGCGCGATCCTGGGCACGTTGTCGCACGGTTAGCGCAGCTCCCCCCCCCCCCCCCCCCCCCCCCCCCTCCGTCGGAGTTAGAGACCTCCCTCGGACATTGGCGTGTGTGTTGTCCATACCGCAAGTTAGTTTAAGTTAGATTAAGTAGTGTGTAAGCTTAGGTTACGATGACCTAAGCAGTTTGGTGCCATAAGAACTTACCACAAATTTACTTTTTTTTTATTTTTTTTTCTACTCTGGTGGAGGGGTAAGCTTGATGCAGCTCGCGTAGCCCGAAGGCCACTCTAATCACTTCTGTGCTCCATGCCGTCGAACTCCGAAAACGCCTCATGGCAACACGCTTCCGTCTGTACACAGGGTGTTTCAGAAGTGATAGTCAAAAATTCACACGTGGAAATCACAGAAAAAAGTAACTAAAGATGTCCAACAAACATGGGTCCACAAATCAATCATTGTCGAGATACAACATATTTTCTGTTGCGGTTCATCAGTGCTTAGGAAAAAATGGCATCTCTAGACGTTAAATTAGGTTCAAAAATGCCTCTGAGCAGTATGGGACTTAACGTCTGAGGTCATCAGTCCCCTAGAACTTAGAACTACTTAAACCTAACTAACCTAAGGACATCACACACATCTATGCCCGAGGCAGGATTCGAACCTGCGACCGCAACAGTCTCGCGGCTCCAGACTGTAGCGCCTAGAACCGCTCGGCCACTCCGGCCGGCGTTAAATTTGGTGTTGTCCATGCGTCTGAATGTAATACGGAACTCGTCTCTGAAATGAGTTGCGAATCCGCTCAGACGGTCCTGGGATATTCCGTAAATGCTGGAACGCTGCTTCAATCCGCAAGAGTAATTTCTTAAGAGAGTTGACCTCGGTAGTGTAGACCAGCCTTTTGATATGACGCCACACGCATGAATCCATGGGAAGTAAATCCGCAGATCTTGGAGGCCACGGCACGGCCCCTCCTCTACCTACTCAATATCGACCATACTTCAGAAACTTCTTAATTTTTGCTGGTATGCAGATAAGCAGTTTGAAAGCACGTAGAAAGTTTCAGCTCGCTAGAATGAAAACTTTGCTTAATAGAATGTATTTAGTGGAACTTACGGTAGATTGTTACCTCTGAACCATACCTTTGCATAGACTTATATCAGTTGCTATTTATGTTACAAATCTTAAACTCGATGTAGCTCTATTATTTGATATAGTTGATCTCTATCATTAAAATTTCAAGTACTTAATCTACAACACTTAGGTACATTTTAGTTACAAAATTAGTTTTTATTTAATTACTCAAAAACCATAAGAGGTAGATTAACGTGGACTCCCTGTTATTATTTTTGGGGTGTACTGAAGCATAAAACAAATTTTTAAGTTTCTAAGTCCATTATTTAGCGCCTCTGATTTTTCCGAAAAACGTGGATTCTGGCATTATTTTTTGTTTTATGGTTTTGGAAACCAGCATGACTTATTTATAATTTCTAACTGCACCTTCTGACCAAATTCTGGCTTCCTAGCGTCATTATTTAGCGCCTCTGATTTTTCTCTTAAAACGGCATTTTTCCGTAAACTATTAAGTTTAGAATATCAGGACTTGGTATTTGGAACGTTATTACACTAAACTATAATTTAACAAAGTTTTAAACATAAATTTTGATTTTTAATTTCATACTAAATTGTGGTGCAATACTTGTGCGCTACATGCAGAGACGTTAAGGTGACGTGGCGCTACTAGCGGTGAACTGGGATAAATCCCGGGACACTCGCTCGCCTCTGTATCTCACACACGATACAGCACTTGTTTCGCTTCAAGTTATGGTAGTTAAAAATACCATCATGGGTAAATCCAGCCTTATCCGTGAACAGAATACTGTTTACAAATAGAGGATTCAGAATACACTGTTCTTGTACCCACTGGCAGAAATTCTCTCCGGGAGGCAATTCTGCATTTTGAGGGCTTGCACTCGCTGGAGATGATATGAATAGAGCACTTGCCGATGTACAATCCTCTACACACTGCTATGACTCAGGACACGCTCTTGGGCAGCAGTCCTCCTTGTTGCACTACTCAGACATTCGTGTACAATGCGTAACACCCTTTCCTCAATATCGGGTGTTATGGATATAGGCCGACCTTTTCGTACATGGCGTGCGGAACTACGAGTTTTTCTAAGGCACTGATGTAACCGGCTAAATGATCGCCTGTCGAACTGCCTGCGGAGAGAAAAAGCTTCTTCACACAATCGTGCAGCCGCAAGTGCATGTCAGCGTGCTCTTCATTGGTCTAACCCCCGTCCATGGCGCCTTCACGTCCGTAACTGATTGTGAGGCCAGTAGGGCGCTGTGCACAGAGGGGCCAAGGGAAATAGTTGCGCATGCATAGGCAAAACACAGTCGATCCGAAATTTTGAGATACCAACGTTGTGAGCGACGTGTGGGTGCTATTCTGTCATTCTGCGCAGCGGATTAATCTGAGATGTGCCCTTTACCCTGCGGCTCCTGCAAGATGCAATTTCCACCCCCACACTACTACAGAAGTCAGACAGACGCTCCTAACGCTCTAAAGAGAAATGCCTGAAAAACTTTCAGCAATAAATATCATCTGGAGTCGTCTGCTGTAAGGAAATGACACAAAAATTCACAAAATTTCTTACGTAACTAGTGGGATACTTGGGTACTGGAGTAGTGCTAGTTAGTGTAAGAAAAAAATGAAACTAACGAAAATTCTGAGAAATCACAATGGCACTTTTAGTTATGAATTGAACAAGTTATTTCCTAGTTCTTTTCGGAATGTGAAGTTACCTCTTAAGGACAGGATTCGCTAATGAAATTTCTACACAAAGTTTAAGATAGTTATTGACTTGGCAGAATGGCTGAGAACCGCGCCTACTTAACTTGAATAATTGTCCGTTGGCGGCTGCGGCGGTCTAGCGGTTCTGGCGCTGCAGTTCGGAACCGCGGGACTGCTACGGTCGCAGGTTCGAATCCTGCCTCGGGCATGGGTGTGTGTGATGTCCTTAGGTTAGTTAGGTTTAAGTAGTTCTAAGTTCTAGGGGACTTGTGACCTAAGATGTTGAGTCCCATAGTGCTCAGAGCCATTTGAACCAATTATCCGTTAGAATGTTGCTAGGTACGGTCGAGGCTGTCGCGTGTGAAATGCAGTGAAGTGTACTGTTGTGGAGGAAATATGGGGTTCGCAAGAGCTGTAGCGATGACTACTGTCTGCGCCGCTCGCTGCTGACAAATAAGATAACTCTCGTTCTATCTTGATTGACCTTCGCCAATCCAACTCTCCCTATGCCTTGATGAAGTCAAGGACTCCTATTCGCCCCTAGTCTAACTATTGGCGTGGTACAGCGGTCAGATAACCAGTCCACCGCGATACCACTCAAAAATTCACTCGCAGGCGTTTAACTGTAACTCTGTCCGTTCACACCGCACAATAAGTGTGTCGGCCAACACAGTGAACAACGCTTAATCGCAAGGACTCAGTATAGAGTCGCACTCTGATTCGCTCTGGACAGAGGTGCTCTCCCAGTGAAGTACTGAGGAGAGACTTGTTCCTCGCTCTTTGAGCACATGTACGAGCGCACACGCTCTCGTTACGTGTTCTCGCTCCAAGAGCGACAACAGAACGGCCCCTCTCAATGCCAGACATCTTTTGGTCTCTTCCATTACTCCCTGAGCTCAAGGCGTCAGGAATATTGTCTGCCAATCAGCATTTCTCTTCCAAAACGGGAGAATGACGTTTTGTTTAAGGCATTCAATCTGGAAATCCGTAGCATCGGCGTTTGTCATTTGCTGTCTCCCTGTGAAAACCTTTGAAACTGCGTGCTATGTTTGTAAAGAATGCGTAGGCTGGGCATTGCCACACAATGTAGTGGAATTTGCATTTAAGCCCAACACGGGGTAATTCTCCCTTTCACTCGGGCAAATGCTGTCTGCTCTACAGGCGGTTGCCAGCCGACGTAGATAGGTTGACTCGTCCTCTGAAGGTACCGGCTTCCTGGTGTGCGGTTTGCCTCTCCCGAACTAAAAGCTTTTGTGACCGTCGTGTCCTGAATGCGTGTGTGTACGCCAGCCTCGAGTATTTCAGTCCCGGTGCGCGCTTGCAATTTACTTGTTATTTGCAAATCGTTTACATGAATTCATACAACATTGACTTTATCTTATCGAGTTTGGGTTTGAAATGGAGCATCTTGATGTGCGGAATATGATTGTGAGGGCAGAATATGTAAGCAAAGGAGGTCAGGAGACCACAACGTGTTACAACGTAAATACCGCGGTATCCAGGGGCGCCTACAGTTGGTTCCCAACTCGAATTAATGTGATACCTGGGCAACGGTTGATTTACAGACCCATGTTTATTGGAGCCTTTTATCTACTTTTGGCCTGCACTTACCATGTATGAATTATTGACCATCACTTTTGAAACACTCTGTATAGCAGCAGCAGAACAGATCAAGGAAATAATAGTCAAATGACAGAAGGATCCGTAACCCCTGATTAACCAGAGCAACTAAATGCTGACCCTCAAGTGTGCAGTCACTGTCAGATCAAACATGCCTTGTCACTATATTGAGAAGCAAACCCCGTAATGATCATAGTTATGAAAGGGTGTCAAGTCGTTGCGTGACTTTCCCATTGCACGTGTTGTCTTTCAGAGAAGACGGCGGCTGGGACCCCGAGATGAAGAAGGTGCTGCTGGTGGCTGCGCTGGCTCTGGCGCTCTTCCCGCTGGTCATGGGCCTGGCGTGGCTGCTGCCCTACGCTCTGGACGTGCACTTCCGGCACGCCGCCGTCGTCGCCGACGCTCCGGGCTGCGCCCACGCTGGGAGGTAAGACCGCAGCACCAGCTCTCCGCCGCTACTATCCACTGCCGACTACGAGGTGACGAACCAGACGCTGGCTAGGAGCGAGGCGTCGAGCCAATGCTTAAGCCCCTTTCACACGATAGACGTTCTTGTCTCAGCTGACTGCTCGAGACAACTAAGTGTACTGCAGCGCCCCTGGCGTTTTGTTCATGTACTCAGTCTCGTCTGCTTCGAGTGGTCATTTTCGTTTACACGTCAGCGTCAAAACTGCGTGTGTTGTGACAGCTGTCTGCTGTGCAGTTTGACACCTTAACGGTTATTTTATTTACTCGCATGGCTTACATGCTCACTGTACAATGTTATTCAATAACTTCACATAGGTTAAATACGAAGTAGTACCCAAAAAAAAAAAAAAAAAAAAAAAAACCGGAACAACATTGCTGTGGGTGGAGCTTGTGTAGTACACATTTCTGCCGCTAGGTGTGTATAGCGCAATTCATTGCCAGTTCACTGCTGCCTGTGTTGTAGACCTGGATTGTTCTATTCGTCTGCAGTGATTGTTTTTGCTAACGCTGTTTTATTCTTATTTCTTATTTTAGTATGGCAAATTTAAGTGAACAACGTGCAGCTATGAAATTTTATTTTCTGATCGGTAAAAATGCTGCTGAAACTATTTTAATGTTGAAAGCAGCTTACCAAGATAACGCTATGGGAAAACTCAAGTGTACGAGTGGGATACTCGATTTAAAAATGCCCATGTCTATTGATGACAAACCTTGTTCTGACCATCCATCAACTGCGTGAATCGACGAAAACATTGAAAAAATTCGAGAGCTTGTGCTCATAAATCGTCGACAGACAATTGATCAACTGTCAGTGGTTAGTAGGATATCTTAGAGCTTGGTTCACCGAATTTTAACGCAAGATTTGGGAATGAGAAGGGTAGCTGCCAAGTTTGCTCCTCGGGTTCTGAGTAACAACCAAAAGGAACGTCGAGTTGAAATATGTCAGGCTTTGAAACAGCAGCTTGAAACTGATCCATATTTTCTGTCATAGGTCATTACTGGTGATGAGTCATGGCAGAATGGTTACGACCCAGAGACGAAACAACAGTTAAGCCAGTGGAGCATGTCAAAAAAAAAAATGTCGACAAATCAAAGTTGTCTTCCTCAAGACGCCAAAATTGTAACACCTTGCAGATCTGTGACCTCAAAATCGAAGGAATCTTAATGGTGAAACTTAGGTTATGAAAGACTTTCCTTTTTTACGAGAAAATAGAAATATAGTAGCAAAATATGTGAACAAGAAATGATAACAGAGTTTATCAATGTCCACAGCAGAGTCCATAGTAGACGCTCTTGTCAGAGGTTGTCTGGTACATTCTTTACACTCCTGAGAATTGAAAGAATAGAAAAAGTGTCATCCAGACATTTCAGAACTTATCAGTATACATTTATTTGCTCGAGAAAATATAAGTTGCAAAGTGCAAACAAATCAAATAATACCAGAATGCAGAAAATTCTTTTTGCTTTATCCTTTATATTTTGTTTTCTTGCTAAGTGCCGAATAACATCAAAACTAATTTTTCTTGTGAAATAAATCTGACCTTTCCGTGACTGAAATAATTTTCATTAAAACACTTATCTATTTACGTTCTTATTTCTGCACAACATAAGCCGACCGATGTGGCCGAGCGGTTTTAGGTGCTTCAGCCCGGAACCGCGCTGCTGCTACTGTCGCAGGTTCGAATCCTGCCTCGGGCATGGATGTGTGTGACGTCCTTAGGTTAGTTACGTTTAAGTGGTTCTAAGTTCTAGGGGACTGATGACCTCAGATGTTAAGTCCCACAGTACTTGGAGCCATTCGAACCATTTTTTGCATAACGTAATCCGTAAATACCTTTTTGGTTTCAGATATTTCGTCTATTTTGTAAGAGAACACTAGTAGGAATAAATATCAGGGTATTGTGTAACATTTTAGTGTGTCAAGAGAATAAAGCAAACAATACAATTAAGATTAAGGAGACACATTTCCATAATAAGAACGAGCTAGCCCAGAACAGTCAACGACTGGTCTTGTTTTATAGTTCTCCGTGTCTATTCTATTATCAAATCTGAAATCCAGGTACATTAACAAAGGGTGTAACCGCCAGAATGGTCAATGCAAGCATGCAGAAGTGCATGAATTGTGTTGCACAGGTGCCGGAGTCAGTGTGTGGAATGGAATTCCATGCCTGTTGCACTTGGTCAGTCAATACAGGGACTGGTAATTCTGTTTGCGGATGACGCTGGAGTTGTTGTCCGATAATGTCCCATACGTACGTGACTAGAGACAGATCTAGTGATCGAGCAGACCAAGGCAACATGTCGACACTCCGTAGAGTGTATTTAAAGCAAACCTGATTTGCATCCTCATAGTGGCGCTACTAGTGCCTTTAGTGCGAAATTGGGACAGACATCATATTTCAGATGTAGAAACACGTCTAGCAACTTTCTCTTACGTCGACAACTGCTTCTTGGTGTTTGAAAATGCTTTCAGAACGAAATTATATTACAGAACATTTCATCCCCTATTTCACTCCCCTAGAGGGTTGAATTTCCAAAAACAACATCTATTTTTTTATTTCTAATCAGGAAGTGAAATACCAGTTTACACTGATGTGGCTTTAAAGACGCTTTAGTATTTCGTTAATAATCATTTATTTTTTTTAAAATCTTGCACCCACTATTTCATCCCCCTTACGGCAGAATTTCCAAAAATGCTGAAACACTCATTTTTTATTTCTCACCTATACGAAATACCTGTTTTCGTAGCTTCAAAGTTGCCTTAATAGCGACATTTTTTCTAAGAACCTTTCATACCCTAGGTTGGTTGGTTGTTGTGGGGAAGGAGACCAGACAGCGTGGTCATCGGTCTCTTCGGATTAGGGAAGGATGGGGAAGGAAGTCGGTCGTGCCCTTTCAGAGGAACCATCCCGGCATTTGCCTGGAGTGATTTAGGGAAATCACGGAAAACCTAAATCAGGATGGCCGGACGCGGGATTGAACCGTCGTCCTCCCGAATGCGAGTCCAGTGTCTAACCACTGCGCCACCTCGCTCGGTTTTCATACCCTAATTTCACCCCCTTAGGAGTGGAATTTCGAGCAACCTTATCTTAATCGATGCTTACAGTGTAAGACCCACACTATCTGCAAATTTCAAGTTTGTATCCTCAGTGGTTTAGGCTGGGCCATGATGATTCAGCGAATCCGTGTGGTAATATTTAACTCGCTTTAGGTGTTAGATTTCCCAAAACAGTGAAATATGTAGTTTTTTCATTTCTAACCAAGATACCACGTACCAGTTATTATAGATTTCTCTTTAAAAACGCTTTCACGATGAAATATTTTCATGAAACATTTCATTCCCTGTTCCACCCGCTTAGAGGATTGCATTTAAAAAAACAATGAAACGCACATTTTTTATTTTTATTTCTAAGAGAGAAACCAAACACATGTTTGCATAGATTAAGCATCAAAATGCCTGCGTAATTAAATATTCCCATAAAAACTTTCATCCATTATTTCACACTAATAGTGAGTGAATTTCCAAAACCAATGAAACATCCAGAATGAGATTTTCACTCTGCAGCGGAGTGTGCGCTGATATGAAACTTCCTGGCAGATTAAAACTGTGCCCGACCGAGACTCGAACTCGGGACCTTTGCCTTTCGCGGGCAAGTGCTCTACCAACTGAGCTACCGAAGCACGACTCACGCCCGGTACTCACAGCTTTACTTCTGCAGTACCTCGTCTCCTACCTTCCAAACTTTACAGAAGCTCTCCTGCGAACCTTGCAGAACTAGCATTCCTGAAAGTTTGGAAGGTAGGAGACGAGGTACTGGCAGAAGTACAGCTGTGAGTAGCGGGCGTGAGTCGTGCTTCGGTAGCTCAGTTGGTAGAGCACTTGCCCGCGAAAGGCAAAGGTCCCGAGTTCGAGTCTCGGTCGGGCACAGTTTTAATCTGCCAGGAAGTTTCAAGTTCCAATGAAACATATTTTTATTTCCAACTGAGAAGTCAGATTCAAATTTTCAGAGATTTAGCTTTAAAAATGCTTTCACAATGAAATATTTCACAAAAATTTCATCCCCTATTTGACCCATTAGTGGCTGAATTTCGAAAAATGCTGAAGCACTTTTTTTTAATTTCTGCCCGAAAAGCCAAATAGTAATTTTCGTTGTTCTAGCTTCAAAGTAACCATAAAAGCAACATGTTTTCAACAAACATGTCATCCCCTATTTCACCCCTTAGGTGTTGAATTTCCGAACATTGCCGAAATACGCATTTTTTTTAATTTCTGACTAAGGAACCAAAGCCCAACCTTCGTAGCTCTAACTTTAAAGTTACCTTAATAGCAACAGAAATTAAGAAAATCAGCCTTCAGTTGCAAGGTAAAATTTTATTAGTTGACCTACGTTTCGATGCCAATAATGGTATCTTCTTCAGAACAAAAATTAAATTATTTTTAGGGCCAAACGTTGGCCATGTCACAGAATAAAATTAAAACAGAATAAAGACGCATAGTCATAAGATTATGTCTGTCAAAACTAAAAACATTTGGCTTAATGTTTTTAGTTTTGACAGACATAATCTTATGACTATGCGTCTTTATTTTGTTTTAATTTTATTCTGTGACACGGCCAACGTTTGGCCCTCAAAATAGTTTTTCTTCTAAAGAATATACCATTATTGACACTGAAACCTAGGTAAACTAACAAAATTTTACGTTGCAACTGAAGGCCGATTTTCTTAATTTCTGATCAATTCACAGTTGCTGAAAAGCTGTACTATGTTAAAGATTTGTTAATAGCAACATATTTTCGCAAAGCGTTTCATGTCCTGTATTACCCTCTTAGAGAGCGAATATCGAAAAATCCCTTCCGAAACGACAGCTATAGTACAAAATCAATATCTTCTGCAAATTTCAAGTTTCTGCCCTTTGTGTTTTGGGCTGGGCGGTGATGAGTCAGTGAGTGAGTGAGTCAGTAGGGACAGTGCATTTTATACGGGGTGACAACTATTGAACTATGTGAAAAAAAGTATATAAGTTAAAAACTACTGCATGCAGACACTTGATCCAGCTTGTAAACGTCAATAAAAATATCCGGATTTAGGCTATGACATGCGGATTCTCAGGCCCCCAAATGCGCCAATTTTGCTTATTGACGAACCCATCCAAATGCAAATGGCCAACAAAGAGGGGCTTGCGCATGCGCACACTAATTACCATGGTGCCCTGCAGCCAACTGTGCAGTTTGAACGTCCTGATGCAAACCGTTCAGAAGTATGATTTTATTTCATATAGTTTGTAAAGCGGCAACGGTTTTGCACCTTACGTGAGTCCATTTAACGACTGACAGCGGCGCAGTCACTTTGTAGATAACTAGTTGTTGTTTGTTGGAATAGTACTCTAAATTACGGTGAGCACACTATGTGGAAACGCAACGGCACGCTGGCTAGGTAATACAGCGAGAATTCAGCGATTTTGTAATTATAAGATTTTGCGGGGAGACAGTATGCGAGACAGAGCTCGGCTACGTCCCCAGCTAGCCGCCGAAGGCCACAGCCTGGCGGTATGATTGGTGAACTGGGGAAGTTCTGTAGTCCGTTTAGAGAGACCACAGCGGCCGCCAGCCTCTGAGGGACGCGCGGCTGCAGGTGTTCAAGTGTTTACCAAAACAGAGCAGCGGATAGCTGGACGGGCTTTAATGTGCGTGCTCTCGCCTATGTCCCACTAATTTTACGCTTTCGAGTAACTCAAGTGGGGGCAGGCCAGGAGTTTCAAACAACAAAACTTTCAATACAGGAGTCTTGGTTCGCTATGACGGGGAATCATGCTGGGAAAATCTTGAGTGATCTCTTAGGAGAAAACTTCCAGTAAACGTGTTATTGCCCACAGCTGTGGTTCTTCCCAGCCGGCGTGGGCGGAGTTGACTTGTGAAATTTTGTATAGAGGGAAGAAATGTGGTTCTATTCCCAGGCCGTACATTCGTCGGCACTGGCAAACTGGGTATTTCGAGAGCTTCTAGTGATGTGATTCGCTCGGTAAAAGTTGAGGTGGGAAAACAGAGGTGAAGAGCTATCTTGCTGGACTCTCGGTCGAGGTCTTCAGTTCTGGGCTCTCCTACTGAGAGGACGTTAGCCAAGTCGTCTCCCCTCTTGGTCTTTCGTTTGGAGAGGACGTTAGCCGCGCCAGCTCATTGCTGACGGAAACATTGTCGCAATAAGAGAAGTTTACGGACAGCAGTCTGTTGTTCGAATACTGTAGGATTGTACTTTCCGCGATGCCACACGCCGACCGCACGGCCGCGCCGACGCCGTCGGAGACCGCCGCTGCAACAGGAATATTACGGTGAGATCGCTCCCGCTTCGGCCTGTGTTAGGAGCAACGTTAAATACTTGGATCAATTGCAATTGCTGTTTCCACAGAGGTTTCACGGTACTTTGGAGTGTAGTGGTTCTTCGTATTTTACGTTTGTGTCGATGTCAGTTGGTCAGCCAGTTTATAAGATTTTGTACCAATTTTATCACAATTCACTGCCAGTGCCAGTTAGGAGGGTAATTTGTAAATTGTTCATTGTGTTTTATTCAGCATTGATCTGAAGGTTATAATAAAATTGTTGTGATTCAGTAGAGCTTTTACTTTCAGTAGTTGATCCTGAATTTACCCTTGTGCTTATTTTTTATATTTTGAAACTTCCCCTTTGAACATTTCTACATGACTGTGCTTAACCTGACACACAATATTTTGTTAGCGCAACGCAATCTGACTTTCAAAATTCCCTACAAAAGAATGGCCCTGACTAACATTAAACTATACCTTTCACAAATCACTTACCTCACAAAAATCTTCGCTGCTCAAGCTACTGCAATACAGCGAGCGCCACTACTGCCAGCTAAATAAAAGATTCAAACTACTGAAGGCACTAACTACTGATAGGGATAGTTAGCAAATGAAAGATATTAATAGAGAACAAACAATGTATTTACCTTAATATCATCACAAGTCATAATATATATATCAGTTCATGACAAATTACAAATCTCCGCCATCTCTCTCCCCACATCCACCACTGCTGGCGGCTCACCTCCAACTGCTCAACGCTACGCGCTGTTCACAGCCAGCTGCCGCTGCCCAACACTACAATGGCAGACAACAATGCAAACTAGCCACAGACTGCACACAGCACAGCCAGTGATTTTCATATTGAGCGCTACGTAACGTTGCCAATAAGAAAACATAAACAGCCTACTTACAATTTGTGTATGTGTTTATGTCATTTAACACCGTAAGTGTTCGTGATCGTTCATGTTTGGAAGGAAAAATAGGTGTGATTTATCGTCATCACTACCACCGCAGATTAATGAGGGGTGACAGGGCCACATTTAAATCTAGCGTTATCCATTTTTGCGTACAGTTCCACTCCCAATTTCTCTATAAGTTGTTTGTCACATCCAAAGCGGACAAGCAGCGGATGGGGTGTTACAAGTTCAATAATTGTTAACCTTTATATAGAGATTACGACCGTATGAAAAAAGATGGTGCTCGTAAAGTAAGAGCAATAAACACCTAGAGAGCGTCATGCTGTATTACGACACTAACAAAAAGAAGCGAAAGGGGACTTCAGTTTATATATGTAGAAACGGAGAGAGGAGATTTAATAGAACATTTTTATTTACTTACTAAAACGTGACTACGACTTACATTTTGTGATGGCATGCAGTAATGTTCCTATATTACCCTTTTGATGGATTATCAACGTAACGTGTGTTCATATGTCAAAAGATTTTTTAACGTGATATACTTACCATGTAACAAGTTTCAGACTTTTTGCTTCATTTATACTGTGAACCTTTGCTTCTTATCGAATTTCATGATAATAGGTCAACGGGAAGTACCTATAGGTTTTGCCGAGTGAGTTTTGGAGTATCAAAATATGTGGCATATGTGGCCATATGTGTTGATTGAAGCGACTTGGAAGATTAAAATTTTTACACCTGCAAGGAACCATAGACCTTAATATGTGACATAATTTTGACCTTGATAAGTTTACCGGTTACAGAGAAGACTGACGAACAACAAAGCGATCGTATAAGGATTTCGTTCGTACCGAAGGGGCACGGAAATATACACACATCAAAAAACGTTTTGCATGACCCGGTTCCCAGAACTCCTGAAGATAGACGATGGCTGTGGATATTGTATCACAGACACAGTCCCTTTGACTGTTTGCCTCGTGATGACTGGGTGTTGTGTGATGTCCTTAGGTTAGTTAGATTTAAGTAGCTCTAAGTTCTAGGGGACTGATGACCATAGATGTTAAGTCCCATAGTGCTCAGAGCCATTTGAACCTTTGACTGTTTGGAGATGTCACTAAGCCCGCCCCAAGATGTAAACAATGTAAACAACCATGTACGAGCAGCGCCTATTAGACGGAGGGAGTCCGACACCAGATCAGTTCTAGTCATTCCACCAGGGAGGAGGTACATGGCTCGTGTTGTCTGTAGTTCAACCATGCCTAGACGGTCAATACCGCGGTTCGATCGCGTCAGCATTGTTACTTTGTTCCAGGAATGGCTCTCAGCAAAATAAGTGTCCAGACGTCTCCGAGTGACCGAAAGCGATGTTGTTCGGACATGGAGGAGGTACAGAGAGACATGAACTATCGACGACATACCTCGCTCAGGCAGCCCAAGTGCTCTTACTGCAGTGTATGACCGCTACCTACGGATTTGGGCTCGGAGGAATACTGACTGCAATGCCACCATGTTGAATAATGCTTTTCTTGTAGCCACAGGGCGTCGTGGTACGACTCAAACTGTGCGAAATAGGCTGCATGATGCTTCACTCCCAACGTCCATGGCGAGGTCCATCTTTGCAACCACGACACTATGCAGCGCAGTAGAGATGCGCCCAACAACGTGCAGAATGGTCCATTCGGCTCAGGATCAGCACCACATTCTTTTCACCGATGAGTGTCGGATATGCCTTCAACCAGACAATCGTCGACGTGTTTCGAGGCAACCCGGTCAGGCTGAGCGCCTTAGACGCACTGTCCAGCGAGTGCAGCAAGGTGAAGGTTCCCTGCTGTTTTGGTGTGGCATTATGTGGGGCCGACGTACGCCGCTGGTGGTCATGGAAGGCGCCGTAACGGCTGTACGATACGTTCAAATTGTTCAAATGTGTTTGAAATCTTATGGGACTTAACTGCTAAGGTCATCAGTCCCTAATCTTACACACTACTTAACCTAAATTAACCTACGGACAAACACACACATCCATGCCCGAGGGAGGACTCGAACCTCCGCCGAAACCAGCCGCCCAGTCCACGACTGCAGCGCCTAAGACCGCTCGGCTAATCCTGTGCGGCGTACGATACGTCAATGCAACCCTCCGACCGATAGTGCAACCATATCGTCAGCTTATTCGCGCCCCCATCGTGCACATCTTCTGAATGACTTCCTTCAGGATAACGACGTGGCTCGATTAGAGTGGCCAGCATGTTCTCCAGACATGAACCTTATCGAACATGCCTGGGATAGATTGAAAAGGGCTATTTATGGACCCACCAACCACTCTGAGCGACCTACGCCGAATCGCCGTTCAGGAGTGGAACAATCTGCACCAACAGTAGTGCCTTGATGTACTTGTGGATAGTATGCCACGACGAATACAGGAATGCATCAATGCAAGAGGACGTGCTACTGGGTATTAGAGGTACCGGCGTGTACAGCAATCTGGACCACCGCCTCTGAAGGTCCCGCTGTATGGTGGTACAACATGAAATGTGTGGTTTTCATGAGCAATAAAAAGGGTGGAAACGATGTTTACGTTGATCTCTATTCCAATTTTCTGTACAGGTTCCGGAACTCTCGGAACCGAGGTGATGGAAAACTTTTTTTGATGTGTGTAAATAAAAAATAAACCCAATGGTGCAAGAGAATTACGAAATTTGATGCACTGTAATCGGCTACGACGCTGACGTTAGGAAAAAACGAAGGATGCTCGAGAATAGGGAGTAATAAACTACTAGCGACTGTCACGTTTTTTTACCGCAATGATTTTACTAATGTGAACTTCACACTCGAAAACGATACCGAAAAAAAAATTTGAAGTATGTTTCAGTAAAGTCCACCTGACAAAGTTTTTACTAAGAACGACACGAGAAGAATTAAACACATGCGTAGTGCCTACCACAGAACGCAAAACGATGCCAGGAGTTGCAAGGAAGGAAGAAGCGTTTATTGAAGGAATGTCTTGCGCCGCGTGCGGCCGAGCAAGGCGCGACGGTAGCGAGGCAAATACACCCTCTCCTACCGGCCGCTTGCAGCCGAATGAGACTCAGGGACAGTAGCTGAAGCACGGCCTCGCTGCGCAAGCGCACAGGTCCTCCCGCCCCCCTCCACAACCGCCACCCAACCCCCACCACCAGCGCAATCCCGCCACCTACTCGCCACGTTGCAGCCAAGCTTCGTACGCCATCTGCCGGCCTCAGGGACAAGCAGCCGTTCCTCGTACTATTTCCCCGACGGGCGTGTGGAACAAACCACGTAAGGGATTCTCAACGAGCAAACCGATAGCTGCTATGATTGTTTGTGAGGCCAGGGTGCCCGTTTACTCACTCTCAGACTTCCGTGACCTTTCGTATTGACAGTAGTAGTTACATACAACGAAGATGTTTATTATTCCACATCACAAATGTCACAGATAGTTGCTTAATTTCTCAATAACAATCCCACGAATGTAGTTACACAGCTTTATTTGTAAGCTTATTGATTACAACATCCTCATCACACTGTTGAATTTTCGTCTTAAATACTAACTCTGATGTAATTAAGCTGTTGCGTGTGGAATACGTGCACAAATCGAATGCAGACATTAGTTTGAGTCAATACCATTTTTGGTGATGGGTTTGGCAGACAGATTTGTAGAATAGCCCAGAAGGTTAGGCTAAAAGGCGGCAGTTTGATGCTACGTTCGTGAAGTCAATGAGTGTGTTTCATGAGAATAGCTATAATTTTTGTTATGGTTACGCACATTTATGTCCGCCATTTTTATGATGGTGGCATCGAATGCTTCAGTTAATCTCGCGAAACAATGAGCATTTAATCTGTGAAAATTGTAGTGACGTAATTATTCTAGCTGCATGTGTAAGGCATCAGCAAAGAATCGAAACAAAATTTTCCAGGAGGAAGAATATTCAACAGTGCAGTATGCTGCCACCAGTACCTACGATTTTAAATGAAGCGTAGGTGCAAGAAATGTAATAGAGACGATTGGACTAGAAATGGATATGAATAACTTTACAAATCCTACTCAGAAGTCTCGAAACAAATGAAAACCATCTTCTCAAAACATGTCCCTCATAACAAATTGCAAAATACATGATTATATTTTTAATACTTCATGCATTATGCATCAAAATACTCACCTGAAACATGTCTATGATCTAGTGAAGGATCTGAATTTGCCTCACAATTTTAGTTTTTATGAGGCAAGGTTCGTCAAATACGGCAAATATTAAAAAACACAGCTTACCCAGAGGTCCAGCTCCCCCCCCCCCCCATACAAACTAGCGTATGGGCGTCATTCTGGACCTGTGACAAATACTACGATTTTCATGAATTAGCACTCACCAATCACTTACTGAACTAATGAAAAATAACCATTTTAATTGTTATTGTGTTATTATTTATTTTAATTGTTATTTTTATTTTCAATATTTCTACCAGGTTTTACGGAATATACAAAACGAGAATTAATAATTTTCTGTTGTACCTCCTGTAGTGTTAAGGCTACTGATAAGTCTTACATTTCCTATTAAATAAAAACTGAAATTTTGGCATCAAAATTCTGAATATTTGTACCAAATAGGAAAATTACAACAACAGAACTCGTTCTTCTTACTTTTTCATAATTTTATTCAATACTAAATTATAATATAAAAACCTCAACATAAATTAATTTTCTACCTCCTAAAATATCTATAGTTGTCACAATAAACATCTCAATGTATGTGTCTCATAGAAAGGAGGTGCCGTATTTACTCGAATCTAAGCCGCACTTTTTTTCCGATTTTTGTAATCCAAAAAACCGCCTGCGGCTTAGAATCGAATGCAAAGCAAGCGGAAGTTCCGAAAAATGTTGGTAGGTGCCGCTACAACTATAACTTCTGCTGTCGAATATATGTAGCGCTACACAGGTATGCTTTGTAGGCACAAAGATAAATACTTTCGCCAAAACCTCTGCGTCATTAAAAAGAAGAAAGGTGGAAGACGAGCTTTTTTTTTCTCCGCCCCGAGTTTCGACCACTGCATTTTCATACATTATCCAACGAAGTAAATACAAATTCCGTATTGTTCGTCTTCGAATGTAGCAGAATTTCAATGTACTACGAAAATCCGACTGGCAAGACTGTTTAGAATGTTTGTCAATATGGCCAACTCTACGTTCTGAATTTTTTCCTACCAGTGAGAAGAGATAGTTGCTAATAGGAACCTGATGAAATGTGAATCACATGCAGTATTCTCTTCACCATAAGAATAATACGAATATAAACATTTTGCCATGTATTCTTTCGCGTTTGCTGCTATCTCATTTATATCCTGTCTGCCTAATAAACTACGAAACTAGAGTGAGACAACAGCAAACGCGGAAGAATATACGTATCGTGTCATGTTTATATTCGTATTATCCTTATGCCTAATGTGATACAGTCAGAAATGAAGCACGGCAACTGACTAGATTTTTAAATCTAAGATGGCTCTAATTTCTGTGCAGAATTTGATGTACTACAGAAGCGGCCGCAAAGATTTTCAAACGGAGAAAAATTTTCGCCGAACTCTCGTTCAGAACATGTTCTATCATACGCAGTCTATTATTTGGTTCTTGTTGATCATTATCAAAGAAAGCAGCAGTGTAAGTAACAACAAATAGCAGTCTCTTGCCATTATTTCGCTAATGAGACGATTCCTCTCTCTTTTTTTTTTTAATTGTAAGCGGCGGTAGCGCGCACAAAAGCAAGCCGTGCCGCGAGCGGCGACAGGCCGTAAACACGCACTATCAGAATGCGACAAACAGTGCATGACACAGTACAGTAATGCATTTTCAGCTTAGAGTGACGTGAACACCTATAACAAAGAAAACAGCACACATCAGATCAAAGCAAAATAAGCAATCGATTCAAACCAGACAGAGCACGTGAAAAAGGAAGGGTACTCGTATAAATACGGACGGAGCGCCTGACGCATAGCAATGGCTACCTGGTAAAGCTTATCTGCTAAGCTTACGACTCGAACCAAACTACTGTCGCTGTATCGTCATTCATTCGACGTAAATTGTGTCTCATATTACAATGGACCAACTTTGTTTCGATTTGGAGGTGCGGCCTAAAACTTTTCTCTCCCCTTGAATTTCGAGTCGCAAATTTCAGGTGCGGCTTAGATTCGGGAAATTTTTTTTTTCCTTTATTTCGAGTCTCATTTCTCAGGTGCGGCTTAGATTCGAGTGCGGCTTAGATTCGAGTAAATACGGTAATCAATGTTATGATTTACAAAGCAGAATTTGATCTGTTTTAATGAAACTGTGCCGGTTTTTTTTTTCTCAGTGCGTGTTTGTCATCCTTTAAAAAAGCTGTGCACACCGGGCACAAATATAGCTGGGACACACAATGTTTTAAGCGCCAACTGATGATGCGTAGGGTATAGCAGTTATCTGGATTCCCACAAGTTTTAGGGATCACACCTGTAGACAAATATGTCTCAGGTAAATATTTCTCTAGTTCGACTATCATAGCAGACCTCGGCTTCCTTGGAGCTGACTGATGCTGTCGTCGAATTCATACCACATAGAAGAATCGCCACCTATTGAGGTAGTAATTGGTTGTTTTTTTTATTTTTGTTCTTGTGTATCAGCAAGTCTGCTTAATGAAAACCGACGTTTTTTTGAAAAATGTATCTATTCTTCTGATGCCATCGACAGTTCCCTGTATTGACTTTTGTATTGTGTGTTGCACAAGGAGATGAAAAGAAATCGCTTAACATGGGTTATATGGAAATATGAGTTACATACCAGCTGATTTCATGTCTTAAGCGTAGTCTGTTATCATAACAGTGATTTTGAACTTAATAAAATATTCGTTGATAACAGCCTTTACCTTATTTCAAATATTGTCTGTGGTGTGCCTTTCTTCAGATTGTAGCCACTCAAGAAGGTACGACTTTAATTCTTCTTATGTATAAAATGTAGCATACGCGCATAGAAACTAATGTTATTTACAGTTGCCTGTCTATCATTACCTTTCCAGTGGTCTAATCATTTTTAATTTCACCAAATAAAGGACATCAGGTTATTTCGTTACATTTTCCGAATTTGTAAATTAAGATTTGGGCAAAGCGTATTTCCATTTTTTTAAATGTTGTGTATCTAATACCACAACATTAATGTTGTGCTTCTGAATGTTCTGTAGAGTTGTTGTTTCCATTTTATGCGTAATGTTTCGGCGACAAATCAAGACATCTTATCCAGATCCCGTGACTTGAGTAGACAATTAAAATTCCACAACAGAAAATAGCTAGAACAACTGAGAACATCCTATTAGGACTTAACAATAAAAATCAACCCGAATAAACGAAATAACAGGCTGCAAAATGAAAAATGCTTACACCCTATATTGCTAAGAAGCTTCAAAAAAAATGGTTCAAATGGCTCTGAGCACTATGGGACTTATCATCCATGGTCATCAGTCCCCTAGAACTTAGAACTACTTAAACCTAACTAACCTAAAGACGTCACACACATCCATGACCGAGGCAGGATTCGAACCTGCGACCGTAGCGATCACGCGGTTCCAGACTGAAGTGCCTAGAACCGCACGGCCACACCGGCCGGGTAAGAAGCTTCCAATTCTTGGAGAAGACACCTTTTAAACCTTAAAATTTTACACTTTTTCCTCTCTCTTCTACCATATGAAATAGGGTCGTCTGTTTGGACTTAAGCACTTGAGCTAATAGAATAAGTACAGACGGCTGTGTTCTTCAGAGTATACTTCAAGAGTTGTGCTATGTAACTCTGAATGTACATTTTACAGGCCATCATTGGCTTTCTCGAATTCCGTTGTTCGGCAATGGGAGGGGTCGTTGTTGGGGAACTTGGCAATAGATGACAGTCATGTATACTGCATCTGTGCTTGTGTTGTAGTGGAATCTGCGCTTCACAGTATTGTTTTGACCCCTTTCTGCACCTCAAAATGACTATGTGAGGAAAAGATAGAGAAAAGATCGATAACGCCATTCCAGCACTTTCTGTAAAGATTTGCATCCATTTTCACTGCAGTATCGCACCGAAATTGCCACTGCATCAAGAAAATAACATAATTATCAGGAATGGTGTGAAAACGAAAAAAAATACCAGAACAGGTAGTCATTACTTAGGTGGACTACTTTCCATCATGCAAAGCAGTGTTAACTCAACAGTTTAGTACAGTTGCAGCCAGTTATTGCTAGAATTTCTTGAGAATTCTGTAGTGAATAAAGAGTCCATACCCGAGATTCCAGGAGGGGGCAAGTGCCTCCTTTGCTCTGTCCCCACCCCCTGTTGCAGACACCTATAGATATTTTTCTATCAGAGAGTCACTACACAAAGTTGTGTAATTTCATATTCTGTATATAATGTAAATAAAAGTGGTTGTTTATTCATTTACTAATTGTTTGGACCTGCCCCCCATGAACCATGGACCTTGCCGTTGGTGGGGAGGCTTGCGTGCCTCAGCGATACAGATAGCCGTACAGTAGGTGCAACCACAACGGAGGGGTATCTGTTGAGAGGCCAGACAAACGTGTGGTTCCTGAAGAGGGGCAGCAGCCTTTTCAGTAGTTGCAAGGGCAACAGTCTGGATGATTGACTGATCTGGCCTTGTAACAATAACCAAAACGGCTTTGCTGTGCTGGTACTGCGAACGGCTGAAAGCAAGGGGAAACTACGGCCGTAATTTTTCCCGAGGGCATGCAGCTTTACTGTATGATTAAATGATGATGGCGTCCTCTTGGGTAAAATATTCCGGAGGTAAAATAGTCCCCCATTCGGATCTCCGGGCGGGGACTACTCAAGAGGATGTCGTTATCAGGAGAAAGAAAACTGGAGTTCTACGGATCGGAGCGTGGAATGTCAGGCCCCTTAATCAGGCAGGTAGGTTAGAAAATTTAAAAAGGGAAATGGATAGGTTAAAGTTAGATACAGTGGGAATTAGTGAAGTTCGGTGGCAGGAGGAACAAGACTTCTGGTCAGGTGACTACAGGGTTATCAACACAAAGTCAAATAGGGGAAATGCAGGAGTAGGTTTAATAATGAATAGGAAAATAGGAATGCGGGCAAGCTACTACAAACAGCATAGTGAACGCATTATTGTGGCCAAGAAAGATACGAAGCCCACACCTGCTACAGTAGTACAAGTTTATATGCCAACTAGCTCTGCAGATGACGAAGAAATTGAAGAAATGTATGAAGAAATAACAGAAATTATTCAGATAGTGAAGGGAGACGAAAATTTAATAGTCATGGGTGACTGGAATTCGAGTGTAGGAAAAGGGAGAGAAGGAAACGTAGTAGGTGAATATGGATTGGGGCTAAGAAATGAAAGAGGAAGCCGCCTTGTAGAATTTTGCACAGAGGACAACTTAATCATACCTAACACTTGGTTTAAGAATCATGATAGAAGGTTGTATACATGGAAGAACCCTGGAGATACTAAAAGGTATCAGATAGGTTATATAATGGTAAGACAGAGCTTTAGGAACCAGGTTTTAAATTGTAAGACATTTCCAGGGGCAGATGTGGACTCTGACCACAATCTATTGGTTATGACCTGTAGATTAAAACTGAAGAAACTGCAAAAAGGTGGGAATTTAAGGAGATGGGACCTGGATAAACTGAAAGAACCAGAGGTTGTAGAGAGTTTCAGGGAGAGCATAAGGGAACAATTGACAGGAATGGGGGAAAGAAATACAGTAGAAGAGGGATGGGTAGCTTTGAGGGATGAAGTAGTGAAGGCAGCAGAGGATCAAATAGGTAAAAAGACGAGGGCTAGTAGAAATCCTTGGGTAACAGAAGAAATATTGAATTTAATTGATGGAAGGAGAAAATATAAAAATGCAGTAAATGAAGCAGGCAAAAAGGAATACAAACGTCTCAAAAATGAGATCGACAGGTAGAGCAAAGTGGCTAAGCAGGGATGGCTAGAGGACAAATGTAAGGATGTAGAGGCTTTTCTCACTAGGGGTAAGATAGATACTGCCTACAGGAAAATTAAAGAGACCTTTGGAGATAAGAGAACCACTTGTATGAACATCAAGAGCTCAGATGGAAACCCAGTTCTAAGCAAAGAAGGGAAAGCAGAAAGGTGGAAGGAGTATATAGAAGGTCTATACAAGGGCGATGTACTTGAGGACAATATTATGGAAATGGAAGAGGATGTAGATGAAGATGAAATGGGAGATACGATACTGCGTGAAGGGTTTGACAGAGCACTGAAAGACCTGAGTCGAAACAAGGCCCCCGGAGTAGACAACATTCCATTGGAACTGCTGACGGCCTTGGGAGAGCCAGTCCTGACAAAACTCTACCATCTGGTGAGCAAGATGTATGAAACAGTTGAAATACCCTCAGACTTCAAGAAGAATATAATAATTCCAATCCCAAAGAAAGAAGATGTTGACAGATGTGAAAATTACCGGACAATCAGTTTAATAAGCCACAGCTGCAAAATACTAACACGAATTCTTTACAGACGAATGGAAAAACTAGTAGAAGCCGGCCTCGGGGAAGATCAGTTTGGATTCCGTAGAAATACTGGAACACGTGAGGCAATACTGACCTTACGACTTACCTTAGAAGAAAGATTAAGGAAAGGCAAACCTACGTTTCTAGCATTTGTAGACTTAGAGAGAGCTTTTGACAATGTTGTCTGGAATACTCTCTTTCAAATTCTAAAGGTGGCAGGGGTAAAATACAGGGAGCGAAAGGCCATTTACAATTTGTACAGAAACCAGATGGCAGTTATAAGAGTCGACGGACATGAAAGGGAAGCAGCGGTTGGGAAGGGAGTAAGACAGGGTTGTAGCCTCTCCCCGATGTTATTCAATCTGTATATTGAACAAGCAGTAAAGGAAACAAAAGAAAAATTCGGAGTAGTATTAAAATCCATGGAGAAGAAGTAAAAACTTTGAGGTTCGCCGATGACATTGTAATTCTGTCAGAGACAGCAAAGGACTTGGAAGAGGAGTTGAACGTAATGGATGGTGTCTTGAAGGGAGGATATAAGATGAACATCAACAAAAGCAAAACGAGGATAATGGAATGTAGTCGAATTAAGTCGGGTGATGTTGAGGGTATTAGATTAGGAAATGAGACACTTAAAGTAGTAAAGGAGTTTTGCTATTTGGGGAGCAAAATAACCGATGATGGTCGAAGTAGAGAGGATATAAAATGTAGACTGGCAATGGCAAGGAAAGCGTTTCTGAAGAAGAGAAATTTGTTAACATCGAGTATCAGGAAGTCATTTCTGAAAGTATTTGTATGGAGTGTAGCCATGTATGGAAGTGAAACATGGACGAAAAATAGTTTGGACAAGAAGAGAATAGAAGCTTTCGAAATGTGGTGCTACAGAAGAATACTGAAGATTAGATGGGTAGATCACATAACTAATGAGGAGGTACTGAATAGGATTGGGGAGAAGAGGAGTTTGTGGCACAACTTGACCAGAAGAAGGGATCGGTTGGTAGGACATGTTCTGAGGCATCAAGGGATCACCAATTTAGTATTTGAGGGCATCGTGGAGGGTAAAAATCGTAGGGGGAGACCAAGAGATGAATACACTAAGCAGATTCAGAAGGATGTAGGTTGCAGTAGGTACTGGGAGATGAAGAAGCTTGCACAGGATAGAGTAGCATGGAGAGCTGCATCAAACCAGTCTCAGGACTGAAGACCACAACAACAACAATTATTCGGAGTGTCTGTAGTTAGCTAAGACATCTCATATAAACTACAGACACAATGTTCATAGCAGACCAAATTGCAACTGAGAACACTGTGTTAAGAAGAAATCAGGTCGCACTGCAAGTAAACAGGTCAAGAGTGCTGCGAACTGAAACAATGACAGAGCGAAGAGCACAAAGAATGAAGTGACTCCTGAGACTCCCTGTGAACTGTTCTGTGCTGAGTCAGGAGCAACGGGAGAGCTGTAAGCAGAGAACAAGCTCGCCTGCTACGGCGAGTCAGTTCCTTGCAGCTCGCTCGTCCCAAGTGAGATGCGAAGAGCTCCTTTCAAGTTGTCTTTTCAAATCGAGATCAGAAACAGAAGGCAAAAAAGTGTTTCCTGCATTAATACAGGATTAGATGGAGCTGACCTTTCCATGGCAGACAGAGCTCCTCACAGCAGCAAAGTATGTGGGGGAGTTGGATAATAAGTTTCTCCTGTCGACTGTGGCCAGAGTTGTGAGTGAAAGGAAAGGAAAGAGAATGAGACATTAAAGATAAGACATATCTTTATTTTTCTACATACGCTACCGGCAATTAAAATTGCTGCACCAAGAAGAAACGCAGATGATAAACGGGTATTCATTGGACAAATATATTATACTAGAACTGACATGTGCTTACATTTTCACGCAATTTGGGTGCGTTGATCCTGAGAAATCAGTACCCAGAACAACCACCTCTGGCTGTAATAACGGCCTTGATACGCCTGGGCATTGAGTCAAACAGAGCTTGGATGGCGTGTACAGGTACAGCTGCCCATGCAGCTTCAACACGATACCACAGTTCATCAGGAGTAGTGACTGGCGTATTGTGACGAGCCAGGGGATCGCAGGGATCGAAAGGAAGGGTAGAGCCACAGGTCGTAACACATCTGAAATGTAACGTCCACCGTTCAAAGTGCCGTCAATGCGAAAAAGGGGTGACTGAGACGTGTAACCAATGGCACCCCATATCATCACCCCGAGTGATACGTCAGTATGACGATGACGAATACCCGCTTCCAATATGTGTTTACCGCGATGTCGCCAAACACAGATGCGACCATCATGATGCTGTAAACAGGACCTGGATTCATAAAAAAAATGACGTTTTGCCATTCGTGCCCCCAGGTTCGTCGTTGAGTACACCATCGCAGGCGCTCCTGTCTGTGATGCAGCGTCAAGGGTAGCCGCAACCATGGCCTCCGAGCTGATAGTCCATGCTGCTGCAAACGTCGTCGAACTGTTCGTGCAGATGGTTGTTGTCTTGCAAACGTTCCCATCTGTTGACTAAGGGATCGAGACGTGGCTGCACGATCCGTTACAGCCATGCGGATAAGATGCCTGTCATCTCGACTGCTAGTGATACGAGGACGTTGGGATCCAGCACGGCATTCCGTATTACCTTCCACAACCCAAGGATTCCATATTCTGCTAACAGTCATTGGATCTCGACCAACGGGAGCAGCAATGTCGCGATTCGATAAACCGCAATCGCGATAGGCTACAATCCGACTTTTATCCAAATCGGAAACGTGATGGTACGCATTTCTCCTCCTTACACGAGACATCACAACAACGTTTCACCAGGCAATGCTGGTCAACTGCTATTTGTGTATGAGAAATCGGTTGGAAACTTTACTCATGTCAGCATTTTGTAGGTGTCGCCACCGGCGCCAACCTTGTGTGAATGCCTTGAAAAGCTAATCATTTGCAAATCACAGCATCTTCTTCCTGTCGGTAAAATTTCGCGTCTGTAGCACGTCATCTTCGTGATGTAACAATTTTAATGGCCGGTAGTGTAATTTCCAAGAACATTGAGACATTTGTCATGCCGCTTTATACGCTTCAAAAAGTCTTCCAGGAAAAACTCAGGGCGTTCCATACGGAAGAAGCGTTGAACGGCTTGTTTGACGTCAGCATTGCTGCCAAAGAGCCTTCCGCCGAGATTCTTCTTCAAAGCAGGAAACAGATGGAAGTCACTTGGTGCGAAATCCGGACTGTAAGGCGGGTGGTGTAGGCGCTCCCAACCAAGAGTTGCAATATCGTTTGCGTTGCCGTCGCCGTGTGTAGTCACGCATTGTCATCCAACAGCAGGACGCCAGATCTGAGAAGGCCAGGCAGCTTTTTCCGAATCACCTCTTTCAATTTTGTCAGAGTGGCGCAGTACCGCGCAGCATTGATGGTTGCATCCTCCAGAAAGTCCAACAGCAAAACTCCTTTGGCGTCCCAGAATACGGTGAGTAGCACTTTCCTTGCAGACGGAGTGCTTTTGAAATTTTTTCGGACAGGTGATGACGGATGTTTCCACTCGATGGATGCAACCTTCGATTCGGCGTGTAATGGTGGACCTACGTTTCATTCCCCGTCGCAATCCGAAACAGAAGGTCAATTTCCAGATTCATGGTAACACACGAGCTGTTCCAGACTGAACGCCATACGTTGTTCCATGTGTGTCGGGGTCAGTTGGCAGGGCACCCATCGCGCTCACACCTTCCTGTATCGAAGAATGTCGTGGACGATCTTGTGAGCTCACTCATGTCCGATTCCAAGTTCTACCGCTGCTCCATCGATGGTGATTCGCCGGTTCGCTTTAATCAAGTCATCCACCTCCCTGACATTTGCATCTGTAGTGGCCGTGCGCGTCCGTCCAGGTCTCGGTATGTCCCGCACTTGCTGACGTCCATCACTGAATTGCTGGCACTATCTCCGCACCATGTGGATCGACATCACACCTGACCCATACACCTCATCAAGGCGGTTATGAATTTCTGTGCCTGATACTCCACATGCCCATTCATAATGTATAACAGCTCTCACTTCCGCCTTTGACCACGACTCCAAAACGCACCTTCTCTCCATAGCTCAGGGAAAAGACTGAGCGGCTGGCCTCCGTTTTGCGCAGGCACTGCGTCAGCGCCCTCTGCTTGATCGCGGTCGACGTCTACCCAATGGTGTATCGGTATCTTGCACCTGCCGTGTCGTCTTTCGGCCATATCACACAACTCTGCCCACAGTCGACAGGGGAAACTTATTTTCCAACTCCCCCTCGTATGTAAACACGTACATACATGTCGTCTACAGTGCATTTGTCAGCACCTCGGGAAGCATTTCTTACTACAACAGTCCATGCCATACTGATTAATTTTGCATGTTGTGTGGGATGCTGTTGCAGAAACTTGTTCCACTCGCTGATGTCACTGGAGAGACATTTTGAACCTAAAGAGCTAATGCTTCTTTCTTGCGAGCCACTGACCGCTTACACTGCAGAAGGATTTAGCTCGTTGGATCAGGTTGGGAGCAGATAGCCCATCTCTGCAGTGAACCAGTCAATGATAAATGGTGCTTGAGCATACAGCACGGGCGACATTGCCTCGCTGCAAAATATAGACGTCGATATGTTAAAAGCAACTGTGATTTTCATAGTGTAACTAGTTTCGGCTGAAAACTAATTTTACGTTTTTAGTGTTTTTCGCTGCTGTGTCATTTCAAACTATGGCAAGTGTGACGAGTGCCACGCGAACAACACGTGAAGTGTCAAGGAGAAATAAAAGAATCCAGGCCTGCGAATTCATGTTTTTGGTGAGGTAGTACATTGAGAAAGAAGAGGAAAGAGACGAGGAGCTATTATTCCCTTTTGTTCTACATGTAAAGGGGTCTGTAGGACCTTTGAAAAGAAGAAAAAACACTGTTGTAACGACAGGGAAAGGACAGTACAGTGTAGACTGCGACGAGACTGACTACCAAGCTGAAGACACCAGGGAAAACGGAGGCCAAGTATAGGACCGTGACGATTTCCAGAAGGATGCAATTCATTTGTATAACCACTGTAAGAGAAAGGAACATCTGTCACTTTCTAAACAGCTCGTGTCGCTACAGAGAGAGGATCTTTTTAAAGGCACAGAGGGAGCACTAATAATACGAATAATGCAGAGGGTAACGATTTTCCACCAGATGCTGCTAGCGATGTGAGTGGATGTTATCGATTGTCATGTACTTCTACATCGACATACGTACTTCACAAGCCAACATACTGCAATGCAGTCAGGAAGCTAAAAGGAGATGCTGTCGTCGATAGATCATCCATCGTATTGTCACTATTTGCGTCACATTATGACTGTTAATACGTTGCTAGAGTCTTATGCCACTTGTATGTTTTTAATAACGAAATATTTAACAATGAAAACCGAAAGTGTGAATATTCTACAATATTACCAGAACACTTGGCAATTATGTTGAGAAATCGTAACAAACAACTGTAACATATTTTAGCATATTAGATACAGAATATTTTGTTGCAGTTTTCCAAGATTGTGTATCGGAACTAGCCACTATGAATAATTCTACGTGTCATGTCCATTATAATTATCCAGGCTGTTATGCCATGGTCGGTTGATGAATTCTGTGTCAATTGCCAACGTTTCGTCCCCGTCTGCGCAGGACATCTTCAAGGGGGTCTGTAGCTTGATGGAAGGTTCAACACACCCACTGGCTCGCTACTGACTGCCGCTAAATTCCCTGTGCGAGCGCTCCCGCGCTGTGGCGTGACGTCACGTGTTTTGAAAACGTCAGTGCAATTGGCCGCTCTCCGCTGCCGTCGATCGCCGTTGCCATCACCCAGTAGTGGACGGGTGGTACACATCTTCTTCAACACCGGCATCCATATACCGTTTAATTTCACGCCCTCCTCCTTTCGATTGAAATTATTAGGGTGTTTGGCGATTTCGATTGCCTCCCTGTAGAACCTTCCATAATAACCGCTTGTGGCCGCTAGTACTTGCGTCTCCTCGAAACGAATATGGTGGTTACCTGGCTGGAAAGCATGCTCCGCAACAGCTGATCGTTCCTTTTCTCCTCCTCTACAATTGCCCTTGTGCTCTTACATACGATTTGAAACAGTTCTTTTAGTGGTACCCACATAAACATCTCCACAGCTGCATGGGATCCTACACACTACAGCTTTTTCCAATGGTTTGCGAGCGTCCTTGGCATGCTTAAGGTATTGCTGTATCTTCCTGGTGGGCTTGTGAATTACGTGAATACTCCGCTTCGTCAAGATCCTCCCTATTATTTCCATTACATTTTTAATGTTGGGAATTGACACAGAATTCATCAACCGACCATGGGATAACAGCCCGGATAATTATAATGGACTTGACATTTCCGGCCGTGAAAGTCTACATTTTAATTTTACGTCACAACCCGCATATTGTCACGTATTTTGTTTTTACCACTAGAGGACGTGAGGCGTGGCGACTGTGGAGCCAGACTCTACGTTCGGCAACGTTGCAGCTGGGCGCATTAACTGTCAGGACCAACCATCTGTTTCACGTAAGAGGCGAGACTAGATGTCGGCCTCCCACTATGTATCAACTTTACTGTCGCAGACAGTGGGGGGAGGGGCGGGGGAGATGATGGGTGTTGTGAGTGTGAATGGATATGGTAGATGGTGGGGGGAAGGGGCTACCCGGGACAGGCAAGGAGGCTGGGTGGGGGGGGGGGGGGGGCGGTATGTATTTTCGTTGCACCGCAGCTGCGTGCCGGCTCCCAGGCGCGCAGCAGCAAACATACACTACTGGCCATTAAAATTGCTGCACCAAGAACAAATGCAGATGATAGACGGGTATTCATTGGACAAATATATTATACTAGAACTGACATGTGATTACATTTTCACGCAATTTGGGTGCATAGATCCTGAAAAATCAGTACCCAGAACAACCACCTCTGGCCGTAATAACGGCCTTGATACGCCTGGGCATTGAGTCAAAAGGAGCTCCGATGGCGTGTACAGGTACAGCTGCCCATGCAGCTTCAACACGATACCACAGTTCATCAAGAGTAGTGACTGGCGTATTGCGACGAGCCAGTTGCTCGGCCACCATAGACCAGACGTTTTCAGTTGGTGAGAGATCTGGAGAATGTGCTGGCCAGGGCTGCAGTCGAACGTTTTCTGTATCCAGAAAGGCCCGTACAGGACCTGCAACATGCGGTCGTGCATTATCATGCTGAAATGTAGGTTTTCCAGCGATCGAATGAAGGGTAGAGCCACGGGTCGTAACACATCTGAAATGTAACGTCCACTGTTCATAGTGCCGTCAATGCGAACAAGAGGTGACCGAGACGTGTAACCATACTATCACGCCAGGTGATACGCCAGTATGGCGATGACGAATACACGCTTCCAATGTGCGTTCACCGTGATGTCGCCAAACACGGATGCGACCATCATGATGATTTAAACAGAACATGGATTCATCCGAAAAAAATGGCGTTTTGCTATTCGTGCACCCATGTTCGTCGTTGACTACACCATCGCAGGCGTTCCTGTCTGTGATGCAGCGTCAAGGGTAACCGCAGCATTGGTCTCTGAGCTGATAGTCCATGCTGCTGCAAACGTCGTCGAACTGTTCGTGGAGATGGTTGTTGTCTTGCAAACGTCCCCATTTGTTGACTCAGGGATCGGGACGTGGCTGCACGATCCGTTACAGCCATGCGGATAAGATGCCTGTCATCTCGACTGCTCATGATACGAGGCCGTTGGAATCCAGCACGGCGTTCCGTATTACCCTCCTGAACCCACCGATTCCATATTCTGGTAACAGTCATTGGATCTCGACCAACTTGAGCAGCAATGTCGTGATACGATAAACCACAATCGCGATAGGCTACAATTCGACCTTGTCAAAGTCGGAAACTTGATGGTACGCATTTCTCCTCCTTACACGAGGCATCACAATAACGTTTCAGCAAGCAACGCCGGTCAACTCCTGTTTGTGTATGAGAAATCGGTTGGAAACTTTCTTCATGTCAGCACGTTGTAGGTGTCGCCACCGGCGCCAACCTTGTATGAATGCTCTGAAAAGCTAATCGTTTGCATATCACAGCATCTTCTTCCTGTCGGTTAAATTTCGCGTCTGTAGCACGTCATCTTCGTGGTGTAGAAGTTTTAATGGCCAGTGGTGCAGCTGGGCGACGCCACCAGCGCTAACGTGCATGGTCTCCAGATGCTCGCACAAATATTTGTCAACTAGTCTTGCGTATGACTTCATTGGGCAGCCAAGGAAGTGCAGTTAAGTCTGTTTTACACGAGCGACTTCCTGGTCAAAATCGACGTCTCGTGGGTGCGCCGTGTAAAGGATTCGCATACCCTCGCCGCTACTGTGTCTGCAACGTCAACTATTAGTTGACTGTGGCCACCGAGAAACGCAAGCGTGAGCGCACGTGCGTGTGACGTCGGCAACGCACTGTTCGTGACCAACGACAAATACTTTTTCAAAGCCGTTTGGTCAAAACTTTGACATTGTTGTAGGGTAGCTTTGGCGAAGATCCCTCATAAAAGTTAGAGCCAGGACCATTGTTGACATGCAACTTTGCTTGCCTTAGTGCATGGAAACTACATAAAAAAACGAAGTATGTTTGCTGCGTGCCTACCAATACAGTGATCAATGCAAAGTTTGAACAATACGAAAATCTTCATAACATAAACCATGCTGACGACAAAGACCGTAATAAGCGGTTGGTATCTTACAAAGAAATAACTGCAGCCCTCAGGTCCATTCGAAATTACTGTACTGTGGATGTTAAGGTAACATATACACTGAAGAGCCAAAGAAACTGGTTCCGTGCCTAATATCGTGTAGGACCCCCGCTAGCACGCAGAAGTGCCGCAAAATGGCGAGGAATGGATTCGACTAATGTCTGAAGAAGCGCTGGAGGGAATTGTCAGAAGTAGCGCTGGAGGGAGTTAACAACATGAATCCTGCAGGACTGTCCATAAAGCCGTAAGAGTACGAGAGGGTGGATATTTCTTCTGAACATCACGTTGCATCTCAGATATGCTCAATAGTGTCATGTGTGGAGAATATGGTGGCCAGTCGGCGGAAGGTGCACGTGCCCGTCGACCTGGGACCGGACCGCAGCGACGCACGGATGCACGCCAAGACCGTAGGATCCTACGCAGTGCCGTAGGGGACCGCACCGCCACTTCCCAGCAAATAAGGGACACTGTTGCTCCTGGGGTATCGGCGAGGACCATTCGCAACCGTCTCCATGAAGCTGGGCTACGGTTCCGCACACCGTTAGGCCGTCTTCCGCTCACGCCCCAACATCGTGCAGCCCGCCTCCAGTGGTGTCGCGACAGGCGTGAATGGAGGGACGAATGGAGACGTGTCGTCTTCAGCGATGAGAGTCGCTTCTGCCTTGGTGCCAATGATGGTCGTATGCGTGTTTGGCGCCGTGCAGGTGAGCGCCACAATCAGGACTGCATACGACCGAGGCACACAGGGCCAACACCCGGCATCATGGTGTGGGGAGCGATCTCCTACACTGGCCGTACACCACTGGTGATCGTCGAGGGGACACTGAATAGTGCACGGTACATCCAAACCGTCGTCGAACCCATCGTTCTACCATTCCTAGACCGGCAAGGGAACTTGCTGTTCCAACAGGACAATGCATGTCCGAATGTATCCCGTGCCACCCAACGTGCTCTAGAAGGTGTAAGTCAACTACCCTGGCCAGCAAGATCTCCGGATCTGTCCCCCATTGAGCATGTTTGGGACTGGATGAAGCGTCGTCTCACGCGGTCTGCACGTCCAGCACGAACGCTGGTCCAACTGAGGCGCCAGGTGGAAATGGCACGGCAAGCCGTTCCACAGGACTACATCCAGCATCTCTACGATCGTCTCCATGGGAGAATAGCAGCCTGCATTGCTGCGAAAGGTGGATATACACTGTACTAGTGCCGACATTGTGCATGCTCTGTTGCCTGTGTCTATGTGCCTGTGGTTCTGTCAGTGTGATCATGTGATGTATCTGACCCCAGGAATGTGTCAATAAAGTTTCCCCTTCCTGGGACAATGAATTCACGGTGTTCTTATTTCAATTTCCAGGAGTGTATTTTTCACTATTTGCACGACGCTTTGCGAGAACTTTGTCTCACGACATTTGTGTGTGTGTTGTGTTACGATTTTTTTGAGTAAGTTGTGACACTGCCTAGTGGAGAAACGAAACACTATTTCTAAAATAGTGTTTCGTTTCTCCACTAGGCAGTGCCAGAAGTTACTCAAAAAAATCGTAGCACAACACACACACAAATGTCATACAAACAAATGTGAATCCAGCTGACAATGGAGGTTTAAACCTTTGAAACGCGTCGTGGAGATAAATAAACAGCGACTGGTAACAGTTAACTTGTTGTTTCGTTTAATGTCAATAACAGTCACGGTAAAGCCTAACCTAAAATGTTCATATTTAAAGGCCATCTTGTCTCACAACCTTTTTTTTTTAAAAAAAAACTATTTTGGATCTGTTTACTTACAATTCCGTTCTATGTGTGCTACAGGTTAATACTATCTAAAGGCGGTTCGGCGGTGGACTCTGCCGTGACCACAATGTTGTGCCAGGCTGTGGTCCACCCACACATTACCGGCCTGGGCGGTGGCTTTGTAATGCTCATATACACCGCAAAAACCAAAAAGGTCGAGACTCTCAACGCACTGCCAGCAGTTCCAAGTGGATTTTATAACTTCAGTTTACAACTTGGGAGACGCAGTAAGAGAGGTGAGCTGATTTTTTTAACGAACTTCACAGTAGCTTAAGTTCTAACAATTAATACACATTTACAAGCTCGTAAGGTCTGCCAAAACATTGACATAACACCTATCATTTGCAAAAATCCTTCTTTCTACGTAGTCATGTGCAGTTTGACATTTATTTAGAAAAGTTTCTTATTTTTTATGTAAAACCAAACAAAACCAGAGAGAAATCATGAATCTATGGGTCAGAAGAGGTCTAGGCTTAGATGATTCTGACCACTTTTTAAGAGAAATCATAGCAAATTTCAAAATAAAAGACGAAACCCAAAAAAGTCCATAGAACTGACACAAAATTTCTGTCAGACAAAAGGAACGAATACTTTAAACAGCTTCACTCAAAGAAGATGGGAAATAGGAATGAAATCAGAGAAGCAATGATAGAGACGTTGAAAGAACTAGAACAACCTTGAAGGAGAAGGAAACATGGGTAGTGGAATAAGACAGGTGGGAAGCGATAGAGCATAAACTAACTGCTGGGAGAAAATGGAGCTGTTGCCAAAAGGAAAGAGACTGGAACACATTCACTGAAATCAGAAAACAGACATCAAAAATCATTCCAACGGAGAAACGGTAATATTAGAAAAAACTATTAGTGTAAATAGATACAAATTTCAGACAGAACAACACTAGGGATTTCTAAAAACTTTTTAAAGATGAAATAGGAGGTTACAAGCCCATGAACCTACACTTCAAAAATTCAACAGGCAAACTGATTACCAACAATGCAGGTAATTGTGAGTTACTAGCTAAATACTTCAAACATCTTCTAAACTGCGAGGAACCAACATAACGACTAATTTTCAGACAACCTCGAAAGGAAAACATACCTTCAGAACCTCTGTCATAGCATCAAATTGAACAACACATTGGCCACTGACAAACAACAAAACGCCAGGTGAAGACGGGACATAAGCTGAGATGTGGAATCTGGGAGTGAAGCGGGAAGCTGAAACCATTGATGAGGTTATTAAAGATTGCTGCAAAAAGAATACGGGACGCCTGGAAACAAGCCATAATCGATCCGCTAGATAAGGAAGGTGACAGAATAGACACCAGCAATTACCGAGACATATATCCAAAGCTCTGCTGAATAAGAAGGTCAAACAGAACACACAACTGGCGAGTACCAAGAGGGGCTTAGAAATATCGTGTCCAGAGCAAGTTTTAACTTCAAAACTGTCCTCAGGATCAGAACCTCTACACTGTCGTTACATTCATTGATTTCAAAAAAGCCTACGATTCTGTAGATAGACAGACAGTATTCCTAACACTGGAAGAAACAGCTGTCGACAAAACCACAAGACAACTAGTTGAACGGCCACTCAAAGACACAACTTGAAAAGCTAAATTTCGAGGGGAAGTTTCTGAAACCTTCGGAATTAGCATAGGTGTTCGGCAGGGCGATGTGCTCTCACCAATTCTCTTCAGTCTGATCTTAGATAAAGTCATGAGAGACTGGGATAAAGAGCTACGGAGAAAAACAGCGAAGGAATCCATCCAGGACAAGGAAGAGGAAGATTTGAGGTGAAATGGCTCGCTTTTGCTGGCTATATTGCAGTAATTTCTTAGGATAAAACAGATGCAAAGATAACGATAGAAACACTTCACGAAATTGCAGCTAAAACCGGATTACTAATATCTTATATAAGAAAACAGAATACACTGAACACAGACACAACAGAGAAAAATGTATACAAATCCAAAACGGAAACATCAAAAGAGTCGATAAAATAAAGTATCTGGGAGAATGGGTACAATTAAATGGATTAGATAACACCACAGGTAAGGGAAGATCGAAGAAAATGGAATTAGCATACAAATCACCCAAAACCAATATAATAAAAGATCAGTTTCATTCCAGGAAAAAATTAAACACTACGCAATAGAAATTAAACCGGAAGCACTTTACTGGTCTAAATACCTGACCGCGAATAAAAGAGGTGAATAAGAAGAAAAGAAAAGAAAAGATGAGATGAAAGAAAGGAAAACAATCAGAAAAAATTTATGACCACGAAAGAACAAATCTAATAACCGAGCGAATAGGAGAAATGAAAATCTACACAAAACCGTAGAAACAATGACAGCTACAATTAGAAAGAGGAAATTAAAGTTCTACGGACATATTTACAGAATGAATGAGAATATTGTAAGAAAATGAAACGCCTACGGCTCTCCTTATGATCTTATTTATTGTGTTGCTACCAGTTTCTGCGCTTCAACGCGCGATCTTCAGGCCTTAGTTGATGCTGAAGGGATTATCACGTTCCATATATACGATGCATCAGTGGACAACATAACTCGTTTACGCAGAATATCTGTAAATGTGATGTCGTCTCTCCAACCATCAACTGCCAACTCAACTTGAAGAGTCTTTACTCAACAGCTTCTCATCTGCGAGCGATTCATGTAATTTTTATCTTACCGATTATTAAAGTGTCTCACATCGGTCTCGTGTACTGACTCTTTCCATAACAATGGAGATTTGCTCCTCAGTTCGGTGGTAACGAACTGGACGCACAAAATAAAATAAAAAATGGGCGTTTGCAAAAATTTATCCAGGCGCAGTGGGGAGGGTAAGGGGGAAAAGGAGGTAAACTCCAAGCTTTCTGTGCCAATCAAAGTTTTACAGCAATTGCTAAAGCTGTAGTACTGTCTTATTGCCATCTACTGCGTAAAGCTACAATCGGTTAAATGAAACGCATAGCCCAAATCACGGGAAATCACTTCTAGAAGTGTACAAGAATCCGGTAGTGAATATAAACAGAGTACTCCAGTTTCCAGCCCGCCCCCTGCCACCTCGCGAACCCACATGTCTCTGTCAGTGACAAAACGTTTCAAATTAAACAACAATTTCTTCCGTTAGTGAATACAGTTCCATCGCAACCAGTTCCCGAGTGAACGGTACGAGGGGAGCTACATACATTGGACATTTGGAGTCGTTTAAATTGTAACGACGTGTAAAGCTGCAAGTCTTCAGTGAACCAGCCATCACACAACTCAGTAGATTCGTCAAGTTTGGTCTGATGAGTCGCGATTTCGCCTCTTTCCTAATGATATTACGCGTCAAATGCAGCGACGGACCAATAGGCGTTTAACCTGCTATGACTGAAAGGTATAGTTCAGGCCGAAGGTGGTTCTGTGATGTTTTTGGAGTGTCATTCATATCATCACTTGGCCCCATTCATTCGAGTTAACGAGAACAGGAACCAGGATGTTTATTTCAGTATTCTGGGTGAGCAAGCGTTACCCTTTCTTCCATACGTTCGCGATGCATATGCTTTAAACATTGATGTATTTCGGAATGACAATAGCCGTCTTGACAGTGCAGAAAGCGTACGTCTCTGGTTTGACATGAATTTAGGCACCACGGCACCCCGACGGTCCCGCTAAATCATCCGCTCTAAATCCCATACATAATATCTTGAACTACTTGCGGAATTGAGTGAAGAAACGCAATCAACATCCCTGTAGTGTCGTAACCATACGGAACGTAATCATTAATGAGCGGCTTCAGGAGGATACAGCAACCTGAACAAACCTATGGACTCTCTTCCTTACCATATGAGGCCAGTTTCACGGTTAGCGGATGTGCTACACGGTATTAGCCTAATATCTCCTGCGGAAGAGACTGGCACGTTCTTTTGTCCGATGTCATTATTGTAAATTATCTTATACAAGCTTTATATGTGTGTGTGTTTTTGCATTGTGCCCGTCAGGCCTGACGGGATGTACAGTGTGCTAAGAAAACTAAAATTATGTCCAGAAAAAAACAGAACACCTTGAACGACTATAGATATGATGATCATATTCACAGCACTTGTACATTAGTATGTTCTGCAGAAATGATTAGTATTTGAACCACGTTAGCCCGCAGGTTCAAGGTCAACATCGATATCGCGGCGTAGCACTTCCTACTGGTAAAATGTGCCTGCGGCCCTTGTTGTCGCTATAAACTGAAGGTAATGGATCAGTGTGACTCGAGCAGTAGCGCAGGATGCCCTGCGGACGTATGCGCGAACCGTACGATCAAACCAGTGAGTTTAAAAGAGGGAGCATTATTGGCATGAGAAAATGTGATGCATCCACCCGGGAAATTACAGCTAGTGGTGGACGAGGTGTTTCGGCAGTGCAGTGGGTATGTGCAGAATGGTTCACAGAAGGCCGTAGAACACGACGAAGTGGGCCAGGTCGCACCATTCAGACCACCCCACGAAGAGATTGACACCTCATCCGAGTGGCATTGTGGGAAAGATCTGCGTCCTCCCTTCCTGCCAGAGCTTCTGTGAAGTTTGGAAGGTAGGAGACGCGGTACTGGCAGAACTGAAGCTGTGAGGACGGGTCGAGAGTCGTGCTTGGGTAGCTCAGATGGTAGAGCACTTGCCCGCGAAAGGCAAAGGTCTCGAGTTCGAGTCTCGGTCCAGCACACAGTTTTAATCTGTCAGGAAGTTTCACATCGTACACTATCAGAGGTGAAGCCCGTCGCCGTTTATTACTGCATGGGTTACGGGCGCGTCGTGCACTTCTCCGCCTACCTTTGACGGAATTGCAGAAATATGCTAGACGGCAATGGTGCATGGAACGACGTCACTAGGGACAGGAATGTATCAGATAGCGTATTCGGACGAATCCAGATTCTACACTACTGGCCATTAAAATTGCTACACCAAGAAGAAATGCAGATGATAAACGGGTATTCACTGGACAAATATATTATACTAGAATTGACATGTGATTACATTTTCACGCAATTTGGGTGCTTAGATCCTGAGAAACCATTACCTCTGGCCGTAATAACAGCCTTGATACGCCTGGGCATTGAGTAAAAACGGAGCTTGGATGGCGTGTACAGGTATAGCTGCCCATGCAGCTTCAACACGATACCACAGTTCATCAAGAGTAGTGACTGGCGTATTGTGACGAGTCAGTTGCTCGGCCACCATTGACCAGACGTTTTCAGTTGGTGAGAGATCTGGAGAATGCGCTGGCCAGGGCAGCAGTAGAACATTTTCTGTATCCATAAAGGCCCGTACAGGACCTGCAACATGCATTATACTGCTGAAATGTAGTGTTTCGCAGGGATCGAATGAAGGGTAGAGTCACGGGTCGTAACACATCTGAAATGTAACGTCCACTGTTCAAAGTGCCGTCAATGCGAACAAGAGGTGACCGAGACGTGTAACCAGTGGCACCCCATACCATCACGCCTGGTGATACTCCAGTATGGCGATGACGAATACACACTTGCAATCTGCGTTCACCACGATGTCACCAAACACGGATGAGACAATCATGATGCTCTAAACAGAACCTGGATTCTTCCGAAAAAATGACGTTTTGCCATTCGTGTACCCAGGTTCGTCGTTGAGTACACCATCGCAGGCGGTCCTGTCTGTGATGCAGCGTCAAGGGTAACCGCACCCATGGTCTCCGAGCTTATTGTCCGTGCTGCTGCAAACGTCGTCGAACTGTTCGTGCAGATGGTTGTTGTGTTGCAAACGTCCCCATCTGTTGACTCAGGGATCGAGACGTGGTTGCACTATCCGTTAAAGCCATGCGGATAAGATGCCTGTCATCTCGGCTGCTAGTGACACGAGGCCGTCGGGATCCAGCACGGCGTCCCGTATTACCCTCCTGAACACACCGATTCTATATTCTGCTAACAGTCATTGGATCTCGGCCAGCGCGAGCAGGAATGTCGCGATACGATAAACCGCAATCGCGATAGGCTACAATCCGACGATTATCAAAGTCGGAAACGTGATGGTACGCATTTCTCCTCCTTACACGAGGCATCACAACAACGCTTCACCAGGCAACGCCGGTCAACTGCTGTTTGTGTATGAGAAATCGGTTGTAAACTTTCCTCATGTCAGCAGGTTGTAGGTGTCGGCACCGGTGCCAACCTTGTGTGAATGCTCTGAAAAGCTAATCATTTGCATGTCACAGCATCTTCCTCCTGTCGGTTAAATTTCGCGTCTGTAGCACGTCATGTTCGTGGTGTAGCAATTTTAATGGCCAGTGGTGTATTTGTTTGAATGTGATGGCCGCATTTTGGTTTCCTGCAGACAGCGAGAGCCGCATCACAGTGACAGCACACGCACGAGGCATACAGCGCTAAGCCTTTCGGGATGTGAGGTCGTCGTCCAACAAACTCTCCTGTTCTTGACGTTTCGACCATGACTGCGCTGGACATCCCCAGAGGAGCTCCTCCGCTGAGTCTTGCCGACTGACCGGTCGGACGTCCGAGAGCGACATGTATACTGTAGGAAAGGGGGCGTGGTCAAAGTAATACGTGATGAGCAGAGATAATCCTGGTCAAAGATAAAACTTAACCGTCGATTGTCGTCTTGTCGAAGATAAAACTGTCCAGCGATTGTGCAGAGCTACTGTCCATATGTCGCTAAGTTTCAGTGCCTCCTGCTTCCTATTAAAATTATCCTGATGCTTATAAATTTCATTGCCTTCTCTGCATGGTCGTGGATAATAATTTGACGTTTTACATAAAATTTCTGTTTCAGAAAACTTCGTGGTTTCCTGACTGAAGAGCATGCTCCGCTACAGCTGATTTCTCTATTTTTCCTACTGGGCAAGGACTTTTGTGCTCTTTTGGCAGTGTATTTACACTCCTCTTCGTAGTTCCAATACAAACTTCACCACACACACACGGAATTTTGTATACACCATATGTCGACAGAGGGGGGCGTTTATCCTTCACAGATCGAAGTACTTGACTTATTTTCTTTGTTAGGCTAAAGACCGGTCTGATGTCATGTTTCTATAAAATCTTTTCTTTTAATAGAAGGGAGAGAAACTATTTTATTTTTTCCTGAGTAGCCATTTTTTTCGAAGGCCTGCTTCAGATGTTTTATTTCAGCGTGCAGGTGTTCCAATATCCGTTTAATGACACCTCTCTTTTGTTGTGGATGGTGATTGGAATTTTTATGCAAATATCTGTCCGTATGTCCTACCTTCTGAAAAAGTTTATATTCGAAACTTCCAACGGACTTACCATAGACCACTACGGTCGCAGGTTCGAACCCTGCCTCGGGCATGGGTGTGTGTGATGTCCTTAGGTTAGTTAGGTTTAAGTAGTTCTAAGTTCTAGGAGACTGATGACTTTTGACGTTAAGTCCCATAGTGCTCAGAGTCATTTGATCCATTTTTTTTGACATTATCATAACTAAAACATCCAAGAAAGATACTGTGTTATCATTTGCACGGCCATATGTTGCTCCACGAACACCTGCCTTCTTTTTGTCACAGAATGTCAGCTTTTTGCCCTGGCGCGTCAGATTACCAGACTTGCCGCCAATCGAAAATGTTTCCGCAGAACATACTAATGTACATGTCTTGTGACTATGAACATCGTATCTCTAGTCGTTCATGGTGCCCCGTTTTTTTAACGTGAGTGTATAATGATTTACGTAATCAATAATGTTATCACTAATGTTACTTATTTTCTGAGAGATCTTTCTATGGGTATGTAGGCAGCGTATTTCCTTGTTTTTGCGTAGCAATTGCCTTTGCATTGCGAGCTATTTTTTTAACTTCTTTGTAAGGCTGTCTAGTTCAGCAGCACGTATAGGGACTACAGCTATTTGTTTTATTGTAATGAGTTCCTTGTGATTGTTATTTATGTTAAGCAGGGTTTCATTAACTCTGCAGATTAGTATGCGATATGTAGCTTGTTTGTGTTCTGCTCGAAGCGAAAAGTAACTTTGTAAATTGTCGTGCCTGTTACTGTTTCTTTGCTGATGGCATTAAAGGTACATTCGTTTTCTTTGCTAATGTGTACTTCGTTTTATGGAAGGAAATAATATTCGGCACTTGGTAAACAGTCAGTGTTATCTCGTAATTTATGTTGAGCGACATGATTTTAACACTGTTCCCATATTCAACCAACAGGTGCAGAATCTATCGCAGTTCCTGGTACGTTACCCGGCCTGTGGGAAGTTCATCAAAAGTATGGCAAATTACCCTGGAATATGTTGTTTGATGCAGCAATTGAGCTGTCTGCAAATGGATTCAAAGTTAGTCCAGATCTTGCTAAAAACTTAGCAAAGCACTCAGGAATGATATTATCAGACCCAAATTTGAGGTAATAGCTCTTTTCTCTCTGTCTCTCTTTGTATGTTTGTATGTTTTCTTTAGTGTTGTTAATATGCTGCCAAAAGCGAGAATTCAGACACAAATGACACAAATGGAAAAAAGTACCTTGTATTTGAAAGATGACTGATGCCTGAAACAAAACCCTGCAAAGTCTGAGAGCAAATGTCCCATTGTTCGCTAACGGTAAGCTATACAAAATACTTCCTATGTTCTAAACACGTCAGTTGTGTGTTAAAAATCAATGTTTCAACGCCAGTTGTACCGTCTTCATCAGTAGTGAAACTGACTACTGCACCTGCTCTCTACGGTCCTTTTTAATCCTTATTCTACGGCTGAGATATTTTCGAAGACTCGTACCAGAACGCATGTTCTCGGAAAACACATGCGATGCACAGTAACCATCTTTCGGCGTATTCCGTCGAAGTATGTTCACTACGTATTTCTGTGAAACATTCGATACTGACGAGGCAGAAAAACTCGCAGTGTTTCTGTGAATCTTCCGTATTTATTCTGTTAATCTAACTAAGTTTCTGGATCACCAAACAATATTAATAAATTGGTGGAACGAGTGTTTTGTGTTTGATCTTCTTCGCTGGTGAATTGTGCTCCCTTGGAATTCTACAAATAAATACCAGTCTTGGCCAGGTCTAAATCACTCTGTAGCCTCTGACTGACTCCTGTGATTGATCATTGATCGAGTAGTCAAAGAGTACCAGACTAGTCGGCTATTTACATGCAATAGCTCTTTTGCATCCTGCCTGCAAGTTATGCTCGGAAACAGTCGTTAGGTAGACCTCTTATTCCTCGTAGCGAGCTAAATTGCGAGTCGGACCTTCATAGAACCTACAGTCCCACGTTAAGATATCCTCAGAAAATGGTGACGAAACGCTGGATATCTCCAAGAAATTAATCTGACCACTGTACAATAGAAAAAAGTTCGAATGTGTGTGAAATCTTATGAGACTGCTAAGGTCATCAGCCCCTAAGCTTACGCACTACCTAACCTATATTATCCTAAGGACAAACACACACACACCCATGCCCGAGGGAGGACTCGAACCTCCGCCGGAACCAGCTGCACAGTCCATGACTGCAGCGCCTTACACCGCTCGGCTAATCCCGCGCAGCACTATACAGTAGACCGAATTATTTTAATCAGTATATATTTGGTTATGTCAAGCAGGACTTTCTCAGTACAACTGAATAAATGCTCCGATTCCGATATGCCATAGATATGTAACTTGCGAAAACCACACGCACGCACGTACACACACACACACACACACACACACACACACACACACACACATACACACACACACACACACACACACACACACACACACACACACACACACACACACACACATACACACATCCTGGACTTCACTATGTGCAATCTGCATTTTGTCAAGGAAAAAAGCATGCAGAGTTTCGCACTAACGATGTTAGTGAAAAAAAGTGCTAATTCCCACAGACAAGAGATGTGAATGGTGCTCAAATGGCTCTGAGCACTATGGGACTTAACGTCTGAGGTCATCAGTCCCCTAGACTTAGAACTACTTAAACCTAACTAACCTAAGGACATCACACACATCCATGCCTGAGGAAGGATTCCAGACTGAAGCGCCTAGAAGCGCTCGGTCACAGCGGCCGTCCTGAATGGTGCGAAAAGTGACAGTTGACCCTAAATAACGAAAAGTGTGAGATCATCCACATGAGTGCTAAAAGGAACTCGTTAAACTTCGGTTACACTATAAATCAGTCTAATCTAAAAGCCGTAAATTCAACTAAATATCTAGGTATTACAATTACAAAACACTTTAAATTGGAAGGAAAACATAGAAAATGTTGTGGGGAAGGCTAACCAAAGACTGCGTTTTATTGGCAGGACACTTAGAAAATGTAACAGACCCACTAAGTAACTAAGGAGACTGCCTACACTACGCTTGTCCGTCCTCTGCGCGGTGTGGGATCCTTACCACATAGGACTGACGGAGTACATCGAAAAAGTTCAAAGAAGGGCAGCACGTTCTGTATTATCGCGAAATATGGGAGAGAGTGTCATAGAAATGGTACAGGATTTGGGCTGGACATCATTAAAAGAAAGGCGTTTTTCGTTGCGACGGAATCTTCTCACGAAATTCCAATCACCAACTTTCTCCTCCGAATACCAAAATATTTTGTTGACACCGACCAACGTAGGGAGGAACGATCACCACGATAAAATAAGGGACATCAGAGTTCGTACGGAAAGATGTAGGTATTCATTTTTTCCACGCGCTATACGAGATTGGAATAGTAGAGAACTGTGAAGGTGATTCGATGAACCCTCTGCCAGGCACTTAAATGTGATTTGCGCAGTATCCATGTAGACGAAGATGTAGATGTACAGCGATCTCCAAAGAGATCATCATATGCAAGCACAAAGTACATTGTATAAATCTACAACAAACTGACGTCAGCGAGATACATTGATGATCGAAAACATAATGACCACTGCCCACCGCGAGATTCAGACTCTCTTGCGGGCACGTGACGCTGTAAGGAAAGTGTGTAAGCGAAGGAGAGATGAATGCAGAATAGTTCTAGCGACGATATGGAAATGCAATGTCGTAAGTGACTTTGACGGACAGCAGATTGTTATGGATCGCACCTAGGAGCGAGCATCTCGGAACAGCGAAGCTGATGGAGTGTTCGCATTGGACTGTCGAGAGCACGCACATGAGTGTTTGAAATATGGTGAAATCACGAGTAGAAGACAAGGTGTTGGACGGTCATGCCTCGTCACTAAACGTGGAGGTTGGAGGCTCGCTCGCTCGCTCTGTAAGACAGGGTAGATGCGATCTATAGCAGATATGACGGCACAGTACAATGCTAGTGCCGGCACGAGCGTTTCGAAGAACATTGTTCAGCACATGTTGCTAAACATGGGGCTTTGCAGCAGACCACCTCTACATCTCAGCGACATCGTCAATTACGATTTGCAGTGGGTACAGGATTATTGAGACTGGACCATGAATCAGTGGATGCATCGCTGAGTCATATGAATCACGTTTCTTGTTACACCAGGTCGACAATTGTGTCCAGGTACGCTGGTATCCAAAAGAATGGGTGCTCAAATACCCACCCCGACGAGGACACAGGACTGCGGGGCAGTATTGGGCTACAAGTGACGTTCACTTGGACTTTCACAGGGACTTTGGTAGCAATCGAAGGCACCGTTACAGCTGTGGCCTTTGTGCGGTCTACATGAATCCTTTCATGCTTGATACCTTCCATGACAGGGACGGCATCTTCCAGGAGGATAACTGTCCGTGTCACAAAGCCAGAATCTTGCCTTATTTGAACCGATACAACACATCGGGACACTATGGAGCACCAGCCCTGCCCCCACGAGCCACCAGCCCAAAATTTACGGGAATTCCTTGACTGAGTGAAGACATTCGGTGACACATAACTCCAGACACCTGCCGGGGATATGTTCAAACCATGCCACGGAGAATTACTGCTTCATTTCGTTCCAAAGGTGGAGCAAAACGTTTCTAAGTAGGTGTCATAACGAAAATTCCTGACAGATTAAATATGTGAGATGGATCGAGCCTCGAACTCGGTACCTTTTCCTTTCGTAGGCAAGGACTCTACTAACTGAGCTATCCAAGCACGACTCACGAACCTTCCTCACAGCAGACAGAGATCAGGTACTGGTAGAAGTAAAGCTGTGAGGAAGGGCTGTAAGTCGTGTTTGGGTATCTCAGCTAGTAGAGCACTTGCCCTTAAAAAGAAAAAGGTCCCGAATTCGAGTCTCGGTTCGGCGAGCAGTTTTAATCTGTCAGGAAGTTTCACTTCAGCACACATTAAGCCCTCAAGTGAAAATCTGGCTCATTGGTGTAGGACTGTACGTATGCGCATCTCCACAGTGACCCTTTGTAGAATCGAATGACATGTGCCTCCAACAAGTCATGTAAGACGCTTCGTTGCGACATATGACAGAACTAAGCAAATGTACAGTATCAACTAAGACAAATTACAAACACTTCGCATAATGAAAATCACTGAACAAGATCAAACCAGCTCTGCGACTCAGCTCTATTCTCTTCTTTCATCCCAGTACTCAAACTAATAAATGAGCAATTTAAAATGTTATAATAAAAACATTTAATTCCGACCTGCGATCATTACAACAAATTCTGGGTGGAAGTCATTTAACATGAAACGATGAATAATCCACTCTTTTCAAGTCAGTCGGAATGAATAACGAACACGATGTAACAAAACCGACTGCAAGTCATTGGGGGGGAGGTAAGGACCAATACATGGAATTAGACAGATAAGTCAGCGCTGCGGTACAAGTGCACAGAAACATGTGACGTTTTGAAATGAGCTCACCATGTTGAGTTCTTTCTGATTGAACAGGTGCTGTCCCAAGTGGCATCTGGTACACCAATTGTCCTTTAGCTGCACCCCAAGAACCGATGATTCCCTCACCTGATGTACGGCTGCCCACTTTGCCTACTGTCCTCACGTCCACGTGGCCCCAATGAGCATACCGTGCACTCTGCCAAGAACTGCTTAGAAGGTGCCCTACCATCTTGTTCCTCCTTGACCGCCGGACAGACTTCCACGCGAGCCCAGTACACCTCCAAAAGGCTCGCTACTTGTCACGGACGCCCTCTGTGCCACCATGTGCGAAGCCATTGCTTGTTAATGCTCAAAGAGTGTAGCCATACACATTCTTGATAAGAGCCAACACAGCTCAAACGCCTACTAAATATTGTGTTTGTCCTCTTTTGGGACACAGTAGAGCAGCGATTCTGCGTGACAAGGAGTCGATCAGTCGTTATTTGTCTGGAGGCACATGGCACCAGGAGACTGAGGACTAAGGCCAAGCAATTCCAGTGAATTATGGGCTGGCTGTTGGTGAGCGTTCAATAGCATCCCAGAGGTGTTGCATAGGGTTCAGAACAGGTCCATTTGGTGACCACGACATCAAGTGACATCATTATCGCCATCGTCAGATGACTGTAACATGGTCCTGGTCTTGTGACATGGACAGTTACCACACTGGAAGATACTGCCATTGCCCAGGGAGACATCAAGCATAAAGGGATGCAAGTATTCCGTAATAATGTTCATGCAGGCCACCTCTGTCATCGTGCGGTCTATTACTGCCATAGGCCCCTTGGAAGACCAGATGAATACTGTCCCCACTGGGCTGCGTCCATGGCGCGTTTCATGTGCAGAGCAGCCTGGATGACAGTCTAGACGGACACCACCATCGACCTGGTACAACAAGAAACTTGATCCATCCGGTCAGGCGTCTCGTCCACTGATCCATGGTCCAAGCTCAATGATTGCATGTCCACGCAATCGTAACTGATGATGTCTTTGCGTCCACATGGGAAAAGGTTGGAGTCGTCTGTTGCGGAGTCCGCTGTCCAACAATGCGCGCTGAACAGTGTGCTCCGAAACACTGGACCCTACACTCTACCGTCAGATCTGCTGCAGGTCGTGCCACCTACCCTATTTTACTAAGTGGACTACTCTGGTATCTCCATGCTTTGTGATGAGACATGGACGCCCAACACCTTGTCGCCTACTCGTGGTTCACCGTCCTTCCAATGCTTTCAATAAATACTCATGGAAGTATTTCGCGAACATTTAATTAGGTTTTCGCGATACTCGTTCCCAAGCGCCGATCCATAATAATCCGCCTTCTCAAAGTGGCTTTTTCCAGTGGATTTCCCCAGTTGCAGCCCATATAGTTCGTCTCCTCTCCGCCTACCTTACCAGCCACATGCCCGCAACTCCACTAGGCATCATTCAGCCTGCAATGGACAGTGGTCAAAATATTTTTGCTCATCAGTCTATCTGAAGGTCTTTAATTCCAAAATTTCATACCACTGTAATGTTACGTACTATTTTTCCCCTTTCTGCTGTTACTAAGTATTGTGAAATAATAGTGTCCCATGTTGTGTTTCAGTGACATTTACAAAAATCAGTCGACAGGAAAAGTAGCAAAGGAAGGTGATACGATACGGAACGTGTATCTCGCAAGGACGCTAAAATTGGCTTCTCAGTTAGGTTCCCAGGCACTCTCATCAGATGAGCTGGGTGACCACCTTTCAAAGGACATAAAAGCTGCTGGTGGCCACCTCAGTATCGGAGATCTCCAGAGTTACAGGTAAGAGTCGTGTCAGTGTTCGTTTCTGTATTGAAGTTATACTTTCAGATCTGCGTATGCATGGCTTATCATACAATGTTTCAACTACGTACCTTTAGAAAATAATACACAATTTAAAATTAAAACAGAACTAGCAATATGCTTTCACCCTTACGTGGATCGTTATTACGGTCAACCATTTGACATTCGTTTCCGAAAGAAGTCGATTCACACATGACGGAAACGGACTAAACGGAACCAAAAGTATTTAAAACTGTCCATCGTTGACGGAACCACGGGAATCGGTAGCAAGAAAAAATTTACCTCAAATTGCGATTAAACCTTCTTCAGTTGCTTTCTAAATATTATTTTGTGTTTTTTTATCCACATAATTTCTCTGGCAAATAAATGTCTACATATTGATATATTTAGACGACACTTTTCCTGTTGCTTCACTTCTCATCAGCTCGTCAAGAACATCCGTTCAGAATGCAACTTTGGCCAGTATTAAACTTAATCGTCACAGTTCCTTAACTCTAACGTAGTATCTCTATATGTGCAGTCTGCTAGACACCACTGTGCAGTGAACATTGCAGCACTTTGCAAGTTTGTGAAATGGTAGCAAAAGATTTCTCGAAAACAGGTTTACTGAGGTGAGTTTGTCTACATCTACATCTATATTCTGCGAACCACTGTGAAGGGCTCGGCAGAGGGTACGTCTCACTATACCGGTTATTAGGCCTTACTCCCTAACCATTCACGTATGGAGCGCGGGAAAAATGATTGTTCAAACGCTTTGTAAGCGCTGTACTTAATCTAATCTTATCCTCACGATCTCTAAGAGAACGATACGTAGAGGTTTGTAGTATATTCTTAGAGTCATCATTTAAAGCTGATTCTTGAAACTTTGTTAATGGAATTTCTCGGGACAGTTCCGTCTTTCTTCAAGAGTGCGCCAGTTCAGTTCTTTCAACATCTCAGTTACACTCTCCAGCCGGTCATACAGGCCTGTGACCGTTCGTTTTCCCTTTCTCTGTATACTCTCAGTATACCATGCCAGTCCTATTTTGTATGGGTCCCTTACACACACTTGAGTATTACTGTTGAATGGGCTGTACGAGTGATTTTTAATCTCTTTTCTAGACTGACTGAATTTCCCTGGCATTCTACGAATAACCTGTTGTACCTAGTATTGAGCGTATGTGATCGTTCCACTTCATGTCTCTACTAAGAGTTACACCCTAGTACACACATCAAAAAAAGTTTTGCATCTCCTCCGTTCCGAAAGATCCGGAACTTGTACAGAAAATTGGAATAGCGATCAACATAAACATCATTTCCGTCCTTTTTATTGGTAATGAAAAGCACACATTGCGTGTTGTACCACCATACATCGAGACCTTCAGAGGCGGTGGTCCAGACTGCTGTACACACCGGTACCTATAATACCCAGTAGCACGTCCTCTCGTACTGATGCATGCCTGTATTCGTCGTGGCATACTATCCACAAGTTCATCAAGGCACTTTTAGTCCAGATTGTCCTACTCCTCAACGGCGATTCGGCGTAGATCCTTCAGAGTGGGTGGTGGGTCACGTCGTCCATAAACAGCCTTTTTCAATCTATCCCAGGCATGTTCGATAAGGTTCATGTCTGGAGAACATGCTGGCCACTCTACTCGAGTGATGTCGTTAACCTGAAGGTGTCATTCACAAGATGAGCACGATGGGGGCGCGAATTGTGGTCCATGAAGACGAATGCTACGCCAATATGCTGCCCATATGGTTGCACTATCGGTCGGAGGATGGCGTTCACGTATCGTACAGCCGTTACGGCGCCTTCCATGGCCTCCAGCGCCGTACGTCGGCCCCACATAATGCCACTACAAAACTGCAGTGAACCTCCACCTAGCTGCGCTTTCTGGACAGTGTGTATAAGGCGTTCAGCCTGACCGGGTTGCCTCCAAACACGTCTCAGATGATTGTCTCCTTGAAGGCATATGCGGCACTCATCGGTGAAGAGATCGTGCTGCCAATCCTGAGCGGTCCATTTGGCGTGGTGTTGGGTCCATGTGTACGGCGCTGCCTGGTGTCGTGGTTGCAAAGATGGACCTCGCCATGGACGTTGGCACTGAAGTTGCCCATCATGCAGCGTATTGCGCACAGTCTGAGTCCTAACACAACGTCCTATGGCTGCACGAAAAGCATTCTTCAACATGGTGACATTGCTGTCAGGGTTCCTCCTAGCCATAATCCGTAGGTAGCGGTCATCCATTGCAGTAGTAGCCCTTCGGCGCTCTGAGCGAAGCATGCCATCTACTCATCGACAGTTCCTGTTTCTCTGTATCTCCTGCATGTCCGAACAACATCGCTTTGGTTCACTCCTTGGCGCCTGGACACTTCCCCCGTTGAGAGCCCTTCCTGGCACGAAGTAACAATGCGGACACGATCGAACCGCGGTATTGACCGTCTAGGCCTGGTTGAACTACAGACAACACGAGCCGTGCACCTCCTTCCTGGTGGGAACGCCAGGAAATGGTCAGCTGTCGGACGCCCTCCGTCTAATAAATGGCTCTGAGCACTATGGGACTCAACTTCTGAGGTCATTAGTCCCCTAGAACTTAGAACTAGTTAAACCTAACTAACCTAAGGACATCACAAACATCCATGCCCGAGGCAGGATTCGAACCTGCGACCGTAGCGGTCTTGCGGTTCCAGACTGCAGCGCCTTTAACCGCACGGCCACTTCGGCCGGCTCCGTCTAATAGGCGCTGCTCATGCACGGTTGTTTACTTCATTGGGCGGATTTAGTGACATCTCTGAACAGTCAAAGGGACTGTGTCTGTGATAACAATATCCACAGTTAACGTCTATCTTCAGGTGTTCTGGGAACTGGGCTGATGCAAAACGTTTTTGATGTGTGTGTATATGTATGAGTTTGCAGATTCCACCTGTGACTCTCCAACGTTATATTCATACGATTTTTCTTTTATGAAGTGCGCAATTTTATATATTTGCACATTTAAAGCAAGCTGCCAGTCATTGCGCCACTTTGAAATCTTATCATGGTATGACTGAATATTTGTACTGCTTCGTTCAGACTGTATTGCGTTATAGATAACTGTATCACCTGCAAAAAGTCTGGGGTTACTATTAATAATGTCCGCAAGATCGTTGGATGATCACTGTGAAGGACGTGGGGACGCTGTGCACTCATGTGGGGCAACGTTATCAGCACCTGACAGAGCCTGTGAGACGCCCCACTGCTGCTATATATTTGGGCAGCTGGTCGAATCGTGCAATATCCAGATTTGTGGGGCATTCGAAAGTGACAGAGGCCCGATATTGGACTGCATGGCAACGTGACAGTGGACATATTCGTCGTCAAGGTTCCAGCCGACCAGTGAGAATCGCCGTATTGTGCACCAGTAACATTGTAACTCCTTCATTCCTGTGCCTGCCATCCGAGAACAAGTAACAGACTACCTGCACCATTCTGTATCTTTCCACATCATTGATCGAAGAGTAGCAGCAGCCGCACTTGGGATTGTAGAGGATAAGGGGTTATTTTTAGGTAATACGGTGCGAAATTGTGATTTAGTGTGTGTCAGTGCACGATGCGCCAGCCTCACGGCAGACGGCGGACGAAGGCTGGCCGGCGAGTTATGCAGGTGACACAGTTTTTTAAAGAGCGTCAGTATGTGTGTACGTGCACGGCAGCCATCAACAGCCGGAACGCGGCATTAGCATAATTACGCAGACGCGGTCCGCATGTGGTGCGGTTGCGTTAGCCAACTCATCGAGAACATTCTAATAAACATGGCACAGCGTAACTGGCGGATTCAGCAGCGGTCTGCACTATTTAAGGGCATCAGAGGTGGGCGTCGGCATCGGTTCGACCGATTGGGCGTTCGGTCGCTATTACAACATCGTCATCAGTGACGCTGTCCCCGAGGACTGGCCAGCAGAGGGCATTGCCCGCTGCTGCACCAGCGACTCCCGGCGTCGTCACGAGCTGCAGTGTCTGCAGGAGGCGAGCTAGTCCGGGCCTTATGCTGCTAACCTCCTACCGCCTGCGCAGCCGCTGACCGAGCACGCCGTCGTGTTCCCCGGGCTGCGCGCATCTGCACGTCTCCACCACAACACAAGTGGAGGGGGTGAGCTACCGGAGAATGTATTGGAAGAACCAACAATAAAGAGGAAGATTGCTAAAAACAGCCACCTTCTTCTACCCAGCAACGCCCTACAACCGCGACCACGTCACCCGCTCCGGTCATCCTAATACAAGTTGTCAGAAGGATTACAGGATTTACAGTTCCATGCGTAGGCTGACATAGACAGCACAGCACAAAGGCTACGTCTGCATTGGTGCTGTGATCGGGAAGCTTGAGGTGCTGACGAATGGCATTACATGGTGCTCAACAGTGAATTACGGTTGAAACGTCTCTGCGGTGTCGTTTCATAAGATGTTTGTCTCACTGGATTCTGTGCATTGTATTCTGTCCATCGCCTGATTGCGGTTTAATTTATTAACTCTCCCAGAAAGACTGAGCAATCAAACTAAAGCTTATTAAATGATATTAGGTTTGATTTTTTTTATGTTCCATAGGAATTCATGACCTGTATTTATTACGTTTTCCCTTCACCCCACCTTTTGTGTGCGTGAATGATACTGAATGAGTGTTTTTACGTGTTGTTTCGGGTTTCGTTTGTGGGGGGCGCTGAGTTGGTTGTCGTCTGCTAGAAGCAGGTGATGCTTGCTTCTCGTTTGGAGGGTAGCGCAGGATGACCGACTTAGGATCCCAGTATCTGGACAGAGAGGTTTACCCCTTTTAGTCTGAGGTTGGTTTGTCTGTCAGGTTGGTGGCGGAAGCCTACCTCTCTGGTAGCTTCCGTTGCACCAGTAGTTAGGCGAAGCTCGGTGGAGAAAGGACACTCTGTAGCTAGCGGTTGGTGAGTACAGTTCGTAGCTCCTAGAGAAGGTTTCTGCTGATAGGAAGTAGGTCGAATTAGAACTTCCCTATGTTAACTCATGGAATATTTAAGTATTTCAGCTTAACTGAAGCGTGTGTAGTTATGTATTTTCGGAGAGTGGCGTAATTATTTTGTAAAAAAGAATCGGCGAGGATGTGGTTGAAATTAAAAGCGCGGGAGTTGCTTTGTTCCTTTTGGACATCATGGTGTGGAATTTCTAGCAGTGAATATGTTTAGGAGTAGCTAGTCAGCATAACTTCGGGTGAACGTGAGAATAATAGAGTTTTCGAGCAAGTGTGATTTTTATTGTTCTAATTTTCTATGGTTTCGTGGAAGATGCTATTTTCTTTTTGTGTTCGTCTAATACCTCGTGTTTGGCAACCGATGATCCTTCTGGTCTATTATTGCACTGCAGTAGGTTTTCATATTACCAGTTTAATTTTTTTCCTGTGTTACAATTTCGGTAAAATATCAGTTTTTTGTGCGCGTAGAGGAAATGTTTGTAACGGTTTGTTTCTGAACGGATCACGTGTAAGTTGAAACGGTTGGGGGAGGGGTTCTGCCTTGCCGAGTTAATTTTATTTCGTGGTACCAAAATCATTCTGGTGTTGCACCATTAAAATTTCTTACATTTGTGCTTGGTTTAATGTTTAATTTCTGAACAGTTAACTCCTAATCAAATGTACCAGGTTCAGAAGTTTGGCCGTTCGTAAGCGGCAGGGGCGTTTTCTACGTCCTATGTCTACTCTACAAAACCTTGCGAATCAGATAAATCTCTTCCCAAGCTAGTGCATGAGCACAATGGTGATAGGTATCTCTCTGAACTATTTCTGTCGTAGGTATGTAGATGTAATGATTGAATTATTGTGTTCCACTTCCTCTAGTGGTTTTTTTTCGTTTTCATTGCGCTGTCCTACCATATTTGCGAATTATTTAGTTAAATTATTTATTCAGGCACCAGTCATGGGTATTCATAGGATGTGCATCAAATTCAGTCATGAAATAAATGTTCCAATTAAAAGATAAATTCAGAGTCCTTTATCTTTCTCATTGATGCCTCTTTCCAAATTAATTTTCTATTCCATGATTTTTTTTAAAGTTAATCTGCTTGCTTGTGATGAACAAAAATGGAAGGAAAAATCAAAGTGAACGGTCTACTGTCTCAAGATTAAGGAATTCACGTGTAATTAAACAAGATCATTGATGTACGACATACAATGATGTTCATCTTGTTAGTTTTTCTTAATTTAATTAAACTGATAATTTTCAGTTCAGTCTTTGCTTAATTTTTGGAAGGGCTTGGGCTGGTGGCAACCCTGTAATTTTTAAATTTATAATTTTGTTCATGAGGTGGCTTAACCAGAAATTGCGTACAAGGGTTACATCTCCATCATTCTTGGTACGTAACGTACTCGAGCCTTGGGTAGGATCCGTTTATAGTTCTACACACATACTTTACACGGTTCTGCAGTACCGTGGGTGACTATCGACAGCGAGTATAGTGGTAGCCTGAGGAGAGGTTCCATTCTCCCAAATATTTTGAAGAGGTACAGCGGTTTGACTCCTGGTCATGTGGAGAGCGATCGGATATCACTTCAGACCATAGCTCGTAGTTTTTATGGGAACTCCGACGGAACAACGGTAAATAAGAGTTTTCTCTCATGCAGTGGTATCGTCATGTCATTTTTCAACAGGACAGCACCTGTCCTTGTAAGGCACATATCTCAATGAACTGTCAGCTTGATGTTGAGGTGATCCCTTTGGTAGCATGATCACCACATTTGTCCCCGACAGAACGTCTGGAACCAGCTTGGACGTCAACACCATCCCAATGGCAGTATCTGGGCCATCAAGGACCAGCTACAACACTTGTCGGCCAGCTTCCCTGAGGAGGGGACGCGATGGCTTTATAGCACCCTTGCCAACCGAATTAGCGTATGCATTTGGCCCAGAGGGAGTAAAAGTGATAAGTGATCTCATATTCCCAAGTTCTCTTAAATTTGACTCGACTTTATAATCAGTGAAATAACATTACATAACCTCTCAAGTTTCGTTTAGTTTCCTCTTCCCGTCCTCTGCGCTTTTTTTTTTTTTCACGCAGTGTATATTCGGCCTTTTTATATCACTGGTGGTATCTCAAACTCACTTTGATTGTTCGGTAGTGGTCCACAAGAACTGACGTGTTGACGTTGTGCCTAGTGCAAACAGACGACCTTTTAAAGCTGATATGAAGTTGCTTTCCGTTCTGTTGACGCCCAGTGTGAATCAACCTAAAGGACTTCTTCCAGTCTTTCCCATGCAACAGTCTTCAGTCATAGGCATTACGTTGCCCTTGCGTGTTATCTAATGTAATCTCCTCACCAACCATTAGGTCGTTGGCTTGTTATTTTTCTCTCTTCCAATCCAGCAAAGCAATTTTCTTTCGTCTACCGTCCACTCGCCTGGCTATATGCCCTGCTTTCGTCCTTTACATTACCACTGCTGTCATAATCGCGCCTTCGATGCAAGTTTGTTTCATAATGCATTGCTAGTTATCCCATACAGTCCCAACTTGGTCCCACCCGAATTTGATCCGTTTCCCGAACTTAGAGAACATCTTCAAGCACAAGCAGACATGAGGTTGTGGCTCTGTCAACAAAGTAAAATCAGTTACCACGACCTAGCAAGGCGCCATATTCAGTTACTATAATTACTATCTTTAAGAATGTATTCTCAACAGATAATATTGTGAATCATGTATCGTCAAGAGCGACGTTCATCATTAATGGATTAAAGTTAAGTATCAAACTAATACGTCCGCTTTCTGAGTTCTCATTCCTTGTCATGCTCCAGACCTCGCGTCAGTATAGTTCTTCCCTCCTCACGCCAGCCTGCGTGAGCTAAAACGCGTGCATTTCGGCCTCCACTCGTAACACGGTGTTGGCTCTTCTGCTAACACAAAAGATAGAAGAAGAATGGGTGAATGTCGGTTCGGTTACAATGAAAAAGGTTGTTGACTTCATGCCACAAAGACTGAGGGCTGTAATTAAAATGGTTCGTATGGCTCTAAGCACTATGGAACTTAACATCTGAGGTCATCAGTTCCCCTGGACTTAGAACTACTTAAACGTAACTAACCTAAGGACATCACACACATCCATGCCCGAGGCAGGATTCGAACCTGCGACCGTAGCAGCAGCGCGGTTCCGGACTGAAGCGCCTAGAGCCGCTCAGTCACAGCGGCCGGCGGGCTGTAATCCAGAGAAAGGGACGCATTACCAAATACTGAGTGCTGAGTATCTGAATACTTTTGCCCAATGCATATTTCGATTTTATTTTTTCTTGTTTTACACGTATATTCAGACTGACATGTGTATTACATATTTGTAAAGAATCAAATATATATTTTGAGTTAAAAACACATTTAAGGTTTACTTCTCTGATTACTCCCAGTGTCTGAATATTTTTGCCCGCCTGTGTACGCGTTCTCTGTGATTTGTTCCGGTGTATGCGAAGACGTTCTGCAGGTCGCGCTGCAAATGGCGTGTAGTCACAGGGGCTGAGCTGCCATCCAACCCGACGGCACTGTGTTGCAGTGCGGCGTCGGCGCCTGACGTCGTTTGCAACACGGCAGTTAAAATATTTGGGCGCCATCTCTGCCTCTGCAGAAGATACAACGGCTTTATGACCCTCTTTTCAACCTAATCAGAGCGTGCATCCAGGCCAGCGAAGTTCCAACGTCATACCAGTAAGTGGGCTCATACCACTTAGTTCTCTGTAAATTTGAATCGATACTATAATCACTGAAATACGAGTAAAATCACTTATAGGCTCAACCCGTGTTTCCTCCTTCCTGCTGGGTGCTTCAATTTTTTTTTGTCGGGCAATGTATCAGAAACAGTTCTCTTAGCAACACTGTGAGTACTATTTACACTGAATTACAAAACTTTTTCTTTTTTAGATTTTCTCAGAGTTTCTTCACCTTTACTGTCGCTCTTCAACATCCAGCACTTGACCATCATACTTTCTTCCTTTTTTCCCGGTCTTCTTTTCCATCTCCATTTTCAGTGACGAAGCCAATATGTGAGTGCAGGAAGCTGACTTTTACACTCATTTTACAACCCAACTTGCTGAAATTTTGCATCGCTGTTTCGACAGTATTCTTGAAATGTCGGTGTTAAAAAAAAAATGCCGTCGCAAAAGGCCTTGAAGGCCCAATGCAACCGATCGGCCGCCGTTTCATCTTTAGGCTGTTGCCGGCCGCTCTGGCCGAGCGGTACTAAGCGCTTTAGTCCTAAACCGCGCTTCTGCTACGGTCGCAGGTTCGAATCCTGCCTGGTTAGTTAGGTTTAAGTACACTACTGCCCATTAAAATTTCTACACCAAGTAGAAATGCAGATGATAAACGGGTTTTCATTGAAACAAATACATTATACTAGAACTGACATGTGATTACATTTTCACGCAATTTGGGTGCATAGATCCTGAGAAATCAGTACCCAGAACAACCACCTCTGGCCATAATAAAGGCCTTCATACGCCTAGGCATTGAGTCAAACTGAGCTTGGATGGCGTGTACAGGTACAGCTGCCCATGTAGCTTCAACACGATACCACACTTCATCAAGAGTAGTGACTGGCGTATTGTGACGAGCCAGTTGCTCGGCCACCATTGACCAGACGTTCTCAAGTGGTGAGAGATCTGGAGAACGTGCTGGCCAGGGCAGCAGTCGAACTTTTTATGTACCCAGAAAGGCCCGTACAGGACCTGCAACATGTGGTCGTGCATTACCCTGCTGAAATGTAGGGTTTCGCAGGGATCGAATGAAGGGTAGGGCCACGGGTCGTAACAAATCTGAAATGTAATGTCCACTGTTCAAAGTGCTGTCAATGCGAACAAGAGGTGACCGAGACGTTTAACCAATGGCACCCCATACCATCACGCCGAGTGATACGCCAGTATGGCGATGACGAATACACGCTTCCAATATGCGTTCACCGCGATGTCGCCAAACTCAGGGATCGAGACGTGGCTGCACGATCCGTTACAGCCATGCGGATAAGATGCCTGTCATCTCGACTGCTAGTGATACGAGGCCGTTGGTATCCAACACGGCGATCTGTATTACCCTACTGAACCCACCGTTTCCATATTCTGCTAACAGTCATTGGATCTCGACCAACGCGACCAGCAATGTCGCGATACGATAAACCGCAATCGCGAGAGGCTACAATCCGACCTTTATCAAAGTCGGAAACGTGATGGTACGCATTTCTCCTCCTTACACGAGGCATCACAACAGCGTTTCACCAGGCAACGCCGGTGAACTGCTGTTTGTGTATGAGAAATCGGTTGGAAACTTTCCTCATGTCAGCACGTTGTAGGTGTCGCCACGGCGCCAACCTTCAGTGAATGCTCTGAAAAGATAATCATTTGCATACCACAGCATCTTCTTCCTGTCGGTTAAATTTCGCGTCTGTAGCACGTCATCTTCGTGGTGTAGGAATTTTAATGGCCAGTAGTGTAATTAATGGACTATAACTATCATAATTAAAATATTGTAGTCCGCAACAGCGCTGATGACCTCTGGGCCAGGGATGTGCTGTAGACAGCTGCGCAGTTAGCCAGTCAAGCGCTCACTCCGTTTCCACGTTCCTTACTGTGCGAACGTCTGTCATTTTTGATCGATCGATCGCGTTTTACATCTGCGAACATACGACTGACTGATTACTGTGGTATTCTCTGAGTACGGCGAGTTTTGTCACAATGGCAGAAACACCTAAATGGCGTTAAGTGTTTCACAAACAGGCAAGGGACATTGCTATCGTTCTTCAAAGGCGAGGCAGATTCAGGTGCGCTATTGTGCAAGGCTGCTAAGATGCAAGAACGCAGTGTAGCTTTCTGTGGCGGTATTGGTCTATGCAGTGTTAGATGAATCATCCAGGATGCCAGATTTCTCAGCAGGCAGCTTGAAATATGGAGTTTCGGTCTCCAGGGAAGAAACATAGCGTGCCAAAGCGGGTAACAGGAATCAACGATATCGAGCAAGATGTTTTATTTCGAAAGGTTTTAGAATTTTTTGGTGGAGCCGAGTTCCCCACAGAAGTGACGTTGCTACCGGATTGAAACATATAAAATTCAGTGACGGCGGGAATGTTTTAATGGAGTGTAGTGATAGTACTGTTGCTAGGCTGACATTTCTAAGAACGATGCATTAAGTCAGATCAAAAGGAATGTCAGCTGTGTATTACCTGGATGAGACTTGGGTAAATCAGAACCACACTGGCAATTTTATTTGGCAAACAGCTGAGGGACAGGGCAACTTGACAGTTCTAGTGGCAAAAGGAGGGCGTATTATATGTCACGCTAGTTCCGCTGTTACTGGATTTGTGCCGGAAAGTCAACTCACACTACAAGAAAAATCGAAAAGCCTTTCTGACTACCGTGCAGAAATCAAAGGAAAAACATTTCGAGAATGGTTTCAGAATCAGCTGTTGCCTTATTGGTATCCAGGTTCTGTCATTGTTACGGACAATGCGAGCTGTCATTTATTCTCGATATGTCTCCCGCTACAGTGAAGTAATAATATATCGCATATTGAAACACAAATAAGAGAAACGGTTTTGGAGCTCTTAAGATATCAAAGACAGCGGTAAAAAAATAGAAAATTGATTCCATAGCTCTGCAACATTGTCACAGGGGGTTACAAATATCTCCTAATCGTTATCATTATAAAGCCATAGAACTGGTGTTCATATAGGTCAAGAGTTAACTAGGTGGCAGGTAAAAATACTGTGCTCAAAGTAGCTGATACTGAAAGTCTGATCCATGAAGCAGCAGATAAAAATCACCGTTTCTGATTGGGAAACTTGCGTACGTCACACAGAATAACAGCTAGAGGAGGATCGTCGCACACAAGTTGTTACAGACGAAATAATGGATTCGTTAATCTTCAGCCTTCCAACTACTCCAAAATCCGAGTAATAAGCTGTGTGAATGGAATGTAAATTCTTTTGTAATTTAGATGTAAAATTTACTTTATTGTCAAGCTGTCGGTGCGGCAGAGTGTAGTTCAGAGCACAATCTGTTCTGTATTGAGAATTTTATTTTACATTATCTTGCTGTTCTCTCTACAGTATTGCGTAGTTTAAAATGATGTTCTTCTTCTTGCTGTGAGTATTGTATATTTGATTCTTTCGTCATTTTTTCAATAAAGTAAGAGGCAATGGAAGGGGTTTACCTTGGTGTAATCCTTTCTATAAGGTGCAATTTATTATAGAACCCATTCCGCAGTGAGAGAATCTATATCATTGGTTTTTCTTCACGTTATTAAGCCTGGGAAAAATTGAGTACATATTCAATTTGATAATGTATATGTCATAGTTATTAGGTACATTTAAAAAATTCATCACAAAACTGTTTGCAGCGCACTTCGAATATGGCCGTGGCGAAACAATTTAAGCGTCAGCTATTGCAGCCGTTCCTATTGTAGCTACTGTCTTTATATTTTCAGCCGAGTTGGCAACACAGCATCCCTCGGTGCTGTGGGGTGAGGGTTCATCAACGGTCTTCCTGACTATAATGCTCTATAACTGTCATTATAATTACGGTACCACAATTTACAGCCAAGATGGCGCGGAGTAGTGCGCTTGCGCTCATGTTTACCCAGGTGTTAAGTTAATGGTCAAATGCTTTTAGCCTAAATTGATTAATGTATTCATAAAAATGGTAATTTATTTCCCTGCCTCTCCCACTGGTGCAGTGTTCTCCTATTGATCCAACCCCACCAAAGCCTCCCTAAGTGTCCCAAGCAACCAGGGATTTGGTATTCGTAGTCTGTACCTCTCTCGAAAAACAGCAGCATAAAATTCAGATGATGTCCACAAATTTCCAGCAGAGTATTGTATTCAATGGTACTGGATTGGGTTTCGCAAATGCCTGGCTATTTTCTGCAATATTATCATCATCCTTGCCTGTTTCAGTTTAGGGAAGAACACAACTGATCTTTCCATCTCTTCTTAGGACTCCCAGCATTTCTTTTCCGTGAGCGTGAGGTATGTATTTGTATATTAATGTAGTTATTCTTTCAGCTGACTTCCTTTGAGTATGTTCATGCCATTTCTTTCTGTGCTCTACATTCTGAAACATGCTTTTGATGCCCAGTTCGTTTCTAAATTCACTATTCTTTGTCCTGTCTATGAGTTTTTAACCAACTAGAGGTTTTAGGGCTCTCATCTCTTCCGCTTCGATCCTTCTCCTTTTACTGGTCGTTCTAGTCTAAGTCTCTGACCGATACATTAGAAATGATATTGCCATCACGTTCAAAAATTTTGGTACTCTCTTCTTCCTGACTTTTTTTGAGGAGAGTGCAATTTGTAGCACCTACCAACTGTTGTAATTTTTGCAGTTTGTATTCTTCATCATTGGATGCATTATATGGAATCTCACATCCCAGGTACTTAAAAGTATTTATTTGTTCTAGCAGTTTATCATCAATTATTATTCTTGCTCTTAAATGCTACTTACCATGGAATGCCATTATCTTAGTTTTATCTTTAGATATTGTCAAATCATAATCATTTGCTTTTTTGTGCAAGGCCCAAAAAATTGCTCTCTGTGTTTTATCTTCTGACTCTACTATGGTTATTTGAACTTGGACCATGGATCAGTGGACGAGTCGCCTGGATTGGAGGTATTGAATCAGCGGCACAGTGTAGCTCTGATAGTAAAGCGGTACATTTCTTAGTAAAACTGTACAAAATGAGCTGACTGAATTCCGTGACGACGAAATTATTTCAAAAATATTACAAAGAATCCGAGAAAACAGATTCTACAGTACTAAATTTGATAAGACCACTGATATTAGTCACAAATGTCAGATGACAATTTTTCTGATATATATTTGCAAAGCAAAGATAATGATCAGATAATATTTCAAACATTTTATCAATCTGCGGAAGTCAGAAAAAATCTATGGAAACAAATTACGAAAGTTCACCACGGATATAAAGTAAAGGAAGATTCCTCTTAAACATCTGAAAGATACAGCCATTAGCGGGAGTCTTTCGAAGATGACAAAGTCGCCAACATTTGCTACAAGGATAGAGGAGAAAAAGAGAGTAAAGATCGCCGAATGATTGGAGTAAAATTAGATGAAGCTGTGTTAAACAGCATGATAAGTCGTGATCTCGATCTTTGTAACTGCGTTAGTACTGCAGCAAAAGGATGCTTTGTCGTGAGTTCTGAGGTTGTAGGAGAAGTCACTACAGTAAAGAAAGAATTTAATAATGCTGAATGAGCACCTTATTTTAATAATTCTTTAAATTTGTCTGTTTCTAAGTGCTCTGACGTGCAACTGCTGCGAAACTCAACTGGGATCGTTAAAGAGGTTGTCTCGTTTTCTTACAGCTTTGCCATAAGGAAATGCTGTTCTCATAAGTCATGTAAGAAACGAGATAGTCTCCATGTGTGCAACAAGTAGGGTAGAAAGACGTCTGTCTCTAGCGTCTTTCCTTAAAAAAACATTGAAAAATCGTGTCATGCATACCTTGAGGAAATACGCAATGGTCACATTTTTCAAGTGATGTATCTGGCGTAACAACTGGGACCCTTTTATATGTAATCATTATTAAAGAATACATCGTAACTCTTGTGTTCCTTGTTGATGTGCTCAGCCAGACAGCACTTCACAGTAGGTTCTTCCAAAAAGAGACTACTGATGATACCAGAGGAACTGAGATTTTGAGCAATATTTTATGATTTTTGCAGGATTCAAGCATCTGTACAATCAAGTCAAAAAAACTGGCATATATTGTTGGGCGCACCATCTAAACACCTAGGATCACATTTCAGGGATGCCAAAACTCTGGCTACAATGTACCACAGAGTATTTAGGCGAGGATGAAGGTGACTGCATTTCTAATCTGAAGGCAGATTGGCAAAATGGTAGAGGAAGATGCAAACAAAACACTTCTGGCAGGCAGTACAGTCCAGTGTTTGCAGTTTCGCACTCCAGAAATTTTCCCTTCAATTAGACGTTTGATGTTGATCCTTTCTTTTCTTTCTGTGTCAACTGAAACAGCAGAAAGATCTTTCTTGACAGTGGAACTCCTTAAGTGTTGGTTGAGAATCCATTGTGGGCAAAACCGTTTAACAGTACTTGAATTGTGGTATGCCCATAGAGACACCGTTATTAACAAAGAAAAAAAACAGGTATACTGAGAAGGAAGGAAAGAACAAAAAAGATATGTTTTTTTAAGTACAGGTTTTGTATAATGCCTGTTGTCATGTGATGTTCAAAGAAAGAGTAATTGGAATACGTACACACCCACACACACACACACACACACACACACACACACACACACACACACACACACTATGTTTTACACTTTTATGTAAGAACAAGGAAAATGCGAATCAAATGCTAATATGTTTGAAGCACACCAAATGTACACTGTATGGCCACAGAAGAAAAATAAAAATATAAAAATGATAATTTTTGTAAAACGGTCTTCTATGCCACATTTTAACCAATAAGAGCATTAACAATACAATATTACTTAAAAATTACGGTTTTGTGCAGTTTCAGGTAAGATTTGAGTTACTGTAACGGTGTAACATCATTTGTAACACCCCAACCGTCACTTATCTGGTTTTGGCGTGTATTCACCCCAGGTAACTGACTAACAGATCAACAGAGAGTGCAAAACTGCCGCAATGTCGGATAATGCAAAGAAAGTAATAAGGCCCTGTGACTCCTGATTGAACTGCAGTGGCAGTGTTGACATTAATTGCTTCAGAATTGATCCCTTTTAATTAAAAAGGGTTGCACATTGATGTTATATTCAGCTATTGAACACCAGATGCAAATGTTGAACATAAAATTAATTAAGAAAGTGACTTGGGATTTCAACTACTTAATTGAAAACAGATGCAGTCGATTAGCACAATTTATTTTTAACTCACGACCTACAATCGTCACGTTACATGACTCTCCTAACAGGCAGTGGTAATAAATTGCGTTTGCGTGGAGTAGTGTGAGAAGAATTCTACAATACACGGCCCATGAAACCCTCGTAGAAACTTTGCCGACGTGATCCAATAAATTAATCAGTGGCCTAACTCAAGCTGGAGCGGGCGCAATATCACCAAATTCAGCAAGTTGGGGCAGCGGCGTTGTGTGGATGTCGGCCGACCTCGTGGTGCTGCAAGGCTGCGCTCGTCTATTCACTCCTAGCTATCTTGCTCGGTACATAGCTAAACAAAAACTTCCTATCTCCAAGCTCAATCGTTCCGTTTGCTAAGTCCTAAACTGCAGAGGTGCTCACTCTCTCTCAGGCAATCTGAGTAAAGAACGCCACATCCATACTCTAGGCAAGCTGGGAACGGAAGACTTCTATGGAGACTTCTGCCAGTCTGCTCTTCGCCTCGGTTGCCCCTCCAGCAAAATCACTTATGCCAATTGCAGCGCACGTCACGTTACTTATGCGTCACTTCCCAGAGCCGACCAACGCCCGCTCTAGGAAGTGAACAAATTCCCACAAAATTTCCTTTCCTCTCAACTTCTGCTGTTTAGCTCCTCCCAGGCCACCCATCAAGGATAGCATCTGCACAAAACACCAATTTTTCCGGAATTCTGACTCCCAGGAGAGTCCTTCAAATTCCTTGGTCCTACATTCCCATCGGAGGCCAGCATATTTCATTCTGTTGCTCTTCACCTGATTTACTTCAGACTCTGCAGACCCTGAATGCAGCATGAAGTTGCTATAATCACAAACACGCATATTTTGGCCTCTGTTGACCACTCCACCATAGCTTTGCGCGGCTTTCTCGCATGTTTCACTGAAAACAGGATGATGGACATTTATCAACAGGCGTACAAGTTCTCTGTCTGCTTCCCAGTACACCAACATGGGGTAAATCACCCCCCCCCCCCCTCCCCCACTGTCACTCATCTTAAGGCAGCTGGAGGCCGCGTCCCGTTACCGCTTTCTCAGAGTTTGAGCCGTCCTAAGCTGCCTATTGTCGCTTCCCTTCGCTGCTCCCCAGCCCAACCGCGGTCAACTCTGAATACTTCCTTGGGATAAACTAGCCTCCAGTAAATCAACGCATTTCCACAAAGTTTTCATGTCCCGTGAATTACTTTAAAACCATCACCCAAAATTAATTATTCCAATACGTCCATACTATACCCTCTACAAGATGCATTGTGCCTTGTCAGTCATTTTTGTTCAGCCCTACTGTTCACTTAACATGAGTTCGGTGATCATTAATGACTTCATGTAAGAGGCATAGTTCTTGCCATCTTACACATTCTCACTGTTTTCATTGCACTTCTTTTGAGGTATTAGTTTCAAATGCATTGTTTTACTTATATAATTAGTATGGATACTGCATTTTTATTCCTGCTACATTTGTTTCAATATGAGCGTCATTAAAAGTGTGTTGAAAATAAAAAAAATATTTGAATATCTATTCGAGACTTCACAAATATTATTTTAAAAATATAGGTGTAAATATTTATGAACTAACTGCCAAAAATGTAGCTGTCAACAAATTAAAAACTACGATTTCAAAATTATTTTAGTTTAATTTCAATTTCTTTGTTTTTCATTTGCTTGACAGCTCTGTGTTGATGAGTGGTTTATAGGGCTTGTGATTGTGTGCTAACAATTATATAAAAAAAAGGCTGTGAATGCTCTACATTTCAAGAAAAGTATATTTTTTTTGTCTAAATTAAAGTACATTTTTGTACTTCTTTGATATTTTTATTTATCAAAACAGCTTAAAATAGTATTTTTTTGAAGTTGTTTTCCTTAACTTTCAACACAGACTAAGGAGGAGTTGGACAGAAGCTGAGGTGGAGATGGACACAGATAGGGGGTAGGAGATGTAAAGAGGGAAGATGAAGGAGGAAACGGACTGAGAGATTGGTGTAGGAGAAGATGGATGGGGAGAGAAGGATGTGGATAGAAAGAGAGGAAGAAGTAGATAGGCACAGAGAGTGCTCTAGTACAAGACAGGTGTAAATAAATACTCAGGCAACACCAGTTACTCAGCTAGCAAGCATACAGTGTCTGCTATCGTTAAGACCAGGGCTTACGTGCAACTGAACACATAACTTGTGTTTGATCACGTTTGTTGTGGTTGGTCAGTTGGTTCACAGTTATAAACATCTGAGTCTTATAGCATGGCACTATTTCAAAATTAAAAGATGAGGGAAGTGCAGAAGCAACAGCCAATAGCAGACAAACTGCAGAGTGTGATGGGGAATACGGAAGATTTAGCTGGAAATTGATGTTGAAACCGAGAGGGGACTTCGGTCGGGGGGTCGAGAGAGCCGAGATGTAATTCTTTTAGGAGGTGTGGCTCCGAGATTAGTGGACTCCTGTTGGCGACTCGAAAGAGCGAAGACGTTTCGGTTCTAGTAGGAGTGTAGGGGGACTTGGGCCGTGATGTATCCTGAAATGTATAAATTCCCGAATTTTTCCTTTCCTCGAGAGTTTACCGCCATTTAGAAGCTTTTCGTGTGGTTGAATTGTAAGAGCTTTGAGCATTCAGTGGGTTTATCTCAGTTTCGAATACTTCCACCAATGGCGCTGTATCCGAGCAGTAAAATTGTGTTGGGAAGTGTGGTCGGACACAGGAAAACGTAGAATACTTTTCGCAAATTGTGAGCGAGACCATAAGTTTGTCTTGTAAATTAGCTACTGCTGACGTGCCCGACATAATTAGTGGAACTGATAAACTGTTGCTTTTAAATAAACAAGAACAATTTAAACAAATTGGTTGTGTCGCCTACTTTCGTTTCTAAGCTCTAGCTTCTGCTAGATAAATTTGACTGTAACACGGCTAGAAGGTCTGCTAGGACATTATGAACTTGAGATCATTATAAATGCCCGTTTTTGCTGGCCCTATACGAAATGTGACGAGGCTAAATTCAGATAAGATTCAATTGCATTTACGTTCCTCCCCCTAGGTGGAATTGTGATTCAACAGCAGAGATCGCACTGTACTCTAGTAGATCGTACTCTATCAGTGTATCATATCATCATTTAATGTCTTCGTTGTGTATTGCGAGATTCTGTGTTTCAAAGTTGCCATTCAATTTTTTTGTTTTTTGTGGTTGTAGAAGCTTCGGTCCATAATGAACCAGAAGACGTGAACAACAAGGTTGAGGCAGTAATACTAGAAAATAGATTTACAGCCCGAAACTTTGGTCCTGTCAAACACAATTTTATGACGTGTAGGTGGAAAGTGTCTTCTCGTATACTTAATTTAATTACGGGCCATCAGTCGCTAGTCATTGACTTGTTGCATCTGTCGCTGGATTTTCAGTTTCAATAAATAATTTTAATGACGACCATAATTTCCATAATTCTAGTTCACTTTTTCCCCGGCATGAAATAAATAAGATAATTCAAAGTATAATCGTCACTGCTGCTACGCATTTACACAGATATTTTTTTCCAGCAGCCATGTTGCAGAAGCTGCTGCTAACTAGTGAACAATTTTTAAAAGAAATATTAATTTATAATAGAATTCTTATAAATACATGTTTTAACTGTAAGTATCATACAAGTACCTTGACACTAACGTGAAAATCATCTACTGATCTTTGTTGAAGTAGTGCGGACGTCATGAATTCATGATCAGCATTGTTGGAATGTAGTCTCGTGAAACAGTTAAATGAATTATAATTATTTAATAACGAATAATTTAATCTATTCTACAGGCCCCAGTGGCAGAAACCTCTGTCGATCGATGTGAAGGTGCCAGACAAGAGGACAGTCTGCCTTCATACAACGCCTTTGCCTACAGATGGCTTCAAAGTTGCGCTCACGATGAGGCTCTGTGAGGGTCACTACGATAAAAGCAGGGCCAGTAAGCAACAGATGCTTTCAGCTTTCAAGACGACTTACGCTGTGTCCCATCTTGTTAACAATGGCAACATGGATCAGGTAAGCTATCAGAATTCCAGAATGACTTGTCACTGTAATCTGTGCTGTCAAGTCCCATAGACTGCTCTGCCAATAGGGGCAGCAAATACTTTCCTGCTGTCCTGTGTGGTTACTTCGAGCAGTGTCATGTACAGTTTTAAAGGAAGTGTCATGCCGTACTTTTCCTCACCTTACATTGCGCGTTCTACAAACAGTATCACAGAACTGACAGTTACTTTATAAACATTTATTAAACGACTTTGTCGTCGTTTAATAGACTGTATGGGACGTCAAACAGGAAACGCCTCTTCGATGTATTACTATAATTATTATCCATATAGTTATAAATTAATTTCAAAGTGTGTGAGTTCTTTGCTACTGACTTAACGGTACTTTGTCAAACTTGTATATTTTAACAATGGTTTCTACGACTTCGCAACTGCGAAAAATTTACTAATATTTCCATAAAGTAAAAATCTAATTCTAACTTATGCTGTCGCCCTTATTTCAGATTCTGAAATTCTACAGCATCTCTTTATATAACCAATCCACTTACACATTTTATCAATTATTTTTTCCTTTAAAGCAAGGATCTTTAAATAGGTCCCATAATTCTAAACATTTTTTTGTTCAACGTTCTCCACTGACGGAGTCTATCATTGCACCAAAAATTTTGTGTAATATTGTCATCTCAAATATCTTGAGAACTTCTTCATATAGTTTTGTCGGCGTCCAAGTTTCACCTGTTATAAATTGAGTGACTTACAGATGCATATTTTATTTTACTGAATATTTTCCTTCTCTTCAAGATATTTAGCAAGGCACAACACGTTCTATTTGTGTTTTAAATTCTAGTGTTAATTCATCTTTTACATTATTTTGCTGTATTGGAGAAGGGTCCCAGATATTATAATTCGTTTATTTGCTCAAATGCGTCAGCCTGAATTTCAAGTTATCGTTGTATTTAGGAGATTAGGTTAGCAGGAAATATTTTTTTGTTTTATTGACATTTCATTGAGTACGTCCACAGTCTGCCCATTTGCAGATTACGATTTTTTTATGAAAATGGAAATATAGTTGTTTGACACTATTCCTGCTATTTGTGAAACACAGTTAAATTTAATAGTAAATATCTTTGTATTTACATTACGTAGACCATTAGCTTTGAATTAAAAATTCGACCAAAAGATACATTTTGCTACCTATGAAACACATATTACTGGCCAACATATCAAAGCTCTTTGGGCCTGCTCACTGAACACCCTTATGAACAGCTGAGCACTTTTTCAACAAAAATCTCTTTTTCTTCTCATACAGTTCCTGTGGTCATCAATGTTTTTCTCATATTGTGTTGGATTATTTATGGCGAATTACCCGCGTCACTCCAAAATCCCTCTAGAATGGGTTAATAAAAAACAGAGAAAAATTATTATGATGGTTTTAATGCTCAAGTGTTCCACATAGTCTCCCCCCACATCAGTAGAAGGCTCAAAAAGTTCACACAACAGTGTAAAACTGTCACAATAGTCATTTTTTGGAATGTTGTTCAATTCGCGTGTCGTATTGGCTTGAACGTCGGTTATGTGGTAAAAGTGTTGACCTTTCATCTGACTCTCTGCACCTTATCGTTTTGCATTAGGTTCGTACTGATAAGACCAAGTCTCGTCACCCGCGATGATTTTGAAAAGAGTTGCCCGCGTCTTGCGTTTCTATCAATTCGCGGATGGTGTCCAAGCGTCTTCTTTTTGTTCTGAAGTCAAGTTGTGTGGGACAAACTTTGCATACAATTTTTCTTCATCAAAACTTTCTAGAGACTGTCTTGAACACATGAGTCAGTTAATTAGTTAGTTACATGTTCAAAAAATGTGTGTGAAATCTTATAGGACTTAATTGCTAAGGTCATCAGTCCCTAAGTTTACACACCACTTAACCTAAATTATCCTAAGGTCAAACACACACACCCATGTCCAAGGGAGGACTCGAACCTCCGCCAGGACTAACCGCACTGTCTGTGACTGCAGCGCCTCAGACCGCTCGGCTAATACTGCGCGGCGTTACATGTTCCATCGATCATTTGAACGACACTTTTATCGAACTTATGTGGAACGAGTCAGTTTATAGGTTATGTATACATGATTAGTGGTACCATTAATGGGTACATTCGTTTTTAATCCAACTCGTGCAACTGAAATTAAATACAGTAGCCGTCACGAAACTAGACACCTCAAGGTCGAAGCTGCGCCCTGCTGTCAGCCAGCGTCAACCGCTATGATTTTGTACTTCGATAAAGGAGAATATCCGAGGACTTGAAAAATTGCTACGAAAAAGTTAATTTTTCTGGCTCAGCGATGTCCGTTCTTTGTCTTCACCGTACTTTTTATTTTAAATTCATAAAGTCTAATGATGGACAATAAACTTAAAAGAAACGCAGTGACACAGCAGCAGCGAGAACGACGTTTTGTGTAAAATCCACCACTGCGTGCTGAGGACAAGTCTTGGGTTTCACAAAACCACGAGCAAAAATATACACTCCTGGAAATTGAAATAAGAACACCGTGAATTCATTGTCCCAGGAAGGGGAAACTTTATTGACACATTCCTGGGGTCAGATACATCACATGATCACACTGACAGAACCACAGGCACATAGACACAGGCAACAGAGCATGCACAATGTCGGCACTAGTACAGTGTATATCCATCTTTCGCAGCAATGCAGGCTGCTATTCTCCCATGGAGACGATCGTAGAGATGCTGGATGTAGTCCTGTGGAACGGCTTGCCATGCCATTTCCACCTGGCGCCTCAGTTGGACCAGCGTTCGTGCTGGACGTGCAGACCGCGTGAAACGATGCTTCATCCAGTCCCAAACATGCTCAATGGGGGACAGATCCGGAGATCTTGCTAGCCAGGGTAGTTGACTTACACCTTCTAGAGCACGTTGGGTGGCACGGGATACATGCGGACGTGCATTGTCCTGTTGGAACAGCAAGTTCCCTTGCCGGTCTAGGAATGGTAGAACGATGGGTTCGATGACGGTTTGGATGTACCGTGCACTATTCAGTGTCCCCTCGACGATCACCAGTGGTGTACGGCCAGTGTAGGAGATCGCTCCCCGCACCACGATGCCGGGTGTTGGCCCTGTGTGCCTCGGTCGTATGCAGTCCTGATTGTGGCGCTCACCTGCACGGCGCCAAACACGCATACGACCATCATTGGCACCAAGGCAGAAGCGACTCTCATCGCTGAAGACGACACGTCTCGATTCGTCCCTCCATTCACGCCTGTCGCGACACCACTGGAGGCGGGCTGCACGATGTTGGGGCGTGAGCGGAAGACGGCCTAACGGTGTGCGGGACCGTAGCCCAGCTTCATGGAGACGGTTGCGAATGGTCCTCGCCGATACCCCAGGAGCATCAGTGTCCCTAATTTGCTGGGAAGTGGCGGTGCGGTCCCCTACGCCACTGCGTAGGATCCTACGGTCTTGGCGTGCATCCGTGCGTCGCTGCGGTCCGGTCCCAGGTCGACGGGCACGTGCACCTTCCGCCGACCACTGGCGACAACATCGATGTACTGTGGAGACCTCACGCCCCACGTGTTGAGCAATTCGGCGGTACGTCCACCCGGCCTCCCGCATGCCCACTATACGCCCTCGCTCAAAGTCCGTCAACTGCACATACGGTTCACGTCCACGCTGTCGCGGCATGCCACCAGTGTTAAAGACTGCGATGGAGCTCCGTATGCCAGGGCAAACTGGCTGACACTGACGGCGGCGGTGCACAAATGCTGCGCAGCTAGCGCCATTCGTCGGCCAACACCGCGGTTCCTGGTGTGTCCGCTGTGCCGTGCGTGTGATCATTGCTTGTACAGCCCTCTCGCAGTGTCCGGAGCAAGTATGGTGGGTCTGACACACCGGTGTCAATGTGTTCTTTTTTCCATTTCCAGGAGTGTATTTTGTTCAACTCCAACGGATATATTTGCATGAATGAACCTACTGGGGCTTCAGTATAGCGTATTACCGATCCCCCGCCCCCCTCCCCCCCCATGAACCATGGACCTTGCCGTTGGTCGGGAGGCTTGCATGCTTCAGCGATGCAGATAGTCGTATCGTTGATGCGATCACAACGGAGGGGTATCTGTTGAGAGGCCAGACAAACGAGTGGTTCCTTAAGAGGGGCAGCAGCCTTTTCAGTAGTTGCAGGGGAAACAATCTGGATGATTGACTGATCTGGCCTTGTAACATTAACCCAAACGGCCTTGCTGTGCTGGCACTGCGAACGGCTTAAAGCAAGGGGAAAGTACAGCCGCAATATTTTCCGAGGGCATGCAGCTTTACTGTGTGGTTAAATGATGATGACGTCCTCTTGGGTAAAATATTCCGGAGGTAAAATAGTCCCCCATTCGGATCTCCGAGCGGGGAATACTCAGGAGGGCGTCGTTATCAGGAGAAAGAAAACTGGCGTTCTACGTATCGGAGCATGAAATGTCAGATCCCTTTATCAGGCAGGTAGGTTAGAAAATTTAAAAAGGGAAATGGATAGGTTAAAGTTAGATATTGTGGGAATTAGTGAAGTTCAGTGGCAGGAGAAACAAGACTTCTGGTCAGGTGAATACAGGGTTATGAATACAAAATCAAATAGGGGTAATGCAGGAGTAGGTTTAATAATGAATGAGAAAAATAGGAGTGCGGGTAAGCTGTTACGAAGAGCATAGTGAACGCAATATTGCAGCCAAGATAGACAAAAAGCCCACGCCTACCACAGTGGTACAAGTTTATAAGCCAACTAGCTCAGCAGATGACGAAGAGATTGAACAACTGTATGGTGAGATAAAAGAAATTATTCAGATAGTGAAGGGAGACGAAAATTTAATACTCATGGGTGACTGGAATTCGATAGTAAGGAAAGGAAGAGAAGGAAACGTAGTAGGTGAATATGGAATGGGTGTAACGTATGAAAGAGGAAGCCGCCTGGTAGAATTTTGCACAGAGCATAACTTAATCATAGCTAACACTTGCTTCAAGAATCATGAAACAAGGTTGTATACATGGAAGAGGTCTGCAGCTACTGGAAGGTTTCAGATAGGTTATACAGGGTGTTACAAAAAGGTACGGCCAAACTTTCAGGAAACATTGCTCACACACAAATAAAGAAAATATGTTATGTGGACATGTGTCCGGAAACGCTTAATTTCCATGTTACAGCTCATTTTAGTTTCGTCAGTATGTACGGTACTTCCTCGATTCACCGCCAGTTGGCCCAATTGAAGGAAGGTAATGTTGACTTCGGTGCTTGTGTTGACATGCGACTCATTGCTCTACAGTACTAGCATCAAGCACATCAGTACGTAGCATCAACAGGTTAGTGTTCATCACGAACGTGGTTTTGCAGTCAGTGCAATGTTTACAAATGCGGAGTTGGCAGATGCCCATTTGATGTATGGATTAGCACGGGGCAATAGCCGTGGCGCGGTACGTTTGTATCGAGACAGATTTCCAGAACGAAGGTGTTCCGACAGGAAGACGTTCGAAGCAATTGATCGGCGTCTTAGGGAGCACGGAACATTCCAGCCTATGACTCGCGACTAAGGAAGACCTAGAACGACGAGGACACCTGCAATGGACGAGGCAATTCTTCGTGCAGTTGACGATAACCCTAATGTCAGCGTCAGAGAAGTTGCTGCTGTACAAGGTAACGTTGACCACGTCACTGTATGGAGAGTGCTACGGGAGAACCAGTTGTTTCCGTACCATGTACAGCGTGTGCAGGCACTATCAGCAGCTGATTGGCCGCCACGGGTACACTTCTGCGAATGGTTCATCCAACAATGTGTTGATCCTCATTTCAATGCAAATGTTCTCTTTACGGATGAGGCTTCATTCCAACGTGATCAAATTGTAAATTTTCACAATCAACATGTGTGGGCTGACGAGAATCCGCATGCAATTGTGCAATCACGTCATCAACACAGATTTTCTGTGAACGTTTGGGCATGCATTGTTGGTGATATCTTGATTGGGCCCCGTGTTCTTCCACCTACGCTCAATGGAGCACGTTATCATGATTTCATACGGGAAACTCTACCTGTGCTGCTAGAACATGTGCCTTTACAAGTACGACACAACATGTGGTTCATGCACGATGGAGCTCCTGCACATTTCAGTCGAAGTGTTCGTACGCTTCTCGAAAACAGATTCGGGGACCGATGGATTGGTAGAGGCGGACCAATTCCATGGCCTCCAAGCTCTCCTTACCTCAACCCTCTTGACTTTCATTTATGGGGGCATTTGAAAGCTCTTGTCTACGCAACCCCGGTACCAAATGTAGGGATTCTTCGTGCTCGTATTGTGGACGGCTGTGATACAATACGCCATTCTCCAGGGCTGCATCAGCGCATCAGGGATTCCATGCGACGGAGGGTGGATGCATGTATCCTCGTTAATGGAGGACATTTTGAACATTTCCTGTAACAAAATGTTTGAAGTCACGCTGGTAAGTTCTGTTGCTGTGTGTTTCCATTCCATGATCAATGTGATTTGAAGAGAAGTAATAAAATGAGCTCTAACATGGAAAGTTAGCGTTTCCGGACACATGTCCACATAACATAGTTTCTTTCTTTGTGTGTGAGGAATGTTTCCTCAAAGTTTGGCCGTACCTTTTTGTAACACCCTGTATAATGGTAATACAGAATTGAGGAACCAGGTTTTAAATTGTAAGACATTTCCAGGGGCAGAAGTGGACTCTGACCACAATCTATTGGTTATGAACTATAGATTAAAACTGAAGAAATTGCAAAAAGGTGGGAATTTAAGGAGATAGGACCTGGATAAAGTGAAAGAACCAGAGGTTGTAGAGAGTTTCAGGGAGAGCATTAGGGAAATATTGACAAGAATGGATGAAATAAATACAGTAGAAGAAGAATGGGTAGCTTTGAGGGATGAAATAGTGAAGGCAGCAGAGGATCAAGTAGGTAAAAAGTCGAGAGCTAGTAGAAATCCTTAAGTAACAGAAGAAATACTGAATTTAATTGATGAAAGGAGAAAATATAAAAATTCAGTAAATGAAGCAGGCAAAATGGAAAACAAACGCCTGAAAATGAGATCGACAGGATGTGCAGAATGGCTAAGCAGGGATGGCTAGAGGTCAAATGTAAGGATGTAGAGGCATTTATCACTAGGGGTATGATAGATATTGCCTACACAAAAATTAAAGAGACCTTTGGAGAACAGCGAACAACTTGTATGAATATCAAGAGCTCAGATGGAAACCCAGTTCTAAGGAAAGAAGGAGTATATAGAGGGTCTATACAATTGCGACGTACTTGAGGACAATATTATGGAAATGGAAGAGGACGAATGGGATATACGATACTGTATGAAGAGTCTGACAGAGCACTGAAAGACCTAAGTCGAAACAAGGCCCCGTAAATAGACAACATTCCATTGGAACTACTGATAGACTTGGGAGAGCCAGCCTTGACAAAACTCCACAATCCGGTGAGCAAGATGTTTGAGACAGGTGAAATACCCTCAGACGTCAAGAAGAATATAATAATTCCAATTCCGAAGAAAGCAGGTGTTGACAGATGTGAAAATTACCGAAATATCGGTTTAATAAATCACGGCTACAAAATATTAACACGGATTCTTTACAGACGAATGGAAAAACTGGTAGAAGCCGACCTCGGGCAACATCAGTTTCGATTCCGTAGAAGTTTTGGAACACGTGAGGCAATACTGACCCTACGACTTATCTTAGAAGGAAGATTAAGGAAACGCAAACCTAAGTTTCTATCATTTGTAGACTTAGAGAAAGCTTTTGACAATATTGACTGGAACACTCTTTGAAATTCTAAAGGTGGCAGGGATCAAATTCAAGGAGCTAAAGGCTATTTACAATTTGTACAGAAACCAGATGGCAGATATAAGAGTCGAGGAGCATGAAAGGGAAGCAGTGGTTGGGAAGGGAGTGAGACAAGGTTGTAGCCTCTCCCCGATGTTATTCAATCTGTATATTGAGCAAGCAGTAAAGGAAATAAAATCCATGGAGTAGAAATAAGAACTTCGAGGTTTGCCGATGACATTGTAATTCTGTCAGAGAGGGCAAAGGACCTGGAAGAGCAGTTGAACGGAATGGACAGTGTCTTGAAAGGAAGATATAAGATGTACATCAACAAAAGCAAAACGAGGATAATGGAATGTAGTCGAAATAAATCGGATGATGCTAAGGGAATTAGATTAGGAAATGAGACACTTAAAGTGGTATATGAGTTTTGCTATTTGGGGAGCTAAATAACTGATTATGGTCAAACTAGAGAAGATATAAAATGTAGACTGGCAATGGCAAGTAAAGTGTTTCTGAAGAAGAGAAATTTGTTAACATCGAGTATAGATTTAAGTGTCAGGAAGTCGTTTCTGAAAGTATGTGTATGAAGTGTTGCCATGTATGGAAGTGAAACGTGGACGATAAATAGGTTGGACAAGAAGAGAATAGAAGCTTTCGAAATGTGGTGCTACAGAAGGTTGCTGAAGATTAGATGGGTAGATCACATAACTAATGTGGAGGTACTGAACAGAATTGGGGAGAAGAGAGATTTGTGGCACAACTTGACCAGAAGAAGGGATCGGTTGGTATGACATGTTCTGAGGCATAAAAGCATCACCAGTTTACTATTGGAGGACAGCGTGGAGGATAAGAGTCGTAGTGGGAGACCAAGAGATGAATAAACTAAGCAGATTCAGAAGGATGTTGATTGCAGTAGGTGTTGGGAGATGAAGAAGCTTGCACAGCATAGAGTAAGTTTTAGAGCTGCATCAAACCAGCCTGTGGACTGAAGATCACAACAACAATAACCACATATTAGCGATTTAGTTAATGTGTGCAACGACGAAGGGTCAGTAAGAGCTGCAAATATATTTTCGGAAGGTAGGAGATACTCTTGGTCCTGTTAAGGTGAGCCGTCGCAATAAAATCCAGGCGAAGAAGTAGAAGCACTAGCGCACTCACGCGCACGGAGTCTCTCGTAAATAATCTGCGTGCATAGATGTCATCAAAATTAATTTAACAGTTTTCTTAACAACTTTCTCGCTGGAAGTTTCAACGATATCCAACAGAACGCCATCTCATCAGCGACGACACTTTTCGTTATGCAGGAGGAACAGTTTCACATCTCTTACGGTATTTTATTTTTTATGTCGGAATACTTTTAAGTTTTAACGATAAAATATGTATCACGTGAATCTATAAATTTAGAGAGCCTTCATACGTTACTTTCACTCCAAATACGTCAGTGGTTCTACTTTTTTCCCACAGATTGAATTAAAAAACACATTTTTTTTCAAAATTTCTTGTAACGTTAGCTTTTTTCGTAGCGGCTGGCAAGAACTTTATTTTAAAAAGTACTTCATAATATCCTAGGCTAAAAATGTAGATGTCCAATGTTCTTTCAGAATTTTTACTTAAATTTGAATTTTTTTATTATTAGGAGATGCAAGTTAGTGCGATTTGTAACACAACAACATTGACACGCTGCAGCCACACGCCCACAACTCTCCACTGACAGCTCACAAATGACTTGTTGAATGCACAGCTGTTGTTTAGAGCTGCTAGTTCAAGCACCTGCCGTAATTACTGCACTGATGTCCCTTGTACACCACCAACAAAATACGTCTCGGAATGTTTTGGATGGACGGTGCATAATGCGAATATGCAGATCAACTCTGTATAATGCTCGCTTTTATACAATCCATTCTTTCTTTTAAATTGGTGGGTTAGCAAAGAAAAGCACGCCATGAGATATTATTAAGCATAAATATGCGAAATACGTTAAGACGTATATCTGTTTGTATCCGAAACTAACGATTACGTGGACGGTAAGTTGCTGAACATAACTGTTTGAGTTCAATAGTAATTTGGCAACGTTCTACCTTAGTCACTTACTCTCAGTCCACGTACTATGTATACTGTTTTTGTTCTGTGTTGTACAGAAATGAATCTAGGTTGTTGTTTCCGAACCATGGGATGGTTCTCAATTTAAATTTAACTTAAATTTATCCATGTTTTATAGAATTGAGGTCAGCTACAGTATTGCAAACTTATGAAATGATTTTTACTGCTTGTTACTTTTCACTAATGTTAACAATTCATAATCTTCTGAATTTTTTAACTTTTTAACTCTCTTTAATATGATTAAGGACAACATGTGTGCAAGTGACTCAGTACCATATAAAAAGTGCCAACTGCACTTGACATTTGTGTTACCAGTGGGACGTCGTTTTCACTAGATAAAGAATAGCTGCTCTCTTCGACTGAACAGGCGTTAGGAGACAACCATGTCGACCGACCGCCGTGTCATACTCAGCCGATAGGTATCATTCGATACAGATATGGAGGAGAATTTGGTGAGCAACCGCTCTCCTGGCCGTAGTCAGCTTTCGTGAACATCCCCCAGGCTGTGACTAAGCCATGTCTCCGCTGTATCCTTTCTTTCAGGAGTGCTAGTTCTGCAAGGTTCGCAGGAGAGCTTCTGTAAAGCTTCGAAGGTAGGAGACGAGATACTGGCAGAAGTAAAGCTGTGAGTACCGGGCGTGAGTCGTGCTTCGGTAGCTCAGATCGTAGAGCACTTGCCCGTGAAAGGCAAAGGTCCCGAGTTCGAGTCTCGGTCGGGCACACAGTTTTAATCTGCCAGGAAGTTTCATGTGATTACATTTTCACGCAGTCTGGGTGCATAGATCCTGAGAAATCAGTATCCAGAACAACCACCTCTGGCCGTAATAACGGCCTTGATACGCCTGGGCATTGAGTCAAACAGAGCTTGGATGGCGTGTACAGGTACAGCTGCCCATGCACCTTCAACACGATACCACAGTTCATCAAGAGTAGTGACTGGCATTTTGTGACGAGCCAGTTGCTCGGCCACCATTGACCAGACGTTTTCAATTGGTGATAGATCTGGAGAATGTGCTGGCCAGGGCAGCAGTCGAACATTTTCTGTATCCGGAAAGGCCCGTACAGGACCTGCAACATTCGGTCGTGCATGATCTGCTGAAATATAGCGTCCACTGGTCAAAGTGCCGTCAATGCGAACTAGATGTGACCGAGGTGTGTAACCAATGGCTCCCCATACCATCACGCCGGTTGATATGCCGTATGGCGATGACGAATACACGCTTCCAATGTGCGTTCACCGCCATGTCACCAAACATGGATGCGACCATCATGATGCTGTAAACAGAACCTGGATTCATCCGAAAAAATGACGTTTTGGCATTCGTGCACACAGGTTCGTCGTTGAGTACACCATCGCGGGAGCTCCTGTCTGTGATGCAGCATCAAGGGTAGCCGCAGCCATGGTCTCCGAGCTGATAGTCCATGCTGCTGCAAACGCCGTCGAACTGTTCGTGCAGATGCTTGCTGTCTTGCAAACGTCCCCATCAGTTGACTCAGGGATCGAGACGTGGCTGCACGATCCGTTACAGCCATGCGGATAAGATGCCTGTCATCTCGACTGTTAGTGATACGAGGCCGTTGGGACCCAGCACAGCGTTCCGTATTACCCTCCTGAACGCACCGATTCCATATTGTGCTAACAGTCATTGGATCTCGACCAACGCGAGGAGCAATGTCGCGATACGATAAACCGGAATCGCGATAGGCTACAATCCGACCTTTATCAAAGTCGGAAACGTGATGGTACGCATTTCTTCTCCTTATACGAGGCATCACAACAACGTTTCACCAGGCAACGCCGGTCAACTGCTGTTTGTGTATGAGAAATCGGTTGGAAACTTTCCTCATGTCAGCACGTTGTAGGTATCACCACCGGCGCCAACGTTGCGTGAATGCTCCGTAAAGCTAATCATTTGTATATCACAGCATCATCTTCCTGTCGATTAAATTTCGCGTCTGTAGCACGTCATCTTCGTGGTGTAGCAATTTCAATGGCCAGTAGTGTAGCTTCTCAATTGGTCTCAAAATGGCTGAGTGCACCTCGCTTGCCAACACCTGGCAGACTCGGACGGTCAGCTATCCATGTGCTAGCCAAGCCCAATAGCCCTTAACTCCGGTGATCTGATAGGAACCGGTGCTAGCATTGTTGCAAGGCCGTTTGCGCATAAAGAATAGTAGTAGATCCAAAAGTGAAACCTCTGTGACCCCACTAATGATTTCTCCCCATTCACCAAAATTTTCTCTCCTTCCGTCGTAGTCTGATTTATTCAGCTCTAGATTTTTAAATTCTCTCTGTTCTAGGTGGTTCAAACCATTAATATTTTCTGGAAGAGAATGGTGAGTCGTATCCGATCGTGACAGAATTGGTACTGCTCTCAAATATTTACGGGAGTTGCATGTAATCATATATGACGGCTGTTCTAATGGCAAACCGGGTTAGATAACCAGTAAAAACATAATTTTTTTAGGAGGCATTGATGGGGGTACTGAATTACAAGCTCTTCGAAATTGCAGAATCACCAAATCAACAAGTTTCCTCTATCCATGAAATTGAAGTTATCACCTGTACAACTGACTGAAGTAACACGAGTGAGGAGTTGCAGCATAAAATAGGTTTCCCGAGTGCGAGCCCCACCAAATATACACGGATGCGCCCAAACATTATGATCACTGCCCACCAGAAGTTGAATCTTGGCGTTTCGGGCAATGGCGTGATGGGCACACCAGAGACGAATGAGTTATCATTCTAGTTGCATGATACTGGTTGCAAACAGAGAAATCCACTGACATAAGCTATTATGAGAAAGGGCCGGTTGTTGTGGCCCAGTGCCTCGAAACGAGCATCTCGGGAACTGCAAAGTTGGTCGACTGTTCCCCTGCTACTCTCGTGAGCATCTACAGAAAGTGCTAGTAGGATACTGAAACCACATATAGGTGACATGATGGTGGACGTTCACATCTCATCACAGAACGTGGAGTTTGGAGGCTTGCTTGCTCTGTATACCGGGCAGGTGGACATATATAGCAGATCTGAAGACAGAGTGCAGTGCTGGTGCAGGCACCACTGTTTCAGAGGACACTGTTCAGCATACTGCTGAACACTGTGCTCCGCAGTAGATTGCACATCTTCCCTTGTGAACCCGATGACGTCATCAATCATAATTGCAATGGACGCAGGACCATTGAGATTGGACCATGGCTCAGTATAAGCGTCGTCTGCTCAGATGAATCAAGTTTTTTGCTACACCAGATTGATGGTCGTGTCCAGATAAGCCATCAGTCAGACAAATGGCTTCTCAAAACACGCACTGCACCACCTACGCAGGCCGACGTGGGGCAATGTTATTCTATGGGAAATATTTACCTGGGCTTCTACGGGAAACTGTCGTAGCAACGGAATACACCATGACAGTTATATAAACGGTGTTTTACTAAATGTCTTTGCCTCTGTAAGTTATGAAGTAATAGGCGACGGAAATATTTATTGCGGTAGGTCACCATAAGAAACGTTACACTGTCTGCGGAGCTATGAACATAGTTTATTGTGTTATTCTCCAAAGAGTTACAGCAAAAAGATACAATTTTTTAAATAGAACCATAGTTGTTTCTATCGTGCACTGGAATCAGTAGCACCAGCTGTGTATACATCAATTCAAATTGCATTTCTATCACTTTTAGTTAGGGAGCTACAACCCTTCAAAATTTCAGGGGCAGATACCACACGCGGTACATAATACATGGCTATGTGGTGGGTGATCGATGTTCTGCCGGTGGGAAGTTGATTTAAATGAGATGTTGAATTGTGTGTCCATGTTCCTGAATGCACAATGCAATGCGCCTTCTAAAGGATCTACGAACGAGATGTAACATCGCCGGTGTCACGGAGCAGCATGCGTCCTCGATTCGCCGTTTTAGATCATCTGGGTATGTGGGCTCAGTGACATCAACACGATCCTTTAGATATCCCCACAAAAAGAAATCTAATGGCTTTAAGTCGGGCGACCTTGCGGGCCATGACTGAGGACCATGGAGCCCCAACCACCTTCCTGCAAACCTGTTGTTTAGTTCCTCCACAACAGTACGCACAGAATGGGCTGGGTGACTTCGCGCTGCATCCACATATGGACTCTCGTGTGTAGATACACATGTGCAAGGAGACCACCCAAACTGTCAACTATAAACGCGCGATATAACTCAGCTGTCAGTGTACCTGGGAAGCAGTGTGGATCGATGATTTCAAAATGGTTCAAATGGCTCTGAGCACTATGAGACTTAACATCTGGGGTCATCAGTCCCCTAGAACTTAGAACTACTTAAACCTAACTAACCTAAGGACATCGCACACATCCATGCAGAACTACTTAAACCTAACTAACCTAAGGACATCACACACATCCATGCCCGAGGCAGGATTCGAACCTGCGACCGTAGCGGTGGCGCTGTTCCAGACTGAAGCGCCTAGAACCGCTCGGCCACACCGGCCGGTGATGATTTGATCCCCAAGGATTCCACACCATACATTAATAGACCACCTACGTTGGCGGTCGACAGGTCGTACCCACCGAGGATTGTCTGCGGCCCAGTAGTGCAAGTTATGGCGATTCGCAGCACCATAATTTGTGAACGTGGACTCATCAGAGAACACAACACCTTGTAAGGACTCCAGCGTGAAATTACGCATGGACCATTCACAGAATGTAACCTTCGAACGGAAATCGTTCCCATGCAGCTTTTGGGTCAGTGACAGGCGGTACGGGAGAAACCTGTGGTCGTGTACTATACGCCACACAGATGTGAGACTGACACCAGCGACTGCAGCAACGTCTCGTAAGCTTACATGAGTATCGTGGTGTACTGCAGCTAAAACAGATACCTCCGTCTCCTCCCTGCTTGCAGTTTTTCGTCTGTTACTGCGGCGCATTACTAAGCTGCCTCTTTCCCGAAGTCGTTGTTCGGCACGTAGGAACGTAATGGCTGCTGGAGCTCTTCGCCTAGGATATCTCACCGCGAATGCCATGGATGCTTCAGTGGCATCGTGTCGGCACTCGCCGAGCATCAGCAACATGCCAACGTACTCGATGTTCATGTATGCCGTCTTCATCCGATGTCAGTAACTGTGGTACATTGAGCCCCGTTTGTTTTTGTGGCTCAAACTGTCAGGGATAGGGCCGTGTGCGGCGACAGTCGGCAGTCTAACAGCGCATCGAGGAAGCTTCTCGCTCCGTGACACCGGCGACGTTGCAACTCGGCCGCACCACGTTTAGAAGTCGCATTGCGTTATGCGCAGCGTGTGTGGTATCTGCCCCTGAAACTTTGAAGGGTTGTAGCTCTCAAACTAAAAGTGACATGAATGTAATTTAAACTGATGTATACACAGCTGCTGTTACTGATTCCAGTGCATGATAGAAACAACTATTGTTCCATTTAAAAATTGTATCTTTTTGCTGTAACTTTTTCTATAATAATACAATAAACTATGTTCATAGCTCCACAGACAGTGTAACGTTTCTTATGGTGAACTACCGCAATAAATATTTCCGTTGCCTGTTACTTCGTAACTTACAGAGGCAAACACATTTAGTGAAACACCCTGTATATTACATGAATGTTACTGCGGACCATCTGTATTCCTTCATGTTTGGTGTCCTTGCTGACAGCAGTAGCATCTTTCAGCAAGGTAACTGTCTCACGAGCATGATGTTTTAGCCGCCAAATTCGCCTGATCTGAAACCGATGGAACACATCACAGATGCTATTAGATGTCAACTCTGCCCTCGCAAACCACGGGGCCCGTAATTTGCGGGAACTGCGTGACATGTGCGTAAGTATTTGATTCATTAAACTCTCGGAAACCTACCAAGGAATTCGCGGCTGTAATGCGTTCCAAAGGTGGACCAACACAGGGTACATACCATGTAAATGACTAGTGCATGACGTAAGCATGTCGGATGGAGTCAGCTGTCATGGCAGGAACTGTTCTCCGGCGATGTGTCATCTGGAGAGGAACTGTTGCTGTGAGAATATGAACTTTAAGGGCACTACAGATGTGGATGAAGGGTGCACCATGCGACTCAAGAAAATTTGAACATTCTGGACTAAAATTACAAAAATTGAAACGTTTTTTTGTTTGGCTTTACCTTGATGGTCATAGATACCGAATGAAACAAGCAAGTTTACCGCCACCATTTACTGTTTATTTCCACAACACGTTTTAAAGGTTCAAACGTCCATAATCAGGTTGATTCTATGGATTCTTGTGTTATGATTCTGGAGTAATCTCGGGCAATGTCCGGTAGAGACATTTATATTTTCATTCGTACTTTCAGTCAAATACCCCTAAGAACTATGAGCCATGTACTGAACTAGTGTTTTGTTTTTCTCTGCTAGGCAGTGCCGCAAGTTACTCCAAACTCGTAACATAACATACAAATGCTAATTACTCCATGTAAATGCACCTAATGATGGAGATTTATGCCTTTGAAACGTGTAACGGACAGAAATAAACTGTAGCTATTTCATTCGATACACAAGTGGGTTCAAAACTTTTATTTCCTGCTTTACAATAGGAACAGCATACAGTGGCTTCTTCATGTCATCACAGGTAAGACCAAAGATTTTCACATCTGCCATTTCATTTATGTACAGTGATACTTCTTTTCATTAAGAGTGCAATACTTACCCATGTCCTTGAAATACTATATTATGTGCATTGATATTCTTTCAGAATCTTTGTTCTGTGTTGGAATATGGGTTTTCTGTTTCAGGTGAACAAGACTCTACAGCAGTTGCTTTCCAGTGATCGCCTTGTTGGAATTATGAAAATCTTATCAGACCGCATATCTACAGAGGACATTCTTTACAGTGCGGACAACATGGACACAGATCTCGATTCTGACGCCAGTGGATTTTGTATAAGGGCATCGAATGGAGATGCAGTCGCAGTTGCCAGCACTCTCAACTCAGTGTCAGTATAAATACAGTCCCAAGCTGAGTATGAATCAGCTGTTAACTGCCTGCATCAAGAAACATCCATTCTTTGAATGGGGGGATGTGTGAACAAAAGTTGAAGTGAATTGTAGTAGTTGTGTGTGCTATATCAGACTCTTGCACTGTGTTCCAACAAATTGTCAGAATTCAGTCCACCAATGCTGCTGCACAGCAAACATAAAAAATATGTCTTTGAAATTTCCTGGTTTACTAACATTGTGTGCCAGTTTGCGACACGAACTCATGATTTCGCCTCTTCTGGGCATGTTCTTACCCAGCCTCACAGCATTACTTCTGCCTGTATCCTGATATGTATGCACAAAATATCCATTTCATGGCATTCCAATACAACCGAGAGGTTCCATCTTCAGCTCTACTGTTCTGACCACAAGCAGGTCAATCGGGTCCAACCCACCACTGTGTCATCCATCAGCCAATAGCATCACTTGGATGCGGTGTGCTTGTGGTCAGCACGCTGCCCTTCCAGCCGTTGTCGGGTTGGCATACCCAGACACACCACGACTACTTGGTCAAGTATCTCCTCAATTGGCATCATGAAAGTGAGTGGATCCTGTTTCAGTTCTGCCACCAAGGAAAACTCCTTGGTAGTATCAGGAATCGAACCTGGGTTCTCTGAGTGATCAGCTATGAAGATAGACAAAGTTCGTCTTACCTCTTAAAATACAATTTCTGACATAGTCCTCCATAGAAATTTATCCAAGAAGGGATCAGATTGTAAAACTGACTTTTTGATATAACTGATTCGACGTGTTTGAGAATGTGTCATACGCCTGTAACTAAATTCGACAGGCAGTACACTAAATGTTTCGTATGTCAGCTGATTGATAGTTTTAACTCAATACTTTTTGAAAGTAAATCATAAAATTCTAGAATTTTAAATATGGCAGCACTTCAGCAATGGTGCACATAGAAACTTGATAGGACTGGAAGTAACAGCCAACTATTTACATAATTAAAGGTTTGTTAACCCTTTACCATACTTTCGACAAAAATTAATTTGTCTTCTTAATAAGAAAAATGGCTTCAGCATCCATTTATGTCAATATGTGATTTTACGAGTTCGTTTTTCTTATGAAGAAGACAAATTCAAATTTGTCGAAAATACACTTAGAAATATTCACAAAAGATACTTTTTTCATATAACAATAATGTTACTTTCACACAGCAAATTAAAAATCTAAAGAAGGAAACAATTATAATAACTGGAGATCAGCTTGTTGGTTAACAAAACCAACTGCAGAAATGTCACTGATTAATACTTTTCGAAATTAAGAAACAGGATATAAACTTTACAACGGTTATTCAGCTATGACCCCATCTTCAACACTTTGTTTGCTTACAGAATTTCACATCGCGATAACGGATTTATAAAGCTATTTGCTTGCTTTATGTTTTTCAGATTTGTCTGGTGTAATTAAATTCAAATAAAATCTGCTTTGAAAACTACATTTTTTGGTTGTTTGGATGAAACGTAACTCCGGCCAGACAAGCGTGGGCAGCCTTCTGAAACAACCTCAAATTGGCCGTTATAACCGACTCATAACATGCATAGGACTTACTCAGTATGGTCCTCGTCTTCCCAGTTTAGTACGTTTTTGTGCAGACATGAAAAAAACTAGAGTGTTGAATTCGTAATTCTATTGCTGCGTCTCGAGCTGTATTGCACTCCGTGGAGTTCGAGAAAGTCACCATTGCTGGAGTAGAGATCTTTTGACCTTGAAATTTCTTATTATCTTCTGTCTTGTAGCGCAGAAAATGATATTTTGTCTCTTCAGTCAACACATTTGATTCCATACACGAAATCCGGATGAACTCTCTCACGTTATTGTAAAATCATGCTTTTGAGAATCTGTTACAACCGCTCTGTGACTGTAGAAAGGAATGTGATATGAGCAAGCAGTAATGGATCTTCTTTGACCACAGACAAATGGTAAATCATTGTTGTGCAGCAGAGGGATGAGGCGTCTTTGCGGAAATTGTGGTCAAGCCTAACAACCGAACAGTCCAACACTACATACACGTTACTAGAGCCTAAATGTTTTCCGTCACGCTACGCAGTCTGCGATGTAGTACAATCGCAGATAATCATATCTAGAAATATGTCAGAATTCTGTGATAAGTAAAACTTCTTTGCTTCAAGTCCATGAGGGGTAAACCGTCCCCTACTCCACTTACGGACCCCTCTGCTCCTCGGTAATGGATTTACAGTGACCTGAATCAATTGTTCCACAAGGGTAACATTTTATTCACGTATTATACAGCTTGTAGAGTGCAGGTTCTTAATCACAGAGTTATAGGCTGCCTACGACATTTTGCACAGGTGAGTAGATGTGTCTAAGTCGCTGTTTTTCGTTCAGAAAAAATACTCGTCGGGCTAAAATCATCATTATCATCGTAGCCATCATCAGCACCAGTCATTTGACATCCACTGCTGAAGAAAAGGTTCCTCGGAATTCATCCCTGCATTAAAATCCTCATCTACACACACCCAAGTAATTCTTGCTTGTTTTCTAATGTCACCTACCCATCTTCCATTAGGTCATCGTCTCAGCGAAGGATCTCTTTGGGCCAGTTGCCACTCGTGTGGCAGCCTACACGTCCCACCCACCTCCATTTTTAAGGGTGTCCCATAAAGAATGCAACTTCTGAGTGCATAATAACACATAAATTTATTGATGACATTAAGTAATTGTGCATATTATTGCTGTATATGCCACCTGTAATCATGTATGAAATATTACTGATTTCTCCACACTTACTCGAGTATTTTCTGTGCCCCAGATCGTGCAATTTTGCTTGTCCACGAAGCCGTTCAACAGAAAGAGCACCTCATCAGTGAACATAATTTTGTTGATGAAATTATGAAATTATTATTCACTCTTTGTTTCGTAAGCACCCATTGTACAAATGTTTCACTCTTTCCACGTTCGTTTGGCTTCAGTTCTTGTATCAGTTGGATTTTCTGGCCAAAGGTGTATATCTTTTTTGAAAACTCGGTGCATGCTAGTTACCGCGCGGGATTAGCCGAGCGGTCTAAGGCGCTGCAGTCATGAACTGTGCGGCTAGTCCCGGCCGAGGTTCGAGTCCTCCCTCGGGCATGGGTGTGTGTGTTTGTACTTAGGATAATTTAGGTTAAGTAGTGTGTAAGCTTAGGGACTGGTGACCTTAGCAGTTAAGTGCCATAAGATTTCACACACTTTTTTGCATGCTAGTTCTGGCAACTGCTGTGAACGTCGGCGAATAGGTTTCACCAAACTTACAGTAACATTATCACTCTCTATGCCCACGTTTTCCGCAGAGGGGCTAACACAAGGTTGCCCCGAGGGTTTATGTCCACAACCGAACCAGTTTACCCAAATTTAGTGATCAGTCTCGCATAGACGTCTTATTCGCTGCATTATATAGACCAAACATTCCATTGAGTTAGCGAACAGCTTTTGCACCGACATTCACAACATTTGTTAGACGTTTTCACTATGACAACACGCTGTTCCGTTGTAAAGCGCTTCGTTATTGACCACAAAGGAAACGGATGAAAATCGTGCCACTTTCAATGCTGCCAGCTCGCTAGAACAGTAACTGCGGGCACTTCGAAAGCTGCTTTCTCTATGGAATGCCCTTCATATTCATTGAAGCCATAATTATATCGTCCGCTCATCCTGCTCCCTGATCCGTCCGTGGTTCCTATTTGTGCTACCAATTGGCAATACGCATCTCTCCATTCCTCGCTGAACACTCTGCTTCTTTGACAGTTTTGACATGGAACTCAATGTCTCAAGTCTGAACTGACAACATAAGCTCATTGTAAACTTGTCTTTTCAGAAACAGTAGAAGGTTAGTTTGAAAAACCTTAGTATTTCTAAATACACTCCACACAATTTTGCTCTTCCATTTGTATCTCTTTCTGTCCAGCCAGACATTGTCTTCAAGTTAACCACATACAAAAGCTCATCAACTGGTTCTTCTTCTTCATTCATTCATTTCAGCCGACATTGGAATAATTTAGATCCGACACTTTTTAATGTTCTCTGTCTTTCTATTACCCCAGTAATGTTTCATTCTTTCTCAATTGCTTTCCTTTCATCTTCAGAGATTTGGATCGTTCATTTCATTTTGATTTTGACTTGGAACCTGTCTTTCTTGCCTTGGGTCACTTTTTTGCAGTTTTATCTGTGAACATATTTTCTGTGATTTGTAGTTCTTTTAAGTCTTCTGTTTCTTTGTTACAGAAGTAGTCAAAAAAATTTTTTTTCATTTAGTCTATTTGTGTTCATACTCAGGATGTGACCATAAAAATCAATTATTCTTTTCCTCTTTCAGTCTGAGAGTTTTTCGATCTGTTGATGGATCAGTTTGTTCCTATGTAATTAGGGGCCTAGGATATTTCTTAATATCTTCCTTTTTTATCTCCAGCCTTTCAAATGGGCCATGGTTGCTGATGGACAGCGTTCCGGCAGCGTGTAGCGCTTCTGATTTCATTACCGTGCTGTATTGCCTAATTTTTGCACTGCGTGAGAGAGACGTTTTGTTATACGTGTCCTTGTTGCGTTGGAAGGCCAGTACAACTCTATTTATTCTAGATTCCATAGTTTTTGTCGGTGACATTGCAGCTGATCCACTCTCCAAGATATTTGAATTCTCTAACGATTTCTATTTTTTCCTCCCATTTTAAGACTCTTCGGTGGTATTTTTATGTTTGTCACTATGTTGGTCGTTTCGAAGAAGATTTTGAGACCAATTTTTTCTGCTCATTTTTATAGTCCGAGTTTGGTTTCTTCTCAGGTCTCGGCTAGCAGGACCATATCTCTGCAAACGCTGGGCAACTGACTTTGTCTCTGTTTTTTATTCCGAGTCAGATTCCGCTATGCGTCATCTCAATGTTTGATTTCTAAAATTTTAGGTGTCGCAACGCATCTCTCCAACCATACAACCGCTCCCCCACACCCCTCACCCCTCCCTCAACCACAGCCATAAAAATTACCAGTTTCGAAAACCTACAGTGAGAAATCATTTTTTTACAAAATATTATTCTGAAATTCAATTTAAAATATCATTTCCTATAACCAAAACAATAAAACGACGAGATTCAACATAAACAACAGGTGCTTTCCTCTGTCCCTGTAGCTGTGTCACTTTGCTCCTCAGTCCTGCTCGATACTAATCGACACAAGACGATAGTCTTCGTGACTGTGGCGTCACGTTTTCAGCTGCTAACCCCCCCCCCCCCCCCTCCCCACACACACACACGCACATACACATACAGTACCTCGCCCCACGGCCCTGCTCATTGCATAACATCACATTGGTCATTGCATAACATCACGTTGGTCACACACTGTCACTTCACTGGTGCTGGCGCAGCTACAAATTACAGTTACATCGCGATTTAATACAAGCACTATTTTAAATCTCTGATGCCGGCTTGTCGCAGTGAGTTAAGAAAACAATTCCCTCGGATGTGCCGGAAAGCCGTTGCGACCGAAATTCTTTGTGTTCCACACTCTGACCACTTTTTCTAGGGCACAGTTAAAGAGCAATGAGAAGAGTCCATCCCCTTGCCGTTCACCAGTTTTTAACTCAAAAGAATCAGTGGGTTATCCCATGAATTTAACTCTGGAGTGTGTGTTTGGAAGGGTTTCTCTGACCAGGTTAGTGGTTTTTGTTGTTCAAAATGGCTCTGAGCACTATGGGACTTAACAGCTCTGGTCATCAGTCCCCTAGAACTTAGAACTACTTAAACCTAACTAACCTAAAGACATCACACACATCCATGCCCGAGGCAGGATTCGAACCTGCGACCGTAGCAGTCGCGCGGTTCCGGACTGCGCGCCCAGAACCGCTAGACCACCGCGGCCGGCGGTTTTTGTTGTCTTTTAGTGTAGAGGTGAGGGATTGCCAGTCTATTGAGTCGTATGCTGCATTTTATTTTGCTCTATTATTTTATTGTTAATTAGTACTATTTTCTTTTCGATATGTTCGTTATACATTACTTGAGTCTTACTATGATTGATTTGAAGCCATTTTTCAAAGCAACTCTTTTAATTTTTTCCATTCATTGTTATAGTGTTCGCACACTAGAGACTAGCTGATTATTTTCACCAACAAAACGTTGTCTCACAAACGTATCATTGGAAGGTAATCTATTGTTTATTTTTTTACATTTTAAGCATTTGACAACGTCATAACGTTTAATTAGCAGCTCGAAGAAATCAAGATGCTTCCATGAATCATAACAATGGTGTTTAGTGCTGTTTACATATTCACCCTTCAATACACAATGGTGGGTGACCTGGCGGAGACCTTAGTTGCACAAGACTGCATTTTGGTTTTTGAGGAAATGTTCCACCTCGATAATCATCTCTCGTCGTTCTGGAAACGCCTGCCACGGAATGTTTCCTTTATACGAGGAAAACTGAGAAGTCACTGGGTGCCATTTCAGGAGAATGCTTTGTGTGAAGCAACATTTGATAGCCCAATGATGCAGCATGCATCACAGTCTCCTGTGCAGAACGAGTTGCGGTGTTGACAGGAAGCGAAAGCACCTCGTTGGACACGTTCCTCCAACGATGGGTCTTGACGGTCTCACTTATCTCGTCAAGAGATTTGTGTAGTGTACTTCTCTGACAGTTAGCATAGTCTGGTAGCACCACACCATGGCAACTCCCAAAGGACACACAGCATCACCTTGCTGGTTGGGTCTTCACCTGCTTCAGTAGAGCCGGTCGATGTGGCCGAGCGGTTCTAGGCGCTTCAGTTTGGAACCGTGCGACCGCTACGATCGCAGGTTCGAATCCTGCTTCGGGCATGTGTGTGTGTGATGTCCTTAGGTTAGTTAGGTTTAAGTAGTTCTAAGTTCTAGGGGACTGATGTCCTCAGATGTTAAGTCCCATAGTGCTCAGAGCCATTTGAGCCATTTGCTTCAGCAGCGCTGAATGCACTTGTTTTAATTGCTTGCTTCTATCGTTTGTCTTGGGATGATAGGGAGATACCCATAAGTTGCACATAGTGATTAGGTGCCTAAAAAGGCCGTATGGTGCGGCCTGGCATGGCTGCAATAGCCGGCCGCTGTGGCCGAGCGGTTCTAGGTGCTTCAGTCCGGAACCGCGCTGCTACTGTGGTTGCAGGTTCGAATCCTGCCTCGGACATGAATGTGTGTGATGTCCTTAGGTTAGTTAGGTTTAAGTAGTTCTAAGTCTAGGGGTCTGATTATCTCAGATGTTAAGTCCCATAGTGCTTAGAGCCATTTGAACCATTTGGCTGCAATATTTTTGCTGCTGCATCTATTCGGCAGGCTGTTTTAATTTGTGTAACCAGTCACAAAATCCAGCGGGCGGTGACCTTTGTCGTGTTCAAGATGGTTGCAAGATATTGAAAGCTGATCCTGACTGACTTTTGCTTTTTATCTTTTCGTGCCTCAATCTGTAAAAAAGAACCCTTCCAGGATCTCTTTGTTGTCCATCTGTCTGTCCGACTGTTAAGCATTTTTTTTCTCAGGAACCGGTAGAACTATCAAGTTCATTTTTGCCTCATACTAACGTCTGTGGTCCCCTGGCAGCGTTAAAATTTTAAACTTGTAAGTCAATTAAGTAAAAAAAAATGAGCCCACCCGGCTGGCCGCGCCATCTAACGCGCTGCTTCCTGAGTGGGAAGGCGTGCCGGTCCCCGGCACTAATCGTCCCTGCGGACTAGTGTCGAGGTCCGGTGTGCCTGTGGATGGTTTGTAAGGCGGTTTTCCATCTGCCTCGGCGAATGCTGGCTGGTTCCCCTTATTCCGCCTCAGTTACACTACGTCGGCGATTCCTGTGCAAACACTATCTCCACGTACGTGCACACCATAATTACTCTCTAGCACGCAAACATTTGGAGTTACACTCATCTGGTGTGAGACGTTCCTGGGGGAGGGGGGGGGGGGGGTGTCCACTGGGGGCCAAACCGCACAATAACCGTGGGTTGGACGTGGGGCGACGGTGGGGTGAGTGTTCTGTTGTGGGGTTGTGAACCACTGATGGCTACGGTGGGACGAAGCCTCTCTATCGTTTCTAGGTCCCCAGTTTAGTACACAACACACAAGTCAAAAAATACGACCATCTATTTCGAATATTTAGATACTGGAAAACTCAGTCTTCAAAAGCGACCTAGAATCATGGAATTTGCAGAGACGCACTGTTTCAGATTACAAGTAAAGGGAAAAAACCGGAAAATTCTTAATTTGTAATTATATCATACGAAAAGAATGTTTTTTTTTATCATTTTGTATCCATCCCTCTGTCTGTCCGCCTATTAAGACCCCTTTTTCTTTGGAACAAGTTGTCATATCATGTTCAAATTTGTGTCACACACAAAAGCTTATGATTCCTTGGCGGTGTAAAACATTTACGCTTGTAAGCTAATTCGAGAAAAAGATTCGACCATTTATGTCAAGCATTTAGAAACAGGGTAATTCCTGTTGACCTAGAATCATGAAATTTGATAAGAAGCAAGATTTTACAGTAAAAGCAAAGTAAAAAAACTCTTAAAAATGTTAAACTGTAGTTATATCACATAAAAATATTTTTTCCCATTATAACATGCGTTGCACTCGTCATCCATCAAAATGATAATAGATGAATATTACTGCACACAAACTTAAAATGTAAGTTGCACTCACGTTTCAGTAAGTAAATAAAAACCTTTTATTAAGTCTTCTTCTATATCTACATATATAAACATAATCCTCCACTCTCTTCTTTTTGTATATCGGGGCTAGCCTGAGGAACTACTGTAGAGATTTTGATATGCTCTCGGAACTCCTGGGACAGATATTCTGTTACCGAGTGCCGTGGGTTTCGAATCCACACCAGATAGCATGGACCTCAATTACCACTAGAGGGCTCTGCAGCCATCACTCTGTAAGCCGTGGCTGTGCGCGCTCCTGGCCCGAGTATAATGTGAGGGCGCCACGGTGGAGCACGTGGTCCCAGGTGCCAATAGCGACATACCCTGTCATGTATTTAAGCATCTGCCTCTTGCTCAGTGAGTCCTCCTCCACCTGACGACCCCTCCTTTCCACTCACCTCAATTCCCGTCGCTCCACCATCTTTGCATCCCTCGACCTTGAACGAGCCGATGACCATGTATGGCACCCCGGCCTCTCTTCAAACTCCAGACATACGCCCTCCCCATCAACTATGTTCGCCTGATAGCCTCCTTCCTCTTTCACCGCCCCTCCCATGTTACCATCCACAACTCCAACTCTTACACTTTCTACCCCTCCACAGGTGTGCCCCAAGGCTCCGCCCTTTCCCCTCTCCTCTACCTCTTATACATGGCAGACATGCCGCAGCCCCCACCACCCTGCAATATGCCAATGACACCGCCTTACTTGCTCTTGCCCCCTTCCTCCAACGTTCCCAGCGCCACCTCCAGTCCCACCTTGACCCATTCACTGCATGGTGCAACCAATGGCTCCTTAAGATCAATCCCTCAAAGACTCAGGCAATCATCGTAGGCCGCACCACCCCCTCCCTTCTGCCTCCTAGATTTCTACCTTACCATCTATGGCCGCCCCATTGGCCTCACTCCCACCTTCAAGTACCTTGGCATCACCCTTCACCACCACCTTTCCTAGACCACCCAGCTCCTCACAGTGCAAGCCAAGGCACCTAAACATCTCCGTCTCCTCTCCTCTCTGGTCGAACATGGGGATTAGACTCTTCCACTATCCTACATACCTATAAGTCCCTCATTCACCCCATCCTATGTTATGCCCACTCCGCTTGGATGTCTGCCCCCCACCTACTACAAATTCCTCCAAATCCTTGAGTGCCATGCACTCCACCTCGCTTATTGCATCTGTATCCCATCCCCCACACAGATCTTTTATGATCTGATTTGCTTCCTCCATCTCCTCCTGTTCCTTTAATGAATACAGATCCAATATGTCTCCCGCAAACTGGATCCCCCCATCCTTTAGTTTCCCGCATCCTCTCCCTCTCTAGCCTGCTGCCACCCCTGTACCACAGTGTCCTGCCTAGTCTCCACCTCCACACACTCCATACCCTCGCCCAAGGTGGCTTCCACCAACTCCTCCTTCAGGATGATGTCCTCATGCCTTCCATCTACCCCTCCTACCAGATCTAATCCCTCCTTCTTCCCCCCCTCCTCAGGGCTCCCTCTCTCCGTCCCTCTCCCCCCTCCCTCCTTCCTCCTTTTTCCCTGCTGACGAACACCTTCTTTCTCCTTTTCACCCCCCCCCCTCCCCTGGGCTTCCAGCTCCTTTCCTTCTCCCCTCCACTGCCCCCTCCTACCCCCCTCCTGGTTTCCCCCTACCATCTTAGCCCCCCATTTTCTTCCCCCTTCCTCCCTTCACCCGGTGGTAGGTCCTCTTCGGTGCAGTGATATATAACGTTTTCACTGTGGTGTCAGTGTTCCTTCAGTGTTGTGTGCAGTACTACGTTCCACCAGCACCAACAGTGACGCCAGTATCATTCATTTGAATTCCCACTGTGGAGTCTTCTTTGTTTTCGTGTCGACTCACAGTGTTCAAGAATGGTTCAAATGGCTCTGAGCACTACGGGACTTAACTTCTGAGGTCATCAGTCCCCTAGAACTTAGAACTACTTAAACCTAACTAACCTAACATCACACACATCCATGCCCGAGGCAGGGTTCGAACCTGCGACCGTAGCGGTCGCGCGGTTCCAGACTGAAGCTCCTAGAACCGCTCGGCCACTTCGGCCGGCTCACAGTGTTCATTCTTCGCATGTGTGTGTGCCTGTGGTCTATGTTGTTTTTAAATCTACCATTTACACTCATCTATTTCTGTTCTTGTTTAATCATCACTTTATACCATTCTATGTTATGTGTACTTTTCTCATTTTTTTCTGTAACTCACCTGGCTGAAGAGCGGAATATTGTGCCGCAGTCAGCCCGCCCCATTTCGGAGAGTGAAATAACAAAAACGAAGCTCAATGAGGCAGTCTGATATTCGTGTGAGTCTATCGACATCTCGCCTACAGACAGCGTGTTTACTTTACTTCGTTTCCGTGTACGTGTGGACGTTGTGGATTCGTGAGGTTCTCTCTTGTTACCGCATTGCTTCTTGCGTGTTGTTGTTCATAAGGTCTTGCTCGGTCTTCCATCATTGTTCTTGTCCGTCCTTTCCCGTTTGTTTCGTTTGTTCACGGGCCGCCCCCGTTTGGTCCCGCCGCGCTTTCATTCTCTGCAGCCCCGCGACAGTTCCGGTCGCGGTTACAACAGATATCTTGCCAGTATCTATATCGAAAACAGGCAAAAATCGTTGAGATTATAGATTCCCAGTTTGGGTGAATTATGTGTAAGTCTCCACAGAACCCTCAGTGTGAGAGTCCTACTTGCAATTGACCAGTGTTTTTTACTGTCGCCTAGGCTGCACTTCTTTCTCTGCCTCGTGATGACTGAGTGTTGTGTGATGTCCTTAGGTTAGTTAGGTTTAAGTAGTTCTAAGTTCTAGGGGACTGATGACCACAGATGTTAAGTCCCATAGTGCTCAGAGCCATTTGAACCATTTTTTTTTTTTTCGGCTGCACTTCGCAAAATAGTCGACGTTTCGACCCCTCTGCTGGGATTTTCCTCAGGATCTTCCGGTGTCCACTACTGCTATAACACACCTTAAGTGAAATGACCACTTAAACAAATAATGGGAAAAGCGGATGCCAGATTCGGATTCGTAGGAAGAATATTAAGAAAACGTAGCTCATTCAAGAAAGAAGTGGCTCATCAGGTGCTTGTTCGACCGATTCTAGAGTATAGTATCTGGGATCCCTACCAGATAGGACTGACCGAAGAGATAGAGAAGACCCCATAAAGAGCAGCACGTTTCGTCACAAGATCGTTTAGTGGGCACAAGAGCGTTACGGAGATGTTCAACAAACTCCATTGGCAGATGTTACAAGAGATGCGTTGTGCACCACTGAGAAATTTACTTTTGAAATTTCTACGAGAGTGCACATTCCGGGAAGAGTCGGACAACATAGTACTCCCCCCCCCCTCCCTCCCCCACGTACGTCCCGCCTAATGACCACAAGGAGAAAATTCGAGAATTTAGAGCCGATACTGACGCTTACCCACAATCATTCTTCTTACGGATTATCCGAGAGTGGAACAGGGCTGGAGGGCTCAGTCAGTGGCACAAAAGTACCCTCCGCCACACATCATTAGGTGGCTTGAGGAATATGATGTAGATGTAGACTGTGATATGACTGTGATATGACTGTCATATGACGGTGCATTGTTGCCGTACGTGCCCACCGACTTGGAATGGTCTGTTGCAGCGTCGTTCCCCTTCAAATGCGCAAAATGATCTTTGCAGATAGTAAAGCAAAATTTGATAACAAACTTAGAAAGTTTCCCCTTGAGAACTCCTTTTATTCTGTAGAAGAATTTCTATTATTGCAATGTGTAAAAAGTGATGAGTAGGGATTACTAAGTTACATCTGCGTATTTTTTTTTTTTTCTTTTTTTGGGGGGGGGGGGGGGGGGGGAAGAAAGAAAGAAAGAAAAAGAAATGTTCAGAATGTAACGATATATACAAATTAATTTGCGATGTGAATGTATAACGACCCATTCTACATCATTACGATTTATCGTGCAAAATGATCCATGAAACATGTCACTAACTAATTACGTTACTAACTAACTGCACAGCACTCCACTTTATCGTCCGCCTCCGTAACCGCTTTGGGCAACGGTGGTAGATCGCCACAAGACTTTAGAGGTCGTAGTCGATCGCAACCCGACCAAAATGGCGGCAGTTAACTGGCGAAAGGTTGCGATTTGTGTTCAGGGAGCGATCCTTGAATACGAGCTCCGTTTCCTTAGCCTCCTCAGACACCTGTATTTTCAGTAAAGTGTATTACGTAGCACAGATTGTCCCACCTGCCGCGATGATGGCCTGCAGCCTCAATCAACTATCCGGTCGATCCTTGTAGCAACGACACATCGTTCCCGTTCAGTACGAGTTGGTGGCCAGGCCCCGCATGCTAGGAGGATTAGGTCTACCCGATATTAGGGTGAAGGCGTCCATCTTGTTTGTACGACGCAATGTCTTAACATGTACACAGGCGGCGTATTCCGTCACATCTCGTTTATGTTCCTATCTCCAGCCGGTCGGACTGACTCTTCCCGTTGATGTCGGACGGGTTAACCCTAGCTCGCGACATATCCACGAGTATTTTATAACTGTTTCTTAGGTGCTGATGTCCTTTCAAAGACGCACCTCACTACTGGAGAGTTATTGTCCCGTTGGGATCAACCATCTTGTATATCCTCTTTTGAAATAGCTTCCCTGTCCACATGCTGGAAAACTGGCTGGTCTCGTCTTAGTCTTCCTATATTACAGATGGAAAATGCTACGTTGTGGTAAAGGGTCATTCACCGTTTGATATCGACTGGCGACCGCCTTTTTCGCATAGGCCTCCTCTCGACTGACCACTGTGCTCATTGTCATCATGCTGATATCTTACTCCACAGGCTGGTCTCTTGTGGTCGGGTTCATTGGCTCTAGATTCGTCGACAATTGTCTGTTCTTTCCCGAGGGCCTGGATCCGCTTTCTCGAATGGTTCAAATGGCTCTGAGCACTATGGGACTTAAGATCTGAGGTCATCAGTCCCCTAGAACTTAGAACTACTTAAACCTAACTAACCTAAGGACATCACACACATCTATGCTCGAGGCAGGATTCGAACCTGCGACCGTAGCAGCAGCGCGGTTCCAGACTGAAGCGCCTAGAACCGCTTGGCCACTTCGGTCGGCTTTCTCGAATGAATTTCGCATCATCCGGACGTATCGTTTTTTCGTCAGACAAAAACGAATACGATCATCTGGCTCCTGGGTCACTTCGTTGCTGAAGTGGTGGGAGGAGGGGGGGAGGACGCTGATCCCCATGTCTTTCACCAGTATCTGGAGACCGTGCACCGGAAGAGTCTAAGGTTCCCACGTTACTGAGTACTTTTTGCAAATATGCTTTCTCTTGTTTGTAATAGACATGGTGTTGGATAAGTTCCCCTGTGATCTTTGATGCCTCCCTGTTACTGATGCCCGTACTCATGAAGACCTGTTTTGTTCACTTTTATTCCTTATACAAATAAAAATTAAAAAAATTTAAAAGATATGTAAATAAAATTAACAAAAAATGTACAAATGTACTCGTAGTTTCCTGGTTACTCGGAATCTTTTTCTCTTGTCTTGTTATTAATTATTATTTGTTTTGTCGAATTTCAGCCCATATTACATGATGGTTTTGACTACGGGCGTCTGAATGTTCATGAACGTACCGAGTCGACACATTAATAAAAAAATGAGGTGATCTGCGAGGCTGACTAGCATGCAAAGGACCCGGGTTCGATTCCCGGTAGTGTTAGGCCCTTTTCCTTGGTGTGAAGACTGGAACGAGGTACCTGGGTTCGTGAGGCAAAGTGAAGAGCTACTTGAAGGAGAGATAGCGGTTCCAAGGTCAAGAAGCCCAACATTGACCGGGAGAGAGATGTACTGATCGCATGCCCCACTGTACCGAATTCGATGAAGCCATTAGCAGAAAACGACACGGTGGTCGGACGGGCCAGGACACAGAACTTTATCTTACCTTTAATTTACACTATGAATTTGCCGCGCCATTTTGTTTTAGTTTATGCAGCTCCGTTTTACGATATTGTCACGCAGTGATTTCACTGTGTACTGGGGACTGCAGCCATGTACCCGGAAACAAACAAAAAAGTAATGATGCAACTTAATTTTTTTTCGAGATCATGAGTAAAATCTTATGACTAATCCTTGTGGAACTGCTGAGAAAGTTATGGTGTTACCAAGTTTCCTTGTGTGCCTACACTCTTAATTAAGAATTTTTTCTTCTCTGATAAGTCTAATGGAAGCTGTAGCATTGATGTATGTACACTTCAGTATGTTACCATAGTTGTATCAATGACTTTTTGCTTTCCGTGGCAGAATGACACTGGTTGCTGGCCTTGGGTTTGAACCCAGAATCTTGTCTTTCACCGGCCATGCTTCTCTCATTTGAACTATTCACGCGTGACTTACGATTCACTATTGCAACTTCGATTCTACCACTATCCGTTTCCTACTTACATAACTTCACATAATCTCTCGTACCCATTGTTGAATTAGCACTCTTGGAAAGAAGTACGTCACAGCAAGGGCGCCCATGCCCGAGGGAAAGGGGGAGCCGACTGCCACCTCTAGCCCTCAGGAAAAGGAAAAAAAATATAGTGTTCTAAGTGTACTAAGGTGAGCTCTTTTTAGAAATGATTTAAAGGTCGGTATTATCCAGGGTCGGAACTGGAACTTTTTATGGCTGCTTAAAAGTCGTCATATTTGTCTCCCAAAATATTAAAAATACTCAATACTTCCAGGTATGCCCCCCCCCCCCAAAAAAATAACAAACTATCTTATTGGTGCCCTTGCCTGATGGAGAAGTGACTTGGTCACCGGCAGGATTTTGGCACACAGTCTGAATACACTAGGAAGTTTTAAAACAGCATCCACTCCGCTGCAGAGTGAAACATTCATCCTGATACTTGTATTCATTTATTTATTTCTCCGATGGAGCTTTCCAGTAATAGATTTTTCGACTAACTTTAAGTCCTTTACCACTTTATATCATATTTTGTAGCAAATAAATGACATTTCTTCTTACGAAATGTTCTTCCAATGAACATTTATTCTCGTGTTATAGTTGGAATTGTTATTTATCGTTTCGTTTACCTTTCAGGTTTGGCTCAGGCGTAATGTCTCGATACACTGGTATACTTTTAAATAATCAGATGGATAAATTTGTTCTGGCTGACAATGTGACGCATGAGAACGGCAGCAACACCATCAAGCTGAAGCAAGAGGTGGTTTCTGTTGCGCCAACGATTATCCTGTCTTCAAACGGAGATCTTGAGCTGGTGTTGTCAGGGGGTGGTGGCAGATATACCAGCGCAGACACAGCTTATGTAAGCTCTGTTTTTAATATGTACATATTATAACCAGTGTCATTTCGGATACTACACCTACAAAACAAGGATACTGTTGCGTAGTAGAAGTAAATCAAGTGATGCTGAGGGAATAGGATTAGCAAAAGAAAATCTGAAAGCAGTAGATGTGTTCTGCTATATGAGCAGCAAAATAACTGACAACGGGAGAAGTAAAGATATAATATTACCCATTTTAAGTGTGTAAGGTAACTGTTGCTATGTTTTAACAGAGTAATTGTTAGCATTCAACCGTATTTTTGTCCTATATACAGTTCAATAATGCTTTCTGAGAGACAATGCTCTGTTGCTCCTTGTATCTGATTGTAATTGTTCTTCCTTTCTGTCCAACATAATTTGCATCACAGAATGTGCATTGAATTCTATAAACTACCGATCGTTCGAACTTATCTTTTTACCGACATCATGTTTCAGGTTATGCCTCACCAGATTACTTGCCTGGAACGCTTTCGCGATACCGTGCGGTGCATTCACGTTAAATAACTATGGCATATCGATTGCTGCGAACCTAGCATTCTAAACAGGTCATCCTATTAAGAAAATAGAGGTGGACTCAGAAAGCTTGAACATAGAAAAGAAAGGGGTTAAAACTCAACTTGACCTAAGAACTGGAGATCGCATTTCATGGAAGGATACTTGTCAATAATCTCAACACTCAGGTGAAAGACAACGGAATGTGATTTCTTAACGACTTTTTAGAATTATTTTAAGCAGGGACATAATTATAAACTTGTAATAATTTTTTGACGAAATAGAGAGAGGCTGACTATCGTATATTTTGGAAATGAGGAAAAATTGATGACCAATAGAACAGCTTCTTTTGAGCCATTAACTGCGCTTACACAAAAACATAACTGTTACACAACTGCCGGACCTCTGCAGATGCGTCGACGTGACACAGTCTGGCAGTAGCTAGTGTGCGATGTGAGATGGGGAGCCAGTTCACTGAAGTCGACGATTTAAGTGCAAGATGAGAACCCACAGTACGATCTGTTTTTATTGCATTTCATTTTGTGAATGCAGCAGTTATGTCGGTAGGTTCTTAGTGTTGTAACCTCATGAGGAAATTCAACCTGTCGATGAGAGAATTGTCTCTCAAATGTGTTGTTGAGCTGTGTGTAGGACAGAAATATACAGGGCTATTACAAATGATTGAAGCGATTTCATAAATTCACTGTAGCTCCATTCATTGACACATGGTCACGACACACTACAGATACGTAGAAAAACTCTTAAAGTTTTGTTCGGCTGAAGCCGCACTTCAGGTTTCTGCCGCCAGAGCGCTCGAGAGCGCAGTGAGACAAAATGGCGACAGGAGCCGAGAAAGCGTATGTCGTGCTTGAAATGTACTCACATCAGTCAGTCATAACAGTGCAACGACACTTCAGGACGAAGTGCAACAAAGATCCACCAACTGCTAACTCCATTCGGCGATGGTATGCACAGTTTAAAGCTTCTGGATGCCTCTGTAAGGGGAAATCAACGGGTCGGTCTGCAGTGAGCGAAGAAACGGTTGAACGCGTGCGAGCAAGTTTCACACGTAGCACGTGGAAGTTGACGAATAAAGCAAGCAGGGAGCTAAATGTACCACAGCCGATGGTTTGGAAAATCTTACGGAAAGGGCTAAAGCAGAAGCCTTACCGTTTACAATTGCTACAAGCCCTGACACCTGATGACAAAGTCAAAGGCTTTGAATTTTCGGCGCGGTTGCAACAGCTCATGGAAGAGGATGCGTTCAGTGCGAAACTTGTTTTCAGTGATGAAGCAACATTTTTTCTTAATGGTGAAGTGAACAATGTGCGAATCTGGGTGGTAAAGAATCCTCACGCATTCATGCAGCAAATTCGCAGTTCACCAAAAGTTAACGTGTTTTGTGCACTCTCACGGTTTAAAGTTTATGGCCCCTTTTTCTTCTGCGAAAAAAACGTTACAGGACACGTGTATCTGGACATGCTGGAAAATTGGCTCATGCCACAACTGGAGACCGACAGCGCCGACTTCATCTTTCAACAGGATGGTGCTCCACCGCACTTCCATAATGATGTTCAGCATTTCTTAAACAGGAGATTGGAAAACCGATGGATCGGTCATGGTGGAGATCATGATCAGCAATTCATGTCATGGCCTCCACGCTCTCCTGACTTAACCCCATGCGATTTCTTTCTGTGGGGTTATGTGAAAGATTCAGTGTTTAAACCTCCTCTACCAAGAAACCTGCCAGAACTGCGAGCTCGCATCAATGATGCTTTCGAACTCATTGATGGGGACATGCTGCGCCGAGTGTGGGAGGAACTTGATTATCGGCTTGATGTCTGCCGAATCATTAAAGGGGCACATATCGAACATTTGTGAATGCCTAAAAAAACTTTTTGAGTTTTTGTATGTGTGTGCAAAGCATTGTGAAAATATCTCAAATAATAAAGTTATTGTAGAGCTGTGAAATCGCTTCAATCATTTGTAATAACCCTGTACTTGAATGCTACCAAATTAGAAGTTAAGAAGTCTGGCAATAGCATGGAAAACTTTTACGAGAAAATAAATACGTCAACTTCAGATATAGGAAAACCTTTCTCGAAGCAGGCTATTCCCTTCGAGTGTGGCGTTATGTGGAAGTGACACGCGGAAGACAGACATTACAGACAAGATGAAAACAGTATTGCAGAGAATGCTGAAGCTTTGATGAGTGGACAAAACTAACGAAGAGGTATTGAATCACGCCAAGAAGAAGAAAAAAGCTGTATTGTAACAATTCAGCCAAAATAAGGAGTGCGTTGGTAAGACACATTCTCAAGCATCAAGAAATAGTTAATATGATAAAGGAGGTAAGTTTAAGGAGTGAAAACTTCAAACTGAGGAGGGGCAAGGTTTGAATACGGTAAGCAGGCTGCAATGGGTGTATGTATTAGCTGATTCATGCAGGACAGATTCATAGACTTAGGACAGATTGGTGTGTAGGGCTGCAACAAAGCAGTCTTTGGTCTCAAGACCATAACGTAGCATCTTACCAGATCGTAACTACACGTAACGACAAACTGTTAATCAAATCGGAGTGATATAATAGTACAGCTTGGCAAACAGTATTTCAATGGCTGCTGTCTTGAAGACATATGTGAAAGTATCGGTTTTTTCCCTCTCAGAGTTTCGTCTCTTTATAATAACACTCCATTGTCACGTAATAATTGAGGAATCAAATAAACGAAATGCTATAATAACACTCCATTGTCTCGTAATAATTGAGAAATCAAATAAACGATATGCGTTCCAGCAGCTGTTGCTAGAAAGAACTTGTTTCATCTAATGTTCTGCAAATCACTGATAAATTTCGTTTGATTCGTTACAGGTTGCAATTAACAGACTGATTTTAAGACGACATCTGCGGTCATCTATCGCGCAAACACGTCATCATGTTCTTCCTTTTACTGATATTGTTGCACATGAGAGAAGATCTCCTAAGGTAAGTATCACATATGTAATTTTATTTTGTTTATATTACTTAAAAACACAAACTAAATATCATTTTATCTTTGACAACGAGAAAAACGAATCCCACTGAATCTGTGCTAAAGGGAAACAAAATCAGTTGCAACGAGGAATGGCAATACGAATGAAAAAGTGTCATTACGTCTTTTAGGGTGTCTGGTGACTTAATTTTAGGCAACAGCAAGGAAACGGACGACTGACAGATTCTTTAGCCATTCTACAAAAAAACACGTGTTTCTTTCTGTATTATCGAATAATTTTGTAGAGACGTCTCGAGGTAGTGCCTAGTAAAGGAATGTCGTGCGAGCTTGCAGTCACTGTCTGTCAAACGCATCGATGTATAATCTGAGGAGGACGGGTGGCTGACTGTCAGTGGCGTTTAACAGGGGAAATTTCCCCGCTACATTGTTTTCTGTTCCTGCACATAACCTCGATGTAACTCTGTGAACCTGGGACAATGATTTTCTCAACACTGTTTCTGCACATAACCTCGATGTAACTCTGTGAACCTGGGACAATGATTTTCTCAACACTTTTAGGCATTTCAAAAAGACGACTTCTCGAGGACTGAAAAACTGGGCCGTGTTTCGGCCATGATTATTTCACTCGACGTAAATAACTTTTATCGAACTATTTCTTCAGTTCTACCTAGAGAAATTCATCAGAAGCTGACAAAAATAGATACTAGAGGAAGTGCGGAAGCGTATCGTTCCACCCGATTATTTTGACCTTGAGATGCGCGAGCAGCCCATTATCTGGTAAAAATTAATCTTTCACTGCGACATCTTAGTTGCTTTATGAACTGTTTCTCCCAAAATTTATTCGGATGAGAATTAAAAAAAAAAAAAAAACCTAAAGTTTTCGAGCTCGTTTAAAAATTTTCAAATGGTTCAAATGGCTCTGAGCACTATGCGACTTAACTTCTGAGCTCATCAGTCGCCTAGAACTTAGAACTAATTATACCTAACTAACCTAAGGACATCACACACATCCATGCCCAAGGCAGGATTCGAACCTGCGACTGTAGCAGTCGCTCGGCTTCAGACTGTAGCCCCCAGAACCGCACGACCACTCCGGCCGGCTAGAGGTTTTCGCCTTCCTTGAAGCAGAGTGGAAAGTAATGAAACTACAGTTCATTAACTGTGACATAGTGCCACAAATTTCACTTGTAACATGTCCAAACGTAGCTAGGAATCGCATGGTTTTGCTTTTTAAAGGCGTGTGTCCATTAGTGGGCAGACTTCCGCTAGTCGCTTACAAAGACTACTTCTGCAAGTTTTGACTTGGAGAACCCCCACCAAGTCAACTTTCGCAAGTTTCGTCAACTTCTAGAAGCAGCTACTGCATGTTATTGGAAACAGTATCGTACATCTTGCTGCAAGAACTTGTCGAAATTACCGGCTGCTGGAAATTTTTCTCAAACTTCTTGCAGTTTTTGTTTTAAATACAGGTACGAAAATTTTAGTCTCGAAAAGGAGAGTGGTGCAAAGACATATCAACTGAAACAAATGTGCTTCAGCCGGCCCCGGGGGTGATGAGGTTGGTATAGTGCAGGATGGCTGGTGACATAGGATTGAGGCCGGGTATCAAGCAGCAGTAGGCCCAGAGAGAATCATCTATGAGAAAAATGCTTTGTTTCAATTAAGCATTTGCTCCATGCCGGAATGGAGCAGTGAGCACGTCCTCCGCAGCACGTGGTGAGAACCATGTAGCTTGCGAGTTGACGGCCAGCGTTGAGCCACCTGGGTGCAACCCATACACCAAGGACTGCTGATGAGAGTGCTTAGTATACGGCACACAACCCAGTTACTTGAGTCACGCTACAAGCACCCTGACTCAGAGGCACTCAAAGACGGTCAGGACTCTTGTACTGGTGGCCAGCTCCGCGGTGTATGACTGCATCCCGGCTGCCAGCGGTGTAAGATGCAGCGGCATCCACACTGCAATGGTGGGAGGTGGCTGCCTTGCCTGGGACACAAACCAGTGTCGTCTTGGGCAGGAGTCCAGTTTTCTGCTGGACTGCAGCTGGGATGACCCAGCTGCACCATGGTACTAATTCTAGGAGGTGCACTTAGTGCTGTTTGTTGTTGTGGTCTTCAGTCCTGACGCTGGTTTGATGCAGCTCTCCATGCTACTCTATCCTGAGCAAGCTTCTTAATCTCCCAGTACCTACTGCAACCTACATCCTTCTGAATCTGCTTAGTGTATTCATCTCTTGGTCTCCCTCTACGATTTTTACCCTCCACGCTGCCCTCCAATACTAAATTGGTGATCCCTCGATGCCTCAGAACATGTCCTACCAACCAATCCCTTCTTCTAGTCAAGTTGTGCCACAAACTCCTCTTCTCCCCAATTCTATTCAATACCTCCTCTTTAGTTGTGTGATCTACCCATCTAATCTTCAGCATTCTTCTGTAGCACCACATTTCAGAAGCTTCTATTCTCTTTTTGTCTAAACTATTTATCGTCCACATTTCACTTCCATAAATGGCTACACGCCATACAAATACTTACAGAAACGACTTCCTGACATTTAAATCTATACTCGATGTTAACAAATTTTTCTTCTTCAGAAACGCTTTCCTTGCCATTGCCAGTCTACATTTTATATCCTCTCTACTTCGACTGTCATCAGTTATTTTGCTCCCCAAATAGCAAAACTCCTTTACTACTTTAAGTGTCTCATTTCCTAATCTAATTCCGTCAGCATCACCCGACTTAATTCGAGTACATTCCATTATCCTCGTTTTGCTTTTGTCGATGTTCATCTTATACCCTCCTTTCAAGACACTGTCCATTCCATTCAACTGCTCTTCCAAGTCCTTTGCTGTCTCTGACCGAATTACAATGTCATCGGCGAACCTCAAAGTTTTTATTTCTTCTCCATGGATTTTAAAACCTACTCTGAACTTTTCTTTTGTTTCCTTTATTGCTTGCTCAATATATAGATTGAATAACATCGGGGATAGGCTACAATCCCGTCTCACTCCCTTCCCAACCACTGCTTCCCTTTCATACCCCATCTGCTTCCTGTACAAATTGTAAATAGCCTTTCGCTCCCTGTATTTTACCCCTGCCACCAGCAGAATTTGAAAGAGAGTATTCCAGTCAACATTGTCAAAAGCGTTCTCTAATTCTACAAATGCTAGAAATGTTGGTTTGCCTTTCCTTAATCTTTCTTCTAAGATAAGTCGTAGGGTCAGTATTGCCTCATGTGTTCCAACATTTCTATGGAATCCAAACTGATCTTCCCTGAGTTTGGCTTCTACCAGTTTTTCCATTTGTCTGTAAAGAATTCGCATTGGTATTTTGCTGCTGTGACTTATTAAACTGATAGTTCAGTAATTTTCACATCAGTCAACACCTTCTTTCTTTGGGATTCAAATTATTTTATTCTTCTTGAAGTCTGAGGGTATTTCGCCTGTCTCATAAATCTTGCTCACCAGATGGTAGAGTTTTGTCAGGACTGTATTTCCCAAGGCTGTCAGTAGTTCTAATGGAATGTTGTCTACTCCGGGGCCTTGTTTCGACTCAGGTCCTTCAGTGCTCTGTCAAAATCTTCACGCAGTATCATATCTCCCATTTCATCTTCATCTACATCCTCTTCCATTTCCATAATATTGTCCTCAAGTACATCGCCTTGTATAGACCCTCTATATACTCCTTCCACCTTTCTGCTTTCCCTTCTTTGCTTAGAACTGGATTTCCATCAAAGCTCTTGATATTCATGCAAGTGGTTCTCCTTTCTCCAAAGGTCTCTTTAATTTTCCTGTAGGCAGTATCTATCGTACCCCTAGTGAGATAAGCCTCTACATCCTTACATTCGTCCTCTAGCCATCCCTGCTTAGCCATTTTGCACTTCCTGTCGATATCATTTTTGAGACGTTTGTATTCCTTTTTGCCTGCTTCATTTACTGTGTTTTTATATTTTCTCCTTTCATCAATTAAATTCAATATTTGTTCTGTTACCCAAGGGTTTCTAGTAGCCCTCGTCTTTTTACCTATTTGATCCTCTGCTGCCTTCACTATTTCATCCCTCAAAGCCATCCATTCTTCTTCTACTGTATTTCTTTCCCCCATTCCTGTCAATTGTTTCCTTATGCTCTCCCTGAAACTCTGTACAACCTCTGGTTCTTTCAGTTCATCCAGGTCCCATCTCCTTAAATTCCCACCTTTTTGCAGTTTCTTCAATTTTAAACTACAGTTCATAACCAATAGATTGTGGTCAGAGTCCACATCTGCCCCTGGAAATGTCTTACAATTTAAAACCTGGTTCCTAAATCTCTGTCTTACCATTATATAATCTATCTGATATCTTTTAGTATCTCCAGGGTTTTTCCATGTATACAACCTTCTTTCATGATTCTTGAAGCAAGTATTAGCTATGATTAAGTTACGCTCTGTGCAAAATTCTACCAGGCGGCTTCCTCTTTCATTTCTTAGCCCCAATCCATATTCACCTACTATGTTTCCTTCTCTCCCTTTTCCTACTCTCGCATTCCAGTCACCCATGACTATTAAATTTTCGTCTCTCTTCACAACCTGAATAATTTCTTTTATCTCATCATACATTTCATCAATTTCTTCATCATCTGCAGAACTAGTTGGCATATAAACTTGTACTACTGTAGTAGGCATGGGCTTCGTATCTATCTTGGCCACAATAATGCGTTCACTATGTTGTTTGTAGTAGCTTACCTGCACTCCTATTTTTTTATTCATTATTAAACCTACTCCTGCATTACCCCTATTTGAATTTTGTACTGGGTGGCCCAAAAAGGATGGTCGGATTTGAACTGCGTAGTACCATTGAAAGGTGAGGAGGGGGGACCACTGCCGGCCGTCTGCAAGTCGGCCATTACACCCAGTTTGCCACGAGATGGCGCAGTGGACGGTCGAGCATCGTGTTTTTGCTGTGGAACAGTTTTTCAGAAATGATGAATCGTCTATTACTGTGCAACGATTGTTTCGACAACGTTTTGGTGTAGCGCGTGATGGACCCATTCCAGATCGCAGATCCATATCACGTTGGGTGACTGCATTCCGGACAACAGGGTCTGTCAAAAGTGGTAAATCTACAGGGCGTACACGTACGGCAGTTACTCCACAGAACATTGATGATGATAGAGCGTCAGTGCTGCAAAGCCCGCGTCGTTCCACTAGGCGTCGTGCTCAAACTTTAGGCCTCAGCCGTAGTTCGTTGCAGCGTATTTTAAGCCGTGAGTTACAGTTTCACCCATACAAAATTATGATCACGCAAAAGCTGTATGATCGTGATTTTGAGCAGCGAAGACGATTTTGTGAATCAATGCTTGACATTTTGTACTCTAATAATGATGTTGTGCTTCTTATGTCAGATGAAGCCCATTTCCATTTAGACGGCTATGTCAATAAACAAAACTGCAGGTATTGGGCAGCAGATAATCCCAGAGAATTGCACCAAAAGCCTCTTCATAGTGCTAAGGTAACAGTCTGGTGTGGAATTTCAAGATTGGGGATTGTTGGTCCTTATTTTTTTGAGGAGAACAACGCTACAGTCACAGTGAACTCGAAACGTTACGTTAACATGCTACGTAGCTTTTTGGTGCCGAAACTGCGAGAGTTACATGTAAATCGAGATCGAATTTGGTTTCAACAGGACGGGGCCACGGCCCACACAGCCAATGACTCCATGTGTGTTTTAAGGCGGATGTTCCCCCACCACATCATCTCGCGTTTTGGAGATGTCCACTGGCCCGCGAGATCACCTGACCTCTCAGCCTGTGATTTTTTTCTTTGGGGATACCTAAAGTCAAAAGTCTACGTAAAGAAGCCCCAAAACTTAATTGATCTGAAGGAGGCAATCAGTGCGGAAATTATGGCAATTCAAGAAGAAACAGTAGTGAAAGTGATGGAAAATTTCGAGGAAAGACTTGTGGAATGCATCACCGAGGAAGGACACCATCTTCCGGAAGTCATTTTCCGTACATGATTTTTTGTGGTTAGTTCTTGTAATTGGGTGCCTGGGAGCATTTAGTTACGTAATTGAATAAAATTAATTTGTAAAACTGATGGAGTTATAGTTATTTAAAATGTGACCATCCTTTTTGGGCCACCCTGTATTTATAACCCTGTATTCACCTGACAAAAAGTCTTGTTCCTCCTGCCACCAAACTTCACTAATTCCCACTATATCTAACTTTAACCTATCCATTTCCCTTTTTAAATTTTCTAACCTACCTGCCTGATTAAGGGATCTGACATTCCACGCTCCGATCCGTAGAACGCCAGTTTTCTTTCTCCTGATAACGACGTCCTCTTGAGTAGTCCCCACCCAGAGATCCGAATGGGGGACTATTTTAACTCCGGAATATTTTACCCAAGAGGATGCCATCATCATTTAATCATACAGTAAAGCTGCATGCCCTCGGGAAAAATTACGGCTGTAGTTTCCCCTTGCTTACAGCTGTTCACAGTACCAGAACAGCAAAGCCATTTCGGTTAATGTTACAGGGCCAGATCAGTCAATCATCCAGACTGTTGCCCCTGCAACTACTGAAAAGGCTTCTGACCCTCTTCAGGAACCACATGTTTGTCTGGCTTCTCAACAGATACCCCTACGTTGTGGTTGCACTTACGGTACGGCTATCTGTATCGTTGAGGCACGCAAGCCTCCCCACCAACGGATAGGTCCATGGTTCATGGGGGGGCACTTAGTGCAAGATGCTGGTATCGCAATGGATACCCAAACTCGTGACTTCTGCTGATGGCTCCGTGATGTCCCCTTGGCTGGCATAGCCCCTATGTGCTGGTAGAACTGTGGGGGCAGCCAGTGCATTTATCACCAAAATAACACACCTGTTATGTCAATGCATTACTTCTATCCACATTCTTGGCAACATTGCAGAAACCCATCAGTGGAGAAACCCCTGGCCCTTACTACTGGCTTCACAGGGCAGAGCCTGACCCCTCTCCCAATAAATCAACAGCTCTGTTACTGTAAATGGAATGCCAATACGTGCACTCGCCTGCTACCAGCACCTGCTGCAGTGCTTTATGTAAAATACTAGTAGCACTACACTACATTCAGTGCTCTGTCAAATTCTTCTCTTAGTATTGTACCTCTCATCTCATCTTCATCTACTACCTCTTCCCTTTCAATAATGTGGCCCTCAAGTTCATTTCCATTGTACAGTCCCTCTACATATTCCTTCCACCTTTCAGCTTTCCCTTCTTTGCTTAGTACTGGTTTTACATCTAAACTCTTGATATTCATAAGGCCAATTCTCTTTTCTCCAAAGGCCTTTTAACTTTTCTGCAGGAGATTTCTATCTTTCCAATATGTACACAAGCTTCTATCTATAGACTTGAATTTGTTTCCTAATCATTCCTGCTTAGCCATTTTGTACTTTCTGCCAGTCTCATTTCGTAGGCATCAGTATTTCCTTTCACCTGCTCCACTTGCTGCATTTTTACATTTTCTTATTCCATCATTTAAATTCAATATCTCCTATGACATCCAAGGATTTCTGCTAGGCCTTGTATTTTTACCTACTTGATCCTCTGCTGGCTTCACTATTTTGTATCTAAAAATTACCAATTCATCTTTTACTGTGTTTCTCTCTCCTGTTTCAGCCAATTGTTACCTAATGCTCCCTTTGAAACTCTCTGCAACCTCAGGTTCTTTCAACTTATCCAGGTTCCATATCCTTTATTTCCTATCAGTTTGCAGTTTAAACTGAATTGTGGCCCCTGGAACTGTCTTACAGTTTAAAATCTGGTTCCAAATTCTGTATTACCATTATATAATCATATGAAACCTTCCAGTGTCTCCATGTCTTCTCTACATATATAATTGTCTTTCATGATCTTGAACAAAGTGTTAGTGATGATAAAATTGTGCTCTGTGTAAAATTTTACCAGGTGATTTCCTCTTTCATTCCTTTCCCCCAGTCCATTTCTCCAACCATCTTTCCTCTCTTCCTCTTCCTACTTCTGAATTCTTGTCACCCATCAGCATTATGTCTATTAACTGAAGGATAATGTCATTTATCTCACATTCTTGTATCTCTTCACCTGTAGACTTAGTTGGCACATAAACCTGTACTGCTGTAATGGAAGCTGGCTTCATGTTTATCTCAGCTATGATAATGGTGTTCGCTATTTTCTTATTCATTATTAGACATACTACTGACCCATCTGAGTAGCCATATGCATTAACAAGATGATTTAGCATTCAATGAGGCATGCCGGCTCCGGATTGAATCTGCCTGATGGATTAATATGAGGGCAGTTTGTAGTCTATTTCCACACCTGACTAGGTGTATAGTGGGCTGGCACCCACATCTCGCCTCAGTTACATGATTTGCAGACATTTTGAAACCCTTCTCCCACTTTCACACAGTATAACAGTAGACACAGAAAGATGGGGTACACAAATCTGATCCCAGGGGGTACAGGCAGTGACAGGAATGGCATCCAGCCACCCTCTACCAATAATAATGCCAAATACAGAATAAAATGCCAATGTTTTGAAGGTATGAGATAAGGGCACAAAGAAGAAGAAAAAGATTATTAGACACACTCCAACTTGCATTAACCCTAATTGATTTTGAATTTGTAACCCTGTACTAACTTAACCAGAAGTCCTCTTCATTCTGCCACCAAACTTCACTAAATCTCAGTGTATCTAAATTCCACCTATCCATTTCCATTTTTGAAATTTCTAGCCTACCTACCACAGTGAAGGGAGCTAACATTATGTGCTCTGACCAGTGAATGCCAGTTTTGTTTTTCATGATGTCAACATTCCTCCTGAGTAGTCCCCAGCCGGAGATCCGAATGGGGGACTATATTACCTATAAAACATGCTACCCAAGATGACACCATCATCATTTAACCACACTATAGAGTTGCATCCCATCAGAAAAAGTAACAGCTGTAGTTTCCCCTTTTGTTCAGCAATACCAGTACAGTGTGACCATGTTGGCTGATGATACAAGGACAGATCAGTCAGTCATCCAGGCTGCCCATAGAGCCACTGAAAAGGCTGCTAACCATCTTCAGGAAACACATGTTTGTCTGGCATCTTCATAGATACCCGTCCCTTTGCGGTTGCACATATGGTACCACTAACTGTATAACTCAGGCACACAATCCTCTTCATCACCTCAAGGAGAATGGTTCATGGGGGGAAGTGGGGTGGGGATTATTAGTATACTGGGATCAAAGTACCTTTGCAGTATTGACATTTCTGCAGTAACGACAGCCTCTACAAATTTGTAATCTGTTACAATATCTTTGGACTACTATGTGATGCCATGTTACTTTTGTACAAATAAGTGATTATAATGACCAGAATAAGATTCCTATCACAAAGTTTAAGAATATTTTGCCACATTACAAGGTATTAGTTACTTAGTTGAAGATGAAGCACATCATTTTGCCAATACACTAACTGTTCATGGATTCAAACAAATGACTGAAGAAGTATACAGTGGAATGAATGAAAGCAGATCCATCTAGTGGACATTCATTAGATGTTGGAGGGGAAAGGTGTACAATACCAGTAAGTTAAACAGCTTTTAACTTAATTTCTGACTGTCAGGCCAAGTGGCTTGACAGTGGGCCATTATGTGTTTCCACAGGCCAGTTGACTGGCTGATACGGTGGTGGGGAGATGCACTTGCAAGTGTTTGTTGCCTGTGGAAACAGGGCTTAAGCTGTTCAGTATTTACTTAATAATAATTTTACGGTCAGTGTAGTTAGTGAAGCTGTCCTCAATCAGAAGATTGGTTAGTGCAGTTAGTGAAGTGGTCCTCAGCCAGGAGGTTGGTTTGGATGCTGCAGTCTCATTGCCTCTTTCTGACTCTGAAGTAACTTGCCCACCAGATAAAGGAGGCCTCCAGTTTTACCACCGACTGAACCATGGTGCTAGTTGAAATTTTTCCCATTGAACTGTTGCCAGAGGTGAATGAAGAGACAAGGGTCAGAAAAAATATGCTAGGACAAACTATGGTTTGAACCTCGGACCTTTGGATTTATAATTAACATCTACAGGTCAGCAAATCACATATGATCATTGTAGTAACAGTGAAATGCAAATCTAAATCTTTGCAGTCATCAAATTCACATGTGCATATTTATCAAATTGTAGTAAGCTTACATTATGGGTATTTGACATCCTATGTAGCACATCAATTTCTCCTGTACCTAATAACTTTTCTTCTGTTTTAGGATGAAACTGGAGCACTTAAGAAGCATGATGTAAATGTTTCTGAAGCATATTCCTTTAGAACGGGTGTTATTGGGGTAGCAAATACCACTTCCAATCAATATGTCGTCAGCCTTGATCGTCGAAGAAGCACAGAGTTTGATGTTATATAATTACTTGTAATAATAATTTTTGGGCATTGTTCACAAATTAATAAACTCTTATTCTTATTATTTCTTTTATTGTCGCAATACCTATTTACAATAATTGCAAAACTGTTTTTAAAACTCAGATGACACTTTTTCTTAGGCTGGAAGATAATGCTCTGTTTAATTTTTCCTCAATTTCACAACTTCTAAATATAGTGTGAGCATGTCAGAAAGATGAATATCCATGAAATATTTTTTTGTGTGGCTCCACATAATTTAACTTGCAGAGTGCACCAGAAGTATAACTTACTGCAAACATACAAAACAGGTATAATAACTGGGTCCCAACATTTACTACGTGGACACCTACATTCCTTTGAAAGTTCTGTTTTGTGTTGAAGTCCACCCATCCCTTTCTGTTCCTACAGAAACAGTCTTTGCAACCTAAACTTGGCTTCTTAGGCCATTGTCAGATAACTTAATGTTGAACAGAGAGTCCACAAATTCAGTGAGCATTCATAGCTACACAAAGAATGCTGCACAAAGATATGTGACATTTTTCACGTACAACTCTCTCGCGGATTGTAAAATTGTTGCTCTTTGGTTTATTTATTCTCTTTGTAACAACACATTTACGAAAAGAGTTACGTGAAATACTTTTAGCAATGCTGTGCTTTTCTTTTCTTTATCATCATTACCTTTTAGCGGAATAAAATGTATATATGGAAGTCTTATTGTTCTGTATCTGGCCTACAATTTAAGGAACGATTTTTCGTAACTGCAACTCATGCTAAGAATCAATATATCTTCCCTACTTCATAGTGATTAAAAGTTGAAATTACTTTGTTATGAACACTGATGTTACAGTTCGTGTGATCGTTCAAAAACACAAGTTCGCAGTGGATTTTATTTCTCGTTAAAATGCTATTTCATACCACGACTAGCCCAAGAACATGAGACTCTCATTAAAAAATACGTTGTCACTATAAAGTTTGCCAGATCAGAACGGAGCACAGCAAGATTCCTATCAGATTCTGAAGGTACATTAACTTATTTGCACTGTAAATTATATCCTATCAGCAGCCCGCGTCAATCTGCAACACATCATAAAATCTGCTGATCTTCACTGCCAGTCTGGGAGCTAAAAGAAATAATATTATTTTACTATTATTTTACCGCTTCCTTGCGGTATGCTCGACTATATTGTAAGTCGTTTAAATACGCCGCGGCAGCGGCTCTTCGTTCTCCACGCAGCTCAGCACCACAGATAATATTTATATAACTGAAAAATGTCTCAACAGGATGGGATAATATGCAAGCAAGCTTAACAATAAATAATACAAGTTTTCATTTAAACAACTCTATTAAAACCTTTAAATATCTCAGTGATTACAGACCTTTGTGAATTCACACGTAATGGCGTACATTGCTTAGTCTCGACCAAAGAATGCTACATTGGCGTTCTCTACGACAACAACAGGAGATCTTAATCGCACAACTTCCAAATTAAGACGACAAAGACATTCATATTCAACACGTATTATATACTAGTTCCTTTTTTAATCTCTGTTTAACATTTATCTTCTGTGTCGGTTTTATTACTCGCCGACGCAGACGTTTTCAGAAATAAATAATAAAAAAAAATACATAATTTTATACAATGACACACAATATGATACATCTAATTCTCTAATTACTACATAATATATTGTTTTTGTTTCTCTAGACGTTACAATGCCCCCTGGCAGCAATTGACTAACGTTGGAAATGTTCAGCAATATGCTGCCACTAACGTCTGTTTGGTTATTGTCTGTTACCTTGGTTGGATCATTCACTTTTCACTTCTTAGTTCTTTTACACTGTAGGTTTAATTACACCTTTTATACTGTTCTTTCACTTTGCGAGGTGACCGTCAACCTAGTCCCAGGGTCATTACATTTATTTGGCTCCCCCATTCGGGCTACGTGCGATCAGAAAACCTGGGAAAACTGCGCCGGAGCCATGGTCATCTCGTCTGGTTTGTTTTAATACCCAGTTTGATCACAAAAAGTTCCGATTCTATCCAATGTTCACATATAACAAAGGCTATTTGTGAGAGCATGTTAAACCTTTAGTCTCTTTGTTACCCATATAATATTTGTGTTTTGGATTGTAATGAAAGTCACTTATTACACATTTTTACAGTAGTATCATGAATCGTCCTTGCATTTACTCGCGACAATTGGTTTAAAATGTCCAGCATTCATGCGAGTATACTTCATTAACATGACGAAAACATATTATATCTATATATCACTGAATCAATGAATACTTTGAGTCCGTATTGAATAACTCAAGAAAAAAAAACAAATGTTTGTCACGTCATTTCGTGTCCACTAAACCCTATTCATGTTAGTGCATTAAACACATATTTGATAGTTCATTTGAATGACAACAATGTTGTACGGAGCTGGCGGCGCGAAGCAATTGTTGAGTAGCGTCGTCTGGAACGCCGCGTGCCGACAGCCGCTGGGTTCGACGACCGGCTCTCAGTAACAGCGACGTCGTGCTGACGTGGCGCCCAAGCAGTCGCGAACCGCGGCGAACCATTCGCCGATGTCGGCGAGTGGCAGTGGTTTACCGCGACCGGCTGGCTGGCGGCACGGCACTCGTCTCGGCTTCTCCGCATGGCTCCCCGTTGTAGCGCATGAAACAAACATTCCACAACGGTGTACTGTCTCTAAGGACACAGATTACTAGCTGTGGAAGAAGATGCAACTTGTTAAAAGCGTTTATTGTTCAGTAAGCCGTCGCTTCACTGGTATGCACAGGATGGTTTGGCGTGATACCAGGTTTCTTGTGGCATTGTGACACTGGTATTCAAGGTTCGTCACACGCACATTGTACTACACATTTTCACTCACTCCACGGTTGATACACTGCCAGAGCGTCTTTCAACACGTGAAAATGTTTCGTAACACACATACTAAATGTCCCCGTCGAGCGATGTTCGTTTAACTCGACTCCGAACGGATCAATAACTACTGTTTTTATACACTGTCTATTGTTCGTTGAGCACTGCACTAGGACAGTCTGTCACTCAACACTAGACTTATCGACGTATATATTGGTGCAGATACAACAGTCATTTTCTGTCCCTGCTACACACAATATTCCGTCCTTTCCTCCATTGTTTATGCACACAGTTTATTTTTTAATACCTTTTAACTGTTCTTCGCATACTCACTCTCATCTACATGGCGTCTATTCGTTTTTACCTTATCACAACACACTTTTCATATTGTTACTAGGCGTATACAGCCCTTTTGTAAAATTTTTTAATTTTCTTATCAGTGTAGCTTGCCTGGTTATCACCCATCTATCAAACAGATTTTACCATGTGCATGACAGCTTGACTTGGGCATATTGATCAATAAATACTTCATTTAGCACTAGCATTATTTTTAATGGTTTTTCCTATATGACTACAGTGTAGGTTCCACATTGGTTGACTTAATTCGCGTATCGCGTAATGAATATTCAAGGGCGTGTACCAAGTACACAGGCTTCAATTGAAGCATTGTTATATACAAAGCGGATTTTCCACGGAACGGGCTTGTTTTTTGATTAGCTTATGCTCCAGTGTCGTTCTCATATCACTACTGGCAGCAAACATCACATAATTGTTGCATATTACAGAGTCCATGTTTGGCTAGTCAAGACTCTCTCTCTCAGGGTTCCTTATCCTAATACAATTACAACAGTTACCTTACTATATTAGATTGCATCATTAATTGCACTTACATACTACACATAGAAAATGGTTCAAGAAATTAATCCTTTGTATAATGATTCAAGAAATTAATCCTCACTTTATCAACAAGAAGATTGTTCGTTGCTTAATGAGCCTATAATTTTTAAATGGCTCTAATTGTCTGTAAACAAAATCTTTCCTGTGTAAGCTATTGCCTACTTTCTGAATCCACTTCCTCCAAGTTTCATTACACACAAATTTCTTTCTTAATACTAACATACTTATATTCTAAAACACAATTAAAATCTTCTTACAACTATTATTCTTTATATGTGATATGTCACTGAATAAATAACTTCACATCTTTACGTGGATACAATCCTTTGATCTTCCCCGTATGGGGATGTGCTAACAAATAGCTACATTCGTGTGGCACGCTTATTACTTCAAAAGGCCCTGAATATAGCAATTGCCACTTACTATTCTGTTTTAAGGTGGCTGAGGATTTAGCGTGGTTACGAATAAGTACTAGATCTCCTACATTATATTTCTGTTCGTTAGTTACACCTCGGTCGTACTTCCTTTTCCTCTTTGCCGCACAGCTGGTTAGTCTGTTCCATATCTTTTTCATCTTTTCCTCCCTTGTTTCTGCCTTGACTGGTAGTCTCGGCAAAGGCGTGAGCCATTCATTCGGTGTCTCATTAAATCCATTCAATATCTCTACCGGTGGATAGCCTGTACTTGAATGGGGTGTTAAATTGTGTATTTCTACAAATTTCGGTACTAGCCCTGGCCATTTTGTATGTCGGTTCCCTATGTAGATTCTAAGGAACTTATTCAATTCTCTGAATATTCTTTCAACTAGACTTGCTTCGGGATGGAACCGGGATACCAGAATATGCTGTATATTTTGTTCCCGTAGGTAATTTTTCCAAGTTCGACCCGTGAAATAAGAAGCATTATCAGTCGTTATGGCTTCGGGTTTTCCCACTTGAGGCAAGTATTCTTGACTGATCCGCCTGACCATGGTTTTGGCAGTAGCTGATTTTATGCAATAAATTGCCAAGTATTTGGAAAAAATATCGTACATGGCCGGTATATATTTCATACCTCCTCTGGCCATGGGATAAGGACCGGCTACATCCACAGATACTATTTGAAGCTGCCTGATTGGAACTATGGGATGTAATTCAAACTTAGTGGATCTATTATAATGTTTTGCTTTTTGACATATCACGCAAGTTCTAACTGTTGCCTGAATCTGGTGTTTCATACGGGGAAAGTAGCAGTATCTCGCCATGATCTCTGCACACTTTCCAATCCCTGCATGGCCCCATGCCAAGTGCGTGTGCCATATCATAACTTTTACTGACTGGTTAGGTATACATACTGCCCAGCAGTCTTCTTTCGTACTAAGTTTATGATACAAAATATGGTTCACTATTTTAAAACCTTGCTCATCTCTATTGTTAACACCCTCTTCAATATTATTAATGATTTTTTTCCACATCGGATCTGCCCTTTGTAATTTGAACATGTTTTTACATATATATAAAAAATCTTTCATGTAAGTATTGTCACGCACTAACAGCACTTTATACTCCGCGGATTGCTCTAACATTTCTGCTAAATCCGGTAATCCTACCGGCAGTCGCGACAGAGCATCCGCTATTACGTTATCTTGGCCTTTTATGTACATAATCTTTATCCGGTATTCTTGTAAGACAAGCATCCATCTCCTCAGTCTGGTATGGAATAGTTTGCATGACATCAAAAAACTTAACGCCTGGTGGTCACTATACACTTTAATCTCCTTCCCTTGTAAATAATAATTAAACTTTTTCACAGCCCAGACTACTGCAAGTGCTTCCAGTTCGGTTGCCGAGTAGGCTCTCTCGCAGCTAGTTAAAGTCCTACTGGCGAAGCCGATAATCTTTATTGTTGTCGGGTCGTTTCCTTCCCCCCACTGAAATAAGCACGCTCCCAGGCCATAGGAACATGAATCCGTCGCAAGACAAAAATCTTTTGGCAGATCTGGGTGCTGCAAAATATTTGCATTCAGTAGGGCGGTTTTAATCGCTTCGAAAGCTTGTTGACATTTGTCAGTCCAAACCCACTGCACATTTTTTCGTAGTAGATTTAGTAGTGACGCGTCATTTAACAACTGATTGGGCACGAACCTTCTGAAAAAAGACGTGAGCCCAAGGAACGCTTTCAATTGTCTCTTAGTGCGGGGGCTTGGAAATTCTCGGATCGCCTCTAGTTTTTTGTTGTCTGGGCGGATACCAAGTGGTGTAATAAGATGGCCTAAAAATTTAATTTTATTTCGTCCAAATTTTGACTTTTCTAGGTTTGCTGTCACACCTGCTTGCTTAAATCTCTCTAGTACTCTACGCAACAATTCCATATGTTCGTCCCAAGTAGCAGTAGCGATTACCAGATCATCAACATATACAGTGATTTTTTCTAATAAGTCTGGACCCAGTACCGTGTCTAGTGCAGTAATAAACACTCCAGCACTCACATTCAATCCGAAGGGAAGTACCTTGAATTGGTAACTCCGCCCTCCGAATATGAAAGCTGTGCACTTCCTGGATTCTGGTGTAAGGGGAATTTGCCAATATGAACTTTTCAGATCGACCGAGGTCAAGTACTGTGCTCCATGAAATTTTTGTATCTGCTCATCTAAATTCTCAGGGCGAGTCCGGACAGGTATGATAATTTTGTTAATGTCCCTCGCATCTAACACTAGCCTGATTTTTCCATTGGCTTTCGCCACTGCTACAAGAGGACTACTGTATGGAGAGAAGGAGGGCTCAATGATATCCCACTCTAACATCTTCCGAATCTCTTTAGCTACTAATTCCCTCCTCGACCAAGGGATGGAGTAAGTTGCGCGACAGTATGTTTTGTGGGGCATCACCTCTATGTGATAGTGGTACCCTTTGACTATTCCTGGTCGGTCGGTAAATACCATAGTGTATTCCGATAGCAGCTGCGTCAACTGTTGCTTTTGTTTACCGCTTAAACCTTCAGATTCCTGCACTTTGGTTTGAAATGCCTCAACATTTGTTTCAAAATTTCGATCCTCTAAATTCGGGTAATAGAGGTCTGCTGCATGTGACAAATCATCAAGGTGTAGTACCCAAGGGTTCCTACCCTTGATATTGATTCGATTACAACACGGCACAAGTACCTCCTTCGATTTCATCGTAGATAACTCAATCCTCCTACCCCTATTAACTATGCTTAATTTCCCCAAGGAGAGGTCGATCAATGCGTCCCTCTCACGGAGAAAATCTACTCCCAGAATGCAGGCCACCTTCAATCCTTTAACAACGAGGAACGAGCTCACTATGGCTTCGCCCTCCTTACAAATCTCCACCTGCACCTGGTACTTAACTGATTGGCTCTGTGCACCAATGGCTCCAGACACCTTACAATTATTAACCGGGAAAGTCGGAATGCTATGTCCTTTTCCCAGTGCCTTAAATAACTCCATACTCATTACACTTACTGAGGCACCTGTGTCGATGATTATATTCACTGCAACATCATTGATTTTCGCTTCGATAATAGCTTGCACATTTTCGTTATTATCTTTCTTACATTCATGTGGTTCGTTCAGTAGATCTTTATCCATACTGACACCATTGTTGTATCGCAGCATACGTATCCCAGGTATATTATTATCACTCGTGTTGCTCTCACTCCATCCCTCGGCCATCGATGGAGAGCATATCGAGGCCGATTCTAGTTTGTTGAATTAGTTACTTGTGAAGTACTTGGAAGGCTATTGTCCGCGACCTCCACTATATGTACACTCTGATTTGTCGGCCGCCACGGCTGCGCAATAGGCGCGTTTTGCGGCGGTGGTCTATTGTTGTCATACCAGTCATTACCCTGTCGCTCTGGGCTTCTTCGCTGATTTTGCTGCCAATTTCGATTACTATCACTATAATTGCTCTGCCACTGACCTCGCGCATTTTTCCAGCGGTTGGTCCCTGACATTCCAGATTCGTACCGGTCGTCAAATCGACGCCTTTTGTTATAAGTTGTTTGTCCATACCCGTTCTGGTCTCTACCATTACTACCATTTTGCGAATGTTCTTGCCGCTTGTTACCACCCCCACCATTTCCATGGTTGTGGTTTTGTGCACTACTATTTCTGTCATGTTTACATCCTGACCCATTATTCCGCGAGTGATCACACGCTGATTTTGCGTCTTCCTGTATCAAGTCTATAGAATCTAGAACAGACAGGAAGTTTTCCATATCGCTTCCTGGTACGTGTTTTAATTTCTCTTTGATATGAATGGGTAAATGTGATTTTAGTAGTCTTATTATGTCTCTTGGTGATATAGGCTCGTCCCAGTAGCGTGTTTTGTCTATATATTCTTCAAAATACCGTCTCAAATTCCCCAGACGAGGTGAGTACGGTTCGGGATTATATACTTCTTTTCTTAGCCGCTCTTGTATACAAGGCGACCAATATTTCGATAGAAATGCCCTTTCGAACTGTTCATATGTCATGCAGCTGTCTGCTACTTCTGTAGCCCACAACGCTGCATCACCTTGAATGTACGACATTACGTATTGAATTTTCTGTGTTTCGTTCCACACACTGGGCAAGATATTTTTAAAGCTTTTTATGAATACTACCGGGTGTACTGATTTCCGTTCAGTAGTAAACGTTTGAAATTGTCTATTTTTGATTAAACTTTCTTCCACTAATATTTTTGAACTACCTGGTTTTGCTCCTTGGACATATGCTGTGTGCTCCGAACCAAAGCTACAGCTCTTCGCATTATCGACTACAGATTCCCCATTGTTGTATCGCGTATAAGTTTGTGCGTTGCCAAAACCATGGGCTGTTGGCGACAGAGGTTCCTGTTCCAAATGTTTTCTGCTTTGTGCTAAACCCTTCTCCAGGTCGGATATCCGTTTGTTCATATTCACTTGCCACTGCGGAATATCCTCACTGAGTATTTGTTTGATGGTTTGCACGTCGTTCTGTACCTGACTATTCACTGCGGTACTGAACGATTCGGAGCCTCTATTTACTATGGCTGCTTGTACTTTGGAATTAATGTTCTTGTCAATCTCACACTCCTTCACTTCTAGCCATGAGTTGACTTCTGTTTCAATTTTAGTTGCTTGTTCGTTCCACTTCTGCTCTACAAGCTGCGTGGAATCTATTTCTAGCTTTTCTACTCTATTGGCTAATACACCTATTTCGTCTACCCTGTTAGTGTTTGCTACTTGCAGGTTGTTGACCTGTTCAGTCAGCTCCTGCACGGCCTTAGGTATCGACTCATAATTCTGTTTCATATCTACAATCTCTTTTTTCATGTTTTCTAACGATTGCACAAGTTGCTGGTCCCGCTCAGCTTGCCGGCGATCTCGCTCAGCTTGCTGGGCAAGTAAATTTTCTGCTAGCCTACGATCTCGCTCAGCTTGCTGGCGGTCTCGCTCGACTTGCTGTTGCGCAAATTCTGCCTGGTAATTCAGCACGCGCTCTAATATAGCCTGAAGCGAATACCCACCAGGCAGATTACCACTCTCTGGTTCCTGCTTTTCTGATGGTGGTACAACTTCTTTCTCTACATCCCCTTGAGGACTAATGGGCGGTGGCACCACTTCCTGTGCCCCTGCCCCCACATTCTCACATGTTATATCCTCAAAGAGAGTACTAGTACTACTTGAGGTACCCGGTTCCACATCTCCTGCACTAACTAATTGTTGTTCCTCAGTATCCATATTGCTCGGACGTTGACTACGCAACTTAACCATATTCATAAATTGCTTACTAAACCACAAAGTCTGACAGTTTTGCCCCTTGCACACAAAATACGTTAATTTATCTACACTAACTGCACACTAAAAATTACTATCTACCATCAACTTTGTCCTGTCACAAACACTAACATCAAACTACGCACAATATGCACACCACTAGCGAAATGAGATCACTTCACTGGAGCTCAACTTCTACAAACAGGACAACTACACTGTAGTCTTACCTTTAGTTTATCTTATCTCGGGGTTCGGCTGGCCCCGGATTATGTAGTCGTTACAGCTTCTCAGTACTATCAGGATCGTCTTCTCAGACTCGTTTGCAGTAGTACGTTTTGTCATGCAAGAGTGTTTACACATTCATTAATACATAGCATTGATCATGATATAAATACATACATTTATCACTAAATACATATGTATCTACACATACATAACAATCAACACTGAAAGAAACATACATAAAATTTTATATTTGTGGCCACTGCAAATTCGGGCCCCGCGTTTTTGGGCGACAGTTTCACGTACAACTCTCTCGCGGATTGTAAAATTGTTGCTCTTTGGTTTATTTATTCTCTTTGTAACAACACATTTACGAAAAGAGTTACGTGAAATACTTTTAGCAATGCTGTGCTTTTCTTTTCTTTATCATCATTACCTTTTAGCGGAATAAAATGTATATATGGAAGTCTTATTGTTCTGTATCTGGCCTACAATTTAAGGAACGATTTTTCGTAACTGCAACTCATGCTAAGAATCAATATATCTTCCCTACTTCATAGTGATTAAAAGTTGAAATTACTTTGTTATGAACACTGATGTTACAGTTCGTGTGATCGTTCAAAAACACAAGTTCGCAGTGGATTTTATTTCTCGTTAAAATGCTATTTCATACCACGACTAGCCCAAGAACATGAGACTCTCATTAAAAAATACGTTGTCACTATAAAGTTTGCCAGATCAGAACGGAGCACAGCAAGATTCCTATCAGATTCTGAAGGTACATTAACTTATTTGCACTGTAAATTATATCCTATCAGCAGCCCGCGTCAATCTGCAACACATCATAAAATCTGCTGATCTTCACTGCCAGTCTGGGAGCTAAAAGAAATAATATTATTTTACTATTATTTTACCGCTTCCTTGCGGTATGCTCGACTATATTGTAAGTCGTTTAAATACGCCGCGGCAGCGGCTCTTCGTTCTCCACGCAGCTCAGCACCACAGATAATATTTATATAACTGAAAAATGTCTCAACAGGATGGGATAATATGCAAGCAAGCTTAACAATAAATAATACAAGTTTTCATTTAAACAACTCTATTAAAACCTTTAAATATCTCAGTGATTACAGACCTTTGTGAATTCACACGTAATGGCGTACATTGCTTAGTCTCGACCAAAGAATGCTACATTGGCGTTCTCTACGACAACAACAGGAGATCTTACTCGCACAACTTCCAAATTAAGACGACAAAGACATTCATATTCAACACGTATTATATACTAGTTCCTTTTTTAATCTCTGTTTAACATTTATCTTCTGTGTCGGTTTTATTACTCGCCGACGCAGACGTTTTCAGAAATAAATAATAAAAAAAAAATACATAATTTTATACAATGACACAATATGATACATCTAATTCTCTAATTACTACATAATATAGTTTTTGTTTCTCTAGACGTTACACATTTTATGACTATATTGATGCAAAATACAATCGTTTTGTAATGAATAGAGAGACACTGAACACATAAATCTTTCCAGAATGAGATTTTCACTCTGCAGCGGAGTGTGCACTTTTGCCTTTCGCGGGCAAGTGCTCTACCACCTGAGCTACCCAAGCACGACTCATGCCCCCTCCTCACAGCTTTACTCCTGCCAGTATCTTCTCTCCTATCTTCCAAACTTCAAAGAAGCTCTTCTGTGAAGTTTGGAAGGTATGAGACAAGATACTGGCAGAAGTAAAGCTGTGAGGATGGGGTGTGAGTCATGCTTGGATAGCTCAGATGGTAGAGCACTTGCCCGTGAAAGGCAAAGGTCCCGAGTTCGAGTCTCGGTCCAGCACACAGTTTTAATCTGCCAGGTAGTTTCACATAAATCTTTCATTAAAGTATATTCACATATTAAAATTATGTGAGTGTATAAAGCAGACATGTTCTACAAGTGAGTAACGGCACAGGCTACTATGTCATATGGACAAACTGGTGAATATGATGAACACACCGAATAAAGGGAGGGGAAGAAAGACGTCTATGGAATCGGGGTGTTGAACAGTTATAAAAGGCTTATTAGTTAATGGTGAGGGGAATAATAACTGGCTGCTACTTTAATAAAGGAGAAGAGTGGAACTGTGTTTAGTCATTGAAGACTAGGTCAGGATTCTCTGACTGGTGTCTATTAATGGCCAGAACTTCAAGTAATGTTAGTTTTCTCCCTTTACTTCCTTTATGGAGGGCATCACATTTCACATCATATGAATGACATTCATTCAGAGCATGTTCAGAAAATGTGGAATCTTTCTTTCTCAGTCTCCAGTTCCTTTCATACTCGGTCAGTACCTGAGATGGCCTAAGAAGCTGAAACTTGATTCACAATGAACTAATAAATATTACTGTGGAACATTAATACATTTATTCAAGTTATTAATATGTCTATGTTCCTCCAAGAACTGGCAGAATATTCCACAAATAGAATATTTATACATAATATGAACAATATACACTCCAGACCTGGACCTTGCAACATCAAACACTTCAAAATAACTGAAATGGAATTTCAATGCTGTGCATGTTCACCTAGATCAGAACTTTCCACACTTGGTGTCCTGACAGACTAGTGAATTCACACACAAAGTGAAACAAATGAATAAAAATGTCAGAAAATAACACTTTTCCTTCAGGCTGTATCTTTATTTTGTCCATGATATGCCTTAACTAAAACTTAAAAGTAACTAAATAAGTAAATTCAGGAGAAGGTAAGCAGAATGATGTGTACAGTGAACAGTGAGAAAGCTGTGTTCATCTTGCAGAAGTATTTTTAAGCATCTTGGAAATCGGACACTCACTTACCAATACATTGATCCTTAATGGTTTTTGTTGCTAGTACTAAGAGAATGGTTCAACTGAATTGTGATTTATACACTCAAGACACAAGGCAAAAAAAATAATTTTCTATGGTTCAGAATGAGGTTATGTGTCTTGATGGGAAGATGTTAAATAGGCTTCCATGCAACATGAAGCAAGACATCTGGAATCCCTACCAATTAAAAAGGAAATTAGAAATATACCTTATTAGTCACTCTTTCTACAATTTATCTGGGTATCTAGATTCAGAGATTGAAAAGTTCTGTTAACTACAGCAGTATTCATTGTTAAACTCACATGACAAATAGTATAGAACATGGTATATACATATGTGGTAATCCGTGCTCAAGCTCATATTGGTGAATTATGAGTATGGCAAGAGACCTTGTTACTTTGTCACTGGGTGATGGGTTTTGCAGTGTCCCGATAGGGGGAACATGGAGAGGAAACTATGAAAATTTAGCTTTGTCTTGTTTAGTACACTGTCTGGTGCTGATGGTACTAGAGTGCTGAAGTGGTATGCTGTGTATCAGATAGATTGTACCTCAAAATGAGGTATGGTGTACCATGAGGATGTGCGGTATTTAGCAGTTATTTTCCGTGTGTGTGGTGTGTCACAATGGGTGGAATCCTCCTTTTGGGAAGGCCTTAAACCGTTGGCGTATTTCAGTGATGATTTACTACAAGTTCATCTAAGTAAATGTACTATGCTGAATCTAGTGAGCCTCAATTTGTTAAATCTGAACTAATGATTTTGATTCATTGGAGACCCATTTTATTGTAAAGTTCCTACTGCACTTTGGTGAAATAAAATAATAGTAACAGTGTTAAATGTGTTTTTAAGGAGCTTTTTATGTGGTGATGTCAACTTGTATTTAATGACCTCTTTCAAAACCCATTAGTTTTAACAGTATTCATTAAGTCTCATCTGTGGTGTTACATGAACTTCTCTTGTGTACAAGAATTGGTAATACGAGTGTTGTATACTATGATTTTCATGGCCAGAGGGGTGATGAATATTGCTTAACCTGCAATCATTTTTTGGTATGAATTTCACGTTGCATGGCCCACTGATTGGATTTATTCCTTTTTATGGAATTACATAGGTGGCATGTGTACAACTCTGCTCTCTTTATGTTGTAGTAAACTGGCAGATTAGCTTGAATTGCTTTCATAATCTCAAACAATGGAAAATCCAGGTTGGAATGTTCCTCCAGAACCTCAACAACTTCTACCCCATTTGCTTCGCCTGGTCTTACTCAACCCAACAAGACACCTTCCTAGATGTTGACCTCCACCTCAAAGATGGCTGGATCAGTACCTCCATCCATATCAAACCTGCTAACCATCAGCGATACCTCCATTTCAACAGCTGCCACCCTTTCCATACCAAGAAGTCCCTTCCATACAGCCTAGCCACCCTTGGTAGTCGCATCTTCAGTGACGAGCAATCCCTCTCGAAATATACCGAGTGTCTCACTGAAGTCTTCACAGACTGTAATTATCCTCCCAATATTACGAAAAGAAATCTCCCGTGCCTTATTTCCAGTCCCCACCACCTCCCAAAGTCCCACTGTCTGGCGACAGAGGAGCATTCCCCTCATAACTCAGTGCCACCAAGGGGCGGAGGAACTGAATTACATTCTCCGCCAGGGTTTCAACTACCTCTCATCGTGCCCTGAAATGAGAAATGTCCTGCTCACTATCTTTCCCACCCCTCCCACAGTGGTATTCCACCATCCACCAAACCTACACAATATACCCACCCATCCCTAAACAACCCCTGCTCCCAACCCCTTACCTCACGACACATACCCATGTAATAGACCTAGATGCAAAACCTGTCCCATACATCCTCCCACCACCACCTACTCCAGTCCAGTCACAAACATCACCTGTCCCATCAAAGGCTGGGCTACCTGTGAAACCAGTCATGTGATCTACAAGCTAAGCTGCAATCACTGTGCTGCAGTCTATGTGAGCATGACAACCAACAAACTGTCTGTCTGCATGAATGGCCACTGACAAACTATGGCCAAGAAACAAGTGGACCACCCTGTTGCTGAGCATGCTACCAAACATGACATCCTTGATTTCAATGACTGCTTCACAGCCTGTGCCATATGGAACCTTCCCACCAACACCAGCTTTTCTGAATTGTGCAAGTGGGAACTGTCCCTGCAATAGATCTTATGTTTCCATAACCCTTCTGGCCTCTACCTTCATTAGTCATTGTCCTCACCCATCCAGCCCCTTCCCTGTTTCCATTTCAACACTACACAGCCTTCATTCCACCATCACACTCAGTCTTTTTACATGTCTCCTTTTCCACTTCCCCCCTCCCCCTCTCCCCCCATCACACCTGCCCTCCGTCTAACCTGCAGCACTTCACTGTCCACGAACCCTATGCTGCTATCCCTCCCCCTCCCCGTCCCCTCCCCAGCCTCTTCCTTATCCCCACCCAGTTGCCACTCCCACAGTGCACTGGTGCTGCTGCTCACACTGTGGCGTCAGATGCCTGAGACTACAGTCATTGTGTGTGAGTTGTATTCATGTGTGTGTGTGTGTGTGTGTGTGTTTCACCAATTTTTTATGAAAGCTGAACATTTTATTTGTGACAGTCTTTTTGTCGTGCCTATCTGCAATCAGCATCTCCGATATGTGGTGAGTGCATGTTTCATAATCTCAGCTGCATTTTGTGCCACAGAGTGGTTTACTTTGCTCTTGACCACAGTTTTGCAGTGGCAATTCATCCTGGTAGACCACTGGTTGGTACTCACACCAATATAAAAAGTTGTGCAGTGATTCACAGCAGAGGTGGTATATGAGATGGCTGCTTTCACAGGTGGCCTAGCTTCTGATAGGGTAGGATAAGCCTGTGACAGAACTGGAATGGGAAGTGCTGGCCAGGTGGATTGGACAGGTCTTGCACCTTGGTCTTAGACAGGGATATGATTCCTGTGACAAGTGCTTGGGATTGGGAGTGGTATAGAGATGGACTGAGATGTTGAATAGGATGTCCCTCATTTCAGGGTGCAGGATGATAGTAATCAAAGCCCTGGTGAAGACTGTGGTTCCCAAGGTATAATATACAGATTATATGGCTATGATTTCTTGTCTTTTGTTGATTTATGTCTTTGACTTGTTTCATATTCCTGAATGTTCTCCTCCTTTAGCCAATCTAAAGAACATGAGGAAAGTGAATAAGTATCTAAAAATAAATGAAGTATGTCTGCAAGTAAGTGATCAGCCAGAATATTAGCAATATCCATATGATCAGAGACATCCGTATGTGATCTTCTTACAGTAAGGCAACAATATTTTATCTTACAGTTTCATTTCACTTCTTTTTTTTTTTTTTTTTTTTGACAGATGTGTGCATCATCTGATTCTCTGTGTAAAATCCTAAAACCAACAACAGCAAGAATAAAGAATAAACCAATGATGAAAACCACTTAATAATCAGTTGTTGCAGTGTTTCTCTTCACACTTGGAATCTTTTAAGTAGCTGAAAATAAACTGTGTTTTCTTTCCCTTTTACTGTTCATTGATTTAGCAAAACTAGTTCATAACTGTCAATCATGTATTTCCGTTGCATGGATATCAAAACATGACTTAACAAAATAATCACATTTTCAATAAATAATCAATAATAAAATTCACAACTGCACATTATGTACAAGAGAACATTGGCAAGTAATAAAATAAATATTACACATAAAAAAGGAAGCAGTAATACTGAATTTTAAATCACCAGATGTTAAATATTTCGTAGCTCTTTGAAGCTTAGGACTATGACTTGTTCATAAAACACTGCTCCTAGTACACCACTGCAGTACTCACATACCTATCCATTTATTTAGCTTTACATATTTACACACACACACACACACACACACACACACACACACACACACACACACACACACACACAGAGTCGATTTAAACCAACATAGACATGAAGAGAGAGAAGGAGTGGTGGGAGGGGAGATGCTTGGAGGGAGAGTAGGGTAGACAAAGCAAAGTATCACAAGATGCACCATAATCTCTTTGTCTTGCTACACAACACTTTTTAACATTCTGAAAATTCCACAGCGTAGGATCACGATCTTAAAAACCAGCAACCACTCCATTGCGCCTGAAGTCTGAATTTGCGTAAATTTTCCCACCAGACACAGCAATCCCAGTTGCTGTTGATCCACCGACAGCAAATTCTTGTACATCATGGCCAATTGCAGTGAGGCCTTTGATGACATTCTGCAAATTAATTAAATAATTCAGCAAATAAATGCCAGAGCCCAAAATAATATTAACATTCTAAGTGTAGATGTAAAATTCATAATCAGTCATAACAGACAAAGTAAAGAGTGTGTGTGGCTACTTCTTTACCTACAAACAGTGTGAGGTGACTTTTGTACTGTTAGTTACATCACAGTAGTACAAATAATTACTTTTGTTTCTTGAGAATTCACTACTTGTATAAAAACATATGTTGCCTGACAAAAAAGTGAAGCACCCAGAAGACATGGTCAGATTCAAATGCAACTCTGTACAGGTATGCACCATTGGTGGGTATGTATCTCGGAATTTGCTGTGACTGCTATAATGTCCACCACAGTGTATCAGTTTTGTTACCAGGCCTGGTAGAGTACATAAGGACTGTGAACAGTGTCAGATGTTGAGTGACCACTGTGAAGTACACAGAGATGAAGCATACTAGTGTGACACAGCATGGTTTTCCATTTGGTCAGCTGGTTGAATCCTGCAATATCCAGATTTGTGGCACATTAAGATGTGACAGTGGCCCGATGTTGGACTCCAGGACAATGTGAGGGAAGGCATACTCATTGTCAAGGTTCCAGTCAACCACATCTGACCACGACCATGACAAGGAGGATCACAAAATTCTGCACCAAGCACACTGCAATTCCTTCATGTCAGTGCCTGCCATCTAAGAACAAGTAACAGACTCCCTGTGACATTTTGTGTCATTCCACAACATTGGTTGGAGACTAACAGCACCTGGGCTTGGGAATTACTGTTCCATGCATAAGCTGCTGCTGTTAACAACATAACACAAATGGCAGTGTTTGGAGGGGTGCCAATGAATGGTGTCATATTGTGTTCAGTCGATGATTCGTGGTTCGGCATTAGCCCAGATGACCACTGTCAGCGAGTGTGACAATGACCTATGGAGAGGTCCCATTCTTCCAATGTTTTGGAGATGTTGTTGTTGTTGTGGTCTTCAGTCCTGAGACTGGTTTGATGCAGCTCTCCATGCTAATCTATCCTGTGCAAGCTCCTTCATCACCCAGTACCTACTGCAACCTACATCCTTTTGAATCTGCTTAGTGTATTCATCTCTTGGTCTCCCTCTACGATTTTTACCCTCCACGCTGCCCTCCAATGCTAAATTTGTGATCCCTTGATGCTTCAGGACATGTATTAGCAATCGATCCCTTCTTCTAGTCAAGTTGTGCCACAAACTCCTCTTCTCCCCAATCCTATGCAATACCTCCTCATTAGTTACGTGTCCCACCCACCTAATGTTCAACATTCTTCTGTAGCACCACATTTCGAAAGCTTCTATTCTCTTCTTGTCCAAACTATTTATCGTCCATGTTTCACTTCCATACATGGCTACACTCCATACAAATACTTTCAGAAATGACTTCCTGACACTTAAATCTATACTCGATGTTAACAAATTTTTCTTCTTCAGAAACGCTTTCCTTGCCATTGCCAGTCTACATTTTATATCCTCTCTACTTCAACCATCATCAGTTATTTTGCTCCCCAAATAGCAAAACTCCTTTACTACTTTAAGTGTCTCATTTCCTAATCTAATTCCCTCAGCATCACCCGACTTAATTCAACTACATTCCATTATCCTCGTTTTGCTTTTGTTGATGTTCATCTTATATCCTCCTTTCAAGATACTGTCCATTCCGTTCAACTGCTTTTCCAAGTCCTTTGCTGTCTCTGACAGAATTACGTTGTCATCGGCGAACCTCAAAGTTTTTATTTCTTCTCCCTGGATTTTGATACCTACTCCGAATTTTTCTTTTGTTTCCTTTACTGCTTGCTCAATAACAAATTGAATAACATCAGGGAGAGGCTACAACCCTGTCTCACTCCCTTTTCAACCACTGCTTCCCTTTCATGCCCCTCGACTCTTATAACTGCCATCTGGTTTCTGTACAAACTGTAAATAGCCTTTCGCTCCCTGTATTTTACCCCTGCCACCTTCAGAATTTGAAAGAGGGTATTCAAGTCAACATTGTCAAAAGCTTTCTCTAAGTCTACAAATGCTAGAAATGTAGGTTTGCCATTCCTTAATCTTTCTTCTACGATAAGTCGTAAGGTCAGTATTGCCTCACGTGTTCCAACATTTCTATGGAATCCAAACTGATCTTCCCCGAGGTCAGCTTCTACCAGTTTTTCCATTCGTCTGTAAATAATTCACGTTAGTATTTTGCAGCTGTGACTTATTAAACTGATAGTTTGGTAATTTTCACATCTGTCAACACCTGCTTTCTTTGGGATTGGAATTATTATATTCTTCTTGAAGTCTGAGGGTTTTTCGCCCGTCTCGTACATCTTGCTCATCAGATGGTAGAGTTTTGGAGATGCACAGTGCTATTTCTTCTGGTGTCATGATGTGAGGAGCCATCGGGTATGACTTCGGGCCGTGGCTGGTAGTGACTATAGGAACTCCAATGGCACAATGGTACTCAGCGGACGTCCGGCATCTTCATGTGTTACCTGTCATATGACAGCATTGCGGTGCCATTTTTCAACAGGACAATGCTCATCCACACATGGCACATGACTCTATGAATTGTCTGCATCATGTTAAGGTACTTCCAAGGCTGGCAAAATCCGCAACTCTGTCCCCTAGAGAGTGACAGAATGTGTGTGGGTCCAGCTTGGATGTCAACTTTGTCCCAGTGCCAGAATCCAGGATATCAAGGCTGCTATAATGTGATATTGATAGCTGTGATTACCCTGCCAAGTTGTTTGTAAATTGGAATTGGTTTTGTAATCACTGAAATAACATCACATATGGTCTCAACACTTGAAGTTTCAATTAATTTCCTCCTACGCCTATGGATGCTTCACTTTTTATGTAAAATTTGAGACAGAATTACTGGCCACTGCAGTTGTACTGCCAACAGACACACATAAAAATACATGGCAGTATCCGAGCTCTCCAAAAGCTAGAATGCCACATGCTTTTACACAAATCTATTGGGGGCACTAAATATTTCACCTCACTGGCCAAGGCAGTGTTTGGCAAGCACTATGACAGGCAGCAGAAAGTCTTGGGTGTTATCTTTCTGAAATGTATGCCCAGGATGGCTGCCATGAAGGGCAACACAACAGGGCATAGAATATCATCGATGTACCACTGCGCTGTAAGAGTGCTAAGGATGGCAACTAAATAGGGTCCCGCTATGAAAAGAGATGGCACCCCAGGCCATCATTCCTGGCGCAGGGCCGTATCACACGCAACAGTCATGTTGGTATCCCACTACTGTCCAGGGCAACTCAAAACACGTTTCAATGGGAATCACATTGATGGGAGTAGAATTGTCTTCTGTGATGAGTCCCACTTTGAGATGAGCCCCAATGACCAACAAAGACATGTCTGGAGACCCCTCAGACAGTGGCGGTATATCAACGTGACTGCCACACACCATATGGCCCGACAATCAGGAGTAACGGTCTGGAGCGCCATAAATTTTCATAGCAGCACCACTTTGGTTGTCATCCATGGCACCGTAACAGAACAGCACTACATCAATGATATTCTACTCCCTGTTCTGTTGCCCTTCATGGCAAGCCATCCTGGGCTTACATTTCAGAAGGATAATTCCCACCCATACACGGTGATAGTTTCTAGCGCTTGGATGTCTTGTTTTCTTTGTAGAAAGCATCTTTCTAAATGTGGAATCTGTTATGTGACTTGGATGCTTGCAGTTTTTAAGTTTTGTACCTTACAAAGCAAAAAATATTAAAGTTTGTAGATTATCATTTAATTTATACTCACCTCCTCAAACCCTTCTTCATACTGAAGTGCCATGGGAAATAATTGATGATGAATTCGCCTGTGGTCAATAGCTTCCTTTATAGTTTTATTGAACCATAGGCTATACATAGAGACCTGTAAATACATTCTACTGTAGTAGCATAATGATTTGTAATTATTGGTATATGTCTGCATGTTCTTTACAGCAAGAAATTAATTAAATGTGGAAATACCAGTGCTGTCCCTGATGTAATTTTAGTTCCACCAGCTGCCCCAGTAACAAGTTGTACATCTCCACTGCCATTGACAAAAATTGCGGGTGTCATGGATGAAAGTGGTCTTTTCCCTGGCTGAATAAAATTGGCTGGCGATGGAGGAATTCCAAATGCATTGGTAATGTTTGGTGCAGAGAAATCATCCATCTCATCATTAAGGATGATACCTGTAGAGTTTGATACAACCTTTGCACCAAATCTGCAAAAAATATGAGAATTTTATCAGTTTACCAAGAGCAACCACAAAAAATAAATAAATGCACATTAATTCTTTCATCACACTCCATTGATCACTTCAAGGAGACTCTTCACCGCATTTGAATAAATTAAGATCTACAGAAACTAATCCTGCATGTTATATTAATAATCCACTATCATAAATTGCAATATTCTGTTTGCACTTATGCATGTTATAACTTAATATGTTTTCATGTGATCCAGACGCAAAGTTGAGAAAAATGCAGAATTGAGGAAAATGTTACAATCCTCAAAACAGGAGCAAAAACATATGTAGTTGGCATTTATTATTGAAAATTTTTATTCTCACCAATACATTGTATAAAATATGTGTAAGTGAAGGAAATTAAACATACAATGCAATGTTTACATGATAATTTGTGGTAATGAATTTCATCAGTGCTTAAAAAATTACAGATGTGCAACAGCAAGTAAAAATTTGTCAAAAAATTGAAATTGGTATCAGGAGACAAGGTAATTAAGCTATTTTCTGAGACAATTAAGCTATTTTCTGACTTGCTACAACCACAAATTGTGCATCAAAACACACATTTTTAAGATATCTTTCCTTTGTGCTCACCCAGAAAAAAGGAGAAATTGATGAACTTCACAGATTTCAGTTTACTCCACCATGTAGGCTATAAATTTTTTCTGTTTTTGAGGTGAACATAAAATGAAAGAACCCTCAGAACTGTGTGTTTTAAGGTATAATTTGTGGCAGTAGTGTGTTGGGAAATGGCTGTTACCTCATACATCACTAGCAAAAGTGATTATCTTTTCAATTACATACAGTACTACTAGTGACAAAATCTGTTTTTTTTCTAATAGGACTATTACAAGACGTAAAATTTTGAAATTTCATTCTTGTTTGTTTATGGACTTGCAATTTGGTTACGTCAGTTGATGTTATGAGCATTGGTAAAATTGCTACTTAGGAGGAGAAGAATGAAATTCTCACACTAACTTTGATTTATAGCTTCTATGCCTGTTTATACTTTATAATTCAGTACTTTAGGAATTTTGAATGTTTCATACGCTAAGGTCTGTAAACTTATTAAGTGTGTTAGTGTGCTGTGTTGACTGTGCTGGCTATTGGGTGACATAACAAGTATAAGAGCTCACTAGCAGGAAATGGCAGTTTCCTTGATTCTGACTGAGCATGTTCTTTGAAACTCAGTGCTTGAATCTGAAAGGTTGAGCATTGATCTTATTGCTAAATTCAGTACATCAGAAAGACATGCAAAAAGATGAGACTGAGTTATAAGTGGCATAAAGAAAGGTGGCGGCTGGACCCCTTTGTCACTTATCGGTTTGGAATGGAACACTTTGTGTTGACGGTCTTGTTATTCCGTTGATGCTGCAACCTAGCAGTAGTTGTATCATAACTGCATGGTGAAGCTAAACATTGCAAGCTGTGTTGGCTACGGTGATCATGGATTATGTCACCATTTCCTCTATCATGTGCCCCCCCCCCCCCCCTCCTTCTTGCAATGGCCTAAAATATTCCTCTAGCTCTGCCACCAAACTGCGGCGCAATTCATCTGCCTTTTTTTGCCACTTATAACTCATTCAATCACATCAAATGTCAATGGGAAGAAAACAAATGAAGTCAAGTGAGATATTGAGTGAGAATGTAGAATTGAGTAAACCTTATTAGGAAGAAACACAAAACCAGCGAATCTTTAGCATTGATCTTATGGGTTTTTCACAGGAGCTACGAATTTGTGGTATAGAATTGTGAAAAATGTAAAACCCGAGACTGTAAAATCGAAGTTCCACTGTATAGCATGTATGCAGAATTTTGCAGCTGAAATTAAATTTCATTGCACAATGAATGAAAACATTACTGTTGAGTTGAAGTGCAAAGTTTCAAACAAAGCAAGCTTTTTTATCATCTAATGACAAAAAATTACAGTTGAACCCTAGGACAACTGCACACATAGTATCTGCTACCCTTCATCACTACAAATATTTAACAAGTCACCAACATCATCTGTTTCAAGCATCAGGCCCTTGGACCTGCTTTGAACCTTACACTTCATTGACTGTTGCTCTCTCAATCTGATCTCCAATCTGCCCATTCTAAAGAAGCCTTTAAGCTGATGGTTGCACAGTGATCTTCATAAGTGTGCATCTCTCATCCATTCTACATGAAATCTCAACTTCTGTCAATATTACAAGGTACTATTATGTAGGCTGTAAATGTTAAGTGATTACTATGTAACTCTGTATCACAAGCTGCCTCCTCTAGTTACTCTAGTAATCAATGAAAGGAACTGAATTTTTAAAAAAGGGAAAAAAATGGATTCTATTTTTCTTTGCTGGGAAGGAAACTTATCCTGCACAATATTCATTAGGTTGATAAGAGCAATCCTTAGCTACTAACTTCAAATGATCCTGTGACGCTGAGTATATCCAAATGGTAATAAATAAAAATATCCAATAAGTAATGATAGAAACATGTAAAGAAAGAATGTAGAGCAACTGAAGTGACACATTCATGAGATACTAGATCTGTGTTTGTGTAACATTGCATTCAGATTTAGTTCAACTATGATTATGTAAATGTCCTCAAATGAAAGAATGAGAAGAGGACAACATGTGGAAAAAGAAAGTTTTTTTTGCTGAATTTTCTGACTAATATTGTTCACATAAATAGATCTATTTTTCTACTCCTGAGTGAACATGTTAATTAATTCATTTTATTTCAAACAGCCTGTCTAGGAGGACTAGGAGGAAAACCCCAACCTGTTTACTGTATTAACAATGAACTGCCACTGTCCACTTAATACTGGGTGTTTTTAAAAAGAATATCAGAGTTTAAGACTTTGTAGCATTTATTACATTCAATATACGATTATAAATAATACATCAAATGAAAGATCAACTCAAACAGTTTTTCTTACAAGTGCTCAATGTGAACATAATTTGTATACAGCACACATCAAGTCAACAGATGAGTTCTTCCAAAAAGTGATTAGTGTGTGTGGAATAATTGTTGCAACAACTGCTTCAGTCCTGTTTCTTAAGTCTGGTAGACCAGCTGGTAGCAGAGGTACATATCCACGATCCTTTATGAAACCGCAAGATAAAAATTGCATGGCATCAGATTGTGTGCATGTAGAGGCCATGTGAAACTATTTTTGTCATGAAGCCTCTTGTGGCCAGTTCAACGGCCAGATCCAGTGTTGTTTAACCAATCAAATACTGAGTTATGCCAGTGAGGCAGTGCACCATCTTGCTGTCAAATAAACTCCTGTGGTTCAACCTCTTACAATTCAGGAAATAGCCATAGTCGTAACATATCAAGATAAGAAACACCAGTTACAGGTGTTTCAATAAAAAGAAAGACCCCATAAACTCTCTGCCGGAATGTGGCAAAAAAAAAAAAAAAAAAAAAAAAAAAAAAAAAAAAAAAAAAAAAAAAGAAAAAAAAACAATTTTTGGAGGTCTTGTTGGAGCTGTACTATTCTGTGAGAATCTGCTGGCTCCCATATGCCCACATTATGTGTGTTCAAACTTCCATTTAAGTGAAAAGTTGACTCATCACAAAGTGACACAATCCAGAGAATCATCATCACCACATAGCAACATTTTGTTTGAAAAGTTGGCATCTAAACTGTAGTCTGTTAGCTTTAGAGGTTGTAAAGCCTTAAAACCCAACATTTACTTTGAAACACCTACTTCTATTTAGGTTTCCCCCAGAAAGTTATCATGAAATATGCTACCATAGAAAAAGCTGCTAACCCCAAGTTATATCGAATAGCCTCTACTGGTAGCTGAATATTTACTTGAATACATTGAAAACTTATGTACTATATGTATAAAGATTAAATTTGATTTCATTTTTTTAATTTATCCCTGAATAAAACACACAGTTGGGTGAATATAAATAAAAGACACTGGCAGGATATTGAGCACCAGAAATATATATTTAGTGGTGAGCGAGAGAGACATGTGTCTCATTATCTTGGCTATTCTCTTTTGCATAACAAATACCTCTTTCTGAGACACTCCAAAGTGGAATGTGATATGGAGCACTGACTGTTCTACAAGTTACAAACATTTTAGTGTTTTGATGTTACAGACATTACTCCTGAGTAATGTCTGTGCATAGCACAAACTGCTCAGTCTATTTACTGATTTTTTTTATGTATTCCCCACCATAAACTGTCATCAGTCTACACTCTATGGAGTTTAGTGATTAACTCTTGGTTTGTAGACATATTTTCAAACTTGACATTCCCTCTCTGTGATAAAACTGTATGTGATGAGCTAAAATTTGTATACTCAGTTTTGTCATTATTCAGTAACAGTCTGTTCATGTTTAACCAACTTGTAGATTGTATCAGAAATCATTTATGGAAATCATTAACACAGTGATTTTAGTATAGGTTATTGGTGTCGTCAGCAAGCAAAACTGTTAGGTCTTTCTGAATGCTTTGGAGCAGAACACTGATAAACCTGTCAGGCCTTTAGGTCTAGCAGTACAGTGCATGCCTGGAAACTGAAAGGTTGCAGAATCAGATCTCAGTCACAGCATTGATTTTTTTCAGTCCATCTTTAACCTAGTCTTCACCTCCTAATGATGTGAAGACTCACTAAAAATTACACATGATTCTGATTCCACATTACACTGTAGGTTCCTTTCCAAACACTGGATAACTGTGGTATGTTAGGGACCTACAAGTTGCCAGTGACATCCAGGGGACCTGAAGAGTGACCTACATGAATGCCAGTTTCAGTTGGATGAGGATGTGCAAGAGTGGATGCAGTTGTGGATCCATCAGTAGCTGACTGCATGCTATGTTACAAATGTTTCTAAAGTGTTCCAACATTAGCACTACCTGTAATGCAATATTGAGATTTGAAGAAAAGGAACACACCAATAGATGAGGTTTTGGTAGAAGATATTAAAACTGGTGGGTACTTGTAGAATTATTAAGAGAATGTCTATGAAAGGAGACAACTCCAAGAATTGGAAAAAAAATTGAAAAACATGCAATATGCTGTAATTAGACCTCTCCATAAAACTGGAGGTGCTACAAACACTATCTATTCTGCCTATCATGGCATTAACAATATTTGTTTCTGAAAAAGACTGTATAACATGGTACTAGAAATCCTTGGACACCTGGTCAGGATGCAGGAGCCTAGAGATTTGTTGCAATTTCCTTTAAGTTGCAAAGAAATGTATTTAACACCAGTGAGGTGTTAATCCTGTATGTGTCAGAGCATTTCTGTGCCAACTTCATGTGACATTTGTAGACAATTTGTTTATTTAGCACAATATTATTTTGAGTCCTGTTGGGCCATGATTCAGCACAAAAACTAATTTAGTTCATTTTTTGTGTATATTGTAAGTGCAATTTTTCCCATTTTTCTGTTACTGTAACAACAGTTGTAGAATATACAAAATGCCAGACACATGTGCAGCCACTACAGTTGAGACTGTTGCTGCTGTATTGGAATATGTAACTAAGTCACTGCCAGTTAATGCTGACCAGAAAGAATGCAATGAGGAATTACATAGGCAAGTAGAAGTATTGCAAGGCATTCAACAGAAAGTAAAATCGGAGTTGAAAAGAATGTAGGATGTTATTGTGTTTAATAATGATTTTATAGCTATCACAAAATCGAATAATTGGTCAGAAGAGAACAATTGTGAGTGGGGCTAAAACATATGTGGTGTACCATGAAACATTTGGTAAGACAGAAACTTTCCAGTAGTTTGCTAATGGCCTGTGTCAGTGCTACCAGAAACAGAATGTCATATGATTCCTCAGGGAAAAATTTAATAGTTTGGCACAGAAGCACAGTAAATCATTGGGATTCTTCTTGGATATGGGTAATCCACATTGTCATGTCATGCAGAGTCAGGATGGAGAATTCATCTGATCAATCTGAGGCTATAAAAATGTCTGGATGTAAGGGCCATCTTCAGAATCAGTGTCTTGAATCAGAGTGCTAAAAATGTGGCCAAGTCAGACATAAATCATAGGATTCTAAAAATAAGAAACAGGAAATGCAAATGGAATCCACTGCATGATGGAAAGCATTCCCAGCAGGACATAATACTGCACAGATGTATGCAGAGATGGAATGCTGCTTGTTACGCTTGGTATAGGGTAAGCAACATAAGATTTTAGTAGACTCAGGTGTGCACATGCAGTCATTAGTCTGGGCCCCTTAGGCAGGAAGACACTTAGCTCTCCACATAACATATTATCTGAGGTAGGTGACAATTATCTGAAGTAATTAGTGCTTGACTTTAGCATTGGAGGCTAGAGTTTTTGTGAACACAGGGAAGTGTTGTCACATTTTGGTGAAGGGTATTCTGCAATTCTCGAACTAGGCGTCTTTGGTAAATGTCATGCTAAAATTATGTTTTATGGAGAAATTTTGTTTCCACTGAACAATAACACCAAGTAAGGCAATGACACAAGGTGCACTTATGTAGGTGCTGCCAACTGAAGTGCGAACAAATATTCTAAGGATTGGTTCTCATGTTAATATAACATCAGGCACAAGAAGTTAGTTTCGATTTCTGTAGGTACCTATTTACCACAAGAAGTATTGTGTGTGGTAGAACCACTACAGGGTATTGAACACTTGGATAAAATGCATTGGTTTGTTCACAGAAGTGTACAGCATATTAGTAATATAAATGGTGAGTTTATAGTTCCTGTTACCCTACATAATTTTGGCATAGATGGGGTTAGTCTGCCAAAGAGCTTAAAAGGGCTTTTGATGCTTTGGATGAAGAACATATTGACCCATGTGATGACCAAAGCTACAAACAAACTTCCAAAAATGTGAATCACTTACAAGGGAGTGACTGATAAGCATTGGAAGCTTTACTACTAAAATTCATGGATTTGCTGAATACAAATGGCACAATAGTAGTGAGACTTGTCATACAACACTGGATACCCACATGCAACAATATTTTGGTCTACAGGCCACCATACTCTGTACCAAAGCATCTGCAGCTGTTGTACATTTACATCTACATCCATACTCCACAAGCCATGTGATGATGTGTGGCAGAGGGTACCTTGAGTTCCTCTATCGGTTCTCCCTTCTATTCCAGTCTTGTATTGTTCATGGAAGGAAAGATTGTCTGTATGCCTCTGTGTGGGCTCTAATCTCTCTGATTTTATCCTCATGGTCTCTTCGCGAGATATACGTAGAATGGAGCAATATACTGCTTGACTCCTTGATGAAGGTATGTTCTCGAAACTTCAACAAAAGCCCGTACTGAGCTATTGAGCGTCTCTCTTGCAGAGTCTTCCACTGGAGTTTGTCTATCATCTAAGTAACGCTTTTGTGATTACTAAATGATCCTGTAACGAAGTGTGCTGCTCTCCGTTGGATCTTCTCTATCTATTCTATCAACCCTATCTGGTACGGATCCCACACCGGTGAGCAATATTCTAGCAGTGGGCAAACAAGTGTACTGTAATCTACTTCCTTTGTTTTCGGACTGCATTTCCTTAGGATTCTTCCAACGAATCTCAGTCTGGCATCTGCTTTACCAACAATTAATTTTATATGGTCATTCCATTTTAAATCACTCCTAATGCCTACTCCCAGATAATTTATGGAATTAACTGCTTCCAGTTGCTGACCTGCTATATTGCAGCTAAATGATAAAGAATCTTTCTTTCTATGTATTCACAGCACATTACACTTGTCTACATTGAGATTCAATCGGCATTCCCTGCACCATGCGTCAATTCATTGTAGATCCTCCTGCATTTCAGTACAATCTATCATTGTTACAACCTCTCGATATACTACAGCATCATCCACAAAAGCCTCAGTGAACTTCTGATGCTACCCACAAGGTCATTTATATATATTGTGAATAGCAACGGCCCTACGACACTCCCCTGCGGCACACGTGAAATGCCTCTTACTTCAGAAGACTTCCCTCCATTGAGAATGTAATCCTGCGTTCTGTTATCTAGGAACTCTTCAATCCAATCACACAATTGGTCTGATAGTCCAAATGCTCTTACTTTGTTCATTTAACAACTGTAGGGAACTGTATCAAACACCTTGTGGAAGTCAAGAAACATGGCATGTACCTGGGAACCCAAGTCTATTGCCCTCTCAGTCTCTTGGATGAATAGCACAAGCTGGGTTTGACGTCTTTTTCGAAACCCGTGCTGATTCCTACAGAGTAGATTTCTAGTCTCCAGAAAAGTCATTATATAATATGTGTTCCAAAATTCTACAACTGATCAATGTTAGAGATATGGGTCTATAGTTCTGCACATCTGTTTGACGTCTTTTCTTGCAAACGGGGATGACCCATGCCCTTTTCCAATCCTTTGGAACACTATGCTCTTTTAGAGACCTATGGTACACCGCTGCGAGAAGTGGGGCAAGTTCCTCCGCATACTCTGTGTAAAATTGAACTGGTATCCCATCAGGTCCAGCGGTCTTTCCTCTTTTGAGTGATTTTAATTGTTTTTCTATCCCTCTGTCATCTATTTCGATATCTACCATTTTGTCACTTGTGCAACAATCTAGAGAAGGAAGTACAGTGCAGTCTTTCTCTGTGAAACAGCTTTGGAAAAAGACATTTAGTATTTTGGCCTTTAGTCTGTCATCCTCTGTTTCAGTACCATTTTGGTCACAAAGTGTCTGGACTTTTGTTTTGATCCCCCTACCGCTTTGACATAAGATCAAAATTTCTTAGGTTTTTCTGCCACGTTAGTACATAGAACTTTACTTTCGAATTCGCTGAATGCCCCTCCTCACACTACATTTTGCTTCATGTAATTTTTGTTTGTCTGTAAGGCTTTGGCTATGATGTTTATGTTTGCTGTGAAATTCCATTTATTTTCTGTAGCAGTTTTCTAATGTGGTTGTTGTACCTCGGTGGCTCTTTTCTATCTCTTACGATCTTGCTTGGCACACACTCATCTAATGCATATTGTACGATGGTTTTGAACTTTGTCCACTGATCCTCAACACCATCTGTACTTGAGATAAAACTTTTGAGTTGAGCCATCAAGTACTCTTAAATCTGCTTTTTGTCACTTTTGCTAAACTGAAAAATCTTCCTACCTTTTTTAATATTTCAATTTATGCCTGAAATCACTGATGCTGTAACCACTTTATGATTGCTTATTCCCTGTTCTGTGTTAACTGTTTCAAATAGTTCGGGTCTGTTTGTCACCAGAAGGTCTAATATGCTATCACCACGAGTAGGTTCTCTGTTTAACTGCTCAAGGTAGTTTTCAGATAATGCACTTAAAAAAAATTCACTGGATTCTTTGTCCCTGCCACCCATTATGAATGTTTGAGTCTCCCAGTCTATATCTGGTAAATTAAAATCTCCACCCAAAACTATAACATGGTCAGGAAATCTACTTGAAATATTTTCCAAATTTTCCTTCAGGTGTTCTGCCACAACAGTTGCTGAGCCAGGAGGCCTATAGAGACATCCAATTACCATGTTTGAGCCTGATTTAACCATGACCTTCAGAGTTCATTGATCAGCAAGCAGTAGAAGGAATAATAGAACATAATGATAGTCCTTGTGGTGTAAATGTCATCATTGTTCCAAAAAATCACCATATAGTACTAAGAAAAACAGATTCTATTGCAATTACCAATACTTGAACACAAAAACTGTTAGTGGTGTGTATTACATCCACAATATTACAGATATGTTGGACAACGTATGCCAAGGCAGCTGTTCTTCAATGACAGACTATGAAAAGCATATCTGACACTCAGCATGGGTAAATGCCTTTTTGTACAGATGGAATTTAACTACATCATGCATGTAATTGTTGGAGAAGGTGTGAAGATCAATCTCCAATTAATATCAGCGGTCTGTGACTTCTTGACACCATAAACAACATTGCAATTACAGTAGAGCCTCATTAATCCAACCTCAGATGGTCCAACTCCCTGCTTGGTCCGACTGTCCCTGTTTGTTTGCATGACTCATCATCTGCAAGACAGATCACTAGGCCATTGATTGTTGATAGGTGTAGTAGTTTGATGAGTTTTAGTATGAAATAACTTCTTTATAACTCAGTCAATAAATGTTACTGCGTATGTAATTGTTTTATAAATTAATGACAATGTTCCTTTTTCACATTAATGTGGGTGAAAATACAGTGTGGCATCAAATGAACATAAACACATGATGCTGTCTTTGGCTGAGAAATTGAAATTGCTTGAAAGATTAGATAAGGCTAGCCTCTTCAAAACACTGCAAGTGAGGTGGGCATCGGTGTGACAACTGTTAAAGACCAGAGAAAAAAATAGGAAAACTCTTGAAAGCCATACAAACCAAGATTGGTGATGAGAAGGGACTGAAAATACCCAAGACTTTGCAGAAGCCTAAAAGTGAAATTCTAAATAATGCTTTGAGGGTCCAGTTTGAGCAGAAGAGAAGAAAATAAATTCTATCATCTGACCAAAGAAAAAGCACTGATATTGCATGAAAAATTAATGGAAAAAATGAAAATGAAAGATTTACTGTGAATGAAGGCTGGTTACATTGGAGGAAAAAAAGATACGGCAATCGAAATGTAATTATTTCCAGGGAGATGCTGTTTGCTGATGAAACAGCTGCCAATTAATTTGTTTTGGAAACTGAGAATTAAAGAGCTTAATCTGACCAAGTGCATAACTTCAACACGTCTGGCTTAAACTACAAAATATTCGCTGCAAAAAATGATTCTGTAACAGTTACAAAACTTGCTTAAGATAGAATAACTACTGCTCTATATAGTGATGCTAATGGCAATCACAAGATACTGTGTCATTATGTTGCAGATCAATAAAAGCATTTCTCTGACAATCTGACCCTTTTTGTGCTCCAGCCACCCATGGGGGACAGATTAGTGAAGTTGTATTGCCCAATCACTCATAGTCCTACATAATTATTATCAAAATTTCATCAGGAATTCTGCTGAAATTGCGAACAATTGAATCATTTATTAAGGCAAGGTATAAAATTTGGGTGGGCGACAGAGTGCTGTAATGGGACACCCTCCTCTAACATTACCTCTCTTTAACAGAAGTAATCGATACCAAAATTGTCAAAGTTAGCGTAAGGAGGGCTATGCGTGATGTGTTCAGTGAATTCGAAAGTAAAATTCTATGTACCGACTTGACAGAAAATCCTAGGAAGTTCTGGTCTTACGTTAAATCAGTAAGTGGCTCGAAACAGCATATCCAGACACTCCGGGATGATTATGGCATTGAAACAGAGGATGATACGCGTAAAGCTGAAATACTAAACACCTTTTTCCAAAGCTGTTTCACAGAGGAAGACCGCACTGCAGTTCCTTCTCTAAATCCTCGCACAAACGAAAAAATGGCTGACACGGAAATAAGTGTCCAAGGAATAGAAAAGCAACTGAAATCACTCAACAGAGGAAAGTCCACTGGGCCTGACGCGATACCAATTCGATTCTACACAGAGTACGCGAAAGAACTTGCCCCCCTTCTAATAGCCGAGTACCTCAAGTCCTTAGAGGAACGTAAGGTTCCAAATGATTGGAAAAGAGCACAGGTAGTCCCAGTCTTCAAGAAGGGTCGTCGAGCAGATGTGCAAAACTATAGACCTATATCTCTGACGTAGATCTGTTGCAGAATATTAGAACATGTTTTTTGCTTGCGTATCATGTCGTTTTTGGAAATCCAGAATCTACTCTGTAGGAATCAACATGGATTCCGGAAACAGCGATCGTGTGAGACCCAACTCGCTTTATTTGTTCATGAGACCTGGAAAATATTAGATACAGGCTCCCTGTTCGATGCTATTTTCCTTGACTTCCGGAAGGCGTTCGATACAGTTCCGCACTGTTGCCTGATAAACTAAGTAAGAGCCTACAGAATATCAGACCAGCTGTGTGGCTGGATTGAAGATTTTTTAGCAAACAGAACACAGCATGTTGTTATCAATGGAGAGACGTCTACAGACGTTAAGGTAACCTCTGGCGTGCCACAGGGGAGTGTTATGGGACCATTGCTTTTCACAATATATATAAATGACCTAATAGATAGTGTCGGAAGTTCCATGTGGCTTTTCCCGGATGATGCTGTAGTATACAGAGAAGTTGCAGCATTAGAAAATTGTAGCGAAATGCAGGAAGATCTGCAGCGGATAGGCACTTGGTGCAGGGAGTGGCAACTGACCCTTAACATAGACAAATGTAATGTATTGCGAATACATAGAAAGAAGGATCCTTGATTGTATGATTATATGATAGTGGAACAAACACTGGTAGCAGTTACTTCTGTAAGATATCTGGGAGTATGCGTGCGGAACAATTTGAAGTGGAATGATCATATAAAATTAATTGTTGGTAAGGCGGGTACCAGGTTGAGATTCATTGGGAGAGTCCTTAGAAAATGTAGTCCATAAACAAAGGAGGTGACCTACAAAACACTCGTTTGACCTATACTTGAGTATTGCTCATCAGTGTGGGATCCGTACCATATCGGGTTGACGGAGGAGATAGAGAAGGTCCAAAGAAGAGCGGCGCATTTCGTCACAGGGTTATTTGGTAACCGTGATAGCATTACGGAGATGTTTAGCAAACTCAAGTGGCAGACTCTGCAAGAGAGACGCTCTGCATTGCGGTGTAGCTTGCTCACCACGTTTTGAGAGGGTGCGTTTCTGGATAAGCTATCGAATATATTGCTTCTCCCTACTTATTCCTCCCGAGGAGATCACGAATGTAAAATTAGAGAGATTCGAGCACGCACGGAGGCTTTCAGATAGTCGTTCTTCCCACGAACCATACGCGACTGGAACAGAAAAGGGAGGTAATGACAGTGGCACGTAAAGTGCCCTCCGCCACACACCGTTTGGTGGCTTGCAGAGTGTAAATGTAGATGTAGATGTAAAAATATTTTCGAATCTTGTATAGGTGAACATTATCTCAGATATTTAACTAAATGAATTTCATAAGATTTTGTATATGATGTATTACATTTCAGGCTAAAATCTATAAAAAGAAATTACTTTATTATAATAGATACATATTAACTCTGTATGTACAGTTAAAGAAGTTAATTATTGTGAAGAGACTGAAACTCTACTAGTGATGTGTGGGAGGGTAAGATTACAGTGTCAAACAGCATTTGAAACATCGAAACAAGTATTGATATCAGATCCAGTACTGATCCTTATTCTCATGTGATCCCAGCAGCAGTGCAGTTGGTTGAATCTTGAGTAAAAAGGTAGATGATAAAGTACACCCAGTAGCTTATGCATTTAGACAACTGAATAGGGTGGAAGGGAACTACTCCATTACAGAAAAGGAGATGGTATCAGTTATTTACAGAATCAACTATTTTTGCTGCTATTTGTATGATCAACTAATTTGATTGTTGGGATTAAAATATCCTTCTAGAAGACTGATGAGATGGACACTCAAACTGAATGAATTTGACTATAAAGTTATTCATAAACTTGGTAACAAGCATACAACTGCAGATACTATAAGTAAATAAAATCGAAAAAATTGAAGAAAAAAAAATGTAGTGCTGTAAACACAAGCCAAGATGTGGTCGAATGGCAGAAGGCATAAGCACCTGTCATAGGCTATCAGAATTTGGGTCACAGCTTTATTTCATGATGCATGATTGCTTACTCTGTGGATCAATGAACTGCAGACCACACATGGTAGTTCTGGCGCATTCAGGGATGAGATTTTGAAAAAGTGCATGACCACATTTTAGTAAGTCATGGAAGTCACAGAACAATGGATAGATAACTCACAGGGAAATTCTGATAAAGACTAGGAGAATTTATGTGGAATAATATGTGAAAGACTGCATACTATGTGTGCAGGGGGCTAACCTTAGTCATCATAAAATTCTGTTACAAAGGTTACCGGATGCATCGAAACATTTTGAAATGATTGGGCTACATATTTTAGGACCATTTAACATGACACCAGGAGTGAATAAGCATACATTAACAACAATAGATCATTTATCATGGAATATAACAGTGATAGCAATTCCAGACCAATAAGTTAAACTAGTAGCAAAAGCAAAGGTAAATAGTTGGATCCTTCATTTCGTGTACTGGATACCATAATTACTTAAAAGTGTACAAATTTTGTGTCCAATTCAATGAAACAGTTGTGTCATTTGCTTCACATTTGAAAACTCTGAACCAGTCCTTTTCATTCACAAGCAAGTGGACAAAGAGGGAGGGTGCATAAAACCCATTTCTAAAATGTTAAGCCACTACATTAATAGTCAACACAAAGATTGGGATACATACCTTGAGTTCATAGTCTCGAAATAAAACTCAAAGTCCATACAAGTACCAATCTCTTGCCATATCAAGTGGTTTATGGCAGAAAGATCTCACCACCATTCAACATAATAAAACCCAAACTTGTAGCTAACAGTGAGTCAGTAAAGGAATTTGCAAAATGATTACATAGAGTTTGGCAAAGACAGAAGCAAGCCAACACAAAAGCCTCAGAACATCAGAAGCATATACAAAAACTGCTGCAGTATAGAATTGGTCAATGGATACTGCTAACAAACCCATATACCCTTAAGGGTAAAACTAAGAATATTTAAACCAAGTACCATGGACCACACCAAATCACTGAAGTGACTTCACCTGTAAATGTTTAGTTACAATTGCCAACAATTTATGTGAGTAGGTTCAAGCCATTCACATGAGTCATGGATGCATTGCTGCAAGTCACATCAGCTGTCCCAGTAATAAAGGAAGCATTTAATAAATTTAGGAACCAGTTGCCAAATGTCAGTCAGATTGCACACAGTGTACGTTATACATTGAGATCAGGAGATATATAGTCTCTGATAGGGTTTTTATGTTGTTTGTAGAGTTATTTTGTACATTCATTGCCTTTATTTTTTTGTGTTACTGTTGATTTATTGGTGTATTATCTATCATGGGGTTTGGAAGTTTTTTCTGTCCATTGTTTTTTCAATAAATAGGGTAAAAGCTTTTCTTTTCTCCTCATGTATATGCATTTCTGAGAAAGGACAAAATTGATAAAGGTTCCTTTCTCTTAGATGGCACAGATGTCTGGGAGGATTATCATGACTGAACTTCAGCAGGGAAGAAATACTGAATACACTTCATAACCATCCTCTAAATTCTAGACTCTTGTTCTCCAGACAGCAGGCAGACATTGAGATTAATTTTTGGCATATCAGAAGTAACAAATGAGGTTTACAAGTTACAAAATGTATTTTCAGAATTATGCAAGAAAGAAAAGAGAGAGAAAGTTCTAGAAAAAATACATGAGTATCAAGAGCTGAGACTCTCATATGGGATATTGAGAACAGTTGAAACAACTAACAGAAGCAGTACCACAGACACAAAAGTAAAGAGAAGGAGGGTGATTGGACACACAAGGGAAGTTACTGAAAACAATGTTTGGCACAGTGGACAATGAAGATGTACAAAACCTGAACAACATGGTGGGCAAATACAGGTAATAGCAGACACCTACAAAACCACAGCAGAATGGCATACTGTGCAACTATCAAACCTGGAGCAACATGTGTTAAATAATATGAAGAGGTACAAGAGCTGATTACAGAATTAGAGCAGTGCACAAGAAATACTACGTGGACAATCAATAACAAACTAGAAAGAGCACAGACTTGGTTAAGTGGACTGGATGGAAGAATGACCATAGCCAGGCTGTTGTGAACATTAGCAGATTAGCCTCAATGACACAAGAATAGAAGCAGCAGAATAGAAAGCTACAGGAAGTGGTTTATGGCAAATCACAGGGGCAACTGTGTTCTGCACTGTTGCCTCCACAACAATTCTTAGTAGGATTACACCAGGCACAAAATGAATTTCCCACAGAATGCAGCATATAGTACAATTAACTGAGAAGAACTTAGCAGTATTCTATCATATAGTAACTGCCAAAGTGAATACTGATAGAGCAAGACTTCATACATCAATTCGATTTCCAATAGTGGACATGAATGCATGTGTTTTATTGTTCACAGATATTAAGTAAAATTGGAAACTGTAGGCAATTTTGGAACAGAGGACCCTTATGTTTTCATGTCACTGAAAGACTTGTGAGAATGTTTGAGAGAAAGCATTACGATTTGTCAATCCAGAGTGATACAGACTACTGCACAGGCAACTGAAGTACAGCTGTTATTAGGGAAAATGGAAGTAACAGAGTGCAAGAGAGAAGTCTTGGCTCCACAACCTCATTTCCAGAAAGTGGGAGCACATTGAATTTACCCAAGATTCTCACTGGAAGTCTTATTCATGATTTACGATGAGAAAGGAAAAACGATGCCCATGACAAAAATAGAATTATGGAATAGTAGTATATTGATAAATGGTATAATTTCTGATATAGCAGGGGCACAGTTCCGCATTCCAGCTACAGTCACTGGTATGACTACAATCAAGTGATCACATCCTATATTTAGTGGCCCAAAAAACTTTTAGAAATGTTACAAGCACAAAACTTAACTTCCCTAAACTACATCTTGGATCCTGACCCATTACACTCACTGAACAATCTTATAATATTGAAGAGAGGTCAAATTTCTGCAGAAAAAAAAAAAGTTTCAGCATATCCAGCCATTTCGAAACAAACAGCACTATAACATCACAACTATTAATACTACAACTACCAGCAATTCCATGATTCTATTAGCAGTTTGCATACTCTGTGTTTGCTTCAAATGTGAAACTGCCCATCACTCTGAGTTAGCAGTACATCAGACACCTGTTGAGTGGCTTACTGGTGTAAACAAGGGACAGAAAGTGCAACTTAATAAAATTATGAATTTGGTTAGTATATAAGGAGTTGACAGGGACAACATAGAATTAAGAAACAAAACAAGGACTTCATGAATTAGCTTTCAAAAACATCTAAATTATAAAATTTGTACAGTGTGTAATTGACCATGTAACATAACATGTGAGAGTGTTTCAAAAGCAAACAGAGAAAAATTTGAGACACATTTTTGAAAGAGAATGGGAGTGTTCCATCACAGAACCACATACTGAGTGAACGTGTGGTGGCATGTATGCATGTCACAAACAATTTTTTGTAGATCCGACAATGACAGCAAGATTCTGTTGAAACTGGTCACTGTGAAATAAAATACAAACACCAAGTGATCTTGGCTGCAGAAGATTCTCCTATTCACTAAAATTATGGGATTCCTATGCCATATACAGTTTGTAATGTCATCATCAGTTTGACAAAACCTGCAATTCTGTCTCTTGATGTCCATTTTAATTGCAGTTATAAAGTATGGGATTCATGTCTATTGGACTAACATGTTATACTCAAGTATTTATGAAAATTCTACACTTTCCCAAATTATTTCACAACATATTGAAACATTATTTGTGTATTTCAGTGTAAAAGTTTTGGGTCATAAAAATTAGTTACCTATAGATTTCACTTTACATAAGTTATAGCAAATGGCACATGGTTCAAATATTTTTCCATATGCAATAATTCATACAATATTTCAATTTATTGTTCACTAAAAACTGTTGTTATTTAGTAAATATACAATTAACTTTTTCATAAACAATTCAGTATTTTGCAAAAGCTAAATATGTACTCTTCTTTCAATTTGGCACATTTTATAATCCCAAAATTTCTGTTTTACAGCTTCATAAAATAAGTTTTACCAAATATTCCTTTGAATTTTTCAAGAGTGAAAGAAGATAAGTTTACACAAAATTGTTAATAACACAAAAACCTGATGTCATTACAATCATTAATTTGGACAATACAGCTTCTAGAACATACTACAAGTGCTTGTTTTGGTATACAGAACTGAATACAGTACATGCCAGATGATCAGTCAGTAGTAGGTAGTCATGAGTCATTACGTGCATTAGCCTTTGTTTCAGCATGCCTACAGCACCTCTTTTGTCTCATAAAGGCATGAGCAAACAGTTCTCTTTAGTGCTAAAAAGCTGAATGGAGTATTATTATTGTTGTGTCAAGTTAAAACGTGAAATCAAATGTGCTGTGATATCATGAAAAAGTGTCTTTACTTTGTCAGTAAAAACCTTGAGGCCTGAGATCATCTCCTAGGAAAGGAATGAGCACTGTATTTATGGCAAACATGAAAGTAAATGATTTCTTTTCCTTGAACTTAAAAAAAAAAAAAGAAACATACTACATGTGCAATGTGTGAGCTAGAAGAATGCATAACTTGAACACAATGCCTGATGGCAGAAGGCATTGGTCACATTTCAGTGGTGCCAGTTGAGTCTATCAGTAGATCAGGTTTCACTAAGCATGACCTGCACCTCAATAGGTATGGGAAGGGGAGGCTGGCAAAGCTTATAGGTGACAGTGTAGTGGGTGGTGGTGGGATCACTCATGGAAATTCCTGTAGTAGTTGGTGTCAGAGCTGCAGATTTTTTAGATTGAAGTCATCTGATAGGTATAACTGCTTAAAGGAAGTCCCTCTAAGTAAGAGATCACCTTCAGAGGACATCTTGTTTCCAAGTAAAGAAGGAATTAGTATATTTCTTCAAAATATAAGAGGTATTAAAGTTAGTGAACTGTTTAGAGATGTTGACTCTGAAATTAATGGTGTATTGGAGCACCACTTAAATAATTTGACAATTCAGAGGCTTCCTTCACCAAGCTACAGATTAACTGGCTGTTTTTCAAGCAGTTCCTTTTGGGGTGGGGGAGTGGCCATGTACATAAAAAACGGTATTCCATTTCAGTCCACAGATGTATCACGGCACTGCTCTGAACAGATATTTGAATGTTGTGCAGGGGCAGTTGAATTTAGTGAAACTAAACTTCTAATTTTTGTTGTTTATAGGCCCCCTAATACTGACCTCAGAGCATTCCTGCTCAAGTTAGAGAGGGTTCTTGATTCACTCTATAGGAAGTACCAGAAATTAATTATACCTGGTGACTTCAATATTAATTTTGTATATCTCCTAAATTCATATGATCTGATCCATATTTTTTTCCAACTAGGGTGCAGTGGAACAGTAGCATGGCAACAGACAATATTTTTATTTATTCTTCATTACTAGATGGGCTTTCTGCTAGTAAGAGGGTGAATGGCCCTTCAGACCATGATGAACAAATTTTGACACTAAAAGGTTTTTGTGCTCAAAAGAATGTAGTAAAGTTAATCTAACAGCAACAGAGAGTTTTTTAAACCTTGTCAAGGAACAAGAGTGGCAGGATGTTTATAGTGCCGATATCATAGATGACAAATATAATGGTTTCCTTAACACATTTCTCATGCTCTTTGAGGTTGCTTTCCATTAGAATGTTGTAAGTGGGGTACTAAAGTGCGCGTCATTTATGTTGGTGGCCAAGTTTAGGTTCGTTTTGCGCATCCAACGTCACAAAACACAGTCAGCGAATGAACAGAGAACGACGTTGCCACATCTCGACTGCCGTGCAGAGCATGGACGAGTGTCTTCAGTTTTAGAAACGTTCAGTCATAAATAAAGTAATAGAACAAAAGCAATGTCTTGATAGCAGACATTCTTTTATAGAAAGTTTGGAAAAAGCATTCTTTACACCAATCGCTTCATATTCTATTAATTAATTAAACCAAACAAGCAATAAGACTCCTAATTCAGGCAATAGCAAGGAAAGGTGTTTGTATCACTCTCACAAACCGCTTTGTCGCAATAAAGAACTGCGGTAATTGTTTATTTCCTATTGTACTTAATGAAGCGTGAGTAATTCATAGTCATACCAACATTGTTTGTCAGTATTTTGCGTGACGTGTTATAGTCCTCATGAAATTTTGTGGTCAGATGAGGTGCGTTAGCGTAATGGTTAAGGTGTTGGGCTGCTATGCGAAAGGTTGTGAGTTCAAACCTTGTGTAGTGCTTAATATTTTCATTATTTAAAAAGAATATCGAAGTGCCTTACTTCACAAATTATATTCGTTTGAATGCAATTTTTTGAAATTTCTAGTGCTTTGTCTCTTCATTAACCCTTTCGCTGCTGCAGACACGTGCTTCCCGCATTCCGCGCTGTGCGCGATTTTGTCACCACTGCACTGCTCGCCTGTGCAGACACATGGTGTTCCCACTGCTTTGACACACTTATCATTCGATTTCACAAAAACTATTTGGACCAAAAATTTGATTTTTACACGTCTTCTTGACTGATACCTGCCCCCCATAAATGACTTAATTTTGTTTCGATGTTCAATGCAGTTATTATGCAGCATTAAATGTAGTAAACCATTGCACGAAATTTTGAAGAGTTTGCAGAGGTAGAAGTCCATAGTGTATACTTTCCCTATGGTCGATTTTAGTTGCCACAATGTTGAGAATGAAATGTGGACAAGATACCTAAATTTCATATAAAATTTACTGTATAACAATATCTCATTTAATTTAAGTACGACATAGGTGTCGTATGTAATATTGAGAAATATTCCGTCTTTCGCGACTGTAATAAAAGTATTATTTACACCGGACGCGTTTGGCTTTATTTTAAAGCACTTCAATCAAGGAAAGGTATGGCACATACACAATGGTACTCATGTCCTCTTTCTTGTTTTTGCCCCACAGTCGCAGTTTTACCGATGGCACTGAAATATATTCCTTTTCTGCAACTGTAATAAGGGACTTATTTAGACCACGCGTTTCTCTCTTTTGAAGCATCTTCAGTGGACAGTATTTTGTCTCCTCCATTGCCAAGTCACCTTTCGTAGTTTTGTGCTGCGGTAACACAACATTCAACGTTTGTGTTGGCAGATCAGTGTTTTAGCAAATTAATGATTTTTGTGTGTGCCACACACAAAAATTACATTTGACATAGCTCAGAGCACTTCACTGATAGACGGTATATTCAAGTCCTAATGTTTTTGTAAGTCCACAGTTTTGTTTAATGTATTTTGTCTACTTCCTTTTGATTGATTGAAGTGCTTTAAAATAAAGCCAAACGTGCTCAGTGTAAATAAAACTTTTGTTACAGTCGTGAAAGAAGGAATATTTCTCAATATTACATATGACACCTATGTGGTACTTAAATGAGCTATTGTTATACAGTAAATTTTATATGAAATTTAGGTATCTTGTCCACATTTCATTCTCAACATTGTGGCAACTAAAATCGACCATACGGAAAGTATACTCTATGGACTTTTACCTCTGCAAACTCTTCAAAATTTCGTGCAATGCTTTACTATATTTAATGCTGAATAATAACTGCATTGAACATCGAAACAAAATTAAGTCATTTATGGGGGGAAGGTATCAGTCAAGAAGATGTGTAAAAATCTAATTTTTGGGCCAAATAGTTTTTGTGGAATCGAATGATAAGAGTGTCAAAGCAGTCGGAACACGATGTGTCTGCACAGGCGAGCAATGCAGTGACAAAATCGCGCACAGCACGGAATGCAGGGAGCACGTCTTTGTAGCAGCGAAAGGGTTAATGCGGCCATGGTGGCTTTACTTCATGAACTGCGCGCTCCCCCCTACACGTAAGCTTGCGACTATGCTATACTATGGTGCTGCTTCTATTGGCGCGTGCGTCGTGTGCAACTGGCAACGCAGTAATCTCCCGCGTCTGGGCGGGTATCCGCGAGCCGCCAAGATAAAAGAATTGAACTATAGCAGTAAAAGGCTGCCCGGGTGGCTGACTAGTGGGATAAGGATATCACTTAGAACAAAGCAGGAATTATATCAAAATGTTAGAAGTAGTCACAATCAAGCTACAGTAGCTCATTACAAACAGTACTGTAAGGTGCTTAAAATGTTATTAGGAAGGCAAAGAGTGGTATGCAAATAGAATAACTAATTTACAGGATAAAATTAAAACCATATGGTCAGTTGTGAAGTAAGTGTCTGGTCAGCAGCGTAAGGTCAATGATGTAATGTCAGTTTGTAGTAAAAATATTTCTGTTACTGATAAATCAGATATATGTATCATTTTCTGAGCATTGCTGGTGAATTAAATAAAAATTTAGTTTCTACAGAGAACTACATAACTCTCTTGGCAAATGCCTTTGCGAGATTGATGTCTGAAATACTACTTTGTGATACAGACAAGGGGGAGATTGCGTCAATAATTAAATCACTGAAGACTAAGGACTCTCATGGATACCATGGAGTGCCTAGCAGAATATTAAAGTACTGTGCTGGACCATGTTAGCCTTGTATTTAGCCATATTTGTAATTTTTTCTTTAGAAATGGTCAGTTTCCTGAGTGGTTAAAGTACTCAGTAATAAAGCTGTTTTATAAAATGGAGAAAGGGATAATGCAGACAATTTTAGACCTATTTCTATGCCATCGTGTTTGCTAAAGCTATTGAAAAGGCTGTGTATGTAAGGATAACTGATCATTTTATATCACATGATTTGCTATCAAATGTACAGTTTGGCTTCAGAAGTTGTTTAACAACTGAAAATGCTATATTCTCTTTTCTCTGTGAGATACTGGATGGGTAAAACAAAAGGTTTCAAATGCAAGGCATATTTTTTGATTTAACTAAGGTGTCTAACTGTGTTGATCCCAAAATATTGCTCCAGAAGTTGGACCATTACCGATTACGGGCAGTAGCTCACAAGTGGTTCACCTCTTACTTTAGCAACAGATAGCAAAATGTCATTATTTACAGTGTTGAGAATGGTTGTGATGTGGGGTCTGAGAGGGGTACAGTCAAATGGGGGGGGGGGGGGGGGGGGGTTCCCCAGGGATCAGTTTTGAGGCCACTCCTGTTACTTATTTATATAAATGATATGCCCTCTAGTATTGTGGGTAACTCTAAAATATTTCTGTTTGCTGATGACATGAGCTTGGTAATAAGGGATGTTGTGTGCAACATTGCCTCAGTTTCAAATAGTGCAGTTCATGACCTAAGTTCATGGCCTGTAGAAAATAAACTAACACTAAATCACAGTAAGACTCCATTTTTGCAGTTTCTAACACACAATTCAACAAAACCTGACGTTTTAATTTCACAGAATGGACATATGATTAGTGAAACTGAACAGTTCAAATTTCTAGGTGTTCAGATAGATAGTAAACTGTCATGGAAACCCCATGTTCAGGATGTTGCCATTTTTACTATTCAAATGGTATCTGAAGTGAGTGATCATTCGACACTAAAATTAGTCTACTTTGCTTATTTTCATTCACATATTTCATATGGCATTATATTTTTGGGTAACTCTAGCCATTCTAAAATGATATTTTTGGCTCAGAAAGGGGTTGTTCGGGCAATAAATGGTATAATTTCATGAACCTTTTGTCGACCCCTGTTCACGAGTCTGGGTATTTTGACTTTGGCATTTGGATCGGACTTCCTTAACTCTTGTGCAGAAAGGTGTGCATTATACTGCTGCATCCATTTTCAATAAGCTACCATTAGAATTCAAAAATCTTAGCAGTAATCCACCACATGCTTTCAAATCAAAATTGAAGAGTTTCCTTGTGAGTCACTCATTCTATTCTGTCGAGGAGTTCCTTGATAAATTAAGCTGATTATTGTTGTACTGTTGATTACGTTTACTTAAACTTATGGCTTGACTTTTTTGGGTTCATAAACATTTTATTTTCATCTGTTATTACTTTTATGCTGTAATTTCATGTACTGATACATTCCATGACCTTGGAGGTTTGTTCCTCAATTTGGTCCTACGGAACTTGACATGTAAACAAATAAATACAAAATGGAAAGAGTTGTTTTTCATGCAGTTTTGGAAAGACTGTCATTACACCCACCTGGCACTGAGCCAAGCCAGGCATGATCACAGTGTCACAACCGGAATGCTAGATAGGTAGGAGAGCCGATACTCCAAATATCATGGCACACAACTAAGGTCAGTGCCAAACATCACTTGAGTGATATATCTGAACTGCCAATTCAGCCATATGACCTCACTTTGAAGGGAACATAATGCCATTCTGACCATTCTGGAAGGTACTGTAACAACACACAAATCTTAAATAAGAATTTTTGTAGCCTACTGACATTGTAGAAAGTGCTAAGCAGAAGAGCTGAAAGCCCCATCTGAGACCTTGAGGTGAAGTGCTGAAAGCTGATGAGCCATAAAACCAGGCCACATTCAATCATACTCTTCAAGGGATGGTAGCATTGCCATTGACAGACTGCTACAGATACAAATACTCAAGGTCCTGAGCCCTTTCCCTTTCCTGTTGCAGTGAGCCAACTTCAGGGTGGGACCTGTGTTGTGCTGACTGCCACTCACCATATCACTACTACCTTTGAGAAAGCACAGCCACTCTGGGCTGTTGGCCTTTGTGGCTGTGAGCTGCCAAACTCTCCTCCACTGATGTGAGGACTTTCGAGTCTACTACCATCGGCCCACTGTGAGCCAAACTGATGGTGTTTGGCACACTATTATACTGTCACTGAACAGGAGAGCTAGCTGCTGACCCCCCCCCCCCCCCCTCCCTCCCCAAATTGCATCCATTGCATTCCGCAGCCTTCCTTAGAGGCCATGACATAACTTTGCACCACCACTGCTGTCCCATGCACACACGTGTGTCTGTGTTGGCTGTTTTCAACAAAGGTCTTGTTGGCTGAAAGCTTATTTGTGACAGTCTTTTTGTTGCACCTATCTGTGACTCAGCATCTTCTCTATATGGAAAATAAATCTATAACAATGACCACATGATGTTCAGAAACATAGATTGTTTCAACTGAGTTTGACGATTCTGGTTCAACTATGCAAGTAAGTGTTTAATTTTACCACTCAGGTCCAAAATATTTTTGATGCAATAGGTATAGCTGAAATTTAACAATGACTAAAAAAATGTTGTGGGGGGAAAAAAATTCTGGTGACTGCTGAAAATTTGTAGTATATTATAATTATGCTGAGTATGAATCAGGATGTCAGTACAATACACAATGTGCATCTACAAACACAGATAAAACCTCATTCAAACAAGATTACAATTAATGGTGATAATTTAACATTTTCCCCTAAAATTTGATTCTTCTGCATTCATTTTAGTTTTGATAATGGAAATGCAACAATTTAAAATAATTTCCCAAATAATGGAAGTCCAGGCTGTAATGATGACAATATTATGAACAGGATAGATTGCTACTCACCATATACTGGAAATGTAATAAAAGTGAATGCCTACAGCCATTCTTATGATGTCTTTTATTATATGGCTACCAGTTTTGGTGCTTCAGTGCACCATCTTCAGGCCTTAGCTGATGCTGACAGGGTTAACACCATCTGTATACACAATGCATCAGTGGCCAACACCTATAACTGGTTTTCACAGACTACCTGTACAGTGTGCTGTCTCTCCAATCATCAACTAGTTTATGGCTGGAGAGACAGCATCACTATTAGAGGCAGTCTGCGAAAACCATGTGGGGGTCCCACCTGCTTTTATTTATTTGTCGACTGATGTTTGTTGATTGTCCTCAGTGTCTTCTGCTACACTGGCTAAAAAATGAGTTGTGGATTCCGACATTGACTACTTTAAATGATGTAGCCAATTGATGCACAGTTATGTTTTACAGTACTTCAATTTTCACTTCACACAACCTCCTAAGAATACACAGCTATATGTGTATGGTCAGTGCACTATTGGTTAAATTTTCCATAAGCTTCAATAATAGTTTGCAGGCAAAACTCCACATACTGCTACAACTTATTCTTGTTGAACATCTATGGGCAGTAAAACCTAACCACAAAGTTCACAGTTCTTGAAGAATAATCAGGTACATATAGAGCAGACACTGTCACTGTTTTTACACCCAACCTAATTGTTTAACACTTATTCCACAGTTAATTTGAAGCATTGTTGTTGTTCTAACCAGCACAGGTTACTCGTCTGAAACTCGGCCTTGGACTGACTGTCTCATGACCAAAAATTGGGCCCTTATATATCATCACAATAATTGGTACTGAAACTACACATTGCTCAAAGTTAAATTTAACTCATTAAATTAACCGAATGCATAGAAAAATTGTGCCTCTTTAACAGTTTCTTCTACTACAAAAGTTAGGTCAAGTTATTTGTTTAAATCATGAAATTAACAACTATAGTTACATAAACAACACTTTTGACAAAACAGTTAATTGCTTTGGAATAAATGAAGAGCTGGCTTTGGTAACATGTTTCTGACTAGAGCAAAATAGGTACTTTGAGATTACTAGCATTTCATCTTCCAAATGTTTACAATTACTACAGAATTTATATTTGTTTATATGTCAACAATAGAATTTAAGTTATGAAAGAATTACTGATTTCGCCCTATAATGAAAAATACTAACTAGGCATAGTCAAAATAAATTAGAAAATCAATTACATATATAAAACTAAGCACAAAATTAGATCTGGTGTTATATTCTTTGAAACTGAGGGCCAACCTTTTTCTTTTATGAAAATACAGATTATATACGCTTATGTTAATGGTAAATAGTTAAAAGTAACAAAACAAATTTAAGGAGGCAGATGTGAAAACAAGAGGGGAATTAAAATTATTACCAGCTTGCTTTGTCACAACCAGTTATAAATGTTGGCCATTGATACATTGTGTATACAGATGGTGTTAACCCACTCAGTGTCAGCTAAGGCCTGAAAATGGTGCACTGAAGCACTGAAACTGGTACACATATAATGGCATCATAAGGATGGCTGTAGGTGTTCCATTTTATTACACAACTGAATGGCCAAAATCCCTCAGGCCCCCAATCACAAGGATGGACATACAAAAAAATATAGTGGAATGACAAGTCACAGACAGGCACAACAAAAAGACTGCCAAAGAAGTAAGCTTTTGGTTAAAATGCCTTCTTCTTCCTTAGAAAAAATGCATCCACCCACCTATCCACTCACACACACACACACACACACACACACACACACACACACACACACACACACATTTACACAAATGCAACTCTCACACTTGACCACTGTCTGCCTGCCACTGCCAAATTCAAGTCTGGCTGAAAGCTTCCTTGTTTAGCAGTCTTTCTGTTGTGCCTGTCTGTGACACAGCATTTCCTCCTTATGGTGAGTAGCTATCTTTCCTTTTCATAATACTGTCATTAAAATAATTTTTCACATTTTAAGGAACTTGAACTTTTCATAAACCTTATTACATACATTAAATTGATGGTACTTGTGACAGAGACAGCATCTCCATTAGGTGCAATGACTGAAATATGTGCTGTCCCATGATCATCAGGCTGACTCAACACAGCTCCATAGTGTTCCGGGTCATTGTATGTTTCAGTATCAGTTATTTGTGCACGTATACTTTCTGCATAACTTCTTGATGTTAAGTTTTTAACAATCTGTGTACAAAGAAAAAAGAGATTGCAATGAAAATGTTATCAGGGTTGCCACAATGTAATAGCAAACGTTTAGTCAAGCACCAACCTCTAAAACACTCTCATTAAAATAAGGATCACCTAATTCTGTCCTTCTGCCATACCCATATTTAAAAGCTTCTGTGATACGCTGATATGTTGTGATCTCATCAGAGGTAGGTATATAACCATCCAAGATATTCAGCATAAATACAAGCAGAGGTCCTGATCCAGGTAGGGGAGATGTATATAGTGTAATGTTACCACCCATTTTAGCAGAAACTGGAGGCTCCCAAACAACCCTAAGAACAAGGGAAGAAATTATTAGTAAAATAATTGAAATAGACCTTTGAAAGTCACTTACCTTGCTGTGATTGGTTAAAAATTAACAAAAATAAATTATGCTAGTAACAATTTATTTGGGTTTCATACGAAAACCATAAAATTCCTATTCCGAATATGAAAGACCAAAATTAAAACTATAAAAGAAGTGAAAATCAGACTGCAGGTCCAGATCAATAAACAAAAAGTGGGAGGAGTGATAAAGAAATCTGATAGCCAAGAGAATGAAGAAGTATAGATGCAGGATAGGCCACAAAAATACTTTGGTTAACTCCAGACTTCCAAAAGGATTCACTCATTGGGTCATCTCACACTGGTGGACTCCAAGCTCTTGAACTGATACACAGAGGTTTCCTGTTCTGATATCCAAGTATGTTTATGAAAGAATTGAACAGACTTGATATCTGTTAGCAATTAGCCACTCCTCCCCTCCCCTTCCATTCTCTTATTTTATTTTATTATTTATTTACTTATTTATTTTTTTAGAAATGAGTATTTTTTCTGCCTCGGCTGTTATTAGATGTTTTTATTCAAGTTGCAATTTCAGCCTATCAGCCAATATCAAGTGTTAGCTCATTATGACGTGTCTCATTGCATAATTGTTCCTTATAAGAGGATACTGTCCTTCTGTCAAGCATGTTTACACATTTCGTGCATAATAAGACAGGAATGTTTGTCATTTATATAAAAGGATGTAGCACTTCATGTTATACTTCTTACTGAATTCAGTCATCTGCATTATCGATTCTCACAGTGCATCCACTAGGAGTGACATTTGGCAGCAAAGAGTCTGTCTATCATTTGTGCCGAATTCCCGCAGTTACGCAGGGTCGGCATGGTTAATTGGATTTGGCAAGGTTAGTTTAAGGGGTGGCCAGATGCTCTTCCTGCCGCCACCCCATATCCCCCAGGATGGAATTAGTGTACCCCAACTGTCTGCGATTAGCATAATCCATAGAAAAGTGCGAATGTGTTCAGATGTCCGCAAGCTGTGTAACTGAGGCAGGACATGGGGACCAGTTTGGTATTCACCTAGTAGGATGTGGAAAACCACCTAAAAACTACAACCAGGCTGGCCGGCACACCGGCCATCGTCGTTAATCCGCTGGGCGGATTCGATTCGGGGACAGTGCGCATGCCTGAGCCCAGGAAGCAATGCATTTAGTGCTCTCACCTAACTTGGCAGGTTGGAAGCAAAGAGTGCACATGACATAAATCAATAAGAATTATTATGCGAACTCATCATCATCAGTTTTCTGCTATATTAGCAGAGGCTTTGCCTCTCCATTTTCTGTGATCCATTGCTTCCTTCTTAAGGCTGCTGTATGTTTTTTCGTCCATCACATCATCCAGTATCTGAAAGCTTTTCTTTCCTTGCTTCCTTTTCCCTTCTACATACCCTTCTAAAACTGTTTTTAACAGTCCACCATTCTTTCTTAATATATGCCCAATCCAATTTCTTTTTCTTCTTTTTATTACATGTAGTAACTGTCTTTTCCCTCCCACTCTTCTCAGTACCACTTCAGTTTTTACTATGTCCTTCCAACTTATTCTTTCCATCCTCTGCCATGTCCATATCTCAAAAGCATCCAGATTTTCTCTGTCTTTCTTCCTCAAAGTCCATGTTTCAGCACCATACATAAGAACACTCCACACAAAACATTTTATGAGTCTTTTCCTCAGTTCCCTGTCCAGACTGCTGCAGAAATTCTCCTTTTCTTATAAAATGCCTCTTTTGCCATTGCTATCCTTGTTTTAATTTCTGTGGTGCACTTCCAGCTGGTGTCTATCCTGCTTCCAAGATACTTAAAATTTAGCACCTGTTCTAATATTTCTCCATTCAGCATAATTTTTATTTCTTTATTTCCTCCTAGTGCCAATACTTTTGTTTTCTTTTTGTTAGTTTTTCACTAGCTTCAATGGTGTCCACTAAATCCTGTAATTCTTTTTCTCCTGTGGCTAGAAGGACCATGTCATCAGCAAACCTCAAACACCCTACTCTTCTTCCTCCAATTTCTACTCCTTTGTCATCTAATGAACACTGGTCAATCATATTTTCCAAGTAGAGGTTGGAAAGGGTAGGTGATGGACAGCATCCTTGTCCTGCTCCTTTTCCTTGTCCGATCCAAGTTGTACTTTCTCCTTTCACTTTAACTGAGGCTTTTTGATTAAGATATAATGAGTTTACAAGTCTTCATGTGACCTACTACATCCTTTTATATAAAAGACAAAGATTCCTGTTTTGTTATGCTTGCTGATTATGTAAACATGGATGATTTGACAACAGCGTCCCCTTAAAAGGAATGGTTAAGCATTCATACACTTCACACAAAATTCCTAGGTATATGGGTGGATGAGCCCTTGAGAGGGGAAAAGCCTCTAGAAGTTTTGAGTAAATAACTAAGTAAATACTGTTATGTGCTAAGAATGCTTCAGAAATGTTGCAACACTGAATCACTGCTGTGTGCCTATTATGCTTGTATGAACAGTTTGCTTAGATATGGTGTGATCTTCTGGGGAAATGCAGGTATGGCAAAACAAGCTTTCAAACTTCAAAAAAGGGCCATTAGAATAATGAAAGGGGTTCCCAGTAGAGTGTCATGCAGGAATATATTTAACGAAATTAAAAAATGTCTCTTCCTAGCTTATACATCTAAGAATGTGTTTGCTTTCTGAAAACTCACCAGGAATTTTCAACATTAAATAATCAGTTTCATAACCATGAAACAAGGAACAGAGATGATTTTCACAGAAACATCCACAAAGGAGCGCTCTACCAAAAAAGGGTAAACTACCAGCCCAAAATACTTTTTACTGCATTGCCTGCTACAATAAACAAAATTAAAGAACTTCATAAATTTAAGGTAGACCTTAAACAATTTTTACTAGCACATAGTTTTTATAACGTTGAAGAATATCTGAATATGGAAAAGTAATATTATTTATATATACTGATATAAAATATTTGTATTTATTATCAAAGTTTTTGAAGCAAATTAAATATAAGAAATTATATTGTAATTGACTACATTCATACAATGTATATTGTTAACGGATGAAAACAGAGATTGATTGATTGATTGATCGATTGAAAAGAAAATCTCAAATGGAAATAGGTAACTGTTAATGGAATGGCAAGAGTTTCAAGTAAAAGAGAAGAAAAGAAAGACAAAGTATACTAAACAAAAGCAAACAATTGAGAAAAACCTCCCAGAGGCTTTATGAAGGTACAATGCAAATCTGATACGAGAAACAATTGAGAAAAGAGTATGTTGGTAGCCATTACATTTCAGCAGTGGGAGACTAACAGTACAGAGAATCAAGAGATGAATTATAATCACAGAAAATTCATAGTGGAAGTAACAACTAGTGAAACACAAAATTCATTCAAGGCACAAAGAAATAAAAACTATTCAAGGTACAAAGAGAAAGAAAAGGGACCTGGAGATGGTGTTTCTCAATAGAAATCATTAAAGGTGACGAAAATTAATAATAAATGAACCTGCAAAATTATGTACAGAAATCCTGCAGAGGAAGACATTCCCTAAGAATGGGAATTATACTGTAATTTTCAAACAAAATGAGACAGAGGATGCATAAAAGCTACAGACATATCATCCCTCTTCCATAATGCACAACGTACTTTCTAAAATCATCATCAACCACATGGAAAAGACACTGCATTTAAAGCAAGCCCAGTAACAAGCTGTCTTTAGAAGAGGATATTTTGGACTGTTCCAGTCTCTTATTTTTTATGGGCTGCTGGAATGGGAACACACTTCACATACGAGGGTTGGAACTTAAATAGTGGCAACTATTTATAACGTACAAAATAGATACATGTTTCAAAATTTTACTGACCTTGAAAGTAGTCAGCAGCATTTTGTATAACCCACTGCCAGTGATGTGAAAGTCATGGAATACTCTTAGCAGTGCCAGTTGTGCTGACAGTTCGAGTAGCGTGGTCTATTGCCCGACAAATTTGTAGCAGTTCTGAAGCAAATTCCTTGATGTGTTTCCTTCAGTTTATAAATCGAGTTGAGCTTACAAGTGTTTAAGTCAGGGGCATGCAGTAGGTGGTATAGCACTTAGCAGCCCCAGCAGTCAAACAAATCAGTGACAGCTTGCACTGTACGTGCTTGAGCATTGTCCTGCAAAACAATGGTCCAGTCCTGCAGAAAATTTCATTGCTTCTGTCATGGTCATATGTTGTGTTCCAAAAATGAACAGCATAGAGACAGAAGTGATGACACTTTCTGCAGGACCGAACCATCATCTTGCAGGACAATGCTCAAGCACATACAGTGCAAGATGTTAATGATTTGTTTGACTGCTGGGGCTGCTAAGTGCTATACCACCTACTGCACTCCCCTGACTTAAGCCCTCGTGAGTTCAACTTAATTTATAAACTGAAGGAAACACTTCATGGCATTTGCTTCAGAACTGCTACAAATTTGTTGGGCAATAGAACGCACTGCTCGAACTGTCAACACAACTGGCATTGCCAAGAGCATTCTGCGACTTCCACATCACTGACATCAGGTTATACAGAATGCTGCTGACTACTTTGAAGGTCAGAAAATCTTTGAAACATGTATATATTTTGTACAAGCTGTAAATAATAAATAGTTGCCACTATTAAAGTTCCAACCCTTGTATAAGCAACATATAGAAAATTTAATATATATATCATAAAGGAAACGTGTAGGGCTGGCTAAAGAGATCACTGTCAACCTCTGTTTGGAAAACTTAAGGTTTTGTTGTTATCTGACACTGTCAAATAGAGAGACAAGTGATCTGTTATGTTGAAATATATGGATAAAATATCCTAAGCCAAGATCACAAAAATATCTTTGTTGGTAACTAGTTCCAGCTCATTGGTGAGACATCTTTGGATAAAAAATACAGAAAACTGCATATAAGAGCTAAACAACAAGATACAGTTAATAATTTAATATCAATTATATGATACATGCCAATATAAAATTATTGTTTTGTTCAGTGTGTACCAGCCTCCAGGCTTTACACATCATCATAACCTGTTGAGCTGAATGGTTCTTATTAAAGTAAAGGATCATGAAGTGTTCAATGCATACCAGCATCCAGGCCTTACACATTGCCATAACCTGTTGAGCTGAACTGCTCTTAAATTAAAGTATCTTGAAGGCATGTACAAAATGGAAAATATAATAGATTGTGACAAAAAATAAACATGCACAAAAGTATATTTGGTAAGTGGTATAAAAATGAATATCTTACATAAAGTAGAATGTTGTCATTGGTTAAAACAATTTCTAATATTGGCCATTTATCATTTATAGATCCTCATTGAGGTACCTTCCTTTAGGAATGTGGATGTACTCAACGATATGTCTCAACTGTGATATGACTTTCAAAATGATGGAGCACAGCAATCAGTTGTCCTTTTCTTTCAGGTTTTATTAAAGCAAATATAGATTTTGGCTAGTGCCTAGCCATTACCAGTGCACTATTTCATAGTTTCAGTACATGTCCTCATATGTCAGTCCCCTTTGGTTTGGGCTTCTGTCACAGTTCATTCAAGAATACGGTGAAAAGAAAAGTTATTACTCACCATACAGCAGAGATGCTGAGTTGCAGATAGGTGCAACAAAAAGATTGTCACAAATAATAGCTTTTGGCGAGTAAGGCCTGTGTCAGAATTAGATGACAATACACACATACACACTCACACAAACACAACTCACACACATGACTGCAAACTGATGCCACACTCAGTGACTTGTGACAGTCTTTTTGTTATGCCTATCTGCAACTCAACATCTCCGTTATATGATGAATAGCAACTTTCCTTTTCACAATATTGTTACATTCCTCCTGGATTTTCCATTGTTTGAGTTCATTCAAGAACTGTAACAAAAGCCCAAACAACAGGGGATTGACATATGAGCTCATGTATTGAAACAATGAAATAGAACATGAATAATGGCTAGGCACTAGCTGAAATCTCTATTTGCTTTAATAAAACCTAAAAGAAAATGATGACTGATTGCTGTGCTCCATCATTTTGAAATTTATAATTCCAGTGTACTTATTTCCACACTTGTATGTTAATACAAGTGATTGACAGGGGTGACAGTTACATAGTCCATTAAGTGGATGTAAACAAGACGTATCTTGGAAGTACTAGGGTTGTCAGAGATATGCTTTATATGTAGCATCATGGTTCCATAAAAAAATCATGACAACTGAAATTTGGAATATAATTGTGCTAAACTTATGTAAAGTTCTTTATTATTCATTAAAGTTTTAGCACCCAGATATTAAACCAAATACCAGGTCTGCTCAGAAATTCCGGAGCATTTGTAATCTTGTGCCAATGGTGTGTTGGAGCAAAATGTTGTTGGCATCCCTGCACACACCTGTGTTTAATATGCAACTGCTGGAAGTTTCATTGTTATATGTCTGTTAGTTATTGTTGAGTATGCATTGAGTAGAACGCTGTGTCACACAGTTGGCAATTTTGAGATGACAAAGTTAGTGGTGCAACACGTCCGCATAACATTTCATATGACACTCAAGAAAGCCTTTACAGAGACACATCAAATGATGCAGGATGCCTACAGTGACTAATGCTTAGGCTGTACCCAGTGTTATAAATGGTTCACATGGTTTAAAAATGGCTGGATGGAATGCAGAGATGACCCTCGGTCAGGGCGCCCTTCGGCATGTACCGACAATGCTCATTTCAGGAACGTCAACAAAATTGTGTATGCCAACTAAAAACTGACTGTCCAAGAGATTGCAGAAGAATATAACATTTCAGTTGGATCATGTCATGAAATCCTGACACAGAATCTTGTAATGCATTGTATTGCCATGAAGTTCATCCCATGGCTCATGATCAGAAAGACCTTTGCCTTGCAATCTGTGAAGAGCTTTTGGATAGCACAAATGAAAATGAGGAGTTCCTTAAGAGAATCCATAAATGGTGGCGAGGCATAGGTCTATGGTTATGATGTTGAGACCGAGGTTCAGTCACACAATGGGCTGGGATGGTTCTCCAAGACCCCTGCTGTCAATTGTTCATATAAACACACAGGTATGGCAGTATGAACACGGGATCTAAAAATGATAAAGGGGCAACATCAGAAATTTTTGTAACCAATGACAACCTTTTACTTTAGGTAACATAATAGTTTTATACCACTTACCAAATATACTTTTTGTACAGCTCTATTTTTGTCATGATCTTACATATTTTCCAGTATATACATGCCCATAAGATCTTTCAGTATAATAAGAGAAATCCAGCTCAACAAGTTATGACAATGTACAAAGCTTGGTGGGTGATATACACTGAACAAAATAATAATTTTATATTGATAGGAATCATACAGGGTGAGTCACTAACTATTGCCAACTAGAATAACTCTGAAAGTATGATAGTAGCTGAAAAGTTTGTGGGACAAATGTTGCATGGGACAATGGGGGCCTTAATATGACATTGGGTTTTTGTTGCTAGGTGGGGTTGCTTCAGAGATATGAAGGTCAACTTTTTTTTTTTTTTTTTTTTAAATGAGATGCTATAGTTTGGTACTTATTTTCTGATAATGGCCATCGAGATGAACCCAATGACGTGTAACAGTAAGGTCTTTGAATGTGAATGACGGTCACAAAGGTGGCTGAGCATTCTTTTACAGAAAGTGTTCAAAATGATGACCATTGGTATCAATGCAGTGCTGCAATCTTCTTATCTTGGACTGAGTGGTATTCCTAATCACTTTGGCACTTATCAAAGCACATGCTCTGACAGTTCTCTGTCGTGTATCATGCAAATACTAAATATTCGCCAAATACAGCGTATCCATCTAATGTGCCATTGACATGTAAACATCATTTGATGGTTTCGCAGTACAACACTAACAGGAATGGTAAGACTAATATCATTGAATCAACTGAATGTGAATGATGTATTCCTTCAAAGAACAAGTCGATATGCATCTCATTTATGGAGAAAGCCAATGAAATTCAGTGACAGCTAAAGAATTATATGCTGAAAGATATCCTAAATGTACTCACGGTACACATCATACATTTAAATATGTGTATGATGAATTGAGAACAATTGTATCTTTAATGGATTGGAAACATATCCGGCAAAGGAAAGTGTGGTGTCACCGCCAGACACCACACTTGCTAGGTGGTAGCCTTTAAATCAGCTGCGGTCCGTTAGTATACGTCGGACCCGCGTGTCGCCACTATCAGTGATTGCAGACCGAGCGCCACCACACGGCAGGTCTAGAGACACTTCCTAGCACTCGCCCCAGTCGTACAGCCAACTTTGCTAGCGATGGTTCACTGACAAATTACGCTCTCATTTGCCAAGATGATAGTTAGCATAGCCTTCAGCTACGTCATTTGCTACAACCTAGCAAGGCGCCATTACCAGTTACAATTGATGCTGTAAAACATGTACCGTCAAGAGCGATGTTCACCAGTTATGGATTAAAGTTAAGTATTCCAGAAGCTACGTATGTTTTTTGATAGTCTCAATTCCTTGTCCTGTTCCAGACCTCACGCCAGCCTGTGTGAGTTTAAACGCGTGCCTTTTGGCTTCCTTACAGTGGGTTGGCTGTCTTGTCAATCCACAACAAGTGGCGACAAGGCCACATCGCGTTCATAACTATACTGCCCTGATTTACTTGTGTAATGGCTTCGCCACAATCTCCAGATGTACTGTCCGAATTTTATCGCTTACAGAACCAGCAGACGCAGGCCTTACAGGATGCCCTTGGACAACTCGTCCAGGGTCAACGTGCAATGCAAAACAATGCGGCAGCCGCCGCTCCACTGCTCCCGCAGCCACAACACTCAGTTGCACCACCTTTTCGTCCTTTTGATGCGGCACTGGAAAGCTGGACGGAGTGGTCACGCCAATTTGGATTCCATCTTGCCGCCTACAGAATTCAAGGTAACGAGCGGCAGCCTTTTTTGTTAGCATCCGTTGGCGTCCACACATACTGTGTCATACACAAATTATTTCCCCGACGCGACGTAGCAACTCTGTCCTACGACGAAATTTTGTCTGTGTTAGATGCATATTTCAAAGAATCAGTCAATGTAGTTGCGAAAAGGTATACCTTCTTTCGTACGGAATGTACGGCAGGTCAGACTAATAGGGAGTGGGTTGCAACCTTGCAAGACCTTACTAGGGATTGTGCTTTTGAGTGTCAATGTGGACTCCCTTATTCAGATACTATGGTACGTGATGCAATTGCACAGAACGTTTCTGATGTTCGTATATGGGAACAGATTTTGAAACTAGTCAATCCCTCCCTTCAACAAGTGATGGACATATTGGATCGGCAGGACACACTTCACTTTGCTCAGGAATCATTTGAAACTTCGCCAGTCGTGTGTCAGGTTAACTGGCCCACCGGGTGAGCTGCACAGAACAGTAAACAGTCCTCGCAACCGGCCGCGCCAAAGCCGCCTGGCTCTCAGTCACATGTCCCGTGCCAGCAAGCAAATGCAGTGAAATCATGCCCGCGGTGTGCTACTAGACATTCGCGTGAGAATTGCCTGTCACGCCAAGCTATTTGCTTTTTCTGTAATAAAAAAGGACATGTTCAAAGTGTTCGCCAGAAAAAGCTCAGATCGGACACTCACAACCATTCCAGGCCCTTTGCTTCGCGCTGAAATCGAACCAAGGATACTCCGGCCCGCGACACTTCACCCATGGAAATTCATACAGTTCATGCCACTCCGTCCAGTGTCAATCTCTCTCACAGTGACTGTGTTCGTCCCACACATAGTGTGCGTCGACATCACCGGAAATCCCATCAAGTCGCAAGTGATTTTGTACCAGTGTCACTTCACAATGCACGAGACAGTCGCACTTGTCGTCAACAGGACAATAAACTTTTTGTCGATTTGGACATTAACGGCAAAGTGATACCGTTCCAGCTCGATACCGGAGCTGCAGTTTCACTGCTCAATCACGAGATGTACAAACAGCTGGGCACACCTCCGTTGTGTGCCGCAAATCTTAAGTTAAGTAGTTATTCAAGACAAGCGATCCCTGTGTTAGGACAGTGCTGCCTTTTTGCAACATACAAGGGACAAAAAAAACTTGTGTCATTTTACGACCTTCATTCTTCTGCTGCAGTGAACTTGTTTGGTTTCGATTTATTTCAGTTGTTTAACTTGTCTATAGTCAATCAGGTCCTATCAGTGAACCAGACTGTGCCTTTGGACAGTGTTTCTCGTCTCTGTGAAGAATTTGCAGACATTTTTGCACCGGGCCTCGGTTGGGCTAAGAACTATAAAGCACATTTGGAACTGAAAGTAAACGCGCAACCGAAATTTTTCAGAGCGCACAATGTTCCCCACGCATTGCGTGATGAGGTCGCAAAAACATTACATGATTTGGAATCACAAGGTCTAATTGAACGTGTGCAGGCTTCTCTCTGGGCATCACCTTTAGTCATTTTGCAAAAACCTTCCGGAAAATTGAGACTTTTTGTGGACTTCAAGGCAACAGTGAATCCACAATTAGTGACTGCAACTTTTGCTTTACCCTGCCCGGAAGATCTTTTTGACACACTGTGCCCGGGTAAATATTTTTCGAAGTTGAACCTAGCAGATGCGTACTTGCAAATACCAGTGGACGAAGAATCCCAGCGCGTTTTGGTGGTTAACACGCATCTTGGTTTGTACTGATTCAAACGACTGCCATTCGGGTGTGCATCCGCCCCTGCATTGTTTCAGCAATATCTACAAACTGTTTGTGTGTCGGTCCCTACTGCAGCAAACTATCTGGACGATATTGTGATCTCCGGAAAGACGGATGAAGAACATTTAGCCAATCTCAGAACATTATTTCAGGTCTTGCGACAAAATGGTCTTCGCTTGCGGAAGGACAAATGTGTGTTTTTTGCTCGTGACTTACCCTATCTGGGACATGTACTCAATGCCCAAGGCATACATCCCAGTGCCGAGCACCTCCGTGCCATACAAGACTTGCCTTCGCCGCAGAATTTGAAGCAGCTACAGAGTGTGCTGGGCAAAATCAACTATTATAATAAATTTGTGCCACATGCCTCTTCCATTTCAGCTCCGCTTCATCGCTTACGCCGTAAAGGTGTTCCGTTCATCTGGACGACGGAATGCGAACGCGCCTTTCACCAGTTGAAATCGGCGTTGCTTTCAAATACTTGCCTTACGCCATTCGATCCCCAGAAACCCCTTTTGTTGATGGTAGATGCATCGGATTTTGGGATCGGTGCTGTGCTTGCGCACAAAGGTGGAACGCATGATCGCCCTATTGCCTTTGCGTCTAAATTGCTCTCGTCTGCGCAAAGAAATTATTCACAGATCGAGAAAGAAGCTTTGGCTCTCGTATTTGGTGTTACAAAGTTTCATGTTTTCTTGTATGGTCGTCACTTTACCATCACAGACCACAAACCATTGACATTGGTTTTTCATCCGAACAAGCCTGTACCTCCCCGTACAGCGCAGAAATTCATTCGCTGGTCTATTTTCCTCTCGCAGTACCACTACGATATCTTGTATCGGTCCACTGCTAAGCACGGAAACGCCGATGCGTTGTCCCGTTTGCCTGTTGCTAGGGATAGAGCATTCGATTCCTCCGAACTTGCTTGCATGTTCATTGATTCGGAAACCGATGACGTGGTCGAATCGTTTCCGATTGATTTTCGTCGTGTAGCTACAGCCACAGCTGCTGACCCTGTCCTTGCTACCGTTTTGCGTTTCGCTGCTACTCAATGGCCCTTGTCAAAGTCACGGATCGGGGATCCGTTGGTTCGCCGATTTTTTGCTCACAAGGAGAGACTTTTTGTACGACGTGGTGTTTTGCTGTTGCGTTCTGATAATGATCAGTCCAGGGTCGTGGTCCCACGTTTGTTACAGTCCTCTGTCTTACGGCTTCTCCACCAAGGACATTGGGGTATAGTGAGAACGAAACAACTTGCTCGTCGACACTGTACTTGGTTCGGAATCGATGCCGCGATTACGAATATGTGCTCTTCTCGCATGGTGTGTGCTGAACAACAATCAGCACCACCGCGGAAATTCTTTGCATGGCCAACAGCCCCTTCCCCTTGGCAACGCTTACACATCGATTTTGCTGGTCCCTTCTGGCATGCTCGATGGTTGGTTCTGGTCGATTCATTCAGTAATTTTCCTTTTGTTGTCTGGATGTCTTCCACGACGTCATCTGCCACCATCCAAGCGTTATCCACTCTCTTTTGCATTGAAGGTCTTCCACAGGCTATTGTTTCCGACAATGGCCCACAATTCATGTCCGCAGAATTTCAGTCATTCTGCAAGGCCAATGGTATTCAACATCTGACGTCTGCGCCATTTTCGCCACAGTCAAACGGTGCCGCTGAACGATTGGTCAGGACTTTCAAGTCACAGATATTGAAGCTGAAAGAGTCGCATTCTTGGGAGGACGCGTTATTGCTCTTTTTGTCCTCGTATCGCTCTCAGCCCCGAGATGGTCGCTCGCCGGCTGAGTTGCTTCACGGTCGCCCTCATCGCACCTTGATGTCTTTGCTATATCTGCCGCATCAGGTTCCTGTGCAGTGGCAGACACCTGCTTTTGCCCCAGGCGACGTTGTCTACTACCGTCACTATCGAGGTTCACGGCGTTGGCTCGAAGGGCACATTCTTCGCTGCCTCGGCCGCACGATGTATCTGGTTTTGGGGGCTTCTGGTGAGGTGCGTCGGCATCTCAATCAGCTGCGCCTCTGTCATCGCACGGGATCTGCCGCTCCCCGTCTGATTTCAGCGACGGTGCCGTCCGGTCAGCGCCCTGGGGACCCATCTACTGGCTCGCCTCAGGTCCAGGTGTTCCCGACGCTGCCTTCCATTTTGCCCCATGGCGACGCGCCGCCGCCGCCGCCGCCTGTTCTCCCGCCGGCGACGCCCGCAGTGGACGCGTCGCTGCAACCGCCGGGCGCCTCCCTGGGTCACGCGCCGCCGATCGCTTCCCGTGACCAGTTGTCCTCCGCCATGGAACTCTTGCCCGCTCCGGACCATATGTCACCTTCGCCCGTTGGGTGCCACGGCCCGATGGAGGTCGACCCTTCGGCCCCTCCTGTCTCTCTAAGGGCGCATACACCGCATGTTGACGTGCACCCTGAAGCAGGTTTTCAGGCATTTCGTCGCTCCCCTCGGGCCGAATGACAGGGTGCGGGTGACACAGCCTCACCTGTTGTTAGGCTCCGCACCTCGTCGCATACGTCAACATGGGGTCCTCTCCACAGCGGGCGGAAGCCTTATGCCACAACCGTATGTCGATTTGTGGGGGAGGAATATGGTGTCACCGCCAGACACCACACTTGCTAGGTTGTTGTTGTTGTTGTAGTCTTCAGTCCTGAGACTGGTTTAATGCAGCTTGCCATGCTACTTTATCCTGTGCAAGCTTCTTCATCTCTCAGTACCTACTGCAACCTACATCCTTCTGAATCTGCTTAGTGTCTTCATCTCTTGGTCTCCCTCTACGATTTTTACCCTCCACGGTGCCCTCCAATACTAAATTGGTGATCCCTTGATGCCTCAGAACATGTCCTACCAACCGATCCCTTCTTCTGGTCAAGTTGTGCCACAAACTTCTCTTCTCCCCAATCCTATTCAATACTTCCTCATTAGTTATGTGATCTACCCATCTAATCTTCTGCATTCTTCTGTAGCACCACATTTCGAAAGCTTCTATTCTCTTCTTGTCTAAACTAGTTATCGTCCATGTTTCACTTCCATACATGGCTACACTCCATACAAATACTTTCAGAAACGACTTCCTGACACTTAAATCTATACTCGATGTTAACAAATTTTTCTTCTTCAGAAACGCTTTCCTTGCCATTGCCAGTCTACGTTTTATATCCTCTCTACTTCGACCATCATCAGTTATTTTGCTCCCCAAATAGCAAAACTCCTTTACTACTTTAAGTGTATCATTTCCTAATCTAATTCCCTCAGCATCACCCGACTTAATTCGACTACAATCCATTATCCTCGTTTTGCTTTTGTTGATGTTCATCTTATATCCTCCTTTCAAGACACTGTCCATTCCATTCAACTGCTCTTCCAGGTCCTTTGCTGTCTCTGACATAATTACAATGTCATCGGCGAACCTCAAAGTTTTTATTTCTTCTCCATGGATTTTAATACCTACTCCGAATTTTTCTTTTGTTTCCTTTACTGCTTGCTCAATATACAGATTGAATAACATCTGGGAGAGGCTACAACCCTGTCTTACTCCCTTCCCCAAACACTGCTTCCCTTTCATGTCCCTCAACTCTTATAACTGCCAGCTGGTTTCTGTACAAATTGTAAATAGCCTTTCGCTCCCTGTATTTTACCCCTGCCACCTTTAGAATTTGAAAGAGAGTATTCCAGTCAACATTGTCAAAAGCTTTCTCTAAGTCTACAAATGCTAGAAACGTAGGTTTGCCTTTCCTTAATCTTTCTTCTAAGGTAAGTCGTAAGGTCAGTATTGCCTTACGTGTTCCAGTGTTTCTACGGAATCCAAACTGATCTTCCCCGAGGTCGGCTTCTACTAGTTTTTCCATTCATCTGTAAAGAATTTGTGTTAGTATTTTGCAGCTGTGGCTTATTAAACTGATTGTTTGGTAATTTTCACATCTGTCAACACCTGCTTTCTTTGGGATTTGAATTATTATATTCTTCTTGAAGTCTGAGGGTATTTCGCCTGTTTCATACATCTTGCTCACCAGATGGTAGTGTTTCGACAGGACTGGCTCTCCCACGGCCGTCAGTAGTTACAATGGAATGTTGTCTACTCCAAGGGCCTTGTTCTGACTCAGGTCTTTCAGTGCTCTGTCAAACTCTTCACGCAGTATCATATCTCCCATTTCATCTTCATCTACATCCTCTTCCATTTCCATAATATTGTCCTCAAGAACATCGCCCCTGTACAGACCCTCTATATACTCCTTCCACATTTCTGCTTTCCCTTCTTTGCATAGAACTGGTTTTCCATCTGAGCTCTTGATGTTCATACAAGTGGTTCTCTTTTCTCCAAAGGTCTCGTTAATTTTCCTGTAGGCATTATCTATCTCACCCATAGTGATATAAGCCTCTACATCCTTACATTTGTCCTCTAGCCATCTCTGCTTAGCCATTTTGCACTTCCTGTCGATCTCATTTTTGAAACGTTTGTATTCCTTTTTGCCTGCTTCATTTACTGCATTTTTATATTTTCTCCTTTCATCAATTAAATTCAATATTTCTTCTGTTACCTAAGGATTTCTACTAGACCATGTCTTTTTACCTACTTGATCCTCTGCTGCCTTCACTACTTCATCCCTCAAAGCTACCCATTCTTCTTCTACTGTATTTCTTTCCCCCATTCCTTTCAATTGTTCCCTTATGCTCTCCCTCAAACTCTGTACAACCTCTGGTTCTTTCAGTTCATCCAGGTCCCATCTCCTTAAATTCCCACCTTTTCGCAGTTTCTTCAATTTTAAACTACAGTTCATAACCAATAGATTGTGGTCAGAGTCCACATCTGCCCCTGGAAATGTCTTACAATTTAAAACCTGGTTCCTAAATCTCTGTCTTACCATTATATAATCTATCTGTTACCTTTTAGTATCTCCAGGGTTCTTCCATGTATACAACCTTCTTTCATGATTCTTAAACCAAGTGTTAGCTATGATTATGTTGTGCTCTGTGCAAAATTCTACCAGGCGGCTTCCTCTTTCATTTCTTAGCCCCAATCCATATTCACCTACTATGTTTCCTTCTCTCCCTTTTCCTACTCTCGCATTCCAGTCACCCATGACTATTAAATTTTCGTCTCCCTTCACAATCTGAATAATTTCTTTTATTTCATCATACATTTCTTCAATTTCTTCGTCATCTGCAGAGCTAGTTGGCATATAAACTTGTACTACTGTAGTAGGTGTGGGCTTTGTATCTATCTTGGCCACAACAATGCGTTTGCTGTGCTGTTTGTAGTAGCTTACCTGTATTCCTATTTTCCTATTCATTATTAAACCTACTCCTGCATTACCCCTATTTGATTTTGTGTTTATAACCCTGTAGTCACCTGACCAGAAGTCTTGTTCCTCCTGCCACCGAACTTCACTAATTCCCACTATATCTAACTTTAACCTATCCATTTCCCTTTTTAAATTTTCTAACCTACCTGCCTGATTAAGGGATCTGACATTCCACGCTCCGATCCGTAGAACACCAGTTATCTTTCTCCTGATAACGACATCTACTTCAGCAGTCCCGGCCCGGAGATCCGAATGGGGGACTATTTTACCTCTGGAATATTTTACCCAACAGGATGCCATCATCATTTAATCATACAGAAAAGCTGCATGCCCTCGGGAAAAATTACGGCTGTAGTTTCCCCTTGCTTTCAGCCATTCGCAGTACCAGCACAGCAAGGCCGTTTTGGTCCCAGATCTTGCTAGGTGGTAGCCTTTAAATCGGCCGCGGTCCATTAGTATACATCGGACCCACGTGTCGCCACTATCAGTGATTGCAGATTGAGCGCCACCACACGGCAGGTCTAGAGACACTTCCTAGCACTCGCCCCAGTTCTACAGCTGACTTTGCTAGCGATGGTTCACTGACAAATTACACTCTCATTTGCCGAGATGATAGTTAGCATAGCCTTCAGCTACGTCATTTGCTACGACCTAGCAAGGTGCCATTACCAGTTACCATTGATGTTGTAAAACATGTACCGTCAAGAGCAATGTTCACCAATTATGGATTAAAGTTAAGTATTCCAGAAGCTACATACATTTTTTGATAGTCCCCATTCCTTGTCCTGTTCCAGACCTCACGCCAGCCTGCGTGAGTTTAAACGCGTGCCTTTCGGCTTTCTTTATAGACCAAGATAAGTTTAACCAGATAAATGCTCAGCCTGTTGAGAATGGTCTTTCTGATCATGGTGCACAGCTAGTTACAATATATGACATAGCTCCATTCAGCAATACTAAACAGTCCTCCAAAGTAGTACGTTCAGTCAACGATTTAACAATTGCAAATTTCAGGGAAAGCCTACAGCAGTTAGACTGGGATGAGGTGTACCGTGAACCTGATGCCAATTTAAAATATAATTTATTTCATGACATTTTTGTAAATGCATTTGAAAACTGCTTCCCCAAGAAAATAGTTAAATATACTCGTAAGAAACCTTGTAACAAACCATGGCTTACTAAGGGTATAAAAATATCTTGTAACCAGAAAAGGGAAATGTATCTGACAGCAAGAAAGAGTAGTGACCCAGAAACTATCAAAAATTATAAAAACTACTGTGTTATATTAAGAAAAGTTATTAAAAAATCCAGGAGTATGTGTATCATGTCTGAAATCAGCAACTCTGATAATAAAATTAAAACAATTTGGAATATTATTAAAAGAGAAACAGGTCAACCAAGAGCAGAGGAAGACAGTATTACCATCAAATTGAATGAAAACTTTACGAACAAAAAGTCAGAAGTTGAAAATATTTTTAATAATCATTTTCTAAATGTTGTGGATATAGTAGGATCCAGGTGTTCATTAGAAGATGCTAGGCTGTTAATGGAAGAGGCCATACCTATGCAATTTGATACAATTGAAATCTCACCCACTTCTCCCTCTGAAATTAGGAAAATAATAAACTTGCTTTAAGCAAAAACTCACATGGAATTGATGGCATTTCCAGCAAAATACTAAAAGCTTGTTCTCAACAGATAAGTAAGATTCTCAGCCACCTGTGTAATAGCTCTCTGGAACAGGGCATTTTCCCTGATAGACTGAAATATGCTATTGTTATACCTTTGCATCCTCCCCCCATGAACCATGGACCTTGCTGTTGGTGGGGAGGCTTGCGTGCCTCAGCGATACAGATAGCCGTACCGTAGGTGCAACCACAATGGAGGGGTATCTGTTGAGAGGCCAGACAAACGTGTGGTTCCTGAAGAGGGGCAGCAGCCTTTTCAGTAGTTGCAAGGGCAACAGTCTGGATGATTGACTGATCTGGCCTTGTAACAATAACCAAAACGGCCTTGCTGTGCTGGTACTGCGAACGGCTGAAAGCAAGGGGAAACTACAGCCGTAATTTTTCCCGAGGGCATGCAGCTTTACTGTATGATTAAATGATGATGGCGTCCTCTTGGGTAAAATATTCCGGAGGTAAAATAGTCCCCCATTCGGATCTCCGGGCGGGGACTACTCAAGAGGATGTCGTTATCAGGAGAAAGAAAACTGGCGTTCTACGGATCGGAGCGTGGAATGTAAGATCCCTTAATCGGGCAGGTAGGTTAGAAAATTTAAAAAGGGAAATGGATAGGTTGAAGTTAGATATAGTGGGAATTAGTGAAGTTCGGTGGCAGGAGGCAAAAGACTTCTGGTCAGGTGATTACAGGGTTATAAACACAAAATCAAATAGGGATAATGCAGGAGTAGGTTTAATAATGAATAGGAAAATAGGAATGCGGGTAAGCTACTACAAACAGCATAGTGAACGCATTATTGTGGCCAAGATAGATACGAAGCCCATGCCTACTACAGTAGTACAAGTTTATATGCCAACTAGCTCAGCAGATGACGAAGAAATTGAAGAAATGTATGATGAAATAAAAGAAATTATTCAGATTGTGAAGGGAGACGAAAATTTAATAGTCATGGGTGACTGGAATTCGAGTGTAGGAAAAGGGAGAGAAGGAAACATAGTAGGTGAATATGGATTGGGGGACAGAAATGAAAGAGGAAGCCGCCTGGTCGAATTTTGCACAGAGCACAACATAATCATAACTAACACTTGGTTTAAGAATCATGAAAGAAGGTTGTATACATGGAAGAACCCTGGAGATACTAAAAGGTATCAGATAGATTATATAATGGTAAGACAGAGATTTAGGAACCAGGTTTTAAATTGTAAGACATTTCCAGGGGCAGATGTGGACTCTGACCACAATCTATTGGTTATGACCTGTAGATTAAAACTGAAGAAACTGCAAAAAGATGGGAATTTAAGGAGATGGGACCTGGATAAACTAAAAGAACCTGAGGTTGTACAGAGATTCAGGGAGAGCATAAGGGAGCAATTGACAGGAATGGGGGAAATAAATACAGTAGAAGAAGAATGGGTAGCTTTGAGGGATGAAGTAGTGAAGGCAGCAGAGGATCAAGTAGGTAAAAAGACGAGGGCTAGTAGAAATCCTTGGGTAACAGAAGAAATATTGAATTTAATTGATGAAAGGAGAAAATATAAAAATGCAGTAAGTGAAACAGGCAAAAAGGAATACAAACGTCTCAAAAATGAGATCGACAGGAAGTGCAAAATGGCTAAGCAGGGATGGCTAGAGGACAAATGTAAGGATGTAGAGGCCTATCTCACTAGGGGTAAGATAGATACCACCTACAGGAAAATTAAAGAGACCTTTGAAGATAAGAGAACGACTTGTATGAATATCAAGAGCTCAGATGGAAACCCAGTTCTAAGCAAAGAAGGGAAAGCAGAAAGGTGGAAGGAGTATATAGAGGGTCTATACAAGGTCGATGTACTTGAGGACAATATTATGGAAATGGAAGAGGATGTAGATGAAGATGAAATGGGAGATATGATACTGCGTGAAGAGTTTGACAGAGCACTGAAAGACCTGAGTCGAAACAAGGCCCCCGGAGTAGACAATATTCCATTGGAACTACTGACGGCCGTGGGAGAGCCAGTCCTGACAAAACTCTACCATCTGGTGAGCAAGATGTATGAAACAGGCGAAATACCCTCAGACTTCAAGAAGAATATAATAATTCAAATCCCAAAGAAAGCAGGTGTTGACAGATGTGAAAATTACCGAACTATCAGCTTAATAAGTCACAGCTGCAAAATACTAACACGAATTCTTTACAGACGAATGGAAACACTAGTAGAAGCCAACCTTGGGGAAGATCAGTTTGGATTCCGTAGAAACACTGGAACATGTGAGGCAATACTGACCTTACGACTTATCTTAGAAGAAAGATTAAGGAAAGGCAAACCTACGTTTCTAGCATTTGTAGACTTAGAGAAAGCTTTTGACAATGTTGACTGGAATACTCTCTTTCAAATTCTAAAGGTGGCAGGGGTAAAATACAGGGAGCGAAAGGCTATTTACAATTTGTACAGAAACCAGATGGCAGTTGTAAGAGTCGAGGGACATGAAAGGGAAGCAGTGGTTGGGAAGGGAGTAAGACAGGGTTGTAGCCTCTCCCCAATGTTGTTCAATCTGTGTATTGAGCAAGCAGTAAAGGAAACAAAAGAAAAATTCGGAGTAGGTATTAAAATCCATGTAGAAGAAATAAAAACTTTGAGGTTCGCCGATGACATTGTAATTCTGTCAGAGACAGCAAAGGACTTGGAAGAGCAGTTGAATGGAATGGACAGTGTCTTGAAAGGAGGATATAAGATGAACATCAACAAAAGCAAAACAAGGATAATGGAATGTAGTCTAATTAAGTCGGGTGATGCTGAGGGAATTAGATTAGGAAATGAGGCACTTACAGTAGTAAAGGAGTTTTGCTATTTGGGGAGCAAAATAACTGATGATGGTCGAAGTAGAGAGGATATAAAATGTAGGCTGGCAATGGCAAGGATGGTTGGTTGGTTGGTTGTTTGAGGTTAAAGGGACCAAACAGCAAGGTCATCAGTCCCTTGTTTCAAATAGACTCCATTCTGCTAACGGGACATCTCAGTATAGTCAGAAAAATAAAACGGATAAAGGGGAAACGTAAAAGGGCAGTCACGTTGTCATTAGTAAAAACAAATGAGGGAAGTTGGCAAGAGAACGAACCCAACACTATGCTGAAACAGCATAGGCAAGACCACCTGTGACTTAAAAGGTACAACTGCTATAATGCAGAAAGTACGTATGGGAATAGAAAAACTAACGAAGCCTTAAAAAGAAGGGGTAAAAACAGAGTAAAAGGGAAAGAAAAGAGGATTCCGGTCAGGGAGGTGAATCGGGAATCTCTGAACACTGCCTACAGTGGGAGACACCCAAACACTCACCGCCCTGCCCCAACACCAGAGGGAGATTAAAAACTTTAAAACTGAGAATAAAAACCACTCTCCCGGAGGAAACCTAGAACCAGAGAGACCATCCGGGAATCGTCAGCCAACATCAAAGGTAAAGTGTGGGGGAGTCTGTACTTAGCACGCAGAGCCAAAAGAAGGGGGCATTCAACCAAAATGTGGGCCACTGACTGGAAGGCTCCACAACCACATAGCGGGGGTGGCTCATCATGCAAAAGGAAACCATGGGTCAGCCTGGTATGGCCAATGCGGAGACGACACAGTGTGGTCGAGTCCTTGCGGGAGAGGCTAAAGGAAGAACGCCATGGGCCTGTATTCACCTTAATGGCACGAAGTTTATTAGACAGTGGAGTAGCCTCCCAAGAATTGGCCCATGACTGTGCAAAGTGGGATTTGATGTGAAGCCGTAAATCCGCTGCAGGAGGGGTTACAGAAAACGGGGGGTAAGTAACTGCTCCCCCAGCCAAACGATCAGCGAGCTCATTACCCGGGATACCCACATGGCCCGGGACCCATAGGAAGTCAATGGAACAAGCAGCACGGTGAAGATCAGCGAGATGGTCATGGATGGCAGAGACCAAGGGATGGCGCGAAAAACACCGGTCAATAGCAAGAAGGCCACTCATCGAGTCCGTACATAACAAAACGCGGTTGTGTTGGGATTGTTTAATAAAGGTAAGGGCCCGGGAAATTGCCATCAATTCCGCAGTAAACACCCCACATGAGGGTGGCAGTAGATGATTTTCCGTTCCAACAAAGGACGTGAAGGCATACCCAACATGATCAGCAGATTTAGAGCCATCAGTGTAAAAAACAACAGCATCCCGAAACTCCCATAAAATTTGGCGGAAAAAGGAACGGAACACCACCGGGGGGATGGAATCTTTCGGACCGCGGCGGAGATCCATCCGAATTCGAGGCCGAGGAACTAACCAAGGAGGGGTGGAGGGGAGGGAGCGAGGAAGACAGGACAAAGAAGGAAGCCGAAAATCACGGGTAAGAGACGCAAGGCGCAGCCCAACCGGTAAACCCGCCCGAGGGCGGGAGTCAGGCGGGCGACGTCCATGGTCTGGGAATAGGATAGAATAGGAAGGATGAGCGGGAGAAGAACGGATAGTAAGGGCATAAGACACCAGAAGCTGGGACCGCCGAACAGAAAGGGGGGGGATCCCAGCTTCAACCAGGAGACTATCAACAGGGCTAGTAGGGAAGGCACCGGTGGCCAAACGGATACCACGATGGTGGACTGGATCCAGCACGTGCAGCGTGGAAGGAGCAGCTGAACCATAAACTTGACAACCATAGTCCAAACGTGACAGAACTAGAGCACGATAAAGACGGAGGAGGAGGGAACGGTCCGCACCCCAGGAGGAGTGGGCAAGGAAGCGAAGGACATTGAGTTTACGGAAACATCCTACCTTCAGGAGTCTGATATGGGGCAGCCAAGTGAGCTTGTTGTCGAAAAGAAGACCTAGGAAACGAAACTGTGGAACCAAAGGCAATCTTTGTGCAGCGAGATAGAGCTCTGGATCAGGGTGGACCGTAGTACGGCGACAGAAGTGGACCACCCGCGATTTTAAAGGAGAGAATTGAAACCCGTGGGAGAGGGTCCATGCAGAGGCACGCCGTATAGCCACCTGGAGCTGCCGTTCTGCAGATGGCATCGAGGAGGAACTAACCCAAATGCAGAAATCATCCACATACAGGGCAGGGGCGACCAAGGGACCGACAGAGGCCACAAGTCCATCGATAGCAATGAGGAAAAGAAGGACACTCAAGACAGAACCCTGTGGGATGCCCGTCTCCTGGGTCCGTGGAGAACTAAAAGCAGTACCAACTCGAACTCGGAATGACCGATGGATCAGGAACTGGCGGATAAAAATTGGGAGTGGGCCCCGAAGACCCCACTGATGAAGGGTTAGTAAGATGTGATGGCGCCAGGCCGTGTCATAGGCCTTGCGAAGGTCAAAAAACACTGCAACCAAATGGCGGCGCTGGGAAAAAGCCTGCCGAACTGCGGATTCCAAGCGAAGCAAATGATCGATTGGAGATCGTCCCTCTCGAAAGCCACACTGGTAAGGGGACAATAGATCCCGAGATTCGAGGACCCAAGTGAGCCGACGGGCTACCAGCCGTTCAAGTAACTTACAACCAACATTGGTCAAACTAATTGGCCGATAGCCGTCAACAGATAGGGGGTTCTGACCAGGCTTAAGGACAGGAACCACAATGCTATCCCTCCACTGAGAAGGGAAGTCACCCTGGAGCCAGATACGGTTAAACACCCGAAGAAGATGGTGCCGTTGTGGAGCACTGAGATGTTGAAGCAGCTGGTTATGAATGGAATCTGGGCCAGGAGCCGTATCATGAGAAGCAGATAGAGCAGAAAGAAATTCCCATTCAGTGAAAGGTTCGTTGTAAGATTCTGACTCACAAGTGGTGAAACATAAGGTGACAGCTTCAGCCTGCTGTTTTTGATGAAGGAAAGCAGCTGGATAGGAGGCCGACGCTGATGCCACTGCAAAATGGGTCGCAAGATGTTCTGCAAGAACTAATGGGTCCGTACAAATGCCATCTGGGAGGTGAAGGCCTGGGAGGGTGGACTGCCGATGGCAACCTTGGAGAGAGCGAAGTGTAGCCCATACCCGTGACAGAGGGACAGTGGAACCAAGGGAAGAAACGAATCGTTCCCAACATATCCGCTTGCTCTGTTTGATTAAATAACGGGCTTTAGCGCGAAGGCGCTTAAAGGTAGAAAGGCTGGCTACAGATGGGTGCCTCTTAAAGTGTTGCAAAGCTCGACGGCGATCACGGATGGCAATGGCAATGGCCGTACTCCACCACGGGACTTGCCGACGACGAAATTGTCCAGATGAGCGCGGGACAGCAAGGTTAGCAGCGCGAACAATCGCGTCAGACACGTCACGTAGGACGTCATCAATACAACCCGACAAAGAGGGAGAAAACTCGACCTGTGCAGTATATAGAGGCCAATCGGCGCGGTGGAAAGACCAACGAGGTAACCTCTCCATCGGGGAGCGGGAAGGGAGCGTGATAATCAACGGGAAATGGTCACTATCACAAAGGTCGTCGTGTGGCGACCAGTGTAATGAAGGGAGGAGAGAGGGAGAAGAAAGAGAAAGATCAATGGCAGAAAAGGTACCATGACCAGCACTGAAATGAGTAGGGGAGCCATCATTAAGAAGGCACAGGTCGTGGTCTGCAATAAATTGGTCGATAAGAAGACCTCGTCTAGATGGAAAGGCACTGCCCCACAAAGGATGATGAGCATTAAAATCCCCAAGGAGGAGGAAGGGAGGAGGAAGTTGCTGAAGAAGGGTGGTTAAGGCAGCAGGTGTAAGAGTCCTGTCAGGAGGGAGATAAAGATTGCATACTGTGACTGCAGAGTCTAAGTGGACCCTAACAGCAACTGCTTCCAATGTAGTTTGGAGAGGAATCCACGTGCTAGCAATGTCTGTACAGACCAACGTACAAACGCCACCAGAAGCCCGCAAGGGTCCGACCCGATTTCGACAGAAAACACGGAACCCACGGAGGGTCGGTGAGTGAGCATCAGTAAAATGAGATTCCTGGAGAACCACACAAGCTGCTGAGTAGGACGAAAGAAGGGATTTCAATTCCGGAAGGTGACGATAGTAGCCATTACAATTCCATTGGAGAACCACAGAACGATGGTTTAAATGAGGGCTGAACACGCTAAATCCAGTCATACCGCCGGGTCCCCACCCGTCACCGACAAGGAGGGGGCGACATCCATAAACGACAGGTCAGAATCCGGTTGTGAAGCCAGGGAAGGGACCTCCGGTGACACCAGAGGCTCTTTGTCCCGGGACTTATGTTTCTTCTTCTTTTCAGGCTGAGATCGAGGAGGGCTGTGTGGCATAATGGAGCCAGCTGCAGCAAGATCAGGAACAGAAAGAGACCGGGCGACCTGGGGGCCGATAGACCGCGGCTCTCGCGGTCGCCGCGCTGCAGCAGACCTTTGACCTGGAAGGTGCCGGGAAGGGGCATCCCGGGAGAGGCGCCCTTGACCGGCAGACGCCGAAGGAGTGGGACACTTCTCCGGCTGGGGAGGGGGAGCGGCGCCCAGAGGAGAAGGTGTGGGAGCCGCAGGGGAGGGGGGAAGGAGAGGGGTCCGGGACGGGGGTAAGGAAGGGGGAGGAAGGGATGAAGATGTAACCAAGGCGTAACTAGATGTCATGGACACAGGGTGCAATCGTGCATATTTCTTACGGGCCTCTGTGTAGCTTAAACGATCAAGAGACTTATACTCCTGTATCTTTTTTCTTTCTTATAGACTGGGCAATCTGCTGAACGTGGAGAATGACTACCATGACAATTTACACATACAGGAGGGGGAACACAGGGACTCCCCTCATGGAGTGGACGTCCACAGTCACCACAGAGAGGGTCCTGGGTACAGCGAGAAGACGTGGCCAAAACGCAAGCACTTAAAACACCGCATAGGAGGTGGGATGTACGGCTTCACATCACAGCGATAGACCATAATCTTAACTTTCTCAGGAAGGGTATCCCCTTCAAAGGCCAGGATAAAGGCACCAGTATCAATACGATTATCTTTAGGACCCTTCTGAACACGCCGAACAAAGTGAACACCCCGCCGTCCGAGATTGTCCCGAAGTTCCTCATCAGTTTGAAGGATGAGGTCTCTGTGAAAAATCACACCTTGTACCATATTTAGAGACTGGTGAGGGGTAATGGACACGGGAATTGTGCCAAGATGGGTACAGGCACGAAGGGCCGCAGATTGGGCAGCCGAAGCAGTTTTTATCAGTAACGAACCCGACCGCATCTTGCTCAGGGAGTCCACTTCGCCGAACTTGTCTTCAATGTGTTCCACAAAGAATAAAGGTTTGACACTGGTGAAAGTATCTCCATCAGTCCTGGTGCAAACTAGATAACGGGGGAAAGGTTTTGCCCCTAGACGACGGGCCTGACCCTCCTCCCAGGGGGTAGCCACGGAAGGGAAGGCCGAAGGGGCAAGAGAAGCAGCACTTGAGGAATCAGTACCACGCAGAGAGACGGCCGCAGAAGAGCGGCCAGAGGTTTGGACCCTTATGCGTTTCATCTGCATAGCGTCCGCCCTGATACCACCCACTCCGATCAGGGGCTCTCCTCACGGGTGCCACCCAGCCACAGCAAGGGCCGTCTGGCACGGCGGCCATTGCCGGGAGTTCCGATGCTCCAGGATGACGAGCAACCACTCCAAGGCATGCATGAGGAGGTCACAGCTCAGGTATCAGAAGTGTGATCCCTGTGTGTTCAGGGGGGCTCAACCAAAAGGGTACATAGCGACCCCACCACACGGGCTGGCTACCGTGCTGGCTATGCACCCTAGCATCAGACAACGACGTAGAAGAAAAGGTGGAATATACTAGGAGGGCACACGTCGGAGACACTAGGTAAGGTGCTCTTCCCCAAATGGCTCACACTACGGAAGAGAAATTTTGGAATGGAGGTCAAACCCCAGAGGGGGACCAAGGAATGCCAAAAGGAGGAGATGATTACACAACAAAGCCAGAGTGTAAAACCAACAGAACCAGGAGGATAGCGGGGGCCAACATAAGCAAGGACACCAATAGAGGGAGAGGAGAGGGCGAGGGGAAAGGGGTATGGAGGGGAAAGGAGGGGAAGGGAAAGGAAATGCAGCCCGGGAGAGAAAGAAGGCTGCAATGGCTCGGGGCCCCGTGCTCGCCACGCACGTATCCACGAAAGAGTTGTGGACCCCCTGGGGGGCAATGGCAAGGAAAGCGTTTCTGAAGAAGAGAAATTTGTTAACATCCAGTATTGATTTAAGTGTCAGGAAGTCATTTCTGAAAGTATTCGTATGGAGTGTAGCCATGTATGGAAGTGAAACATGGACGATAAATAGTTTGGACAAGAAGAGAATAGAAGCTTTCGAAATGTGGTGCTACAGAAGAATGCAGAAGATTAGATGGGTAGATCACATAACTAATGAGGAAGTATTGAATAGGATTGGGGAGAAGAGAAGTTTGTGGCACAACTTGACCAGAAGAAGGGATCGGTTGGTAGGACATGTTCTGAGGCATCAAGGGATCACCAATTTAGTATTGGAGGGCAGCGTGGAGGGTAAAAATCATAGAGGGAGACCAAGAGATGAATACACTAAGCAGATTCAGAAGGATGTAGGTTGCAGTAGGTACTGGGAGATGAAAAAGCTTGCACAGGATAGAGTAGCATGGAGAGCTGCATCAAACCAGTCTCAGGACTGAAGACCACAACAACAACATACCTTTGCATAAAAAGGGGGATAGATCTGATGTCAACAATTACCATCCAATCTCCCTTCTAACAGCTTTATCCAAAATTTTTGAGAAAGTAATGTATTCAAGAGTAGCTTCACATATCTGTAAAAATGAAGTACTAACAAAATGTCAGTTTGGTTTCCAGAAAGGTTTTTCAACAGAAAATGCCATATATGCTTTCACCAGTCAAATTTTGAATGATCTGAATAACCGAACACCTCCCATTGGGATTTTTTGTGATCTCTCAAAGGCTTTTGATTGTGTAAATCATGAAATTCTGCTAGACAAGCTCAAGTATTGTGGCATGAGTGGGACAGTGCACAAATGGTTTAATTCGTACCTAACTGGAAGAGTGCAGAAAGTTGAAATAAGTAGTTCTCATAACATGCAAAGATCAGCACATTCCTCAAACTGGGGAACTATCAAGAATGGGGTTCCACAAGGGTCAGTCTTGGGTCCTTTGTTGTTCTTATTATATATTAATGACTTGCCATTCTATATTCATGAAGAGGCGAAGTTAGTTCTCTTTGCTGATGATACAAGTATAGTAATCACACCTGAGAAACAAGAATTAACTGATGAAATTGTCAACACTGTCTTTCAGAAAACTACTAAGTGGTTCCTTGTAAATGGACTCTCACTGAATTTTGATAAGACACAGTACATACAGTTCCGTACAGTGAATGGTATGACGCCATTAATAAATATAGACCTTAATCAGAAGCATATAGCTAAGGTAGAATATTCCAAATTTTTAGGTATGTCCATTGATGAGAGATTAAATTAGAAGAAACACATTGATGATCTGCTGAAACGTTTGAGTTCAGCTACTTATGCAATAAGGGTCATTGCAAATTTTGGTGATAAACATCTTAGTAAATTAGCTTACTACGCCTATTTTCACTCATTGCTTTCATATGGCATCATATTTTGGGGTAACTCATCACTGAGGAATAAAGTATTTATTGCACAGAAGCGTGTAATCAGAATAATAGCTGGAGTCCACCCAAGATCATCCTGCAGACATTTATTTAAGGATCTAGGGATATTCACAGTAGCTTCTCAGTATATATACTCTCTTATGAAATTTGTTATTAACAACCAAACCCAATTCAAAAGTAATAGCAAGATTAAATCTAACTTTGGCACAGAAAGGGGTGAATTATACTGGCACTAAAGTCTTTGGTCACTTACCAAATAGTATCAAAAGTCTGACAGATAACCAACAAGTATTTAAGAAGAAATTAAAAGAATTTCTGAATGACAAATCCTTCTACTCCATAGAGGAATTTTTAGATATAAATTAAGAAAAAAAATATTTAAAAAAAAAATAAAAAAATAAAAATAAAAAAAACACAAAAAAATAAAGTTGTTATATTAACTTAAGTATGTTGTTAAACTAACCTAATTATGTCATGTATTGGAAAATTCGACTCGTTCCACATCATTACGAAATATCGTATTCCTGATCCATGGAACTAGTATTAATCTAATCTAATCTAATCTAATCTAATCCTTATAGTGGGTTGGCTGTCTTGCCAATCCACAACAGAAAGTTACTAATGTGGAAACAGAAATTGGTACTCTTGCCACTGTGGTTTGAGATCCTTATGTTAGTTCACGTCAAATCCCAAGGGAATCGAGCACAAGCCAAAGTAATGTTGTTCATGTTCTGCATCACCGTAAATATCATCCTTACCCTATCAGTCTCCACCAAGAATTAACCGGTACAGATTGTATGCATTGCACTGAATTCTGCCGATGGGCTGAACTTCAGATTCAGAGGGACAACACATTTATTAATTTCATTTTATTTACTTATGAGGCTACATTCACAAAGCATAGAAATGTTAATTTGCATAACATGCATTATTGGACAACTGAAAATCCATGTTGGCTGCAGCAATCTGCATGCCAAAAACCATGGTCAGTTAATGTATGGTGTACGATTCTGGAGGACAGAATTATAGGCCCCTATTTCATCAAAGGAATTTTAATGGTAGGAAGTACAGCATATTCCTGCACGAAATATTAGGTCTGTTATTGGAAGAAATACCTTTAGGAACAAGGAACAGAATGCAGTATCAACACAATGGGTGTCTGGCACATTTTTCGCTGACGGTTAGATATGAGTTGCAGAGACAATTCCCAGATCTTTGGATTGGATGCGGAGGAGATGTGTCGTGGCCAGCTCATTCACCACACTTGAGACGCCTTTGGATTTTTTTGGGGTGGGGGGATTCATAAAAGACATTGTTTATAAAGACATTCCAACTATGCCTAAAGATATGCGTGAGAGAATTGTCAGAGCATGTGCTTCGATAAGTGTCAATGTGATAAGGAATACCACTCAATACATAAGAAGAAGATTGCAGCACTGCATAGATACCAATGGTCATCAGTTCGAACACGTTCTGTAAATGGATGTTCATATCACCTTTGTACCTTTGTTGACTTTCAAAGACCTTACTTTTACACATCATTGGATTCATCTTGATAGCCACTGTCAGAAAATAAGTATCAAACTATAGCATCCCATCTTCTTAAAAAAAAGGCGATCCCACCTAGCAACAAGAAACCAATGTCATATTATGGCCCCCATTGTCCCAAGCAACTTTTGTCCCACAAACTTTTCAGCTCCTATCATACTTTCAGAGTTATTATAGATGGCAATAGTTAGTGACTCACCCTGTATAATGGAACTTCAATTATTAAATATATTTTGTCATTGTTCAAATCTTTTATACATTTTCTGTATTTTAGGTCTGAAGATGGCCCATCAGATCTGAAACTAGCTAAGAATAAAGATATTTTTTGTGATTTTGACCTAGGATTTTAACTCATACAAGAAAACTTAAGATACTCACAGTTGGACTTCTGTACATGTATCTCTCATTCCTTCCTTCCTTTCTTTTGCCGTTTATCCAACCAACACTGGGTTAGGATTTGTACAGTATATTCCGGTTTCTTAGAAAAAAAACCATACCTTTATCTACGCTATTATTACATGGGGTCACCATCACTCCCAAAGGCATTTTAAAGCTACTGCCAGCCCCCTTGGGTAGGAATCCATTTCCTTCTCCTTTCTGCATCTAGTATAATCGGACAGTCAAATGTCACATCATTTTACAAACTTTTTGCACATCTTGTATCTGAGTTGGGACATGGAAAACTGCCTAATAGCTACATTCAGGCTGTCTGGCACACTGGTCTCCCATCATCAACCTGCACGATGGACTCGAACTAGGGCCAGAAGCACCTCCTTGGGCCCTGGAGCAGGCACTTTAAAACACTCAGCTATCAAATGGATTTACAAATATGTCTCATTATTATACTTAAACTAAATGTAAAAGAACTGCACATAAGAAGACACATCCATCAGCACAGCCCTAAATGCCAAATGAAAACTGGTGTTCCAAGACACAGGCTGGTGAAAGCAGTCCACCTACCAGAGTTAGCTCTCTAAAATCTGTAATAAATTACTATCCTCAGATTGGTCCATGACTGGAAATTATTTCAAAGAAAATTGTATAGCTACAAACTCATATTACAATGTTACCTAATTTTTTTATGTACAGAGTGTGAACTTGTGAAGTTAAAATTCAAAATCCATGACTAAATTTCAGTAATTATGTATGCCTGTAATTAAGAATAACTACATATGTCTGTAATTATGTACAAGAGATGAAGCTGTTTCAGATATGGTGAATAAAAATTGACAGACTGGTATAGCACAATGGGCCATCTGTAATTTGCACATGAAATTACAGAATGTAAGAATGAGGACAAATTACTGCTCCTGCTGAGGTCTGTAAGTCATCAGAAAGCATATGACTCAGTTTTAACCAAATATTTGCTGCCAATCCATAATAAAAGAGGATTTTAGTGTAAGCCTCTACTTGCTTTTTTGTTCCACCTTGCAAGGTAATGAAAGATGAAATCCATAACAAACTGCAGTATGATCATGGATTGACTTTGATGAGATCAACCACAATGAGTAAGCAGCCTTATTGTCTAAGCGTGAATAAATGTTATCCAGCGTTAATGATGCAGATATTTATGAGGAATTTACTTATCATACTGAATTTTTCCTTAATACCCTGAGCACAACTGCGTTCCACTAACCTATATCAAAAGGGCTCTCCAAGAAACAATGATAACTAAGACACAAAGGAATGACAGGCATTGGCTGTGAGTGGGCATTGATTGAAATCAGTGGGGAAAATTGAGAATTTGTGCTGGACCAGGATTTGAACCTGGGTCTCCTGCTTATTAGGCAGATGTTCTGACCACTAAGCCACCTGGACTCAGGGGTCATTGCAATTGCATGGACTACCCTAGCATGCCTCCCGTCAGATCAGAATTCTCTGCTTATTTACATGCTACTACTGTAGCCCCCCTTGCCCTTGATCCTCATTACTCATGGCATTTCATCAATTCCTGTAAGAGCTCAAGCCTGGTGTGCATCTGCACTGAGGAGATTATTGGCTACCTTGCCTTAATTATATATATCCAAAAGATCAGGTACCATACATATATATAAGGTGCGACAGCCAGTGACCTCTTCAGTGCAATGCACATCAGGCTCGAACCCTTATGGGAATTGGCAAAATGGCATGAGTAATGAGGATATTGGCCAAGGGGCACTACGTTAGTAGTGTGCGGACAAGTTGAGAACTTGAGTCTAATGGGTGGCATGCTGGGGTAGTCCACGCAGTTGTAATGACCACTGTGACTGGATGGCCTAGTGGTCAGAGCACCTGCCTAGAATGCAGGAGACACTGGTCCAGTTTAAATTTTCTACTTTCCCCATTGATTTCAATCAATGCCCTGTCACAGCCAATGACTGTCATTCCTTTGTGTCTTAATTCATAATGGCTGCCAGATCGAAATGGCATCTGTTCTTTTGGACATGTCTGAAAGACCAGGTACTACACACACACACACACACACACACACACACACACACACACACACACACACACACACACACACATGCACACACAATGATAACTGCATTAACAGATCATTATAAATACAAAATGCATTTTTAAAGTGTATTTGTGTCACGTCAAACGTAAAGCAAGACATGAGAAAAAGCTGTAAAATGAGAAGAACAGTGTCCTTAATACAATTATTTTTATGGTTACATGATTGCCAGAGCTATTAGCAACACTTATGTTTAAGAAGATTCAGGGAAACCTCCACTTATGACAGAAGGGTAATATTATTTCTCTAACTTAAACTGAATTGCATACATGAACATACTCATAATCCCTTAGGTCATCCATTGTCATGACTCCTCCAAGATCTTTGACATCCTGAATAAAGTCCTCACCAAGCGAGCCATTATAGAAAATATCTATACCATATTCAGCAATTTGTATTAATGTTTCACCTAAAGTAGGTCGTTTCAGAATGTCACCCAGCTGCCACACATTTCCAGTTTCAGGATTGATCAAAAGTTCACTGCAAAATAATTTTCATTGTCTCATTATACAAGAATATATTATGTCTATTTTCTGTTTATTCCTGATTCAAAGCACCAGGTACAACACCTCCATTTATAAGAATATTAATTCATTACAGCAATATGCCAGACTAAGGTAATACACCAGACTAAGGAAATGTAATTTTAATTGAAAATAAGTGCATGACTATATACAAGGTAAACATTAATAAAACCAACAAACTGCAGGACAGATTCCTGACAGTAAATGGAGGAAAAAAGGTCCTATGAATACGTGTCTGAAATGCATTGTTGCCATGGTAGATGGCGCTGATGAAAGACAGTTTCTCTGACCATGTGACATGTATTCCTAGTGTGTTGAAAGCTGTGTGATTGACATAGCATTCTGTAAGCAGCAGAATGGTGCAGTATTCACATCAGGAACAAGCTGAGATGGTGTCTGTGTATGGCTAAGCAGATGGAAACTGTCGAGAGGCAGCATGCCTATAACAAAACAAGTACCCTCTCAGACACCTACCGCATCACACAACATTTCAAGCCCTTTTTGGGCATTTATGTGATCATGGATCCTTTAAGACACACGAACGTGCATGGAAATGCATGGAGGTGATGGACTGTGTGTGCACTAGATTTGGAGGTCTGGGTTCTACAGGATACTGAGATGAACCCTAGTACAAGCTCCAGGTAAGTGGCCTGCCAACATGGTGTAAGCCGAAGTACAGACTGTGTATCCTGCATAACAACTGCTACCATGGAGGCCAGTTTGAACATCTGTTGTGATGTGGATTCGATGCAATTTTGTACTGTGTTCTGGGACAATTTGCTGTTGTTCCATGAACACCGTCAATTTCTAGACACATGTTCATAGGACCTTTTTACCTCCCTTTCCAGTCTGGAATCCACCCCTGCAGTTTGTTGGTTTTATTTATGTTCACGCAGTTTAAAGGTTAACTATTTTTTGGATTATAAAAAAATGGAAGTTTTTAAAAAGACAGTAAGTAACAAATACAGCAATATTTTTCCTGCTGTTAGAGCAAGTCATCAAATAGACAAATTTTCATTCACTGTATTTTTGTAGTATATATTACTATACTAAAAATTTATATGAAATAAATTGTCCCATTTCGTGTTTGGTCATCAACCTTAATGGTACAAAACAACAGACAGTTAACAGCATCACAGGAAACACTGCAAGAGAAATATAACATTAAAAATAACAGAAATTAACAATATTTTTCTCCATTTCAATGTAAGAGTTTTGGTCCGTGGTGACTAATTCTTCCTCAGCCACTGGGCTGTTGATGAGGAATTAGTTCACACTCAACACAGGTTACATCAATAAACTATATAAACTGAATACCAAACACATGCTAACATCATTTAATTTTCACACTAAGCCTTGCTGTGTCTCAGTGAAAGGTATGTTTGCCCTTCATAGTTACAAAATCATCATATCAAACACAGAAAACAATGGCTGTTGTAATAGAAAATCATGAGTGGAAAACAATAGGAGAGGATAGAAGTACTAGCAGGTAAATAGTTGAGTAGCTCAGATTTTAGTCTTGCAAAGGAAGATTAGAGTTTAACACCCTGCTGACAATGAGGTCATTAGAGTTGGAGCACAAGCTCGTGAGAGAAAGATGGGGAAGGAAATTAGCCATGCCTTTATCAAAGGAACGATCCCAGTATTTGCCTTAAGTGATTTAGGGAAATTGTGGAAAACATAAATCTGGGTGGCCTAACAGGGATTTGAATTGTCATTCTCCCAAATGTGAGTCCAATGAAGATCTTTTAGCTCGTCATTTAGTCATTGGCTATGATCTCATTATGAAGGATACCTTAAGGGATGTGGAACAAACCAAGTTATACATTAACAAAGGGAAATGCATCTGTCACAAACTGCATTTATAATTACCCATTATTAACCCACTAGAAACTGTTTTTTGTGCACTGAGTCTGCATTTAAAGTAATATAATCAGCATGAAAGCTACTAATTCAAAAAATGCTGACACCTCTTCAGCTATACCAACTATCTGCAGTTTATTTCTTACTTATAACTCAATAGTTACATGACTACATCGATATTTGTGAAAGAGGAACAGTTATTTTATAACATAAGAACAGAACCCTGTTTACAATAAACACTGCTGTGGACATGCCGGTAAAGGGAATCTACAATCCTCAAGTTGAGGCAGTCAGATAAAATGGAAAAGAACCAGTAGAATTTTTTTTATAATTCATATGTATTCCCAATTTTCTAATTTATGCTTATGGTGTCTTGTTAAATGCCTTTCCATAAGGCTACAGAACCCACTCTGGACTGCAAACAAAAAAGTAAAATGTAAACAGAAATTATTTTTATGCCACAATGAAATTTTCATTCTGCAGCAAAGTGTGCAGAATGAAATTTTCATAAAAATCATTCACACAGGAGAATCATACAAACAGACTGTCGTTTGACCATTGCACAGACTCTCATATAGAGGACATAGTAATACATATCTCAGGCACAGACAGACAACTAAAAGAGTCAAAAAAGGCAATAAGTCCCTAGGTCTGGATGAAACCCTAGTTCATTTTTACAAAGAGTATTCTGTGGCATTGGCCCCTTACTTAGCTTGCGTCAATTGTGTGTCTCTCACGCACTGCAAAGAGTGGCTGGAAAAAGTGCTGATGACTCTTGCACACAAGAAGGGTAAAAGAACAGACCCCTGAAATTACAGACCAATATCTTTATCACTATTTTTCTGCAGAATTCATGAATGTATTCTCAGTTTGAATATAATAAATTTCCTTGAGACAGAAAAATTCAATCTGCAAATGATCGCGGTTTTAGAAGGCACTGCTCATGTGAAATTCAGCATGCCTTTTTTTCATATGTCATCCTGTGAACTATGGATGAAGGGCAACAGGCAGATTCCATATGCCTGGATTTTTGAAAGGCATTTGACACAGTACCTCAATGCACTTTGTTAACAAAGGCATGGGGGTATGGAATAGTTTCCCAGATATGTAAGTGGCTCAAAGACTTTTTTAATGACTAGACTCCGGATGGCAAGTGTTCATTGGAGACAAGCGTATTATCAAAAGTGCCCCATGGAAGTATGAATGGACCACTATTATTCCCTACATACACTCTTGGAAATGGAAAAAAGAACACATTGACACCGGTGTGTCAGACCCACCATACTTGCTCCGGACACTGCGAGAGGGCTGTACAAGCAATGATCACACGCACGGCACAGCGGACACACCAGGAACCGCGGTGATGGCCGTCAAATGGCGCTAGCTGCGCAGCATTTGTGCACCGCCGCCGTCAGTGTCAGCCAGTTTGCCGTGGCATACGGAGCTCCATCGCAGTCTTTAACACTGGTAGCATGCCGTGACAGTGTGGACGTGAACCGTATGTGCAGTTGATGGACTTTGAGCGAGGGCGTATAGTGGGCACGCGGGAGGCCGGGTGGACGTACCGCCGAATTGCTCAACACGTGGGGCGTGAGGTCTCCACAGTACATTGATGTTGTCGCCAGTGGTCGGCGGAAGGTGCACGTGGCCATCGACCTGGGACCGGACCGCAGCGACGCACGGATGCACGCCAAGACCGTAGGATCCTACGCAGTGCCGTAGGGGACCGCACCGCCACTTCCCAGCAAATTAGGGACACTGTTGCTCCTGGGGTATCGGCGAGGACCATTCGCAACCGTCTCCATGAAGCTGGGCTACGGTCCCGCACACCGTTAGGCCGTCTTCCGCTCACGCCCCAACATCGTGCAGCCCGCCTCCAGTGGTGTCGCGACAGGCGTGAATGGAGGGACGAATCGAGACGTGTCGTCTTCAGCGATGAGAGTCGCTTCTGCCTTGGTGCCAATGATGGCCGTATGCGTGTTTGGCGCCGTGCAGGTGAGCGCCACAATCAGGACTGCATACGACCGAGGCACACAGGGCCAACACCCGGCATCATGGTGTGGGGAGCGATCTCCTACACTGGCCGTACACCACTGGTGATCGTCGAGGGGACACTGAATAGTGCACGGTACATCCAAACCATCATCGAACTCATCGTTCTACCATTCCTAGACCGGCAAGGGAACTTGCTGTTCCAACAGGACAATGCACGTCCGCATGTGTCCCGTGCCACCCAACGTGCTCTAGAAGGTGTACATCAACTACCCTGGCCAGCAAAATCTCCGGATCTGTCCCCCATTGAGCATGTTTGGGACTGGATGAAGCGTCGTCTCACGCGGTCTGCACGTCCAGCACGAACGCTGGTCCAACTGAGGCGCCAGGTGGAAATGGCATGGCAAGCCGTTCCACAGGACTACATCCAGCATCTCTACGATCGTCTCCATGGGAGAATAGCAGCCTGCATTGCTGCGAAAGGTGGATATACACTGTACTAGTGCCGACATTGTGCATGCTCTGTTGCCTGTGTCTATGTGCCTGTGGTTCTGTCAGTGTGATCATGTATCTGACCCCAGGAATGTGTCAATAAAGTTTCCCCTTCCTGGGACAATGAATTCACGGTGTTCTTATTTCAATTTCCAGGAGTGTACATAAATGATCTGACAGATAGGATGAGCAGTAACCTGTAGGCATTTGCTGATGATGCTGTGGTGTACTGCGAGGGTTTGGCCTCGAGTGAGTGTAGGAGGATACAAGATGATTTAGACAAAATTTCTAGTTGGTATGATTAATGGCAGCTAGCTCTAAATGTAGAAAAATGTAAGTTAATGCAGATGAGTAGGAAAAAACAATCCTGTAATGTTCACTGTAGCATTAATATTGTGCTGCTTGACACAGTCACATTGATCAAATATGTAGGCATATGTTGAAAGCAACATGAAATGGACCGAGCACATAAAGACTGTAGTAGGGAAGGTAAATGGTTGACTTCAGTTTATTGGAAAAATTTTAGGGAAGCATGTTTCATCCGTACAGGAGACTATTTATGGGACCTGAGTGTGACCCATTCTTCAGTACTGCTCTAGTGTTTGGGATCCCCACCACCGCTGGATTGAAGGGGGAGACTGAAGCAAATCAAAGGCAATCTGGTAGATTTGTTACTGGTAGGTATGTAGAACATGCAAGTATTATGGAAATGCTTTGGGAACTCAAATGGGAATCTCTGGAGGGGCAACATTCTTTTCGAGGAACCGGCATTCGAAGCTGACTGCAGAATGATTCCACTGCCACAAACACACATTTTGCATAACGACCATGAAGATAAGTGAAATTACGACTCATGTGGAGGCATGCAGACAGTTATTTTTCCCTCAGTCTATTTGCGAATAGAAAAGGAAGGGAAATGACTACTAGTGGTACAAGGTACCCTTCTCCATGAACCATACAGTAGCTTCAACTGTATGTATGTATGTAGGTGTAGGTGTAGAAGCAGACTCTCAAATATTTCCTTAATCACACTATCCCAAGAGCTGGAAGTGCACACTAGAATCTGTGTTGATATATTCGATAGAATGACAGTGCCAAGGCATTGTGCTGCAATAGCATTTTAGCTCATCTATCATAAGCATGTGTGACACTTATGCTCAATACTCTGGTCCTCAGCAGACCTGATGATCTGGCTGATGTATAACATGCCCCAAGGAACTGAAATCATCCTTTACAGATCCTAAAAGGGCCCTGATCTTAGTTGGTGGTTGAAAAACACACTTCATACCATGAAACTTCCTGGCAGATTAAAACTGTGTACCAGACCGAGACTCGAACTCGGGACCTTGCCTTTCGTGGGCAAGTGCTCTACCACTGAGCTATCCAAGTACGACTCATGCCCCGTCCTCACAGATTTACTTCTGCCAGTACCTCGTCTCCTACCTTCCAAACTTTACAGAAGCTCTCCTGCTTGGTAGAGCACTTGCCCGCGAAAGGCAAAGGTCCCGAGTTCGAGTCTCAGTCCGGCACACAGTTTTAATCTGCCAGGAAGTTTCATATCAGCGCACACTCTGCTGTAGAGTGAATATCTCATTCTGGACACTTCATATCATGTTCCTGATGAATACAACCAATCCTGTTGGAAATTCTAACAGTGTAACGCTAAGAGGCTGTTGACTTCAGTGCTATCCTATTATTTCCATGACTCACCTGATTCATGGTTGGTCGATAATGCAACATGCATCTCATCTGTCTTTCAATATAACCATTGTGGCGGAAAGTGGAATCTAGATGGCCTAAATCAACTAACTAACTTTCAAAGTCTGAGAAGACATAGGCTTTATAAAACAAGATATGAAGTATCCCTTCATGCTGAGCTGATTGGTTTCTACTACCAGCCCCTAAGGCTACAAATGACTGTGAACTGACCTCCTGTAAAAGGACTGTCCAATGTACAATCAACCTTCCTGCTCTCTCCTTGGTCAAACAAAAGAGAGACAGAGCCAGTGCTATATAAGCTCACCTCTTGGTAATTAATATTCCCCATCAGTAACTAGCAGTGCTATTTGTTTAAGGTGTGTGTGTGTTATCTTTCTGCATGTAACCCATATACCAAGATTTAAAATTTCTGTTCACAGTGCTGTCTCATTGCATCTGTGCCTTCAAAATGAAGGGGTGTGCACCTGTGGGAGTATTAGACATTGTCAAAGACGTTTCCAGACTGCATCCTCATTTTATATGCCAGGAGAAACCCAGCTTTCACAACAATACTGTATAAAGTAGGGGAAACTTTGTTTTTGAGAACTGTCTTCAAAGATCTTGAAATTCTTACACTCACTTCCATATACACTCCTGGAAATTGAAATAAGAACACCGTGAATTCATTGTCCCAGGAAGGGGAAACTTTATTGACACATTCCTGGGGTCAGATACATCACATGATCACACTGACAGAACCACAGGCACATAGACACAGGCAACAGAGCATGCACAATGTCGGCACTAGTACAGTGTATATCCACCTTTCGCAGCAATACAGGCTGCTATTCTCCCATGGAGATGATCGTAGAGATGCTGGATGTAGTCCTTAGGAACTGCTTGCCATGCCATTTCCACCTGGCGCCTCAGTTGGACCAGCGTTCGTGCTGGACGTGCAGACCGCGTGAGACGACGCTTCATCCAGTCCCAAACATGCTCAATGGGGGACAGATCCGGAGATCTTGCTGGCCAGGGCAGTTGACTTACACCTTCTAGAGCACGTTGGGTGGCACGGGATACATGCGGACGTGCATTGTCCTGTTGGAACAGCAAGTTCCCTTGCCGGTCTAGGAATGGTAGAACGATGGGTTTGATGACGGTTTGGATGTACCGTGCACTATTCAGTGTCCCCTCGACGATCACCAGTGGTGTACGGCCAGTGTAGGAGATCGCTCCCCACACCATGATGCCGGGTGTTGGCCCTGTGTGCCTCGGTCGTATGCAGTCCTGATTGTGGCGCTCACCTGCACGGCGCCAAACACGCATACGACCATCACTGGCACCAAGGCAGAAGCGACTCTCATCGCTGAAGACGACACGTCTCCATTCGTCCCTCCATTCACGCCTGTCGCGACACCACTGGAGGCGGGCTGCACGATGTTGGGGCGTGAGCGGAAGACGGCCTAACAGTGTGCGGGACTGTAGCCCAGCTTCATGGAGACGGTTGCGAATGGTCCTCGCCGATACCCCAGGAGCAACAGTGTCCCTAATTTGCTGGGAAGTGGCCGTGCGGTCCCCTACGGCACCGCGTAGGATCCTACGGCCTTGGCGTGCATCCGTGCGTCGCTGCGGTCCGGTCCCAGGTCGACGGGCACGTGCACCTTCCGCCGACCACTGGCGACAACATCGATGTACTGTGGAGACCTCACGCCCCACGTGTTGAGCAATTCGGCGGTACGTCCACCCGGCCTCCCGCATGCCCACTATACGCCCTCGCTCAAAGTCCATCAACTGCACATACGGTTCACGTCCACGCTGTCGCGGCATGCTACCAGTGTTAAAGACTGCGATGGAGCTCCGTATGCCACGGCAAACTGGCTGACACTGACGGCGGCGGTGCACAAATGCTGCGCAGCTAGCGCCATTCGACGGCCAACACCGCGGTTCCTGGTGTGTCCGCTGTGCCGTGCGTGTGATCATTGCTTGTACAGCCCTCTCGCAGTGTCCGGAGCAAGTATGGTGGGTCTGACACACCGGTGTCAATGTGTTCTTTTTTCCATTTCCAGGAGTGTAGATTTAAAGATATGCTAGCATTTCCTCCATGCTTTGCCCATGTATGCATTCAGCACATGTATTTGACACAACTCCTCCTCCCCTCTCTGTGTCCACCTCCTCCTCTTTCTGTCTGTCCATCTCAGCCTCCCTCCTCTATCTGTCTATCTCCTACTCCCCATTCTCTCTGTCTCTCCATCTCTCCATCTTCTCCTCTCCCTCTTTTTGTCCATTTCCTCCATCCATTCTTTCTGACCATATCTCCCTCCTCCCAGCCTCTGACTATACCCACCACCCCTCTCTCTTTCCATCTCTGCCTGTCCACCTCCCCTCTACATCTTCCATCTGAGTCATGCATCTCCCCCTCCTCCCCTCTTTCTAAAAATTTCCCCTCCCCCTCAATCTGTCCACTCCCTCCTGTATCCATCCCAACCTGTCACCAATCAAGCTGATCAGCCTGTGTAGGACCTGCTATATAGTTCAGTAAAGCAGACCGATACTACTCCAACAACATGCTTGTCATACACAGCAGTCTACATATCAGGGGCTCAAAAATCATTTATTTCCTCTCACACAAAGCAGGTCAATACAGCAGGCTGATACTACACCAACACAGCACACTGTCATGAAGGGCAAGCTACATGTCAGGGAATTGGAAAACCATTTCTTGCCCCTGACCTGTAGGCTATCCTGCACAACAAGTTGATTTGGCTGGCCCATAATGTCCCCACACAAGATGTCTGTTGTGCAGGGTAACCTGCACATCAGGGGCTGGACAAACATGTTTTTGCTCGTATCTCTGCCCCTACAGGAGTTAGGGGGTTATAAACCTCACAGTACTGATACGTGTGAGGCCTGATGTTTCCATGCCGAATTTGGTTGCTTTATACACTGAAGCATTGAAGAAACTGGTATAGGCATGCATATTCAAATACAGAGATATGTGAAGAGGCAGAATATGACGCTGCGTTCGGCAACGCCTATATAGGACAACAAGTGTCTGGTACGGTTGCCAGATTGTTGACTGCTGCTACAATGGCAAGTAATCAACATTTAAGTGAGCTTGAAAGTGGTGTTATGATTGGCACATGAGCAATGGGACCCATCATCTGTGTGGTAGCAATGAAGTAGGGATTTTCCCAAATGACCATTTCACGAGTGCACTGTCAATATCAGTAATCTGGTAAAATGTCAACTCTATGACATCACTGCAGTCATAAAAAGAACCTGAAAGAAAGTGACCAATGACAACTGAAAAGAACTGTTCAATGAGATGGAAGTGCAACCCTACCATAAATTGCTGCAGATTTCAATGCTGGGCCATCAACAAGTGTCAGCATGTGAACCATTCAAGAAAACATCATTGATATGGGCTTTTGGAGCTGAAGGCCTATTCATGTACCCTTGATGACTGCACAATATAAAGCTTTATGCCTTGCCTGGGCCCATCAACACCAACATTGGACTGTTGACAACTGGAAACATATTGCCCAGTCGGACGAGTCTCATTTAAAACTGCATCGTGTGTATGGAAATGTACGGGTATGGAGACAACCTCGTGAATCCATGGACGCTGCATGTTCATGCTGATGGAGACTCTGTAATGGTGTGGGGAATGTGCAGTTGGAGTGATATGGAGCCCTGATACATCTAGATATGACTCTGGCAGGTGACACATATGTAAGCATCCTGTCTGATACCCTGCATGTCCAGTGTGCAATCCAACAGACTTGGGCAATTCCATTAGGACAATGCGACATCCCACACATCCATAATTGCTGCAGAGTGTCTCCAGGAACTCTCTCTTGAGTTTAAACACTTCCGCTGGCCACCAAACTCCCTAAACATTATCATTATTGAGCATATCTGGGATGCTGTGCAATGTGCCATTATGAAGAGATCTCCACTCCCCGATACTCTCACAGATTTTTGGATAGCCCTGCAGGATTCATGGCATCAGTTCCCTTCAGCACTGCTTCAGACATCAGTTGCAGCACTTCTGCATGCTCTTGGGTACCCTACGTGATATTATGCAGGTATACCAGTTTCTTTGCCCCTTCAGTGTATGTATAACAGAAAACACTGATAATGTTAAAAATTGGCCAGTTGAACTGCAATCTACAGAACCAAAATGCAAAACAGAAAAATAATCTCCAAGTAGGCTGCCACTTGATTACTGTTTAGAATGGGCTTCTGCATTCTGACAGAAAGCCTTTAACAAGCTTTCAACATACATAATGAGGAAACAGAGAAAGTCTACAAATCATTAAAAAATTTGAAATAGTCAATATTATGAACTACTTCTTCAAGTTATCTCCTTATGTAGATACAAAGATTCAAAATTAGTGTTGGAGATATTGCAAGTAGCGAGCCAGCGGTTGTGTTGGACCTTCCATTGAGTTACAGACCCCCTTGAAGATGTCTCCCGCAGATGAGGACGAAACGTTGGGAATTGAGAAAAAATTCATGAACCGACCACGGCATAACAGCCCGGATATTCATAATGGACAGCAGCAAAGCACATTGTAAACTGGAATCTATTTTTACAGTGCACAGATTACTATTGTTCAACAATACTATAAATATTGATATTACCTTATAATAAAAGATGAATAGCAGCTGTTTAAAATAACTGGCGAAGCAGCAGCTTTTTTCAAAGTATTTCTGTTAATTTTACTACATTATATTTAACTTCAGTAAGCAGAAATAGTTATTTCAGTTTAACAATAGTTAATTATCAATGCAATTATGTGCAGTGTCACTACCTTATTCAAGTGAGCCTTGACTTAATTTTTCATGATGGTTTCTATAGAGCATAATGAATCAATATGACCATTATAATGAATTCTGATTATTATTGGTACTTTGTAGTCTCAGTCTCTGTCGGTAAATCTACATCTTTATTATACAAGTCACCTAATTGCAAGTGATTAAGGATATTTTGTACACCACTGTCATTTTCCTTTTTAATGTTCTATTTGTGAATAATGCATAGAAAATCTGACTGGAGTTCAGTGAGCATCATCATGAAACTCTCGCATTTACTAAATGAATGTATGATGATGTCCACTCTTTCTTGGGTCTTTTCTATTTCTTCTATTAATTTTGTATGGTAAGGGTTCCAGACTGAAGAGTAACACTCAACAATTGGATAAGTGGGGATTCTATAAGCTATCTCCTGTATATGTGCTTTATATTTGCATAATATTCTACCAATAAATCTCAGTTTGGTATTTGCTACAACTAATTTTATGTGATTGTTCCATTTTAAACTGCTCCAGATTGTAACACTGCAGAGTGGTATAACAGTTGCTGATGTGACCAATTCCACATCAGTTTGAATACCTGATACCACAGCAGAATATTCTACTCACACACTATGGGTTCCATTTAAATTATGAATTCATATGTTTACCAGAATGATTCATTCACTCTGCAGTGGAATATGCACTGATATGAAACTTCCTGTAGATTACAGCAGTCTGCCAGACCGGGAATTGAACCCAGACCTTCCGGTTTTGTGGGCAACATCCAGGCAGATTAAAACTGCGTGCTGGATCAGGACTTGAATCCAAGACCTTTACCTTTACCTGTAAAAATCAAAGTTTGTGAGTTCCAGTCCCAGTCCAGTACACAGTTTTAATCTGCTACGAAGTTTTGTATGTTTACCATTGTGTGAACTTTATTTCAGTTTACATTTGATAAACACCCTGAGAAAAAAAAAAAATGAGAGTGAGAGAGAGCAAAAGAGAGAGAGACTCCAAGAAGGAATTATCTAAATGGTATGGAAATCGGTGGTAGGCATGATGTACATGTACAGACAAACAAACGATTACAATTTCCAAAAATTGGATGGTTTATCCACAAAAAAAGAACTTCACAAATCAAGTAAGTCAATAACACGATAGTCCACCTCTGTCCTTCACTCAAGCAGTTATCAGCTTGGCATTTTTTTTACTGATAGAGTTATTGGATGTCAACCTGAAGAATATTGCTCCAAATGCTGTCCAATTGGCACATTAGATCATCAAAATCTCAAGCGGTTTGGAGGGCCCTGCTGACAATGCTTCAAATATTCGCGATTGGATAGAGATCCATTGATCTTGCTGGCCAAAACAGGGTTTGGAAAGCATGAAGACAAGCAATAGAAATTCTTACTGTGCGCGGGCAGGCATTATATTACTGAAATGTAAGCCCAGGATGGCTTAGAATGAAGGGCAACAAACCGAGGAGTAGAATATTGTCAACATACCATTGTGCTGTAAGGGAGCTGTAAATGACAACCAATGTGGTTCTGCTGTGAAATGAAATGACAGCCCATACCATCACTTCTGGTTGTTGGACCATATGGTGGGTGAAAGTCAGGTTGGTACCCCATTGTTGTCTGGGCCATCTTCAGATATGTCTTCAGCAGTCACCACGGTTCAGTCTGAACTGGAGCTCACCACCGAAGACGGTTAAGACAATTCTACTCCAATCAATGAGACACCAGGTCAAATGTACCCAACACCACTGCAAATAGGTTTGGGTGTACAGAGGTCAATGGTAGTTGGTGCAAGAGGCCCTGAAAGCTCAGCCCCTTTTGGTGAGCTGCCTATTAAATGTCTTTGTGGTCACTGAAGAACCAGCTTGGAATAATTTGTAAATAAGTAAAAAATACTGTTCTGAAGAGTGATATAGTATATTTTCTTGCAAAGCTCATAAAATACCCAGAAATATTATTAAAGCATTAGATAATGTCTAATACACTGCAATTTATCAATACCAGAGAAGGAAAGTTGCTACTCACCATATAGCAGAGATGCTGAATCGTGATAGGCACAACAAAAAGATTAGGCCTTTGTCAGCAGCACACACACACACACACACACACACACACACACACACACGCAAAAGCAACTGTCTGCAGTCTCAGAGAGCTGCGAACAGCAGTGTGGTTTCAGCTCTCTGAGACTGCAGACATGTGTCCAAGTTGCATTTGTGTGTGTGTGTGTGTGTGTGTGTGTGTGTGTGTGTGTGTGTGTGTGTGTGTGTGTGTGTGTGTCTACTGCTGACGAAGGCCTTAATGGCTGAAAGCTATAATTGTGTGAATCTTTTTGTTGTGTCCGTCGTGACTCAGCATCTCCGCTATATGGCGAGTAGCAACTTTCCTTCTCTGGTATTGTTACATTCCATCCTGGATTTTCCATTGCTTGACACTGCAATTTATGTTATGTGTAACATTTGCAAATCTCCAAATTTTAATTACAATATTGATAAAACTATTTTTCCATTAATGTAAGACTGTTTCTTAATTGTTGTAACATTATTTAAGATTACATGGCAGATATCATGTGTGTCAGTTTCATATCAGTCTTTGTGGAATGTAGTCTGTACCACTCAGCGTAATGCTTATAAGTTCATGGTAAATTCTTCAGTTTTGTGAATAGATAGAAAAGTTAAAGCCAAATATGTGTCACCTTCATTATTTGGTAATTAGAGTACTACAAACTTATTTCAGCAAGCAGATAACAGTCAGGCTACAAATATTTTATTTCAGCAAAGGTGACTTTTCAATAGCTGGCAAGAGATTAAAATCTTAGTTTAGTCATCTAATTACCGGCTAGTTATAAGATATACACTTCCAAATATTTAACAGTTGCAGTTGTTTCCAGTTCTTAGTCCCCAATTCTCTAATCTAACAATAATTGCTACTCCACATATTTGTGTGTAGTATATCATACCTATTCATGTTGAAGATCGGTGGGTAGTCCTTGTACCAAAAGCTGAACCTTTGAAGGGCTTCCTGAATTTTGCTAAAGTTTCAGGGTTTTGTGACTTCTCTTTTTACAACAGTATCATCTGTGATCAGCCTCAGAGAGTTTCTGATATTATTCTCCAGGTAATTTGTGTGTATCTTAAACAATAAAGAAACACAATCACCCACCTGTAGATGACTGATGTGGTGTATAGGAATAGGAGCAGGTGAGTGGTTGCTTTCCTTAATTTTTGTTTATTGTTTCCATCCTGCAATATCTGTTACTGTAATATACCATGAATAGTAAATGTTCCATGGAACTTCTTCTTCTTTTCAGTGATCACAGACCATATGCTGCATCCGCAATATGCTTCCACCTTCTTCTATCTCTCATTGTCTCGCTCCACCATCCAGGGATTCCTAATTCTGCAACGTCCTTCTTTATGTCACCTTTCCACCATTGCAAGGTTGACCCAATGGTTTTGTTGCTTGGAGAATGCTGTCAAATGCCTTCTTAGGAATTCTGTTTGTTTCCATTCTAGCCACATGCCCAGCCCATTGCAGTCTCCTACTTTTTAATTTCTAGATGACTGTGGGCTGCTTCATTAACTGATAAATTTCAGTGTTCTTTTGAGCTCTCCATATTCCATTCACCAACACAGATCTCCACATTTTTCTTGTCACTTTTCTTTTGAAAACATTCAGTTTTTTCTTTCTTTCTTGCTAAGCATCCAGCTTTCTGAACCATACAGTATCACAGTGCAGATAATGGTGTTATATATCTTCATCTTAGTGGTGAGCGACAAAGCTTTACTTGTAAGTGGGCTGTCTAGAGTGTACAGACATCTTGATCATTGAGGCCATTTGGTTGTTTATTTCCAGAGTTATGATATTTTTACTGGAACTACCTTGGAATATGCATGAGCCTTGTGTCGCATCTGTTGATTTCTCCTTATTAAAACTAATGCACTCAGAGTAACTTATACCACAGTCTTAGCAAAATGTAGGAATCCAGTATGAATGCCACTTTGGCATACAATATTTACTTTCAATCATTTTATGTTCTGCTAAAAAGTAGAAACATTTCATCTCATTCACTGCCTTGTCCTAATTTATGCTCCTCCTCATTCTGCAACAACTGTTTCAGTTCAGTATGAACTCATTTCTACATTTTTAGTTGTTTAGTAGCCAATTTTCTCTGTTTCTTAATTGCAACATTTTTTTATTACAATTAAATGTCTTCCTGCAGACATGAGCCTCAAGTATGTGAAAGTATAACGTTGGTTAGGAGATCTTATTTACAGGAAATGTGATCATTGTTTACACTATAGAATAACTTCAGGTACTGGTTATTGAACTTGCATCAGTCTGCCCTGAGGGTGGCCTAAAAATGAACTATGACAAAACCAAGCAATGGAAACTCCAGGTAGGAATATCAACAATATAGGAAGATATAGATTGCTATTTACCATAAAGAAGACACATCAAGTTGCATCTACATCTACATGAATACTCTGCAAATCACATTTAGGTGCTTGGCAGAGGGTTCATCGAACCATCTTCACAATTCTCTATTATTACAATCTCGTACAGTGCGCGGAAAGATCAAACACCTTTATCTTTCTGTAAGAGCTCTGATTTCCCTTATTTTATCATGGTGATCATTTCTCCCTACGTAGGCTGATGTCAACAAAATATTTTTGCATTCGGAGGAGAAAGTTGGTGATTGGAATTTAGTGAGACGATACTGTTGCATCGAAAAATGCCTTTCTTTTTATGTACAGCCCAAACCCTGTATCATTTCAGTAACATTCTCTCCCATATTTCATGATAATACAAAACATGCTGCCCTTCTTTAACTTTTTCGATGTACTCTGTCAGTCCTATCTGGTAAGGATCCCACAAAATGCAGCAGTATTCTAAAAGAGGACAGACAAGCATAGTGTAGGCATTTTCTAAATGTCCTGCCAATAAAATGCAGTCTTTGGTTAGCCTTCCTCACAACATTTTCTATGTGTTCCTTCCAATTTAAGTTGTTCATAATTGTAATTCCTAGGTATTTAGTTGAATTTATGCCTTTAGATTTGACTGAGTTACCATGTAACCAAAGTTTAATGGATTCCTTTTAGCACTTATGTGGATGACCTCAAACTTTTCATTATTTAGGGTTGACTGCCAATTTTTGCAACATTCAGATATCTTTTCTAAATCATTTTGCAGTTTGTTTCAATCTTCTGATGGCTTTATTACTCAATAAACGACAGCATCATCTGCAAACATTCTAAGATGGCTGCTCAGACTGACTCCCAAATTGTTTATACAGATAAGGAACATCAAAGGGCATATAACACTACCTTGGGGAATGCCAGAAATCACTTCAGTTTGAATCAATGACTTTCTGTCAGTTACTATGAACTGTGACCTCTCTGACAGTAAATCATAAATCCTGTCACATAACTGAGATGAAATTCCGTAAGCACGCCATTTCTCTACAAGCCTCTTGTGTGGTACAGTGTCAAAAGCCTTCCAGAAATCCAGAAATAAGGAATCAGTCTGAAATCCCTTGTCAATATCACTCAACACTTCACATGAATAAAGAGCTAGTTGTGTTTCACAAGAACGATGTTTTCTAAATCCATGTTGTCTGTGTGTCAATAGGCCATTTTCTTCGAGGTAATTCATAATGTTCGAACACAATATATGTTCCAAAATCCTGCTGCTTATCAACATTAATGATATGGGCCTGTAATTTAGTGGATTAATCCTACTACCTTTCCTGAATATTGGTGTGATCTGTGCAACTTTCCAGTCTTTGGGTACGTATCTTTCATCGAGTGAACAGTTGTATATGATTGTTAAGTATGAAGCTAATGCATCAGCATACTCGGAAAAGAACCTAATTGGTATTCAGTCTGGACCAGAAGACTTGCTTTTATTAAGTGATTTAAGTTGGTTCACAAGTCTGAGGATATTTACTTCTTTGTTACTCATGATGGCAGCTGTTCTTGGTTTGAATGCTGGAATATTTACTTTGTCATCTTTTGTGAAGGCATTTCGGAAGGCTGTGTTTAGTAACTCTTTACTGATGAAGGCTGTGGCTGAAAGCTATATGTGAATGTCTTCTAATTGTACCTATCTGCAACTTGATGTGTCTTCTTTACGGTAAGTAGCAATCTATATTTCCGATATGGAAAAAAAAAAAACTTATGATTGAATTGGCAACAGGAAGCTCAAGATTGGCAGAAATCACACCAACTCAAAGAGGCCACATTATCAAGTGATCGAATTTGTTGCTGCTGCTGCTGATGATGATGAAGATTTATACTGTAAACTTGTTTAAATAAAATGACAATTATATTAAAACATGTTATAACAATTAAATTATTTAATTATAATTAAAATTCTTCAATAGTTCAGTGTTGAATGACAAAGAAAATCTCAAACTAAGGGAAGACATCAGAGTTTACCATGAATACTATTTAGATTTATTAAGACTGACTGGGAGCATTTATGTTGCAAACAAGCTTCAGGCTTGACACAATATTACTGCTGGTGTCTGGGCCATGATGAACAGTTTTGAACATGCACAGACAAGTACTGCTGGGAGTTCATTATTAACCACAATGGAATGTTCATAAAAGGTCAACTTGAAATTGCAAACATATTCAATGGATACTTTTCTTCAGTAGGAGAGCCTATACCTAGATCCCAGAAATTGCAAAGAAATAATGAACATCATTAGCTCTTTAAAACCCTCCATTTCTGCTGGGAACAATGGCATCAAAATTACTGCATTAAAAGTGTGCACACAAAATGTCTCTGGATCTCCGTCTTTAGCAGCAAATAACATAATAGAACCTAGCACCTTCCCACAGACTAAAAACAGTCCAGGTAACACTGATCTCTAAAAAAGTTGACAAGTACAAAACTGAATATTATAGGCCTATCTTGACAATTTTCATCACTTCCAAAATAGTTTTATAAGTCATATACAAGGTGGTCCACTGATCATGACTGGACCAAATACCTCATGAAATAAGCATCAAACAAAAAAACTACAAAGAACGAAACTTGTCTAGCTTGAAGGGGGAAACCAGATGGCACTATGGTTGGCTCTCTAGATGGCGCTGCCATAGGTCAAACAGATATCAATTGCGGTTTTTTAAAAATAGGAACCCACATTTTTATTACATATTCGTGTAGTACATAAAGAAATATGAATGTTTTAGTTGGACCACTTTTTTTGCTTTGTGACAGATGGCGCTGTAATAGTCACAAACGTATAAGTGCATGATATCACGTAACATTCCGCCAGTGCAGATGGTATTTGCTTCGTGATACATTTCCCGTGTTAAAATGAACCGTTTACCAATTGTGAAAAAGGTCGGTATCATGTTGATGTATGGCTATTGTGATCAAAATGCCCAACGGGCGTGTGCTACGTATGCTGCTTGGTATCCTGGATGACATCATCCAAGTGTCCGGACCGTTCGACTGATAGTTATGTTATTTAAGGAAACAGGAAGTCTTCAGCCACATGTGAAACATCAACCACGGCCTGCAACAAATGATGATGCCCAAGTAGGTGTTTTAGCTGTTGTCGCAGCTAATCCAAACATCAGTAGCAGACAAATTGTGTGAGAATCAGGAATCTCAAAAACGTCAGTGTTGAGAATGCTACATCAACATCGATTGCACCTGTGCCATACCTCTATGCACCAGGAACTGCATGGCGACGACTATGATCATCATGTACACTTCTGCCACTGGGCACAAGGGAAATTGTGGGATGATGACGGATTTTTTGCATGCGTTCTATTTAGCGACAAAGCATTATTCACCAACAGTGGTAACGTAGACTGGCATAATATGCACTATTGGGCAATGGAAAATCCATGATGACTGTGACAAGTGGAACGTCAGCGACCTTGGCGGGTTAATGTATGGTGCAGCATTATGGGAGGAAGGATAATTGGCCCCTATTTCATGGCTGGCAATCTAAATGGTGCAATGTATGCTGATTTCCTACATAATGTTCTACCGATGTTACTACAAGATGTTTCGCTGCATGACTGAATGGTGATGTACTTCCAACATGATGGATGTCCAGCACATAGTTCGCATGCGCTTGAAGTGGTATTGAATAGCATATTTCATGACAGGTGGATTGGTCATCGAAGCACCATACCATGGCCCGCACGTTCACTGGATCTGATGTCCCCGGATTTCTTTCTGTGGATATTTGCTATCGTGGTCCACCTACAATGCCTGACAACATGCGTCAGCGCATTATCAATGCATGTGTGAAAATTATGGAAGGCAAACTACTCACTGTTGAGAGGAATGTCATTACACATATTGCCAAATGCATTGAGGTTGACGGACATCATTTTGAACATTTACTGCATTAATGTGGTATTTACAGGTAATCACACTGTAAAAGCATGCGTTCTCAGAAATGATAAGTTCACAAAGGTACATGTATCACATTGGAACAACTGAAATGAAATGTTCAAACGTTCCTATTTAAAAACCCTACCTGTTACCAACTGCTCATCTAAAATTTGTGCCATATGTTTGTGACTATTACAGCGCCATCTGTCACAAACCAAAAAAAGTGGTCCAACTAAAACCTTCATATTTCTTTATGTACTACACGAGTATGTAATAAAAAATGGGGGTTCCTATTTAAAAAAACACAGTTGATATCTGTTTGACCTATGGTGGCGCCATCTCAGGCCAACCATAGCGCCGTCTGGTTTCCCCCTTCAGGTTAGATGAGTTTCATTTTTTGTAGTTTTTTTGTTTGATGCTTATTTTGTGAGATATTTGGCCCAGTCACTATCAATGGACCACCCTGTATCATTGAATTATAAATTCTTTCAACAACCACAATATAGTGTTTGAAAATCAAAATGGATTCCTAAAACGTAAATCAACTAGCAGTGGCTTAGCTAATTGAAGAGATTTCAAGCATCATCGAGAACATAGAATGTGTTGCAGGTACACACCTAGACCATAAGAAAGTTTTGACTTTGTAAAAGTTACTCTCCTATTAGATAAGCTATCAAACATTGGCATAAGAGGCCCTGCTTATGACCTAACATATTCCTACATGAATAACTGAAAACAGTTTGTGCTACGTAAAACTGAAAGTGCGGTTCACAAATCTAAAATAACTAATAGAAAATATGGAAAGTCCTGGATGAAATAACAACAATATGGAAAGGATAGATTGCTACTCACTACCTAGAGGGGACACTGAGCTGTAGGCAGGCACAGTGGAGAAAGACTGCTAAAAATTAAGCTTTCAGACAAAGTCTTTCTTCTGAATTAGAAAACACACACATATTTTTATATTTTCAATACTGGAGAAGGAAAGTTGTTACTCACCATATAGCGGAGATGCTGAGTCACGATAGGCACAATAAAAAGATTCACACAGTTAAAGCTTTCGGCCATTAAAGCCTTTGTCAGCAGTAGACACACTTACACACATGCACACACACACACACACACGCAAGCGCAACTTGCACACACATCTGCAGTCTCAGAGAGCTGAAACCACACTGCGAGTGGCAGCACCAGTGCATGATGGGAGTGGTGACTGGGTGGGGGTATGGAGGAGGCTGGGGCGGAAAGGGGGAGGGATAGTATGTTGGGAGTGGCAGACAGTCAAGTGTTGCAGTTAAAATGGAGGGCAGGAGAGAATGTGTGGAGGGGGGAGGGGGTAAGTAGTGGAAAGGAGAGAAAATAAAAGACTGTGTGTGGCGGTAAAATGATGGCTGTGTAGTGCTGGAATGGGAACAGGGAGTGGGATGGATGGATGAGGACAGTGACTAACGAAGGTTGAGGCCAGGAGGTTACAGGAGCATTCAGAAAAGCTGGTGTTGGTGGGAAGGATCCATATGGCACAGGCTGTGAAGCAGTCATTAAGATGAGAGATATCATGTTTGGCAGCCAAACATGATATCCCTCATCTTACTGACTGCTTCGCAGCCTGTGCCGTTTGGATCCTTCCCACCAACACTAGCTTTTCTGAATTGGGCAGCACTATCACACCCAGTCTTTTATTTTCTCTCCTTTCCGCTACTTACCCCCTCCCCCTCCGCACCTTCTCTTCTGCCCTCTGTCTAAACTGCAACACTTGACTGTCTGCCACTCTCACCATACTATCCCTCCCCCTCCCTACCCCAGCCTCCTCCTTACCCCCACCCAGTCGCCACTCCCATCATGCACTGGTGCTGCTGTTCGCAGTGTGGTCTCAGCTCTCTGAGACTGCAGACATGTGTGCAAGTTGCGTTTATGTGAGTGAGTGTGTGTGTGTGTGTGTGTGTGTGTGTGTGTGTGTGTGTGTGTGTGTGTGTGTGTGTCTACTGCTGACGAAGGCCTTAATGGCTGAAAGCTTTAATTGTGTGTATCTTTTTATTGTGCCTATCACAACTCAGCATCTCCACTATATGGCGAGTAGCAACTTTCCAACTTTCCTTCTCTGGTACTGTTACATTCCATCCTGGATTTTCCATTGCTTGATTTTTACATTTTCACATTCACACAAGCACAACTCTCACACACATGGTCACTGTCTCTGGACACTGGAGCAGAACTATAACTGCATGAAGTGGGGAGGGGAAGGGATAGTAGAGTAGGGGTGGGGAAAGATGCTGTGCTGCTTGTGGGAGCATGCAGCAACATGTACAGGCAGGACAGGGCTGCTAGATATAATGTCAGAAAGCTATGCTAGAGGGTGTGGGATGAGGGATGGGAGGGAAGTAGAGAAGGAAAAAGACTAGTAGAAGCACTCATGGGATAGGAGGCATTTTTAGTGCTGCATAGGAAACATATAAGGGAATATGTAGGTGGAGAACAAGGATTAGCAAAGATTGTGGGTGGGGATGACGGAGGGTTTCAGGAGCGAAGGATATGTTGTAGGGAGAGTTCCCAGCTGCATAATTCAATAAAGTAAGTGTTGGTAGGAAAATTCCAGATGGAACAGGCTGTGGGCAGTGTGTTCAACAACTGGCTGCTCCAGCTGTTTCTTAGCCACAGTTCAGCAGTGACCATGCTTGGACAGACAGCTTGTTAGTTGTCATGTCCACGTGGAAAGTGGCACAGTTGTTGTAGCTTAGTTTGCAGATCACATGGCTGCTTCCACAGGCTGACCTGCTTCTTATGGGGTAGGAGATGCCTGTGACAAGACTGGAATAGATAGTAGTGGGGGGGGGGGGGGGGGGGGGGGGTGTATGGACAGGTCTTGCATCTAATTCTATTGCAGGGATTTGAGCAATGAGGCAAGGGATGGGAGCAGGGGTGGAGTAGGGTTGGACAAGGATATTGCATGGGCTTGGTGGCTTCTCTGTTTGATTGAATGGTCATGGCCCAATTGTGGCCAAGAAGAGCTGAACATGTTGCCAAACTTGATGCATTTCACTTTAATGAATGCTTCACAACCGTGCCCTCCAAATTCTTCCTACCAACACCAGCTTTTCTGAATTGTGTAGGAGGGAACTACACTATAACATATCCTTTGTTCCTATAATCCCCTTGGGCTCAACCTCCATTACTCTCTGTCTTCCACTACTATCCCCTTCCCTGCTTCCACCGTAGCACTACACATGCCTTCTATCCCACCAATGCACCTCGAAGTCTTTCCCCAACTCATACCCTGCTATGCCTTCCCTTGACCACTTCGTGCCCCCTCCTTACCCACACCACCCACCCCACCACCCCAGAAAATTATTGCTCATGTCAGATGCTCCAGTAATCTGGGACAGTGGCCACGTGTGTGCGAGCTGTGCTTGTGTGAATGTGAAAATTTAAAATTTTGTGCGTGTTTTCTATTTTGGAAGAAGCTTTATATTTTAGTAGAGTTTTTCATTGTGCCTGTCTGGATCTCAATGCATCCTCTATATAGTGAACAGCAATCCATCCTTTTCATATTGTTAATATAAAATATGGAGTGCCGAAGGGCTCAGTACAAGGCCCTCTTCTGGTTTTGATGCATGTAAATGATCTTAAATATTTCTATTTACATTCAAAAGTAGTTCTGTACACAGTTGACACATCCATTGTGTGTAAAAAGGATCATTTAATGACTAAAGACCCACTGTAATAATGTGTCAAATGAAATTATTCAACTGCCTGGGAAGGGGGATGGGGTGGGAAAGGACACTTTAAGAATTAACCAGGAGAGATACATGAATTCTGCCTCATGCATTCCTACATTCTGCATTTCCCTCAGCCTCAGACTTGCACAATATTGTGACACTGTCATTTCGTACAAGTGGCACCATACCAAAATGACTACTACTGAACAAACATCACATGGTTTGTGTGTCAACAGTGTGCTTGGTTCATACAGCTATTGCCCTACAGAGGTACATCATTTTTAGCAATAGGGTTTTTGCTGCTACTTCACTACAATTTTGTAGGTTCTCATAGATTGGAAAGTGGGGCTGAAGCAAATATGCTATTTGACTGAAGGCTGCCAATTTCTGCAACCTGAGGACTGGAGTGAAACTGTTTAAATGAGAGTGTTTCAAAACATTTGATAGAATAATAATACACAGAGAAACATCTCACTTTAATTCCTTGTTAGGAACGCCTTAAATGTAAGTTCTGTATCTTATTTTAAAAATATACAGCAGATTTTGGAGCCAAATATAAAATAATATTTTAGATACAGATGAGGAGGTTAAGGAAACAGTGGCTTTAAAAAGAGGGAGCTGATGAAAAGCACTCACACAGATTTGCATCAGGATACTTTGGCCTGGATATTATTTCATGAAAAATGTGAGAGTTTAGAATGCTAATGGCAAAAGATGAGTCATCAGAGTGTTTAACAAGAGGCAGTGGTTCCCCAAATCATGATGTTATACAAGGATTACACTTAACAACATTCTGATAGGAGGATATGCCTTCAGTTCTTAATTAGTAAATAATTTCCTGTTTGATAGAGCACCTGCATGTCATTTATGGTAATGGTAAATCTAAATTCATCTATAAAATGATGGATTGTTTCTCTTTCATCATCACAAATAAATCACATTACAACTGAATATGCAGCCACATTATTATATGTTGCTGCTGCTTTTTGAAGTCAGACTTTTAAGGCTGAAGTGAATGTCACTTACCTAAGAGTCTCACTCTCCTTAATGCTGTCCTCATTTGATTTAAGAACGTTTGCTAAGTAGGAACTAACCTCAAAGCCTTCCTGGCAGATTTTAACTGATGGGTATACAAGATCACTCCATGTTACATTCCCACTTTTATAGGCATTAAATGCTTCCCAGTAACCTTTCAGTTCACCGGGCACAGCAGCAGCCATCCCACCTAGAATTGCACATTGAACACATGATTTTAGTTAAATATTTTGTGTAGATAACATATGTAGATGTACGATAAACATAGAAATGGATCATTTTCATTGAATAGCTGAACTGTACCCCATTCAAAATTATTAAAAAAATATGTGTGTAATTTTTAAAAATGTATTGTCTGAAAACAAAAATTATTTTATAGACACTTGAGACAGACAGCTGTTGGCTAAAGTAGGTTGGACTAGAATTATTTAAATAGTCATATTATACAGAAGGAATCATCTGTCAAAGACTACAGGTTATTTCACAGAGGTGCACAAGAGTTTTAATTTTGTGTTACAGAAACCTGTAGACAATTTAAATAAAGAGAGGAGTAAATACGACAATGCACCATATAGTTAAGGTATTCAGTGGGCAGTAGCTACATATATAAAACTGAAAACATTGCTAAGCTCCTGGATGGTGTCCTTTATCAGAGCTGACGTTTAGAATACACAAACATAGCCATATACACATATGGCTTCAACTTTCTGATGTTGCAGGTCAGCTGGAGTGAGGAGCTGAGATTGTTGAAACTGATGAAAGGGGAAAAGGGGCATAGAGGTGGTGGACAACTGAAGGTATATTTCGCTGTCAGCTGGGAGGGAGAGGCAGCAAGGAGATGGGACAGGAATGTGGCAGTGGTGTAGGCAGGGGGAGCTGTTTGTGGCTCACACTGAAGTGAAGAAGTGTATTGGAAGGGGGAGCTAGAACAGAGGAGAAGATAGACTGCACTGAATCTGGTGTTGGGATGGAGCATCTAGATGTAAAGGGTTGCAGAGCAATGACTGAAGTTGAGCATGCTGTGCTCAGCAGTGTGTTGTGTCACTAGGTGATGAATTGGTCTTGGCCACAGTTAGTCAGTTATTCAATATTTATGTACACTGGCCTTCTATAGGCTTTTTTTCTGTAAAAGTGGCATATTATTTGTATTCAAGAATTCCTTTCTGGAATATAAGCAGTTGTTAAACAGAAACATTTTTAATCTACGTTTGAAAACACTTTATCTGTCAGGCTTTTATTTCCATGGATAGACAGTCAAAGAGTTTTATAGCTGCACTTTCTGTGCCAAAGTTAGAGTGCCCATTCATTTAGGTGGACAGCTGATTAATGGGGTAAGTGGTCATGCCCAAATAATTGACTGTGCAAAAGTTGCTGCAAAGCTGGCATATGAGATGACTGCTTTCACAGTTGGCTCTGCCTCTGATAGGGTAGCACATGCTTGTGAATGGATTACAATAGTATGTGCTTGGTGAGTGTATAGAGAGGGTTCACATCTGGTACTTCCACAGGAATGTAACCCATGTGGCAAAGGTTTGGAAGTATGTGTGGCATAAGAATGAAACAGGACAAGTTCGGTGAACATTGGAATACCACTTTGAGTGACATATATAGAGTTGTGGGAAAAGTGTCTCTCATTTCCAAGGACAATGATAGGTATTTGAAGCACTAGTGAAGGATGTGTTAAGTTGTTCCTTTCCAGCATGATATTGCTTGATTAGGAGGGTGTTCCTTTGCAGCTGTTTCATGTGAGTAGTTGGAGGAGATGGACCTGTGTGAGTATAGCATGGGAGATCTGTTAGCAGACAGTTCTATGGGTACTGCTTGTTTGTGTATGATGTGGAAACACTTTATGCAATTTATTAAATAATGCAAATTTTAATGTTCTACTAACCCGTTCAGAAGTCATTGCCATGAGCTTACACTACCAACTGTTCATATGTGTTCAATTGTTTCCTTGTGATAATGACACCACAAGAAAATCACTGTATGGACTACAGCTCACAAGAGTGAGACTATCAACCAAGTGTTATGCTAGTTCATTAGCCACTTCAAAAGGAGTAAGAGAATGTTGAATTTGTAATTTGCAGCTACTAGCTACACACAGGCATGAGTTCATTGAAGATACATGAGAATTTTGTTCTTCTAATTTCCCAAAATTAACAACATTCAAATAACATGAAACAGGACATACCGCTACTCACAAAATATAGGAGACATCGAGCGGTAGACACACATTCTGAGAGAAGACTGTCAGATTTTATTGTCTGAGTCCTACACACACACACACACACACACACACACACACACACACACACACACACACACACACACATACTTATACACACACACATATATATATTCCTACAGACACAACTCACATGATAACTGCCATCTCAGAGCACAAAGATCTGACTGTGGTGAACAGTGATCTTAACTTGGATGGGTAGTGTGGGTACAGATGGGGAATGTGGTGAGGAGGGAGAGGGATAGCAGGGTATGGGTGGGAGAAGTACTGTAGCACTGTTTGTAGAAGGGTGTAGAGACATCACAGGGACAAGGTGGGGTCTTAGGCGCAGCCTCAGGAGGTTGTGCTTGTGTGGTGGGTGTGAGAAGAAAAGGGGAAAGGACTATGTAGGTGTGCTTGCAGGTCCCCATTCCACTCCTGCTATCAACTTCTTGCCCCACGGTTCATTCCCTGTGATAGATCCAGATGCAAGACCTGTTCAATACATCCTCCTGCTTACACCTACTCCATTCCTGTCACAGTCAGCTCCTACCCCATCAAAGGCAGAGCCACCTGCAATAGCAGCCATGAGGATACTAACTTGGCTGCAACTACTGTGTGACATTCTACATGGTATAATTTTCCCAATCATATATGAGTGTTGGAACTTAGTGGCAACTATTTATTCACAACCGATACAAAAAGAGTTACATGTTTTCACCTGTTACTGTCCTTCAAAGTAATCACCACTGTTGTGTAGAACCCATTTCCAGTGATGTGGAAGACTTAGTATACCATTAGCAGAGCCTGTTCTGTTGATGGTGTGAATGGAGCGGTCTACTGCCTGGAACAGTTCTGAAGCGAATGCCACGAAGTGGTTCCTTCATCTTCAGAATCAAATCAAAGTCACAAGGACTTAAATCCAGGGAGTATGGTGGATGGTACAGTACTTCACAGTCAAATCGACCAAACAGAGCAGCCACAGCTTGTGCTGTATGCGCCTGTGCACTGTCGTGCAAAATGATGGGTGGGTTGCACAGAAAGTATTGACGCTTATTTTGCAAAGATTGTCACAGGTGATGCTCCAAAAACGAACAGTAATACTGTGCACTGACAGTCTTCCACAGAGGAATGTAATGTTAGAATAATACCATCAGTCGTACACAAGAATCACCATAACTTTCACCATACTGATGCTCTGACGCACTTTCGACTTTCGTGGTGACCCATAATGATGCCACTCATTGGATTGGCGTTTCAATTTTGGCTTCATGGCATTCGCTTCAGAACTGTTCCAGAGATTTGACAGGCAGCTGACCACTCCATTCGTACCATCAACGGAACAGGCTCTGCTAATGGTATGCTACGCCTTCCACAACACTGGCAACAGGTTCTACACAATTCTGGCGACAACTTTGAAGGACAGTAACATGTAACTCTTTTGTATCAGTTGTGAATAAATAGTTGCCACTATTTAAGTTCCAACCCCCATATAAGATCAAAATTTAAATATCATTTCAGACATTGCAATGTACTCTAAATGTAAAAGAGTTACCTGTAAATGACAAAAAACGTTCTTTGGGCAGGGATTGATACACTATTGTGTTGACACTTATCTTGACATACTGAGGATGTCCACAGTTGTTGATCAAGCTATTAAATCATTCTCATTCACTGCAGAAGTTCAAGGGTTGCTTATTCAACGATGAAGTTCTTGTTTCAATTTCACTACATTACTATAGGATCTCATAGATCAGTGTGCAGATCGTCTAGGGCATAGAACATGTCAGAAAAACAAGAATACACACTAAATACACTGAAGTGCCAAAGATACTGCTACAGGCATGAATATTCAAATACAGAGATATGCAAACAGCCCGAATATGGCACTGTGGTTGACAATGCTTATATAAGACAACAAGTGTCTGGTACAGTTGTTAGATCAGTTACTGCCTGCTACAATGGCAAGTTATCAAGATTTAAGTGAGTTTGAATGTGGTGTTATAGCTGGCGAACAAGCAATGGGACACAGCATCTCTGAGGTAGTGATGAAGTGGGGATTTTTCCGTATGACCATTTCACAAATGTACCATACTGTGAATATCAGGAATCTGGTAAAACATCAAATCTCTGACATCACTGCAGCTGGAAAAAGATCCTGCAAGAAAGCGACCAACAATGACTGAAGAGAATCATTCAGTGTGTCAGAAGTGCAACCCTTCTGCTAATTGCTGCAGATTTCAATGCTGGGCCATCAGCAAGTGTCAGAGTGCGAACCATTCAATGAAACACCATTGATACAGACTTTTGGAGCTGAAGACCCACTCACATTCCCTTCATCAGTGCATGACAAAGGTTTGTGCCTTGCCTGGGCTCATCAACACCAACAATGAACTGTTGACAACAGGAAACATGTTGCCTGGTCGAACAAATCTCATTTCAAATTGTATCAAGTGGATGGATGAGTACAGGTATGGAGACAACCTCATCAATCCACGGACCTGTACATCAGCAGGGTACTATTTAAGCTAGTGGAGGCCTGGTAATGGTGTGGGGTGTGTGAAGTTGGAGTGCTATGGGACGTCTAGATACAACTCCGACAGGTGACACATATGTAAACATCATATCTGATCACCTGCATTTCCTTCGTTCATTCCAGCAGACTCAGGCAATTCCAGCAGGGCAATGCAGCACCCCACACATCCAGAATTGCTACAGAGTGTCTCCAGGAACACTCTTCTGAGTTTAAACACTTCCTCTGGCCATCAAACTTCCCAGATATGCACATTGTTGAGCATATCTGGGATGCCTTGCAACGTGCTGTTCAGAAGAGATCTCCACTCCCTTGTACTCTTATGGATTTACGGACAGCCCTGCAGGATTCATGGTTTCAGTTCCCCCCAGAACTATTTCAGACATTAGTTGAGCCCACACCATGTCATGATGCAGCACTCCTGCATGCTTGCGGGATACCCACACTATATTAGGCAGGTGTACCAGTTTCTTTACCTCTTCAGTGTATTTATGAAGAGAAACAAATATGCTAATATACTTTCCAGAGATCCCAAGCAAAATTATCCTTATGGATGTGGAACACATCCAAAAATCTTAAACATATTTTCATTAAAATGGTAATAAATATCTAAAATTGTCTCTCTTCTCTGTTTCTTTTTTTCTATCAGTTTTTGCACACTGTCTGTGGCTGTGCCTTTGGTGGTGGCATCTCAGCAACCACTCCGTACAGACTCTATTACAACTGAACTGGATGAAAAGTTAGCAGACTCTCCTCATGCCTATTCATATTGGTTTCCACAGCAGTAGCCACCACATCTCCCTCAAGAGGCTACAAAGTCATCCTCAGGAGGCAGAGTGGACCACATTGCACTACTAACACCTAGGTAAAGCTCAAGTCCTCTAAGTTGCAGTGAGGCTTGCTGAACACACAACTACAGAGAAAGATTCTTGTTGTAGTTATGTAGTTTCTCACTATTCAATAAAATTTCAGGATCTGCACTTTTAAACAAACAATAAAAATTGTCATTTTATCACATGTATAAACATTAATGCTGTAACTGCCTTTGTTATAATATACCTTCACACTTATTGTAATTCTCACATATTCTTTCTACAGTTACAGCCTGCTATTTTAGGCTGTTAATTAAGTGTCCATCTGTTATATGACCTGGTACTTGCACATGCACCACTATAGTTCATAAAAACTGCTTTTAAGTGTGTGGTATTTAAGTTTCTTATCTAGCATTATAGCAAATGCCATACATTGTGACCTACTATTTTCTTTAATTTATGGTTCAGACTGCATATTTATATGGCAGAGTGTTAGTGAAATACTATTTATGCATTTATACAAGAAATATAAACCAAAAGATACAACTCAGACAGGGAAGTACTTCGGTATATTAACTACGACAGTAACAGCACACAGAACAGTGTTTGAGAAGAGTAATTCTGTTGTTGTGATGGTAAAAATTTTGGAGAAATTCTTTCTGAAACCTCTTTGTAACTATTTTACACATTTGTGTGTGCGTGAGATTAACATCAAAGATAACTGTCGTATCGCAACACACTCTACAGTCAGTTTTTGGTTTAATTACCCTCTCATAGTTCATAGCCCCCACACCCAGTCACCAATCACCTCTGTCTTGTGCATACATCTAGCCACAGCGTCAATGCAGCTGCTGGATGTGGTGAAGATGTTTCTGCATCAGTGTCTCCAGGTGTGATGAAACTTGTGACGTCTGCATGGTGTATTGCAGAGGTGAAGGTAGGACTACACTAGCTTGATCCAGTCAATAGAGACCTTTGTGGTTTTGCCATTTTGCAAGGTCTTGATGGTGTTGACTCCTCATCACAACACCAGGAAGTTGGTTGGAGTGGCAATTTGTTTGATTTGTGATTTGTCTTGCCTAATTTACATCATGGTCATCACTTGAACAGGCACATGGTTTGTCAATTTCAATTTTTATCGGCAACATGCCTGTCATACTACCCAAAAATGTTAATAGAGCTGTTTCTAGGTCACCAATAATCTTGGTGGGCAGCATTACAGTGTGCCAGAAAGATAGCTCTCCTAGGTCCTCCTGGCTGCAGGTGGGGTTATATCTGTCTGGCCAGCATCACCTAAACTGCATAGCTCTTCAGAATTTCTCAGGGGAGTCATTCGGAGTGTGAAGGAACCACACTACAGCACTTTCTCTTCGGACGAGTTTGGCATCCACCAGACGGAGTTGGATGGCACATCATCTGCTGATGACATTATGACAGCTGGTGATCCAGTGTTGCATATATGCTGTTGGCTACTTTTAGCAATTAGTCCACTGGTTGGTCATCGTGCACTGCCAGTGCTAATTGCACTTGTGAAAGTAGTGCTATTACCAAGTATGTAACAATAAACCTCCTGAGACAGTAAATGCAATGGATTTAATGAGAATAGGTGAAACAAAAAGATACTAACAGATGGGTGCAAGTAAAAATTGTAACTGTATGCAAACAGTCATGAGAAAAGCCTTTCAACTCCCCTTCATGATGCTCTACATGGAGAGTATTATGTTTTCATAAAATTTAAACCTGGAGCAATATTAAGTGTTGTACTCGAAAACCTTATGATAGAAACAAACAATCTGAAAAAAAGACAATCACTTTTAATTATAGGCAGTGTCAATGATGTCTACAAAAATGAGAGCAAGACAGCACTCGGAACTTACAGGAAGTTATTGCCTAAACTGTACAACACAAATGTCACCTTAATAAATGTACTAGTGTGGCATGATCTCCCTTAATGGTCATGTGTGAACAGAGAAATTGAGCACTACAACTCCGAACTACAGAAGTTGCATAAAAAATTTAATAATGTGCACCTAACAGATATGAGCAAAATAAAGCACGAAGAACATACCAGATATGGACTCCACTTAAACAGAAATGGAAGGCACAATTTGGTGAACCAGGTAGTGGAACTTTGTAGCGAACTATATAAAACCAGGGGCCCTACCATCATAGACTGCAATCAACAGGATTTTTTATGCACAAGAAGCTACACAATAGTATGGAATTAAACAACATAGCCAGTCAAAAGCAGTAACCAACTCATCACCAGCAAACAGTCCAACACCATCACTTATGAAAAGTGACAGGGGTGGAAGAGCTGATATTCACAGTGCAACAAGAATCATGGCAAGACTCTGGTCAATTTGTAAGTAATGTGTGCACAAACATAGCCTATAAGAGGAGGCCTGTCAGTAAATCAAGTACCAGTCCTTATTAATTGTGAGACACTAATTTAACCTCCAAATGCTGCAACTTAAAATCTGTTATGAATGATAAATTATGTATATTCCACCAAAATATCAGGAGCCTTAGAAATAAAGTGGAGCTTTTGGCTCACATCATAAATGTAAATTACTCCCTAGCCCAAGCCCATTTATTGTGTTTCACAGAGCAGAATGTAAAGTCTGCCATGCTGATGCCTCACTTGGAGGTTTATGTCCTAGCTGATAGTTACTGTAGAGCAAATAGAGAGAAATGTGGTGCTGTAGTATACATCAAAGTGGGTATAGCTCATAAATCACTTAAGTATTCATCGTGAAGATTTTTATTTTGAAGCCTCTTATCTGAAATTTTTGCTGATAATTGGTTGGTTATGGTGGTGACAATATATAGGGCTCCTGCAGGGAAAATTTGTGTGTTTTTTAAAACAGCTTGAATCAGTTTTGTTAAAAATATATTCAAAGGCCAAGTATTTAGTCATTTTGGGTGACTTTAATGTAAACTTCCTTACAGACAACACCACTAGAAGAGAACCAGAACATTTGTTACAAACATTTAATCTAACTCCAGTAGTTGAATTTCCTACCCAAGTGACAGAGACCAGTGTAAGCCTCATTGACAACATCTTTATCGATAAGTTTAATAGTAGTCACAGTACTGTAAGTCAAATTCTCAATGGTCTGACTGACCATGGTGGAAAGTTGCTTACTCTTAATAACATATGTTCGAGCATTAAATGTAAACTAGTTTTTAGGTCTTTCAGAACAATCAATGTGGGCACATTAGAGAATTTCAATAAGCGCTTGCAGCAGACTGACTGGAGCGAAATGTATTACTAAGGAAATGTTAATATTAAATTCAATCTATCCATTTTTGAAGCAGTATTTCTAATAAAAAAAATAATAAAAAAATAAAAAATAAAAAAAACCTGTGAAATTACTGAATCCCCAGGCTTTCAAAATGAAACCCTGGATTACAAAAAGGATAAAAATTTCATGTAAGACAAAAAGAAAGTTATATCTATCACAAAGATGTTCTGATGAGCCAGCTGTAAAAGAACATTATAGATCATATTGTAAAATACTGAAAAGAGTTATAAGGTGCTGTAAAACATTACGTATTAAATCCGAAATACACTCCTGGAAATTGAAATAAGAACACCGTGAATTCATTGTCCCAGGAAGGGGAAACTTTATTGACACATTCCTGGGGTCAGATGCATCACATGATCACACTGACAGAACCACAGGCACATAGACACAGGCAACAGAGCATGCACAATGTCAGCACTAGTACAGTGTATATCCACCTTTCGCAGCAATGCAGGCTGCTATTCTCCTATGGAGACGATCGTAGAGATGCTGGATGTAGTCCTGTGGAACGGCTTGCCATGCCATTTTCACCTGGCGCCTCAGTTGGACCAGCGTTCGTGCTGGACGTGCAGACCGCGTGAGACGACGCTTCATCCAGTCCCAAACATGCTCAATGGGGGACAGATCCGGAGATCTTGCTGGCCAGGGTAGTTGACTTACACCTTCTAGAGCACGTTGGGTGGCACGGGATACATGCGGACGTGCATTGTCCTGTTGGAACAGCAAGTTCCCTTGCCGGTCTAGGAATGGTAGAACGATGGGTTCGATGACGGTTTGGATGTACCGTGCACTATTCAGTGTCCCCTCGACGATCACCAGTGGTGTACGGCCAGTGTAGGAGATCGCTCCCCACACCATGATGCCGGGTGTTGGCCCTGTGTGCCTCGGTCGTATGCAGTCCTGATTGTGGCGCTCACCTGCACGGCGCCAAACACGCATACGACCATCATTGGCACCAAGGCAGAAGCGACTCTCATCGCTGAAGACGACACGTCTCCATTCGTTCCTCCATTCACGCCTGTCGCGACACCACTGGAGGTAGGCTGCACGATGTTGGGGCGTGAGCGGAAGATGGCCTAACGGTGTGCGGGACCGTAGCCCAGCTTCATGGAGACGGTTGCGAATGGTCCTCGCCGATACCCCAGGAGCAATAGTGTCCCTAATTTGTTGGGAAGTGGCGGTGCGGTCCCCTACAGCACTGCGTAGGATCCTACGGTCTTGGCGTGCATCCGTGCGTCGCTGCGGTCCAGTCCCAGGTCGATGGGCACGTGCACCTTCCGCCGACCACTGGCGACAACATCGATGTACTGTGGAGACCTCACGCCCCACGTGTTGAGCAATTCGGCGGTACATCCACCCGGCCTCCCGCATGCCCACTATACACCCTCGCTCAAAGTCCGTCAACTGCACATACGGTTCACGTCCACGCTGTCGCGGCATGCTACCAGTGTTAAAGACTGCGATGGAGCTCCGTATGCCACGGCAAACTGGCTGACACTGACGGCGGCGGTGCACAAATGCTGCGCAGCTAGCGCCATTTGACGGCCAACACTGCGGTTCCTGGTGTGTCCGCTGTGCCGTGCGTGTGATCATTGCTTGTACAGCCCTCTCGCAGTGTCCGGAGCAAGTATGGTGGGCCTGACACACCGGTGTCAATGTGTTCTTTTTTCCATTTCCAGGAGTGTAGATAACTCAAACAATAAAATAAAAACCATCTGGGGTGCTATCAAAATGGAGCTGGGGAAAAAACATGATAGTGTTTCTAAGGTAGAAATAAGACATTGTGGTAGTTTGATTAAAGATACTAATGCAGTTGCAAGTGTCCTTAATGAGCACTTTCTAACAGCTTCTGAAAAAATGAGTTGTAAGGACTTGATCAATGAGGCTATGTACCTTCTGAAAGAGATTGGACAGAATAAGTCAAATGCATATAGCCCCAGTTACTGTCAGTGAGGTGAAAATGATGATCACTAAAATGCAAACAAAAATTTGTCTTTGATAATATTTCCTCTAAGGTACTTAAACATTCTCATAAATTATATTTAATGAATCCCTTCAACAAGATATCGTCCCAGACAGAATAAAGTATGCAGATGTGAAACATTCTACTCAAGAAAGAGCACCGCTCGATTTCCCTTTTAACAAGTTTCTCCTAAGTTCTTGAGAAAATTATACATAAGAGAATTGTGGAGCATCTGAACATCCACAAGGCTCTTAGCCATTGTCAATTGAGATTCCAAGCATGGCTGTCAATTGACAATGTTATATTTGCATTTACCAATAATATTTTGGAAGCTCTGAACAATTTATTAGCTTCAATTGGTATATTTTGGGATTTAACCAAGGGCTTTGACTGTGTGAAGCATGAAATCCTCCTTTCAAAAGCTGTCTATTATGGTTTAAGAGGCCAATGGGAAAGTATCTTCAGTCATTCATAACTGACTGAAAGCAGAGGGTATCACCCTCCATATCGACACTAAATTTAATAAATTAAATTGGTTGTGTCGTATTCTGGAGTTGAGAAAAATACTTAGTACAGCAACTTATGCTCTGTGTATTGTAGCAGTGACTGCAAATACTGAAGCTGTCAAGGCTGCTTATTTTTACTATTTTCATTCATTGTTGTCATGTGGCACAATGTTTTGGGGAAATCAACCAATGAGAAATAAAGTATTCGTCACTCAGAAAACAGCAATCTGAATTCTAAGTGGAGTGTGTAGAAATCGTTCATGCATAAATCTTTTTAAAAGACACAAAATATTAACACTGACATCACAATGTATCCTATCCCTTATGTCCTTTTCAGTTAAGAACCTGCCCTTGCACAAAACTAACAGTGACTATCGTGACAATGACACAAGGTCAAAACACGTGTTGCATGTGCATGGAAAAAAACTTGGGCCTAGAACAAAAAGGGGTACACTACTCAAGCAAAAAGATGTTTAATGCTCTTCATATCGGCATAAAAAATCTTACTACTGTAATACCATAATTTAAAAATAAATTAAAAGAATATCTTCTGGAACACTCTTTTTACTCTCTAGATGAATTCTTCAACATAAAAACTTCTATATTTAAGTGAGATATGGAACACTGACTTGTAAAATTTGCTGTTGTCACTTAGTAACTGAACATGATGAGCTATGTCAGAGTAACCACGTACTTGACTTCTAGAAAAGTTTGAACTTACTATGGAATAATTGTAATTTATTATTGTATTGTTTTATACCTCTGTTTTACTTTAAGAAATTCCTGTGTTTGTAAATGTTAACATTGTATCTATTAGTATCTATAAGTAGGCTACTGTTCTCATGTGTAATTATGACTCATTCCACATCCACACAATTCTCTTGTATATGAGATTTATGAAACACTAATAAATAAATAAAGAAATAGAATTGTGTCTATCGTATGTCATGTGTGCTGTCAGAGCTCTGAAAGGGTTTTGTTAATCCTTTTTTCTTGATAAAGCACTTGTCTAAGCCTTTGGTCTGTTGATTCTTTGCTGTGAACAATTAATACAGCTTTCAAAACAAGTTAAACCTGAAGACAAGGGAGTTGCACACTAATGCCCGACACTAATGCTGTCACCCAGTGGACTAAATTACTGATCACTAGTGTAATTGTTCTCAGGCAGCAGTAACTTGTTGGTGCCCGATAATATTTTCTATAACCATGAATCAAATAGTGGGCCCAATAACTGCCAATGCAGAGTGGAAGAACTGCATGAGCCAATGGAGAGGCAGTTCTAACTTCTGAGGGCAATTGCAAGGCAGAAGAAATCACTGGACAGTCAACAGTTTCAAATCTATTAACATCACTTCCCTGGGGTAATGGAAAGATCAAATTCATAGTGGTGTGTAGTTGGCACAGTTGTCTGAATTTTTTGAACTGAAGCAAGATTGTTTACTGCTTTAGCATTCAGTTCTTTGCACTGCACTGTGTCCACTTTTTGTATTGCAAGAAGGGAGAGATCCAAAACCTGAATTTCACTGCAAATTTGTTCAATCTCATTGCTAATGGCTTTTGAGTGTTTTCTATTCTCATGGCGCCATATTTAACTGTAAAAAAAGGGCTGTCCAAAATTATATATGTTTCTTCATTGACAGGGTCACAAAATGTATGGGTAGTGGGTAAGGCTTACACACCACTTGAAATAATGTACACAGAAATAAAGCTCACAGCATTGCTTTATGCTTCTAGCAACACAAGTATACATTCATAAATGAAGACAGATAACTTGACACTGGGACTGCCTTCAATGATAACCCTTGTACCAGCTGTATCACACTATATATTCAATTTGTAATGGGACACCCTCCTGTAACACTACCTTTTTTCTGTATAGAAATAACTGATACCAAGAACATTCTCTGCTGTTTAACTAAAAGAATTTCATATGATTTTGTATACGATGTATATTTCACACTAAAATGTATAAAAAGAACTTAATTTGTTACACTCTGTATGTACAGTAAAAATTATTCTTCTTTTAGAAATATTTGAAATTACAAAATATCTGGCATACTTAAGAATCATATTATTAACTGCACAATCTCACACAAATTACTAAATTTATTTCTGGAGTCATTTATAATACGATGATATAAGTTGAAGATTCTTCTTTTGTCAAGATTGTAAACTCTTTGGAATATTGTGAGTACCATAGAAAGGAAACGTTAGTGACAGCCCCGGACATTTGCACAAGCCCCGCCCACTTACCACCCCTCCACACCTACCCCCGCCACACCAACAAAGAGCGCATCAATATGATCTTTGGTAGTCCTCGTCGCTGTCGTGTTTTTGTTCATCGTTTTTTGTTTTACCGCGGTTGTTCATACTAGCAGTGTTGTGCTGTTAGTACTTCTTAGCAGTTTGTGTAATACTGTCAAAATGAAACGTAGATATGCACTCTCAATAAAGTTATCATACACAAGGTACCTAATCTTGACTGTTGTGGCCAACTGCTGTCAAAACTGATAGCTAACAGACTGATATCTAACAGTCATTAAAGTACGATAACATGTGTTGGAATGACACTGATGAAATTATGTACATATGTTTAACAATAGGCAGCTCTAAAGCTCTCAAACACTGAAGAAGAACTCAAAGTAACCTCGTGTCTGCTATAAGCAAGCAGTCATAAGAGTTCACAAGTACAAACTCACCCATTACACAGGCAAATAATAATGAAGAATGTCACTGTATAAATATCTGACTGCTTGCATTACGCATTTCTACATTATCCCACTCTTATATTCTTTAGTCTTAATGAGGTAATCAGAAACAAACAAAGACATCGACTTTGCCTTGTTTATGCACAACATTGACTTTAGACCATTGAGATAACGGACAGCATCCTTGGTGATACCGCCAATTAATATTTCCCAACAGAATTTCTTACACTACGCGATGTGACGGAAATTTTCGCTCACTGCAGTTAACAAATGTCAGGTTTTTTGATACAGTGCAGATGAAAGCTCATGAAATAAAAAAGACAGTGTGGATACCATTTTTATTTTTCATTCTTATTGATGATTTTTCAACTCGCACATTCAATGAACATATCTCTAATTCTCTTCACAATGGTACCGGAAAAACTGTATTTCGTACTAACTACTGATTTTCTCCCTTGTTATGACTGGCATATCTGTGATATGAACAACTTTGATGTTGGAACATGCGGCAGACCATGTGCGGAGCTTAGGATATGGATTGGTGTGGAGGGGGGTGATTGGGCGGGACTTGTGCACCGTCCGGGGCTGTCGCTAACGTTACGTCCACAGAATTTTAGTAGCCGTGGGCATGCCTCTGATGGAAGTGCTCATGTTTGTTTAATTTTGGCTACAACAATCTAACTGATGGTTTTATGGAAAAGGAGATTGTGAAGTCAGTGTGATATTGAAAAATGTGACAAGAATAAAATAATAGTTGGTGGTGACTTTAATTCACCCTCAATATGTTGGAGAAAATACATGTTTAATTCTGGAGGTACGCATAAAATATCATCTGAAATTGTGCTAAACACATTCTCTGAAAATTATTTTGAGCAGTTAGTTCATGAGCACACGCGAATAGTAAATGGTTGTGAAAACACACTGGACCTCTTAGCAACAAATAATCCTGAGTTAATAACCAGCAACATAACCGTTGTAGGGATTATTGAACACAGGTTTGTCATAGTGAGATTGAATATTGTAATCCCCAAATCCTCAAAAAATATACCTATTCAAAAACGCAGATAAAAATTCACTTGACGCCTTCCTGAGAGACAATCTCCACTCATTACAAATTAATAATAAAAGTGTAGACCAGATGGCTTAAATTCAAAGAAATAGTATTGGCAGCAATTGAGAGGATTATACCAAATAAACTAACAAACGACGGAGCTGATCATCCTTGGTACACAAAATGGGTTAGAACACTGTTGCAGAAACAACGAAACAAACATGCCAAATTTAAACAGACGCAAAATCCCCAAGATTGGCGATCCTTTACAGAAGCTTGAAACTTAGCGCTGAGTTCAATGCAAGACGCCTATAACAGTTCCCACAATGAAACTTTGTCTCGAAACCTGGCAGAAAATCTAAAGATATTCTGATCGTATGTGAAAGATGTTAGCGGCAAGAAACAATCAAATCCTTCTCTGCGTGATAAAAATGGAGATGCTATCGAAGACAGTGCTGCCAAAGCAGATTTACTAAACACAGCCTTCCGAAACACTTTCACAAAAGAAGACGAAATAAATGTTCCAGAATTCGAATCGAGAACAGCTGCCAACATGAGTAACGTAGAAGTAAATATCCTCGGAGTAGTGAAGCAACTCAAATCACTTAATAAAAGCAAGTCTTCTGGTCCAGACTGTATACCAATTAGGTTCCGTTCGGAGTATGCTGATGCATTAGCTCCATATTTAACAATCATATACAACCGTTCGCTCGATGAAAGATCTGTACTCAAAGACTGGAAAGTTGCACAGGTCACACCAATGTTCAAGAAAGGTAGGGGGATTAATCCACTAAATTACAGGCCCATATCATTAACGTCAATATGTAGCAGGATTTTAGAACATATATTGTGTTCGAACATTATGAATTACCTTGAAGGAAACAGTCTATTGACACACAGTCAACATGGGTTTAGAAAACATCGTTCCTGTGAAATACAACTAGCTCTTTATTCACATGAAGTGCTGAGTGCTATTGACAAGGGATTTCAGATCGATTCTATATTCCTGGATTTCCAGAAGGCTTTTGACACTGTACCACACAAGCAGCTCATAGTAAAATTGCGTGCTTATGGAATATTGTCTCAGTTATGTGACTGGATTTGTGATTTCCGGTCAGAGAGGTCACAGTTCGTAGTAATTGATGGAAAGTCATCGAGTAAAACAGAAGTGATTTCAGGCGTTCCCCAAGGTAGTGTTATAGGCCCTTTGCTGTTCCTTATCTATATAATCGATTTGGGAGACAATCTGAGTAGCCATCTTAGGTTGTTCGCAGATGACGCTGTCATTTGTCGACTAATAAAGTCATCAGAAGATCAAAACAAACTGCAAAACGATTTAGAAAAAATATCTGAATGGTGCAAAATGTGGCAGTTGACCCTAAATAACGAAAAGTGTGAGGTAATCCACATGAGTACTAAAAGGAACTCGTTAAACTTTGGTTACACAATAAATCAGTCTAATCTAAAAGCCGTAAATTCAACTAAATACCTAGGTATTACAATTACGAACAACTTAAATTGGAAGGAACACATAGAAAATGTTGTGGGGAAGGCTAACCAAAGGCTGCGTTTTATTGGCAGGACACTTAGAAAATGTAATAGACCTACTAAGGAGACTGTCTACACTACACTTGTCTGTCCTCTTTTAGAATGCTGCTGCACAGTGTGGGATCCTTACCAGTTAGACTGACAGAGTACATCGAAAAAGTTCAAAGAAAGGCAGCACGTTTTGTATTATCACGAAATATGGGAGAGAGTGTCACAGAAATGATTCAGGATTTGGGCTGGAAATCATTAAAAGAAAGGCGTTTTTCATTGTGACGGAATCTTCTCACGAAATTACAATCACCGACCTACAGAGGGCAGAACGATCACCACGATAAAATAAGGGAAATCAGAGCTCGTACGGAGAGATATAGGTGTTCATTTTTTCAGAGTGCTATACGAGATTGGAGTAATAGAGAATCGTGAAGGTGGTTCGATGAACCCTCTGCCAGGCACTTAAATGTGATTTACGGAGTATCCATGTAGATGTAGATGTAGAAAATTTCAGAAATAAACAGGCAAATCTTCATCGGTTATTTAGTCATCAGGGACCCCACAACATTATAAATGAAAATTTCAGCTGCAAGGATGTACCTGCAGACGCAAGAACTGGAGCCAACAACAAGAAGCGAAAATGAAGATAAGTAAAAAGTTTTTCTTTTGTATGTCTTATGCTTCTCGAAGCTTTTGAAACTAATGAAGACACTAAGAAAAATTTAATAGTGATGTGTGGGAGAGTAAGACTATAAGTGTGGGCTTGAGCCATGATCTACTGACTGAAAATGAAGTTTTGTCTGTTGCAGAAGAAGAATGGATTTTGGATTTGTGTCATTTGCAGTTTATATATAAATGTAATTACAATGACATGACAAAAGAAGACCCGAGAGTTGCCCAGCAAAGTCCTATCAACAGTGACAAGATAATAGATAATATCAACAATGACAGACCAAATGAATTGAAAGAGGACTTTATAAATACGACAAAGACATAAGAAAAGATAAGTAGAAACTATTTGTGATTGCTAGGAAAATGAATAGAGACGAGGGTAGTGAAGTAGATGTGAAAGCTGTAGCATCAAGCTTAGAAATCTTTGAACTAAGTGAAAGTGTAGTCAGCAAAGAAACAGTGAAAACTGATATTATGCAGTTGATTTTGGCAATACAGTGCAGTGAATGATCAATTAACAGAAATAAAAACAGATAACATAGCAAATTTCATGCATTTAATGAGCAGTTAACTGAAAAATTTACTTCACTACAACAACAATTAAATGACCTGAAAACTGAAAACAATGATAAAATGGACAGGGTACAACACCAAATAGGCCAACTTAGTAGTCAGGTTTCAGAACTAAAAAATGGGTTGTCAGATGGATGAAAATGTTGAATGAAAAAGTCAATGTCACAGAAAATAAATTTATTGTTTTGGAGAATGAGTTAGCTGCAAAATCTGCAAATCAGGAGAAGAATGTTAATGACATTAAAGTTGAACAGAAAGCCGTAGCAGAAAAAATGGAACAGAACTTTAGTAGTTTAGATCAAAAAATTTACAATGTTGAAAACAGTGCGATAATTAATGCAAATGTTCTAGATCAAAAAATTTCAGTAGTTCAGGAAAATTGTATTCACAAAAATCTTTATTCAAACAATGGTGTTGGATGGTCCAACATTCCAGTCAAGAGACAATTTACATCCAATAGATTTTCTGCACCACTGTAGAGACAGTTTTGTGTCAGGCATGACGTCTTGAAGGCGACATTTTGTCTTGGGTGAATCTAAATTTAAGTCAGTGGGAGACATACCGAAGTTCAGAAAAAGTTTTTTAAAATAAATTTTGGTTGGAAGCTGAACAATGGAGAATTAAAAGTGAATTTCTGAATGGTCCAAATTATAGGAACAGGGAGGGTACAATGAAAGAGTTCTGTAAGAATCAGCTTAAGAAATTACCACATATTGACAGGCCGTTTGATGAAATGATATTGACTGATGCACTAAAAAGGGGATTACCAGAGAGGTTGCAGTGAGATTTAGTACACGGACTTGATGATTGCCTTTAACAATTTTTATGATATGTGGGCTGGCTGGATAGGGCAGTAGAAAGAAGCATGTACCATAATAATCGATATGATAAAGATCACAATAACTCCAGAAACAGAGATAATGGTAATTTCTATCAGGGTCAGCTTGGTAATAGAGAAAGAAAGTTTTAACATCAGCAGAATAGGAACAATGGGGATAACTATGGGCTATTTAATAGGAAAAACAATCATAGAGGTAACTATTCAGGAAACAGCAGTCCGCCTCAATGAAGGTCCACAGTTTTGGGGTGAGGAACACAACAAGTACAGGACACCCAATTTACACTTGCAATTAGACGATCACAATAGTGTTAATAATGTGGCACAAGTATCTGAAGTTGAACAGAAGGAATATTAGATTTCTCATTTATGTTTTGATAAAAAGTTTTGGAATACTATGTTTAATTATAGTGATGTAGCTACTAATCACCAACCAGGATGTGAGAATAATGAGAATTTTGGTGTAGTGTGTACTAATAATTTCTTCTCCTGGTCAGAAAAAAAGTATTATTGATGTATGTAAAACAGGTGATGACTGTATTGATATGAATTAGGTGGTATTTTTGATGTACATGTGAATGAGAGCTGTGAACTGACAGAGGCTGGTAAGTCTGAGACTGGTAGCTTATTGCAAATGAATGTAGGAGAAGTGTGTGACTTTGATGGTAATGAGACTTGTGTTGTTAATGATGTTGTTGATGAACTAATTTTGGAAGCATATGATGATGATGATGATGATGATGATGATGGTAAGTATCAGTTATTTGTAGAGTTTAAGAATAAAGAAATTTCAGAGTTGTTTGTGAATACAGATAAGATAAGTGATGTTTGTGATGATGTATGTGAGAGGCATAGGATACCAGTCCAGTCAGAGCAGTTTTTCATTAATGTCATGCAGTATAACGATCCAAACAGTAAAGGTGAATTATCTGTAAGCCTAAAGAATAAAGGTGAAAAATTTTTGAAATTTGTTTGTGACCAGATTGATGATAACATAGATAAATATGCATCCTGGAATAAGCTAGCTGTGGTTAGTCAAAATTTCTATCTAAATTGGTGGAATGAAGTGAAAGAAGATCTAAGTATGAAATGTAATTTTAACAGTAAAATATTTTGAGTTCCTTCTGTAATAAGTGATGTTAGTTGTGCTGTGGAACCCATTCCGTGTGTTCTACTTTTACTTGACAATACATTGATAAAACCCTGCAAAAACAGTATGGATGTACCATTTGATGAAATTTAAAGTGAGCTCTTACATGAAGTGTCTAATAGCAGATACGATAATTCATATTTTGTATGTCCTTACATTATGATTAAGACTGACCAGTGGGAAGGGAAATGCTTGACTGATACAGGTAGCCTGATATGTCGTATATCTGAACAATTTAGAGACAAGATTATGTTTAATGAAATTTGTGGAAATTGCACATGTAAAGATAATAGGAGCTACTGTTAAGGAAAGCAAGTATGTAATTGTCAAGTACAGTTAACATGAAGGACAAGACATATGAACATGTATGCATAATGATACCTAGTGTATAAAAAATATTCACTATATTTGTAGATTTATAAGACTATATAATTGTGTTTTGTTTGCCATGAATGTAGTACGTAAGGTCATACAGTTTCTGAAGTTCTGTCCTATCCAGTGACTGAGGTCAAATCTATTTGTAGATTTATAAGACTAGATAACTGTGTTTTGTTTGTCTGTGTTTAATATGTAAGATGATGTGATTTTAAAGTTCGGTCTTATCTATTGACTGAATTAAAATCTATGATACACTATATAGTTGTGCTCTGTAATAGATTTGGGCTTTAGAATTAGATACATATATGTCATGAGACTAAAGGAGTAGATCTTTTTACAGTTTTGAAATGGAATAATGTTCAAAATTTGTACTGCAAATATTAGTAATAGTATCATTTACCATTTATTACCAGGTCTTCGTAATTCACCAGCCTTGGCTGGACTTACTGCATCAAAGTTACAATCAAATTATTTACAATATAGTGAATTACAGAATAACATCTAAACTTTATACAGGTAATGTATACAGACTATGTCATGTTCACTGCGTCCATTCGCTTTCTTCACAGTCAAAGAATTCTTGGACCGAGTATAGTGGGTATTGTTTTAGGCCTTCAGCAATTTCTTTCTTGAAGTTGTCCAGTGGCAGGGTCTGCAATTCAACAGGTAGTTTGTTGAAATTCCTCACAGCGATCATTGGAGAACTGTCTCTTGTTTTGGACAGTCGGCAGGTTGGTAGATTTATGTCTTCATTGCTGCAGGTATTACGTTTATGGATGTTATGCCTCTTGCTGTAGGTGTCTAGTTTTTCCCTTACTTGGATAAGGCATAGTAATACATAGTGGCTATAAACAGTTATTATTCCCAATGTTCTGAATAACGATCTGCATTGTTCCTGGCTGCTGCTCGATGCAATAATTCTTATTGCCCTCTTTTACAGTAGCAGCACATCCTTGCAGCCTGCTGAATGATCCCATAGCTGTAATCCATACAGAATGTGGCTATGGAACAAAGCGTAGCAGACAGTCATCAGAAACTGGTCTGTAATCATTTTTTTAATCTTCATAGGAGGTATATTACAAGAGAGAGATTCTTGCCTACATGCACAGTGTGTCCATTCCATGAGAGTTTGTGTTCTATGTTGAAGCCTAACAGTTTCACAGATTCTGTATGGTCAGTGTATGTGTTTTTTCTGAGACTGCGTACCATACACTGAGTTTTTTCTTTGTTTACTTTCATCTTGTTAGTGATGCAACATTTTTTAGCGTTTTCAAACTGTACATCAGACTTCATGACTGCTTGGGCACACTTTTCCCCTTTGGCAATAAGAGTGGTGTCGTCCGCAAATTGCAGTGTCTCACCAACTTCACTTAGATCATTTACAAAAATGAGGAAGAGGAGTGGGGCTATGACTGAACCTTGTGGCACACCGTATTCTACCTTCTGTTCCTGGGATATTACTCATTGGACTGAAACGATTTGCCTTCTGTTTTCCAAGTAAGACTGAAGCGTAGCTATGGCTGTTCTTCCCACACCATAGCATTTTAGTTTTTTGAGCAAGATTTTGTGGGGGATGCAGTTGAAAGCTTTGCTTAGATCGCACAGTGTGAGTGCCACAAACTCTCTCTCTTCAAATGCCTGCAGTGGTACAGGACTTTTCCTTCTGGAAACCATGTTGTGCATCATTGAAGAGATTGTTTTCTCCAAAATAAGTTAGGATCTGATCTTTCATGATGGATTCAGTCAACTTTGCTAGTATAGGAATGATTGATATTGGCTTGCAACTTAACACATCTGGGTTTCCTTTTTCGTCAACTGTTACTGTCCTTCAAGTTTCAAGAAATCTGGGAATACTCCTGCAGATATGCAGCTGTTTATAGCTGTTGTTAATGGCTGTGCAATTTTTCCAATAATTTTCTTTGGGACAGTATAGGACATCACATAGATATCTTGACTCTCCGAAGTTTTGTAAGATTTTACTATTTTCACTATGCCATTTGCGTGTACTTTTTTCCATGTTCAAATTTACTGTGAGTTTTATTTTATATGTAAACAGCAGGATCTATAACCGAGTCTGGGATTTCAGCAACAGTGTTTTCTATAACTATTGATAAAGTAGCCATTGAAGTCATCAGGACTGCAGGCATTAGAAGAGGAAGTAGGCTTCTTCCTATGTTCATTTACTAGAGTCCAGGGTGCTTTGCACAGATTCTAGGCTTCTCTTATGAATCTATCATTCCCCTCCTTTTAACTTCTACTTTTTTTCTCTAAAATCTCTTGGCCTCTAAGTAATTGCTGCATAACAATTGTTTACTATTTGGATCTGTAGCTGCTTTGGCACAGTGATTCCACATTAGAACAATGATTTTTAGATTGGCTAGCTCAGGTGTGTACCATGTTTTTGCATTTACTATTTTCTGTTTTCCTTGTGCTTTACCTGTGTGGCTTTTCTTTGGTATCAGCGGGAACATCTAATCAAAATTGGTTTTTAGTGTCTGGAAAAGAACATTTAAGGCATCATTGGGTTTTGCTTCTGTAATTAATTGCTGCCAGTTTATACTGGACAGTGAGGCATTGAAAGTGTCTAGTTTTTCTTTTGGCATTATTCTTCTGTGAAATACATAATTCGATTGCCATGTATTTGTCTGTTGGTTACCCAGACAGTAGTCTCATGACTAATGCACTGTGGCCTGCTATCATCATATCAACTACATTTATTTTGTAATTCCAGGTATTTATATTTGTAATAATTTGTGTGTATTGCCTTAGTAGTCCATTCCTTCTCATTACATTTAACACTGAATATTGATGTTTCATATGTGAACACTTTTTATTCACACCTGACATAAATCCCATATAACTGACTTTGAAAAGTTACTAACGAGAACATATCTCGTGTGATGTGAAGAAGGTACTGAACAGCATATTCAGTACACAAAACAAGGTTTCAGGATTTGATGTGATTGCTAGACAGGAAGTTACCTATCCATTGGAGCTTGTGGTGAGAACTCTAGGGAGGAAACGGATAGATGTGGGTGGTTCTAGTCCCCACACTGCTGTATGGCTGCACCCTACTGGACCAGTCGACTTGCAAGAGATCATGGGTGCTGGGTAACGTACTCGAGCATCTGTTGACTGCATGTGTGTTGTGACTTATATTTGTGAATTGTTAGCCAAGACTGCTAAAGACAGTGTTATTCAGCATAAATGCACTTTTTTTTTCAAGTAGGGGGATTGACTTTCCAATACATTATGTAAATTTAAATCACTATGTATTTTTTATTTATCATTTGTAAATGAATCTTCCGGGTCTTTGTTTATGTAGGTTAGTTTGTATGGACAATTAGCAAATAGTGTGGAAGACATTTACCAGTATGGCCAATATAAGAAGATATATAAATGCCTGATTTTATTCACTGGTTTTGGTTCTCAAGCTACCTGATTGTGTCATCCTTCAAAGATCACTATGACTCTGTTTACTTGTATTTATCTTGAGTATTGCAATATATCATCTGATTGGAACTTGAGTTGTGGACAGATTAATACTTAACTCTGTTTTGGGTAACTGTGGTCATCGCGACTATGTATGTGCTCAAGGAGAACGTCCAACCATTGATTGCAGCTTGATGCTTCTTACAATTACTCTTTGCATATAATTGAACTTATTGATGTGCTTATGAACTTCATTCATTTTGTTGTGTCGTAATATTTTCTGCTGGTTTGTACCCAGTGTGTTTGGATTCATGGGTCGATCCCCACATAATAAACTTAGGCCTTAATATTTATCCATTATTTTGTTCTTTCACAAGTCAACATATCCTCAAATACTATGGTTTATGTCTCTGACTGATTTTGTACTATATTCCTACCCATGACTGAATATATTCTTCTGGTCTGTACCTATCGTTCTGAGTTTTTCGAGTAAGTTCATTTGTCGTACTCATAGGCTCTGAAATTTTTCTCTTCTCTTTTGATTTGAATGTTTGATTGTATGGATGTTAACTTACAATTTATAATTCTAGTAATTTACATTGTCTCTGTATTTATTTCTATAGTTTAGTTGTGTAATGTTGTAGTTTTGACCTTGTATTATTTGTCTTGTGACAGTACGTTCCACAGATGTGAAAATCTGAATACCATATCCTGATATATGTATAGATTATGATGTGTATAGTAGATATTTCTCATATATTTTCCGTAATATGTTATGTATTAGATACTTCTATACATCTATCTGCTATCCTCGACATAATTTTGTACACTGTTTGGCAAACCTTGTAGTCTGTCACAGGATATTGTAACCACCCTGTATCCAAATTTTGTGATGGGGACATTGTAATAGGACATCCTCCTCTATTACTACCTTTTTTATAGAAATAACTGATACCATGTATACTATCAGTTCTGATGTAGGTGAACGTTTTCGGCTGTTTAACTAAAAGAATTTCATATGATTTTGTATATGATGTATTATATTTCAAACTAAAAAGTATAAAAAGAACTTAATTTGTCACCCTCTGTATGTACAGTTAAAATTCTTCTTCTTTTAGAAATATTTGAAATTACGAAATTTCTAGCATACTTAAAAATCATTATTAATTACATAATCTAATGCAAATTAGTAAATTAATTTCTGGACTCATTTATAAAATAATGATATAACTTTAAGATTCTTCTTTTGTCAAGAAAGTTTGTAAACTCTTTGGAGTATTGTGAGTACTGCAGAATGTTAGTAGTAGTAGGCATGTCTCTGATGGAAATGCATGTTTTTTTTTAATTTTGTCTACAACAATTTAATTGATGGTTTTATGAAAAGTGAGATTGTGAAGTCAGTGTTGTATTGAAAAATGTGTCAAAGAGTAAAATTCAAGAAATAAACAGATCATCAGTTATTTAGTCATCAAGAACCCACAATGTTATAGATCAAAATTTCAGCTGCAAGAATGTACCCCTAGGTGCAAGAACTGGAGCCAACAACAAGTAGAGAAAATGAAGATAAGTAAAAAGTTTTTCTTTTGCGTATTTCAAGCTTCTCGAACCTTTTAAAATTAATGAAGCCACTAATGAAAATTTGATAGTGATGAGTGGGAGGGTAAGATTACAAGTTGCTGGACTGATTATTTACACACACACACACACACACACACACACACACACACATATGCACACACACCAACTGGTAAATGACAAACAGTGATTAGTCCATATCAGTTGTATTTAAGCATGGACCTTTAGGCTGCAATGTATGCAATGTAGTTGCACTCTTATTCACTTTCATGACAGATTTAAACTGTACACCTGATGAAGACTCAATCCTGCAAACTTACCCTTTGCAACCATTGCTCATACTGTCTTACCTATTGATTCACAAGTCCTGCGCCAGCAAAGGCTATCAGCTGGATAACTAAATCAGTTACATCATTGCTCAGGAAATATAAGGATTCTTGTCTGGGTACTGGTGTGGCACTCAGTTTTAATGTCGGGAAGTGATATGCTTTTCTTTCAGAACTTGAAATTGATGCCAGACATGTGGAATGAGATCCTATAGAAGTAAACATCAGCACAGCAGTATTCTAAATTTTCCTTTAGTTTATCCATGGCCAGATTCAGAAAGGTATGGGCAGGAATGTAAATACCTACATATTAAAAATAATGCATAAAATGGCCAAGACCTATGGTTCTGCATTCCATGTGACTGATCCTATGCCCAAAACCTTCCCCTTTCATTGCTCATTATTAAATTTATTGTTATTGCAGTTGATAAAGATGATTATGTTCTACTGTTTCATGACCCATTACTATTCTGACATCTCTGTTTTATAGAAGTATCGATATCTTATAAAATACTGTATGCCACAGACCCACGAGCATAAAAACAAAATTAATTAATTAAATTATCTAAAAATAACTGATTAATAACGTCAGAGTAGGCCTAAATGCTGGAACGGTAGCAATGGACAATTTTTAAATCCTTGGAAGACACTTACCACGTTGAGAAAGTGTAGAATTTCCATGGTACATGTCTGGAGAGGAATTTGCAGGTGCTGTTTCACGTGCATTCAGTGTCACTGCAGTCTGGTTCTCTCGAGAGTAAATTGTCATTAGGAAGCCACCCCCTATTCCCATGCTCTGCAGACAGATCACTCCCTCACAGAAGAGAGCAGCTATTGCAGCCTCAACAGCATTACCTCCCATCTCTAATATATCTCTGAAAAGACCATAAGTGTAGAATTTAAAAAAAGGATATTGTTCAAATAAAGACATAGTTTAAATCAGGATTGTCGTGAATCAAAAGCAAAATCTTATTGTTATGTTCTGTTCAGTACTTTAAAAAGTGAAATTATCATAAAAAAGTCATTAAAACTCTGCAAAGCTGCAGGCCAAAAAGTCAGATGATAATACACTTCTGATCAAAACTGTCTGATCACCTATTAGTGAACATTAATACGGGAATTGTGCACACATTACTTTATTAATTTTTTTCATAATGTGGGGCCACAGTCATAATATATTTCTTTACAGTCAATACCGCCATTAGACTGTTATTTACTTGCAGTGTTACATTTACACGATCATGATTTCTGCTTCAAAGTGGCGTTATCAAGTGTTTTAAGTGTTATACACTGCCTAAGATGGCATACTGTCATATTTAAAATACACTATTAGACACATTGTCTAAGGGTCGATATTTCTGGTAAAGCCTACTGCTTTGTTTTATCACTGAGTATACCATCTTGTAGACGCTTTAAAAAACATTGTTTTATGAAGGATTGAATTCTGCTGTGCACACTTTCAATGAGTGTCTGAATGTCTGTGGAGAAACAGCAGCCCTCTCTTCTTCAAAAGCTGAAACCAGAGAAGGTAATGAATGACGTTTGTTACTGGGGTCTGTAACGAAGTCAACAATGTTGTGAGGGTAACCCCAAAAGTAAGGTCTCCTATTTTTTTTATAAGTACACAGACCTGCTCATTTCTACAATTATTTACATCGGTTTACAGCTTGAACATTTAGCTATTTTTCGACATAATCATTATTTCTGTCGATGCATTTTTGTAGACGCTGTGGCAGTTTGTGTATGCCCATATCATACCAGCTCGTTGCCGTGCTGTTCAGAAAGTTATGAACCTCTTCGTTTGAACTGAATCGTTTTCCGGCCAAATGTTCTTTTAACCTAGGGAACAGGTGATTGTCACTGGGCGCCAAGTCAGGACTATCTGGTGGGTGGGTGATTATGTTCCACTGAAAGAGTTGCAGGAGAGCAACGGATTGCCGAGCGATGTACGGGCGAGCGTTGTCATGGAGAATGTGTACGCCCTTGCTCAACATTCCTCTTCTCCGGTTCTGAATTGCCCGTTTGAGTTTTTTCAGAGTCTCACATTACCTGTCAGCGTTAACTCTGGTCCCAGTGGGCATAAAGTCGACCAACAATACCCCTTTCCGATCCCAAAGATGGTTGTCATGACTTTACTGTGTCTGTTTGCATTTCCGCAGCTTTGGCGAAGAAGGATGCCGCCACTGGCATGATTGTTGCTTGGTCTCAGGTGTAAAGTGGTATGCCCAGGTTTCATCACCCGTGACAATTCAGTCCAGAAAGTTGCCCTCTTCGGCTGCAAGGCGGAGAAGAAATGCGCGGGAAGCATCAACTTGTTGCCGCGTGTAGTCCTCAGTGAGTATGCATGGCACCCATCTTGCGGACACCTTCCGGTAGTTCAATGTTTCCATTAAAATTCTGTGAGTGGTGCTTCGGGAAACCTCAGGAACCAACGTACAGAGATCATCCAGGGTGATCTGCCATTCTTAACGCATGCTTTGCTCAAGCTTCAACACTGCCTCCTCAGAAATAGACGGTCTCCCACACCTTTGTTCGTCGCGAATTTCTGTCCGACCAGCTGCAAACTCTCTACACCACTTACGAAGGTTTTTGACATCCATGCACAGCGCACCATACACTTCCGTCATTGGCGATGGATTTCAATCGGCGCAGTGCGCTTTGCGTTCAAAAACCGAATAACTGCGCGCAATTCACAGTTGGCGGTAACATCCAACGGGACCTCCATTCTCAACGGCTGCCAAGCCAAGACTGAGCGGCTCAACGCGGCGTGCGCATGTATACACACAGCGCGTGAAGCACTCTTCATAACAGTGTGACCAACTGCCACACAGAGTTCTGAACTTATAAAAAAAATGGGAGACCTTACTTTTGGGATTACCCTCGTACTTAACGTAAATGTGTTCCATGCGGCTAAGGTCTGGACTCTTGGCAGGCCAGTCCATTTCAGGTATGTTACTGTCCACACAACATTGCCACACAGCAGCTGTTTTGTGATAGATCACATTGTGATGCTGATACAAACTATCATTGCCTCTGAGCTGTTCCTCTACTACATCGTTTCTCCACGTTTCAGTATTAATGACCCAATTTTCAATCATAGTTTCCATCATAACCCTCCCAACCCCTTCCTCATTATATATAGCAATAAATTTACTTATTCTTGGTGATTTGTAGTGTTTGTAACTTAGCAGTTTTAGTGTCAAAGTACATTATATATATAATGTATTTCCAGTACGTTGACACTACAGTTACAAAGTTACAAGCACTACAAATTACCAAGAATAAGTAAATTTATTGCTGTTTCGCTGTTGCTATTGTTACAGCTATGCATGTGAATAGTTGATGGATTACCTCAGGGGAGTGTGGGGTGTTGTGTAAGAGCACGTGAACGTCCTAACTTCCAGCACCTTGCGGATTTAATAGTTATTTTTCTTTGAGTGCTGTTAAATGTTTCCAACATAGACACTGCAATCTGAAAGCTACAGCACTAAAACCTACTGCACTAATGCTCTTCTGGACTTCATGAAACCTGGCATCAGGGTCGCGAGCACACCTTCAATTGTGCACGATTTAAGGGGCTTCTGTGCATGCACAGCTAGGGTGATGTAATTGCCTTCCGAGTCAAATAAATACGGATTTGATAAACAACATGCACGGTTCATGATGTGCACAGCTAGCTCTTACCACTCAACTGCAAGTTTATGTCAGTGCTACCAGTTGTAGCACACTGTGACAGACTTTTATCCCCATTCACTCGGTATAAATCACGCTAGATGATAGCACGCTCATCAGATAGGCCAGTTCACTCACTATATAGCGAAAACAGATCGAAGGTCAGTATATGTTAGGTTATACTGATAGAAAATCTATTTTGTGAGTTCCGAATGAGTTATAGTATATTAAGTTTTGAATTTTATCATACAGTAATCCATTTGGAACGCTGGGAGTCATAAGGGCCTAAAGCACATCACCATTGATTGTGAGATTGTAGCATTTATTCATGCGTCTGCAATCTGTTGATCTTATAGTGGGTCAGATTTATCTGTGCTGCAGGCCCACATTGTAAATATGAACATTTATGATAAGCTGTCTCACTGGTTTCTCCAATATTCACTTAAATGTGGGATCGACAGTGGTGTGCTTTAGGCCGTTGTGGATCTCAGGGCCTCATTTGTATTTGTCAGGTGACCATGTTGCTAGACGTTACTACTTGAATTAATCCTTTCAACAAACAGCAGTTCGTGTATGAAGTCGGTTGTTTACTGGGCAGGGATCGGCTTTCCTGTCCAGTGTAAACATGAACTATATTCAATCTACTTAAATGCTAACAGAAAAGTAAAACTGTGAGGACAGGTTGTGACTCTTGCTTGGATATCTCAGTTGATAGAGCACTTGCCCATGAAAGGCAAAGGTCCCACGTTCGAGTCTCGGTCCGGCATACGGTTTTAATCTGCGAGGAAGTTTCATATCAGTGCACACTCCGCTGCAGGGTGAAAATCTCATTCTGGGAACAGAAAAATAAATTATGGCCTCCCAGACCACGTCCGTTGATTGTAAGAGTGACGGAATCAAATAAGCATGACTGCAGACAAACATTCAACAAGGAAGTTCACAATTAGCATAAGTTGTTGTGTGGATGGCACATAAGAATATCTGATTTTCAGCCCGGTAGATAAATTTGTGGACTAATACATCTATTAGGGATCTTGTACATCTGTCCGGAAAATGGAAAAGCATAAAAACTCTCACTTACACAAAAATGCGAAATGCAGAGTTGCGAAGACTTACAAATTATTTTGATCTTACCTTAAACTGTAAATAATTATGTACAAAACAAGTCCCACAAAAAAATCTTCCTTTTGTCTGATAAGTTACGCATATTATTAATATTATTATTGCTACTGATATCGTTACTGTTGGTAGTGTCTGTAGTTGTATAAACTTGTTGATAAGCATAACTGTTATAAAGCAGATGCTATTGATTTCACACTCTCAAAGTTATCTGAATTTGTGAACATTCAGAATGCACACTCACGAGCCGCCATTTGATGCAACGGCAGAAATTAAACACGTAAGTAACATGTGTTCGTTAATACACGTCACAAAGAAAATCATCTTCAAATGTGGCACTTACTTGTAGCTACTTATACAACTTAGTACACACAGTGTGAATGTGACACAAAACTTGGTCGCGATCCTGAAGCCCCTGCGTCACTCCCGTTTTTTTTTTTTTTTTGTTTGTTTTTGTTTTTTTAGAACAACACATCTCGCTTGCCTGTGCTGTGTACTATAGCAGTTTGCTCCCCCGAGACCGCACAAATTCCCGCGAAACTGATTATGACAAAGAAAATTATTGCACAACCTTTCAAGTGTCAAGAAATTTGTATTTGTATAGGGGCTGGGAATTATCACAAAAAAAACCTATATTTAGATGCCGTCTGCTTTCAAAGTATTGCAAGGCACATTCATAAGTACTAATTCGAACGAAATGTGAGTGTTTCAATGAATCCAAGTCAAAAGTAACCTCCTCCACCCAGACGTTGACAGTGACTTTAGTACCACATCAGTTACTTCGCTGACGTTGGCAGCAATGAGACAAATGAGCGCATTTGACACGAAGTGTTCCGAATGGTGCCGACTTAACAGCTACGAGTACTGGAGGGCCGTTAAGCTAACGTGTCGCGCGCTACTGCACTTCAACAGTCATTGCCGCTTAAAGGAAAAAAAAAAAGTCTACCAAATCGGACGCCGTCGCGGCATCGAGAGAATCTGCTCATGTTGCTGGGAGCGATCTGATATTTGGTAAATGAGAATATTTGGCATCCAAGATCGAGTGTGCAGTGTTTTTATTTTTATTTTGTTTCCTCAGTGGTCGGTTTCGACAGGGTGTAGGTGTTATCTTTTGATCTTCTGGAAATGATGTTGCTGGAAATAATATTTCTGTGCGTGAATCGCACGAACATAACGGGCAAACATAACGAGAGCATATTCCACTTATAAAACAAAGGTGCCAGTTTGGCTTGTCAAATACTCACATTGCTTGATATGCCATAGCAACAACTGATCCACTGAGTAACTCACCTCCTCAGGGGAACACTGATGGCGCTGTGGACTTTTTATTCACTCTGTTTCATACATTCGACAAGCAAATGTGGCGCCTTTGTTTTATAAGTGCAATATGTTCTCATTATGTTTGAGCGATTCATGCACTGTCATGTTATTTCCAGAAGATTCGAAAATGACAGCTAATTTCTGTCGTAACTGGTCACTGAGGAAATAAAATCTTGACTGCAAAATATTATTGTTTAAAATCCAATTAGCCTAGAACGTTTTGGAATGTCTGCACGACCGCGACGTAAACGTGTGTAAATGCTGCTCCTCGTTCAAATCCAGCCTGTCTCAGTCCAGTCGACCTTAGTATCGGTTATCGAATCTACAGGGAATGTCTATATTGTAGATTGCGTGTTAAAGTGCAGTTCACGCTATAAAATCTTCACAGCAGTATGTTTATAAAGAATCATAGGCAAGTTTTTAAGTGAACATACGCGAGCATTAGGTAGTAGTGAAGTATCAAAACGTCCACACAGAACATGGTTACGAAAGTGAAATCAAAACATATTCTAAAGAATGCTTAAATTCTGCATGAAACCTAATAAGCTTAAACGACATTCGAAAACACTTCAAAGTGAGTACCGGTATATTAAAAAAACCCTGAGATTTCTTCGAATTAAAATTAAAATAATTTCAAAACCAAAAATAAGTTTCATATAAAATAGCCAGATGTAAAAAGTCTCATACCATTGGCGAAGAGCTTGCTTTTTTTAACTTCAGTTGAGATTTTAGAAACTATGTTGCTGTATCAAATGAAACTATTTTCCCGTAGAACTGGCGATATAGCTGAAAATGAACAGCTTCATGAAACAGTAGATAGTAATAAAGATACTCATTTGATTGGCCTCGGTCAAATTTGTGGTGCTATGTCAGCAGCAGAAAACTACTTTTCTGCAAACCAATAGAACTGAAAGCAACAGCACTCGCATTATTTACTACCTTAAATGATTTTACATATAAGCGAACATAGAATGGAAGAAATGAATTCGATTGTGCATCGAAGGCACTCGTTCAGAGTCTCGAAGATTCCATAGTATACAAGGACGCCCATACGATAGTTTTGGAAGGGGGGAGGGGAGACCTTGGGGTATGTAATACTTTTAACATTTTGGAAGACGAATGGCAACTTCTGAATACCTATAGAAAAGTTGCAGTTCCAACCCTGATAGAACCTGCGTAATACGACTTTTAAATCATTTTCTTGATAGAAAACCACTTGAGTATAGGCAATTTTTTTTCCTTTAAGAGATTGGGAGGGGAGAGAGAGAGAGAGAGAGAGAGAGAGAGAGTGAGTGAGTGAGTGAGAAGGGGGGGGGGATGCTTGCCCCCGTGTATGAGCGTCCTTGGTAGTACAAAAGCACGTGTGAGAGAGAATTCCTTACACTATGTCTAGACACATAATATGGTACACAGGGAAGCTCTGGCTTCCAAAGAAATAAGTCCTAGTCTGGATATCGTGCTAACGACGATTATAACAGTTGTAAATTATATAAAACTGAGACTTCTAAAATCAAGAATTCTTTCTGGACTTTGTAAAAACATGGGTGCAGCACAATCAGCGTTACTATTTTATTGTTAGGCAAAATGGTTATCGTGTGGGAAATTGTTGCAACATGTTTATAAATTGTTGTTGTGGTCTTCAGTCCTGAGACTGGTTTGATGCAGCTCTCCATGCGTTTATAAATTAAGAAATGAAATCGACATTTTTCTATAAGAAGAAAACCGACCGAAAGCTAGAAAGTTTCGAGATATTTTATTTGTGGTGGACCAATGAAGCTGGGCTACTTGGTCGGCGTATTCGAGAACTTTAAATACCTTGAATTTTCAACTCGAAGGAGCAAGTATACATATTTTCAGAATGAGATTTTCACTCTGCGGCGGATTGTGCGCTGATATGAAACTTCCTGGCAGATTAAAACTGTGTGCCGACCGAGACTCGAACTCGGGACCTTCGCCTTTCGCGGGCAAGTGCTCTACCATCTGAGCTACGAAGCACGACTCACGCCCGGTACTCACAGCTTTACTTCTGCCAGTATCTCGTCTCCTACCTTCCAAACTTTACAGAAACTCTCCTGCGGTTGGGCACACAGTTTTAATCTGCCAGGAAGTTTCAAGTATACATATGTTGGAAACGACTGGTGAAGTTAATGCCTTCTGTAGAAAACTGGAACTGTGACGGCCCAAAAAAAAAAAAAAAAAAAAAAAAAATTGTTCGCAAGTAGAGGTGGATGTATTAAAACTTACAAGGCTGAAGAAAAACATGTGACAACTGTTTCTGCAACCATTAAAATCATTTAAACACGCTGGAAAATAATTTTAAAAAATATTTCCTTGCTGACGGAAACTCGGTAGTACGTTACGAATGGGTTAGGTATCCATTGCTAAATATTCCCGAAGGTCTCTTCAACTGCCGAAGAAGACATCTCCGTAGTCTTCACGACAAGTTTCGAAATCAACAGATAATTCAGCAATAAGTCGCCCTTGGAATGCTGACAGCCGCGCGGGATTAGCCGAGCAATCTCAGGCGCTGCAGTCATGGACTGTGCGGCTGGTCCCGGCGGAGGTTCGAGTCCTCCCTCGGGCATGGGAGTATGTGTTTGTCCTTAGGATAATTTAGGTTATGTAGTGTGTAAGCTTAGGGACTGGTGACCTTAGCAGTTAAGTCTCATAAGATTTCACACACATTTGAACATTTTTGGAATGCTGAGCACAGGTGAATGATGAGTTTTCCGCACTGAAAATGAGTTTTCTGCACTGAAAAGAAGAACATTTCCATTCTATCGCCATTCACAACATTCTACTTTTACGGTGCAGGATTTTTTGCGTTGGCTGCTTTGAAGACAAAATATAAACTTCAGCTAAACGCGGGAAATATTAAATTCTGTATGGAAAACTTTGCTGTGCAGGCCAGGCTCAAGGGAATCATTAATTATTACTAGACCAGTTTTTAATTTAATATTGAAAAGTTGATTATTAAATGCATCGCGCAGCATTAATACAGACCAATTTGTAAGCGCATGATGTTAGTGCAAATGCGATTTTTTTACTTTTTATTATATTAATATTACTTGTTGTTGTTGTTGTTGTTCTGGTCATCAGTGCCAAGACTGGTTTGATGCAGCCCTCGTGAAGCTGCATGCCCTCGGGAAAAATTACGGCTGTAGTTTCCCCTTGCTCTCAGCCGTTCGCAGTACCAGCACAGCAAGGCCGTTTTGGCTAGTGTTACAAGGCCAGATCAGTCAATCATCCAGACTGTTGCCCCTGCAACTACTGAAAAGGCTGCTGCCCCTCTTCAGGAACCACACGTTTGTCTGGCTTCTCAACAGATGCCCCTCCGTTGTGGTTGCATCTACGGTACGGCCATCTGTATCGCTGAGGCACACAAGCCTCCCCACCAACGGCAACGTCCATGGCTGGTTCAAATGGCTCTGAGCACTATGGGACTCAACTGCTGTGGTCATCAGTCCCCTAGAACTTAGAACTACTTAAACTTAACTAACCTAAGGACAACACACACATCCATGCCCGAGGCAGGATTCGAACCTGCGACCGTAGCAGTCGCACGGTTCCGGACTGCGCGCCTAGAACCGCGAGACCACCACGGCCGGCGGCAACGTCCATGGTTCATGGGGGGGAGGTAATATTACTACAGAATGTATTTCGCTTTGCTCACTTTTCGGTAAATTAAGCAGTTTTTGAATTCATACTTTTTTTCTTTTTCAGTAAGCTCGTGCCCTCCATTTAGCGTTATCACGCCCCCCAAGAGGGGGAGGGGAGGGGGGCCGGCCCCAACAGGTTGGGGGTCGCTGCGGTACTGCAAATAGGGCAAAACACTGTATAGTATGTTCATATCCTTCCGCGTTTAGCATTTTATTAAGCGGAATAAGTGGACCACCACATCCTAACCAATAAAAACATTCTCATGTCATAACATCATCTCTTCATTATTGGTTTCACACATGATGGCTGGTAATGCTCTCCACTCATTTTCCAAGCCCAAACCCTTGCATTGGATTACCACAGGGCACAACGTGCTTCATCACCCCAAATCATTCGTTTCCAGTCACTCATTGCCCGGTGGCGTCCCTCGTTATACCACCTCAAGCACCGCGCAGTGTTGACTCCAGAAATGAGTGACTTATGAGGAGCTGTTCAACCATAGTACCCAATTCTTTCCAACGCCCTACGCACAGTCAATGTGCCAGCTGGACTGCCGGTAGCATTTTGAATCTCACAGGCCATTCCTTCCGCAGATTTCATGCGATTTTTTTTTACACCTATCTTCCGCAATCTTCGACGGTCCTTTCCCGTTCCCACTTCGCAATCACATCACCGACAGTCGGCCTGGTCAGCTTTAGGAGGGCTGAAATGTCGCAGACGGGTCTGTTAGTCAGGTATCACCCAATGACTAGTCCAAGTTCGAAGTCACTGACTCTCCAGATCGAACCTCTCTACTATTACTGCTTCTCTACTGACAAAGCAATCCTCCCTGCTCCTTTTACATTGGCGGGTCCGACTTTCGTTACATCTAGTGGTAAATTTCGCATAGATGTCCGGATAGTTTTGATCAGATAGTGCAGATGTTGTGAAAATAGCCAGTTGTTGTTGCTGGTACCATGTTGCAGTCTAAATTTTATTAGAACCTTTTGATCACGATATCGTATTAATTTGGTCTTGAGGACATAAGAGACATAATTTAGAGCTGGATCTGTTAGCCATAGACTCACCTTCCAATACCCGCGCACAAATACCCATTCGTGGCGACTGCAGCATGAGTGTAGACGCCCATGATGGAGTCTGAGGGCGGCAGTGGTTTCGGGCCATCGTCGGGTTGAGGTCGCAAGGCGAAGACTAGACCGACAGCCAAACCCACCAGAACAACAGCCACCGCTAGGGCCATCAGCGCCCTCTTCATGTGCGATCTAAGAATAAATTCGAACAGGAATTTCTCTCAGTAAAGATAGTAACATTTACATTGACCAAGCACTTGAAACAAGAAGTACATCAAATTCTGCATCTGCCACAGAGTCTTTTATCAACAGTGCTACCACCTGCGTAGCATTGATCCTCGTTCTTCTGGCACTTTAACATACATGGTTAGCTCTTGATGCTAGGTGCCTGATACACGCTCAAGTAACATTGGAAACTGGTAGGGTACCCCTTACCATGTGGTCCACAATAAACTGTCTGAAGCTGGAGGATTAACCCCTCGAAACTGGTAGTATTGTTAATAAAGGACACTGTAGCAAAGGTGGACTTTTATTAACCGGACTTAATAACTGCTATGGACACGTCACAACTTGGATAAGCGCTTGAAAAATATCCAGCGGTGAACGATTCAGGTAGTTCCAGAATGAGATTTTCACTCTGCAGCGGCGTGTGCGCTGATATGAAACTTGCTGGCAGATTAAAACTGTGTGCCGGACCGAGACTCGAACTCGGGACCTTTGCCTTTCGCGGGCTAGTGTTCCACCAAGCACGACTAGCCGGCCGAAGTGGCCGTGCGGTTAAAGGCGCTGCAGTCTGGAGCCGCAAGACCGCTACGGTCGCAGGTTCGAATGCTGCCTCGGGCATGGATGTTTGTGATGTCCTTAGGTTAGTTAGGTTTAACTAGTTCTACGTTCTAGGGGACTAATGACCTCAGCAGTTGAGTCCCATAGTGCTCAGAGCCATTTGAACCATTTGAACCAAGCACGACTCACGATCCGTCCTCACAGATTTACTTCTGCCAGTACCTCGCCTCCTACGTTCCAAACTTTACAGAAGCTCACAGCTCGCGGGAGAGCTTCTGTAAAGCTTGGTTGGTAGGAGACGAGGTACTGGCAGAAGTAAAGCTGTGAGGAAGGGGCGTGAGTCGTGCTCGGGTAGCTCAGTTGGTAGCCGGCACGGTAGCCCAGCGTGTTCGGTCAGAGGGCTGCGTGCTCTCTGTAATAAAAAAAACTGAGTCAAAGAATCAACGATCAACTTGAACGGATGTCTTGTGACGTCTGCCGAGACCAAACGCCACGAACTATATCGAACAAAATGGAAGAGGGCAGAAAGAAAAAAAAGTTGGTAGATTACTTGCCCGCGAAAGGCAAAGGTCCCGAGTTCGAGTCTCGGTCCGGCACACAGTTTTAATCTGCCAGGAAGTTTCGATTCAGGTAGATGTCTGATTTTTATACTGTAACGTTCTGCCATTAGAGAATCAGCTCAGATGTAATGAGGAGTGTTTTAGAATGTTGTTTAAGAGTGGCAAATGACAAAGGCAACCATAAAATTATTTTCATGGCTCATTTTATAACCATTCTCCTGATATCCTGCCTACATCTACATTATCATTGTGCAATTGCGGCAAGAGATGTAAACATGCTTAGAGATGTGGACGAGGTAAAAGCAAAAAAAGGTACAAATATTGGACGTAACGTAAACGAAAACACAGAATACATGTTAATGTCCAATTATAAGGCTAGAAGAGCATCACGTGACGAGCAGACCACTAACAAATGTTTTAAAGCTGTCTGCTGCTTCCTTTACCAAGGTGTCCTTTTAACCAGTGCCGGCTGCGGTGGCCGAGCGGTTCTAGGCGCTTCAGTCCGGAACCGCGTGAGTGCTACGGTCGCAGGTTCGAATCCTGCCTCGGGCATGGATGTGTGTGATGTCCTTAGGTTAGTTAGGTTTAAGTAGTTCTAAGTTCTAGGGGACTGATGACATCAGATGTAAGTCCCATAGTGCTCAGAGCCATTTGAACCATTTTAACCAGCGATAGTAATACACTGGTGTCCAAAATTAAAGCAACAAACCGCTATTTCCCCATTCTGTGTCAAGTTCACGACATAGTCGCACAGACTGTCAACAGATGTCTGTACAGTCATGTTTTGTACGCAAGGTGGCATTCCATTCAACGGACAAGCACTCCAACGATGACGTCAGGGCACCTATCAAATGGGTTAGTGTTTCCCGGGTAGACCCACATCTACAATCGCTGTATACAGTCATGGACGATGCAGTATGGTACAGAGAAAACGTCATAGGAAGAATGGAAGCAGCCAGTCGCAAACTGATTTGGCTTGGTGGCTTAATGTGAATCGTTCTGTTGCTTCTCGGATGTGGTGACAGTTTATAGAGACCGAAACCACATACCGAAGACCTGGGCAGGGGCGACCACATGTTGCATCAGAAAGAGAGGACCATTATTTGGCTGTAAGGGCACGACGGTGCCGCGTTGTTACTGCATGGCAACTGGCATCTGACCTCGCAGCATCCACTGGACGTGTTGTATTGATGCAAATGTTGTACAGAGGGCTTCGGCAGAGTGGCCTTTATTGTCAGAGATCTGCTTCCTCATAGAAGGAAACGTCTGGAGTGGAGTCGTCAACATGTCACCTGGACAGTAGAACAGTGGGCCGATGTTCTTTTGACATACGAGTCCCGATTTGGTCTGGAGAGTGATTCACGGCAGATTCGCATCTAGAGGGAACGTGGAACACGATTTCGGGACCAAAACATTATGGAAGGAAACCGAGATCGAGGAGGATCCCTAATGATGTTGGCAGGGATTATGTTGATCACTCGAACGCCTCATCAGGAACTTGTACGGATGAGTGGGCAAGGTTTAACTGCTGTCAGATGGCGTGACCAAATCTTGGGACCTAATGTGCGGTTGTTGCGAGGTGCTGTGGGCCCAGACTTCGTAGTGATGGATGGTAATGCTCGACCTCATAAAGTACAGATGGCTAATGTTTTCTTGTGAACGGAAGTTATAGTACGCATGGCGTGGCCTGCTCGCTCTCTCCATTTCTGTAAGTTGGCTGTTTAGGTTTTTATGTTGGTAACGCCACGTAGCGCTCTGTATGAAAATCACTGACTGTGCTGTGTGGAGTCTGTGGTTGATTTGCATTGTTGGAATGTTTGCTATTGTAGTGTTGGGCAGTTGGATGTGAACAGCGCCTAGCGTTGCGCAGTTGGAGGTGAGCCGCCAGCAGTGGTGGATGTGGGAAGAAAGATGGCAGAGTTTTGAGAGCGGACGATCTGGACGTGTGTCCGTCAGAAAAACGAAATTTGTAAGACTGGCTGCCATGAACTGTTATATATACACTCCTGGAAATTGAAATAAGAACATCGTGAATTCATTGTCCCAGGAAGGGGAAACTTTATTGACACATTCCTGGGGTCAGATACATCAAATGATCACACTGACAGAACCACAGGCACATAGACACAGGCAACAGAGCATGCACAATGTCGGCACTAGTACAGTGTATATCCACCTTTCGCAGCAATGCAGACTGCTATTCTCCCATGGAGACGATCGTAGAGATGCTGGATGTAGTCCTGTGGAACGGCTTGCCATGCCATTTTCACCTGGCGCCTCAGTTGGACCAGCGTTCGTGCTGGACGTGCAGACCGCGTGAGACGACGCTTCATCCAGTCCCAAACATGCTCAATGGGGGACAGATCCAGATATCTTGCTGGCCAGGGTAGTTGACTTACACCTTCTAGAGCACGTTGGGTGGCACGGGATACATGCGGACGTGCATTGTCCTGTTGGAACAGCAAGTTCACTTGCCGGTCTAGGAATGGTAGAACGATGGGTTCGATGACGGTTTGGATGTACCGTGCACTATTCAGTGTCCCCTCGACGATCACCAGTGGTGTACGGCCAGTGTAGGAGATTGCTCCCCGCACCATGATGCCGGGTGTTGGCCCTGTGTGCCTCGGTCGTATGCAGTCCTGATTGTGGCGCTCACCTGCACGGCGCCAAACACGCATACGACCATCATTGGCACCAAGGCAGAAGCGACTCTCATCGCTGAAGACGACACGTCTCCATTCGTCCCTCCATTCACGCCTGTCGCGACACCACTGGAGGCGGGCTGCACGATGTTGGGGCGTGAGCGGAAGACGGCCTAACGGTGTGTGGGACCGTAGCCCAGCTTCATGGAGACGGTTGCGAATGGTCCTCGCCGATACCCCAGAAGCAACAGTGTCGCTAATTTGCTGGGAAGTGGCGGTGCGGTCCCCTACGGCACTGCGTAGGATCCTACGGTCTTGGCGTGCATCCGTGCGTCGCTGCGGTCCGGTCCCAGGTCGACGGGCACGTGCACCTTCCGCCGACCACTGGCGACAACATCGATGTACTGTGGAGACCTCACGCCCCACGTGTTGAGCAATTCGGCGGTACGTCCACCCGGCCTCCCGCATGCCCACTATACGCCCTCGCTCAAAGTCCGTCAACTGCACATACGGTTCACGTCCACGCTGTCGCGGCATGCTACCAGTGTTAAAGACTGCGATGGAGCTCCGTATGCCACGGCAAACTGGCTGACACTGACGGCGGCTGTGCACAAATGCTGCGCAGCTAGCGCCATTCGACGGCCAACACCGCGGTTCCTGGTGTGTCCGCTGTGCCGTGCGTGTGATCATTGCTTGTACAGCTCTCTCGCAGTGTCCGGAGCAAGTATGGTGGGTCTGACACACGGTGTCAATGTGTTCTTTTTTCCATTTCCAGGAGTATATATATATATATATATATATATATATATATATATATATATATATATATATATTGTCTGTTTGTTCTCTATCAAAATCTTTCATTTACTAACTATGCCTATCAGTAGTTAGTGCCTTCAGTAGTTAGAATCTTTTATTTAGCTGGCAGTATTGGCACTCGCTGTATTGCAGTAGTTCGAGTAACGAAGATTTTTGTGAGGTAAGTGATTCATGAAAGGTATAGGTTATTGTTAGTCACGGCCATTCTTTGGTAGAGATTATTGAAAGTCAGATTACGTTGCGCTAAAAATATTGTGTGTCAGTTTAGTGGTGATCAGAATAAGTAAAGAGAGAATTGTCTGAGTACGTTCAGTTTTGCTCAGCTGTTTGAAAATCAAATAACGTAAGAGATTTACCAGCACAGTAATTCATAAATTTTTCTAAGGGGATGTTTCATTTTAATCCCATAGCCCGCGTCTGGGATCCACTAGGACTAGGGAGATGGGCTGCATCGCACCAGCAACCACCAACCACCCTCCAAGACTTGTCAGCAGCTCTGCAGGAAGAATGGGCGTTATTGCCTCGACATAAGGTTGATGACATGATCCACAGCATGCTCCGTCGTTGTCAGGCCTGTATTGCTGCCAGAGATGGTCACACTTCATACTGAACACATTAAACAGTTGTCGGAATCTGTGTGCAGGTCCGTTAAGCTGAGAAAAACGAAGAAAATTTTTGTCTGACGTTATGCATGTTGTAGTTGTTTATGTTCTTTAGTCTTTACAGGGTTCCTGCTTTATTGACACCTGTTTGTAATGGTTTGTGGGAAAATAAACGCATCTTTGGAAAATCACGGTTTGTCGCTTCAATTTTGAACACCAGTGTGTTAGACAAATGATACAAGCAGGAAACAGAGCCTATTACGACAACTTAGACGTATTTCAGAATTCTTTAACTACAAGAGCAACCAATCGAATAGTATACACTGAGGTGACAAAAGTCATGGGGTAGAGACATGTAGAATTTACGTCCCAAGAGTGAAACATGATGGGGGCTCTGTGATGATTTGTGTAGTCGTGTCATGATATTCCTTGGGCCCCATTGTTAATCTGAAAGGTCGCGTTACTGCCAACGACTATGTACCATTCTGACTGATCATGTCCTTTACTTGGTACAATATTTGTTCCTCGATGATGATCCAGTGTTCCAGGACGACAAGGCCCCTGTTTACACAGCTCACTTGATCCAGCACTGGTTTTGTGAGCACGAGTTTGAACTGCCGCATCTTCCCTGGCCACGACAGGCACCATATCTGAGTACTGCCGAGCCTTTGTGTTTGACTTTGGAGAGGAGGGTACGTGATCGTTAGACACCTCCATCGACGTTATCTGAGCTTACCAATATTTTGCAGGAAGAATGGTATAAGATTCCATTTAAAATCATATGTACCGTTCATGACGATAAGTGAAAATTTTGTCCAAGTTTTTCTTCATTTCCTCATTGTCGTGGACAACAGCTTGCTCAGGGAATAACCTACTAGTGCTCTTGTCTGATAAATCGTTTGTGTCTTTTGAGAACGGTAGAGGTCCTATAACGCTTCGTTGGGACTACATCCGATGCTACTTTTGTTTTTGTTGAATATTCGCCGTCCAGTATAGCGTACTGAGTTCTGTTAGTAACATAGTTCTCTTGTTGTTGTTGTTGTTGTGGTGATCTTCAGTCCAGAGACTGGTTTGATGCATCTCTCCATGCTACTCTATCCCATGCAAGCTTCTTCATATCCCAGAACCTACTGCAACCTACATCCTTCTGAATCTGCTTAGTGTATTCATCTCTTGGTCTCCCTCTGCGATTTTTAGCCTCCACGCTGCCCTCCAATACTACTAAATTGGTGATCCCTTGATGCCTCAGAATATTCCCTACCAACCGATCCCTTCTTCTAGTCAAGTTGTGCCCACAAATTCTCTTCTCTCCAATACTATTCAATACCTCCTCATTAGTTATGTGATCTACCCATCTAATCTTCAGCATTCTTCTGTAGCACCACATTTCGAAAGCTTCTATTCTCTTCATTTCTAAACTATTTATCGTCCATGTTTCACTTCCATACAAATACTTTCAGAAACGACTTCCTGACCCTTATATTTATACTCGATGTTAACAGATTTCTCTTCTTCAGAAATGCTTTCCCTGCCAATGCCAGTCTACATTTTATACCCTCTCTACTTCGAACATCATCAGTTATTTTCCTCCCCAAATAGCAAAACTCATTTACTACTTTAAGTGTCTCATTTCCTAATCTAATTCCCGCAGCATCACCCGATTTAATTCGACTACATTCCATCATCCTCGTTTTGCTTTTGTTGATGTTCATCTTATATCCTCCTTTCAAGACACTGTCCATTCCGTTCAGCTGCTCTTCCAGATCCTTTGCTGTCTCTGACAGAATTACAATGTCATCGGCGAAATCGTATTAATAGTTCTCTAGGGAGTCATATCTTTGGGAAGACATTCCGTACGATCTTATCTCGGTTAGCAATCATCAATATCGTAAAGTGACGAATGTCTGGGAGATCTAGCAAGACGGACTCTACCAGTTCAGCAGACCGATGACCATCGCAGTCTGGTCCCTTTAACCCCCACAAACCCAGTTCAGCAACACCTATTGTTTGCAAGATGATGTGTATGAATAGGGAAACCTGAGTTTCACAGGGTTTTCGTGACTTCGTGATGATTTGTGAGATAAGCTGGTTTCCAGCCAGGAACGTCGTCATGTTTGGTCTTAAGTGGGAGTCGTATGACAAAATTGGCGGAGCCATATAAGCTAACATAACTTTTACTGTTTGAGAGATAACCAAATTTTGCGCATGTTGTCATTATTTTATTGTCTGTAATGAAGGTTTCTTTTTCATTTGTTTTTACATTTTGATCAGGACGTTGCTGAATACTTTTAGAGCACATGAGGAGCATTTTCTCAATTACTTTACTTATCACTTTGAGAATGCGGTAGGTTTTTCTTAGTAATTAGATAAGCAAATCTGTATACCATTTGTTAATGTCAGTCTTAGGACTCTCGCAACAATTTATTAAATTTATGTATGCGATACATAACAGATTTTATTTCACGAAATTTTAAATAAGTTTGACAGTGACGCACTTTTAAAAATTTTGTAACACAGGAATTTTTGTTATAGCATGTACAAAGTCTGTCGTAGATTCGCCTTTTTATCTGAAATAGTTCAGAAGAAAAAGTTCCTTATACAGTGAAAAATGAAACTTACAGGAAATGCAGAAAAATATTAGCATTTATGAAATATACAATTAGGTTAATGTTGGCCATAACCATCCAGTTGGTCTTTATGGTCTTCATGTAACTCTTTTCTTCTAGTCTGGTCCTTCTGGCGTGCCATATTGGCAATGTTCTTCGCTGACATTTCAGAGCTAGCAATACGCACATCATCAGTCTTTTTCAACAGGTTTTCAGTAAAACAGCCTTCAACAAATCCTAGCCCTGATTCTTCCAGCGCTACCATCATTGAACACCAGACAAGCATCATATGAGGAAATTTTAACAATAGTAGGTGAGTCGAATGTTGTATTTGGGCATGTCTTCTAAATGAGGTTATTGAAGCTTTCGTTCGTGTTTTGTGTTCCATCACGTGTGCACTTCTTTAATAAATCGTAATTAATCGCATCGTAAATAGGCTCGCAGCATTCTATACTCTATAGTTATCCTCTCTGATAGCAGGAAATAATAAAACATCGCAAACAAGGACAGAGTCTTGCAGAAAAGGGAGCGCGGCACTGCGTATTGGTTGAAGCATCATGGCTTTCATATAATTTCCAGCACGATTAAACTCTGAAAATTATAAACAATACTTCTAACATGCTACAGAGCTATCTGAGGGCAAATAAAAAATTTCAACATTTTCGACCAGTTTTACAATACGTAAAACACTATCCTGGACCACACCGACGCCAGTAATTCTGTGTATCCGATATTTTACTGTTTTCGTAAATGCGAGTGACCTGCGCTGTCTTCTAAGCTTGCGGAACTGCGGGCTAGTAAAGGAACTATTCCGCTCCCATTCATCGTAAAATGTAACTGAAATTCCGTCACGATCTGGTGCGTCGTTCAAGTATTCTTCATTTGTGATGCTTATATTAATATCTCTCATTTGTGAGTCCATGCGGCAGTGAGAGATTGGTATCCTCTCGCGTAAATATGTTTTAACGGATGGTATTTAATAGTTATACTTCCTGTCAGCTGGTTTCAGTTTCAACACAGACGAATCCACGACAGATTGACTGCAATGTCTGGACTCATTCGTTGACTTTACATGCGGGCAAAACTTCCTAATACTTTCTCAAGTATCCTTCGCCAGAATCTGAATGCGGAAACTAATGCAGGCTTCCCGCTTGGATTTTCTTACGGATGCACGAGTTGCTATAAAGTTTCCTGTATCAGTTTCTCGCAGCCCCTTTTGTAACGGGTGTAGTCTTTTCTCGTAATATTCTCGGAATTGTAACAATGTTACCAAATATGTGACGCAATGGTTAGCACACTGGACTCGCATTCGGGAGGACGACACGACGGTTCAAAGTCCCGTCCCGTTATCCAGACTTAGGTTTTCCGTGATGTGCCTAAATCGCACCAAACAAACCCGGGATGGTTTCTTTGAAAAAAAGCGAGCCAGATTTTCATCCCCATCCTTTCGTAATCCAAGCTTACAGTTCCGTCGCTAACAACCGTGCCGTCCGTGGAACGTTTAACTCTAATCTTATTTCCTTCGGTAGAAATTTCAAATCAAGGCGGCTCTTTGGCGTCTTTTATTGCTTTCCTTGATATGCGTTTATGTAGTTGTAAAGTAATCTGTCTTTAAGCACAATTGTTCTGCTTTTGCCGTGTCAATTTGTCCTGTAAGCAAAGTGTTTGTCACTGTTCTTTAGTGCGACCAAACGTAAGTACTTTCTTAGCTTTATTGGTGAGATGACATTTTTTGTTTATCAGATAATCCTTTAAGAGCATCATTGCCGCTAATCTCCCTCTCGCTGGCGACACTATCGAAAAGAGCACAAGTGTTTATTATCAGGAGGTTTAAAGTGTTTATTTTGTGTATGTGTTGTACTAATTGTTCGAGGCAGTTGTCAGATAATGTATTCAGTATTGCGCGTGGTTTTCTGTTATCCGGGGCAGGGAAAATCACCTCTTACGACTACAGTATGATGTTTTAAATGATTCTGCGACCGGTGTTTCTGAATCTGGTGGTCAGCAGAAACATAAGGTAGAAATTTACCTAAATCGCACCAAACAAATCCCGGATGATTTTTTTTTTTTTTTTTAAGAGCAAGGCTGATTTTCTTCCCCATCCTTGACATTTTTGGATGGGAGGAGCATGTAGTCCCCTATTTGGAAAGCATATAAACATCTTTTCATAACGAATAATCTTATTTTTGTGTATTTTTTATCTTACTAAATACGACGCCCATCTTAATGCCATTTCTCCGGAATTTCTCTAGGTATGTTCAGTCTTCATTAATAATTTGTAGGTGGATCCTCTTCAAAATATTCCATCCATAGGTAGATACAGAAAAGAAATTGAAACCATCTTGAATTGTTACTGAAATGTGACAGCAAGAGGATATGATCGCATTGCATCGTACACGAGGTTTAACGAATGAGACTAACACGCAACTAAAAATTCCCGAATTTAAGGCCTTTAATCTTTCTTTTGAACCTTCATATTTTCTCCTTTCTTACTTGAACCGTTATCATATCCTTGGCTTCGGATACTTCAAAGGGATCATCCGCGATACCAACTCGTTTTAGAGAAAATCAGTTAGAGATTCACCGGTAGTGTCTGTAACTGGAATAAAGCTGAGGAAATGTTCTATGATAATTACCTCTTCCCAAGGCCCGGACTGAACAAAACGGACGACCACCGACGTTTCTTCTGCGTCACTCATGTCAGGAGTACGGACTAAAATAGCTGAGTGGTGTATTGCCTGTTTTTCATTTAAGATGTAACATTGAAGACCTGTTGATAACATAGTGATGGATACTACACTCCTGGAAATTGAAATAAGAACACCGTGAATTCATTGTCCCATGAAGGGGAAACTTTATTGACACATTCCTGGGGTCAGATACATCACATGATCACACTGACAGAACCACAGGCACATAGACACAGGCAACAGAGCATGCACAATGTCGGCACTAGTACAGTGTATATCCACCTTTCGCAGCAATGCAGGCTGCTATTCTGCCATGGAGACGATCGTAGAGATGCTGGATGTAGTCCTGTGGAACGGCTTGCCATGCCATTTCCACCTGGCGCCTCAGTTGGACCAGCGTTCGTGCTGGACGTGCAGACCGCGTGAGACGACGCTTCATCCAGTCCCAAACATGCTCAATGGGGGACAGATCCGGAGATCTTGCTGGCCAGGGTAGTTGACTTACACCTTCTAGAGCACGTTGGGTGGCACGGGATACATGCGGACGTGCATTGTCCTGTTGGAACAGCAAGTTCCCTTGCCGGTCTAGGAATGGTAGAACGATGGGTTCGATGACGGTTTGGATGTACCGTGCACTATTCAGTGTCCCCTCGACGATCACCAGTGGTGTACGGCCAGTATAGGAGATCGCACCCCACACCATGATGCCGGGTGTTGGCCCTGTGTGCCTCGGTCGTATGCAGTCCTGATTGTGGCGCTCACCTGTACGGCGCCAAACACGCATACGACCATCATTGGCACCAAGGCAGAACCGACTCTCATCGCTGAAGACGACACGTCTCCATTCGTCCCTCCATTCACGCCTGTCGCGACACCACTGGAGGCGGGCTGCACGATGTTGGGGCGTGAGCGGAAGACGGCCTAACGGTGTGCGGGACCGTAGCCCAGCTTCATGGAGACGGTTGCGAATGGTCCTCGCCGATACCCCAGGAGCAACAGTGTCCCTAATTTGCTGGGAAGTGGCGGTGCGGTCCCCTACGGCACTGCGTAGGATCCTACGGTCTTGGCGTGCATCCGTGCGTCGCTGCGGTCCGGTCCCAGGTCGACGGGCACGTGCACCTTCCGCCGACCACTGGCGACAACATCGATGTACTGTGGAGACCTCACGCCCCACGTGTTGAGCAATTCGGCGGTACGTCCACCCGGCCTCCCGCATGCCCACTATACGCCCTCGCTCAAAGTCCGTCAACTGCACATACGGTTCACGTCCACGCTGTCGCGGCATGCTACCAGTGTTAAAGACTGCGATGGAGCTCCGTATGCCACGACAAACTGGCTGACACTGACGGCGGCGGTGCACAAATGCTGCGCAGCTAGCGCCATTCGACGGCCAACACCGCGGTTCCTGGTGTGTCCGCTGTGCCGTGCGTGTGATCATTGCTTGTACAGCCCTCTCGCAGTGTCCGGAGCAAGCATGGTGGGTCTGACACACCGGTGGCAATGTGTTCTTTTTTCCATTTCCAGGAGTGTATTTTGTCAGATAGTGACACTTTAGGAGTACTGTACACAGTATACTAATTTAGCTCATGGGGTGCCTCTGACACAGAGTTGGAAAAAACCGACCGGTTAAAACCGATCCCGGTATTTTAATTCTAAATAACGGGTACTTTTCTTTACTTGTTTGGTCTCGGTTATAATAGGTATTTTAATTTTTTGCGGGCATAAAACCGATGTATCAATTTTCCATTGCAGTTGTCTGAAATTTTTCGTTTTTAAATAAAACTTTTTTTGTATGTAAACGAGTTTGGTAGGAAGTTCTGTGGCTTCTGTAAGATTCGCATCGTCTTAGAATGATACTCATGAAAGGAGTTATCATATCATAGAATGAATATTTATGAGCGGTTGGATAGTAATTATTGATCAATGGATTAATTCATTACTGAAACTATAACTATTGTCTTATAATTGTTCGTGGCAAATGCCGTATTTTCTCTGCTATCCAAATCGTTCATTTGAATTTTTTGAAAGAGCATTTTTGATTTCGTCAATAAAAATAAATTATGCTCAAATTCCCATTAAAAATTAAAAGTATATAATTCGCTAGAACCGCGTGTTTAATTCGAAATAATTAAAGAAAAAGAAGGCTACAAATTTTACGCAAAAGCTTATAGTGTGGCTGTCATTTCTATGGAATAATAAAAGAGAAAGGAAGTCATGGTAACGGCAATAAATCAAAAACTTAACTTTATAGTAAGAATAGAAATTAGCTGATCTGCTACCTGTGTCTACGTAATATTCCTTTCTTCGCTTGTAGCCCTTTGGAATGGACAGCTTAACACGAAAAACAGAGTCCTACAACCCGTTTTCGTTCTCTAGCGCGGACTATTCGTGATACCCAAATTTTGGTATGATCCTCCATTACGATACGACTTTTTATCAAGGATTTAAAAAATTAGAATCAGTAGGAGAATACTGGTGTATTTAATGACAGAATGGTAGGACATCTGTTAAGACATCAGGGAATAACTCCCATGGTACTCGAGGGAGCTGTACAGGGTAAAAACTGTAGAGGAAGACAGAGATTGGAATATATCCAGCAAATAATTGAGGACGTAAGTTACAAGGTTGGCGCAGGAAAGAAATTCGTGGCGGGCTGCATCAAACCAGTCAGAAGATTGATAATTCAAAAAAGTGGACTCGCCATGAGACGTTCCATACGACGCTAGCTATCGACGACACAAACATCGTGTTGTCTCCCATTCAGGATCGGTTTCAAGGAACAAGCGACACAAGCGGATGTTTGAGGCACCAAATTGAGAGGGGCGTCAGAGTAGGGATGGCGGTTATCGCAACCACAACCGGTTTACGGTAGTACCATTTTTTTCTTTTCATCCCCAGTTTGAACTAGCTATTAACACCACTCAAAATAACCGATATTCGGTTTTTTATTGTTGTGGTTTCCAGAAATAAATGTGGAATATCGAACAAAGACTGGGACGGTGCATTAAATTTACCATTATTCTCCCACTGATTCTAATTTTTTAAATCTCTGCTTAAAATTCATGGTGTAATCGAAAATCATACCACAAATTGGAATCAGTGCTAAAGAGTGACAACGGGTAACACGACTTTATTTTTCGTATTGAGTTGTCCATTTCCAACGGCTACACGCGAATAAAGGCATTTTACGTAGACACAGGCAGCAGAGCAACTAATGTTTTTTATTACAAAGTTGAGTTTTTAATTTATTACAGTTGCCATGACTTCCTTTCTCTTTCATTATTTCATAGAAATGACGGACAAATTATAAGCTTTTGCGTGAAATTTTTAGCATTCTGTTTTCATTAATTATTTCGAAATAAAAATACGTAAAATACGTTATTAATGAAATATATCTTTACTTTGTAATGAAATTTGAACCTAGTTTATTTTTTTGACACAATCAAAATGCTCTTTCAAAAAATTCAAATGAACAGTTTAGATACTAGACAAAGTACAGGGTGGTCCAAAAGTCCGGAAACACCCTCATAAAATCCAAATGGAGTAGCAAACAAGGAAACAGAGTCCCTACACACGAGGAACGGGAAGGGGGAAACTTTATAGGCTATGCCACCAACATGGCGGCCATCTTGAAAGCCGCCATCTTGGATACAACTCCAAAATTTCAAATGGGAATGTGGTCATGTGACATATCAAACAGATAGAGAATTTCACCAGAAAAACAATGCCGTTGTTATTTTAAACATAGCTTTATTCATTCTCGGGTTATAGCCAGTTACGTGTGCCAGCGGTGGGGCGCTCGGCAGCATGTGTGTTATGTGCCGCTGATGTTACACAGTCCCGAGAGACCACCAACGTGGTGGCCACTCCACAGCACCCCTACGACCAATCCACTTTTGAGGGAACTGCACATCCAGGTATGCTCGCAAATTGTGCCCATAATGTGGTGGGGCTCCTTCATGGTGGAAGCATTCCGAAAATGTCCCGTCCTCCGTTAACAATGAGGGAAACACTTCTTCATACAATAACCTCAGATAACCGTTGGCTGTTAACGTACCATCAATAAAAAAATGGTCCAACGATTCTGGTACCCCACACACCACACCAGACCATCACTTTTTGTGAGTCGACCGTTTTGGAAGAATCAATCCACTGCCAATTTGTGTCGGACCAGTATCTGTTATTCTGATTGTTCACTTCACCATTGATAAACCAAATGGCTTCATCACTGATCAGCACCTGATAGGGGAAACGTGGGTGTATCTGCAGCTGCTGTGTCACCCATTCTGCGAACCGTACCCGACGGTCTGGGTCATCCTCGTTCAGGTGCTGGAGCAGCTGAATTTTGTACGGGTGCCATTTGTACTGCGATAAAATTCGCAGTATGGAGGTACGGCTAACCCCACATTCTTGTGACAGGCGACGAGTACTCCGTTGCGGACTCCTATGCCAACACACTCACTGTTGTTGCTTCATCGGTGGCGTATTTTGGTCTTCCAGCCTTATGTTTATCTTCAACAGAACCTGTTGCTCGGAATTTGGCCAAAAGCTTGGCAACTGCGCTGTGAATGATGGGCTGTCTGGTTGGGTGACGACTGTTGAAATCCTCAGCAATGACCCGTGTGCATCTTTCTCCTGATATCAAGATGATTTCAATGCATTCTTCATAAGTTAAGGACATTTTGTAACCTGTAAATAAGGAAACAATGACTAAAACGTTAGCATGAGTAAAAGATACCTAACAGTTAAACACATGTAACATATCAGGCATGGGATAGTCACTTTGCACCGTTTCAGACTCCATTTTATTACTTCTCAGTGCGTAATACTGACGCTGCTGAGCGTCCCACTGCTGCCGCAAGTAATTAGCTATAACCCAAGAATGAATAAAGCTATGTTTAAAATAACAACGAAATTGTTTTTCTGGTGAAATTCTCTATCTGTTTGATATGTCACATGACCACATTCCCATTTGAAATTTTGGAGTTGAATCCAAGATGGCGGCTTTCAAGATGGCCGCCATGTTGGTGGCATAGCCTATAAAGTTTCCCCCTTCCCGTTCCTCGTGTGTAGGGACTATGTTTCCTTGTTTGCTACTCCGTTTGGATTTTATCAGAGTGTTTCCGGACTTTTGGACCACCCTGTGCAGCATTTGCTACGAACAATTACATGACAATAGTTATAGCTTCAATAACCAGTTTCATTGACCAATATTTACTATCCAGTATGTCCACGAATAACCGTTGTATCATGTGCTGATCCGTAGGTTGACTTCTTATCAGTACCGTTCAAAGACGATACGAATCTCAAAGAAGCCACAGAACTTCCTACCAAACTCGTTTACAAAAAACGTTTGATTTAAAAACCAAAAGTTTTAGCACAACTGCTTTGGAAAACTGATGTATCGGTTTTATATCCGGTTATCGGCAAAAAATAAAAGTATCTGTTATAGCAGAGACCAAACCAATACCGAAAAATATCGGATATTCAGAATTAAAGTACCGGGATCGGTTTTAACCGGTCGGTTTTTCCAATTCCTGTGTCAGAGGCGCCCAAGTGCTAAATTTGTCTTCTTTGTACAGTACTCCTATAGTGTCATTATCTGATAAAATAACGTTGATTACTCTATTATCAACACGTATTGAAGAGGACATTTTAAATGAACTTAAAAGGCAGCGTATCACTCAGTTATTTTAGTCTGTACTCCTGACATGAGTGGCGCAGAAGAAATGTCGTAGGTTGTCCGTTTAGTACAGACAGAACATGGTGAAGAAATAACTATCAAAGAACCTTTCCTCGGCTTTATTTCATTGCAGGCACTATCGGTCGATGTCTAACCGATGTTTTCTAAAGCGATGATTCCTCTGAAACATGCAAGGCCAAGAGAATGATAACGACTCATCTACATCTACACCTACATACATACTCCGCAATCCACCATACGGTGCGTGGCGGAGGGTACCTCGTACCACAACTAGCATCTTCTCTCCCTGTTCCACTCCCAAACAGAACGAGGGAAAAATGACTGCCTAGATGCCTCTGTGCGAGCCCTAATCTCTCTTATCTTATCTTTGTGGCCTTTCCGCGAAATGTAAGTTGTCTAAATTTCCTCAGTAGCGATTCACGAAAAGAACGTCTCGTTTCCTCTAGAGACTCCCACCCGAGTTCCTGAAGCATTTCCGTAACACTCGCGTGATGATCAAACCTACCAGTAACAAATCTAGCAGCCCGCCTCTAAATTGCTTCTATGTCCTCCCTCAATCCGACCTGATAGGGATCCGAAACGCTCGAGCAGTACTCAAGAATAGGTCGTATTAGTGTTTTATAAGCGGTCTCCTTTACCGAAGACGACTATACGCCTTCCCCACAACTGCCATTAAATGCTTGTCCTACTTCATATCGCTCTGCAATGTTACGCCCAAATATTTAATTGACGTGACTGTGTCATGCGCTACACTACTAATTGAGTATTCAAACATTACAGGATTCTTTTTCCTATTCATCTGCATTAATTTACATTTATCTATATTTTGAGTCAGCTGCCATTCTTTACACCAATCACAAATCATGTCCAAGTCATCTTGTATCCTCCTACAGTCACTCAGCGACAGATATGAAGAGGGAAAATATAAGAAATCGAAAAAAAACTAAAGGGAATTCTGTTTCCGTTTGGGTCTCATTTGCTAAATCTCGTCGTGAACGATCCAGCACAATCATGTCCTCTTGCTGTCGCCTTTTTCAGTACATTTCTAGAGATTTTCAATTTCTTTTCTGTATCTACCTATCGATGGAATAATTTCAATGATCATTTACCTCATGTGATTCTAAAATCTCTCTGCAGTAACTGTCGGGAAAGTCGAATAGATGAGTTGGAGCCTCTTAAGGTACTACATTGAACAAGCGTGTAACGCTGTTTGTGAGGAAGCTAGAGAGGGTTCTAAAGTAGATGATTTTGGGAGAAACAGTTCCACTGATATTGCAGGAAAACTACAAGAATTTCGATTCTTTGTTGCACAGTGGTTTGGTATGAAATTATATTTAGGATCAACCAGGTCAGCAAAGCTCTCCAAAGAGCTGCTGTAAACTGTAAACGCCGGCCGAAGTGGCCGTGCGGTTAACGGCGCTGCAGTCTGGAACCGCAAGACCCCTACGGTCGCAGGTTCGAATCCTGCCTCGGGCATGGATGTTTGTGAAGTCCTTAGGTTAGTTAGGTTTAACTAGTTCTAAGTTCTAGGGGACTGATGACCTCAGCAGTTGAGTCCCATAGTGCTCAGAGCCATTTGAACCATTTTTAAAGTGTAAACCTACAGAATGCTGTGGGTCTAGTTGGAAGTATTGGCGGATTTTGAAGAAGATGTGATCTCAAGATGGCTTTAATAGCTGACAGTTGATGCTTACCTGCTTGCCCGCAAACTTTAATCTCATTCAGACATTGAAAGAGAATAGAAATTTCTTCCCAGCTGAGCGAAGAAGCAATTAATCTGTGAGTCTAACGAAGAACTTATAGAAGGTGAAGAAGAACGCTCCTCTAAGATAATTTTTCCTATTTTATTGTCGATGCAGATATCTGCTCACCAAAAGAGAGATTCGATCTGATGGACAGTTGTATTAAGAGCTTCAAGCTTTCTAAGTAATATTCAAGATATTCTGAAGTAGGATGGCGGAAAACTAAAAGCCTGATGGGTGGCACTTGAGACTGATGTAATTGTGATGGATCTGACATCAATGGGCAGGAATGAAACGGTGGAAATTTGATATTAGAGCCCATTCTTCCTACTGGAAGATCTCCACAAAGCTCATTACGTTATACTGCAAAGGGTCAACTCTCCGACTGTGTGGATTTTCAGTTTTATCCTTCGAAAGCGATTAATTGAAATCAACAGATTCAGATTCTAATTAAAACCTAGAAAAACTTAAATATATGGTTCTTATCTCAGGGGAAAATCGTCAATACAGATACTTTAGAACTGTAGGTATTACACATGATTTTGTTAACAGAATATTTCTGTTTCGTATCACACACCAGTTTGTGGTTTCTTTCAATTGCGTACTGAAACATGTTGACCATTTTCATCAGTTTTCAACTACTGTACTCTAACTACTTACTGGTGACGTTTCTTCACATACCACATAGAGCTTATGCAGCTAAAGAGTGCCTTACATGTAACACCTCAATATGAAATTAGATGATATTTTTGCGATGAAAAGTGAAATAATTTGTAAATTATAGAGTTGAAAAGTTCCAACATTAAACTAAAATAAATGGAATTTTAAATTTCTATTCTTTCCACTCTGCTTGGTAGGCAGCACATTTGTTTTTTAGTTGAAGCTAGAACAGTAGGTTTAGTTCTTTCCGATTTATTACAGGCTTTTAAAGATCTCAGGATTTATTTTGAATGGAAATGTATTGCTTCTTCTTTTAATATTTAGTATTGGTATAAGATTGAGGAATTAATGCCAGTTACTCAGAGATGTCTATGTTTACGGGGCAGGTAAACGAAAACCAGACGGATGCAGAAAAAATTAGTAAATCGTTTATTATTTCAAAATTAATCGTCATAACTGTTTATACATTTATCCCACTGCGAGACAAAACGGTTAGTCTCTTCAAGGAAAAATGTTTACGGTTTCCTACGGAACCAGCCGTATACCTCGTCCTGCGATGCAAATCGACAGCCAAAAATATGGAAATCGCATGGGGACGAATCGGCACGTTATGTAGGATACGCGAGGCAGCAAAACGTCTGCAGCGTAGTCGAAACAACCTTGGAAACATGTGGGCGAGCTTTATCTTAAAACAGAATGATGCCGTCCGTGAACATTCCTGGGCGTTTGGACTTGCTGGCGCTCTTCAGTTTTTGCAAAGTGTCCACGTACCCCTGTGCGCTAATTGTGGGACGGTGTTCCATAAAGTCAATGAGCAGCGGGTTGACAGACAGCATCTTTGGTCTGTCCACATGTTGCCAAGGTTGTTTCGACAACGCTGCAGTTGTTTTGTTGGGAAACTCTTACATATCCTCCATACAATCCCGATCTCTCCCCATAGGGTTACCATCTTGTAAGAGCCCTGGAGAAAACATCCGTGGCCGTCAGATTTGCTTCGGAGGAAAAGGTGCACGCCTTGGTACAATAACGGGACCGGTATTTTTTTTTAAGTCATCAATTTCCTGACTGGTTTGATGTTTCCCGCCACGAATTCCTCCCTTGTGCAAACCTATCCATTTCAGAGTAGAACATGCTGCCTGCTTCCTCAATTATGTGTTGGATGTATTCCAGTCTCTGTCTTCCTCTACAGTTTTTGCCCTCTGCAGTTCCTTCTAACACCATGGAAATCATCCCATTCTCCTTGCTAGCGTTTACCACATATTCCTTTCCTCTACGATTCTACGCAGAACCTCCTCATTTCTTTACTTTATCACTCCACCTAATTTTCAACCTTCGTCGGCAGCACCGGATCTCAAATACTTCGATTCTCTTCTGTTCTGGTTTTCCCACAGTTCATGTTTCACTACCATACAATACTGTGCTCCAAACAAACATTCTCATAAATTTCTTCCTCAAATTGAAGCCTATGTTTGATGCTAGGAGATTTCTCTTGGCGAGGAATGCCCTTTTTGTCAGTGCTAGTCTGCTTCTGATGTCCTCCGTGCTCCGTCCGTCATTGGTTATTTTGCTGCCTAGGTAGCAGAATTCCTTAGCTTCATCTACTTCGTGACCATCAATCCTGATGTTAAGTTTCTCGCTCTTCTCATTTCTGCTAGTTCTCATTACTTTTGTCTTTCTTTGATTTACTCTCAATCATTGTTATGAACTCACTGGACTATTCATCCTATTCAACACACCCTGTAGTTCTTCTTCACTTTCACTCAGGACAGCAATGTCATCAGCGAATCGTATCATTGATATCCTTTCACCTTGAATTTTAATTCCGCTCCTGAACCTTTGTTTTGTTTCCATCATTACTTCTTCTACGCACAGATTGAACAGTTGGCGCGAATGACTACATCCCTGCCTTACACTTCGTTCTTGGTCGTCCAGTCTTATTATTCCCTCTTGGCTCTTGTACATATTGTATATTGCTCGTCTCTCCCTATAGTTCACCCCTATTTTTCTCAGAATTTCTAACATCTTGCACCATTTTACACTGTCGAACGCTTTTTCCAGGTCGACAAATCCTATGAACGTGTCTTGATTTTTCTTTAGTCTTGCTTCCATTATCAACCGCAACGTCGTAATTGCGCTCTGGTGCCTTTAACTTACCTAAAGGCAAACTAATCGTCATTTTTCTTTTCATCGTTAATTTTCTTTTCCATTATTCAGTATATTATTTTTGAGATTAACTTGGATGCAGGAGCTGTTAAACTGATTGTGTGATAATCCTCGCACTTGTCAACTCTTGCAGTTCAAAATGGTTCAAATGGCTCTAAACACTATGGGACTTAACATCAGAGGCCATCAGTCCCCTAAACTTAGAACTACTTAAACCTAACTAACCTAAGGATTCACACACATCCATGCCCGAGGCAGGATTCGAACCTGCGACAGTAGCAGCCGCGCGCTTCCGGACTGAAGCGCCTAGAACCACTCGACCACAACGGCCGGCGTTCTTGCAGTCTTCGGAATTGTGTTGATGCTATTTTTTTTCCCGAAATTCAGATGGTATGTCGCCAGACTTATACATTCCACACACCAACGTGAACAGTCGTTTTGTTGCCACTTCCCCCAATGATTTTAGAAATTCTGTCTTATTCGATTTAAGTCCTCCAGAGCTCTATTAAATTTTGATTCTAATACTGGATCGCCCATCTTTTCTAAATCGTATTCATCTACCACATCAGACAAATCTTCCCCCCTCATAGAGGCCTTCAATGTACCCTTTTCCTCCTATCCGCTAGTTTCAGCGAAGGTTTTTTTGACTTTACTATATGCTGAGTCAGTCCTTCCGACAATCATTTCTTTTTCGTCTTAGCCACCCTGCACTTCCTGTTTATTTCATTCCTCAGCGACTTGTATTTCTGAATTACCCTGAGAATTTTTGTACTTCCTTCTTTCTTCGATCAACTGAAGTTTTTCTTTTGTTACCCATGGTCTCTTCGCAGTTACCTTCTTTGTATCTATGTTTTTCTTTCCAATTTCTGTGATTGCCCTTTTTAGAGATGTCCGTTCCTCTTCAACTGTACTGCCTACTGCGCTATTCTTTATTGCTGCATCTATAGCTTTAAAGAACTTCAACCGTACGTCGTTATCCCACTTCTTTGCGCTGTGATTCTTCCTCATTAATGTCTTAAGCTTCACCCTGCTCTTCAAGACTACTAAATTATGATCTGAGTCTATATCTGTTCCTGGGTACACCTTACAGTCCAATTTCTGATATAGGAATCTCTGTCTGACCTGGATGTAATCCAACTGAAATTTTTCCGTATCACCCATTCAGTTTCCAAATATACCTCCTTCTCTTGTGATTCTTGAACAGGGTATTCGCAGTTATTAGCTGAAATTTATTACAGAACTCACTTAGTCTTTCTACTCTGTCATTTCTTGTTGTAAGCCCATATTCTCACGTAATCGTTTCTTCTACTCCTTCCCCGACAACTGCATTCCAGTTCCTCATGATTATTAGATTATTATCTCCCTTTAACTGCTGAATTTCCCTTTCAATATCCTCATATACAGAAACCACATGGCAGTTATAAGAGTCGAGGGGCATCAAAGGGAAGCAGCGGTTGGGAAGGGAGTGAGACAGGGTTGTAGCCTGTCCCCGATGTTATTCAATCTGTATATTGAGCAAGCAGTAAAGGAAACAAAAGAAAAATTCGGAGTAGGTATTAAAGTCCATGGAGAAGAAATAAAAACGTTGGTGTTCGCCGATGACATTGTAAATCTGTCAGAGACAGCAAAGGACTTGGAAGAGCAGGTGAACGGAATGGACAGTGTCTTGAAAGGAGGATATAAGATGAACATCAACAAAAGCAAAACGAGGATAATGGAATGTAGTCGAATTAAGTCGGGTGATGCTGAGGGAATTAGATTAGGAAATAAGACACTTAAAGTAGTAAAGGAGTTTTGCTATTTGGGGAGCAAAATAACTGATGATGGTCAAAGTAGAGAGGATATAAAATGTAGACTGGCAATGGCCAGGAAAGCGTTTCTGAAGAAGAGAAATTTGTTAACATCGAGTATAGATTTAAGTGTCAGGAAGTCGTTTCTGAAAGTATTTGTATGGAGTGTAGTCATGTATGGAAGTGAAACATGGACGATAAATAGTTTGGACAAGAAGAGAATAGAAGCTTTCGAAATGTGGTGCTACAGAAGAATGCTGAAGATTAGATGGGTAGATCACATAACTAATGAGGAGGTATTGAATAGAATTGGTGAGAAGAGGAGTTTGTGGCACAACTTGACAAAAAGAAGGGACCGGTTGGTAGGACATGTTCTGAGGCATCAAGAGATCACAAATTTAGCATTGGAGGGCAGCGTGGAGGGTAAAAATCGTAGAGGGAGACCAATGGATGAATACACTAAACAGATTCAGAAGGATGTAGGATGCAGTAGGTACTGGGAGATGAAGAAGCTTGCACAGGATAGAGTAGCGTGGAGAGCTGCATCAAACCAGTCTCAGGACTGAAGACAACAACAACAACAAACATATACTTTCTCTGTCTCTTCACCTTCAACTTGCGACATTGGCATGTGTACCTGAAATATCGTTGTCGGAGTTGGTTTGCTGTCCATTCTGATAAGAACAACCCTTCCCTTCACTGAACTTGTAACATCGAAAATGCAGATAAAATATCTTCTGCACCATCCAAAATGTTCGCCGTTTAATATCTGTTGATAACTTGCACCCTACTTTTGATTATGAAGCTGTAAGCGGCATTACAGAAACTATATTTAATACGTAATCTATGTACTAGTGTATTTATCTTTGACTGTACAGAATTGATTGTAATTATAATGAAAATATTGTAAATTGCTGGGTAATAGCCAAGGGAACTTTATTGAAATGTGTCGATGCCAACGACAAAATGGTAGTAGCTGTGCTGTTGTTTATCTTTGCGTATGGAGAGTCTGTGTCGCGTTGCGAGCGGAGAGGAGGCAGAGCAGCTCAAGTCATGAAAGTGTGCGGAGGTGTTTGTTGGGCGCTCCCGACGCCGCGGTGTGCAGCTGTACTCGCGCCAGTGTAGACGCGTCTGATTTGATAACCCGCGAGTATTCAGAGCATGGTAGGAGTGCACAGGCAGAGGAAGCTGCAGTTCCAACTATTGCCTGTTGATAGTTATCCGTGGCTCTGAGACGGCTTGGGATTCTCATTGAATAGCAGCAGCAGCAACAGCGACAACTCAGCATTGTCATCGGCTACATTCTTCATCGTCCGCACAGCTACAACAAGTAGGACTGTTAAATGACATATATAGAAATGTAGGGGCTTTATCCAGTTGATTTTCTTTCACGAAGTACGAATAACTTAAATAATAACTTGCAATAGTTAAAACTTGTAAGGCACCAGTGTTGTCATTGTCCTCAGAAAGTATCACCTTTTCCTTTCAATGCAATCACCGAGTGTCATAAGAATATGAGAACTGATTAATTATTTACTGCCAGTTTTGTGTGTTTGCTAATGACCAGTTTCAGTCTATATTTTCTGCCTCAGTAACAGTTCATTCTTGTATTGCATGACAGAGGCTACTTAAAGCAAAGTAAAATTTCACTAGTAAAATTAATAACGAAAGATACAGCACAAATTAAGATTGCACAATTTCCTTTATTCTGTATTTAGCTTAGCGAGTGACTTCTGCTGGCTTGGTATGTATTTTATTATTGTTATTTTAAAAGTCCCCCCATGAACCATGGACCTTGCCGTTAGTGGGAAGGCCTGCGTGCCTCAGCGATACAGATAGCCGTACCATAGGTGCAACCACAATGGAGGGGTATCTGTTGAGAGGCCAGGTGCAACAGTCTCGATGATTGACTGATCTGGCCTTGTAACACTAACCAAAACGGCCTTGCTGTGCTGGCACTGCGAACGGCTGAAAGCAAGGGAAAACTACAGCCTTAATTTTTCCCGAGGGTATGCAGCTTTACTGCATGTTTAATTGATGATGGCGTCGTCTTGGGTAAAATATTCCGGAGGTAAAATAGTCCCCCATTCGGATCTCCAGGCGGGGACTACTCAGGAGGACGTTGTTATCAGGAGAAAGAAAACTGGCGTTCTGCAGGTCGGAGTGTGGGATGTCAGATCCATTAATCGGGCAGGTAGGTTAGAAAATTTAAAAAGGGAAAATGGATAGGTTAAATTTAGATATAGTGGGAATTACTGAAGTTCAATGGCAGGAGGAACAAGACTTCTGGTCAGGTGAATACAGGGTTATAAATACAAAATGAAATAGTGGTAATGCAGGAATAGGTATAATACTGATAAAAAATGGGAGTGCGGGTAAGCTACTACAAGCAGCATAGTGAACGCATTATTGTGGCCAAGACAGACACGAAGCCCACGCCTACCACAGTAGTACAAGTTTATATGCCGACTAGTTCCGCAGATGATTGTAGAGATTGATGAAATGTATGATGATATAAAAGAAATTATTCAGATAGTGAAAGGAGACGAAAATTTAATAGTCATGAGTGACTGCAATTCGATAGCAGTAAAACGAAGAGAAGGAAACGTAGTAGGTGAATATGGAATCGGGGTAAAGAATGAAAGAGGACGCCGCCTGGTAGAATTTTGCACAGAGCGGAAAGACAAACCTACGTTTCTAGCATTTGTAGACTTAGAGAAAGCTTTTGACAATGTTGACTGGAATACTCTCTTTCAAATTCTGAAGGTGGCAGGGGTAAAATACAGGGAGCAAAAGGCTATTTACAATTTGTTCAGAAAGCAGATGGCAGTTATAAGAGTCGAGGGACATGAAAGGGAAGCAGTGGTCGGGAAGGGAGTGAGACAGGGTTGTATTCTCTGCCCGATGCTGTTCAACCTGTATATTGAGCAAGCAGTAAAGGAAACAAAAGAAAAGTTCGGAGTAGGTATTAAAATCCATGGAGAAGAAATAAAAACTTTGAGGTTCGCCGATGACATTGTAATTCTGTCAGAGACAGCAAAGGACTTGGAAGAGCATTTGATCGGAATGGACAGTGTCTTGAAGGGAGGATATAAGGCAACAAAAGCAAAACGAGGATAATGGAATGTAGTCGAATTAAGTCGGGTGATGCTGAGGGTATTAGATTAGGAAATGAGACACTTAAAGTAATAAAGGAGTTTTGCTATTTGGGGAGCAAAATAACTGATGATGGCCGAAGTAGAGAGGATATAAAATGTAGACTGGCAATGGCAAGGAAAGTATTTCTGAAGAAGAGAAATTTGTTAACATCGAGTATAGATTTAAGTGTCAGGAAGTCGTTTCTGTAACTATTTGTATGGAGTGTAACCATGTATGGAAGTGAAACTTGGACGATAAATAGTTTAGACAAGAAGAGAATAGAAGCTTTCGAAATGCAATGCTCAAGATTAGATGGGCAGATCACATAGCTAATGAGGAGATATTGAATAGAATTGGGGAGATGAGAATGTTTGGGCACAACTTGACTAGAAGAAGGGATCGGCTGGTAGGGCATATTCTGAGGCATCAAGGGATCACCAATTTAGTATTGGAGGGCAGCGTGGAGGGTAAAAATCGTAGAGGGAGACCAAGAGTTGAATACACTAAGCAGATTCAGAAGGATGTAGGTTGCAGTAGGTACTGGGAGATGAAGAAGCTTGCACAGGGTAGAGTAGCATGGAGAGCTGCATCAAACCAGTCTCTGGACTGAAGACCACAACAACAACATTTTAAAAGTAAAATTAATTGATCATTTGCTTAAAGTAAATTCGGTTCAGTCTTTCAATAATCAAAACTAAATTGCATGCCTTTTTCTAAATTTTGCACTACGTTGCACTGAAATTACTGAAAGTAATTTTTTTTACGTAACGAAGCTTAAGTTAAGCCTGTCATTATTTAACCAGTAGCTCCATTTAATTTTACTTTCAAAATTTAGTATTTCAGAATAAGTAACTGCAAACTCAGTGCTTTCTGTTTCATTTATTTTCTCGTGGACTGTTGTGCTGTGGAAAAGCGTGACTACCTTCTGTTGCCACGCCAGTGATTATTTGCTTAAAATTCTTTGCCATTCCCTTTCTCAAGATTCTGGAGTTTCATTGCCCTAGCGGGCTGGCGACGGTTTAATTATCCCTTCTTTTTAGCTAATCAATGCTTTCTTTGTGTTATCAGTGATTTTAGTAGTAAATATTACCCGTGGTACCCTTCCCCCTCGCCCCCCCCACCCCCACCCCCAGTGCGGTTCGAGAGCGACTGCACTATATTCCACCCATTTCAAAATTATCATCAGTATTTAGCTGATATTTAAAATAGCTTCTCCCTTCAGAAGAGCCTGTTGTTCACTTTCCCCAACCAATCAGCGTTATTTTCCTTCGGTAATGATAGCTTCACTTACTGAAAAATTTCATAAGGCATATGCGATCATGTTTAGTTATGGTGCAACCGTAGGCTACTGTACACATTTTCGAATGAAGGAATTGACCGTCTTGTCTCAATGGGATAAATGTATTAACAGTTGTGACAATTACTTTTGAAATAATAAACACTCTACCTAGTTGTCTGCATACGCCTCATTTTCATTTGACTGCCCCTCGTAGTAGTTATTTTAAAAGAAAGGATAACCCATTTCCACATTCACTAGATTTCGTTTATTTTTTAGTGCCTTATTAGGATCCCAAGGAAAGGCAACTAATGGCAAAGGGTGCGGGGGTGAATGGCAAATGTGATGTCCTCTGGTAGTCCCGACAATACATACGATGTGACAACGTGCTGCCTCGCAAGCAGCTGTTATCGTATGTGGCTGGGGCAATGAAGGATGCCAACCGATTTGGAAATGGTACGATTATTGTTGCTTTCAAGTAGGGTCGTATGAAAGATGCACATAACTATGTACCTATATCGCTGACATTAATATGTAGTAGGAACATGGAACATGCTTTAAGCTTGCATATTATGGATTTGCTGAATTCGCTCATGAGATCTAGGAAGGCAGAAGACAGCACTAACGAAGTTGCTTTTTGACTTTCGGAAAGCGTTTGATATCGCTCTGCATTGACGCCCAGCGAGCAAAACACTAACTTTCGGTCCTTCCTTAGTAGGAATGTAATCATTACAGCTTCAAAGGCAGCAGGTGCTGACAGGTGCTAATATTACCGAACTATCACTTCAATAAGTGTGTGTGAAATCTTATGGGACTTAACTGCTAAGGTCATCAGTCCCTAAGCTTACACACTGCTTAACGTAAATTATCCTAAGGGCAAACACACACACCCATGCCCGAGGGAGGACTCGAACCTCCGCCGGGACCAGCCGCACAGCCCATGACTGCAGCGCCTAAGACCGCTCGAATAATCCCGCGCGGCTCACTTTAATAAGGCTTGGTTGTAATATACTAATACGAAATATATACAGAAGAACAGAAAGACTGGTAGAACGCAGGCTAGAGGAAAATCAGATTGTGTTCTGGAGAGATGTAGAAAAGCGCGACGCGGTACTAACTCTACAATGTATCACAGGCTGTAAACAGCAAATATAACAGTCTGCTTTTAGGATATGCTTCTATACTAGCCCACGCACTGTCTGTTAGGTCCTAGTGCCATGTATACACATGGAATGCGTCGTATAACAATAAGATAAGTTAATAATTTCATTGCAGAACAAATTACAGTACTCGTACCATTTTAGTTATTATGATGTTTAGTATGATTCGTTATCACCTACTATATGCTACAAAGTTCGTACAATTATTTCTTAATCACATGAAGTACGACCTACGCAATAAAGTGCTGGCTGATACGGTGGATACACCAAGTGACAACAAATAAAAAAAATATAATTAAATAAAAGAAGGTACAGGACAAACACAAGGAGATGACCTCACATCTATTCTGAGCAATTGTGTCCTGGATGAGTTAATACAAAAATGGCAGAAAGATAAGGGCCGTCATAATTTCACTTACGGAAATAGTTCAGGCTATCTAAGGACTAGGCTTAAATTACGATACCTCACTTCTGAAAATGATCAAGTATTTATCGCATGCAGCTGGACATTGCAAACAAGCAAAGAAGTTTCATATCAGCGCACACTCCGCTGCAGAGTGAAAACCTCATTCTGGAAGCAAAGAAAAGTCGTGCGGAAGGCAATGGATAGTGATATCAAAGGAATACAGAAGTTCAAATACCTAAGTGACACTGTAAATCCTAACATGAATGTGAAGGCAACAGTTAAAGGAGGGAGCTATAAAGGAGGTAGCATCCAGATCACGACAACACATTTTAAAAAAATACCAATACCTATTTTAACGGGACTAAGTCAGACACCACAGCGCCACAGTTAAAGCTTAATGATTATACTCCACCAAGATAACTGCCGGAAAGGGGCTTTCAGAAATAAAGAAATTACAAAGGAAATTTCTGAGAAAAATTCTGACAATGGAAAAAGTAACAGCAGATGAGTTTAGCTTTCGCTTGGGATCAAACAAGGAATTATTTGGAAAGTTTGAAAAGAAATCAGCCACAATGAAAAAAGAATACCGGCTCTCTATGTACACATCAAAAGAATGAAACCAGATAGGACTGACAAATAAGGTACTGAATTACAAGGAAAACCGAAAACACAAATCTCTATGCTGGCGAAGTATAACATGATCAAGAGAAGTGAGGGATCAGTAAAGAAACAGACACGGAACAGAGAGGGGTTGAGAGCAGTTAAAGGAAGAGCTAGAAAGAAGACAGTATTGAGATACCGGCAGAAATATAACTTGATGAGAAGTGTGGGATCAGTAAAGAGACATATAGGAAACAGAGAGTGCAAGGAGAGCGAGAATGAAGGAATACTGGCCCAGGTAGGGGGAAGGAAGATTAGGATGTAATATCCCCTAGACGTCGAGTTCATTAGAGGCGATGACAAGCACTGATCGCGTAAGGATGGAGAAGGAAGTTTCAAAGAAACCATCCCGGCATTTGTCGTTTCTAGTTAAGGGAAATCGCAGAAAACGTAAATTTGTGTTGTCAGGCAGGGAGTTGAACTAATGTTCTCCCGAAAACGAGACCAGTGCCCTATCAGTGCCACTTTTCTCGATCTGGAGAAAGAGGAAACGACTTAAGAAGTGAAAGAAATTGTACAATCATGGTCCAGAGGTGGTTAAAACGATCACATACATAAAGGAAAATCAAATCATAGCTTTACAGTTAAAGGTTACTGGCTCTGAGGAGATGTCGAAAGTTGCTGCGCACCGTTTAGCCATTAGAGCTAAACACATCGTTTTCGGTTTTTAAACAAAAGAAAAAAGAAATCTGTATTCGGCAGTAAGTGGCTGATTACTTACCTGCCAAGAAACATGTTGACTAGAGCGGCAGAACGTAGTCAAAACAACGATATTCCGCGTTCCTGCGGTACACCTGCAAAGAAAAGAAAGAGAACGTCTTAATATTCGATACATTTATTTAATTATATTTTATTAGTCAGCAAAATCTTGACATCATTGTTTGGCATCCGGTGATTCACTATCATAATCAAGACCAATAATGTTACGTCCACTCCTAGATAAAGGCTCCTCTAGCTTATGCTTACACTGCAGCCATCAGAAATATCCATCTATCCTGAGATTACCATTTACATTTTCAACCACAAGATTTTACAAGCATAAATGATAAAATAGCTCCGGTTCTTCTACACGAATTGAAGTTTTATGGGACTGATGGTATAGCATATCAATGGATAATGTCATATCCGACCAAAGGAATGGAGAAAGTTGTACTTCCTAATTAAACTAATGTAGTGTGGGGACGTAATTCTGACTGGGGAGCAATCACCTATGGGGTTCCCCAAGGCTTAGTCTTAGGTCCACTATTGTTTCTCATAAATGTAGACGATCTTCAGTCCAATACACAACACGCAGAATTAGTTCTTTTTAAAGATAAAACTAGTATTGAATGAAAGCAAGCATTGATACAGAAGCAGAGGAAATAGTAAACGACGTTCTTAAAGCATCATTGACTTGTCTCCTGCGAGTGGTCTCGCCCTGAATTTTAAAAATACGTAACGTATTCAGTTCTGTACTTTCACGGGTACTAAAGCAGTGGAAAGAATAACATATGGTAAGGAAATAATAAATAGAATGGAAACTTCAATTCTTAGGCGTCCATACCGATGAGAATTGAAACTGGAAAAAGCACATTTTGGAACTCCTAAAACAACTTATTTCAGCCACATTTACACTTAGAATAATTGGAGGGATACAAATCAGTAAACTTTCGTATTTTGCATATTTTCATTCAATAATGTCAAGTGGAATAGTGTTCGTGCGCAATTCATCTTTGAGAAAGGAAGGCTTCGTTCCTCAAAAACGTGTTGTGAGAATAATATGTGGTGCTCACCCACGATCATCTGTTTAAGGACTAGAGTATTCTGACTACTACTTCACAGTATATTTATTTCCTCATGAAGCATGTCGCAAACAGTCCATTACAGTTCAAAAGGAACAATGATACACACAATTTAGATACCAGAAGCAAAAATGGCATTCATTACTCCATATGAAGGTTCTCTTTAGCACAAAAAGGGGTGCAGAATGGTGCAAGAAAAATTATTGAGCACTTTGATATAAAATGTCTGACAAACAGCAAAGTAAAATTTGAAAACGAACTGAGAAAGGTTCTCCTTGACAACATCTTCTGTTCCGTAGAAGAATTTCTATTATTGTAACGTGTAGAAGGTGGTAGGTAGCAGCTAATAACTCACATCTGTATATCTTTAAAAAATTATTAATGTTGATCATGTAACTATATGTACAAATTAATTTGCGATGTGCAAGTTAAATGACTGGTTCCACATCATTATGATTTATCATGCAAAATGATCCAAGAAGCATGAAACTAACTAAATAACTCCATTCCGTTCGTTTTACAATTTCATGTCACTTCCTTCCATTGCGGTGTATTTTTGGTTTTTCCTTATCTAGGAAAGAACTGATTTGGTCTATCTTAATAACTTCTAACAAGCATCTCTTCATCGCTCAATGAGTAACTCTCAGTTTGCATCTACATCCATAATCTGAAAATAAATACGAATTCCGTGGTTGAGGGCTTTTGCTACTATACTGCATACCAGGATTTTCTATTTAAACATTCGCGTAAGGAAAGCGCGAAGAATGACTGTTTCAATTCCTCTGTGCGGGCTGTAATTAACATTGTCTTCGCGGGAATAGTTTATCCCCGAGTAATGACTCCGCTTAATATCATTGTATTTACACTGAAGTGGCAAAAGTCATGGGACACCTACTAATATCGCATCGGGCTTACTTTTGCCAGGCACAGTGCAGCAACTCAACGTGACATGGACTCCACAAGTCATTGGAAGTCACCTGCAGAAATATTGAGCCATCCGGCCGTTGTGGCCGAGCGGTTCAAGGCGCTTCAGTCCGGAACCACGCGGCTGCTACGGTCGCAAGTTCGAATCCTGCCTTGGGCATGGATGTGTGTGATGTCCTTAGGTTAGTTAGGCTTAAGTAGTTCTAAGTCTAGGGGACTGATGACCTCAGATGTTAATTCTCATAGTGCTTAGAGCCATTTGAACCATTTTAAAATATTGAGCCATGCTTGCCATAAGTGCGGAAGCGTTGTCGATGCTGGATGTTGTGCACGAGCTGACCTATCGACTATGTCCCATAAATGTTCGATGGAATTCCTGTCGGGCGATCTGGGTGGCCAAATTGTCATCTCAGATTGTCCGAAATGTTCTTAAAACAAGTTTCGAACAATTGTGGCCCGGTGACATGACACTGCTGTTTGAAAACATAGAGTTCTACGGCTCGGAGCGTGGAATGTCAGATCCCTTAATCGGGCAGGTAGGCTAGAAAATTTAAAAAGAGAAATGGATAGTTTAAAGTTAGATATAACGGGAATTAGTGAAGTTCGGTTGCAGGAGGAACAAGACTTTTGGTCAGGTGAATACAGGTTTATAAATACAAAATCAAATAAGGATAATGGAGGAGTAGGTTTAATAATGAATAAAAAAAATAGGAGTGTTGGCAAGCTACTACAAACAGCATAGTGAACGTATTATTGTGGCCAAGATAAACATGAAGCCCACGCCTAATACAGTAGTACAAGTTTATATGCCAACTAGCTCTGCAGATGACGAAGAAATTGATGAAATATATGATGAGATAAAACAAATTATTCAGGTAGTGAAGGGAGACGAAAATTTAATAGTCATGGGTGACTGGAATTCGATAGTAGGAAAAGGGAGAGAAGGAAACGTAGTAGGTGAATATGGATTGGGGATAAGAAATGAAAGAGGAAGCCGCCTGGTAGAATTTTGCACAGAGCATAACTTAATCACAGCTAACACTTGGTTCAAGAATCATAAAAGACGGTTGTATACATGGAAGCAGCCTGGAGATACTAGAAGGTATCAGATAGAATATATAATGGTAAGACAGAGATTTAGGAACCAGGTTTTAAATTGTAAGACATTTCCAGGGGCAGATGTGGACTCTGACCACAATCTATTGGTTATGAACTGTAGATTGAAGAAACTGTAAAAAGGTGGGAGTTTAAGGAGATGGGACCTGGATAAAATGACTAAACCAGAGGTTGTAGTGACTTTCAGGGAGAGCATAAGGAAACAATTGATAGGAATGGGGGAAAGAAATACAGTAGAAGAAGAATGGGTAGCTTTGAGGGATGAAGTAGTGAAGGCAGCAGTGGATCAAGAAGGTAAAAAGACGAGGGCTATTACAAATCCTTGGGTAACAGAAGAAATATTGAATTTAATTGATGAAAGGAGAAAATATAAAAATGCAGTAAATGAAGCAGGCAAAAAGGAATACAAACGTCTCAAAAATGAGATCGACAGGAAGTGCAAAATGGCTAAGCAGGTATGGCTAGAAGACAAATGTAAGGATGTAGAGGCTTATCTCACTAGGGGTAAGATAGATACGGCCTACAGGATGTAGATCAAGATGAAGTGGGAGATATGATACTGCGTGAAGAGTTTGACAGAGCACTGAAAGACCTTAGTCGAAATAAGGCCCCGAGAGTAGACAACATTCCATTAGAACTACTGACAGTCTTGGGAGAGCCAGTCTGGACAAAACTCTACCATCTGGTGAACAAGATGTATAAGACAGGCGAAATACCTCAGACTTCAAGAAGAATATAATAATTCCAATCCCAAAAAAGCAGGTGTTGACAGATGTGAAAATTACCGAAGTATCAGTTTAAGAAGTCACAGCTGCTAAAATACTAACGCGAAATCTTTACAGACGAATGGAAAAACTGGTAGAAGCTGACCTCGGGGCAGATCAGTTGGTATTCCGTAGCAATGTTGGAACACGTGAGGCAATACTGACCCTACGACGTATCTTAGAAAATAGATTAAGGAAAGGCAAACATACGTTTCTAGCATTTGTAGACTTAGAGAAAGCTTTTGGCAATGTTGACTGGAACACTCTCTTTCAAATTCTGAAGATGGCAGGGGTAAAACACAAGGAGCGAAAGGCTAACTACAATTTGCACAGAAACCACATGGCAGTTACAAGAGTCGAGGGGCATGAAAGGGAAGCAGTGGTTGGGAAGGGAGTGAGACGGGGTTGTAGCCTCTCCCCGATGTTAGTCAATCTGTATATTGAGCAAGCAGTAAAGGAAACAAAAGAAAAATTCGGAGTAGGTATTAAAATCCATGGAGAAGAAATAAAAACCTTGAGGTTCGCCAATGACATTGTAATTCTGTCAGAGACAACTAAGGGCTTACAAGAGCAGTTGAACGGAATTGACAGTGTCTTGAAAGGAGGATATAAGATGAACATTAACAAAAGCAAAACGAGGATAATAGAATGTAGTCGAATTAAGTTGGGTGATGCTGAGGGTATTAGATTAGGAAATAAGACACTTAAAGTAGTAAAGGAGTTTTGCTATTTGGGGAGCAAAATAACTGATGATGGTCGAAGTAGAGAGGATATAAAATGTAGACTGGCAATGGCAAGGAAAGTGTTTCAGAAGAAGAGAAATTTGTTTACATCGAATATAGATTTAAGTGTCAGGAAGTCGTTTCTGAAAGTATTTGTATGGAGTGTAGCCATGTATGGAATTGAAACGTGGACGATAAATAGTTTAGACAAGAAGAGAATAGAAGTTTTTGAAATGTGGTGCTACAGAAGAATACTGAAGATTAGATGGGTAGGTCACATAACTAATGAGGAGGTATTGAATAGAATTGGAGAGAAGAGAAGCTTGTGGCACAACTTGACAAGAAGAAGGGATCGGTTGGTAGGACATGTTCTGAGGCATCAAGGGATCACCAGTATAGTATTGGAGGGCAGCGTGGAGGGTAAAAATCGTAGAGGGAGACCAATGGATGAATACACTAAACAGATTCAGAAGGATGTAGGATGCAGTAGGTACTGGGAGATGAAGAAGCTTGCACAGGATAGAGTAGCGTGGAGAGCTGCATCAAACCAGTCTCAGGACTGAAGACCACAACAACAAGAATCGCAGACCAGAGGGCAGTGTCGGCAGTAGTAGTAGCAGTAGCAGCTCGCAGTCGGACGGTTGGGTCAGGTCGCTCATAGAGAGCAGTTGTCGAGTTCGGACAATGCAGTCCAGTAGTGGTGTTTTGTAGCTCGAGAAGAGCAGTAGCGTTATGGAATTACCAACGAAGGTAGTGGGGAACTATGGCGGTGCCTGAGCGATGTAGTATAAGGTAAAAGCAAAATATTATTGTTCTTTATTGCCGCACGCATATGTTAGTTGTTACAACTGATTTTTGTAGTATTGTTATAACAAAATCCCATGTAATTGTTTTAAAAAATCCTTCAATAATATCTTTTCTTATAAAGACAACTATTGACAGTCATTCATCTGAATTTAAAGTTTTTACTAATTTCTCCTATCCATAGTCATGCCGATTATCGTAAAGAAAGTCAGTTGCTTTTCATACATAACAGAATCTAGTGGCTGCACTGGGCTGCGTCAGAAAAGTTCCTTATAGGAGCAGATATATACGCGTTATCCGGTGACGTCATTGTGGTAAGAATTTTCAGTTTATTCAGAATGATTTTTCAGGGCCATGACGCAGCACTGCTGACGTCGACATTTACCAGTTTAGATTCACAGTCAGTTAATTATTGAAAAGTTACATTACGAGATTTCTTTTGAAAGGTTATATAAGAGTCACATTTTTATTGGGAGGTTAGTCAAATTTTTGTTGGGAGGTTACGGAATTTATTTACTGGGAGGTTACAGTAGTTTGTTAGATAATAGAAAGAAATCTGATGTCGGGAAACCATTTTCATTTATCATAAACAATCTCTAATATAACCGTGATACGTCACCCATGTAATTAGGCTACTATGAATGTAAGCTTTGAGAATGATATTAGGTCTTTCGTATATTTTTTATTGTAATCAGCATAATAGCTACTACTGTACTTGTTTACTTTCAAGCAAATTTATTGTGGTTTTCCATTGTAACATAAAGAAGCACAAAGCTTAAGTTTATTCACTCCGTCCCCGCCTGATGCAAGCATCTAACGAATTTATAGTCTTCCTCATGTGGTTCGGCAGTTGTGCTATGGATCTCTTGGGTTTCAGAAGCAACTATAGATATTAGTACAAAGGCAGAGAAGGTAGCAGACGAAAAAACTTTCTGTACTGCTAACGCAGAAGCGGAGAGAACGTGAACTTTCTTTGTCCGTTCGCTAAAAGACCGACAACCAGTGGTACACTAGCGAACATTAGCGAATGCAAACCAAACACGACCGAATGCAGTTCGATCGCGTTCGCTTACCGTTCACACCATAGAGAATTCTTTGTTCGCTATTGTGTAAACCAGTCTTTGCTTGTGCGTCTCCCTATTACCAATCAGACATAAAGTACATAACTTTAGGTACGGAAATGTTACCCGATTAATCTTACGAGAGTGAAAAAGCGTACCGCAACATGTTTCCTGTTGTAAATGGCATTAGAGAGGCGCGCGGAACGAGATGGGAGCTCAGATAACTCGCGGAGGAAGTTCGCATCACGCCGCTTGACAACACAAAGGAAGCTTTGTCCTCCGACGGAGTCACGATCTGTGAAAATACGGAGAATCTCAGTGGGGGCTCTCGCTGGCTTAGTCTCTGCTACAGAAGGTGAGTATTCTAGCCTGGGACAAGCCGAGTGATCTAGATTCTAGATTATGCGGTGTCTCTGTTTGTCGCACTGAAATCTCACCAGACTGGTTATTTAAGGAACGGTGTTAACTCTGTTAACAGTCTCAAGCTTTGTGTCAGGTACACTAGAAAATTAACGAAAACCGATCCCACCATTCTGATATTACGTTAAGCAGGTGTACGTGGTATCACTTAAGACATTGTCTCATTTATAAACTAATCTTGTGAAGCTTAAACTCAATATATCGAAGAGCTCATGCTAGTAGATACAATGATCGTCAGTTGTTAACCCACCAGCAATATATTATCTTACACTTCTGCAGAAGTTTGTGTCAAAGTGAAGAGAACAAATTCGTCGTGCCTTCTTCGTACAGGTTCTACCTTATTTAGTTAACTATGAAAGATTACCTCTTTCCACTTTTTTTATTTTGTTTGAAAAGAGAAGTAAAGATTGTGGTACAAGAGGAACCCTCCCCGACAATACTGCTTCACGTGTTCCCACATTTCTTCGAAACTCACACTGATCTTCCACTAGATCAGGTTCAACAAGTCGTTCCATTCTTTTGTATATAATGCATGTTATTATTTTGGAACCATGAATTACCAGTGGAAAATGCTGCTATCTGAACAGAAAAAAGGCGAATATGCACTTATTTATTAAAAATCTCTGGCTGAAAAGTGGGGTACCAGCCGCCTCATTCTACTTTCCCCACCCCCTTTGAAAATTTTCCCAAAAATTTGGTGGGCGAAAATATTTCTGCTCTTTTTGACATCCAATTCATCTCTCACACCCACAGGTTCACACGCACCAGTCGCTCATACCGGTCCACTCCCACTTACCAGTTCTCTCTCACTCATTCAGCCCAACTCATTGTCAAATCTCTACGTGTCTCTCTAACTGTCACTGTCTCCTGTGTCACGATCTCCTTCGTTCTGTCCTACTAATACTGTTCCCTCGTGCTCTCCCATACTGCTGCTATCTCATCCATTCCTTCCCACTGCTCCTGTCTCTTCTCTCTGTCACTATCTCTCTCTTTCTCGATGTCGTTGTCATAGACAGTCTCTCATATTCGCTGGCTCTCGCTCGCTGCACTCTCTCCTTCACTTTATTCCACTCCGACTGGCGCTGTCTCCTTCACTCTTTTCCTAGCACTGTTCTGCTACTTTTAACGACACTATGTGATCAAAAGTAACGGGACACCTGCCTGAAAATGACTTACGAGTTCGTGGCGCCCTCCATCGGTAATGTTGGAATTCAGTACGGTGTTGGCCCACCATTAGTCTTGATGACAGCTTGGGGAACGGCAGCCCGTTCTTCACGGAGTGCTGCACTCATGAGAAGTAGCGACATCGGTCGGTGAGGCCTGGTACGAAGTCGACATTCCAAAACATCCCAGAGGTGTTCTATAGGATTTAGGTAGGAACTCTGTGCAGGCCAGTCCATTACAGGGATGCTATTGTCGTGTAATCACTCCGTCACAGCCCGTGCGTTATGAACAGGTGCTCGATCGTGTTGAAAGATGCAATCACCATCCCCTAATCGCTCTTCAACTGTGGGAAGCAAGAACGTGCTTAAAACATCTATGTTGGCATGTGCTGTGATAGTGCCACACAAAACACCCAAGGGGTGTGAGCCCCCTCCATGAATATCACGACCACACCATAACACCACCGCCTCCGAATTTTACGTTGGCAATACACACGCTGGCAGATGACTTTCACCGGGCATTCGCCATATCCACACGTTGCCATCGGATCGCCACATTATCGTCATTCGTCACTCCACACAACGCTTTTCCACTGTTCAGTCGTCCAATGTTTACGCTCCTTACACCAAGCGAGGCATCGTTTGGCACTTATTGCATGATGTGTGGCTTATGAGCAGCGGCTCGACCGTGAAATCAAAGTTTTCTCACCTCCTACCTAACTGTCATACTACTAGTACTTGCAGTGGATCTGATGCAGTTTGGAATTCCTGTGTGATGGTCTGGATAGATGTCTGCCTATTATACACACATCAAAAAAAGTTTTGCATCACTCCAGTTCCCAGAAATCCTGAAGATAGACGTTGACTGTGGATATTGTATCACAGACACAGTCGCTTTCACTGTTCACTAAATCCGCCCAAGATATAAATAACCATGCATGAGCAGCGCCAATTAGACGGAGGAGGTCCGACAGCCGATCAGTTCCAGTCATTCCACCAGGAAGGAGGTACACGGCTCGTCTGGTCTGTAGTTCAACCATGCCTAGACGGTTAATACCGCGGTGCCGGCCGGAGTGGCCGAGCGGTTCTAGGCGCTACAGTCTGGAACCGCGCGACCGCTACGGTCGCAGGTTCGAATCCTGCCTCGGGCATGGATGTGTGTGATGTCCTTAGGTTAGTTAGGTTTAAGTAGTTCTAAGTTCTAGGGTACTGATGACCTCAGAAGTTAAGTCCCATAGTGCTCAGAGCCATTTTCAATACCGCGGTTCGATCGCGTCCGCAATGTTACCTTTGTGCCAGGAAGGGCTCTCTAGAAGGGAAGTGTCCAGGCGTCTCAGAGTGAACCAAAGTGATGTTGTTCGGACATGGAGGAAATACAGAGAGATAGGAACTGTCCGATGACATGCCTCGTTCAGGCCGCCCAAGGACTACTACCGCAGTGAATGACCACTACCTACGGATTATGGCTCGGAGGAACCCTGACAGCAATGCCACCATGTTGAATAATGCTTTTTGTGCAGCCACAGGACGTCGTGTTACGACTCAAACTGTGCGCAATAGGCTGCATGATGCGCAACTTCACTCCCGACGTCCATGGCGAGGTCCATCTTTGCAACCACGACATAATGCAGCGCGGTACAAACGGATGACTTCCTTTAGGATAACGACACTGCTCGTCTAGAATGGCCAGCATGTTCTCCTGACATGAACCCTATCTAACATGCCTGGGATAGATTGAAAAGGGCTGTTTATGGACGACGTGACCCACCAACCAATCTGAGAGATGTACGCCGGATCGCCGTTGAGGATTGGGACAATGTGGACCAAAAGTGCCTTGATGAACTTGTGGATAGTATGCAACGACGAATAGAGCCATGCATCAATGCAAGGGGACGTGCTACTGGGTATTAGAGGTACCGGTGTGTACAGCAATCTCGACCACTACCTCTGAAGGTCTCGCTGTATGTTGGTACAACATGCAGAGTGTGGTTTTCATGACCAATAAAAAGGGCGGAAATGATGTTTATGTTGATCTCTATTCCAATTTTCTGTACAGTTTCCAGAACTCTCGAAACGGTGGTGATGCAAAACTTTTTTCATGTTTACATTACGACCCTCTTCAACTGTCGGCGGTCTCTGTCAGTGAACAGTGGAGGCTGGCCTGTACGCTTTTGTGCTGTACGTGTCCCTTCACGTTTCCTCTTCATTATCACATCAGAAACAGCGGATCTAGGGATGTTTAGGAGTGTGGAAATCTCGCGTACAGACGTATGGCACAAGTGACACCCAATCACATGACCACATTCGAAGTCCTGATTTATGCGGTGCGCCACATTCTGCTCTCCCACAATGTCTAATGACTACTGAGGTCGCTGATATGGAGTACCTGGCAGTAGGTGGCAGCACAATGCACCTAATATGAAAAACGTATGTTTTTGAGGGTGTCCGGATACTTTTGACCACACAGTGTATGTTCCACTGCCACTGTGTCCCTCTGTTTCTCTCACACTCTCATAGTCTCCTTCCCTCTTTCTATATCACAACCACTGTCTACAATCTTCCCATGCTTATTACTTTCGGTCTCTTTCCACTGCCATTGTCTCATTCACTCTCCGCATAAAAAAGCGCGAATATGTTCGCATGCTAAAATTTGTGGGAAAATTTTTGAAGGTGCTGAGGAAGGCAGAAGGAGACAGCTGTTACCCAACTTTTCAGTCAGACTTTTAATAAACAGAAGCGTATTGGCCTTTTTTATGCTCCGATAGGAGCATTTTTCCGCTGTTTCCCTTCTCTTTCCTGCTACTACAGGTTATGTCACTCACAAGAGAAGAACTTTATAAGTCAGTAAAATTTTAATAGTACAATTATATGAAACTGAAATAACGCAAAAGTCATTTTACCTCAGACTGGTTTTTACGTGCACAAAAATTTCGCATGTGCTTCAGTACTACAACATGGGGTTTCCACAATCCTTCCGATTACAACTGGGACACTTTTACAGTCATTTCTGAGTGATAAGTCACTTTATAAACTCCCTTTCGCCTCACATAGGATTTTATGTGCGTATTTTACGTGTAGAAGTAGAGTAATTTGAACTCCTGTTTCTCGTAAATGGATAAAGGTATTAAGAAAATTTTCAAGGTTGTTTGAGATCTGGACCTTAACAATACATTGTAAAAATTAAAACAATTTGCTGGGTATAGCCGTCTGACTCTGAAGCGCCAAAGAAACTGGTGCATGCATGCGTATTCCGTTTTTCCAGCATCTTAAAGTTCTTCAAATTTGTCTTATAACAGCGTATAACGAGAGGACTTTGGAGACAGCGAAGCGGAGATACACAGAAAAGATCGTTTTGCCTGAAGAGTATTACTTACCACCACCGTGCCAGAAATTTTCACATTTATTTACAAAATAGAAATTCTGAATATATTCACACTCCTTTACTCTGATCCTGTACCCTTCTTTGCTGTGCACTATAAGGAAATACGGTATACTGTCTTTACAGCCACCTCGAAGTAACGCGATCCAGGCACCGTTAGTGGAATGAAGAAACTGTTCTTTCTGGGTGCTATCAGCGTGACCCACTATGAGCTACAATGGTATAATCGATTCCAATAATAATTTCAAGGTTTTTCCATTACCGTGGTGACACTAGAATAAATAAGCAAACAAAAATGCATTAAGGATGTATATAAACCGTAGCCGTATATTTCCAGACTGTTCAAATAGCACGGAAAAATAAGTAAATTAACAGTTACTCAAAAGGAAAGAAAAAATAATGTTCGAATGTCGTTTATGCTTTTATTTACAAAGATCTTGACCCGAAACCTACTTAGCTACAAAATAACAATGTCACAAAATTTAGCTGCCTGGTTAGAAACTGTCGCCAGGGTAGCCTCTAGCGTTCCGATAAAGTTTATGGCCTGTCACATTAACATTTTATCTTATCTTTTTCGAGACGATATATTGACACTAAGCTCAGATATTATCACCATTCTGTCTTAGACGCGATTGCTGATTCATTAAGACGGATTTCAAAGCATATTTGTTTCAATTTATATACTGAAGCGCCAAAGATACTGGTATAGGCACTCGTATTCAAATAGAGAGATATGTAAACAGGCAGAATAGGGCACTGGGGTCGGCAACGCCTATATAAGACAACAAGTGTTTGGCGCAGTTGTTAGATCGGCTACTGCTACTACAATGGCAGATTATCAAGATTTGAGTTTGAACGTGGTGTTACATGATGATGATGATGATCTACACCTACATCTACATTTATACTCCGCAAGCCACCCAACGGTGTGTGACGGAGGGCGGAGGGACATGATCATAATGTCGTGTTACAGTCGGCTCACGAGCGATGGGACACAGCATCTCCGAGGTAGGGATGAAGTGGGGATTTTCCCGTACAACCATTTCACGAGTGTACCGAGAATATCAGGAATCCAGTAAATCATCAAACCTCCGACATCGCTGCGGCCGGAAAAAGATCCTGCATGAACGGGACCCACAACGACTGAAGAGAATCGTGTCAGCGTGCGAACCATTCAACGAAACATCATCGATATGGGCTTTCAGAGCCGAAGGCCCATTCGTGTACCCTTGATGACAGCGCGACACAAGGCTCTACGCATCTCCTGGGCCCGTCAACACCAACATTGGACTGTTGATGACTGGAAACATGTTGTCTGCTCGGACGAATCTCGTTTCAAATTATATCGAGTGGATGGACGTGTACGGATATGGAGACAACCTCATGAATCCAGCGGGGGACTGTTCAAGCTGGTGGAAGCTCTGTAATGGTGTTGAGCATTGCAGTTGGAATGATATGGGACCCCTCATGCGCCTAGAGACGACTCTGACAGATGACACGTATGTAAGCATGCTGTCCTGATCACCTGCATCCATTCATGTCCATTGTGCATTCCGACGGACTTGCGCAAATCCAGCAGGACAATGCGACATCCCACGCTTCCAGAATTGCTACAGAGTGGCTCCAGGAACACTCTTCCGAACTTAAACACTTCCGCTGGCCACCAAACTCCCCAGATATGAACTTGAACATTATTGAGCATATCTGTGATGCCATGCAGCGTGCTGTTCAGTAGAGATTTCCACCCCTACGTACTCTTACGGATTTCTGGACAGTCCTGCAGGAGTCATGGTGTCAGTTCCTTCCAGCACTACTTCAGACATTAGTCGAGTCCATGCCACGTCGTGTTGCCGCACTTCTGCGTGCTCGCGAGGACCGTGCACGATATTAGGCAGGTGTGCCAGTTTCTTTGGTTTTAGAGTAGACTCTACTGCCCGGTTTTGGTACCCAAAAAACATGTTTTTCGGGTTTTTTCAGGAACCGCCGGTGAACTAAATGATGCCTCCAAAGATCCCTTAAGGTGCACCATACATCACATCTAACGCAAAAAGAACCAACCGATTCGCTCCATTTGCTTAAGCTATAGAAAGTGTGTAATATTCAAACTTAAACACTTTACTGTCGGATAGTTACAGTAAGACTATCCTTCTGTTGGGTATACAAACGGTAAGCGACCAAAGGGTTGTTCAAGCAATTGACTCTACCTTTCTATCACCAATAGAACCTGAGATATAAGCCCCTGAAGTATCTCGTTTTTATACGAGGCGTTTTGGAACGTATTAGATAGCTGCAAGGTTCGTAGTAATTCTCAGGGAGTGTTTTGTATTCGAGATATCTTGTTTCAACTTATATCATTAAGTGGGCTGTCTAATTCCTCACGTCACGTCACGTCCTTCATCTGATTTTCATCCACTTCACACTCTCTTTCCATAATGTTGTGTTCAAGTTTCTGTGGTATATACATTGATCAGCCAGAATATTATAACTACCGGCCTACTGTCGGTATAAACCAGTCCAGGCGACAGCAGCGTCAAATGGTTCAAATGGCTCTGAGCACTATGGGACTCAACATCTTAGGTCATAAGTCCCCTAGAACTTAGAACTACTTAAACCTTACTAACCTAAGGACATCACACACACCCATGCCCGAGGCAGGATTCGAACCTGCGACCGTAGCAGTCCCGCGGTTCCGGACTGCAGCGCCAGAACCGCTAGACCACCGCGGCCGGCAGCAGCGTCACCTGGTGGAGGAATGACTGGTGGTCAAACAAATGCTCGATGCATGGTGTATCAGTGAGCGTGCCGTCCGTATGTAGAAAGTGGAAGGCGCGCGATCTATCTGAGTTTAACATGGGGGCAGACTGAAATGGCCTGGAGACTCGGCATGAGCATTTCGAAAACTGCGCGACTTGTCGGGCGTCTGAGGAGTGCTCTGGTGCGTGTCTTCAACACTTGGCCAAGCCAAGGTGAAACCACATCAAAAGGTTGTTGGGTTGGGCGGCAACCCCTCGTTACAGATGTTGGACGTCGTAGGGTGGGCAGACTGGTAAAACGGGACAGGCGGCGAAATGTGGAGGAACTAACATCAGACTTCTATGCTGGAAAGAGTACAGGTGTGTCTCAACACACAGTGCACCGAACACTACTAACGATGGACCTTCCCAGCCGACGATCCTTGCATGTACTAAAATTATCACCACGACATCGGCAACTACGACTGAAATGGGCAAGTGACCATTGGCACTGGACGTTGGCGCTTGGGCAGAGTGTGGCATGGTCTGATGACTCCCGACACCTTCACCATACGGATGGGAGGGCGTGAATCCGTCGTCTTCCAGGGTAACAGCTCCTTGATACTTGTACTGCGGGACGGAGACAAGCTGGCGGCGGCTCCATTGTGCCCTGGGGAAAATTCACATGGGCATCCATGGATCCTGTGGACATTGTGCCACGCACAATGACGGCCAAGGAGTATCGTACACTGGTTGCAGACCACGTACGCTCCTTTATGACAATCGTGTTTCCCGACGGCAGTGGCATTTTTCAGCAAGATCCATATCACAAGGCCAGGAGTGTGATGGAGTGGTTCGAGGGGTGAGGGGGAGGAGGGGGGGGGTCCACTGGGGGCCGAACCGCACAATAACCCTGGGTTCGGTGTAGGACGGCAGTGGGGTGAGTGGACTGCTATAGCCTGTTGTGGGGTTGTGAACCACTGAGGGCTACGGCGGGGACGAAGCCCCTTCGTCCTTTCTAGATCCCCAGTTCAATACATATAAAAAAAACGTAAATTAGTTACAAACTACGGGACGCACACACTTTATTCGAGATGTAAACGTCACTACAGATATTAGGACATGTTCGATATCCCGATGTGGCGCAAGTGAATAGCGAAATTCTACATGACCCGCTGAAGTATCAGAACATCGATGCTGTCGATGGCGTTTCAGCTGTTCGCAATAATGGAATAGCAAGGCCATTTTGGTTGGTGTTACTTGGGCAGATCAGTCAACCAGCCAGACTGTAGCCTCTGCAACTACTGAAAACGCCGCTACCCCTCTTCAAGAAACGCACGCTTTCAACAGATACTCTCCGTTGCGGTTGCACCTATGGTACGGATATCTGTATCACTGATGCACGCAAGCCGCCCCACGAACGGCACGGTTCATAGTTCATGGGGAAGGGGGAGGTGCAGTCGTCATAGGCACACAAATACGTTTCTGCAGGGAAGATATTATTAGAGCAAAAGAAACACCAAACTTGGTTCAGCAAAGTACTATTGAAGAACGCCGCCTACGCTTCGAATGAGTGACTGCTAGACAGTAGACATCGGACCGCAGGTGTTCAGTGCTTTAAAATCGGAAACACAACGGAATTTGCAGCCCTACAACACAGCTTACAGTAAACAGACAACATACATTAGAAGCGAATGTTGCCAGTTGTAGGTTTGTTTGATAAACATCTTCGTAGCGTCGACTGTACACTGCGCGTACAGATAACGAGGCCAAAGGGTAACACCTGCGTCAACATGTAGTGTAAGTTACCAGGTGGTATCAAATGATGCAATGCTTCTATGAAGCGCACAGTAGCAACACAAGGATGTATGAAGTCGTGACTATGATGACGTCTGCCGCGCTTTGGATGTGGGCAGTAACGCAACGGAATGCTAGGAAAGAAGCGATGGAGTGCGAAGATGGATGACGATGATGTGTGGTTTGTGGGGCGCTCAACTACGCCGTCATCAGCGCCCGTACGAAGTCCCAATTTTTACATAATCCAATTTTTACGCAGTCCAGTCTTGCCATTGTCACGAATGATGATGATGATGATGAAATGATGAGGACAACACAAACACCCAATCCACGGGCACGAATATGGAAAGTCATCAGTTTAACCTGAAGTCTACGTCACGTTTCAGAAGTAGCTCAAAAACATCTGTTAGAAAGTTCTTAAAACTAAACCTCTTCTCTAAATTCTCATATTGGAGCCACTTAATGGCTGCTTCATGAAGTTCTTCGTCGGAGTCAAAACTAAGGGATTCAAACGATTAACTTTTTATACCTGGGCTTCACAGTCATGTAGAACTTTATAAAACACATCATATTTACGCCAGTAACTGTAACACTCTTTATTTCAATATTGCAATTTCGGCCTTAGGACATTATCAAGCGCAGATTTTTGTGGCTTTAAGCCATGTCAACTTAAAATGAACTGACACATTTATACGTCGTTGTCATTACTATTAAATACATTCGTGGCGCTGTTACACATTGCGAGCACACATATCCATATGTCATAGGACAACATAGTCTGTAGAAACTCATGTTCAAAAAATGGTTCATATGGCTCTGAGCACTATGGGACTCAACATCTGAGGTCATCAGTCCCCTAGAACTTAGAACTACTTAAACCTAACTAACCTATGGACATCACACACATCCAAACCCGAGGCAGGATTCGAACCTGCGACCGTAGCAGTGCGCGGTTCCAGACTGAAATTCCTAGTACCGCTCGGCCACAGCGGCCGGCAAAAACTCATGTTCGTTAGCCCATCACTATTCTCTTACGCATAGTGATGGGAACTAGATTGTTGTTTAGTTTTAAACGTGTAGTACGAAGTCGTGTGTGGACGCATATACTGATATTTTAGTGATATTCTGAGGCCAAAGAATACTTTCTGCTTGTTTACAGAGTAGAAAACATGTACAATTATTTGAACAATTTGCCATTTTCATGTTAAACACTACCATGTTCAGCCCTTCCTTCGGAAGGAAAGTGAGCAAAGGGCTTTGTGTTTCCACCAGATATAAATCTACAGCTACATCTATGCCAACATACATGTATATTCTCCAAACCACTATGAAAGCATGGCAAAGAGTACTTAGCACCGCTCCACATATTAAGATTACTTCCTTATCAGTTCCGTATGGAGCGTGATTACAATGATTTTTCAGATGTCTCTGTGTGCGCTGTAATTAATCTAATCCTGTTTTATTATCCCTGCGGGAGAGATACGTAGAGGTTTAAGTATATTCCTTGATTCTTCACTTAGTTCTGGTTCTGGAAACTTAGTAGGTGTGTGCTGAGCAAAGTTGCGAGGAATGGAAAAGACCCCCCATACTTCGACAGCCATTTTAAAAACCTGCTACGAATGCAAAGAGAGCTTAACTGCAAATTTAACCGTAGTCAAAATCTCACGGACATACAAAAATTAAACGAAGCGAAAATTAGAGTAAGGAGAGCCACGCGTGAAGCGTCAGCCGAATTCCGAAGTAAAATTCTGTCTACCGGCTTGATAAACAATCCTAAGAAGTTTTGGCCTTACGTTAAATCAGTAAAAACATCGAAACCATCTGTCCAGTCACCCTTGTGACCTTCATGGCATTGGAATGGATGACGACACAGAAAAGGCTGGAAAACTGAACGTCTATTTTCAATACTGTTTCACAGACCAAGATCGCACTTAACTGCTTCCTTTAAATCTCTGCACGAACGACAAAATGGCCGATATTGAAATAAACAAATCAGAAAGAGCTTAATAGAGGAAAGGCCACCGGACCTGACGGGATACCAGTACGATTCTACACAGCACCTGCCAAAGAACTTGCCCCTCTTCTAGTGGCAGTATACCGTAGGTCTTTGTAGGAGTGAAGAGTTCCTGATGATTCGAAAAATTCCCGTTTTCATGAAGAGTCTTCGAACAGTCGCACAAAACTATAGGCCTATATCTCTGATCTCGGTCTTTGTAGAATTTTGAGACTTGTTTCATACTCGCGTGTTACAACATTTCCGGAGGTCGAAAATACCTTCTGCAGGAACCAACATGGGTTCCGAAAACAACGATCGTGTGAAACCTCGCTGGCTCTATTCGTCCACGAGACCCAGAAAGCAGTAGATACAGATGCCGTGTGCCTTGACTCCCGGCAGGCAATGTTACAGTTCCGCAGTGCCACTAAATGAACAAAACACGGGCGTACGGAATATCAGACCAGCTGTGTGAGTGGACTGAAGAATTTGTTGCAGGTGCAACACAGCATGTCATTCTGAATGGAGAGGAGTCCTCACGCGTAAAAGTAACTTTTGGCGTGCTCCAGGGGAGTGTTACAGGGACATTACTTTTCACAATATACATAAAAGGTCTAGTAGATAACTTCGGAAGCTCGGCGAGGCTTTTCACGGATGATGCTGTTTTGTGCAGAGAAGTCACGACTCTATAAAATTGTAGCAACATGCAAGAAGACCTCTAGAGAATCGACTCTTGGTTCAGGGAGTGGAAATTGACCCTCTCCATAAACAGATGTAACGTATTGCAAATACACATACACCGAAAGACCATTTATTGTACGATTACACAATTGCAGAACAGTCACTGGAAGCAGTTACTTCCATGAAATATCAAGGAGTATGCGTACGGATCCATTTGATATATGCTTAATCGCGAGTAAGGCAGATGCCAGAACGAGTTTCATTGGAAGAATTCTCAGGTAATGAAGTCCATCAACAAACGAAATAGCTTTACAAAACACTTGTTCGACCAGTATGGTATCCGTGCCAGAAAGAACTGATAGAGCAAATAGAGAAGATCCAAAGAAGAGCAATGCATTTCGTTACAGTCCATTTGGTAAGTACGATAGAATAACAGAGATGATCACCCAACTACAATTGCAGAGGCTGCAAGAGAGGCGTTCTGTATCGCAGTGTGGTTTAATGTTCAAGTTCCGAGAGCGTAATTTTCTTGAAGAGTCGAGGAATATTTAGTTCCCTCCTATGTATATCTTGTGGAAAGAGCATGAATATGAAATTGGAGAGATTCCAACTCACAGGGAGGCTTACCGACATTCGCTCTTTTCGCCAACTATTTGACCGTGGAACAGGAAAGGGCAGAAGAGATAGCGATACACAAAGTACCGTCGGTCTTACATCACGAGGTGGCGTGTGGAGTGTAGATGTCGGTGTAAATAGGTTTCGCGGGATGAATCATGTATCTCAACAAGCTTCCACCAATTCAACATTGCCCTAAACCGTCTCCCGGAGTCAAACGAAGCTGTGACCGACCCTTTTGCCCTTCGCTGAGTACGTTCAGAATCCCCTGTATGTTCGAAATTCTGAGAAAAATGGGGGTAACCTTTAGGGAGAGGAGGGTAACATACAATATGTACAAGAGCCAAGAGGGAATAAAAAGGGTGGACGACCAAGAACGAAGTGCTCGGATTAAAAGGGGTGAAGACAGGGATGCAGTCTTTCGCCCCTCCTGTTCAATCTGAACATCGAGGAAGTAATGATGGAAATAAAATAAAGTTTCAGGAGTGGAATTAAAATTTAAGGTGAAAGGATATCAATGACACGATTCGCTGATGACATTGCTATCTTGAGTGAAGGTGAAGATGAATTACATGAGCTGCTGAATGACACGGACAATCTAATGAATACAGAATATGGATTGAGAGTAAATCGATGAAAGACGAAAGTAGTGAGAAGTAGCAGAAATGAGAACAGCGAGAAACATAATTTCAGGACTGATGGTCACCAAGTAGGTGGAGGTAAGGAATTCTATTACCTAGGCAGCAAAGTAAACAATGACGGATGGAGCAAGTAGGACATCAAAAGCAGACAAGCACTGGCAAAAACGGCATTCCCCGCCAAGAGAAATCCACTAGCATCAAACATAGGCCCCAATTCGAGGAAAAAATTTCCGAGAAAGTACATTTGGAGCATAGCTTTGTATGATAGCGAAACACAGACTGTGGGAAAATCGGAACAGAAGAGAACTGAAGTATTTGAGGTGTGGTGCTAATGACGAAAGTTGAAAATAAGGTGGCCTAATACGGTAAGAAATGAGAAGGTTCTGCACAGAATCGGACAGGAAAGGAATATGTGGAAAACACTGTTAAGGAGAAGGTTCAAAATGGTTCAAATGGCTCTGAGCACTATGGGACTCAACGTCTTAGGTCATAAGTCCCCTAGAACTTAGAACTACTTAAACCTAACTAACCTAAGGACATCACACACACCCATGCCCGAGGCAGGATTCGAACCTGCGACCGTAGCAGTCCCGCTGTTCCGGACTGCAGCGCCAGAACCTAAGGAGAAGGGACAGGATGATAGGACATCTGTTGAGACAGCAGGGAATGACTTCCATGATGCTAGAAGGCGTTATAGAGGACAAAAACTGTAGAGGAAGACAGAGATTGAAATACACCCAACAAATGATTGAGGACATAGGTTGCAAGTGCTACACTGAGACGAAGAGGCTGCCACAGGGGGTAAATCCGCGACGGGCTGCGTCAAACCAGTGAGCAGACTGATGACTCAATAATATCCCCTGCTACTCCTGTTCGGTTTTGGTCCCTCGAACTGGGGCTATACTATTAGGTAGGATGCAAAAACATTGATAGGCTCTAAGGTTTGCCACGATACTTGAGTATCTTTCTTCGGACAATACTTTATTATAGAGAGCTGCACGAACTGCGGTAAGTCCAAGGCTTCTATTAATATTGTCTGAAGGGTCATTAATGTATTGTACAATGTTTCAGCAAAGATCTCAACACACTTCGTTGGGGCGCATCTAAAGTTACATCTACTTCCACCGATGAATTTGCATCCTTGATTACATGCTGCGTCCTCGCTAAAAAGGAAATTCTCAGGCCAGTCACAAATGCTCAGTGATTCCCAAAATGTTTCGAATATGGTTCAAATGGCTCTGAGCACTATGGGACTTAACTTCTAAGGTCATCAGTCCCCTAGAACTTAGAACTACCTAAACCTAACTAACCTAAGGTTATCACACACATCCATGCCCGACGCAGGATTCGAACCTGCGACCGTAGCGGTCGCGCAGTTCCAGACTGTAGCGCCCAGTACCGCTCGGCCACCTCGGCCGGCTGTTTCGAATAAACAGCTGTATTCGAGATGTGATAAGGAAAACAATAGGTATATTTCGGAAATACAAAATACTAATGTTTTTTGCTATATTGTCCTTTCATTCTCTCGATTCTCAATGGTGTGGATGGGATGATTGCGGTAGAACATCCTATACCGCAGCCACAGGAGGCAGAACGATACTATCGGGCACGTGCACATCGCTTAAAGACTGTAGACCGCAATTTTCGTTGAGGACCAAAATAATAATAACATCTTATGGCCAACGGCCTGGTGCCAATCTTTCAATTGGACGTCGCTTCGGCGACGGGCGTGTTCCTGACCCAGCAGCACACAGAGAATCCGGACGGTCACCCATCCAAGTACTAACTGGGTCAACCGTAACTTAATTTCGGTAATCGAGAGAGAACCGATGTTTCCAACGTGGTAGGGCCGTTGACTTAGGACCAAAATGACAAGCTTGATCTGAACAATGTCACGTAAAACAGTTGTATATGTGAGGACTGTTCTTCGGCTGTTTTTTTTTTCCGCGCTGGAACTTTTGCAAGAGGCTTTTGTTTTCTGTTTCCGGTTTTGTTCCCCGCACGCTTGCGAGTTGGTCTTCCACTATCTTTCAGTTTAAGACATGTATTGCTGAAACGTCAAGACTCATCTAGAATAACTATTTTAGTACATTAATAAAATTCGGGTAGTATCGACGCAACAGTTTCTCTATCAACATCAGGTTTTTGCTGCACAGAAACGTACTGGACCTGGTCACTGATCATTGTTGAGTTTGGCGATGTTGGGTCACAAATGTCACGATATACAGGACGTCCCATTCATATTAACGGCCCCAAATAATTTTTTATCCAGAAGCAAATAAATAAATTGTAAACCAAATGGTGTTTAGCTACCAAGGGGACATCAACCCCGACTGTCTTTCTTGTTTCTTTGTTCGTTACGAATATATAAATAGCACCACCTTCATTTTAAGGTTCGTGTCAGTGGAATGTAATCAAAGAAGAGAAGGAGGAAATGCTACTTATATCGTTTAAAAGTACCAGCTGCTCGCAGAGGTCCAGTGGGGGTTTTTATTATCGTGTGACAGCGAAGCTTGTTAGATATTCTAATGCTTTAACATGGAACCGATTTATGTTGGAAAAAAATTAGTTCCAATTTTGGCCACTAGGTATAAATCTGGCGCTGTGCCTGCAATAAAGACGTATAGAAATGTCGGATTAGGAACGGGACGTGAGCAGAAAAGGTCAAACTAGTAAGCCACAATGTCGACTTTATTACTAACCGCCGATTACAGAATTTGTTCAGTATCGGCACTGGAGATGTCAACGAGATGATGTACAGCGCCAGATTAGCACCTGGTGTGCAAAATTTGAATCCGTTTTATGGCAGCGTAAATCGGTTCCGCATTAACGCGTTAGCAAATGAACCAAAGGACTTTCCTGAGTAGCTGCAGTTTAATTATGGCCATCCGCTACTATAGAATTGTACTATATGTAGCCGTATTGGGAAAAGGAAAACACTGTTGCAATTACTGTTCTTGTAACTTATATTCTCCATAGACGAGTAGCATTTTTAACTTCTCTCGTTGCTGGCAGAAACCTTCACCTTCGCCTTACGGGCGACTGTGAAGGGCTGCTGTGCTGTTATAAACAGAAAACCACTGAGTGAAGAAGTGATGCTGAGAACAAATGGCCATGTGGAGATACGTGTGATGCAACCTGCAGTAGCTAAAGATCCCGTATCTTTGCATTAGAGCTAGTTCGAGGATTTAAATTTCCTGGAAACAGTATATGTCTGTAGTTGTCCTTCAGCGTGCTAAAAAGTGCTTGTAATGTCGTCGGTCCAAGTATAGCTATCTGACTGCGACAGGGGCAGAGACTGTCTTCACACGTAAAGTTAGCAAACGTGTTTTGCAATTGTGTGCTAAACAGTGGCGGAAGTTGAGCGCTCGCTCGCCGTGCTTGTGTACAGAAGCGAACCGTGCGGCAACAGTGTGTAAGAAGACATTCCTGTGATAGTTTCGTCGATTGTTCGCTTTTTAAATTTATTTTTGTTTTTGTATGGGTACGTCTCTCTACGTTAAACAATAGAGCGATTTATATCTATCTTTTTTTCAGTTTATAAATCACTTTCTTTATAGAGCTCGTATTCGAGAACAGTGAAGTCCTCGTCACCATTGCGTATAACCTTGCGTGTAACCTTTGTTCGCAGTTCATAATGAGAAGCATCGGAGACTCTGAGAACTTTTTTTCAGACTGTTTTTCAGACCATAACCAGTGGGCACTAGCATGTACCCGCTAAAATTACGATACTGGTTCTCGTACTGCTAATATAACACACACACACACACACACACACACACACATGCATAAATATGACTATGTTGCATTTTAAACCTTTATAAATGGTGTCCTATAACTGTAAGGTGATATTTAAAGTATTTTTCATTCTGATTTCAAATGTGAAAAACAGAACCCTTACAGGATCACTTTGCTGTCCCTATCTATCTATCCGTTTAATCAAAACAACAGTCGAGATCGCAATAACATTTGTTTATGACCGGTTTCGGCTTATGTTGAAGCCATCCTCAGATTTTTTCGGCCTCCTATGGCTGGTGCTGGCGATTTCTCGGTTTTTTACGTGATACCACGATCGTACACTGTGTATATCTGAAGATGACTTTAACATAACAAGCAAATGTTATTGCGATCCCGGCTGTTGTTTTACTCAAAGTATAGCACCAGATCGCTGCGTTCCAGGGACAATGTCGTCTAAATTTATGACTATCCTTCTTCTGTCCGACTGTTAAAAATCCTTTTACTCAGGAACGGGTAGAAGTATCAAGTTGAAATTTGTGTCACATACTAAGTTACACGGTACCTTCACGGTGTAAAAACGTTAATCTTCTAAGTCAATGCAACTAAAAGATACGGCCCTTTATATATTTGTGATATTTGCAAACTCATTCGTTAAATAATTTTCAATGCGATAGGATCTGCAGCTGCGATGAATTTTTGAATGGTTTCGTGATGTCTTCAGCTGCCATTATCTTTATTTCATGTACGATTGTACAATATCGAGCTTAGGCATATGCTGGTTAATTAACAAATTTACGTAAAATAATTACAATCTTCCTGGTGTTAAGTATATATAAGAGCTTTACAACAACTGTTCGAAAGTATCGTGCTCCTAAAATAGCGTAAAACCTCTCTAATTTATTTTATGAGCATAACGTGGAGTCACAGGATCAACGACGTACATGACATATGTGGTATCGATAGCTGGATGCCACGGCATAGCTGCCAGTTAAGTTGACACTACGACACACAACGACGACAGCGCCCTCTAGCCGGCGCTGTTCAGCTCTACGAGCACCACTGTAGACTCAGCCCATTTTGATCGAGAGCAGACGGCCGGGACACTACGCTTCAGCTTCGCACATCAGGGCAAAGTTATGTTATTACTCTTGTTGCTAAAGTAAAGGTGATTTTAATTCACACTGCAGTACCGAGAAATTTTCACCTTTTCCTGCTCCTACCCACGCGCCGGCTTCCAGGCGGGATACAGAAGCATAATTTACTACTAAAAAATCATCAATAACGTAATTATAACGCGTTAATATATCTACAGATATGACTTGTTGCTACATCAAGATCAGAAGTGTCACTAATGTATACTGTTTCCGTTTTAGATACTTGAAAATGGCCTAAGGCCGAAATTTTACAATCGTACGCGAAATAAATAGAATGGCACCTGAAGTCACCATGAAATCATCATTAAAAACCATTATTAAATTCTACAAAGTACTTCCAGTTCCAGCGAGGTTTACTCAGCACAAGTGAAGGAAAAATCAGAAAATTGGTAATTATATCACACAAAAGATATTTGTTTTGTCATTTTTTGTCCGACTTCAGACACAAAATTAAAATATTCTCGAAAGGCCCTGAATTCCTGGCACCGATATCATGCCAGTAACAATGTCGATAACAGGCAAAAATCGTCGAGTTTCTCGATTCACGGGATGGATGAACTGCCTAGTAGGACTGTTGATGTAATATCGATATTTCACCCGGAGAATAACGATAATATGTCGATTCTTTTCTCACCTACGTATCGATAAGTCAATATCGAAATGGCATTATTGATGACCGATATTTTTTATTTTTTATTTTTTTTTAGCAATTTTCGGTATATAATTTGGAAATTTTCTTTTGAAATAGCGGTAGAACATAATTTTGCTTTCACTGTGTGAAGGAGTCTTACTACTTTTTGAGCTTTCATCACGTCCTGTCTTACTGACTGTGTGAATCAAGTATACTTGGCACAACGAATAAGTCCGATTGCACTCGGGGGGCGGGGGGAGGGGAGGTGGGATTGGAATTACGAAATATCCGATGTGAAAAAATAGCGCACTAGTTGCATTAGAAAACAATTTGTAACACAACTAGTGTTCTATGTCTTCACATCTGCACTATTCAAAAACAGTTGCTGAATCTGATGAACAAAAATCTAAATGATAAGGTTGATCTTTGCAGTGGGCGGTGACGCGTGAGGGGGGAAATGGTGACGTAATCGGCGCTCGGCGCTACCAACAGCATCTGCGTTAACTTTACCATACGATTTTGACATTAGGGCTACTAGTTCGCTGGCGCTTGCAGCAATGAAAAAAATGGGGAAGTCGACATGAAATGTTCCAGACAAATCCGATATGGGATGAAACCGAATAAATCACAAATCGAACTCCTTTTATTATGCCATTAACTTGCAGTTACTACTGTCGGCAAAGTGTTTATCGCCCAGCACTAAATTGCATCGTTTTCCTTTGAATTCTTGCTCTAATGGTAATAAGCATGCTGCTAGCTTGTTGATGTACAGAATCTCTAAAAATGAATCAATACTTAAATTAACAGCTCTAAAACTGACAGTATATTTACAGTGCTGAGCCGATTTTTTTTCTTCTTTTTTTGGCCGCTACGTCGGTATTTCTTCCTTCGAGATACCGATAATTTTTCTCGGTACCACTACGGCCGATACCGATGTCTTTTGAATATCGATTTATCGAATTTCCGATATCGTTAAAAATATTAAGTCATACTGTCTACATATATAACTAAGTTTGTACTGAACCTTCAGAGCGAGAATCCTACTCTAAGCTGGCCAATTTTTCTGTATTACGACAGATTTGTGTGCAAATCACATCTGATGTTTAAGCTGAAAAAACTTTTTCCAACAGGGAATTTTTTAAATTGAATTAGAAATCAATTAATTATTTTGTTACCTTTTACAGAATCATTACACAGAACATTTGAGTAGACAACGGTATATATTCGCTTAAAAACTCTAATAATTATTGCAAAAACGCAACACATGTATGACAATTTAATTTCCCTTCGCTGCTTTCACTGCATCAAGTTCTTTCTGACATGGGCGAAACTTCTCTTCCTTGACTGACTCCCTTCAACAGTGCCATCTCTCTTTAGCATAAAGCAGTAGTCAGCCATCGTGTTTACATCATACACCTTCCCCGGTATCTCTTGCCATCTCGTTGATGTCCTGGTGGACTGTTCTCCTTGTCCTTCGTTGACATCGCCAAGGTTCACGTAGCAAAAATCACTATGCGAATGTGCAAATTAAGCTTCACACTCATGTTACATCCTAATTCCATGAAGGTCTACAGCATTGTTTTAGCCGTGATTTTATAATTTGGATTTTTGTTGTTGCCCAGAAAGTTGGCCAAGCCTCTTTAAACGAAACGCAAGACAATTTTTCCATTGTATTCGTTGTACTTCGAAACAAATTGTCTATAAGTAAATTTCTGATCTGCAGCCCCACAAAGATTTCTTTTCTTAAGTTTCTCATAAAATGTGTTATGGCTATCATCCTTCCCCTAATACTGGATCACCTATGTCTTCCATATCAATTCTTCTTGTATCACATCATCAGAGTTCATCTCAGAGAGAGACCTTCAGTGTACCTTTCAGCTCTGTCAACTGCGTTTAAACAGTGTAATTCCTCTGGAACGATTAAAATTAATGCCTCTTCTTTCAATTTCACCAAACCGTGTTTTGACTTTTCCGTATGCTGTATCTGTACTCCCGACTAGCAATTCTTTTTCGACTTCTTCACACTTTTCCTTCAGCCATTTCGCCTTTAGCTTCCATGTACTTCCTGTTTATTTCATTCCTGAGTGATTTATACAGCCGTGTTCCTGTCTTTTCCTGAACATGTTTATACTTCCTTCGTCCGTGTATCCTATACAATCCTCCGTTAATGTAAACAGCTGAAAGCTACGCAGTATCCACTGCTATCTAACAATTAGTTTCCTTGACGGGTATATGATATTAAAGTAAAAACAAAGGAGGTCCCTTACAGTCCTGGGTTATAGACATACGTTATGGAGAGTAGCTCTAGCCAGTCGTTCGTTCCGCATCGGCTTTACGTAGTATCAGATACACAGTCTTGGCGTGCTCTGTTGTTACGAGTAGTCACGTAACATCAACGTTACCCCATTGCTGCAGCAAGGAATTTAAGTAGTATGCAGTAGAAGGAGAATTAGAGTTACCATCCAGTGGACAAAGTGGACTTATAGACGGCGCACGAACTCGGATAGGATAGTAGGAAATCGGATAGGAGGAAATCAGTCTTTGAAGAAACCGTCGCAACATTCGCCTCAATCGATGCATGAGCACCACAGACAACTCAAATCAGGATTGCGAGAAGGGCTCTGAGCCCCAACACGATGTCAGTGTGCTAAGCATTGCACCACCTCGTTCAGGACGGAATGCTGCCAACCTTTGCAGAAAGATGAACAAAAGCAGACACACACTCATTTGCACAAGTAATAATAATGAGGTGACAGTACCGATACTGTTACAAGCAGAATGGAAGGGATGTCCTGTTTGAGCGTGGGCCTTGTGTGACTCTCGAATCTTGCGGCTAGATGCAGTGGACGTCAGGATTGTACACTCATCTGAGAAGTCTGCTACAGACTAGTGTGCAGCGATCATGACAGCACCTCACGAATTAACAGATTTTGGACGAGATATGTTATTGGCGCAAGACGCATGGGTCACAGTATGTCGAGGCTACACAAAATTTCGAGTTTCCCAGGTTAACACTGTCTAGGGCGGATCTTCAGTATCTCCGAGGCAATGTTTCCACACACCTAAACCTCAGCACAGCGCAACCACAAGTGTTTGACGAACGGACGCCTCGTCGCCTTCGCAGAACCAAATGTAGCGACTGAAGGTCTACTGTGAGTCAGATCTTCGCCTATTTGGATGTGGGGCGTCACGAGCCTTTTTCTAGCCGGACTGTATGAATAGGCTTCAGGACCCCACGACCGAGTCGCGTGCATTTGCTGATACATCGACACAGACTCCAACGAGTGGCATGGGTCAGCGATTATCATACCATAGAACAGTTGGGCGGTCGGCATGGTGCGGTGAATCCCAATTTCACTTGTATCTGTAGCTGATAGGCACGTGAGCGTATGACGTATGTCCTGTGAAGCTATGGACCCTGCCTGTCAACAAGGTTGTGCCCAGTTGGTGGTAACTCTATTATGGTCTTGGCTCTATTAACATGGTCGTAATTAGGCCCCATTTTCCTGCTGAAGGGACCATTGACACATGAACCTTACGTGGACATTCTTGCAGAACATCTGTATCCCTGGCATTAGAGTGTTTAGATTTATGTACTGGGTCCCAGCATGCCAGTGGGAGATGTCACCGCGGTTTGGTTGCATACAGGCTTCATGAAGACTCTACTAGTTTCAAGACCATGACTTGGCTCCGCAGCCCACCCGATCCTAATCGAAGATTTATGTGATGCTATAGATACCGTATGCTCCCGACCCCACCACAAACTACAGAAAATCACTTGTGGTTAGATTGGTAGATATGCGAATCGGTATGAGTCTAGAACGATTCTGTATCTCTACATTTTATGGCAGTTTTGAGTTAACATGTTTGATACGAAGTGACACTGCATGCCGTTGACGAAGGGCCGAGTATACGAGTTTCATTCCCAGAGATGTGAGTGTCTTGAAGACTTAAGTAATAGAACCCAATGCGTTATCCCCGACGGCGAGTGTTTATTAGAGACATAGATATCGTCAGAACCGTCCCAGGGACGACCGTAGGACCGCTATAATTCTCTATACAGAGTACTTAACAGATCTGAAAAACGGTACTGCAGAAATAAACAGCTACATCTAACCATGAAGTCTTTCACGACGTGCTTGACGTATTAAATGTTTTCGGTACATTTGCCAAGTTGATTCCGCACCAGAGTTCGATATTTCTATAATGTCGGCCATTGTCTTCGACAGGAATTCAATCGACAGTCAAAGAAGCACTGGATGTCACTGATGTAGCAGATTCCGCCACGACCAAAGATTACACTGGCGCCAGCGTTGAGCGCATGGAGATAAAAGTTATTTCATTACTGATTGTGAATCCCGTTTCGCTACTAAAGTTGTTGACATACGTACTAATTTCTACAGCATCTTTAATAACTGAGTGTAGGCTGGAATACGTGCCTGATATATATGAGATTACACACAAGTCTCAAAAAATTCTTTGCCACACACGTAATTAAACTAAAACAGTCGCGGAACAGATGAAATGTATCTGAGAACAAAGATTTGGAATACGAAAGCTACTGACTCGGGACTGGAATTATGGACGTGCGATTTATGCAAATCATCAATGCTGATTTCGATTTCATCATCGACGACCTATAACAATCGACTCCAAAACATCGATGATTTTGACTTCCTTATTAGATGATGAACACTCCTATCCCACAACTATTCTTCTACAGACTGTAATGATTTTTTTATCATTTCTTGCTAGTTTCAGTTGTGATACAGGTGTAAACCGATTCTTATTGCTCACTCCGTACCTGACGTAACGCGGAATTCTCCTTCACTTTTGCAATGAGTTTCGTAACAATGTAAGTGTTAAAAAAAATTCTGGTGCGTTGTTCGGGCCCGCGGTGTAGTTTTTTGGTCAAGACGTCGGGATAAAATCATACCAAGTATCTCGTGTTAATATGCAATTTAACTATCTATCTCTTTAAGAGAATGGTTACAGAGAGTAGTACAATGGTTACAGAGTAGATACATCAGACGTTATTTACGAATCATTTGAGACGGCATCTTTTATTATTTTGCAATTTGCAATTTAATATCGATTTTCACTTATATTTGGAAAAATATATTTATTGTCTCACTTTGGGCCCTAGCAGTGTTTCTCAAGTACTCCCTGAGGAATTCTCAATCAATGTTCTAGCTAAACGCGTTTCCAAGCGAGACCACTTCATAACTTTACACCATGCTAATTTATAACAATCGTGAAGAAAGGAAGAAGGAAGATTATGGTTTAACTTTCCGTCAACATCGAGGTCATTAGAGATGAGGCACAAGCTCGGATTGCTTTAAGGATGGGGAAGGAAACCGGCTGCATCCTTTCAAAGGAACCATCCCGGCATTTGCTGCCTGGTGCGATTTAGGGAAATCACAGGAAACCTAAATCTGAATGGCCGGATGCGGGTTTGAACCGTCGTCCGCCCGAATGCGAGTCCAGTGTGCTAACCACTTCGCCGTCTCGCTCACTGTAACAATCAGGTGCATGCGCCTAGGCTGATACGATGACGTCACAGGCAAAAGAAATACTGCGCACAAACACGTATACATATGATCTATCCGTTGTGGGCTCAATCACTGTGTACGCATTATCAGTCTCGTGGATATCAGAGGTTCAAACCGACATCGTCGCAGGGTCGGCATGGTTATTAACGGATTTGACATGGTTAATTTTCAGGGTGGATGGATGTCCTTCCTGTCATCACCACTCTGTTGCTTCCGCCCCTTCTCCCCTCCCCCCCCTCCACCCCATTGCTCCCTTCCTCTACTGAGGCGAAATGTGTGTACCCCAACTGTAGTGTTGTTCACATGAAATACGGCGAAAGTTTTCTAAATATTCGCTAATCGTGTAACTGAGGCGGTACTTCGGTACCAGTCCAGTATTCAGCTAGTGAGATGTGGCAAACCACCTAAAAACCAGTTGCAGGCTGTGCGGCCCACCGATTCTCGTCATTAATCCGCTGGGCAGATTCCATCCGGAGCCGACACACTTTCCCATCCTTCCCCATCCTTCCCCTACAACACGCACAGCTACCCGGGCAGGAACGATATTCCTACACCTCCGCATCATTTTGTAACCGTCTTTAATGTTAGCGCATACAGCATTAAGGTGAGGAGAGTTGAAAGTTTTGTATTATTCTGATAATAATCTTGCTAAGTAACAAAGTAAAAGATTAAAATTATTCGAGAACTGACAGAACACAGATATCAGGAAAACCTTAATTTTGCATATACTGGTTCCTTTATATAAGTGGATCGAATCTAATCTTACGTACCATAAACTGAAAATGTATTGAGATAAGTCAGCAATTAAAGAAAACATTCCAAATACTATGGGCATATACTGTTTGATACTGTGAAAGAATGAACTGAGTGAGCAACCACTGGTATAGTCCACGTTTAGCTATAACAATAGGCAATATTACAACGTAAGTTTGTTCAAAAATATGGCCACCCCCTCCCTCCCCCCAATCCACCGGTCACCGGTTAGCCATGTTTAGCAAGTCGCGGGAGTGTTGCGCTGTTCTCGTTGTGAGACATGTTCAAAACATGATTCGTAATCGTTTAGCTACACCAATAGCCAATGTCCCTACCTTACTTCAAAAATATTGCTGTGCCCCCCCCCCCCTTCCCCTTCAACGACGCTTAGCCGCGTTTGACAAGTCCCGAAATTGTTGCGCTGTTCTTATTATGAGACATGTTCAAAACATGACTCATTTAAATTACCGTAACGTTATTCACAGCAGCCTTATTACATTTTGTTTTGGCAAACATTGAAGGTCGATTTTTTGTTATTATTGTTTCAGTCTTCATTATCCTTATCGGAACATCAATTTTTAATCTCCGAATATAGATATTTTGTAGATATTAATGGTGATCGAACATCCCTTGCTGGAATACATAGTGGTTATAACGATCATTATCGGCTCCCGGTTCCTGACTGCGAAACGTCCCGCTGATAGTTCCAAATGCTGCCACCGCTAACTGTTCGTGAGACAGGCTATAAAAACATATCATCCTAAACAAATTTCGTTGTTTCCATACGTCCCATGTATTACTTGAGCAAATGTATCAATACTGCTCCATTTACAATACGCATATAAGGAATTATATAGAAGCCACGAAAAATTCCTTATCACACAGTAAGTTAACTTACACTGCGCGACACAATAACAGAGTCACTACTTCGAAACCCTGAAACTGTCCGTTATCGTACCGCAAGAAGTTTAAAATTTGGCTCAATGATACCTACAGTCTTCCTCTGTAACAGTGCAAAAGTGTGGTGCTCTGCAGCCACTAGGGACCATCCAAAATCATTCCACGAAATTTGAACGTGATCCGAGGCAGCAAAGGCTTGTATATGTCTTTTCAGGCCTCCTATTTCGCGCCCTTCTATGGAGTGATCGTGGGAGCGTGCGATATCGGCACATGCGTGAATAAAACGCAAAGGGTCCGTCTGACACGCGCCAATTCGGCAACACCCCAACTGCCAACTGCGCACCTTTGCCGAGAACTTAAAAAACGCCCCTGTACAGAGACTGTCATTTATTGAGTTCATGTGTCTGCGTGACAGGCATCCCTTTCGACACCCTTCAGACTCCGCATGCGGCCAGCACGAGCTAGTTCAGTGACATATCGCCACCCAGCTCAGGTGTGTCGAATTGGCTGTCTGTCACATCGGCGGCTAGGAATCAGTGAACGGCTGTCTTTGTACAGGGGCCTTTTTAAAGTACCGCACAAAGGTGAGCAGGTGGCATCGAAGGTGTTGTCGAACTCGGAGATCTTAGAGGGCTCCTTCCCCATTTCATTCACGCATTTGCATCCCTCCATGTGATCACACGAGGCCTGAAAAAGCATTAACACCCTTTGCTATTCAGATCACGTTCAAATGTCTTCCAATAATTTTGAACAGTCCCTAGTGATTCCCAGCCTGTACATCAGAGCAAAAGCCGTGGTCGCACTGCATTCTGAAGGGTCGCGATCACATTCAGTGGGGATGTGGACCACAGTGTGCTTAGAGAAGGACTGAAAGGTTCAGAGGTACCAAAGATTCTGAAGAACCTATTCCTGTTGCTGATCGCACTACGAACCGTTGTTTTCGGTCGCCACGTGTGTGCGAGTCAACACTCTTTAAGGCAAGTGGTGGTTTCATTGACGCTCTTTATGCCACTCCGCGAGGCCTTTTCGTGTCGATTCTCAGGGGCAATGCTTCTCAAATGCTTTCCTCGGACAACCATAAGAAAACTGTATGATTTCAAAGCGGGACGTCGCGATTCCGACCTCCGTCGCAGAGACTCAAAAGAAAGGATGAAATGCGAGTAAGAGACATCCTGTGACACGGCCATAGCGGCGTTGGGCAGAATTGTGATGAAATTTGGTGCCAATACGACATCATTAACTCACCTTGCATCTCACATGAACTTCTGAGCCCAGGTTTTTGTTTTTTCTTTTTTTCATTTGTAGACACCTTTATGGTTCAAGTGGCTCTGAGCACTATGCGACTTAACTTCTGAGGTCATCAGTCGCCTAGAACTTAGAACTAATTAAACCTAACTAACCTACGGACATCTCAAACATCCATGCCCGAGGCAGGATTCGAACCTGCGACCGTAGCGGTCGCTCGGCTCCAGACTGTAGCGCCTAGAACCGCACGGCCCACTCCAGCCGGCACACATTTATGTTTGAAGCGTCATGGAGCCCGAGGGTTACTTCAGAGAGCACCACACTTTTTCATTGTTACAGAGAAACGTTTTAAGCATCTTTGAGTCAAAGTTCAAACATTTGTGTCGCAATGGAGGACAATTATGGGGTTTCGGAAAGCGATCCTTGAATTGTGTTGTGCAGTTTATATGACGCCGTCAGTGTTCAGTGACCAGGCACGAGCATCGAAGTTCGAAGTTGCGGCACTAACAAAACGTACCTAAGAATAAAGAATTATGTAATACCGGTTTCTCGACAGTGAACAGACAACGATCTGAAACCCGTCTAATTTCTCGCCAACCGAGACGCGTTAGTGAATAAAGCAGGTTACAAACACGGACATTGGAACCCGGTTAATCAGTTTTGTTTTATCGTGATGGTATGTGGGAAATTCTGAAATGCAGTTTCAATGACTGCGATAACATCTATCTTAACATGATCAGCCTACACGTGGCGATTAATACGAATATTAGATGCTTATCTCGCAGGTGAGACAGACTCCCCGAGCCAAAACCAAAACGGTCACAATATGCACTCTTCCAGACGAATCGTATGAAGCTATGCAACTTTGTAATAGACAAGGTGTATGCGTTTTTTTTTTTTTTTTTTTTTTTTTTTTTTTTTTTTTTTTTTTTTTTGAGTGAATGTGTCGCAACACTATCAATCTGATTTTGTACCTGTTAACAAAGTTGAATTAAATTGCCTTTACATTTTCTTTGTACCTGCGCCTGTTTACACATCAACGGCACGTACAGACGGAAGTACATGCAGAGAGTAAGACCTCCGCATTCGTAGCCTAAACGGTGCATTGAAACGCACAATCGTAACACTAACAATCGTTTCCAGGCGACAACCTTACTCCCATCCGTTGCGCTGGAAATAACGAGTGGTTACGCAGAAGTGCAAGCGAGGTTCAGCAAAAAATGAGTTCCAATTGTGGCCACCAGGTGTAAATCTGGCGCTATGAATGCATGAAAGACGTATATAAATGTTTCCATATACACACATCAAAAAAAGTTTTGCATCACCACGGTTCCGAGAGTTCCGGAACCTGTACAGAAATTTGGAATAGAGATCAACATAAACATCTTTTCCGCCCTTTTTATTGCTCATGAAAACCTCACATTGCATGTTGTACCACCATACAGCGAGACCTTCTGCTTTTCAGAGCATTCACACAAGGTTGGCGCCGGTGGCGACACCCACAACGTGCTGACATAAGGAAAGTTTCCAACCGATTTCTCGTACACAAACAGCAGTTGACCGGCGTTGCCTGGTAAAACGTACCATCACGTTTCCGACTTTGATAAAGGTCGGATTGTAGCGTATCACGATTGCGATTTATCGTATCGTGACACTGCTGCTCGCGATGGTCGAGATCCAATGACTGTTTGCAGAATATGGAATCGGTGGGTTCAGGAGGGTAATACGGAACGCCGTCATGGATCCCAACGGCCTCGTATCACTAGCAGTCGAGATGACAGGCATCTTATCCGCATGGCTGTAACGGATCGTGCAACCACGCCCGATCCCTGAGTCAACAGATGGGGACGTTTGCTAGACAACAACCATCTGCACGAACAGTTCGACGACGTTTGCAGCAGCATGGACTATCAGCTCGGAGACCATGGCTGCTGTAACCCTTGACGCCGCATCAGAGACAGGAGCGCCTGCGATGGTGTACTCAACGACGAACCTGGGTGCACGAATGGCAAAACGTCATTTTTTCGGATGAATCCAGGTTCTATTTACAGCATCATGATGGTCACATCCGTGTTTGGGGACATCGCGGTGAACGCACAGTGGAAGCGTGTATTCGTCATCGCCATACTGGCGTATCACCCGGCGTGATGGTATGGGGTGCCATTGGTTACACGTCTCGGTCACCTCTTGTTCGCACTGACGGCGCTTTGAACAGTGGACGTTACATTTGAGATGTGTCACGACCCGTGGCTCTACCCTTCATTCGATCCCTACAAAACCCCACATTTCTGCAGGATAATGCACGACCGCATGTTGCAGGTCCTGTGCGGGCCTTTCTGGATACGGAAAATGTTGGACTGCTGCCCTGGCCAGCACATTCTCCAGATCTCTCACCATCTGAAAACATCTGGTCAATGGTGGCCGAGCAACTGGCTCGTTACAATACGCCAGTCGCTACTCTTGATGAACTGTGGTAACGTGTTGAAGCTGCGTGGGCACCTGCACCTGTACACGCCATCAAAGCTCCGTCTGACTGAATGGCCAGTCGTATCATGGCCGTTATTACGGCCAGAGGTGGTTGTTCTGGGTACTGATTTCTCAGGATGTATGCACCGAAATTGCGTGAAAATGTAATCACATGTCAGTTCTAGTATAATATATTTGTCCAGTGAATACCCGTTTATCATCTGCATTTCTTGTTGGTGTAGCAGTTTTATTGACCAGTAGTGTAATTGTGTAAACTGCTCCTGGAAAATAAAAGTTACTGCAGTTACTGCTGTGTCACTGGTGGCTCCGGGCACAAACTAGCCCCGTCCTCCTGCACACAACGTGACCCCAACTCCCCATGTACCAACAGTCCATTACATGAGTTCCATCAAGTTCTCTTCGCAATTTTCACTCGGGAGGACCTGGATTCACCGACAGCGACACTTCCTGTCGCGTTTGAGATCGATTGTCACCTACAAGCCGTAACACTCGTCTCTTCTCCATGTCCAAAAGAATCTACATCTACAACTACCTCTACATGGTCGCTCTGCAAATCACATTTAAATGCCTGGCAGAGGGTTCATCGAACCACCTTCACAATAATTCTCTCTTACTCCACTCTGGGAAAGTGCGCGGAAAAAACGAACACCTATATCTTTCCGTGCGAGCTCTGATTTCCCTTATTTTATTATGATGATCGTTTCTCGCTTGTAAGCCGGAGTCAAAAAAAAAATGTTCGTATTCGGAGGAGAAAGCTGGTGACTGAAATTTCGTGAGAAGATCCCGCCGCAACGAAAAACGCCTTTGTTGTAATGACGTCCACCTCAAATCCTGTACCATATCCGTAACGATCTCTCCCCTATTTCTCGATAATACAAAACGTGCTGCTTTTCTTTAAACTTTCTCGATGTACTCTGTCAATCCTATCTGGTAAATATCCCACATCGCGCAGCAGTACTCGAAACGAGGACGGATAGGCGTAGAGAAGGCAATCTATTTAGTAGAGGTGTTGCATCTTCTAAGGGTTCTGCCAATAAATCGCAGTCTTTGATTGGCCTTTCCCAAAGCATTTTCTAAGTGTTCTTTAAGATTTAAGATATTCGTAATTGTAATTCCTAGGATTTTAGTAAAATTTACGGCCTTTACATTTGATTAATTTATCGCGCAACCGAAGTTTAACGGGTTCCTTTTAGCACTCATGTAGATTACCTCACACTTTTCATTATTTAGGATCAATTCCCAATTTTCGCACAATATACAGGGTGTTACAAAAAGGTACGGCCAAACTTTCAGGAAACATTCCTCACACACAAATAAAGAAAAGATGTTATGTGGACATGTGTCCGGAAACGCTTAATTTCCATGTTAGAGCTCATTTTAGTTTGGTCTTCCACCTACGTTCAATGGAGCACGTTATCATGATTTCATACGGCATACTCTACCTGTGCTGCTAGAACATGTGCCTTTACAAGTACGACACAACATGTGGTTCATGCACGATGGAGCTCCTGCACATTTCAGTCGAAGTGTTCGTACGCTTCTCAACAACAGATTCGGTGACCGATGGGTTGGTAGACGCGGACCAATTCCATGGCCTCCACGCTCTCCTGACCTCAACCCTCTTGACTTTCATTTATGGGGGCATTTGAAAGCTCTTGTCTGCGCAACCCCGGTACCAAATGTAGAGACTCTTCGTGCTCGTATTGTGGACGGCTGTGATACAATACCCCATTCTCCAGGGCTGCATCAGCGGATCAGGGATTCCATGCGACGGAGGGTGGATGCATGTATCCTCGCTAACGGAGGACATTTTGAAAATTTCCTGTAACAAAGTGTTTGAAGTCACGCTGGTACGTTCTTTTTGCTGTGTGTTTCCATCCCATGATTAATGTGATCTGAAGAGAAGTAATATAATGAGCTCTAACATGGAAAGTAAGCGTTTCCGGACACATGTCCACATAACATATTTTCTTTCTTTGTGTGTGAGGAATGTTTCCTGAAAGTTTGGCCGTACCGTTTTGTAACACCCTGTAGATATCTTATCTAAAGCGTTTTTCAATTTGTTTGAGTCTCGACAGCTTTACTAGACGGTAAACGACTGCATCATCTGCAAACAACCTCAGATGGCTGCTCAGATTGTCCCCTAATCGTTTATGTAGATAAGGAATAGCAGACGACCTGTAACACTACCTTGGGGAACGCCAGAAATCACTTCTGTTTCACTCGGTGACTTCGCATCGGTTTCTACGAAATGTGACCCCTCTGACAGGAAATCACGACTCTAATCGCATAACTAAGACGATATTCCATAAGCACACAACTTGATTACAAGTCAGTGTCAAAAGCGAAACGATTTTCCATAAGCACGCTATTTGATCACAACCACTTGTGAGGTACAGTGTCAAAATCCATCTGAAAATCTAAAAATGGGAACATTTCAACGATTAGTTAAATGGCTGAGAATATTACGCCATTCCTTGTAGCCTCGTTGGAAAATTCGCGTCGTCACAGCACGAAATGGAGCAACTTCATGTGCGGCGTGGTCATTGGCGCGTGCAAACACGTTAGCTCCTTTCTGTCATGCTGTCACTACTCCATGTCTTCTCACCTTACTGTGTTGATTCCAAACAACTGACTGTCCCATACACACGTACTTGAGACTGCCATGACTTAAGTCAGCGATGATGGACCACGTTGACCGCGAGGTACTAAACACTGAAAGGGTACAGTACCGCCCGACATTGAAAATAGGTACAACATACTTCATTATTTTTGTCAGAAGAACACATTTTTTTTGTAAAATAACTCAATTTCAACTAATACAGTGAAGCCGGATACCAGTGTGGGAAAGAATGACAATTTATTTATTTAATTGATCACATGTGCACTCCCACAAAATAAATCCCTACATCCAGTTTGGTGAGATCTGTGAAATGAATGAATGTATGGTCGTCTGCTAACCGCAGATAGTGAATGTGAATATATGATCATCTTTGAGTCGATCCTTTGGCCACCTTTGGTGGGACCAAAGAGATTAAATTTACCAGAGCTTTGAGCGCCTGAAATGTGGCTGACCAATACGATAGCAAGGTGCTTCCCCCACCTCGACACAGGTGCGAGAGGACCTAGAGAACGGCTACGTTTCAGCACTCTGCCGCTGGATCTTGTGCTGTTAAGACCTGTTTTAGTTGTGCTCCGTAATGACGAAAGAGTGGAGACATGGTATGCATGTGGAATATTTAAGAGTAGTTTGAAATATTAATTTCTCTACTTCAGGAACTTTTGTGGGGAGAATTAAATGTCAGGCAGGTAATATTAAAGGGATTGTAGTAATCTTCAGAAGTGACCAACGGTCACAATGAAACCACGTGTAGCAATAGGTTGAAATACTTCCGTGTGCTTAAGTTAAGCTGAATTACTAGCGTGTGTACAATAAGTTGAAATATTTCAGAAATAGCGTGTGTACCATAAGTTGAAATATTTAAGAAATGGCGTGTGCAGGACTTGAAATTAGAGACGAGTACTTCCACGTGGTGAGTACTGTGTGAGTCTCAATCTGTGTATGAGACAAAGGATAAAGAGAAGTACTCGTCCATGGTATCAGTTGAGGACTCGCGTGTGTGATGTTCTTAATATTACTTTGCGTGATATGATTCCGTGTGACGCCTGATTCAAACTCTGAGAGAGAAGCAAGGTGAGTCGGCCGTCTATCCAGCAACGCCACTTGGCTTGCATTGCACAGGAAGACGTGCAAATATCTCCAGAGTTCATAGTAGCAAAGTGGAATTATGAAGTGTGGCAGTGTCGTGTGAAACTGGGATAAATATTGATTGAAGTGGGAAAGCTGAAAGTGATAATATTGTGACTATTCTCTGTGTAATATTTCATGTTGTAGTGTGGTGTATGTCATGTAATTTGGGTATGTGTGGTTTGCATGGGAGAGTAGCGAGGTAGTTTCAAAAGATTAGTGGGTTATGCTTATTCCTTCGGTACCGCTCGGTCTGGAGGAAAGTTTAGTGATGATGACTGTGAGAGTCGAATCGTGAGGTATAATAAAAGATCCACCATCCTATCCAGAAAGTGCACTGTAGCGTTAAAAATAATTACGAGACCATAATATAGAGATTCACCATTGTAAAGCCATGCCCACTGGGCGGAATTTCTCATGTGTTATTGTTGTAGAATTTGTGTGTTTAGGTTAGAGAATTTATCGGAATAAATAAGATAGTGAAAAGAAAAAGATTGGTGGACTATTCCTTCGAATTGCATGTTGTCATAATGTCCCGAATTTATAATGTGTGCGCCATTCATATTCAGTGCGGTGGCCACGTGTTGACAAAAGCCGTTAAATAAAAGACAAAAGGAAAATGTGGTATTGCCAGTGCGTAGTGTACAGTCAGAGTTCTGTAAATTACTGATAGTCAGATGCGTGTTTCCGTTGCGTATTAATCATATAGGAGGATAACTGGTAACTTAAGTGTGAGTACTAGAGTTCATGTTACTCGATAAATAAGAATGAATCCACTCGCTTGGCAGACCACTCATCTTGCAGGCCTAACTGCTTGATGCCACAGTATGAGCAAGGCATGTGGGTGCCTCTCAACACTAGTTAAAGCGCTCCGAAGCTACCAGTGAACTCTCTTAAGGGACTGTGCGGTGAGCTTACTTGCTGCTATGTATCCGTCAAGTCACCATTACAATCGAGCAAATGGAAGTACAGTTTGTCATTATTCACTATGATTCGCTTGTGTGAAAACTCAGTTATTGTTTCTTGCCGCTAATAAGAGGAACACAGGATACAACACTATTTATTTGAGGCTACGACGCAAATCCTCGATGTTCAGAGAGGATTATTTTCTATGGTGGGTACTGTTCCTGACGAAGTAAGCAAAATGAAGAATTTAAGTGTGTCAGTTTCGAGGCTAAACGTGACACTGAAGAAGGCTATAATTTAAACACTGGTTACTAGCAACTGGAGACATTTACGTCAGTACTGTCGAATGACAATAGCTGCTATGTATCAGATAGTTTCTGATGTCTGTAATGGTGTTTGCGAAGCACTTTAAGGGTTTTGTTGTAGTAGGTGAAAGAAAGATACGGTCAACAAAATAAGAGTAGTGGTTCAAATGGCTCTGAGCACTATGGGACTTAACATCTGTGGTCATCAGTGCCCTAGAACTTAGAACTACTTAAACCTAACTAACCTAAGGACATCACACACATCCATGCCCGAGGCAGGATTCGAACCTGCGACCGTAGCAGTCGCGCGGTTCCGGACTGAGCGCCTAGAACCGCTAGACCACCGCGGCCGGCTATGAGTAGTGAAGTGTGAAATATGCACGCATCTGTCACATAAATGGTTCAAATGGCTCTGAGCACTATGGGACTCAACTGCTGTGGTCATAAGTCCCCTAGAACTTAGAACTACTTAAACCTAACTAACCTAAGGACAGCACACAACACCCAGCCATCACGAGGCAGAGAAAATCCCTGACCCCGCCGGGAATCGAACCCGGGAACCCGGGCGTGGGATGCGAGAACGCTACCGCACGACCACGAGATGCGGGCATATCTGTCACATAGGTTACTTCATAAAATCAGCTATATAATTTGTTACGTGGCAGACGGCGTGATCCTGGTTAAATCAGTTTTGCTTGTCATCAGAAATCTCTAACATTAGGGTGATAGTGCTTACAGCTACCATGAACGTAAGCAACGGCAATGATCAGGTCTTTCGTATACATTGGGCAACACTATCAAACTATTATGTTTTTGAAACACCATAATTGTCTTCCAGTGCGACGCAGAAGTTTGAATTTTGGCTCTCAGAGGTGGCTACAACTTTCCTCTGTTATGGTGCAAAAGCATGGCACACTGCGACGCCAACCTAGTGCTCCGCGACGCGTCAAACAGAAAGGCGTCGGCGTATGCGAAAGACCAGAGCTCAGGAGTTCACGTGAGCTGTAAGATGGCTTCAAAATGAGATTTTCACTCTGCGCTGATATGAAACTTCCTGGCAGATTCAAACTGTGTGCCGGACCGAGACTCGAACTCAGGACCTTTGCCTTTCGCGGGCAAGTGCTCTACCATCTGAGCTACCCAAGCACGGCTCACGCCCCGTCCTCACAGCTTTACTTCTGCCAGTAGGATGGGTTAATTATGTAATAATTGCACCAAATTTCACTAAAATTCTTCCCAGCGCCACTATGGCCGTGTCACACGATGGAAAGGTGGCCACACCTCCTCTTAACCACATTCCATCCCTTCGTTTGACGGTTCGGTGATGGTGATCAGAACCGCGAAGCCTATCGAAATCACGTATGTTTCTTATGGATGTTCGAGGAATACACTTCAAATACATCGCCGCTCAGAATCGAGACGATAAGGCCGCAGGAGGTAGCATAACGTGCATCGGTGAAACCACCTCTTCCGTAAGGGTGATCATTTTCACACATTTCGTGCTCGGAAACGAAGTTTCCTTTAGGATGTACAACAGGACGACGTTCTTGACAAATTTGCCGCTGAAGACACCCACAGGACGATTCTTAAATTTTCTAAGGACATCACGGGGCTGCTGCCCCACTGAACGTCAGCTCGCCACTTTGGAGTGTAGCGTGACCGCAGGGACTACTAACGAACGTTCAAAACCATTCGATGAAAGGTGAACGTTATCCGAAGCAGAAAAAGTGTCCTTCTGTTTTCTCATCGCTATTTGTTCGCGCTCTCCTGTGGCGTGTGCACGGAGAGGGAGGGGGGGGGGGGGGGGTGCGATATCGAAACGTATGTGAATAAAACGGCAAAAGATCCATTTAAGCGGCATTGCCGAGCCCAAGAATGATGTTGCAATACGCCATATTTTTGCACCATTATCGAAGAATATTTAACAAAGAAATTCGTCAGACATCCGTGCAGCTTGAGCAGTTCTTTATTTTATATTCGCTACCAGTTTCGGTAGTTCATTTTGCCATCTTCAGGTCCCATATGCACCTCTAAAAAGTAATCGATATTAGCCTATGTTTCTCGATATCGGAATTCTTAAGTGCTTCCTTCGAAAACTTGACTGCAACTCCCAAGTAGGCCAGTACCGATTATTTTTGAGACGTGCATATGGAGCCTGAAGATGGCGTAATGAATTGCGGAAACTGCTAGTGAAAACAAAATATAACAACTTCTCAATATGCACGGCTGTTTGGTGAATTTCTTTGTTAAATATATGACCAGCAGCCGTCCCATTTCCGCAATGGATCAACAGAGATTACCAAACAAGGTTCTACAACCTTTGAGCCAAATTACAAACTTCTGATTCGCAATAAGAGACAGATACGGGATTCTTCCATAATATATTTTTAATCTGTCAGTATACTAGATACATATTCGTAACTGATTATTTTTAACGATAACAAATATAATGCTTGTGCATATTCTCTCGTTTCCCACTTAATGCCAGCATCTAACGATATTTTCGTCTTTCTCACATGTCTATTTTATAACCTCTGAGTGCTCTAAAATTTTCTGTTGACTGTATTTCTTTTCATTTGACCTGTGGATCTCATTCATCCCAGAGGAATCTAAGATACACTACTGGCCATTAAAATTGCTACACCACGAAGATGACGTGCTACAGACGCGAAATTTAACCGACAGGAAGAAGATGCTGTGATATGCAAATGAATAGCTTTTCAGAGCATTTACACAAGGTTGGCGCCGGTAGCGACACCTACAACGTGCTGACATAAGGAAAGTTTCCAACCGATTTCTCATACACAAACAGCAGTTGACCGGCGTTGCCTGGTGAAACGTTGTTGTGACGCCTCGTGTAAGGACGAGAAGTGCGTACTATCACATTTCCGACTTCGATAAAGGTCGCATTGTCGGATTGTAGCCTATCGCGATTGCGGTTTATCGTATCGCGACATTGCTGCTCGCGTTGGTCGAGATCCAATGACTGTTAGGAGAATATGGAATCGGTGGGTTCAGGAGGGTAATACGGAACGCCGTGCTGGATCCCAACGGCCTCGTATCACTAGCAGTTGAGATGACAGGCATCTAATCCGCATGGCTGTAACACAACGTGCAGCCACGTCTCGATCCCTGAGTCAACAGATGGGGATGTTTACAAGACAACAACCATCTGCACGAACAGTTCAACGACGTTTGCAGCAGCATGGACTATCAGCTCGGAGACCATGGCTGCGGTTACCCTTGACACTGCATCACAGACAGGAGCGCCTGCGATGGTGTACTCAACGTCGAAACTGGGTGAACGAATGGCAAAACGTCATTTTTTCGGATGAAGCCAGGTTCTGTTTACAGTATCATGATTGTCGCATCCGTGTTTGGCGACATCGCGGTGAACGCACATTGGAAGAGAGGAGGAGGAGGAGATTAGTGTTTAACGTCCCGTCGACAACGAAGTCATTAGAGACGGAGCGCAAGCTCGGGTGAGGGAAGGATGGGGAAGGAAATCGGCCGTGCCCTTTCAAAGGAACCATCGCGGCATTTGCCTGAAGAGATTTAGGGAAATCACGGAAAACCTAAATCAGGATGGCCGGAGACGGGATTGAACCGTCGTCCTCCCGAATGCGAGTCCAGTGTGCTAACCACTGCGCCACCTCGCTCGGTGCACATTGGAAGGGTGTATTCGTCATCGACATACTGGCGTATCACCCGGCGTGATGGTATGGGGTGCCATTGGTTACACGTCCCGGTCACCGCTTGTTCGCATTGACGGCACTTTGAACAGTGGACGTTACATTTCAGATGTGTTACGACCCATGGCTCTACCCTTCATTCGATCCCTGCGAAACCCTTCACTTCAGCAGGATAATGCACGGCCGCATGTTGCAGGTCCTGTACGGGGCTTTCTGGATACAGAAAATGTTCGACTGCTGCCCTGGCCAGCACATTCTCCAGATCTCTCACCAACTGAAAATGTGTGGTGAATGGCCGAGCAGCTGGCTCGTCAGAATACGTCAGTCACTACTCTTGACGAATTGTGACATTGTGTTGAAGCTGCATGGGCAGCTGTACCTGTACACGCCATCCAAGCTCTGTTTTACTCAATACCCAGGCGTATCAAGGCCGTTACTACGGCCAGAGGTGGTTGTTCTGGGTACTGATTTCTCAGGATGTATGCACCCAAATCGCGTGAAAATGTAATCACATGTCAGTTCTAGTATAATATGTTTGTCCAATGAATACCCGTTTATCATCTGCATTTCTTCTTAGTGTAGCAATTCTAATGGCCAGTAGTGTATATCTGTATTCTTGTAGCACAAGCATTACATTCTCTTCAGACAAGGCCATCGCTCGTGGAGCTCATCTGAGAACAAAAGTGGACAAGATAGCAAACGTAAGCTTTCCTTACTGCTGGCGCCGAAGCGGAGAGGATGCGAACTGCTTTTGATGATTCGCTAAAACAACGTCAGCCAGTGGAAGACAAATGAACACCGAATGTCGTTGGCTCTCGCGCGCCTAGTTTTACACCAGAGAAAAATCTCGTCCGCTGTTGCGCGTTCGCTTGTCTAGGCTGTGGTGGAAAGGCGGCGCCCGGCGTCGAGGCGCTGCATAGCAGCAAGCGTTGCGTATCGCAGGTGGCGCTACGAGCTGGCACGCTATTGGTGGGCGGCAGTAGGTCAGCGGGACGCGCAGCGCCACACGTGGTCGCTGGCCCATCTGCCGAGTCCTTGGCGCCTGCCCACACTCGAGCTCCGCGTCACGTTCCGTCCCGATACTGCCGCTTCTTCTGCCGACGGTGCTGGCCATAATTACGCGGACGACTGCCGGGGAGTTACACCCCTCTTCCTGTTTGTAGTGCGTACTTGAGTGCCCAGCCTAGTTACTCAAGCCTCTAAAATACACTCCTGGAAATTGAAATAAGAACACCATGAATTCATTGTCCCAGGAAGGGGAAACTTTATTGACACATTCCTGGGGTCAGATACATCACATGATCACACTGACAGAACCACAGGCACATAGACACAGGCAACAGAGCATGCACAATGTCGGCACTAGTACAGTGTATATCCACCTTTCGCAGCAATGCAGGCTGCTATTCTCCCATGGAGACGATCGTAGAGATGCTGGATGTAGTCCTGTGGAACGGCTTGCCATGCCATTTCCACCTGGCGCCTCAGTTGGACGAGCGTTCGTGCTGGACGTGCAGACCGCGTGAGACGACGCTTCATCCAGTCACAAACATGCTCAATGGGGGACAGATCCGGAGATCTTGCTGGCCAGGGTAGTTGACTTACACCTTCTAGAGCACATTGGGTGGCACGGGATACATGCGGACGTGCATTGTCCTGTTGGAACAGCAAGTTCCCTTGCCGGTCTAGGAATGGTAGAACGATGGGTTCGATGACGGTTTGGATGTACCGTGCACTATTCAGTGTCCCCTCGACGATCACCAGTGGTGTACGGCCAGTGTAGGAGATCGCTCCCAACACCATGATGCCGGGTGTTGGCCCTGTGTGCCTCGGTCGTATGCAGTCCTGATTGTGGCGCTCACCTGCACGGCGCCAAACACGCATACGACCATCATTGGCACCAAGGCAGAAGCGACTCTCATCGCTGAAGACGACACGTCTCCATTCGTCCCTCCATTCACGCCTGTCGCGACACCACTGGAGGCGGGCTGCACGATGTTGGGGCGTGAGCGGAAGACGGCCTAACGGTGTGCGGGACCGTAGCCCAGCTTCATGGAGACGGTTGCGAATGGTCCTCGCCGATACCCCAGGAGCAACAGTGTCCCTAATTTGCTGGGAAGTGGCGGTGCGGTCCCCTACGGCACTGCGTAGGATCCTACGGTCTTGGCGTGCATCCGTTCGTCGCTGCGGTCCGGTCCCAGGTCGACGGGCACGTGCACCTTCCGCCGACCACTGGCGACAACATCGATGTACTGTGGAGACCTCACGCCCCACGTGTTGAGCAATTCGGCGGTACGTCCACCCGGCCTCCCGCATGCCCACTATACGCCCTCGCTCAAAGTCCGTCAACTGCACATACGGTTCACGTCCACGCTGTCGCGGCATGCTACCAGTGTTAAAGACTGCGATGGAGCTCCGTATGCCACGGCAAACTGGCTGACACTGACGGCGGCGGTGCACAAATGCTGCGCAGCTAGCGCCATTCGACGGCCAACACCGCGGTTCCTGGTGTGTCCGCTGTGCCGTGCGTGTGATCATTGCTTGTACAGCCCTCTCGCAGTGTCCGGAGCAAGTATGGTGGGTCTGACACACCGGTGTCAATGTGTTCTTTTTTCCATTTCCAGGAGTGTAGTAACCTCAATTATCCTAAAACGCATAGAACAAAAAGTCGAAGCTACACTCTCCGATGATCGGTTTGGATTCCCTAAAGATACAGGAACCAGAGAAGCAATATTTGCTCTAAAACTAATAATAGAGAAACGACTAGATAAGAACCTGACAACATACGTAGCTTTCGTAGATGTAGAGAAAGCCTTTTGTGGTGTGCGCACTGTAAGACCTTCGGTACACACGCCATCGGATTATTTGACTTGTCGCTCTGCCGAAATAGGCGAGTGTCAGCAATATGTCTCGTGGTCTTATCGTAGCGTGTCTATCTTCTGCCGTTAGGTCCGACGATAGAAATGCCACTTGCACGCTTAGAGTAGCAGATTGACGTTGACCAACTTTAAACAGAACTTGATTAATTTTCACACACATTTATTAAAATAATAAAAAGCACAGACATTACGTAACTTGATTCTGGATGCTGTTTACAATTGACAATCTGAAGTTCCTTTGGTCTTGGTACGTTAACCTTATTCTCACATATCTTTGATACTTGGCAAAGTGTCTATTCATTTATCTTCATGGGTATGTACAGGAATATGGTAATCTTACTCGGTGCAGACTGAAACTTGACTATAGACTGGTACAGACTAATGTGGACTGGTACGGAATGGTGCAGACAAATGCAGACTGACTAATCGGAGGTCTGTACACTTGTTATAAAACCTCGCGGGTTCGGGTATCACTGCGCGAGTGTGATCCGTGAGGAGAACAGGTTCTACATTAGCAGCAACCTCACTGGCTGCGTTGCATATTAATACGTGGATCGGCGGAAGCAGAATTTGGTCCGTCTCTAAGGCAGCGCCATCTCATAGTGCGGAGATGGACGAGTGCTGCACCTGCGTTGTTGTGCTTAGCAGGGCACGCTCTAGTGGGAAAGTTGTGTACACGCTGTCTACGTGGAACTATATACACAACACCTTTGATAATGTTAAATGGGACAAGATGTTTGAGGTACTCAAAAAAGTAGGAATAGACTATAAAGATAGAAAAATGATATGGAACCTTTACAAAAACGAGACAGCAGTGATCCGTGGACGGACAAAACAAGAAGAGGTGCAGATACGGAAAGGTGTCCGACAAGGTTGCGCACTATCCCCTGTTATCTTTAACATATACATTGAAGAGGCACTGAAAAAAGTAAGGGAAAATTCACAGACAGGTGTAGTAATTCATGGTCAACGAATAGATATGATAAGATATGCATTTGTAGACTTAGAGAAAGCTTTTGACAATGTTGACTGGAATACTCTCTTTCAAATTCTGAAGGTGGCAGGGGTAAAATACAGGGAGCGAAAGACTATTTACAATTTGTACAGAAACCAGATGGCAGTTATAAGAGTCGAGGGACATGAAAGGGAAGCAGTGGTTGGGAAGGGAGTGAGACAGGGTTGTAACCTCTCCCCAATGTTATTCAATCTGTATATTGAGCAATCAGTGAAGGAAACAAAAGAAAAATTCGGAGTAGGTATAAAAACCCACGAAGTAGAAATAAAAACTTTGAGGTTCGCCGATGACATTGTAATTCTGTCAGAGACAGCAAAGGACTTGGAAGAGCAGTTGAACGGAATGGATAGTGTCTTGAAAGGAGGATATAAGATGAACACCAACAAAAGCAAAACGAGGATAATGGAATGTAGTCGAATTAAGTCGGGTGATGCTGAGGGAATAAGATTAGTAAATTAGACACTTAAAGTAGTAAAGGAGTTTTGCTATTTGGGGAGCAAAATAACTGATAATGGTCGAAGTAGAGAGGATATAAAATGAGGACTGGCAATGGCAAGGAGAGCGTTTCTGAAGAAGAGAAATTTGTTAACATCGAGTATAGATTTAAGGGTCAGGAAGTCGTTTCTGAAAGTATTTGTACGGAGTGTAGCCATGTATGGAAGTGGAACATGGACGCTAAATAGTTTAGACAAGAAGAGAATAGAAGTTTTCGAAATGTGGTGCTACAGAAGAATGCTGAAGATTAGATGGGTAGATCACATAACTAATGAGGAGGTATTGAATAGGATTGGGGAGAAGAGAAGTTTGTGGCACAACTTGACTAGAAGAAGGGATCGGTTGGTAGGACATGTTCTGAGGCATCAAGGGATCACCAATTTAGTATTGGAGGGCAGCGTGGAGGGTAAAAATCGTAGATGGAGACCAAGAGATGAATACACCAAGCAGATTCAGAAGGATGTAGGTTGCAGTAGGTACTGGGAGATGAAGAAGATTACACAGGATAGGGTAGCATGGAGAGCTGCATCAAATCAGTCTCAGGACTGAAGACCACAACAACAACAACAACAAGATATGCCGATGATATAGCTGTCCTAGCTGAAAGTAAAGAAGATCTTGTAGTCATATTGAATAGAATGGATAAAGTTATGGGGGAAGAATATAAAATGAGAACTAATAAAGCAAAAACAAAAGTAATGGCATGCGACAAAAAAGATCAAGTGAAAGTCCAAGTTCATGGAGGCAATGAACTGCTCGAACAAGTTGATAAATTTACTTATCTGGGCAGTAATATTACCAGGGATGGAAGGAGTAAGGCACAAGTGAGAAGTAGAATTGCTCAAGCAAAGGCTGCTTTTAACAAGAAGAAAAACATCTTAACATCTAAGAGCATTAGCTTTGAAATCAGGAAAAGATTTTTGAAATCATATTTGTGGAGTGTGGCATGCTATGGGTGTGAAACATGGACTCTCGGGACAGAGGAAGACCAGAAGCTAAATGCTTTTGAAATGTGGTGCTATATACGCAAGCTCAAAATAAAATGTATCGACAAAGTCACAAACGAAGTGGTTCTGGAAAGAGCAGGTGAGAAGAGAAGCTTCTGGAGTTCAATTGTTAAAAGAAGAGTGCAATTTACAAGCCATCTATTATGACATAAACGACTCCTGAACACAATCATAGAGGGATATGTCGAGGGAAAAAGACCAAGAGGAAGACCACGGCTGAGGTACATGTATCAAATCGTGAAAGATATGGGATGTAACACCTATAAAAAAATGAGGAGAAAAGATGGAAGACGCACAGAATGGAGACAAGCTGCCATTGCACCTGTTGCAAACGAATGCTTGGATTGACCACTACAGAAGAAGTAGACTTAAGTGCACCTGGGGACCGCACTAGACACCGATGTAAGTCACAAGCTGCAACATCGTCGCGACCAAAACAGTGATCCAGAAAGTGCAGAATAAGTTTCTTTACTTCTGTCTATCATCGTAAACTTATTAAGCCTTCAGACTACTGGTTTCGGCCAGCAACGACATTAAGACACGATTTTAAAACATATGTTTTGTAAAACAGATCTGAAGACGGTCATTGCTGGCCGAAATCGGTGGTCTGAGGACATAACAAGTTTGTCATCATAGACGAAAATACAGTAACTCATTCTACATCTACACCTACATCTACAGCTACATTTACACTCCGCAAGCCATCCAACTGTGTGTGGCGGAGGGCACTTTACGTGCCACTGTCATTACCTCCCTTTCCTGTTCCAGTCGGGTATGGTTCGTGGGAAAAACGACTGCCGGAAAGCCTCCGGGCGCGCTCGAATCTCTCTAATTTTACATTCGTAATCTCCTCTGGAGGTGTAAGTAGGGGGAAGTAATATATTCGATACCTCATCCAGAAACGCACCCTCTCGAAACCTGGACAGCAAGCCACACCGCGGTGCAGAGCGCCTCTCTTGCAGAGTCTGCCATTTGAGTTTGCTAAACATCTCCGTAACGCTATCACGCTTACGAAATAACCCTGTGACGAAACGCGCCGCTCTTCTTTGGATCTTCTCTATCTCCTCTGCCAACCCGACATGGTACAGATCCCACACTGATGAGCAATACTCAAGTATAGGTCGAAACAGTGTTTTGTTAGCCACCTCCTTTGTTGATGGACTACATTTTCTAAGGACTCTCCCAATGAATCTCAACCTGACACGCGCCTTACCAACAGTTAATTTTATATGATCATTCCACTTCAAATCCTTCCGTACGCATACTCCCAGATATTTTACGGAAGTAACTGTTACCAGTATTTGTTCCGTTATCATGTAATCATACTATAAAGTATCCTTCTTTCTATGTGTGGTGTCACCACCAGATAGCACACTTGCTAGGTGGTAGCCTTTAAATCGGCCGCGGTCCGTTAGTATACGTCGGACCCCCGTGTCGCCACTACCAGTGATTGCAGACCGAGCGCCGCCACACGGCAGGTCCAGAGAGACTCCCTAGCACTCGCCCCAGTTGTACAGCCGACTTTGCTAGCGATGGTTCACTGACTACATACGCTCTCATTTGCAGAGACGACAGTTTAGCATAGCCTTCAGCTACGTCATTTGCTACGACCTAGCAAGGCGCCATATTCTTCAAGAATGTATTCTGAACTGATAATATTGTGAATCATGTACCGTGAAGAGCGACGTTCATCATTAATGGATTAAAGTTAAGTATCAAACTAATTACGTCCGCTTTCTGAATTCTAATTCCTTGTCATGTTCCAGACCTCACATCAGTGTAGTCCTTCCCTCCTCACGCCAGCCTGCGTGAGCTAAAACGCGTGCATTTCGGCCTCCATTCATAACACGGCGTTGGCTCTTCTGCCAACACAACACTATGTATTTGCAATACATTACATTTGTCTATGTTAAGGGTCAGTTGCCACTCCCTGCACCAAGTGCCTATCCGCTGGAGATCTTCCTGCATTTCGCTGCAATTTTCTAATGCTGCAACTTCTCTGCATACTACAGCATCATCCGCGAAAAGCCGCATGGAACTACCGACCTAAATGCTGGTATCACAATCATACAGACTGGACGACTGTTAACCACCGCTAATCAAAATACGGCGTAAGTGAAGATTTAGTTATCTTGACCATCACCTGCAGTGTAACTCAATGACTCAACTATAAGGTTACATTGTAATCGTCAAGATAATGGAGCTAGCTTCTGCAAGAATGGCAAGAAAGAATGTTACTGCACTGAATCTGAAATACATCTGCTCGGTTTGTAATCACGTAAATTACACTGTCGGGAAAAAAATTAGTACAGCCTTTTAGAGATGTCCAATTCACTCAAGATTTATTGTTGTAACAGTGCATGTGGAGTAAATGATACGATTGCATCTACAGATCAATCGCACAAGCGATCTAAGGTACCAGGTATCGACCCACACTGAAACTTCCTTAGCAGTACATGGTGTAACCTTCACGGGTTGCAAGGCAGCCGCTCACTCTGGCGTCCAGTCGATCGTACAGATGGCGTGGGTTTCGAAAAAGACGATTGTGTAAAACCCAGCTCGCGCTATTCGTCCACGAAACTCAGAGGGCCATAGAGACAGGTTCACAGGTTCACAGGTAGATGCCGTATATCTTGACTTCTGCAAGGCTTTTGATACAGTTCCCCATAGTCGTTTAATGAACAAAGTAAGAGCATATGGACCATCAGACCAATTGTGTGATTATATTGAAGAGTTCCCAGATAACAGAACGCAGCATGTCATTCCTCAATGGAGAGAAGTCTTCAGAAGTAAGAGTGATTTCAGGTGTACCGCAGGGGAGTGTCGTAGAACGGTTGCTATTTACAATATGTATAAATGACCTTGTGGACAACATTGGAAGTTCACTGAGGCTTTTTGCGGATGATGCTGTGGTGTATCGAGAGGTTGTAACAATGGAAAATTGTACTGAAATGCAGGAGGATCTGCAACGAATTGACGCATGGTGCAGAGAATGGCAACTGAATCTCAATGTAGACAAGAGTAACGTCCTGCGAATACATAGAAAGAAAGATCCTTTATCTTTCAACTGCAATATAGCAGGGCAGCAACGGGAAGCAGTTGATTCCATAAATTATTTAGGAGTAGGCATTAGGAGTAATTTAAAATGGAATGACCACATAAAATTAATAGTCTGTAAAGCAGATGCCAGAATGAGATTCATTGGAAGAATCCTAAGGAAATGCAGTCCGAAAACAAAGGGAGTAGGCTACAAAACACGTGTTCGCCCACTGCTTGAATACTTCTCACCGGTATCAGATAGGGTTGATAGAAGAGATAGAGAAGATCCAAGGGAGAGCAGGGCCCTTCGTTACAGGATCATTTAGTAATCGCGAAAGCATTGCGGAGATGATAGATAAACTCCAGTGGAAGACTCTGCAAGAGAGACGCTCAGTAGCTCGGTACAGGCTTTTGTTGAAGTTTCGAGAACATACATTCACCGAGGCGTCAAGCGGTATATTGCTGCCCCCTACGTATATCTCGCGAAGACACCATGAGGATAAAATCAAAGAGATTAGAGCCCACACAGAAGCATACCGACAATCTTTCTTTCCACGAACAATAAGAGACTGGAATAGGAGGGAGAACTGATAGAGGTACTCAAGGTACTCTCCACCACATACCTTCAGGTGGCTTCCGGAGTATGGATGTAGAACACCGTCCTGCAATACGTTATGCCACGACCTGATCACTTGGTTCTGTAGTGGCCGAACGGTTCTAGGCGCTTCAGTCGGGAACCGCGCGACTGCTACGGTCGCAGGTTGGAATTCTGCCTTGGGCATGGATGTGTGTGATGTCCTTAGATTAGTTAGGCTTAAGTAGTTCTAAGTTCTAGGGGACTGATGACCTCAGATGTTAAGTCTCATAGTGATCAGAGCCATTTGAACCATTTGAACTTGGTTCTATAAGAATTGTTAGTTGATGAAGCGCATGAGTCACTTCTTGTCCCATTATATCCCACACATGCTCGATTTGGGGCCATGTTGAAATGGGAATCGCTGCACTTCCTGCAGAGCACAATGAGTTTCTGCGAGCAGTACTTGGGCGAGCATTATCCTTTGGGAACAACACATCACTTTCCTGCTGCAAGAAGGGCAAAAGGATGGCTCTAACAACATTCTGCAAGAACCGAGCGCTAATAAGCGCCCTTCTGGAAACGCCAATGGTGAACGAGAATTGTACCTTGTCGCACCGCAGATCATAAGGCCTGGGTGGGGCCAATGTGTCTTGGACAAATGCACTCCACTAGACAGCGCTCTCACCACGTCTACGTCCGACGCACAAACGACCATCACTTGGGTGCAGGAGGAACCTGCTTGCATTGCTGAAGGCCACGGCGCCAGTCCATCTTCCAAGCGATCCTCTTACGGCACCAGTCTAGCCAGGCCCGTCGATTCTGTGGCGTGAGTGGAAGATGGGCTAGACTTGTGCGCGCCCGCAGTCCCACTGCCGATAACCAGTTCGTGTTGAGGCGTTTGGGCTCACAGACCCTCTTATCTATTCTGTTGTAGCTCTACGATCTGCCACTGCTGCCCTTACAATACGACGATCCTGGCGCGCATCTGTGTTGCGTGGACGTCCAGAATCTTATCCAAGGCTGGGAGAATGTTCCCATGACCGTTGATACCAGCATCGTTGACAAGTGGCGCAGCACGTCAAACTTGTGTGGCAGTTCTCCGAAAGGACCATCCCTCCACTGGGAAGGCCACAGGCTCAAACAGTTGGCTGTAAGAAGCAGGAGTGCATCTGGCATGGTTGGCCGCTTGAACCACACTGAGCCTTCTCCTGAGAGTATTCCCTATTAAAGGGTAGACACAGTAGTTACGCCATTACGCTATCTGTAGGCAGAAGATGCTGAAACCATTATCAGTACACCTACTACCCTCCAAGTGGTGAATGCCGTCATCCTCCAAAACTGACGTCGTCTCTCCAGGTGCACAATTTCTTTCTTTTCCAGCTGTGTACTTTCAGTCCATAATATTCAGCGGGTTAGATGAATGTGAAACAGTGGGAAACATTAACATGGTGATGATGATGGCGTTTTTTTGCCAATTAGGCAGGTTCATCACAGCAAGTTAACATCCTTCACTCCTTCCGGTTTTCCGCCATTCTCTTTGTAGCAGCATCTGATGCATTTATCTAGACGTCATCAGTTAACTGGTATCTTCTTCTCCTTCTGGTGCTTTTTCCCGTCTCCATGCCTTTTAATGCATCCTTTATATTACGCAGGCTCTTCTCATCTATGTTCTAGTCCAGTCTTTTTCCTGGTCTTAATTCTTTCCAGTACGTTCCTTTACACTTTCACTCTTTGTGGACCAACCCCACTCCTTATTTTACCTGTCCATTTCACACATTACATATTTCTCCAGATCCACATCCCAAAAGCCTCTAACATTTCTCATCTTTCCACTAACGTGCCCATGTTTCGGCTCTGTACCCATCAACAGTCCAGGTTGAGATTCATTGGGAGAGTGCTTAGAAAATGTAGTCCATCAACAAAGGAGGTGGCTTACAAAACACTCGTTCGACCTATACTTGAGTATTGCTCATCAGTGTGGGATCCGTACCAGGTCGGGTTGACGGAGGAGATAGAAAAGATCCAAAGAAGAGCGGTGCGTTTCGTCACCGGGTTATTTGGTAACCGTGATAGCGTTACGGAGATGTTTAATAAACTCAAGTGGCAGACTCTGCAAGAGAGGCGCTCTGCATCGCGGTGTAGCTTGCTGTCCAGGTTTCGAGAGGGTGCGTTTCTGGATGAGGTATCGAATATATTGCTTCCCCCTACTTATACCTCCCGAGGAGATCACGAATGTAAAATTAGAGATATTAGAGCGCGCACGGAGGCTTTCAGACAGTCGTTCTTCCCGCGAACCATACGCGACTGGAACAGGAAAGGGAGGTAATGACAGTGGCACGTAAAGTGCCCTCCGCCACACACCGTTGGGTGGCTTGCGGAGTATCAATGTAGATGTAGATGTAGATGAATAATACTTCACTACTCTTTTCCTCAACTGTTCTAATGGATAACAGAAATACTCATTCATCTGTAGAACGTTTCTTTTTCAGCAGCTATCCTTGTTTTTATTTCTTGATTACATGTCATATTACCGATAATTTTTTAAGTTAGGTAGCTGAGGAGTTCCATTGTCTAACTCATTACTAATTTTCACTTTAATCTTTCTAGATTGCCCTGTAAAAAAAAGTGATAAACAGCAATGAACAGTGCGCCACAGCGCTGCGTCAAGAGGTTTAAATTCTGACAGTGGCTCACGTGAAGTGGTTGTAGTGTTCTCACCCGAAATATCGGCAAATGCACATACGAAAGGTGATGGGATATTCTGTACGCCGAGAAAACTTCAATAAGTATACTGTCATATTGTTTGTTAATCCGAGAGAACATGCCATTCTGAGACTTTAGACGTTATGTTTACTTAGCTACTAATTGAACAAGTGATTAGCACTCTTTGCAAGGTTGCTAGTTAACACAAAAGTTTTAGTTCCCGGCGTAAGGCGTTGCCTTCACTGTATATTTCATGAATTTTATAAAATTCGTGACTTATCACTATCGGTTTCGATAAATAACCTTCATCACATAAAGAAAATGTAGACAGCTGCGTTTCATCAAATACTTATAGGCGTTGAAAATCGCCTTAAAATGTTTACTTTTCATTATTAAATTAATATTTGGGTCAACATTTGTAAAACTCTATTTCCTCTCTCTCAAACCTCACCCTATGGGAGAGTTTTAGTTTTAGCGAATCAAAATTTACGAAGTAAATAAGTATTTTTTATTTATCCGTAACTATTTTCCACGCAAAAATGAGAACATGGATTTTCTTGAATTACAGCGCCAACTACCAAGAATCAAAACAAATGTTTAATACACAATGTAGGCAGTTTTTTATGTAGACTCTGATTCTGCAATAAAAAATGGGGGTTCCCATTTGAAATTTTAAAGTTGCCTTCCGCCCCATCCCCTGGGGGCTGGGGTGACGGGCTAATTTTAGCACCAGCAGATGTCCCCCTCCAAAATAATCATCTACATATTTTTTCGTGTGAAGCTTATTTTTCGAGTTATTCTGGTTTGTCAACTTAAAATTTACACCCTTTATATGTCGATTCGTTTAATTATGGAGTGAACTCGTCCTAGGTGTTGTCGTTGTCACGCACAATCTGTGACTGGAGAAGAAAGAATGTCCAATACTGTTGGCGCTACGCACTGTAATGTCTGCCTTGTTATACGAGGCCTGCTGTTAACGATGCAGCCATAAAACCTTCCCATTAATATATCAACAAGGCAGCCATAAATGCACCAATTGTGGTGCAGCCCATTCGGCCAACTACAGTGGGTGCATTGCATACAAGGAGACTCTGAGGCGCAAAATAGCTAAACACGTAAAAACTGTCGCCATCACAGCTCCGAAACCGCCCCCGCGCCCAATAGGGAGTGGAATATTCTTACTGGTGTGGTAGCTGGCACCCCCAGCAGCGCAGGGTGGTCAGAGGAACTTCAGAGCTGCGTACCCACACAACAAACACCTCCAGCAGCAGACACGCAGCCTTGGTCGGCCGCTGTGGCCTAGCGGTTCTAGGCGCTTCAGTCTGGAACCGCGCTGCTGCTATGGTCGCAGGTTCGAATCCAGCCTCGGGCTTGGATGTGTGTGATGTCCTTAGGTTAACTAGGTTTGCAAAGTTCTAAGTCTAGGGGACTGATGACCTCAACTGTTAAGATCCACAGTGCTTAGAGCCATTTGAACATGCAATCAAGACATATAACACCCAATACCACAACCGCATCGGCTACAGCACAAAACACAAATAACAACACCACCCTACTGCCTGAGACCACGGACTGCAACCCACCACCAGCCATAGAGCCGGCAGAAGTGGCCGTGCGGTTAAAGGCGCTGCAGTCTGGAACCGCAAGACCGCTACGGTCGCAGGTTCGAATCCTGCCTCGGGCATGGATGTTTGTGATGTCCTTAGGTTAGTTAGGTTTAACTAGTTCTAAGTTCTAGGGGACTAATGACCTCAGCAGTTGAGTCCCATAGTGCTCAGAGCCATTTGAACCATTTTTGAACCAGCCATAGAAGACGCACCTAGACAGGAACAGCCACAACACCGGAGAAGGAGAAGACACGACCGCAACAGGGGGAGCACAACCACACCACAACAGACAACAGGACACCAATACGCACATACGCAATTCGGACACCAACACAACAACCCAAACAACACACTCCCTCAGCACAGAGACCACACAGGCGTCCACAACCACGCCAGAAACAGCTGATTCACAAGCCAGTCCACACCAAACGGCAACAGAAGTACCAGCGGCCGCCAACACAACCGATAACCCACAGGCCGACGCTCCCATCATTAACTCAACACTCCGAACAATAATGGAGTCTTTATTCCCCGGTCTCACGTCCACCGAAGTACCCTACTGGACATTAAAATTGTTACACCACGAAGAAGACGTGCTACAGACGCGAAATTTAACCGACTGGAAGAAGACGCTGTGATATGCAAATGATTAGCTTTTCAGAGCATACACACAAGGTTGGCGCCGGTGGCGACACCTACAACGTGCTGACATGAGGAAAGTTTCCAACCAATTTCTCATACACAAACAGCATTTGACCGGCGTTGCCTGGTGAAATGTTGTTGTGATGCCTCGTGTAAGGAGCAGAAATGCGTACCATCACGTTTCCGACTTTGATAAAGGTCGGATTGTAGCCTATCGCGATTGAGGTTTATCGTATCGCGACATTGCTGCTCGCGTTGGTCCAGATCCAATGACTGTTAGCAAAATATGGAATCGGTGGTTTCAGGAGGGTAATAAGGAACGCCGTGCTGGATCCCAACGGCCTCGTATCACTAGCAGTTGAGATGACAGGCATCTTATCCGCATGGCTGTAACGGATCGTGCAGCCACTTCTCGATCCCTGAATCAACAGATGAGGTCGTTTCCAAGACAACAACCATCTGCACTAACAGTTCGACGACGTTTGCAGCAGCATGGACTATCAGCTCGGAGACCATGGCTGCGGCTACCCTTGACGCTGCAACACAGACAGGAGCGCCTGCCATGGTGTACTCAACGACGAACCTGGGTGCACGAATTGCAAAACGTCATTTTTTCTGATGAATCCAGGTTCTGTTTACAGCATCATGATGGACGCATCCGTGCTTGGCGACATCGCGGTGAACGCACATTGGAAGCGTGTATTCGTCATCGACATACTGGCGTATCACCCGGCGTGATGGTATGGGGTGCCATTGGTTACACGTCTCGGTCACCTCTTGTTCGCATTGACGGCACTTTCAACAGTGGACGCTATATTTCAGATGTGTTACGAGCCGTGGCTCTACCCTTCATTCGATCCCTGCGATACCCTACATTTCAGCTGGATAATGCACGACTGCATGTTGCAGGTCCTGCACGGGCCTTTCTGGATACAGAAAATCTTAGACTGCTGCCCTGGCCAGCACATTCTCCAGATGTCTCACCAATTGAAAACGTCTGGTCAGTGGTGGCCGAGCAACTGGCTCGTCACAATATGCCAGTCACTACTCTTGATGAACTGTGGTATCGTGTTGAAGCTGCATGGGCAGCTGTACCTGTACACGCCATCCAAGCTCTGTTTGACTCAATGCCCAGGCGTATCGAGGCCGTTATTACGGCCAGAGGTGGTTGTTCTGGGTACTGATTTCTCAGGATCTATGCACCCAACTTGCGTGAAAATGTAATCACATGTCAGTTCTAGTATAATACATTTGTCCAGTGAATACCCGTTTATCATCTGCATTTGTTCTTGGTGTAGCAATTTTAATGGCCAGTAGTGTAGTCATGAATGTTACGGGGTGTGTCTCACAACAGCTCCTTACACAGTTCATGTCGGGCTCACTCAATTAGACTGGCATTCAAATTATTATCACACCACTCTTTATATGCATAATGCGGCACACCAGTTTCGAAACGCAAACGCCAACACAAACTCACAGATTCTGTTTTGGAATGCCAACGGGATCGTAAACAAAAGAACCGAAATGGTTGCGTTCATGGAGCGAGAGGGTATCTGAATCGTCCGTGTAAACGAAGCGCTGCTTACGCCTCACAAACAGCTAAACATGCTAGGTTATTGCGTCTATCGTACCGAAGGAGCGGACGGCAGGGAGGTGGAGCACCGCCACCATCATACACAAAGACATAGAACACAAGAACATGGAGCTCCCTGGGCTTCATAGACTAGAGACTACAGCCGTCACGATCAAGTTCAACTAACAACGCAATGGTGTCGCTACACAACCCACCTAAAAACATAGTAACAGTGGAAATCAGCACAGTTCTCAACAAAGCACCGCGAGTAATCGCCGTTGGATGTCTAAACGCAAAACAACCCGACTGGAATTCACGAACTCATACATCCAAACTATGCGAATGTGCACCAGGCCGAAACTGCATTATACTTGGGCCGGACGTCCCCATGTACGAGCCAGCACAAGACCGACTCAGGACAGACAGACATAGCCCTCATCAAAGGCATGGTTTGCACACTGAACCTTATCGTTGAGAACGATCTGGACACAGACCACATGCCTGTAACACTACACGCGGAAGAAACACTGCAGGGCACAGAACCATGCAGGATACTGAACTACAAGCGCGCGAATTGGACCCTGTTCGAGGAAACGCTTGATAGTCGTATTCCGGACGCCCACGAAACTAATAACACGCAAAAATTGATAAGGTAGTGGAGGCACTTACTACTGCTGTCTAAGACGCATAAAGGCGTAATTACCTGCAGGTAGGGAATCTATGTCGTAAGTACACTACTGGTCATTAAAAATGCTACACCAAGAAGAAATGCAGATGATAAACGGGTATTCATTGTACAAATATATTATACTAGAACTGACATGTGATTACATTTTCACGCAGTTTGGGTGCATAGATTGTGAGAAATCAGTACCCAGAACAACCACCTCTGGCCGTAATAACGGCCTTGACACGCCTGGGCATTGAGTAAAACAGAGCTTGGACGACGTGTACAGGTACAGCTGCCCATGCAGCTTCAACACGATACCACAGTTCATCAAGAGTAGTGACTGGCGTATTGTGACGAGCCAGTTGCTCGGCCACCATTGACCAGACGTTTTAAATTGGTGAGAAATCTGGAGAATGTGCTGACCAGGGCAGCAGTCGAACATTTTCTGTATCCAGAAAGGCCCGTACAGGACCTGCAACATGCGGCCGTGCATTATCCTGCTGAAGTGTAGGGTTTCGCAGGGATCGAATGAAGGGTAGAGCCACGGGTCGTGACACATCTGAAATGTAACGTCCACTGTTCAAAGTGCCGTCAGTGCGAACAAGCGGTGACCGAGACGTGTAACCAGTGGCACCCCATACCATCACGCCGGGTGATACGCCAGTATGGCGATGACGAATACACGCTACCAATGTGTGTTCACCGCGATGTCGCCAAACACGAATGCGACCATCATGATGCCGTAAACAGAAGCTGGATTCATCCGAAAAAATGACGTTTTGCCATTCGTACACCCATGTTCGGCGTTGAGTACACCATCGCAGGCGCTCCTGTCTGTGATGCAGTGTCAAGGGTAACCGCAGCCATGGTCTCCGAGCTGATAGTCTATGATGCTGCAAACGTCGTCGAACTGTTCGTGCAGATGGTTGTTGTCTTGTAAACATCCCCATCTGTTGACTCAAGGATCGAGACGTGGCTGCACGATCTGTTACAGCCATGCGGATAAGATGCCTGTCATCTCGACTGCTAGTGATACGAGGCCGTTGGGATCCAGCACGGCGTTCCGTATTACCCTCCTGAACCCACCGATTCCATATTCTGCTAACAGTCATTGTACCTCGACCAACGCGAGCAGCAATGTCGCGATACGATAAACCGCAATCGCGAAAGGCTACAATCCGACCTTTATCAAAGTCGGAAATGTGATAGAGCTCACTTCTCGTCCTTACACGAGGCGCCACAACAACGTTTCACCAGGCAACGCCGGTCAACTGCTGTTTGTGTATGAGAAATCGTTTGGAAACTTTCCTTATGTCAGCACGTTGTAGCTGTCGCCACCGGCGCCAACCTTGTGTGAATGCTCTGAAAAGCTAATCATTTGCATATCACAGCGTCTTCTTCCTGTCGGTTAAATTTCGTATCTGTAGCACGTAATCTTCGTGGTGTAGCAATTTTAATGGCCTGTAATGTAGACGTTAACAACAAGAGGGGAAGGAGAATTCGCATACCTCTCCCAGTTAATTCTTAAGCCGTCTTTCTTTCTTGTCTCTTTCCGGTCACTTTCAGCACCAACTCTGTGCCTGCGTCCTTGGCGAGAATCTATCACACCGTGCCTTTGGAACAGCCCTGAACCAGTGACAAACATCTCACACGTTGATCATACTCGTATAACTACTTTTAGCGTCAGCAGATATCAGAAAACCTGCCGTACACAAGACAGTCATAAAATCATTCTTCAGAAACGTTCCTTCCTCGAAACCTGCCAATCCCCACAACTTTCTGGAAGCCAAGAGAGTCTTCTCCATTTATTATCATTTTAGGACTGCATTTAGTGTGGACGGGTATGAAAACTTCATGAAGTGACGTGGCTGTCCGTAAACCATATTTCCTGTTATGAAAATGTATGGAAACCCATGGAAGCTACCTAGGATGATTATACAGAGTGTGGGCAAATTAAAATTGGTCCAGGAAACATTTCATGCTGATAGACATCCCAACTTACTTCATCTGCACTCGGGTTTACATTGTGTAAGTTGGGTTGCCTATCTCATGGTGCATGAGATATTTTCTGGGCCAATTATATTTTGCCTACTCTGTAGATTTTTTTTACATCTAATGGAGTGTGGGGGCCGAGGAGAATCGCCGATAACTTGCGACGAAGTGGGACGTTTGGAACAGCAGTAATAGCTGCTACTTCTGATAAATATTACTTGTGACCAATGGCACAAAACGTAAGAAAATTGCGTCCCAGAAAGTACAGAAGAGGGAATGCCGAACAATTAAAAGGGGACAGCACTGGCAAGAAGTTGTCTGAAATGGATGACTTATCTGATGCTACCCTTTGCTGATCTCCACAGTTGCCTGTGGTGCCTGCATTCACCGTAGTCGTCTGACGGTCCCTGCAGCCTTTGCAGACTCAGCCCCTAATACGATTAAGGGACCTATCAGTTGGACAATGCGATCTGCCGCGCGCTTCAGCCTGCCCTACAGTCTCCGTTAAGGTTCAAGCGTGATGAGGACTCTGTGCACTTTAGTGTGAATATAGGCTGGTTTTATGCTTTTTTTCTTTTTTTGTGTGTGTGTGTGTGTGTGTGTGGGGGGGGGGGGGGTTATGGTATGAGAGGGGACAGTCATCAGCGTTCTGAGTAGTTCGATGTGCCTGCCACAACTTCCTTGCTTGTGCCAACCTCTTCATCTCAGCCACCCAACATCCTCAATTATTTATTGCAATCTCTGTCTCTCCCTACAGTGTTTATGTTTACCCCATACAGCGCCCTTCAGTACCATGGAAGTTATTCCCTGATGCCTTAACACTTGTCACCCTGTATATTCTTCTAGTCAGCGTCTTCCACATGTTTCTGCCCTCGCCTGTTCTTTGGAGAACCTTGTCATTCCTTACCAAGAATCCTTCTGTAGCACCACCTGAGAGAACAGTGGGATGTAAGACCAAGAACGAAGTGCTAGAATTAAAAAAGGTGTAAGACAGGAATGTAGTCTTCACCGCTGTTAAATTTGTATATCGAAGAAGCAATGAGGGAAATAAAAGGAAGTTAAATAGCGGGATCAAATTCAGGGTGAAAGGATACCAATGATAAGAGTCTCTAGTGACATCGCTATCGTCAATAGAAGTTAAAAAGAATTACAGCAACTGTCACCTATAATGAACAGCCTAATTATTACTGGACATGGATTCAGAGTACACCGAAGAAAGTCGCAGGTAGTGAGGATTCGCAGAAATGGAATTAGCGCTAAACTTAACATCAACGTTGGTGACTTCCAAGTACATGAAGTTTAGGATCAAATCAAATGGATCAAATGGCTCTGAGCACTATGGGACTCAACTGCTATGGTCATCAGTCCCCTAGAACTTAGAACTAATTAAACCTAACTAATCTAAGGACATCACACACATCCATGCCCGAGGCAGGATTCGAACCTGCGACCGTAGCAGCAGCACGGCTACGGACTGGAGAGCCTAGAACCGCACGACCACCGCGGCCGGCTGAAGTTTAGGAATTCTGCCTTGGAACTGAAATAACACATGATGGACGAAGCCAAGAAGATATAAAAAGCAGACTATCACAGACAAAGAGGGAATTTCTGACCAAAAGTAGTCTGCCAGTTAACAAACACAGGCCTTACTATAAGGAAGACATTTCTGATAATGTATATTTGGGGCAAAGCATTGTAGGGTAGTGAATCATGGACTGTGCGAATAGCGAAAAGAGGAGAATCGAAGCGTGTGAGATGGGATGCTACAGAAGGATGCGTAACATCAGGTGGGCTGATATGAAATGAGGAGGTTCTCCACAGAATCGGTGAAGAAAGGAACATATGGAAAACACCGACTAGAGGAAAAGACAGGATGGTAGGATATGTGTGGAGACATCAGGGAATAACTTCTATATTATTAAAAATGTAGTGTAGTGTGTAAGCTGTAGTGGAAGAAAAGTCAGAAGACTGGTGACTCAAAAAACTTTAATACTACGCTGTGCTCCAGGCGTAGATTTTTAGAGCATTCTTCCTCAAAGTAAAACCGCTAGCACTCGATTTCTTTTGACCTTTGATGCCCTCTCTGCCTGCGCTAGTTTGCTTTTAATGTCCTCCCTTGCTTCGCCCGTCACGTATTATCTTGCTACCAAAGTAGCTGAGTACCTTCACTTCGTCTGTTCCGTGAGTACCAGTTTGGATACAAAGTTTATCGTCAACCTCAATGCTGCAAATCGTCGTTACTTTCGTCTTTCTTCGATTTACTCTCAACCCATAGTGTGTGCACGTCGGACCAGTCAGTTCAATATGGCTCTAATTTTACCCCACTTTCGCTGAATATGGCACTGTAGTCAGCGAATCTTATCACTGATATACGTTCATCCTGAATTTTATCCGACTCCGGAACCTTTCTTTTATTTCTGTCATTGCTTCGTAGACGTAATGATGGAACAGCAGAGGTGGAAGCTGCATCTATGCCTTACATTGTAACCCGAGCACTTCCTTCTTGGTTTTCCAATATTATTGTTCCGTCTTGGACAATGCCTCCCCTTATCAATGAATCGTAGTGCAAGAACACAACCGTATTAAGTTGATGGTGTAGTGCTGTTGCGTCGATCAAATTTGTTGAAATTTTTCACGACGTATGGACCAAAGCATTTGTCACGCACTTTTACGCCACAACAAATAGTTCCTACGAACGTGAGACGTCTCTTTTTTCTTGCGCCACCTATTGGTATGTCCTTCCAGAGGACTGGTCCGACGAACGAGGTGACCACGCCCTTGAGAAATCCACCGGTCGTAGTAAACACCATTCAAGTGTCGTTGCGCATTATGGAGGAATAGGAGAGGTGCCCCACCATGCGTGAATCGATCTATACTCCGTGCTTGGAGATAAGCATCTCTCTTGTCGGCGGCAGCAATTAGTCTGTCTAGCATACACGCAATTACCATTTCTAGCTTGGTTTTGTGATATTTACGACAGACTTAGCAGCAGCTTCAGGTGTGTTGGGACACTTGTTGTTCATGTTGTAAGTTAATGGCTTCAAATGGCTCTGAGCACTATGCGACTTAAATTCTGAGGTCATCAGTCGCCTAGAACTTAGAACTAATTAAACCCAACTAACCTAAGGACATCACACACATCCATGCCCGAGACAGGATTCGAACCTGCGACCGTAGCGGTCGCTCGGTTCCAGACTGCAGCGCCTAGAACCGCACGGCCATGTAAGTTAATGACTTACAGACAATATCAATAGTAATCTCAGTCTTCTTGCTGATGATACAGTCATTGATAATGAAGCTGTAGAAAGAAATGTACGTATATTCGGTGTGAACTTGATAAGATTTCATTTACATGTTGAGAAACGTAAATGGCTCCGAGCACTATGGGACTTCACATCCGAGGTCATCAGTCCCCTAGAACTTAGAACTACATAAACCTAACTAACCTAAGGACATCACACACATCCATGCCCGAGGCAGGATTCGAACCTGCGACCGTAGCAGCAGCGCGGTTCCGGACTGAAGCGTCTAGAACCGCATGGCCACCTCGGCCGCCTGAGAAACGTAAATCATGTGCATATCACAAAATGCAAAAACATACTATTGCATGGGCACAATATGAATGAGACAACTGAAATCAGTCGTCCCATCCGCATGTAACAATTAGTGGGGATATTAATAGGTAGGTCACAGAGGTTCAGTCACAGATAAAGAAGGTGGTTGGGTCCATTGACAGTATAATGGGAAAATACAGCCAGTCTACAAGGCTGTCGTGTGAGCCATACTACACACATCAAACAAAGTTTTGCATCACCTCGGTTCCGAGAGTTCCGGAACCTCAACAGAAAATTGGAATAGAAATCAACATAAACATTATTTCCACCCTTTTTATTGCTCATGAAAACCACAAACTGCTTGTTGTACCACCATACAGCGAGACCTTCTGAGTTGGTGGTCCACATTGCTGTACACACCGGTACCTCTAATACGCATTAGCACGTCCTCTTGCATTGATGCATGCCTTTATTCGTCGTAGCATACTATCCAAAAGTTCATCAAGGCACTATTGATCCAGATTGTCCCACTCCTCAACGGCGATTCGGAGTAGATCCCTGAGAGTAGTTGATGGGTCACGTTGTCCATAAACAGCCCTTTTCAAAATGGTTCAAATGGCTCTGAGTACTATGGGACTTAACATCTGAGGTCATCAGTCCCCTAGAACTTAGAACTACTTAAACCTAACTAACCTAAGGACATCACACACATCCATGCCCGAGGCAGGATTCGAACCTGCGGCAGTAGCAGCAGCGCGGTTCCGGACTGAAGCGCCTAGAACCGCTCGGCCACATCGGCCGACACAGCCTTTTTCAATCCATCGCAAGAATGTCCGATAGGGTTCATGTCTGGAGAACATGCTGAGCATTCTAGTCGAGCGATTTCGTTATCCTGAAGGAAGTCATCCACGCTGGGGATGCGAATTGTCGTTCATGAACACGAATGCCTCGCCAATATGCTGCCGATGTGGTTGTACTATCGGTCGGAGGATGGCATTCACGTACCGTTCAGCCATTACGGCACCTTCCGTGACCACCAGCGGCGTACGTCGGCCCCACATAATGCCACCCCAAAACAGCACGGAACCTCCACCTTGCTGCTGTCGCTGGACAGTGTATCTAAGGCATTCAGCCTTCAAGTATCGTACAGGCGTTACGGCGTCTTCCATGACCACCAGAGCCGTACATCGGTCCCACATAATGCCACCCCAAAATATCAGGGAATCTCCACCTTGCTGCACTCACTGGACAGTGTGTCTATTGCGTTCAGCCTGACCGGGTTGCCTTCAAACACGCCTCCGACGATCGTCTGGTTGAAGGCATATGCGATACTCATTGGTGAAGAGAACGTGATGCCAGTCCTGAGCAGTCCATTGGGCATGTTGTTGGGCCCATCTGTACCGCGCTGCATGGTGTAGTGTTTGCAAAGATGGACTTCGCCATGGACGTCGGAGTGAAGTTGCGCAGCATGCAACCTATTGCGCACAGTTTGAGTCGTAACACGACGTCCTGTGGCTGCACGAAGAGCATTATTCAACATGGTGGCGTTGCTTTCAGGTTTCCTCAGAGCTATAATCTGTAGATAGCGGTCATGTACTGCAGTAGTAGCCCTTGGGCGGCCTGAGCGAGGCATGTTGTCGACAGTTCCTGACTCTCTGTATCTCCTCCATGCCCGAAAAACATCGCTTTGGTTCACTCCGAGACGCCTAGACACTTTCGCTGTTGAGAGCCCTTTCTGGCACAAAGTAACAACGCGGACGCGATTGAACCGCGGTATTGAACGTCTAAACACGAGCCGTGTACCTCCTTCCTGGTAGAATGACTGGAAGCGATCGACTGTAGGACCCCCTCCGTCTAATAGGCGCTGCTCATGCATGGTTGTTTATATCTTTGGGTGGGCTTAGTGACATCTCTGAACAGTCAAAGGCATTTGTCTGTGATACCATATCCACAGTCAACCTCTATCTTCAGGAGTTGTGGGAACCGGGGTGATGCAAAACTTTTTTTGACATGTGTAGACTGTTGCTAAAGTTGCGGGACCGAGTAGGACTAACAGGGGAAACTGAACGTAAGCGAAGAGGGTCACCAAGAATGAAAACATGCTTCTTGACACAGTCATGTCGATTAAATACCTAGGTGTAACGCTGCAAAATGAAACGGGCGCGCAAGGTCTATAATAGGGAAGGCCAGTGGTCGACTTCAATTTATTGGGAGAATTCTAGGAAAGAGTGGCTCATCTATCAAGTAGGGTGCGTATTGAGCACCAGTGCGACCCATTCTCGGGCTCTGCTCGAGTGTTTTCGATACCCATCAGGGAGATTAAAGGAAGACAACGAAGCAGTTCAGAGGCGAACCGCTGGATTTGTTACCGGTAGATTGGCTCACAGTCTTTGGACTGAAGATCACAACAACAACAATAACAGGTTGGATCAACACGCGAGTATCACGGGAATGCTCCGTGAACTCAAATGGTAATTGTAAGTAGGCTGTTTAGGTTTTTATGTTGGTAACGCCACGTAGCGCTCTATATGAAAATCATTGACTGTGCTGTGTGAAGTCTGTGACTGGTTTGCATTGTTGGAATATTCTCTATTGTAGTGTTGGGCAGTTAGATGTGAACAGCGCATAGCGTTGCGCAGTTGGAGGTGAGCCGCCAGCGGTGGTGGACGTGGGGAGAGAGATGGCAGAATTTTAAGAGCGGACGATCTGGACGTGTGTCCGCCAGAAAGAGTAAATTTGTAATACTGGATATCGTGATTATTAAGGTAAATACATTGTTTGTTCTCTATCAAAATCTTCCATTTGCTAACTATGCCTATCAGTAGTTAGTGCCTTCAGTAGTTAGAATCTTTTATTCAGCTGGCAGTATTGGCGCACGCTGTATTGCAGTAGTTTGAGTAACGAAGATTTTTGTGAGGTAAGTGATTCAAGAAAGTTATAGGTTATTGATAGTCAGGGACATTCTTTTGTAGGGATTATTCAAAGTCAGATTGCGTTGCGCTAAAAATAATATTTTGTGTCAGTTTAGTGATGATCAGAATAAGTAAAGGGAGAAATGTCTGAGTACGTTCAGTTTTGCTCAGCTGTTTGAAAATCAAATAACGTAAGAAGTTTACCAGCACAGTAATCATTAACTTTTCAAAGGGGATGTTTCAGAATCCCTGGAGGGAAGACGACGGTCTTTCCGCGATACACTTCTGAGAAACGTTAACATGACAGTTTTCTGGCATAGTACCGTATCAGTAGAGCCGGAAAAAGGCCGCTCTAACGGTCGAAACGTTGGTCTCATCAGTCGTAGTTTTTTTTTTTTTACAATATGACGCGCTACCATACCCAGAAAACTGTGTAGTTAACTGGACTCTGGGAACGGAAGCGTTGGCAATTATACCGCTGAGAAAATTTGGGGAACCAGCATTTGCGACTGACCGCAGTACGATACTACCACCGCCAACGTACACTTCGCATAATAACCGCAAAGAAAATGTAAGAAAAATTAAGGCTTGTACAGAGGCAGATAGGCAGCCGCTCCATTTGCGAGTGGGGAAAAAAAAGGAATGGCTGGTAGTGGTACAACGTATCCTCCACTATGCAGCGTATGATGGTATGTGGAGTAAGTACTGTATGTATATATAGATGCAATGATATCAGGTTTCCAGAATGAGGTTGGAAGGTAGGAGACGAGGTACTGGCAGAAGTAAAGCTGTGAGTACCGGTCGTGAGTCGTGCTTCGGTAGCTCAGTTGGTAGAGCACTTGCCCGCGAAAGGCAAAGGTCCCGAGTTCGAGTCTCGGTCGGGCACACAATTTTAATCTGCCAGGAAGTTTGATATCAGGTTTATTTGACGCACGAGTCTGAACTGCCAGAAGCTTGGAAGCAGATGCGAACTACCTCGCTCCCCAAGACTGACAAAGTTCTACAGATGTTCGAAATATGGCGCGTACTACAATGCGAGATGCTTTTAATAATTTCCACAACGAAATTCTCTCTCGAAATCTGGCAGAAAACCCAAAGAGATTCTGGTCATACATAAAGCACACCAGTGGCAAGACGCAATCAATACCTTCATTGCGCGATAACAACGGTCAAGTCACTGATGACAGCGCCACAAAAGCAGAGTTATTAAACACGGTTTTCCGAAACTCCATCACCAAAGAAGACGAAGTAAATATTCCTGAATTCCAATCAAGAACAACTGCCAAGATGAGAGACATAGAAGTAGATATCCTCGGAATAACGAAGCAGCTTAAATCACTTAATAAAGGCAAGGCCTCCGGTCCAGATTGTATACCATTCAGGTTCCTCTCAGAGTATGCTGATAAAATAGCTCCATATTTACCAATTATTTACAACCACTCGCTCACAGAAAGATCAGTACCTAAAGACTGGAAAATTGCTCAAGTCACACCAATACCCAAAAGGGGAAATAGAAGTAATCCGCTGAATTACAGGCCTATATCACTAACGTCGATTTGCAGTAGGGTTTTGGAACATATACGGTATTCTAACGATTTATTGACACATAGTCAGCACGGTTTCAGAAAATATCATTCTTGTGAAACACAACTAGCTCTTTGTACTCATGAAGTAATACGTGCTATCGACAGGGGATGTCAAATTGATTCTATATTTTTAGATTTCCGGAAGGCTTTCGACACCGTTCCTCACAAGCGTCTTCTAACCAAACTGCGTGCCTACGGAGTATCGCCTCAGTTGTGCGACTGTATTCGTGATTTCCTGTCAGAAAGGTCACAGTTCGTAGTAATATATGGAAAGTATCGAGTAAAACAGAAGTAATATCCGGCGTTCCCCAAGGAAGTGTTATAGGCCCTTTAGTGTTCCTGATCTATATTAACGACATAGGAGACAATCTGAGTAGCCGTCTTAGATTGTTTGCAGATGATGCTGTCATCTACCGTCTTGTAAAGTCATCAAATGATCAAAACGACTTGCAAAATTATTTAGATAAGACATCTGTATGGTGCGAAAAGTGGCAATTGACCCTCAATAAAGAAAAGTGTGAAGTTATTCACATGAGTACTAAAAGAAATCAGCTAAACGATTACTTAGAATGTGCAACAGGTCTACTAAAGAGACTGCTTACACCAAGCTTGTCCGCCCTATTCTGGAGTATTGCTGTGCGGTGTGGGATCCGCATCAGGCGGGACTGGCGCATGACATCGAAAAAGTATAAAAAAGGGGCAGCTCGTTTTGTGTTATCGCGAAACAGGGGAGGTAGTGTCACAGACATGATACGTCAATTGGAGTGTCAATCATTACAACAAAGGCATTTTCCGTTGGGACGGGATTTTCTCATGAAATTTCAATCACCAGTTTTCTCCTCCGATTGCGAAAACATTCTATTGGCACCCACCTACATAGGGTTCTAGGCGCTTCAGTCCGGAACCGGTCTGCTGCTACGGTCGCAGGTTCGAATCCAGCCTCGGGCATGGATACACGTGTGTGATGTCCTTAGGTTACTTCGGTTTAAGTAGTTCTACGTTCTAGGGGACTGATGACCTCAGGTGTTAAATCCCATAGTGCTTAGAGTCATTTAAACCATGTTTAATTTTCTTGTTTGGTTTTCACAGCTGTCAAGGCCTATCCAACAGGCATACACTATGTGATCAAAAGTATCCGGATACCCCCAAAAACATACGTTTTTCATATTTGGTGCATTCTGCTGTCACCTACTGCCAGATACTCCACATCAGCGACCTCAATAGTCAGATATCGTGAGAGAGCAGAATGGGGCGCTCCGCAGAACTCACGGACTTCAGAAGTGGACGGTCATTGGGTGTCACTTGTGTCATATGTCTGTACGCGAGATTTCCACACTTCTAAACATCCCTAGGTCCACTTTTTCTGATGTGATAGTGAAGTGGAAACGTGAATCGACACGTACAGCACAAAAGCGCACAGGCCGACCTCGTTTGTTGACTGACAAAGACCGCCGACAGTTGAAAAAAAATGGTTCAAATGGCTCTGAGCACTATGGGACTCAACTGCTGTGGTCATCAGTCCCCTAGAACTTAGAACTACTTAAACCTAACTAACCTAAGGACATCACACACATCCATGCCCGAGGCAGGATTCGAACCTGCGACCGTAGCAGTCGCACGGTTCCGGACTGCGCGCCTAGAACCGCGAGACCACCGCGGCCGGCCCGACAGTTGAAGAGGGTCGTAATGTGCAATAGGCAGACATCTATCCAGACCATAACACAGGAATTCCAAAATGCATCTGGATCCACTGCAAGTACAATGGCATGTAGGCGAGACGTGAGAAAACTTGGATTTCATTGTCGAGCGGTTGCTCTTAAGCCACGCATCACACCTGTAAATGCCAAACGATGACTCGCTTGGTGTAAGGAGCGTAAACGTTGGACGATTAAACAGTGGCAAAAAGTTGTGTGGATTGACGAATCGCGGTACACAATGTAGCGATCCGATGGCAGGGTGTGGGTACGGCGAATGCCCAATGAACGTTATCTGCCAGCGTGTGTAGTCCCGACAGTAAAATGCAGTGGTGTTGTGGTGTGGTTGTGGTTGTCATGGAGGGGGCCTGCATCCCTTATTGTTTGCGTGGCGTTATCACAACACAGGCCTACATTGATGTTTGAATCACCTTCTTGCTTCCCACTGTTGAAGAGCAATTCAGGGATGGCGATTGCATCTTTCAACACGATCGAGCACCTGTTCATAATGCACGGCCTTTGGCGGAGTGGTTGCACGACAATATCATCCCTGTAATGGACTGGCTTGCACACAGTCCTGACCTGAATCGTACAGAACACCTCTGGGATGTTTTGGAGCGCCGACATCGTACCAGGCCTCACCGACCGACATCCATACCTCTCCTTAGTGCTGCACTCCGCGAAGAATGGGCTGCCATTCCCCAAGAAAACTTCCAGCATCTGATTGAACGTATGCTTGCGAGAGTGGAAGCTGTCATCAGGGCTAAGTGTGGGCCAACACCATACTGAATTCCAGAATTACCGATGGAGGACGCCACGAACTTGTAAATCATTTTCAGGCAGGTGCCCGGATACTTTTGATCATATAGAGTATGATTATTATTTCGTAGTTCTGTAGCGGATGCCCTATATGTCCGGCTAAATACACTCCTGGAAATTGAAATAAGAACACCGTGAATTCATTGTCCCAGGAAGGGGAAACTTTATTGACACATTCCTGGGGTCAGATACATCACATGATCACACTGACAGAACCACAGGCACATAGACACAGGCAACAGAGCATGCACAATGTCGGCACTAGTACAGTGTATATCCACCTTTCGCAGCAATGCAGGCTGCTATTCTCCCGTGGAGACGATCGTAGAGATGCTGGATGTAGTCCTGTGGAACGGCTTGCCATGCCATTTCCACCTGGCGCCTCAGTTGGACCAGCGTTCGTGCTGGACGTGCAGACCGCGTGAGACGATGCTTCATCCAGTCCCAAACATGTTCAATGGGGACAGATCCGGAGATCTTGCTGGCCAGGGTAGTTGACTTACACCTTCTAGAGCACGTTGGGTGGCACGGGATACATGCGGACGTGCATTGTCCTGTTGGAACAGCAAGTTCCCTTGCCGGTCTAGGAATGGTAGAACGATGGGTTCGATGACGGTTTGGATGTACCGTGCACTATTCAGTGTCCCCTCGACGATCACCAGTGGTGTACGGCCAGTGTAGGAGATCGCTCCCCACACCATGATGCCGGGTGTTGGCCCTGTGTGCCTCGGTTGTATGCAGTCCTGATTGTGGCGCTCACCTGCACGGCGCCAAACACGCATACGACCATCATTGGCACCAAGGCAGAAGCGACTCTCATCGCTGAAGACGACACGTCTCCATTCGTCCCTCCATTCACGCCTGTCGCGACACCACTGGAGGCGGGCTGCACGATGTTGGGGCGTGAGCGGAAGACGGCCTAACGGTGTGCGGGACCGTAGCCCAGCTTCATGGAGACGGTTGCGAATGGTCCTCGCCGATACCCCAGGAGCAACAGTGTCCCTAATTTGCTGGGAAGTGGCGGTGCGGTCCCCTATGGCACTGCGTAGGATCCTACGGTCTTGGCGTGCATCCGTGCGTCGCTGCGGTCCGGTCCCAGGTCGACGGGCACGTGCACCTTCCGCCGACCACTGGCGATAACATCGATGTACTGTGGAGACCTCACGCCCCACGTGTTGAGCAATTCGGCGGTACGTCCACCCGGCCTCCCGCATGCCCACTATACGCCCTCGCTCAAAGTCCGTCAACTGCACATACGGTTCACGTCCACGCTGTCGCGGCATGCTACCAGTGTTAAAGACTGCGATGGAGCTCCGTATGCCACGGCAAACTGGCTGACACTGACGGCGGCGGTGCACAAATGCTGCGCAGCTAGCGCCATTCGACGGCCAACACCGCGGTTCCTGGTGTGTCCGCTGTGCCGTGCGTGTGATCATTGCTTGTACAGCCCTCTCGCAGTGTCCGGAGCAAGTATGGTGGGTCTGACACACCGGTGTCAATGTGTTCTTTTTTCCATTTCCAGGAGTGTATGTTTATTTTAAAAAAGGAAAAGCTTAATTTTTTGATGATCCTTGTATATAAACTACTTTTACAGTTATATATGTATTGACGATGTCTTATAAATCAGAGTTGTTCACAGAGAAATAAATCTATTTAAATTTGAAATGCTAAGAAGTGCTCCCAGAGTTGTTTGGACACTTACCAGTGATAATGACAGCAATGAATCCCGAATAAGATGCAGATCTAGTTACGACCTTGTCGTTCCTTTGTTTATCTCTTATCACTCCGCCCTTGAAGTGAGCCCGCAGTGTAGCATGGCTTATCGCTACTTAACAGTGAGCTTGCAGATTGTCTGTAGAATGGAGTCGCATTATCACTAATTTGCACGCTATCATCTGCTTCAAAACCACTCTCATTATTTAGCACTAGCAGGTACTAAATCGTATTACTTTACTAAAGTGCTTCTTATTACTTTTAATGTTGCGATCTCCCGCGAAACATAAAGCGGAGACAGCTATGCAGTGTTAGACGCAAGGAAACAACATAAAATTAGCAGTATTTGACAAACTGACGTTCTCCCTGTACGTCAGAGTAAGGAAAAGCTGTATTTAACAAAGACCTGGTACAGCTTAACGTGCAGAAGGCTGACTTACGAACCAGGGAGGTGACATATACCAAGACAGGAACAGTACGGTACGTTATGGCATTTGGCTGATGTATCGGCCAGCCTGCTGGTATTTAAAGTTTTCCTCGTTCCTATAGGCTAAAACTGGACTGGTTTCAAATCTCTACATAGTAAAATAAGATACACAAACAGTTAACATATGATGACTAATAGAGCTTGGTGCACGCTGAAGCGTATCAGGGGGGAAGGGGAGGGCGGGAGGGAGGATGGTATATTCACATTATTACGGTATTCGATAACACTACCTATCAAACCTCTTGATACTAACCCCTTTACTGAATTATGCGATACATGTGATCACATATAAGTAATTATTCTCTTTACCATGTGTTGCAACTAATAAAAGTAAGTTTTTCCTTCGATCTGTAGTACACGACGTATATTTAACGTTAGTAATAAAGAGTCATCCTCACGTGTATTTTGAAATAAAGGGAGTAATTAAAGAGCAGGACTATCTGTTAAATACGTTCTGTACAGTTGTATCGTCCAAAAATTGTCGAAATTTTATTAAAGAAGTTTCACATTAAACTTCATTACTCAGTATTTAGTTATGAGTTTTCTGATCGTAAAAGTTTAATTAGTTTTATTAAAACTTTTTATTTAAAGAAATACGATAAAATTTGATGCTTACAAAATATGTACCGCCTAAAATTTCTACACAGGCGAACGTTGTTTGGATTAGCCTTGCCATACCTCAGTAGAAACCTCCTCTTCTTCATCTTTGAAAAACAAATTTTCCATTTCCAACAATAAGTTGCTTACTGTTAAGAAAAGCCTTCGCATTCTAGAACGTTCTTTCATGAAAGTGAATAAGATTTGAATAACTAATAGTATATTCTTGTAACTATAATTCTCAAGTTTCTAAAAATGTATACCTCTGTAAAAATTAATGTGCACAATGTAGAGTTATTGTAATTAAAATAGTTCCTGTTTGGTGATAATTCTTTCTGGAAATCCGAGCCAATAAATGTGGGAGTTACACACCAGTTCTGCGTGTTTAGCTTTTGACCTGTAAAGATACTATTCCAGTCAATCTACTACAAAGATACTGTGCCATTCGTCTGGAGACTTCTGTAGACTATGACAAGTGAGCATGAGCTACGCTAGTTTTCCTAGTAGCTTCAGTCAGTTAACGGCGTTACCTGTGTGTTGCATGTGTTTCATACTTATGGGGCGATTCCTCATTTCAATCGCTTTGGTTGCATATGATATCAGTGTCCTATTAGATTCCCCTAGAAAGTGAAAGCGGCGAACAGTCCACAACAGTAGGGACAAATAAAGGGTCGCGTAAGCTAAAGAACATTTCTGTTCTCCACAGTTGCAAAACTGAAACTGACAATGTTTTATTAGAAAATTTTTGATTTGTAGCGTGAAACAGATTGATGTTGTAAAAATGAAAATAGTACACATTTATAACATAGCACTAAAAAAGCAATTTTCTAAAAAAAATATAAAACTAAAAAAGGATGCAAAACAAACACATGTCAGGCATCGCTTAAACACTTTATCGAACTTAAACAAAAACATGTTCTGTTATTCATAAACAACTTTCGCACTTGTCAGTAACAACAGAAAACTCTTGTATTTGGTCGTAATGAAGAACGTTCTATTGAGTACAAGAAGCAACGTTAATAATATACATAACATAAAGTTTGTGCATGTACACTGTACTTGCATCAATACCCGCCAGGGTAGCCGAGAGCGGTAACGCGCTGCTTCCTGGACTCAGGTAGGCCCGCCAGCCCCTGATCGAATCCGGCCAGCCGATTAACGACGAGGGCTGGTGTGCCGGTCAGCCAGGATGTGGTTTTTCGGCGGTTTTCCACATCCCACTAGGTGAATACCGGGATAGTTCCCACGTCCCGCCTCAGTTACATGACTTGCTGACATTTGCAACACATTCGCAATATTTCATGATTTACACTAGACGCAGACGGCTGAGGTACATTAATTCAATCCCGGGGGGTATGGGGTAGTGGCAGGAAGTGTATCTGTCCACCCCTTAGAATTAATCATGCCAAATCCGTACTTGATCCTGCGCTTGATGCAGGACAAAGGCAGAAGCAAATGCAAACTGTACTTGCATCAAAAGAAATTTTTATTACTTATAAAATAATATTTATCTTTTTTAAAGATATAGAATGCATAATGGACTAACACTGTACGATTTGCGGTTCTAAATATAAGCAAAAAAGAAGGAGGGGAGTGGGAGAGAGACAGAGAGAGAGACAGAGAGAGAGGGAAAGAGAGAGAGGTAGATAGACGTCGTCGGCTCCCGGTTTCTCTCACATACATTCGTTTAATTTCTTTCCCTACCAATCTTACCAACCAATGCTACTGGGACCGGGCGAAGTGGCGTAGTGGTTAGCAAATGGTTCAAATGGCTCTGAGCACTATGGGACTTAACTGCTGTGGTCATCAGTCCCCTAGAACTTAGAACTACTTAAACCTAACTAACCTAAGGACATCACACACATCCATTCCCGAGGCAGGATTCGAACCTGCGACCGTAGCGGTCACGCGGTTCCAGACTGAAGCGCCTAGAACCGCACGGCCACCACGGCCGGCAGTGGTTAGCACACTTGACCCGCATTTGGGAGGACGACGGTTCAAACCCAGGTCCTGCCATTCCGATTTAGGTTTTGTTTGATTTCCATAAATCGCCAAATCGCTTCAAATGCTGGGATGGTTCCTTTTAAAGGGCATGGCCGAACTCCTTCCCCATCCTTCCCTAATCTGATGAGGCCGATGACCTTGGTATTTGGTCCCATTCCCCAAATCAAACAAACATACAATACTACCGGTAATCCTACAATTTACTGCGTCATTTATGTATTGTACCAAAACGACCGAACCGTAGTTTTGGTGGAACGATACTCTGCACACACCAGTTCCGTCCCTTAGGTTAACTGTGGTGACAGGAAGTGCCTTCAGCCACAAAGTTAGATAAAAATGCACATTTGCCTCAAACGAATGTTGGCTTGGACACCACTGTGGTTTACCAGCCTCGGACCGAATGGATGTGATATGCCTTCACGATACTCGGAGCTTGGACATGACCTACTCAGCAACTTATAGAGGCTCTTCGCATTCTGAGGAGAAAGTTGGTGACTGAAATTTCAGAAGATGTCATGCTTTTGTTTTCATGACTGCCGTCCCAATTCGTGTATCTTATCCGTGGCACTCCTTCTCCTGTTTCGCGATGATACAAAACGACATACCCTTCTTTGAAGTGTTTCGATGTCCTCGGTCAACCCTATCCGATGCGAATCCCGCACCGCACAGCAAAAGTCCAGAAGAGGACAGACATGCGTAGTGTAAGCAGCCTCTGTAGTAGAAGTGTTGAATTTTATAAGAGTTCTTCCAATGAATCGCAGTCTTTGCTTTGCTTCCCCATAACATTATCTATGTGATCGTTTCAATATAAGTTATTTATAGTTGTAATATCTAAGTATTTAGTTGAATTTATAGTCTTTAGATTTGGTTGATTTATCGTGTAACCGAAAGATAGCGGACTCCTCTTAGTACTTACTTGTATGACTTCAGCCGCCCGCTGTGGCCGTGCGGTTCTAGGAGCTGCAGTCCGGAACCGCGGGACTGCTACGGTCGGAGGTTCGAATCCTGCCTCGGGCATGGATGAGTGTGATGTCCTTAGGCTAATTAGGTTTAAGTAGTTCTAAGTTCTAGGGGACTGATGACCTAAGATGTTAAGTCCCATAGTGCTCAGAGCCATTTTTTTTGGATGACTTCAAAAAATCCATTATTTAGAGTCACTGGCCACTTTTTTTACCATACAGATATCTTCTTTATATCATTTTGCAAACGGCTTGGATCATCTGTTGTCTTTCTAAGACGGCCAGTGACAGAATCCTCTGTAATCAATCTAACAGAGCTGCCATGGCTGTCTCCTAAATCGTCTATGCAGATAGGGAACAGCAGAGGGCTTGTTACACTTTCTTGGGGAATCCAAGATATTACTTCTGTTTTACGGGATGACTTTCCGTCAGTTATTACGAATTCCTTTTAACTCTCTTTCCTGAAGTATTCATGTCCGTACGGCGCTGCTGTATCAGTTGTGTGCACGTCCGAAAATCAGGAGGTCTGGGCAGGAACTGCTGTGTATTCCACGATATCACCCTTATGCCGTGCAATATATTGCTTAATATACAGGGTGAGTCACTAACTATTGCCACCAAGAATATCTCCGAAAGTATGACAGGAGCTGAGAAGTTTGTGGGACAAATGTAGCATGGGACAACGGGGGCCATAATATGACGTTGGTTTTTTGATAGCGGCTATCAGGACGAATCCAATGATGTGTAAGAGTAAGGTCTTTGAAGACCAATGAAGGTCACAAAGGTGCCATTAACGTCCATTTACAGAAGATGTTCGAAGTATCATGATGCTTAGTATCAATGCAGTGCTGCAATCTTCTTATCATGGACTGAGTGATTTTCCTTGTCATATCGGCATTTATCGAAGCATATGCGCTGACAATTCTCTCTCGCATATCTGCAGGTGTAGTTGGAACGTCTTTATAAACAATGTCCTTTACGAATACCCATAAGAAAAAGTCCAAAGACGTCAAGTCTGGCGAACGAGCCGGCCACGACACATCTCCTCCCCGTCCAATCCAACGATTTGGGAATTGTTTCTGCAACTCATTTCTAGCCATCAGCAAAAAATGTGCCTGGCACCGTCGTGTTGATACCACATTCTGTTCCTTGTTCCTAAAGGTATTTCTTCCAGTAACAGACCTAATGTTTCTTGAAGGATTTTGGTGTACTTCCTACCAATGAGATTATCTTCGATGAAATAGAGGCCTGTAATTCTGTCCTCCAGAGTCCCACACCATAAATTCACCGACCACGGTTTTTGGAGTGCAACTTCCCGGAGCCACCATGGATTTTCAGTTGCTCAGTAATGCATGTCATGCAAATTAACATTTCCATGCTTCGCAAATGTAGCCTCGTCAGTAAAGAAAATCAAATTAATAAATCTGTCATCCCTCTGAATCTGAAGTTGAGCCCATTGACAGAATTCAATGCGACACCGGCCGCTGTGGTCGAGTGGTTCTAGGCGATTCAGTCCGGAACCGCGCTGCTTCTGCGGTCGCAGGTTCGTATCCTGCCTCGGGCATGGATATGTGTGATGTCCTTAGGTTAGTTAGGTTTAAGTAGTTCTAAGTTTAGGAGACTGATGACGTCAGATGTTAGGTCCCATAGTGCTTAGAGCCATTTGAACCATTTCTATGCGACGCATACAATCCGTACCAGTTAATTCTTGCTGGAGACTGATACGGTAAGGATGATATTTATGGCGATGCAGAAAACGAACAACAGTATTCTGGCTCATGCCAGATTCCCTTGCGATTTGACGCGAGCCAACAAGAGGATCACGAACCACAGTGGCAAGAGTACCAATTTCCGTTTCCTCGTTAGCAACTTTCCTTCGGCGGATATGTTTCCGATGCGTTAAATATCCAGTTGCTCTCAATTTACCATACACATATTTAAATGTACAACGTGTTGGGTGAGTACGTAGAGGATATCTTTCAGCGTGTAAGTCTCTAACTCTCATTCTCCGTAAATGAACACCGTATCGACTTGCTCTTCATTTAGCAATCGCGAAAGCGTTACAGAGATAATAGATAAGCTCCAGTGGAAGACTCTGTAAGAGAGACGCTCAGTAGCTCGGTACGGGATTTTGTTGAAGTTTCGAGAACATACCTTCACCGAGGAGTCAAGCAGTATATTGCTCCCTCCTACGTATATCTTGCGAAGAGACCATGAGGATAAAATCAGAGAGATTAGAGCCCACACAGAGGCATACCGACAATCTTTCTTTCCACAAACGATAGGAGACTGGAATAGAAGGGAGAACCAATTGAGGTACTCAACCCTCCGCCACACACCGTCGGGTAGCTTGCGGAGTATGGATGTAGATGTAGATTCACTTTCCCTTGAGTTGACGATACTAGTCTTACAGTTCCTATTTGTGTTGTACTGTGAAACCGTCGAATGGTGTTTACATGTCAATTGCACGTTAGATGGATACGCCGTATTGGGCGAATATTTACTATTTGCAAAAAAAATGGTTCAATGGCTCTGAGCACTATGGGTTCAAAATGGTTCAAATGGCTCTGAGCACTAAGGGACTTAACATCGATGGTCATCAGTCCCCTAGAACTTAGAACTACTTAAACCTAACTAACCTAAGGACAGCACACAACACCCAGCCATCACGAGGCAGAGAAAATCCCTGAGCACTATGGGACTTAACATCTATGGTCATCAGTCCCCTAGAACTCAGAGCTACTTAAACCTAACTAACCTAAGGATAGCACACAACACCCAGTCATCACGAGGCAGAGAAATACTATTTGCAGATATAGGAGAGAGAACTATCAGAGCATGTGGTTCGATAAGTTTCGCATTGATGCGAAATACCACTAAACCTATGATAAGAAGATTGCAGCACTGCATTGATACTAATGTTCAGGCCGGCCGGAACAGCCGAGCAGTTCTAGGCGCTACAGTCTGGAACCGCGTGACCGTTGCGGTCGCAGGTTCGAATCCTGCCTCGCGCATGGATGTGTGTGACGTGCTCAGGTTAGTTGGGTTTAAGTAGTTCTAAGTTCTAGGGGACAGATGACCTCAGAAATTAAGTCCCATAGTGCTCAGAGGCATTTGAACCATTTGATACTAATGGTCATCACTTCGAACAACTGTAAATGGACGTTCATGCCACCTTTCTGACCTTCGTTGACCTGCAAAGACCTTACTGTTACACATCATTGGATTTGTCTCGATAGCCGCTATCAGACAGTAAGTACCAAACTGTAGCATCCCATTTAAAAAACAAAGTTGACCTTCACATCTCTGAAGCGACCGCACCTAACAACAAAAAACGAATGTCATATTATGGCCCCCTTTGTCCCATGCAACATTTGTCCAGCAAAATTTTTGGCTACTATCATAATTTCGAAGTTATTCTAGGTGGCAACAGTTAGTGACTCACCCTGTATTAAGAGGGCGTCAATGTTTTTAAAGCTCTGCAGTATCCTTCAGTACACTGCGCAAGCCGTCGCTACCGCTCTCCAACGGTCAATATTATTGCATAATAGTATCGCTCAATAAATATTGAGCGTGTGAGGACTCCTTAATAGTTCCTTGGGGTACTCCCGAAATAGCCTTTAAACCTGTCGGAGCTACGCGCACTACATTACATTTCTTTATGTTCAGGGCCGACTGCCATTCGGTGTATCAATTGTGGACCCTTCACAGGTCTTCCCGAGCCTGGCACAGGAGAAGAATTCGCGGGGTATCGCATCAACCTAGAGAAGTGTGAAACAAAACACAGCTTTTGCGGTACACCGGTACACTCACCGAAAACAACGGAAGATGGTGACGACAGAGCGCCTGCAGTGTTGGTGACGTGCGACACGAAGCGGCGACAGCGCCGAACTGCACGCCGTCCGTGGCAGACGACCGCTAACTGGCGAAACGCCGGCAGCCTTTAAGTGCCCCGAGCATGCACCGCCTGTTTAGCGATAAGCCGCTAGCAGGCCTGCGGCGATACGTCCGCCTGGCACCGTGCGTCCACACGTCGAAGCGCTGACAAGGCGGAGGGAGTCGCATCCTTCGCCAGCACTTTTCTGTGTGAGGCGTTCTGCCGAAAGGCAGGTCCTGCAGTACTGAGGTCAGCAACACGTTCCACGCTGCCCCTCCTTAGCGCCGTCTACATTAATAAACGGCCAAAGTAACCAAAGACGAGTTGCAGGTTGCGTATCCGACAGCTTCACGGGGCAACAAAAAATTTGATATTCTGTTCCTCATATAATTATTGGGCGAATTTAAAAATTTAAAGGGCTATTATAATGTGCAGGTTAAGAGGTGTTATTTTCCATTAAAGTGTTAATGTTACTGTAAAAGTAAGATGATAGGTAAATCCTAGAATTAACTGCTGAAACCTAAGACTTACCATCACAGTGTGATAAAAGTCCGAAATTTCTTATTATATTCATAGATTTCGAACTTTTCCCAAGAGACGTTCGTAAATCTTTGGATGTACCCATACCAACTGGTAAAACAGCAATCATTAAAAAAAATCAGCTTAGGAATTTACTGAAATACACTATTGGCCATTAAAATTGCTACACCAGAAAGATGACGTACTACAGACGCGAAATTTAACCGACAGGTCAAATGTCTCTGAGCACTATGGGACTTAACTTCTCAGGTCATCAGTGCCCTACAACTTAAACCTACCTAACCTAAGGAGATCACACACATCCATGCCCGAGGCAGGATTCGAACCTGCGACCTAGCGTTCGCGCGGTTGCAGACTGTAGCGCGTAGAACCGCTCGGCCACCTCGGCCGGCGTTAACCGACAGGAAGAAGATGCTGTGATTTGCAAATGATTAGCTTTTCAGAGCATTAACACAAGCTTGGCGACACCTTCAACGTGCTGACATGAGGAAAGTTTCCAACCGATTTCTCATACACAAACACCATTTGATCGACGTTGCCTGGTGAAAAGTCGTTGCGATGCCTCGTGTATGGAGGAGAAATGCGTACCATCACGTTTCCGACTTTGATAAAGGTCGGATTGTAGCCTATCGCGACTATGCTGCTCGCGTTGGTGGAGATTCAATTACTTTTAGCAGAATATGGAATCGGAGGGGTTCAAGAGGGTAATACAGAACGCCGTGCTGGATCCCAACGGCCTCGTATCACTAGCAGTCGAGATGACAGGCATCTTATCCGCAGGCTGTAATGGATCGTGCAGCCACGTGTCGATCCCCGAGTCCACAAATGGGGACGTTTGCAAGACAACAACCATCTGCACGAACAGTTCAACGACGTTTACAGCAACATGGACTATCACCTCGGAGACCATGGCTGCGGTTACCCTTGATGTTGCATCACAGACAGGAGCGCCTGCGATGGTGTACTCAACGACGAACCTGGGTGCACGAATGGCAAAACGTCATTTTTTCGGGTGAATTCAGGTTCTGTTTACAGCATCATGATGGTCGCATCCGTGTTTGGCGACATCGCGGTGATCGCACATTGGAAGCGTGTATTCGTCATCGCCATACTGGCGTATCACCCGGCATGATGGTATGGGGTGCCATTGGTTACACGTCTCGGTCACCTCTTGTTCGCATTGACGGCACTTTGAACAGTGGACGTTACATTTCAGATGTGTTACGACCCGTGGCTCTACCCTTCATTCCATCCCTGCGAAACCCTACATTTCAGTAGGATAATGCACGACCGCATGTTGCAGGTCCTGTACGGGCCTTTCTGGCCACAGAAAATGTTCGACTGCTGACCTGGCCAGCACGTTCTCCTGACCTCTCATCAATTGAAAACGTCTGGTCAATGGAGGCCGAGCAACTGGCTAGTCACAATACGCCAGTCACTACTCTTGATGAACTGTGGTATCACGTTGATGCTGCAAGGGCAGCTGTACCTGTACACGCCATCCAAGCTCTGTTTGACTCAATGCCCAGGCGTATCAAGGCCGTTATTACGGCCAGAGGTGGTTGTTCTGGGTACTGATTTCTCAGGATCTATGCACCCAGATTTCGTGAAAATGCAATCACATATCAGTTCTAGTATAATATTTTTGTCCAATGAATACCCGTTTATCATCTTCATTTCTTCTTGGTGTAGCAATTTTAATGGCCAGTAGTGATCCTTAGTAAACGGCCAAAGTAACCAGAACCGAGTTGCAGCTTGCGTATCCGACAGCTTCAAGGGGCAAGAAAAAATTTTATATTCAGTATCTCATATAATTATTGGCCGAATTTAAAAATTTAAAAGGCTATCATAATGTTCTCGTTAAGTGGCGTAATCTTCCATTAAAGTGTTAATGTTACGGTAAAAGTAAGATGATTGGTGAATCCTAGAATTAACTGCTGAAACCTAAGACTTACCAACACGGTGTGGTAAAAGTCCGAAATTTCTTATTATATTCATAGATTTCGAACTTTTCCCAAGAGATGTTGGTAAATCTTTGGATGTATCCATACCAACAGTACTCAGTTAAAAAATCCGCTTAGGAATTTATTGAAATAGTTTCTATTTACTGTAAATTTACGTATTTTAAACATTCTTGTATTCCAATGTGATTATAATGAGCAAAATTCCATATTAGTGAAAAATGTTGTAAAAAATGTTACCTTATGAACGTTAATTTTTCTTAAAACAAGGCTGACCATTGTGGTATTTCGAATTACATGATATGGAAGACGATTTATACAAACATTTCTTAGTTGAACACCTTTTTAAGCAAGTGCCCTTTTTGAACCCTTGTCCTCCAACAAAAGGTTGTTAGGCAGCCACTTCCCATAGACTAACATCTTCTCTTGCTACTTCTTCGACGTTGATAAAATTATCCTTGCACAATTTAAATTGGTTCCTAGTGCACAATGACTTGAGTTTACCAGCTCTGGTACCAAGCTGATAAAATTCGTCATCCTAAATATTTATCACTACTGCTATTACAGATTTTGCACCAATTTTTACCCCTGTCTACATCCGGTACTTTAATTCTCACATTCCGTCGGACTGAAGGTTTTGGAATTTTGTTACACGAGGCTGCTTTCATTTTCTTCGCCTGCAATTGAAGACCTTCTTTGGCAGCTTTTCTGATCCGTTTCACTTCATTAACACTGTTGGAAGTTGTCAGCGCCTCGTCACAACCATCAGCTGGTGCTGGTGCCTCGTTGTTAACTGTTGTCAAATCCTGTGTCTCTGGTGCTTTTTCACCTGCTGCAGCCGCACTTTCTACCTCTGTTCCTTCTGTTCCAGTAATTGATTCACTGTCATCAATTCCTTGGCCGTCATTTTGAGTTTCCTGTGAGTCATTGGAGGTGGTGTTTAACATTGTTCCCAAGTCTTCTTCAATGTTTATATTTTTTATTAAATCATGTGGAACAACTGAGGTCGCAATGCCCATTTTCACTGGAACCCCAGATATGTCTTCATATGGTGAACATCCGACCGCTTCATGATAAGCCCTATTTTTCTTTGCTTGCACAAACCTTTTCCCTTCAGACCATTTTGATGTTTCATTTGTTTCCATCCAAGATGGTAACATATTTTCGATGTCTTGATTTGCTCTTTCGACTGATCCCTGAGACTGACTGTGGCTCGGCTTCCCGTGGACTGTCTTTATATCACTCCACAACCCACATAACCTTTGAATGACTTGGTTACAAAACTCTCTATCATTATCAGAATGAAGGATACTTGGGGCAACAAAGGTGATAAAAATTTCCAAAAGATTACTTGCTATTTCATCAGCTCTTTTAGAAGTTAGTGCGTGGAGGATAATAAATTTTGTCAAATGATCTTGGTATACAATTATGAACATCGACTTATTGTCTTGGTTTGCCTGCATGTCGATTAAGTCAGTTTGGCATCGCGAATTCATTTCACTGTGTATGGCAGGTTTCACTACAACACCCCTTTTCAGTGTTTTTTGCTTTTTATGACATGGTTCACATAATCTCAAATAAGTAACGATTGACTGAACGGTCACATTCTTGTACTTACGATTCAGTTCCACAATAATCCGTGTTCGACCGCCATTGTCTATAGCAAATGGGTCTCTTGCAGTACGTTAAAAAGATCATCAAAACGAACGTAATAACGAATTTCTTCTTTTCCAGTAGACGCTGGTGCTATGAGTTTCCCTTCACCTCCGATGTTGAGAACATCATATAGCTTCAAACGTCTGCAGTGAACAGATTTTTTATTGGAAACGATTTTTGCATTTTTCACTTCACTTTACAGAATATTATATTGCTCAGCACCTGCATAAAAATTATTGTCCTTCTTCTTATTGACTTAAAAGTTCGTAAAAACTGTTACGCATAACATCACTCATTCTGATGCAAAGCTGCAGAAGAAACACCACTAGAACGAGTCGCAAAGATGACTGTACGAACGATGCTCGAATGCTCGACACTGAGTGAAACTACGCAGCGATGAGCTGACTGAGAACTCATAACTCATAATTGGCAACAAAGAAACTTATATGAACACAAAATTAAAGCTGTAGACTTGTCAAACTTTTTATGGCTACAATTTGACCACAACCTAAACTGGAAAATTAGACTTAATGAAACGCCAGAGTTCAGCTACATTTGCAGTACGCACGATAGCAGAAATAGGTGATTTAAAAATGAAGAAGTTAGTTTATTCAGCCTACTTCCATTCACTAATGAGTTATGGAATCATCTTTTGGGGAAACTCCTCCCACAAAGAGAACATTTTCAAAATTCAGAAACGAGTCATTAGAAATATATCTGCTGTCAGTCCTAGATTATCACGCAGAGACGTCTTTGAGAAACTTGGTATTCTAATTACTATTTTTCAGTACATATACTCATTGATGTCTTTTGTCGTTTCCAACATGTATCTTTTTACAGAAGCTAGTGCAAAACATGGTTATAATACCAGAACCATAAACAATTTGTGTAAGGACTATAAAAGTTTAACATTAGTAGAAAAAGGAGTCAAATACATGGGTAGTCATATATTCAATAACTTACCAGAGCATATCAAAGGTCTTGTAAGTGATAAAGATCTGTTTCAGAGTGAATTGAAGAACTTCCTGTTGGCCAACTCCTTCCACTCCATCGATAAATATATTCACAAGGATTAGAGCTCATAACTCTACCTGCATTTGAATTGTATAATATCCATGTATCTGAGTTAAAAAAAAAAAAAAAAAAAAAAAAAAAAAAAAACTTCACTCTTTCCACATCCCAGAGACTCCTCGCCAAGGGATCCATGGAAAACGATAAATTAATGTAAAAAAAACTGTGAACTGACTAATCACATGTACGAAGTTATATTGATATCCGATCATGTCTTTTGGGTGCTTCAGTGTTTCTTTTCTTTTTTTTTTTGTCAAGCACTGTATCATTTCTTTTTATGTCTTGTTCTAAAAATGCATCTGAGACAAAAAAGGCCAGTTGTTGTAATTGACTGTATCGGCGGTGGGAAGAACATCTGCTTGTGTAATTACAATAACATAATTGCCAAAGCATGGAGTGCACCGCTACTGAAAGAACAAAGTCGAACGACGAATTTCTGATGATGTGGTATCTGTGTTGATTTGCATATTCTTCAGTTCTCTGAATTTCGTAAACTTTCCTTCTATGTTATCTGTGGAGAAGCAAGCATGAAATTCCCCGCCACGCTGGACAGGGAATTACCCGGTATCTGTTTATGTCTGTGCGCAAACTTGTAGCCTTGAGTAGACTGAAGCACCCAAAAGACATGATCGGATATCAATATAACTTCGTACATGTGATTAGTCAGTTCACAGTTGTTATCAATGGAGAGACGTCTACAGGCGTTAAAGTAACCTCTGGCGTGCCACAGGGGAGTGTTATGGGACCATTGCTTTTCACAATATATATAAATGACCTAGTAGATAGTGTCGGAAGTTCCATGCGGCTTTTCGCGGATGATGCTGTAGTATACAGAGAAGTTGCAGCATTAGAAAATTGTAGCGAAATGCAGGAAGATCTGCAGCGGATAGGCACTTGGTGCAGGGAGTGGCAACTGACCCTTAACATAGACAAATGTAATGTATTGCGAATACGTAGAAAGAAGGATCCTTTATTGTATGATTATATGATAGCGGAACAAACACTGGTAGCAGTTACTTCTGTAAAATATCTGGGAGTATGCGTGCGGAACGATTTGAAGTGGAATGATCATATAAAATTAATTGTTGGTAAGGCGGGTACCAGGTTGAGATTCATTGGGAGAGTGCTTAGAAAATGTAGTCCATCAACAAAGGAGGTGGCTTACAAAACACTCGTTCGACCTATACTTGAGTATTGCTCATCAGTGTGGGATCCGTACCAGATCGGTCTGACGGAGGAGATAGAGAAGATCCAAAGAAGAGCGGCGCGTTTCGTCACAGGGTTATTTGGTAACCGTGATAGCGTTACGGAGATGTTTAATAAACTCAAGGGGCAGACTCTGCAAGAGAGGCGCTCTGCATCGCGGTGTAGATTGCTCGCCAGGTTTCGAGAGGGTGCGTTTCTGGATGAGGTATCGAATATATTGCTTCCCCCTACTTATACCTCCCGAGGAGATCACGAATGTAAAATTAGAGAGATTAGAGCGCGCACGGAGGCTTTCAGACAGTCGTTCTTCCCGCGAACCATACGCGACTGGAACAGGAAAGGGAGGTAATGACAGTGGCACGTAAAGTGCCCTCCGCCACACACCGTTGGGTGGCTTGCGGAGTATCAATGTAGATGTAGATGTAGAACTGTGATACTGTACTTCGTCACTAAATTATTGCCACGTAACCGGTATAGTCTTGAATATCTTTGTGGAGAGAATATTCAAAATGTAAAAAAATGTAAATGTCGTGTGACTAGGGCCTCCCTTTCGGTAGACCGTTCGCCGGGTGCAAGTCTTTCGATCTGACGCCACTTCGGTGACTTGCGCGTCAATGGGAATGAAATGATGGTGATTAGGACAACACAACACCCAGTCCCTGAGCGGAGAAAATCTCCGACCCAGCCGGGAAACGAACCCGGGCCCTTACGGTTGATATTCTGTCGCGCTGACCACTCAGCTACAGGGAGCGGACATTCAAAATGTATTCTGCAAGGATGAAAATGGAAAGATGAGTTCCATTTGGTCCGGGTCAACAGCGGCGATGAATTGTTTAAATGACTGAAAGCCGCTTGAAACTGTCATCTGTTATTTATTCGTTGTATGACTGAACAATTTCGGATCTAGACCATAATCAAGTATCCTATAAAACTTAAGTGTATTATCAATCAGCAAAGATTAAACATAATAACAAGTCACATCTGTACTAGGGTTAATACAACTTAATACGCAAAACATTCCTCAGTGGTACACTACGCCATACAAGTCTCCGCGCCAGTTTACATTTAAATAGCGACCATCGACATTGTAGGGATGCCGTTACCTCGCTACAATCATCAAATAATAGATTGATAATCTGGTTTAAGATGATTTGGTTGCTTGAATGTTTGCTAATGCAGGCTGTAAGTGAGTAGTGATTACCTGTGTGTGTTATCGTAAATGCAAATCTGAGGATGTGAATCGACAACCTAAATGTGCTACTGAGCTCAAAGCCACATCATTGACATGAAATTGAAAAGAATCTCCCGTGTCTGAAAACTGATTTCATTCATAAGCAAATAAAAAAAAACAAGCCAAACATTTCACTCTCGGTAGACTTGGTCAGTGCGAATTGTTTGAAAAAAACCTGACTGAATGTTTTTTTAAAAGAACCTCTAATGTCGACGTGTATAAGAATGTAACCTGAAACACACGAAAATTTCTGCACTTACATAAGGCTAAAAACTAACTACAGTTGGTCCAGGGAAATTTGGCTCATAATCTTGACAGAGAATGCCAATGAAACACGTGGCTAAAACTTTAAGTTCTGAAATATCATTTAGGGAGGAAGTCACGAAAAAAAGAATCGTAGACTCTAATAAGAAAATTCATTTAATGTAATAACTTACATGGTACAGTAAATTAACTCAGAAGATCAATCAATGAAATAATTATCAAAAACTCGACGGTGACGAGGATGAAGTGGATCAACAAGACAAGTCTATAAAAATAAATGTAAACGTTTTACCTCGTCAAATAATACCTTGTTCTTTATTTGAGAATCTTTTTTATGTCAAACCACTATTCTGAGTCATCATTCCTCCTCGTAATAAATCTGCAGCTCACATAGGCCCAAATACGCGTCCATGCATTACACTTTACACTCAACAAAAAAAACCTCCCGCCTCAAAAAATAGTTCAAATGGTTCTGTGCACTATGGGACTTAACATCTGTGGTCATCAGTCCCCTAGAACTTAGAACTACTTAAACCTAACTAACCGAAGGACATCACACACATCCATGCCCGAGGCAGGATTCGAACCTGCGACCGTAGCAGTCGCGCGGTTCCGGACTGCGCGCCTAGAACCGCTAGACCACCGCGGCCGGCCCTCCCGCCTCACACCGCAGCATTCACTGGCTGTCAAAGATTCTACGACACCACAGTACTGGGGTCTGTTACCTAACTGTTCCTCTGACCACAGTTCTTGAAATATGTCATTTTTCCTTAACAAACATTAACACGTCAAATAACATCATCAAAAACAGCCATCCTACAAGGCTTATCGAAATATTGGAGTGGAGTAATTTTGTAATTGTAGTCATTGTCAGTACGGCCCCTTTGCTGTTGTTGGGTACGAAAGACATTGTTTTACTAGCTGCATAAAAATAACTTGTTTGTACACACTGTACATGACAGATCAGAGACTATAGGCAAATATCTGATACAACAATGTTGGTAGTGTTTATAGTTTTTATAAAGAAATATTTTATTATAACTTGTAGGATGATGACAGCATGTGAGCAGTGTAACGACTGAATCTTAATGTACAGCAAGGTGCAAACCACTGGTCAACTGCCGGCCGCGGTGGTCTAGTGGTTCTAGGCGCGCAGTCCGGAACCGCGGGACTGCTACGGTCGCAGGTTCGAATCCTGCCTCGGGCATGGATGTGTGTGATGTCTCTAGGTTAGTTAGGTTTAAGTAGTTCTAAGTTCTAGGGGACTGATGACCACAGAAGTTAAGTCCCATAGTGCTCAGAGCCATTTGACCCACTGGTCAACTATCTGGTTAGTGTACGTATTGAACGTGCTGTTGGTGGGATATTTATTAACGTCAGTGGCTAACTAACTGTATAGTAAATATGAGAAATTTACTTGTTTTGACGATTAATGGGTTGCAAAAGTTGTAATATTTTACGAAGTGAGCTGAATGCAACACACGATATAGTTTAAAGGTTTTCATAATTTACAATGTGAGCATGGCTACAGCTGGTAAGCTATGGAGCGATAATATGGCTTCTAATATAGATACGATTTAGGCCACTAAATTATATAGCACGCAGGAAATCGTGTCACAGTCAAGGTTGCTTGAAAGTTTGCTAAGGCAGGCTTACCGAAATGTTGTATGGAGCAGCATGTAACTGTTTTTGTCACTAGGGCAACTTTATTGCGGTTGTATACGTAAGGTAATGTTTTAGTAGCTGTATTAAAATAATCAGCCTGTGCATGATATGTACACCAGATGAGAGATGTGTAGGCAGACATGATAGCCACTGGTGATAGCGTTCATGTAGTATTTATGATGTGGGTTGATGATAATATGCGATCATTATGACGCTTGTAACTTAATGTGTAGCAAGGCATAGACAACGTGTCATTTATCTGGTTACCGCACATATGAAATGTGCTGAAGGCAGGACATTTGTAAACGTCATTATTTCACTAACAGTAAGGTAAATATGAGAAATTTACCTATTCCAGTGATCATGTTTTAAAAGATGTAATGTTTTACGATATCACATGAATGTTTGAAGATTTTAAAATTTGCGGTGTGAGCTGTTCATAGCACATGATGTGGTTCAAAGAAGAAACATTGTGGTAATAGAATGTAAAAAATGAGATAAAATAGATAAATAAGATGAAAATATATAAAGTTATTGCACTTGGCTATGTGAGTCGAGACTTTGGGCACGCCGCATTGTGGCGCTACTTTGATTTATTATAATGCATGGTATATCATAATTACGAGTATCTACGTAAAAAAAACACATGTAAATGATTGTATACTGTAAGTGCAAGTAACGTTTCAGTTACGTCCAAGGCTGTCACATATCACTGCTAGCGAACAGGGTAACGCAGCGCTTCAGTTTTGTGCCGTTCGATGTGAAGGAAATCGCAATGTATACACATATAAAGTTTAAAATTTGGTATTCATGTAATGATTTCTAGCGACGAATAATGAACATTTGGTTACTCAAATGTACGTCGATGGACTGTATAATTAGACTTACGGCAAAAGTATTAAAAATACGAAACTTCCTGGCAGATTAAAACTGTGTGCCCAACCAAAGACTCGAACTCGGGACCTTTGCCTTTCGCGGGCAAGTGCTCTACCAACTTTTTTTTTTTTTCTTTTTTTTTTTTTTAGGGCCTCCCTTCTCCCCTCACAGCCCTTCCAAACGCTCACCTTGCTTTGCCTTCTTCGGCTAGCCTCTTTGCTTTTGTCTTTTTTATTATTATTATCATTGTTATTATGAGTCCATCCTTCTACCAACTTTTTTTTACTTTTTTTATTGTATGTACTTTTTTATGTTTTTGATGCCAAGTCCTCATTTTTCTTACTTTTTGCGAGTGCTCGGCCACTTTTTCTTGTTTTGTATTTTTTTGTTTTATTTTATTTTTTTATTTTTTTTATTTTTCTTTTTTTATTTCGGCTTTTTAATTTATTTTTTTTCTGTAAGCTGGATGTCTAAATTACCTTAGCTAACAGAAATGAGAAATAAATGTTTCTTCTTAATATTAATTAAAGGTAATGAATATTCCTCTTGCTAATGGAAAGATAAGTATATTAAAATAAACTGATACGTGAAGTCTCTCGTCTTCATAAGGAAAACATAAAATCTTGCAACCCCTTGAAGAACGTTTTTTTAGAACTTAAAACTTCTCCGTGTATGGCATAAGATAATTAAAAAAAAAAAAAAAATAGAATACATAAAACTTGATGTCTAATTTCTTACATGAGGATATAGTCCTGTGCGTCTTGCCACGGACTTGATTTCTTTTCTGCTGTGTCTCGTGAAAGGATCGAAGACATTCCGGTTCCAGGTATCTGTAATCGTGCAAGGCTGACATCTCTGAATTCCGTACCAATCTTAATCTGTCTATTGTTCTCTGTTTAATTTTATTCCATGATTCTATTTAGGAAGCATGCGTAATTTTTTTTGTAGTCTTTTGTCCGCATGAGATGATGGTGCTGAGTCGTTAGATACACCCAATAATCTTCTTTGCTTTTATTTTCTGCCTTCAAGATATAGTGCACAGTGTGCCCTTTTAGCCAGTTAACAGCATTCCTTTTCGTATCAGGGTATGGCACTGCGTCTGGAGTCAGAAAATCTGCGGCGGTGAAAACGGTTGGAGATGTTCTGTTAACGGTCGCTAATTTCTGCTTAACTATATGCCATATGTCTCTTACTCTTTCACACACGAATCGGTGTTCTTCAGTGTCAAGAAGGTTACATGACGCGCACAAGGGCGAATTTGTGAGATGTATAGCGTGCAATTTGGAATTAGTTGAAATTTTCCTGTTGACTGCATTATACCAAGTTGCTTTCACCTTAGAGGGTAAGTTCCGATCGTCGATATTTTTCCAAATTGCAGACCAGTCGTTGTTGGGGTATTTTCTTTCAATAATATTTCCGTCCTTAGCTTCCATCAAATATGTATAGATGTCCTTTACTCTCTTCAACTGCTGTTCTGAGAGCCTCGAGGAGATATAACTGTACTCAACGAGAAAAGTTTTCAGGTGACAAAGACCAGCTGGTATATGCTTCACATCTATAGGCGGCTGCATGCTTGTTGGAGCAATTTCATTCAGCAAGTGGGCCGTTAAGCTGTCGGGCATCTGTTTCCATTGCTTGCACATTCGACACACATATAACGCTCGTGACCTGTAACTGCCATCAACAAGGTTTAAACCTCCTTTCCTTGTTGGGAGTGTTAGTGTATTGAACTTCACTTTGAAAATGTTGCCTTGGCATACAAAGCTTCCTATCGCGGATAAAATTCTTCTGGCTGTTTCTAATGGCATCGGAAAAGCTTGGACAACATAGTTAAGTTTGGATGTTATATACACATTTACTAGTTTGATTTTCTGTATCTCGTCCAGTTGCCTCATACTGTTTCCTTGTACAGATGCTCGTATGCTTGCAAGTAGTTTTTTATAATTGACGGCAATAGTGTGTTGGATGTTGCTCCTAAATTCAATACCCAAACATTTCAATGTGGATACTTCCGTCAATTGTCCCCGATTTTGCATGGATATTCCTCTGCCTAGGTTCATGATGCCTGACTTCCTTTTATTTAGTTTGGCGCCAGAAGCAAGTTCATATGTGTGTACAATCTGAAGAGCTTTCGCCACTTCATCTTCATTTATAACCAGGACGCCCACATCATCTGCGTAGGCGTTGCACACTATTTTCTTGCCGTGTATATGCAGTCCTTGCAGGTGATGCGTGAGTGTCGCGAGGAGAGGTTCTATTGCTATTGCGAAAAGGGCCATTGACATTGGGCAACCTTGACGTACGGATCCAGTCAATTCAATCTCTCTACTTAGTTGTCCGTTTATCATTATTCGTGCTACACTGTTTTTCAGAATTTGTTGAATAATCCTCACGAATCGTGGTGGGAATCCCATTACTTCCATGATACCAAGAAGATACTTATGATCGACCCTATCAAACGCCTTCTCGAAGTCTAATGACACTAAAGCACATTTTATTCGGCATACATTTGCGGTTGATATTATATCCCTATATTCGCATATATTCTGATAAATGTTTCTGTCTTTGCCTATACATGTTTGGTACGTGCCAGTTACAGAGTTAATAACCATTTTTATTCTTCTTGCTAATACGCGGGCCATAATTTTGTAATCACTGTTGAGTAATGTTACTGGGCGAAGGTTTTCAATCGCTTTGCTAAGTGAGTTTTTAGGAATTAGAACTATGATCCCTTCAGGAAATTCTTTGGGAGCGGCAACAGTGCCACTCATGATTTCGTTGTACATACATAGCAACTTGCTTTTCATTTGTGGCCAGAACACTTGGTAGAATTCCACGGGGATACCGTCAGGTCCTGGAGACTTATTTTTAGGACTCTGTGCTATTGTGTCTTTCAATTCGTCCTCTTCTATTTCGGCCATGAGATTTTCTACTTGCTCTGTACTGATTCGTCCTGATACGTTTCTAACAAGATCACGCCGCGCCTCGTCGACGGTAGGTTTGGTGGACATCATATCTGAGATATATTTATGAACAGCGTTTTGAATTTCATGCTGTTTTGTGTGCCTGGTCCCATCAGGTAACTTAACTTCTGTCAGTATTTTTCTGTTTCCTCTCTTATTCTCACGCATTACATGGTACATAGCCGTTTCTTCCCCTTCTACAATGTTGTGTAGTCTCGCTCTGACTTTAAAACCTTCTGACTGTCGCCGCTTCAGCGCCAAAAGTTTTGCTTTGACTTTATGAATCCGGCTAAAGTTCTCCATTAATCGTGTGTCCAAGGTGCACAGGTCTCTAAGGCAGCTAAAATAAAATTCAGTCGTCTTTTTAATCCAGAAACTTTTCTGTCGCGAGTAATCCATCAGCATTCTTCTTATTTTAGGCTTCGCACATTGTAACCACCAAGCTATGGCAGAACTGTATCGCGGGAATCGTTTCTCGCATTCTTGCCACACATTAGTAAATGCTACGCGACATTCCTCATCTTGGAGATGTGTAATGTTGAGTTTCCATATGCCCCTCGCTCGGTAAGTCTCTTGTTTTTCCAAATTTACTGTGGTGATGTACGCGGCATGATCAGAAAACATAGTGGGCCAGACCTCAGACTGGAGTACATGGTTCTTAAGGTTGGACGACACGTAAATTCTGTCTAGCCTGCTTGTTGAGTGACTGTTAAAATATGTGAAACCGGCCTGTGCGCCATGGGTATGTTCCCAGGTATCGGTTAACTGCATTTGGTGGACTATTCTTTCCAGTTCTACGGACTTGTTGAAATTCGGTGTCTGGTCTTTCGGGCTAAGTACAGAATTAAAATCGCCGGCTAGGATTATATAATCTTGACGTGTACCGAAGAGATGAACGATTTCCCTTCTAAAAAAATCCGCTCTAGCACGCCTGTTATTGTTGCCTGACGGTGCATAAACGTTGATGATGCGGGCATTGTTAACAGTCACTGCAACCCCTCTGCTGTTTTCTAGTTTTGCTATTTGTGTGACACGGATGCCTTCTTTCGTGAGAATTGCGGTTCCCAGCTCTGCACCGTAACCGGGGTTTATTGTGGCGTTGTATCCACGTATCTTCTCTAATTTAATATCTGTTACTTCCTGTAACAGTAGTATATCAACGTCAGCAGCGTATAGAAAGTCTTGCAGATGTTGTAAATGCAGGGAGGAGCGTATCTTATTAATGTTCAACGTAGCGATTTTGTAGGCTTGCGCTGCGTTCATATTGTCCTATTCATTACCGAAGTCAGTATTCGTCATACGAAGTGCTGTCGGAGGAAAATCCTTTTTCACATGTATGTTCCGGCAATGATGTATTCATCGCCTTCAGTTGATCTCTTGGGGCAGAAGTCTGTTCCGTTCCTCCAGTTTCGTTCAATTCTTCATCTTGATGCATTTCATCCGATTCATCAGCCCAGGTTTTGTGTTGATTAGCTTTCGATGTCTCTTTTTCTGCATTTCTAGTATCAGGGAAAGCCTTGTCTGCATCGAAATTTACTATCAGCTTCAACCTCTCGTTTGACGACTGCTCCGTTGACATGGGGCATGGTGTATTTGATTTGGCTTGCAAGGGGTCAGGTGCCTGCATACTCAGAACCGGATTACGATGTTGTTCTTCATGCAGTTTGTTGCTAATCTGCTTTGCTTTTTCTCGCAAAGGGGGTGCCAGTTGTTCAGCTCCCTTATGAGCTAGTCTCCTCTTTTTATGTTTCCTTGGAGGACTGACTCTTGGGGAGGTTTCATCGTTTTCCATTACATCTTGGGTTTCTTGCGCTCGGTCTTGTTCTCTGGCAAGTGATGGGTTGATTTCCTTGTGGTTTTCTGGAGACTGCTCATTCTGAAGGACTATAACCGGTTCAGGAGTTTGTTCTATTTGAACAGAGATATTTGGTTCTTTTTCTTGACTCTTTGGCTGTGTTGTCCCCGTCGAGTCGCTAACTTCCATTATCACTTCATTGTCGCGAGCTGCATCATCCTGGATAGAGTCCCGAGTAGCGTCAGGAGCGTCACGCGTATGGAGTTGTCCAGCGGCTGCCGCTGCGTAAGTTACAGGCAACGTTGACATGGCCGGGGGTCTCACTGCTTCGCCCGCAGGTACCTGGGCCACTCGGCGTTGTATACACTGCGAGCGGACATGGCCTGTGCCGCCGCAAGACGCGCAGGTTCTTGGCTGCCCATCATATATTACTATAGCCCGATAACCACAAACATTTATATACGAGGGTATGTGCTTGTGTAAATCCACTCGCAGTTGCCTGATACCATTCAAGACGGGGAACTTGTGAGCAACAGACCACTTTTCTGCAGAATTGCTAATTATTCTCCCATAAGGAGCTATCACGGAATTGATCTGCTCAGCGGTGATTTCAAATGGTAGCTCAAAGATACGGACAGTTGTTAATCCAAAGCCAGCATGCGTAACACGAACTTCACTAACATTGCCATCGTGATGTTTGAACTTAAATGTTCCGCCACTAGATTCAACAATTTTGTCACACAATTCCGTGTTTTTAAGCTTGACATACACAATACTACTCACAATTGAAAGGTGAATACCTATAATATCCTCAAACGAAATTTTCACAACTTCTTCTAACCACGTCTCAATTTCGAACGAATTCGGTCTCTGCCCTTTCTGGTCAAAAACAAATTTCAATGTGTCTCTCCTATTAGGCTGATCCATCTCTCCTTCTAATATGAATCCATCAAGAGTCTCAAATAACGCAGTAACTACTGCAACAGGCGCTTGACTTACCGAGCGGAGCGCAGCAGACCGCAGCGCACAGCACACGCCGGAGGTCCGCACACCACGGCCGCCAAAAGCCGACTATCAATGGAGAGACGTCTACAGGCGTTAAAGTAACCTCTGGCGTGCCACAGGGGAGTGTTATGGGACCATTGCTTTTCACAATATATATAAATGACCTAGTAGATAGTGTCGGAAGTTCCATGCGGCTTTTCGCGGATGATGCTGTAGTATACAGAGAAGTTGCAGCATTAGAAAATTGTAGCGAAATGCAGGAAGATCTGTAGCGGATAGGCACTTGGTGCAGGGAGTGGCAACTGACCCTTAACATAGACAAATGTAATGTATTGCGAATACGTAGAAAGAAGGATCCTTTATTGTATGATTATATGATAGCGGAACAAACACTGGTAGCAGTTACTTCTGTAAAATATCTGGGAGTATGCGTGCGGAACGATTTGAAGTGGAATGATCATATAAAATTAATTGTTGGTAAGGCGGGTACCAGGTTGAGATTCATTGGGAGAGTGCTTAGAAAATGTAGTCCATCAACAAAGGAGGTGGCTTACAAAACACTCGTTCGACCTATACTTGAGTATTGCTCATCAGTGTGGGATCCGTACCAGATCGGTCTGACGGAGGAGATAGAGAAGATCCAAAGAAGAGCGGCGCGTTTCGTCACAGGGTTATTTGGTAACCGTGATAGCGTTACGGAGATGTTTAATAAACTCAAGTGGCAGACTCTGCAAGAGAGGCGCTCTGCATCGCGGTGTAGATTGCTCGCCAGGTTTCGAGAGGGTGCGTTTCTGGATGAGGTATCGAATATATTGCTTCCCCCTACATATACCTCCCGAGGAGATCACGAATGTAAAATTAGAGAGATTAGAGCGCGCACGGAGGCTTTCAGACAGTCGTTCTTCCCGCGAACCATACGCGACTGGAACAGGAAAGGGAGGTAATGACAGTGGCACGTAAAGTGCCCTCCGCCACACACCGTTGGGTGGCTTGCGGAGTATCAATGTAGATGTAGATGTAGAACTGTGATACTGTACTTCGTCACTAAATTATTGCCACGTAACCGGTATAGTCTTGAATATCTTTGTGGAGAGAATATTCAAAATGTAAAAAAATGTAAATGTCGTGTGACTAGGGCCTCCCTTTCGGTAGACAGTTCGCCGGGTGCAAGTCTTTCGATCTGACGCCACTTCGGTGACTTGCGCGTCAATGGGAATGAAATGATGGTGATTAGGACAACACAACACCCAGTCCCTGAGCGGAGAAAATCTCCGACCCAGCCGGGAAACGAACCCGGGCCCTTACGGTTGATATTCTGTCGCGCTGACCACTCAGCTACAGGGAGCGGACATTCAAAATGTATTCTGCAAGGATGAAAATGGAAAGATGAGTTCCATTTGGTCCGGGTCAACAGCGGCGATGAATTGTTTAAATGACTGAAAGCCGCTTGAAACTGTCATCTGTTATTTATTCGTTGTATGACTGAACAATTTCGGATCTAGACCATAATCAAGTATCCCATAAAACTTAAGTGTATTATCAATCAGCAAAGATTAAACATAATAACAAGTCACATCTGTACTAGGGTTAATACAACTTAATACGCAAAACATTCCTCAGTGGTACATTACGCCATACAAGTCTCCGCGCCAGTATACATTTAAATAGCGACCATCGACATTGTAGGGATGCCGTTACCTCGCTACAATCATCAAATAATAGATTGATAATCTGGTTTAAGATGATTTGGTTGCTTGAATGTTTGCTAATGCAGGCTGTAAGTGAGTAGTGATTACCTGTGTGTGTTATCGTAAATGCAAATCTGAGGATGTGAATCGACAACCTAAATGTGCTACTGAGCTCAAAGCCACATCATTGACATGAAATTGAAAAGAATCTCTCGTGTCTGAAAACTGATTTCATTCATAAGCAAATAGAAAAAAACAAGCCAAACATTTCACTCTCGGTAGACTTGGTCAGTGCGAATTGTTTGAAAAAAACCTGACTGAATGTTTTTTTAAAAGAACCTCTAATGTCGACGTGTATAAGAATGTAACCTGAAACACACGAAAATTTCTGCACTTACATAAGGCTAAAAACTAACTACAGTTGGTCCAGGGAAATTTGGCTCATAATCTTGACAGAGAATGCCAATGAAACACGTGGCTAAAACTTTAAGTTCTGAAATATCATTTAGGGAGGAAGTCACGAAAAAAAGAATCGTAGACTCTAATAAGAAAATTCATTTAATGTAATAACTTACATGGTACAGTAAATTAACTCAGAAGATCAATCAATGAAATAATTATCAAAAACTCGACGGTGACGAGGATGAAGTGGATCAACAAGACAAGTCTATAAAAATAAATGTAAACGTTTTACCTCGTCAAATAATACCTTGTTCTTTATTTGAGAATCTTTTTTATGTCAAACCACTATTCTGAGTCATCATTCCTCCTCGTAATAAATCTGCAGCTCACATAGGCCCAAATACGCGTCCATGCATTACACTTTACACTCAACAAAAAAAACCTCCCGCCTCAAAAAATAGTTCAAATGGTTCTGTGCACTATGGGACTTAACATCTGTGGTCATCAGTCTCCTAGAACTTAGAACTACTTAAACCTAACTAACCGAAGGAAATCACACACATCCATGCCCGAGGCAGGATTCGAACCTGCGACCGTAGCAGTCGCGCGGTTCCGGACTGCGCGCCTAGAACCGCTAGACCACCGCGGCCGGCCCTCCCGCCTCACACCGCAGCATTCACTGGCTGTCAAAGATTCTACGACACCACAGTACTGGGGTCTGTTACCTAACTGTTCCTCTGACCACAGTTCTTGAAATATGTCATTTTTCCTTAACAAACATTAACACGTCAAATAACATCATCAAAAACAGCCATCCTACAAGGCTTATCGAAATATTGGAGTGGAGTAATTTTGTAATTGTAGTCATTGTCAGTACGGCCCCTTTGCTGTTGTTGGGTACGAAAGACATTGTTTTACTAGCTGCATAAAAATAACTTGTTTGTACACACTGTACATGACAGATCAGAGACTATAGGCAAATATCTGATACAACAATGTTGGTAGTGTTTATAGTTTTTATAAAGAAATATTTTATTATAACTTGTAGGATGATGACAGCATGTGAGCAGTGTAACGACTGAATCTTAATGTACAGCAAGGTGCAAACCACTGGTCAACTGCCGGCCGCGGTGGTCTAGTGGTTCTAGGCGCGCAGTCCGGAACCGCGGGACTGCTACGGTCGCAGGTTCGAATCCTGCCTCGGGCATGGATGTGTGTGATGTCTCTAGGTTAGTTAGGTTTAAGTAGTTCTAAGTTCTAGGGGACTGATGACCACAGAAGTTAAGTCCCATAGTGCTCAGAGCCATTTGACCCACTGGTCAACTATCTGGTTAGTGTACGTATTGAACGTGCTGTTGGTGGGATATTTATTAACGTCAGTGGCTAACTAACTGTATAGTAAATATGAGAAATTTACTTGTTTTGACGATTAATGGGTTGCAAAAGTTGTAATATTTTACGAAGTGAGCTGAATGCAACACACGATATAGTTTAAAGGTTTTCATAATTTACAATGTGAGCATGGCTACAGCTGGTAAGCTATGGAGCGATAATATGGCTTCTAATATAGATACGATTTAGGCCACTAAATTATATAGCACGCAGGAAATCGTGTCACAGTCAAGGTTGCTTGAAAGTTTGCTAAGGCAGGCTTACCGAAATGTTGTATGGAGCAGCATGTAACTGTTTTTGTCACTAGGGCAACTTTATTGCGGTTGTATACGTAAGGTAATGTTTTAGTAGCTGTATTAAAATAATCAGCCTGTGCATGATATGTACACCAGATGAGAGATGTGTAGGCAGACATGATAGCCACTGGTGATAGCGTTCATGTAGTATTTATGATGTGGGTTGATGATAATATGCGATCATTATGACGCTTGTAACTTAATGTGTAGCAAGGCATAGACAACGTGTCATTTATCTGGTTACCGCACATATGAAATGTGCTGAAGGCAGGACATTTGTAAACGTCATTATTTCACTAACAGTAAGGTAAATATGAGAAATTTACCTATTCCAGTGATCATGTTTTAAAAGATGTAATGTTTTACGATATCACATGAATGTTTGAAGATTTTAAAATTTGCGGTGTGAGCTGTTCATAGCACATGATGTGGTTCAAAGAAGAAACATTGTGGTAATAGAATGTAAAAAATGAGATAAAATAGATAAATAAGATGAAAATATATAAAGTTATTGCACTTGGCTATGTGAGTCGAGACTTTGGGCACGCCGCATTGTGGCGCTACTTTGATTTATTATAATGCATGGTATATCATAATTACGAGTATCTACGTAAAAAAAACACATGTAAATGATTGTATACTGTAAGTGCAAGTAACGTTTCAGTTACGTCCAAGGCTGTCACATATCACTGCTAGCGAACAGGGTAACGCAGCGCTTCAGTTTTGTGCCGTTCGATGTGAAGGAAATCGCAATGTATACACATATAAAGTTTAAAATTTGGTATTCATGTAATGATTTCTAGCGACGAATAATGAACATTTGGTTACTCAAATGTACGTCGATGGACTGTATAATTAGACTTACGGCAAAAGTATTAAAAATACGAAACTTCCTGGCAGATTAAAACTGTGTGCCCAACCAAAGACTCGAACTCGGGACCTTTGCCTTTCGCGGGCAAGTGCTCTACCAACTTTTTTTTTTTTTTTCTTTTTTTTTTTTTTTAGGGCCTCCCTTCTCCCCTCACAGCCCTTCCAAACGCTCACCTTGCTTTGCCTTCTTCGGCTAGCCTCTTTGCTTTTGTCTTTTTTATTATTATTATCATTGTTATTATGAGTCCATCCTTCTACCAACTTTTTTTTACTTTTTTTATTGTATGTACTTTTTTATGTTTTTGATGCCAAGTCCTCATTTTTCTTACTTTTTGCGAGTGCTCGGCCACTTTTTCTTGTTTTGTATTTTTTTGTTTTATTTTATTTTTTTATTTTTTTTATTTTTCTTTTTTTATTTCGGCTTTTTAATTTATTTTTTTTCTGTAAGCTGGATGTCTAAATTACCTTAGCTAACAGAAATGAGAAATAAATGTTTCTTCTTAATATTAATTAAAGGTAATGAATATTCCTCTTGCTAATGGAAAGATAAGTATATTAAAATAAACTGATACGTGAAGTCTCTCGTCTTCATAAGGAAAACATAAAATCTTGCAACCCCTTGAAGAACGTTTTTTTAGAACTTAAAACTTCTCCGTGTATGGCATAAGATAATTAAAAAAAAAAAAATAGAATACATAAAACTTGATGTCTAATTTCTTACATGAGGATATAGTCCTGTGCGTCTTGCCACGGACTTGATTTCTTTTCTGCTGTGTCTCGTGAAAGGATCGAAGACATTCCGGTTCCAGGTATCTGTAATCGTGCAAGGCTGACATCTCTGAATTCCGTACCAATCTTAATCTGTCTATTGTTCTCTGTTTAATTTTATTCCATGATTCTATTTAGGAAGCATGCGTAATTTTTTTTGTAGTCTTTTGTCCGCATGAGATGATGGTGCTGAGTCGTTAGATACACCCAATAATCTTCTTTGCTTTTATTTTCTGCCTTCAAGATATAGTGCACAGTGTGCCCTTTTAGCCAGTTAACAGCATTCCTTTTCGTATCAGGGTATGGCACTGCGTCTGGAGTCAGAAAATCTGCGGCGGTGAAAACGGTTGGAGATGTTCTGTTAACGGTCGCTAATTTCTGCTTAACTATATGCCATATGTCTCTTACTCTTTCACACACGAATCGGTGTTCTTCAGTGTCAAGAAGGTTACATGACGCGCACAAGGGCGAATTTGTGAGATGTATAGCGTGCAATTTGGAATTAGTTGAAATTTTCCTGTTGACTGCATTATACCAAGTTGCTTTCACCTTAGAGGGTAAGTTCCGATCGTCGATATTTTTCCAAATTGCAGACCAGTCGTTGTTGGGGTATTTTCTTTCAATAATATTTCCGTCCTTAGCTTCCATCAAATATGTATAGATGTCCTTTACTCTCTTCAACTGCTGTTCTGAGAGCCTCGAGGAGATATAACTGTACTCAACGAGAAAAGTTTTCAGGTGACAAAGACCAGCTGGTATATGCTTCACATCTATAGGCGGCTGCATGCTTGTTGGAGCAATTTCATTCAGCAAGTGGGCCGTTAAGCTGTCGGGCATCTGTTTCCATTGCTTGCACATTCGACACACATATAACGCTCGTGACCTGTAACTGACATCAACAAGGTTTAAACCTCCTTTCCTTGTTGGGAGTGTTAGTGTATTGAACTTCACTTTGAAAATGTTGCCTTGGCATACAAAGCTTCCTATCGCGGATAAAATTCTTCTGGCTGTTTCTAATGGCATCGGAAAAGCTTGGACAACATAGTTAAGTTTGGATGTTATATACACATTTACTAGTTTGATTTTCTGTATCTCGTCCAGTTGCCTCATACTGTTTCCTTGTACAGATGCTCGTATGCTTGCAAGTAGTTTTTTATAATTGACGGCAATAGTGTGTTGGATGTTGCTCCTAAATTCAATACCCAAACATTTCAATGTGGATACTTCCGTCAATTGTCCCCGATTTTGCATGGATATTCCTCTGCCTAGGTTCATGATGCCTGACTTCCTTTTATTTAGTTTGGCGCCAGAAGCAAGTTCATATGTGTGTACAATCTGAAGAGCTTTCGCCACTTCATCTTCATTTATAACCAGGACGCCCACATCATCTGCGTAGGCGTTGCACACTATTTTCTTGCCGTGTATATGCAGTCCTTGCAGGTGATGCGTGAGTGTCGCGAGGAGAGGTTCTATTGCTATTGCGAAAAGGGCCATTGACATTGGGCAACCTTGACGTACGGATCCAGTCAATTCAATCTCTCTACTTAGTTGTCCGTTTATCATTATTCGTGCTACACTGTTTTTCAGAATTTGTTGAATAATCCTCACGAATCGTGGTGGGAATCCCATTACTTCCATGATACCAAGAAGATACTTATGATCGACCCTATCAAACGCCTTCTCGAAGTCTAATGACACTAAAGCACATTTTATTCGGCATACATTTGCGGTTGATATTATATCCCTATATTCGCATATATTCTGATAAATGTTTCTGTCTTTGCCTATACATGTTTGGTACGTGCCAGTTACAGAGTTAATAACCATTTTTATTCTTCTTGCTAATACGCGGGCCATAATTTTGTAATCACTGTTGAGTAATGTTACTGGGCGAAGGTTTTCAATCGCTTTGCTAAGTGAGTTTTTAGGAATTAGAACTATGATCCCTTCAGGAAATTCTTTGGGAGCGGCAACAGTGCCACTCATGATTTCGTTGTACATACATAGCAACTTGCTTTTCATTTGTGGCCAGAACACTTGGTAGAATTCCACGGGGACACCGTCAGGTCCTGGAGACTTATTTTTAGGACTCTGTGCTATTGCGTCTTTCAATTCGTCCTCTTCTATTTCGGCCATGAGATTTTCTACTTGCTCTGTACTGATTCGTCCTGATACGTTTCTAACAAGATCACGCCGCGCCTCGTCGACGGTAGGTTTGGTGGACTTCATATCTGAGATATATTTATGAACAGCGTTTTGAATTTCATGCTGTTTTGTGTGCCTGGTCCCATCAGGTAACTTAACTTCTGTCAGTATTTTTCTGTTTCCTCTCTTATTCTCACGCATTACATGGTACATAGCCGTTTCTTCCCCTTCTACAATGTTGTGTAGTCTCGCTCTGACTTTAAAACCTTCTGACTGTCGCCGCTTCAGCGCCAAAAGTTTTGCTTTGACTTTCTGAATCCGGCTAAAGTTCTCCATTAATCGTGTGTCCAAGGTGCACAGGTCTCTAAGGCAGCTAAAATAAAATTCAGTCGTCTTTTTAATCCAGAAACTTTTCTGTCGCGAGTAATCCATCAGCATTCTTCTTATTTTAGGCTTCGCACATTGTAACCACCAAGCTATGGCAGAACTGTATCGCGGGAATCGTTTCTCGCATTCTTGCCACACATTAGTAAATGCTACGCGACATTCCTCATCTTGGAGATGTGTAATGTTGAGTTTCCATATGCCCCTCGCTCGGTAAGTCTCTTGTTTTTCCAAATTTACTGTGGTGATGTACGCGGCATGGTCAGAAAACATGGTGGGCCAGACCTCAGACTGGAGTACATGGTTCTTAAGGTTGGACGACACGTAAATTCTGTCTAGCCTGCTTGCTGAGTGACTGTTAAAATATGTGAAACCGGCCTGTGCGCCATGGGTATGTTCCCAGGTATCGGTTAACTGCATTTGGTGGACTATTCTTTCCAGTTCTACGGACTTGTTGAAATTCGGTGTCTGGTCTTTCGGGCTAAGTACAGAATTAAAATCGCCGGCTAGGATTATATAATCTTGACGTGTACCGAAGAGATGAACGATTTCCCTTCTAAAAAAATCCGCTCTAGCACGCCTGTTATTGTTGCCTGACGGTGCATAAACGTTGATGATGCGGGCATTGTTAACAGTCACTGCAACCCCTCTGCTGTTTTCTAGTTTTGCTATTTGTGTGACACGGATGCCTTCTTTCGTGAGAATTGCGGTTCCCAGCTCTGCACCGTAACCGGGGTTTATTGTGGCGTTGTATCCACGTATCTTCTCTAATTTAATATCTGTTACTTCCTGTAACAGTAGTATATCAACGTCAGCAGCGTATAGAAAGTCTTGCAGATGTTGTAAATGCAGGGAGGAGCGTATCTTATTAATGTTCAACGTAGCGATTTTGTAGGCTTGCGCTGCGTTCATATTGTCCTATTCATTACCGAAGTCAGTATTCGTCATACGAAGTGCTGTCGGAGGAAAATCCTTTTTCACATGTATGTTCCGGCAATGATGTATTCATCGCCTTCAGTTGATCTCTTGGGGCAGAAGTCTGTTCCGTTCCTCCAGTTTCGTTCAATTCTTCATCTTGATGCATTTCATCCGATTCATCAGCCCAGGTTTTGTGTTGATTAGCTTTCGATGTCTCTTTTTCTGCATTTCTAGTATCAGGGAAAGCCTTGTCTGCATCGAAATTTACTATCAGCTTCAACCTCTCGTTTGACGACTGCTCCGTTGACATGGGGCATGGTGTATTTGATTTGGCTTGCAAGGGGTCAGGTGCCTGCATACTCAGAACCGGATTACGATGTTGTTCTTCATGCAGTTTGTTGCTAATCTGCTTTGCTTTTTCTCGCAAAGGGGGTGCCAGTTGTTCAGCTCCCTTATGAGCTAGTCTCCTCTTTTTATGTTTCCTTGGAGGACTGACTCTTGGGGAGGTTTCATCGTTTTCCATTACGTCTTGGGTTTCTTGCGCTCGGTCTTGTTCTCTGGCAAGTGATGGGTTGATTTCCTTGTGGTTTTCTGGAGACTGCTCATTCTGAAGGACTATAACCGGTTCAGGAGTTTGTTCTATTTGAACAGAGATATTTGGTTCTTTTTCTTGACTCTTTGACTGTGTTGTCCCCGTCGAGTCGCTAACTTCCATTATCACTTCATTGTCGCGAGCTGCATCATCCTGGATAGCGTCCCGAGTAGCGTCAGGAGCGTCACGCGTATGGAGTTGTCCAGCGGCTGCCGCTGCGTAAGTTAAAGGCAACGTTGACATGGCCGGGGGTCTCACTGCTTCGCCCGCAGGTACCTAGGCCACTCGGCGTTGTATACACTGCGAGCGGACATGGCCTGTGCCGCCGCAAGACGCGCAGGTTCTTGGCTGCCCATCATATATTACTATAGCCCGATAACCACAAACATTTATATACGAGGGTATGTGCTTGTGTAAATCCACTCGCAGTTGCCTGATACCATTCAAGACGGGGAACTTGTGAGCAACAGACCACTTTTCTGCAGAATTGCTAATTATTCTCCCATAAGGAGCTATCACGGAATTGATCTGCTCAGCGGTGATTTCAAATGGTAGCTCAAAGATACGGACAGTTGTTAATCCAAAGCCAGCATGCGTAACACGAACTTCACTAACATTGCCATCGTGATGTTTGAACTTAAATGTTCCGCCACTAGATTCAACAATTTTGTCACACAATTCCGTGTTTTTAAGCTTGACATACACAATACTACTCACAATTGAAAGGTGAATACCTATAATATCCTCAAACGAAATTTTCACAACTTCTTCTAACCACGTCTCAATTTCGAACGAATTCGGTCTCTGCCCTTTCTGGTCAAAAACAAATTTCAATGTGTCTCTCCTATTAGGCTGATCCATCTCTCCTTCTAATATGAATCCATCAAGAGTCTCAAATAACGCAGTAACTACTGCAACAGGCGCTTGACTTACCGAGCGGAGCGCAGCAGACCGCAGCGCACAGCACACGCCGGAGGTCCGCACACCACGGCCGCCAAAAGCCGACTATCAATGGAGAGACGTCTACAGGCGTTAAAGTAACCTCTGGCGTGCCACAGGGGAGTGTTATGGGACCATTGCTTTTCACAATATATATAAATGACCTAGTAGATAGTGTCGGAAGTTCCATGCGGCTTTTCGCGGATGATGCTGTAGTATACAGAGAAGTTGCAGCATTAGAAAATTGTAGCGAAATGCAGGAAGATCTGCAGCGGATAGGCACTTGGTGCAGGGAGTGGCAACTGACCCTTAACATAGACAAATGTAATGTATTGCGAATACGTAGAAAGAAGGATCCTTTATTGTATGATTATATGATAGCGGAACAAACACTGGTAGCAGTTACTTCTGTAAAATATCTGGGAGTATGCGTGCGGAACGATTTGAAGTGGAATGATCATATAAAATTAATTGTTGGTAAGGCGGGTACCAGGTTGAGATTCATTGGGAGAGTGCTTAGAAAATGTAGTCCATCAACAAAGGAGGTGGCTTACAAAACACTCGTTCGACCTATACTTGAGTATTGCTCATCAGTGTGGGATCCGTACCAGATCGGTCTGACGGAGGAGATAGAGAAGATCCAAAGAAGAGCGGCGCGTTTCGTCACAGGGTTATTTGGTAACCGTGATAGCGTTACGGAGATGTTTAATAAACTCAAGTGGCAGACTCTGCAAGAGAGGCGCTCTGCATCGCGGTGTAGATTGCTCGCCAGGTTTCGAGAGGGTGCGTTTCTGGATGAGGTATCGAATATATTGCTTCCCCCTACTTATACCTCCCGAGGAGATCACGAATGTAAAATTAGAGAGATTAGAGCGCGCACGGAGGCTTTCAGACAGTCGTTCTTCCCGCGAACCATACGCGACTGGAACAGGAAAGGGAGGTAATGACAGTGGCACGTAAAGTGCCCTCCGCCACACACCGTTGGGTGGCTTGCGGAGTATCAATGTAGATGTAGATGTAGAACTGTGATACTGTACTTCGTCACTAAATTATTGCCACGTAACCGGTATAGTCTTGAATATCTTTGTGGAGAGAATATTCAAAATGTAAAAAAATGTAAATGTCGTGTGACTAGGGCCTCCCTTTCGGTAGACCGTTCGCCGGGTGCAAGTCTTTCGATCTGACGCCACTTCGGTGACTTGCGCGTCAATGGGAATGAAATGATGGTGATTCGGACAACACAACACCCAGTCCCTGAGCGGAGAAAATCTCCGACCCAGCCGGGAAACGAACCCGGGCCCTTACGGTTGATATTCTGTCGCGCTGACCACTCAGCTACAGGGAGCGGACATTCAAAATGTATTCTGCAAGGATGAAAATGGAAAGATGAGTTCCATTTGGTCCGGGTCAACAGCGGCGATGAATTGTTTAAATGACTGAAAGCCGCTTGAAACTGTCATCTGTTATTTATTCGTTGTATGACTGAACAATTTCGGATCTAGACCATAATCAAGTATCCTATAAAACTTAAGTGTATTATCAATCAGCAAAGATTAAACATAATAACAAGTCACATCTGTACTAGGGTTAATACAACTTAATACGCAAAACATTCCTCAGTGGTACACTACGCCATACAAGTCTCCGCGCCAGTTTACATTTAAATAGCGACCATCGACATTGTAGGGATGCCGTTACCTCGCTACAATCATCAAATAATAGATTGATAATCTGGTTTAAGATGATTTGGTTGCTTGAATGTTTGCTAATGCAGGCTGTAAGTGAGTAGTGATTACCTGTGTGTGTTATCGTAAATGCAAATCTGAGGATGTGAATCGACAACCTAAATGTGCTACTGAGCTCAAAGCCACATCATTGACATGAAATTGAAAAGAATCTCTCGTGTCTGAAAACTGATTTCATTCATAAGCAAATAAAAAAAAACAAGCCAAACATTTCACTCTCGGTAGACTTGGTCAGTGCGAATTGTTTGAAAAAAACCTGACTGAATGTTTTTTTAAAAGAACCTCTAATGTCGACGTGTATAAGAATGTAACCTGAAACACACGAAAATTTCTGCACTTACATAAGGCTAAAAACTAACTACAGTTGGTCCAGGGAAATTTGGCTCATAATCTTGACAGAGAATGCCAATGAAACACGTGGCTAAAACTTTAAGTTCTGAAATATCATTTAGGGAGGAAGTCACGAAAAAAAGAATCGTAGACTCTAATAAGAAAATTCATTTAATGTAATAACTTACATGGTACAGTAAATTAACTCAGAAGATCAATCAATGAAATAATTATCAAAAACTCGACGGTGACGAGGATGAAGTGGATCAACAAGACAAGTCTATAAAAATAAATGTAAACGTTTTACCTCGTCAAATAATACCTTGTTCTTTATTTGAGAATCTTTTTTATGTCAAACCACTATTCTGAGTCATCATTCCTCCTCGTAATAAATCTGCAGCTCACATAGGCCCAAATACGCGTCCATGCATTACACTTTACACTCAACAAAAAGAACCTCCCGCCTCAAAAAATAGTTCAAATGGTTCTGTGCACTATGGGACTTAACATCTGTGGTCATCAGTCCCCTAGAACTTAGAACTACTTAAACCTAACTAACCGAAGGACATCACACACATCCATGCCCGAGGCAGGATTCGAACCTGCGACCGTAGCAGTCGCGCGGTTCCGGACTGCGCGCCTAGAACCGCTAGACCACCGCGGCCGGCCCTCCCGCCTCACACCGCAGCATTCACTGGCTGTCAAAGATTCTACGACACCACAGTACTGGGGTCTGTTACCTAACTGTTCCTCTGACCACAGTTCTTGAAATATGTCATTTTTCCTTAACAAACATTAACACGTCAAATAACATCATCAAAAACAGCCATCCTACAAGGCTTATCGAAATATTGGAGTGGAGTAATTTTGTAATTGTAGTCATTGTCAGTACGGCCCCTTTGCTGTTGTTGGGTACGAAAGACATTGTTTTACTAGCTGCATAAAAATAACTTGTTTGTACACACTGTACATGACAGATCAGAGACTATAGGCAAATATCTGATACAACAATGTTGGTAGTGTTTATAGTTTTTATAAAGAAATATTTTATTATAACTTGTAGGATGATGACAGCATGTGAGCAGTGTAACGACTGAATCTTAATGTACAGCAAGGTGCAAACCACTGGTCAACTGCCGGCCGCGGTGGTCTAGTGGTTCTAGGCGCGCAGTCCGGAACCGCGGGACTGCTACGGTCGCAGGTTCGAATCCTGCCTCGGGCATGGATGTGTGTGATGTCTCTAGGTTAGTTAGGTTTAAGTAGTTCTAAGTTCTAGGGGACTGATGACCACAGAAGTTAAGTCCCATAGTGCTCAGAGCCATTTGACCCACTGGTCAACCATCTGGTTAGTTCAACTATCTGGTTAGTGTACGTATTGAACGTGCTGTTGGTGGGATATTTATTAACGTCAGTGGCTAACTAACTGTATAGTAAATATGAGAAATTTACTTGTTTTGACGATTAATGGGTTGCAAAAGTTGTAATATTTTACGAAGTGAGCTGAATGCAACACACGATATAGTTTAAAGGTTTTCATAATTTACAATGTGAGCATGGCTACAGCTGGTAAGCTATGGAGCGATAATATGGCTTCTAATATAGATACGATTTAGGCCACTAAATTATATAGCACGCAGGAAATCGTGTCACAGTCAAGGTTGCTTGAAAGTTTGCTAAGGCAGGCTTACCGAAATGTTGTATGGAGCAGCATGTAACTGTTTTTGTCACTAGGGCAACTTTATTGCGGTTGTATACGTAAGGTAATGTTTTAGTAGCTGTATTAAAATAATCAGCCTGTGCATGATATGTACACCAGATGAGAGATGTGTAGGCAGACATGATAGCCACTGGTGATAGCGTTCATGTAGTATTTATGATGTGGGTTGATGATAATATGCGATCATTATGACGCTTGTAACTTAATGTGTAGCAAGGCATAGACAACGTGTCATTTATCTGGTTACCGCACATATGAAATGTGCTGAAGGCAGGACATTTGTAAACGTCATTATTTCACTAACAGTAAGGTAAATATGAGAAATTTACCTATTCCAGTGATCATGTTTTAAAAGATGTAATGTTTTACGATATCACATGAATGTTTGAAGATTTTAAAATTTGCGGTGTGAGCTGTTCATAGCACATGATGTGGTTCAAAGAAGAAACATTGTGGTAATAGAATGTAAAAAATGAGATAAAATAGATAAATAAGATGAAAATATATAAAGTTATTGCACTTGGCTATGTGAGTCGAGACTTTGGGCACGCCGCATTGTGGCGCTACTTTGATTTATTATAATGCATGGTATATCATAATTACGAGTATCTACGTAAAAAAAACACATGTAAATGATTGTATACTGTAAGTGCAAGTAACGTTTCAGTTACGTCCAAGGCTGTCACATATCACTGCTAGTGAACAGGGTAACGCAGCGCTTCAGTTTTGTGCCGTTCGATGTGAAGGAAATCGCAATGTATACACATATAAAGTTTAAAATTTGGTATTCATGTAATGATTTCTAGCGACGAATAATGAACATTTGGTTACTCAAATGTACGTCGATGGACTGTATAATTAGACTTACGGCAAAAGTATTAAAAATACGAAACTTCCTGGCAGATTAAAACTGTGTGCCCAACCGAGACTCGAACTCGGGACCTTTGCCTTTCGCGGGCAAGTGCTCTACCAACTGTGCTACCGAAGCACGACTCACGCCCGGTACTCACAGCTTTACTTCTGCCAGTACCTCGTCTCCTACCTTCCAACCTTTACAGAAGCTCTCCTGCGAACCTTGCAGAACTAGCACTCCTGAAAGAAAGGATATTGCGGAGACATGGCTTAGCCACAGCCTGGGGGATGTTTCCAGAGTGAGATTCTATTAAAAATATGTTTTGCACGGATGGAAAAATATTGTAATGCTTTATGTAACGCTCAACTTATAAACACAATTGTGTAAGTATATTGTAATTTTCACCTTTGCTAACACCGTAAAATCTTTTTTTTGGCTGTTGTTGTTGTAGTCTTCAGTCCGGAGATTGGTTTGATGCAGTTTTCCACGTTACCCTATCCTGTGCAAACCTCTTCATCTCCGATTAACTACAGCAACCTACATCCTTCTGATTCTGCTTAGTACATTCATCTCTTGGCCTCCCACTGTGCTTTTTGCTCCCCTCCCCCATCCCCACCCACAATTCCCTCCAATACTAAATTTTTTATCCCTTGGTGTCCTAGAATGTGTCCTATCAACTGATCCCTTCTTTTGGTCAAGTTGTGCTACAAATTTCTTGTCTTCCCAATTCCATTCAGTACTTCTTCATTAGTTATGCTATCTACCTATCTAATCTTCAGCATTCTTCTGCAGCACCACATTTCAAAAGCTTCTACTCTCTTCTTGTCTAAACTGTTTATCGTCCATGTTTCACTTCCATGCATGACTAAGCTCCGTACGAATACTTTCAGAAACAACTTCCTGACACTTAAATCTATACTCGATGTTAACAAATTTCTCTTCTTCAGAAGCGTTTTTCTTGGAGCTTTGTATTCTCTATACTTCGGCCATCAACAGTTATTTTGCAGCTCAAATAGCAACACCCATCTACAACTTTAAGTGTCTTATTTCCTAATCTAATTCCCTCAGCATCACTTGATTTAATTCGACTACATTCTGTTATCCTCGTTTTGCTTTTGCCGATATTCACCTAATACCCTCCTTTCAAGATACTGTCCATTCCGGTTCAGTTGCCCTTCCAAGTCCTTTGTTGTCTCTGACAGAATTACAATGTCATAGGCAAACCTCAAAGTCTATATTTCTTTTCCCTGAACTTTAATTCCTACTCCAAATTTTTCTTTGATTTCCTTTACTGCTCGTTCAATGTACAGATGAATAACATCAGGGATAGGCTATAATCCTGTCTCACTCCCTTGGTTAGAAAATGGACGTGATGGTCCTAAACTAGTCACCGCAAAGAAATGACCTTCATCGAAACTGTGACGGATATTGGAAGAAAATAAAAATAACTCTTACTTACCACAAGCAAAATCTTACAATCGTGCACCACGGCTCGAAGACGTTTGTGAATAAAAAGTATTTTCCAAAACCGATCGCGTGCTCCAGTTCGACAATATCAGATTTCATTGTAAAGGTACAAAGTTAGTCCTAAGACCTCTTTTTGTAGCTCACCTCTGTTGCGCTCTTTACACCGTAGTTCGGGGTCCGCTTCTTCCCTCCTACTGCTTCCCCTCCCCCCCTCCCACCGCCCGCCACCCCAATAGCTGGGTGGGTTAGTTAGTTCTAATGTCGGAGGAAGCCAGAGAAGTTCTACCTCGTATAGGATGATGTTAATGAAGCACTGCGTTGTTCACAAGCTTAAAACTATCGGTCCATTGTTTTCTCGCGAAAGCATCCCTAGGAACACACAGATAATCTTTACTAGAGCGCTCGTTGATGTTCTAGCTGGCTTCCTGCAGCAGCTTAACAGCCGCAGAGGTCAGAAGCAGTAACAGGTAGCCTGGTAATATACCATCGGCAGCTTGGTAAATTTTCTAGGCACTACGAAAAACCCAATGTCGAGACTTAAACAAAGGGATTACCAGGGCGCAGTCTTGCTGTCTTCACAGACCTGCAAAGACCTTGATGTTTGTCATTCAAAATATTGAGGTTGGGAACAAGGTGTCGCTCTGGACTGTGTGCTGTTCTATAACTTCCAGACAGGTTAAAAATATTTGCCGGACCGGTACTCGAACCCACAATCTTCCCTCTCGCAGGCACCCAGTTATCCCTGCAGTCGCTCTCTCCTTCTTACCAAACTTCATAGTTCTCCTTCATACTCTGCTGGAATGGCAGTCACGGCTGAAAGCTCATGGCAAGAAATGGTTTAATCACAGCCCAGGCTGTGACATCCCGTGATGAATGGTGGTACAGGCTTGGTACACGTCTATGGCAGACAATGAGTAAGCTATTTTCACTCATTGCTTTCATATGGCATCATATTTTGGGGTAATTCATCACTGAGGAATAAAGTATTTATTGCACAGAAGCGTGTAATCAGAATAATAGCTGGAGTCCACCCAAGATCATCCTGCAGACATTTATTTAAGGATCTAGGGATATTCACAGTAGCTTTTCAGTATATATACTCTCTTATGAAATTTGTTATTAACAACCAAACCCAATTCAAAAGTAATAGCAGTGTGCATAACTACAATACTAGGAGAAAGGACGATCTTCACTATTCAAGATTAAATCTAACTTTGGCACAGAAAGGGGTGAATTATACTGGCACTAAAGTCTTTGGTCACTTACCAAATAGTATCAAAAGTCTGACAGATAACCAACAAGTATTTAAGAAGAAATTAAAAGAATTTCTGAATGACAACTCCTTCTACTCCATAGAGGAATTTTTAGATATAAATTAAGAAAAAAAAAATATTAAAAAAAATAAAAAAATAAAAATAAAAAAACACAAAAAAAAAGTTGTTATATTAACTTAAGCATGTTGTTAAATTAACCTAATTATGTCATGTATTGGAAAATTTGACTCGTTCCACATCATTGCGAGGTGTCGTATTCATGATCTGTGGAACTAGTATTAATCTAATCTAATCTGAAAACAACATGAGTCATCCCGCTTCCCAACTAGGCACTGTGCAGGCAGGTTCTGCCACTAGTCTGTTTTACGGACGGTGTACACATGAGGGGCAGTCAAATGAAAACGGAACCGATGGGGAAAAATAAGAAACTGTTTATTATTTCAAAAGTAACTCGTTCCGAGCGGAATGAAAATTAAATCATTTACTGGTGAATATTAGCACTACGTTCGATAAACAGGCGCCTTTTCACGGTTCGCGCGGCTCCTCCCGTCGGAAGTTCGAGTCCTCCCTTTTTCGTTTCCTTTGCGCAATGTAGGTACTGTCAGTTTCTGTATTTTACCAGGGCCTTATGTCAGTGCACAAATTTTCGTGTGTTTCAGGTTACATTCTTATACAGATTTACATTAGAGGTCCTTTAAAAAAAATACAGTTACGTTTTTTTCAAACAATTCGCACTGACCAAGTCTTCTGAGAGTGAAATGGTTGGTTCAAATGGCTCTGACAAGGGAACCTCCCCATCGCACCCCACTCAGATTTAGTTATAAGTTGGCACAGTGGATAGGCCTTGAAAAACTGAACACAGATCAACCGAGAGAACAGGAAGAAGTTGTGTGGAAGTAGGAAAAAAATAAGCAAAATATACAAAGTGAATAGTCTATGTGCAACATATGCAATATCAAGGAGAATGTGAGGTGAGCAGGGCCGTGGTCCCGTGGTTAGGGTGAGCAACTGCGGAACGAGAGGTCCTTGGTTCAGGTCTTCCCTCCAGAGAAAATTTTAATTTTTTTATTTTCAGACAATTATTAGATCCGATGCGATCACTTTTTTGGGAGTGATTATCACATCCAAAAGAAAATCTAGATCGGGCAAGGTAGAAGAACCTTTTTACCCATTCGCCAAGTGTACAAGTTAGGTGGGTCGACAACATATTCCTGTGACGCACATGCCGTCACCAGTGTCGTATCGAATATATCAGACGTGTTTTCCTCTGGAGGAATCGGTTGACCTATGACTTTGCGATCAAATGTTTTCGGTTGCCATTGGAGAGGCACGTCCTTTCGTCTACAAATCGCACAGTTTTGCGGTGCTGTCGCAACATACAGACACTAAACTTATTACAGTGAACAGAGACGTCAACGAACGAACGGACAGATAATAACTTTGCGAAAATAAACTTTTCACTCGAGGGGAGACTTGAACCAAGGACCTCTCGTTCCGCAGCTGCTCACGCTAACCACGGGACCACGGCGCTCCGCAGCTCAGCTTCTCCTTGATGTTGCTTATGTTGCGCATGGATTACTCAGTTTGTATATTTTGCTTATTTTTTTCATAGTTCCACAAAACTTCTTCCTGTTTTCTTGATTGATCTGTGTTCAGTTTTTCAAGGCCTATCCACTGTGCCAACTTATAACTAAATCTGAGGGGGGTGCGATGGGGAGGTTCCCTTGTGAGCACTATGGGACTTAACAGCTTTGGTTATCAGTCCGCTAGAACTTAGAACTACTTAAACCTAACTAACCTAAGGTCAGCACACAACACTCAGTCATCACGAGGCAGAAAAAATCCCTGGCCCCGCCGGGAATCGAACCCGGGAACCCGGGCGTGGGAAGCGAGAACGCTACCGCACGAGCACGAGCTGCGGACATGAAATGGTTGGTTTGCTTATTTATTTGCTTATGAATGAAATCGGTTTCCACACACGAGGGATTCTTTTCAATTTCATGTAAGCTCAGTAACACATTTAGGTTGTCACCCCCAAATTTGCATTTACGATAACACATACAAGTGAAAACTACTAACTTACGGCCTGCATTAGTAAACTTTCAAGCAACCAAACCATCTTAAACCGGATTATCATTCTATTATTTAACGGCAGTAGCGAGGTAATGGCACCAAATATTTAAACTTTTAAAACATATCACGTACTCTAATTATCTCACAGTGTAAAATATTAAAACTTTTGAGCTCATTCATCTCCATAACAGGTAAATTCCACACGTTTACCGTACGGATAGACAGACCATAGAAGGTACTGAATGTTCTGCCTGCAACACGCATAATACGTGCACTGATCAGATAAACGACAGGTAGTCCACACCTTGTTATACATTAAGGTGCAGTAATTACAGTGATCATTTGCCAACGTCATCTCACATTATAAAACAAAACTTTTCTTATAAAATAATGAATCTTAATACCAATTGTTATCAGACATTTTTCCTATATGTCTCATCTGGGATGCACATTACATACATATTATTTTCATGCAGCTACTAAAACACTGCCTTCCACATATAACCACAGTAAAGCACCCATACTAACAGTATCAGATATAAATTGTTCCTCAACATTTTGGTACATCTGCCTTAACAAACCTTCACCACCGCTTTGCCTATGGCACGTATTCTCACACACACCTACAGGTTGTAGCCAGGATACATATTATAATATTAACACATAGAATTATTGAACAATGAAACATTTGTCTTGTCCTAAACACACACATTGCAGTATAGTGCACACAGAATAAAGTGGCTGGTAGATGCGTTGAGAATAGGCACACGTGAGGGAAAGCAGGAGTGACATGGGTTATAGGCAGTTGCTGTAGGGGAAATGCCGAGCACTGGAGGGGAAGTGCCATTCTGAACTGCAGCCTACCCTCACATTTTCTGTAAATATTAAGTGGCGGTCATGCCCACACTTGCATGGTGGTCACCATGTCACCTATGCTTTGGTTAGTATCTAAAGAGAATTTCACCAAAAATGCAGTTATTTATTTTTGCCTGGCTTGTAAACCATTTGTAACTTTCAGAGTGGCGAATTTTGAGTAAAACCTACACATTTCTCTGGTTGTCAAGTTAAAATTTTCTAATTTTGCCAAAACACAGCGGAGTTTACACAGTCTCAAATTTTGGAAATTTGTGGTAAGGACTTACAGGACCAAAATCCTGAGGTCGTCGGTCCCTAAGCTTACACACTACTTAATCTAACTTAAACTAACTTACGCTAAGGACGACACACACACCCATGCCTGAAGAAGGACTCGAACCTCTGATGGGTGGGGGGGGGGGAGGGGGGGAGCCCGCGGACCAGTACAAGAAGACGCCTCAGACCGTGCTGCTACCCCGCACGGCTACACATTCGCACCTCACTAATATGTTGTGCAGACGCACTTGCAAAAGAATTCTGAAAAAATCGTTTATTATTTTTATTAAGTGAGGAACTGAGGAAAAGTACGGACAGTAGTTTATGAGGAAGAACATTCTCAGTTCAACACAAATGTCTAATATCTTCACTTGCTTTGTTCCAAGTCCGCAGCTCGTGGTCGTGCGGTAGCGTTCTCGCTTCCCACTCCCGGGTTCGAATCCTGGCGGGGTCAGGGATTTTCTCTGCCCCGTGATGACTGGGTGTTGTGTGCTGTCCTTAGGTTAATTAGGTTTAAGTAGTTCTAAGTTCTAGGGGCTGATGACCATAGATGTTAAGTCCCATAGTGCTCAGAGCCATTTGAACCACTTTTTTTGTTCCAAAACCTAACATTTCTCGTTTCACCAGTTATCGATGGCCCTTAAAAATTGCATTGTTTCATCGAACAATTCTGTAGTTACTAGAATAACAGGGTAGAAAATAGAGTTTTGCATAATACCCATATGGCAAAATCTCAATTCGGCATCTCAAACCATTTTTGAAATAAGAGGAATGTTGTGGATATTTCGCTCTGACTTTCGCTGGCGCGGCGCGATCGAAAAAGAGTGTGCTACGTCAGATCAATTTTCACGAGACTGATGACAGATAGAGACCTCCACCAGAGTCTAAAGAAAAATTCAATATGTTAGGTAAATTTCGCGTCCCGCAACATATTATGTAATATGCACCAAACACAAAATCATGACGACCTCTGTTTTTCATTTCAAACTTTTTCGAATTTCACGCAATGTCTTTCTCCACGTAAAAATCACAATAACTACGACCATTATCGAAATGATGAGCATGTCATCATGAACCTGAAATACATAGCTATAAGTAACAAAAAATGAAATTTTTTTAATGAATAGTTTCCGAAAATGCCTTTCAGAAAAACTTCAGGGCGTGCGCCTCGATTCTGTCATCGCCGACCGGCCGAAAGGTTTCAGACACTGACGGCCTCCCCTTCCAAACAAACGAGTGAACTCGCCCAGCGCTTTGGACGAATATCGGCCACTGCGCATCTGTCACCGTATCCTGGGCGGATTACACCAAATGCTTTCATTTAGCTAGATCTAACACACTCTTTCGTAGTGCTGAAGCACTTTTATGCAACTGTTATTATGCTGTCAATTATAGGTAGTTCCTGGATAGGATAAAATGGTTGTTAAATCTGAATTCTGAGTGCTCGCTTATTATTTTATCAGAATCTTTAATTTTATCTCTGTATATTTCCGATTCCTCAAACAAGTCTAGCTGCAGTCCTTTAAGTGATGTTCAACTTATTGTATGTGTACAACTGTGAAAGTTCATTGTAATTTTTACCTTTGTTAACACCATAAAATCTTTTGTAGGCTATGGATTGAAAGTGAACGTGATGGTCCAAAACAAGGCGCCACAAAGAAATGAGTATTATTCCAACTGTGACAGATATTCGGAGAAGATAAAAATATGTGTTATTCCATCATGTGTACGTGGAATGGGAATGCAGCTGGTCGAAGACTTAAAGAAAATAGATACCAACAGCAAAAATTTTATTTAGCTACTAGTTTCGGTGCCTCATTGGCACCATCTCCAGATCCCGATAGTACACGAAACTAGGTAACTCATCTAGTCATTTGCGTTGTTATAGGGACTACTACGCTATGTAATCAAAGGTATCCGGACAACCCCCGAAAAAGACGTTTTTCATATTAGGTGCATCATACTGCCACCTACTGCCAGGTACTCCATATAAGCGATCTCAGAAGTCATTAGACATCGTGAAAAAGCAGAATGGAGCGCTCTGCGGAACTCACGGACTTCGAACGTGGTCAGGTGATTGGGTGTCACTTGTGTCATACGTCTGTATGCGAGATTTCTACACTCCTAAACATCCCTAGGTCCACTGTTTCCGGTGTGATAGTGAAGTGGAAACGTGAAGGGACACGTACAGCACAGAAGCGCACAGGCCGACCTCGTCTGTTGACTGTCAGAGACCGCCGACAGTTGAACAGGGTCGTAATGTGTAATAGGTAGACATCAATCCAGACCCTCACACAGGAATCCCAAACTGCATCAGAATCAATTGCATGTACTATGACAATTAACCTGGAGATGAGAAAACTTGAATTTCATGGTCGAGCGGCTGCTCATAAGCCACACATCACGCCGGTAAATGCCAAACGACGCCTCGCTTGGTGTAAACATTGGACGATTGAACAGTGGAAAAACATTGGGTGGAGTGAAGAGTCACAGCACACAATGTGGCGATCCGATGGCAGGGTGTGGGTATGGCGAATGCCCGGTGAACGACATCTTCTAGCGTGTGTACTGGCAACAGTAAAATTCGGAGGCGGTGGTGTTATGGTGTGGTCGTGTTTCTCATGGAGGGGGCTTGCACCCCTTGTTGTTTTGCGTGGCACTATCACAGCACAGGCCTACATTGATGTTTTAAGCAACTTCTTACTTCCCACTGTTGGAGAGCAATTCGGGGATGGCGATTGCATTTTCCAACCCGATCGAGAAACTGTTCATAATGCACGACCTGTGGTGAAGTGGTTGTTGCTGTGGTCTTCAGTCCTGAGACTGGTTTGATGCAGCTCTCCATGCTACTCTATCCTGTGCAAGCTTCTTCATCTCCCAGTACCTACTGCAACCTACATCCTTCTGACTCTGCTTAGTGTATTCATCTCTTGGTCTCCCTCTACGATTTTTACCCTCCACGCTGCCCTCCAATGATAAATTTGTGATCCTTTATGCCTCAAAACATGTCCTACCAACCGATCCCTTCTTCTAGTCAAGTTGTGCCACAAACTTCTCTTCTCCCCAATCCTATTCAATACCTCCTCATTAGTTACGTGATCTACCCACCTTATCTTCAGCATTCTTCTGTAGCACCACATTACAAAAGCTTCTATTCTCTTCTTGTCCAAACTGGTTATTGTCCATATTTCAGTTCCCTACATGGCTTCACTCCATACAAATACTTTCAGAAACGACTTCCTGACACTTAAATCTATACTCGATGTTAACAAATTTCTCTTCTTCAGAAACGATTTCCTTGCCATTGCCAGTCTACATTTTATATCCTCTCTACTTCGACCATCATCAGTTATTTTACTCCCTAAATAGCAAAACTCCTTTACTACTTTAAGTGTCTCATTTCCTAATCTAATCCCCTCAGCATCACCCGATTTAATTTGACTACATTCCATTATCCTCGTTTTGCTTTTGTTGATGTTCATCTTATATCCTCCTTTCAAGACACTGTCCATTCCGTTCAACTGCTCTTCCAAGTCCTTTGCTGTCTCTGACAGAATTACAATACAATGTCATCGGCGAACCTCAAAGTTTTTATTTCTTCTCCATGAATTTTAATACCTACTCCGAATTTTTCTTTTGTTTCCTTTACTGCTTGCTCAATATACAGATTGAATAACATCGGGGAGAGGCTACAACCCTGTCTCACTCCTTTCCCAACCACTGCTTCCCTTTCATGCCCATCGACTCTTATAACTGCCATCTGGTTTCTGTACAAATTGTAAATAGCCTTTCGCTCCCTGTATTTTACCCCTGCCACCTTTAGAATTTGAAAGAGAGTATTCCAGTTAACGTTGTCAAAAGCTTTCTCTAAGTCTACAAATGCGAGAAACGTAGGTTTGCCTTTTCTTAATCTTTCTTCTAAGATAAGTCGTAAGGTTAGTATTGCTTCACGTGTTCCAACATTTCTACGGAATCCAAACTGATCTTCCCCGAGGTCCGCTTCTACTAGTTTTTCCATTCGTCTGTAAAGAATTCGCGTTAGTATTTTGCAGCTGTGACTTATTAAACTGATAGTTCGGTAATTTTCACATCTGTCAACACCTGCTTTCTTTGGGATTGGAATTATTATATTCTTCTTGAAGTCTGAGGGTATTTCCCCTGTCTCATACATCTTGCTCACCAGATGGTAGAGTTTTGTCATGACTGGCTCTCCCAAGGCCATCAGTAGTTCTAATGGAATGTTGTCTACTCCCGGGGCCTTGTTTCGACTCAGGTCTTTCAGTGCTCTGTCAAACTCTTCACGCAGTATCTTATCTCCCATTTCATCTTCATCTACATCCTCTTCCATTTCCATAATATTGTCCTCAAGTACATCGCCCTTGTATAAACCCTCTATATACTCCTTCCACCTTTCTGCCTTCCCTTCTTTGCTTAGAACTGGGTTGCCATCTGAGCTCTTGATATTCATACAAGTGAAGTGGTTATACAACAATAACATCCCTGTAGTGGACTGGCCTGCACAGAGTCCTGACCTGAATCCCGTAGAAGAACTTTGGGATGTTTTAGAACTGCGGTGCCGCGCAGGATTAGCCGAGCGGTCTAAAGCGCTGCAGCCGTGGACTGCGAGGCTGATCCCGGCGGAGGTTCGAGTCCTCCCTCGGGCATGGGTGTGTGTGTTTGTCCTTAGGATAATTTAGGTTAAGTAGTGTGTAAGCTTAGGGACTGATGACCTTAGCAGTTAAGTCCCATAAGATTTCACACACACACACAGAACTGCGGCTTCGTGCCAGGCCTCACCGACCGACATCGATACCTCTCCTCAGTACAGCACTCCATGAAGAATGGGTTGCCATTCCGCAAGAAACCTGCCAGCACCTGATTGAACGTATGCCTGCGAGAGCGGAAGCTGTCATCAAGGCTAAGGGTGGGCCAACACCATACTGAAACCCAGTATTACCGATGGAGGGCGCCACGAACTTGTAAGTCATTTTCAGCCAGGTGTCCGGATACGTTTGATCACATAATGCATATCCAGTTGCATTTCGTATATTTCTGAAAACTTCTCGGTCGACATTGACCCGTCAAGCTCTAACGAGTTGTCGTATATCCTTCACACCTCCAACGACAACTCTTAATTTATTCAAGAAAATAAAAAAAATTTATATCCAGGCTGCCGGGCCTATCCTCCATCAGTATGTTGGAACTTCATATTTGGTCTTGATCGATACGTGGATCTTCGGTGGTTGTCACCAGGGGGCAGACGGAAGATGGGGGATATAGACGCGCGCTTTCGTAGTTAGTGCTCGCTGGCCACAGTGCTCTTAGAGCGGTATCAATTAGTGGTGTTTTGACCTGCAAGGAGCGTAACCGCGGTGTTTTTGGCAAGAACTATATGAAAAGAAACCTAGATTAGTTACAAACGAGGGCGTTCACGGACTTTATTCAACATGTAAACGTCACTACAGACATTCGAATTTAGGTTATGACGTTCGATTTGCCTACCATCATTCGCGATGATATGCCGCAGACGTATAGCGAAATTCTGCATGACCCACTGAAATGTCGGAACATCGATGCTGTCGATGACCTGCTGAATGACTGTTTCCAGCTGTGGCCGAGCGGTTCTAGGCGCTTAAGTCTGGAATCGCGCGACCGCTATGGTCGCAAGTTCGAATCCTGCCTCGGGCATGGATGTGTGTGATGTCCTTAGGTTAGTTAGGTTTAAGTAGTTCAAAGTTCTAGGGGACTGATGACCTCAGATGTTAAGTCCCATAGTGCTCTGAGCCATTTGAAGCATTTTTTGTTTCCAGCTCAGAAATGGTTTTGGAGTTATTGCTGTACACCTTGTCTTTAATATAGCCCCACAAAAAGGAGTTGCATGTGTTCAGATCCGGAGACTATGGCGGCCATTCGAGGCCCATGCCAGTGGCCTCTGGGTACCGCAGAGCCAGAATGTGGTCTCCAGATTTCTTCAACTGGACATCAAACGCTCTCCTGCTTCGATGAGGTGGAACTCCGTCTGACATGAACCACAACTTCTCGAAATCAGGGTCACTGTGGATAATGGGGATGAAATCGTCTTCCAAAACCTTCACGTACCGGTCGGTAGTCATCGTGCCATCAAGGAATATCGCACCGATTATCCCGTGCACACCACACAGTCAACCGCTGAGGGTGAAGAGACATCTTGATCGCGAAATGCGGATCCTCAGTCCCCCAAATACGTCAGATTTGCTTATTGACGAACCAATTGTATTGAAAGTGGGCTTCGTTGCTAACCAAATCATATTCACATGAAAATTCTCATCAGGCCCCGCGGCCAACCGTGTAGGTTGAACGTCCTAACGCAAACCTTTCAGAAATTACGACGATTTTATTTCATATAGTTCATTAAATTCGCCCTGTAAGAATTATTTTTTCATTTAGAATACTGTGTAAATTCAGTTAGTGGGTGTTCCGCTGCCTCACATGTAAGAAATCACCATTTATCAAAAGTTGCCTTTTAATTCCGAGACGAGTGACGGCCGAATGCTATTGCCTGGCCTGTAAATTTCCTGAGCCGTTGGAAAATTATTTCAAGTAAGGTATTTTAAAGTTGGTGGCTCATTTACCTGTAGCCGTTGTGTAATAATTTAATGCATTGTTTTCAAGTTCTAAGTACTTTCGACTGTTGAAATTACTAAGGGTTATTTTATTGTATGTGTGTGTCAACTGTATTTGTGGTCATATATATTTGGTGTGTTTCTGGTAGCTTATTTATTGTACTGTAAACGCCAGGATAATTTAAGCTATTACTTGGAGGGTGTGGCGTACGATATAGTTAGCAAACATGGTGTACTGTGACCACATTACCACCTGTAATTTCTCTTAGAACAACTTTTATACACTGAACGTGTGTTCCTTTTAAGTGCTTGCACTATCGTTTCCTGTAGAATTTTCTTAAATAGCTTAAAGTTCTTAATTGTGATTTTAATAATTGCTTTGTTCTGAGTTGCTAAAAAAAATTGAACAGCATAGATCGTATAAATATTTGTTTATTTAAGACAACCGGTTTCGACATATTTTGCTGTAATCTTCAGGTCTTAAAAAATCTTTTTGTTATGAAACGCGTTCATTTTACGTTGGACCTCACGCCAAGTTGTCATGTGGAAAAAAACCAGCATATGACAACTTGGCATGAGGTCCAACCTAATATGGTTTTTAAGACTTGAACATGAGAGCAAAGTCTGGTGAAACAGGTTGTCTGAAATAAAGAAATAGTTATGCAATCTAGCCTGTTCAACGTTTTTAGCGAGTAAAACAGATCGCACCTTCGGTCTTCTCAAAATGAGAAAATTCCGTTGGTTTGAGTCCTTTTTTATTACATTCATTCTGATGAAGATTGTTATTTCCTGTTGTCCATAGCGGTCGTTGCTTATTGTAAAAGAAAAAGAAGATTATTGTTTCCTATTGTCTATAGCGGACGTGGTTTATTATGAAATAAAAAGGTCAAATCTGTTTCACACTCGAGTTTTTTAAATTTTTTAAATAGATTGCTTAAATAATTATGTTTTTCCTTAAAGTCCACCAACTAGCTCCCTACCATTTCAGTCCTGTTAGCACCGTATCAAGACACTTTGATATCGAGTGACCAAGATCATCGTAGGTGTTATTTTGTAGCAGGCCATTGGTCCTGAAGATGACTCTTAAGGGGGAGTAGGACATCAAATGGGCCGACTTGGAGCAGGAGAGGCACCACTGGACATTTTAATTTCCACTGTCTATACTTTTACAAGTAAATTCATAAACTTTGTTGCTACGAACAGGAAGGATTCGAGATTCACATTCATAGCAGTGGAAGTTCAAAAACTTAACGAAATATTTTATTTTACATTTGAAATTTCATCATTTTTTTCACTTACTATTGGCTGCATTTGTTGCTATAGATACACCTTTCTTCATAAGTAAGACAGATTCCTCAATGAATTTTTTCACAGCATACAAACCATACTTACAGGTGTATGAAATTCTAGAATTTTCCAAATCTATTAGGAACTGTGGTAAAAATGAACATAATGAACTATGCAATTTGAGTTTTTCTAAACATGAAATTTAAAACATAACAGCTCATTCATTTTTTCATAAATTAAATAAATTCTAGAGATAGCGGTGAAGCCAGGGTTACAAATATCGTGTGACAAGACCAAATACTTTGGGAGCTGGCATTCCAGTAACACCCTTTTGACGGCTATACATGGAACGATTGGGAGAGTTAATCACTCTCGTTAGCTTGGTGAATGGGTCCTCCTCAATGGTAGAGACGGCACCTCCATCATAGAAAGGCGTGACAAGCTCAACGCAGCATACGATCTGTCCCACAATCTGTACAACAAGAAGTGCATTTCGAAGAATGCTAAGGTCTGTCAGTACAGAACTGCTGTCAGACCACAGCCTCTGTGTGCCGCAGATACCCTCTTGATGAACAGAAAAGGCACGATGGATGACATAGAGAAAGCCGAAAGACGCATTCTGAGAAAAATTCATGGCCCGAGATTGCTCCCAGATGGAACCTACCGATTGAAGTCTAGTTCTTAACTGTATCAACAGTTAGAATCAGCCAACACCAGTATGCGACGTAGGAGGCTCACGTTCCATGGGCACCTACAACGAATGAACAACAGTAGGCTTACCAAGAAGATCTTCTCATTGGTTAAAAGCTACAAGACTGTAAGCCTGTGGCTTAATGAAGTACTAAAGGACTTGGATTCGGCTGGGATCTCTGTTCGTGAGGTAGAAGATCGTTCCAAATTTTATGCTATGGTAGAGTCTTGGACCCCCACCACCTAGAGTCCCTAAACGTCGGACGCTCCTTTGACAGGAGAAGAAGATGAAGTTATCAGCACTACTCCGAGATATTGCGAACGGAAGAGAGCTTCAAAGAAGAGCTGGTCATAAGCGCTTCATATTGTTGTTGTTGTTGTGGTCTTCAGTCCTGAGACTGGTTTGATGCAGCTCTCCATGCTACCCTATCCTGTGCAAGCTTTTTTTATCTCCCAGTACTTACTGCAACCTACATCCTTCTGAATCTGTTTAGTGTATTCACCTCTTGGTCTCCCTCTACGATTTTTACCCTCCACGCTGCCCTCCAATGCTAAATTAGTGATCCCTTGATGCCTCAGAACATGTCCTGCCAACCGCTCCCTTCTTCTTGTCAAGTTGTGCCACAAACTCCTCTTCTCCCCAGTTCTATTCAACACCTCCTCATTAGTTATATGATCTACCCACCTGATCTTCAGCATTCTTCTGTAGCACCACATTTTGAAAGCTTCTATTCTCTTCTTGTCCAAACTATTTATCGTCCATGTTTCAGTTCCATACATGACTACACCCCATACAAATACTTTCAGAAACGACTTCCTGATACTTAAATCTATACTCGATGTTAACAAATTTCTCTTCTTCAGAAACGCTTTGCTTGCCATTGCCAGTCTACATTTTATATCTTCTCTACTTCGACCATCATCAGTTATTTTGCTCCCCAAATAGCAAAACTCCTTTACTACTTTAAGTGTCTCATTTCCTAATCTAATTCCCTCAACATCACCCGACTTAATTCGACTACATTCCAGTATCCTCGTTTTGCTCCATAGTGGGCTTAAATAAATAATAGTAATAGTAATAATAATAAATTCTAGAGTTTCATGGTTTGTATAGTGTGCAAAATTCATCGAGGAATCACTCTTACTTATGAAGAAAAGTGTACCTGTAGTGTAAGTTGGATGTTTAGGTTTTTATGTTGGTATTGCCACGTAGTGCTCTGTACGAAAATCGCTGACTGCGTTGTGTGCAGTCTGTGACTGGTTGGACTCATTGTTGGATTATTCGCTAGTGTAGTGTTGGGTTGTTGGATGTGAACAGCGCGTAGCGTTGGGCAGTTGGAGGTGAGCCGCCAGCAGCGAAGGATGTGTGGAGAGAGATGCCAGAGTTTTGAGAAGTCACTATGAGCGGATGATCTGGACGTGTGTCCGTCAGAAAAAGAAAATTTGTTTAATTGTATGTCAAAAAATTATATATATATATATAATATAAAATATATATAATATATGTATAAAATATATAATATAAAATTATATATATAATGACTTTTGAATGCTATTGAGGTAAATACATTGTATCTTCCCTGTCAAAATCTTTCATTTGCTAACTATGGCTGTCAGTAGTTAGTGCCTTCAGTAGTAAGAAACTTTTATTTAGCTGCCAGTATTGGCGCTCGTTATAATGCAGTAGTTCGAGTCACGAAGGTTTTTGTGAAGTAAGTGATTCATGAAAGGTATAAGTTATTGTTAGTCAGGGCCATTGTTGTGTAGGGATTATTGAAAGTCAGATTGCGTTGCGCTAAAATATTGTGTATCAGTTTAGCGATGATCAGAATAAGTAAAGCGAAAACTGTGTGAGTACGTTGAGTTTTGCTCAGCTGTTTGAAAATCAAATAACGTAAGAGATTTTCCAGCACGGTCATTCTTTACATACAAAGGGGAAGTTTGATAATAGCAACAAACGCAGCTAATAGTGAGTGAAAAAATGATGAAATTTCAGACGTAAAAACACTTTTTTTCTTATGTTTTTGAACTTCCACTACTATGAGAGTAAATCCTGAGTCCTTCATGGCCAAGCTGATAAAGTTTTATGAATTTATTTGTAAAAGTATAGACAGTTGAAAATAAAATGTCCTGTGGTGCCTCTCCTGCTCCAAGTCGACCTGTTTGACGTCCTACCCCCTTAAGGCAATACCAGTAAACTGTTGTAAGTCTATCCAACACGATCGAGATACACTACTGGCCATTAAAATTGCTACACCAAGAAGATATGCAGATGATAAGCGGGTATTCATTGGACAAATATATTATACTTGAACTGACATGTAATTACAGTTTCACGCAGTTTGGGTGCATATATCCTGAGAAATCAGTACCCAGAACAACCACCTCCGCCGTAATAACGGCCTTGATACGCCTGGGCATTGAGTCAAACAGAGCTTGGATGGCGTGTACAGGTACAGCTGCCCATGCAGCTTCAACACGATACCACGGTTCAACAAGAGTAGTGACTGGCGTATTGTGAAGAGCCAGTTGCTCGGCCACCATTGACCAGACGTTTTCAATTGGTGAGAGATGTGAAGAATGTGCTGGCCAGGGCAGCAGTCGAACATTTTCTGTATCCAGAAAGGCCCGTACAGGACCTGTAACATGCGGTCGTGTATTTTCCTGCTGAAATGTAGGGTTTCGCAGGGATCGAATGTAGGGTAGAGCCACTGGTCGTAACACATCTGAAATGTAACGTCCACTATTCAAAGTGCCGCCAATGCGAACAAGAGGTGACCGAGACGTGTAACCAATGGCACCCCATACCATCATCCTGGGTGATACGCCAGTATGGCCATCGCAGGCGCTCCTGTCTGTGATGCAGCGTCAGGAGTAACCGCAGCCATGGTCTCCGAGCTGATATTCCATTCTGCTGCAAACGTCGTCGAACTGTTCGTGCAGATGGTTGTTCTCTTATAAACGTCCCCATCTGCTGACTCAGGGATCGAGACGTGGCTGCACGATCCGTTACAGCCATGCGGATAAGATACCTGTCATCTCGACTGCTAGTGATACGAGGCCGTTGGAATCCAGCACGGTGTTCCGCATTGCCCTCCTGAATCCACGTATTCCATATTCTGCTAAGAGTCACTGTATCTCGACCAACGCGAGCAGCAATGTCGCGATACGATAAACCGCAATCGCGACAGGCTACAATCCGACCTTTATCAAAGTCGGAAACGTGATGGTACGTATTCCTCCTTACACGGGGCATCACAATAACCTTTCACCAGGCAACGCCGGTCAACTGCTGTTTGTGTATGAGAAATCAGTTGGAAACTTTCCTCATGTCAGCACGTTGTAGGTGTCGCCACCGGCGCCAACCTTGTGTGAATGCTCTGAAAAGGTAATCATTTGCATATGACAGCATCTTCTTCCTGTCGGTTAAATTTCGTGTCTGTAGCACATCATGTACGTGGTGTAGCAATTTTAATGGCCAGTAGTGTCTTTGTGAATATACCCTTTGCATTTGTAATCTGGCACTTATCCGACGGGCTACCTAGCAACCGGTTAGGCAATGACTACACACAAGAGTTGCGTGGCAAATCGCTATCGGTCACTTTTATCTTGGTTGTGGTCCTGCAGCGCGGTCTCAGAGGAGGTGCGTCGAGCTGTCAGCGGCCGGCAGGGTGTGAAAGAACAAACAGCGGCCGGCGTGGCGTGGCCGGCGGGAGCGCGGGCGGATGGCTGCGAGCCAGCAGAGATTGGCTAAGTGTGGGCAGGTAATGGGCGCAAGAAGGTCACGGCTGGCCGCAAGTGGCGCGGCCCTGCGCCTCCGGCCACCACCGGCTGGACCCGCGGGGATCGCAAAAACTACAACGGTACCTCCGTCGCATCCGCGAGTGCGCGGTTTACCCGCTAGCGGAACAGTAGGCGCTTTCCCATTTTGATTACGGACTGAAACGAGAGGGTCGAGGGGCGGCGGCAAGAGCATATCCGTAATCTGCTCTTTGACCTCCTTGCGGTGTGTGGCGAAGAGTACTTGAGATACTAACAACATCCTGTACCCCTCTCCTCTGTTCCATTTGCGTAAGAAGAAAGGCTATCGTTACACTTTCGTATGAGTTCTGATTTCCCTGACTTTCTTGTTTCGTAGTCATTTCGCAAGACATATTTGAGAGGAAACAACTGCCCAACTCTTCTTCGGACGTACGCTACCGTGATTAATCTGAGCGCATATGGTCTCAAACAACAAACGCTCCAGAGAAGACAGAATTCATAGCACACTGCAAATTGTTTAAATGTCTTTTCAATTATTTTAGGGGTGTAGGACATCAAACGGGCCGACTTGGAGCAGGAGAGGCACCACAGGACATTTTAATTTCCACTGTCTATACTTTTACAAATAAATTCATAAAACTTTGAAAGCATGATCAGGAATGATTCAGGATTCATACTCATAGTAGTGGAAGCTCAAAAACGTAACAAAATGCATTTTTTACATGTGAAATTTCATCATTTTTTCACTTAATACTGGCTGCATTTGTTGCTATAGGTACACTTTTCTTCCTAAATAAGAGAGATTCTTCAATGAATTTTGCACAGCATACAAACTACAGTTACATGTGTATGAAACTCTAGAGTTTATTTAATTTATGAAAAAATGAATTAACTGTTACATTTTAAACTTCTTGTTCAGAAAAGACTCAAATTTTATAGTTAATTATCTCAATTTTTACTACAGTTTTTAATAGATTTGGAAAATTCTAGAGCTTCATACACCTGTAAGTACTGCTTGTATGCTGTGCAAAATTCATTGAAGAATCTCTCTTACTTAGGAAGAAAAGTGTACCTACAGAAACAAATGCAGCCAGTAGTAAGTGAAAAAATGATGAAATTTCACATGTAAAAAAACAGGTATTTTGCTACGTTTTTGAACTTCCACTGCTATGACTGTGAGTCCTCAATCCTTCCTGGTCATGCTGACAAAGTTTTATGAATTTATTTGAAAAAGTATACACAGTAGAAATTAAAATGTCCTGTGGTGCCTCTCCTGCTCCAAGTCGGCCCGTTTCACGTCCTACCCCCTTAACACTCATACTCTGTCACTGTGTTTTATAAATATTACGAACCGTGAGGACACGTAATGAGAACGCAGTACTCGAATATAACTTTTAACACAAGTCTGATTTATAATTTTAAACTTACATGTACCTTTTTTCATCAATGAGAACAGAAACGAAATGAGAATTTAAAATGGCCGTAATTACTTTTATAAATGTTTTTCAATGACCAGCGAGTCATGTCCGGATGCAACAGATTCATAATTCGTGCCTTAAGGTACTATGCGCGGTTCTACATCTACATCTACACGGATACTCTGCAAATCACATTTAAATGCCTGGCAGGGGGTTCATCGAACCACCTTCACAGTTCTCTATTATTCCAATCTCGAACAACGCACGGAAAGAACTAACACATATAACTTTACGTACAACTTCTCACTTCCCTTATTGTATCGTGGTGATCCTTGGGTAACAGAAGAGATATTCAGTTTAATTGATGCAAGGAGAAAATATAAAAATTCTGTAAATAAAGCAGGCAAAAAGGAATACAAACGTCTCAAAAATGAGATCGACAGGAAGGGCAAAATGGCTAAGCAGGGATGGCTAGAGGACAAATGTAAGGACGTAGAGGCCTATCTCACTAGGGGCAAGATAGATACTGCCTACAGGAAAATTAAAGAGACCTTTGGAGAGAAGAGAACCACTTGTATGAATATCAAGAGCTCAGATGGAAACCCAGTTCTAAGCAAAGAAGGGAAAGCAGAAAGGTGGAAGGAGTATATAGAGGGTCTATACAAGGGCGATGTACTGGAGGACAATATTATGGAAATGGAAGGGGATGTAGATGAAGATGAAATGGGAGATATGATACTGCGTGAAGAGTTTGATAGAGCACTGAAAGACCTGAGTCGAAACAAGACCCCCGGAGTAAACAACATTCCACTGGAACTACTGACGGCCTTGGGAGAGCAAGTCCTGAGAAAACTCTACCATCTGGTGAGCAAGATGTATGAAACAGGCGAAATACCCTCAGACTTCAAGAAGAATATAATAATTCCAATCCCAAAGAAAGCAGGTGTTGACAGATGTGAAAATTACCGAACTATCAGTTTAATAAGTCACAGCTGCAAAATACTAACACGAATACTTTACAGACGAATGGAAAAACTAGTAGAAGCCAACCTCGGGGAAGATCAGTTTGCATTCCGTAGAAACACTGGAACACGTGAGGCAATACTGACCTTACGACTTATCTTAGAAGAAAGATTAAGGAAAGCCAAACCTACGTTTCTAGCATTTGTAGACTTAGAGAAAGCTTTTGACAATGTTGACTGGAATACTCTCTTTCAGATTCTGAAGGTGGCAGGGGTAAAACACAGGGAGCGAAAGGCTATTTACAAATTGTACAGAAATCAGATGGCGGTTATAAGAGTCGAGGGGCATGTAAGGGAAGCAGTGGTTGGGAAGGGAGCGAGACAGGGTTGTAGCCTATCCCCGATGTTATTCAATCTGTATAAGGAGCAAGCAGCAAAGGAAACAATAGAAAAATCCGGAGTAGGAATTAAAATCCATGAAGAAGAAATAATAACTTTGAGGTTCGCCGATGACATTGTAAGTCTGTCAGAGCCAGCAAAGGACCTGGAAGAGCAGCTGAACGGACTGGACAGTGTCTTGAAAGGAAGATATAAGATGAACATCAACAAATGCGAAACGGAGATAGTGGAATGTAGTCGAATTAAATCGGGTGATGCTGCAGGGATTAGATTAGGATGGCTCAAATGGCTCTAAGCACTATTAGACCTAACTTGTTAGGTCATCGGTCCCCTAGAACTTAGAACTACGTAAACCTAACTAACCTAAGGACATCACACACATCTATGCCCGAGGCAGGATTCGAATCTGCGACCGTAGCGATCACGCGGTTCCAGACTGAAGCGCCTAGAACCGCACGGTCACAACGGCCGGAATTAGATTAGGAAATGAGACGCTTAAAATATTAAAGGAGTTTTACTATTTGGGGAGGAATAATAACTGATGATGGTCGATGTAGAGAGGATATAAAATGTAAACTGGCAATGGCAAGGAAAGCGTTTCTGAAAAAGAGAAAATTTTTTAACTTCGAGTATAGATTTAAGTGTCAGGAAGTAGCTTCTGAAAGTATTTGTATGGAGTGTAGCCATGAATGGAAGTGAAACGTGGACGATAAATATTTTAACAAGAAGAGAATAGAAGCTTTCGATATGTGGTGCTACAGAAGAATGCTGAAAATTAGATGGGTAGATCACATAACTAATATGGGAGGTATTGAATAGAGTTGGAGAGAAGAGAAACTTGTGGCACAACTTGACAAGAGGAAGGGATCGGTTGGTAGGGCGTGTTCTGAGGCATCAAGGAATCACCAATTTAGTATTTGAGAGCAGCGTGGAGGGTAAAAATCGTAGAGGGAGACCAAGAGATGAATACACTAAACAGATTCAGAAAGACGTAGGTTGCAGTAGGTACTGGGAGATGAAGAAGCTTGCACAGGATAGAGTAGCATGGAGAGCTTCATCAAAACAGTCTCGTTCCTCCCTATGTATGTCGGTGTCAACAAAATATTTCCGAATTCGGAAGACAAAGTTGCTGATTGGAATTTCATGAGAATATTTCGTCGCAACGAAAAACGCCTCTGTTTTAATGATGTCCAGCCCAAATCCTGTATCATTTCAGTGAGACACTCTCCCATATATCCTGATAATACATAACGTGCTGCCTTTCTTTGAACTATTTCGATGTACTCCGTCAGTCTTATCTGGTAAAGATTTCACACCGCTTAGCAGTATTCTAAAAGAGGACGGACAAGCGTAATGTAGGCAGTCTCCTTAGTAGATCTGTTACATTTTCTAAGTGTCCTGCCAATAAAACGCAGTCTTTGGTTGGCCTTCCCCACAACAGTTTCTATCGTTCCTTTCAATTTAAGTTGTTCGTAATTGTAATTCCTAGGTATTTAGTTGAATTTACGGCCTTTAGATTTGACTGATTTATTGTGTAACTGAAGTTTAACAAATTTCTTTTAACACTCATGTGGATGACCTCACACTTTTCGTTAATTAGGGTCAACTGCCAATTTTCGCACCATTCAGATATCTTTTCTGAATCGTTTTGCAATTTGTTTTGATCTTCTGATAACTTTATTAGTCGATAAACGACAGCGTCATCTGCAAACAACCTAAGACGGCTGCTCAGATTGTCTCCCAGATGGTTTATATAGATAAGGAACAGCAAAGGGCCTATAACACTACCTTGGGGAACGCCAGAAATCACTTCTGTTTTCCTCGATGACTTTCCGTCAATTACTACGAACTGTGACCTCTCTGACAGGAAGTCACAAATCCAGTCACATGACTGAGACGATATTCCATGAGCAAGCCCGCTTGTGTGGTACAGTGTCAAAAGCCTTCTGGAAATCCAGAATTAAGGAAACGATCTGAAATCCCTTGTCAATAGCACTCAACACTTCATGCGAATAAAGAGCTAGTTGTGTTTCACAAGAACGATGTTTTCTAAACCCATGTTGACTGTGTGTCAATGGACTGTTTCCTTCGAGCTAATTCGTAATGTTCGAACACAATATTTGTCCTAAAATCCTGCTGCATATCGACGTTAACGATATAGGCCTGTAATTTAGTGGATTAATCCTACTACCTTTCTTGAATATTGGTGTGACCTGTGCAACTTTCCAGTCTTTGGGTATAGATCTTTCGTCGAGCGAACGGTTGTATATGGTTGTCAAGTATGGAGCTAATAGATCAGCATACTCTGAAAGGAACCTAATTGGTATACAGCCTGGACCAGAAGCTTTTATTAAGTGATTTCAGCTGCTTCACTACTCCGAGGATATTTACTTCTACGTTACTCATGTTTGCAGCTGTTCTTGATTCTAATTATAGAATATTTACTTCGTCTTCTTTTGTGAAGGCATTTCGGATGGCTGTGTTTAGTAACTCTGCTTTGGCACCACTGTCTTCGATAGTATCTCCATTGCTATCGCGCAGAGAAGCGATTGATTGTTTCTTGCCGTTAACATACTTCACATATGGCCAGAATCTCTTTGGATTTTCTGCCAGGTTTCGAGACAAAGTTCGTTGTGAAAACTGTTATAAGCATCTCGTATTGAAGTCCGCGGTAAATTTAGAGCTTCTGTAAAAGATCGCCAATCTTGGGGATTTTGCGTCTGTTATAATTTGGCATGTTTGTTTCGTTGTTTCTGCAACAATGCTCTGCCCCGTTTTGTATACCAAGGAGGATCAGCTCCGTCGTTTGTTAATTTATTTGGTATAAATTTTTTGGCGTTGTGATTTTTTTCCGTCAGTGCATATTACACAGTTTACATACATAAAAGTTGAAAGGGGTAAAAGTAGGTATTCAATCTACATATCACACTTGTAACTAACGTAAAAAACGAAGTACAATAAATTGAATGGAGTATGAACTGCAATCCATAACACGCTACACTGTTGAACACAATATTTCACGAAAAAGTCTCATTATTCATTATAACACTTCACAAGCCACTTTGTTGACTCAGAATTATCCTGTGTCGTTGGAGCGGCAGTGAAATGTATGCACTGCTTAGCATTTCTAATGTATTCTGTCTTGAATATTAATGCTGTTAAGCAGATGCCAGCAGTACTTCAGTCCCACGTGGGTCGATAACGTCTACTGTCAAATCATAGGCTGTAAATACCAATGATCATCAGTCACATTCTAAAAACAAATCTTCTCGTCATTCAATTAAGTAGTCTGTACAAGGCAAACATAATGCCATCAGTACATAGGAAGTTTCTAACCTAAGACAAACGGTTTAGCTGTTCACGGCCGTCTAGTTAACTGTCATACGTAAATAATATTTAAAGTTTTAAATTCCTAGAAATTAAAAAAATGTCTAAACGATGGAAAGGGTCCCTATTTTTTCATTTTGCCTAATTTTCAGCAGGAATGTAATTCATCCTCCGTCATTATTATCGAAGGCATTTCGGAAACCAAGCTAATATGGTAACCCATTACAGGTTTTCGCAGTTAGGAGCGCATTTATTCTTAACCTATATTAGGTGCCAAGTGTTTTCTTCTCACCCCCTCCTCTCCTCTCTCTTTCTCTTTTTAATTTCTGTTTCACTGTTTCTGAAATCGTTCTTCGAAGTCCAACCATAAAGGCAACGGCAGCTTAGAATTATAGCGCTGTTATTTGTGCCACTTGCTCATATTTCCTTTGCGATCTGAACTCTTTTTTTCAATTCCTTCCTTCTTTGTCGACATGTATGTCAAGCAGAGTAGATGACAAATTGCAACTCCATTTCCAAGAATTCGAACCATCTTGTGTCCTGACTTTTCTACGCCTGTAGGGCGAGAGGGATAGTCTAACGATTAATCAAGTCGCTGCATAGAATTTATGATACCAGAGATATCTCATCGAATTTTCGGAAGATAGTGCAGTGTGGTAGGTTGTTTGGGTACGGATAGGACTTCTTCTCGGCTGAAAGCAATGAAATAAGTATTTGTACGTATTTGCTGTATTTCACCGCAGAAAAAAGTTCATAAGATCGATCTGTTTTTCGTTCTGTAAGCCCAAGAGTAGAGACAGCTGTCTGACGTCCGGCATATTGTAGAGCTTCGGTTCCTTTTAAATACTAGGTGAGCTTGTAGTGGGGCAGAAAACGATCCCGATCTGGGAACAAACAGAGTGAGATCACCAATACCGACATTTGCCTTCCAATCAAGCGAAATCAACCGAAAACTTTTGTTGGAACCTTGGACATATGTACTTAGAAAAACATAAGTTTTATGGAGCTGATGGCCATTGACACAAATGGTTTGCACCACATTTAACAAACAGAAAGCAGAAAGTTGTGCTGACCAATTCTAACAATGTTGAAAGGAGAGATAATTTTAGCGACTGGGGAGAAATCACGAACAGCGTGCCACAGGGCTCAACTTTGGGTCCTCTCCTATCCTTACACTTGTGACTGACCTTCCATCTAACTTTCATAAACCGGAAGTAGTACTTTCTGCGGATGCACTAGTATTATAATTAATCCCATTAGAGAGATAGCAAAAGAAGAGGTTGTTAATGATGTTTTTCAAAGTATTATTAAGTGGTTCTCCCTTAATTTTGAGAAAACGCCCTGTTATCAGTTGTGTACAACAAACAGAGATGTACCAACGATTTATATAGCACATGAATAGGTGTCAGTAAACAAGTCAGACTGCCCCAAATTTTTGGGTGTACATATTGATGTAATCTTGAACAGAAAGAAATATGTACTGAGATTCTCAAACAATTAAGTTTAGCTACTTTTGCTATTCGTGTAATTGCTAGTCTTGGAAACAAACGAATCAGCCTCCTGACGTATTTGGCATATTCCCACTCAGTAATGCTTTATGGAATAATTTTCTGTGGTAACTCAGCTCTTGGGAAAAAAGTACTGATTGCACAAAATCGAAAAATACGAATAATATCTGTTGTTCACCCATCACGTAGGAACCCTTTCAAGTAGTTAGATATTTTAACTGCACCGTCACAAGAAATATATTCCCTATGGAAATTCAACATAAATAATCCATCCCAATTTGAGGAGAATAGCAATGTCCATATTTACAACTTGAGAGAAAAAAATTATCTCCTTACCCATTATTAAAGCTGTCAGTGGCTTAAGAAAGAGATAAATATGCAGCTAAAATAATTTTCGACCAGCAAAGCAAGATTTAAATCTAACCTAAAACCAGTAGATAAAGCGAATAATTACGGGATGCATTCGGAGTTGGAGCAGCCTATAACTTTCTCTACTCTAAATCAGAAGTTATCCTGAAAGTCTGGAACGCCTTTCAGAAGAGAAGTTAATATAGGACAATAAACCGAATGTATTAACCTAATGCACAAGCCATGATAGGCTAGTCCTGCAAAGTGCCTCCTTGTTGCAGTTAATCCACCATACCGCTGCTGACTATCCTCTTCGAATGTACAAAGGATATATATATATATATATATATATATATATATATATATATATATATATATACACGCAAACGTAAGTCACACACACATGACCACCATCATATATGCGTTTGCGTATGTTTAAGTGAGTGTGTGTTGTCTGTTTTCGACAAAGACCTTGTTGCTGAAAGCTCACTTTCCAATAGTCTTTTTGTTGTGCCTATCTGCGACTCAGCATCTCCACTATATGCTAACAACTACCCTTTTCATATGAGAAATTTCTCCTGCACAACTTCTTCTACTCCGTGGACGAATTTTTATATTTGAAAACTGGTACCGTGTAGAGAAATACTAGTTTTTAAGTGTAATTGCATGATTAGGACCAAAAACATGGATATTCAGTAATGTTAACACTGTTCATGTTTACATATCCTTAATATACACATATGCCGTAAGCTGAGTGGGTCCACATTATTTCGACAGAAGGATCTTTCAAACGCCCTTCGGCTTACGCAACTAACAGCCTCACTAACTCGCCAAGGAACGAGGCATGGTGAGAGGCAAAAATCATGGAGACCATAAAAATATTAACACACCCTAGTAATATGAGCAGAGGAGACGGTTATAGGCTAGCACCATCATGGCTGCCTATCAGGCAGCTCAAATGACATGGGATGCAAGTACCGGCCAGTAGCTGCCTCTGCGTTATCACTGTCCCCCACGAGAAGAACAGCATCCCACAACCCATACATCAACGACTATTGGTCATTAGACTGTACTGAACGAGGCAGTAGATAACAACAGATTAACATGCTTCCCATAGCAGGGAGCCAGTCTAATAGCGTTTCCCATTCATTCCACCACAACAAACCATTCCTATCAATACTTTTTAAAATTGTGACGCAATATCTTGACAAAATGTAAGTGTATCCTCGACAACATGGCGCACTAGCAGCCCAGCGGAAGACCATTGCAATCGTGGCCGAAGCTGCAGCTTTTCTAGAAAAACTCGATTCAGATGTGGGTATCTGGAAAAAGTGCTGTGAATTAAGACACCTCAAGCAGTTCTAGGGTTGGGACAGGGGAGCAGAAAAGAGGTAGCGTGTAAAAATGTTCGGAAACTAATGTTATTAATATGCTATTGTGTTATTCTGATGACACTGCACTGTGGCGACCACAGCCGTTACGAAACACATCAGATGAATTCGCAGTTGCATGCGACTTTCAAGTACAATGTCTGATCTGTAAGGGAATACACATAATGGATGTGCGAGTATAGATTGTAGACGTATGGTTGACGACATATGGAAGTTTGGACGCGGCCGTGAGTAGTGCACGGATAGCCAAATAATGCCGGCATGGTAGCTCAGCGTGTTCGGTCAGAGGGTTAGCTGCCCCCTCTGTAATAAAAAAAAAAAAAAAAAAAAAAAAATGAGTGCATGGATCAACGATGAACTTAAACGGGTGTCTTGGGACATCCATCCCGAACAACCAGAACGAACAATACCGAACAAAATAAGATCGGCAAAAAGAAAAAAAAAAAAACGGGAAGGCGAACGCTCGCGGTAAGCGGGAATCCGGTTTCGAGTCCCCGTCCGGCGCAAATTTTTATTGTCCAGTTGATGGTGGTCATTATTCGCAGCATGGTGAGAGGCAAAATTACACATCATCTGATGTGTACTGTTACTAACGTCGAACCCACGTTGTTTTTAGTCGCAACGTTGAATGGTTACTGTCATGTGACCCACGTAGCTCGAAGCATGATAGAAGAAAAGCCTGACAAGATACTCCACAATGGAAGAGCTATAGGGCCTTATCTTATGATGTATGTGAGTTGACAACACCATTATATTTCCATTTTGACCAACTAGGCTCACGTGACAACTTCAGTCCCTCTTCTCTCTTTGTTTCTTTTTTCTTCATTTTTCATTACTACTTTTTCTTCTTCTCCCCAGGTTGTCTTTTCCTTTCTTCTGTCCACGTTGTTACCGATTTCTTATTTCTTGTGCACTGAAAGCCATCTAAATTTAGTATTTTATTACTAGAAAAAAGTTCCTTTTTGTTATTTACGAATCTTTGATGTCGTTTCTTTCAAGTTCTTTCCTTATTTCTGTAAGCCATGTTATTGCCGATTTTTTCTGCCATAAATACAGGAACTGTTGTTTCGTTAGCCTGTTCTCATTTATTTGGTTGAGATGTCCAAAAAAGACTAATCCTTGCTTAGGCATTACTTCTGATATGTTCTCTGCATTTTTGTAGATATCCTCATTACTTTTCATCTTCCAACCAACTGCAGTTTCTATTGCACCCATTATTTTTCTAATACTCTTCCTTTCAAGTACCTCTATTCTGTCCAAATAATAGTTCGTTGTAAGGTACGCACATCGATATAAACTTTCTGGTCGTACCACTGTGCTATAATGTTTCTAACTCTTACACCTATTGCAAATTTATCTAGTCCATTGTCTTGTATAGTTTCTCCAAGACATTTGAACTTATTATTCGCTCTATTTTACCTATTTCTGTTTCTATGAATTTTGGTGCATTTTTATATTTGTCACGAATTCTATTGTTTCAGCTGAAATTCTGAGACCAGTTCTATTTTTTCCAGAGGAATGATTTGAATAACTGGTTCTGTCATATTTGCTGAATGTATTGCAAAAATCTTCTCGAAAAGTCGCGCAAGTTTACCTTAATTTCATTTGTTTTCCTTCCCAGAAATATTAGTTCAATTGTGTGGCTAATTTATAACATTAAATTAAAAATCTGTTCTATGCAGTACCCTCCATTAGGAAAACCACCTGATGTTCTTATAGTTGTTTGCCTTTAATATAATTCCGTAAGTATTTGGGGCAAAAGAATATCCATTTTGAATTCCTCATCTGTGAAACACGATACACGAAGTGGCCAGAGAAAAGATGTATTCAGCACCAAAAAATTACCTTATTAATTATTTATTACCTTCTCTCCCCCCTTTCTCGTCGCCCAGTCCCTCCAACATTTATGAATACCAGTTTTTGTATATGTACTATGTGTGTGTGTCTCAGACTTCCAAACATGTGTCTGGTCTTCTTATTCCAAACTACTTATTTCCTGTAGTTTAATACATTACGGAGTTTCTACCAGGTTCCAGAGTTAACAGTCCCACGAGATGCTGTGAACTGGAAAATGGCTTGATAATATCCTAGAGCTAATATTTGAAAGGAGTCCACCACTTATTTGAGCAATGGATGGTGATGCTACATATTCGACCGTGCATGCAAGATGTGCTGGCGTAGTGGGAAGTCGGTTGCACAGATACGTTTTCTCTTTGGCCTACAGCGTTGGTGATCTCATGAGATGCAAGACTGCTGCAGTAATAACGAGGTAGCAGGAGTGTTTTGCGGTCGTGTATTCGCTACGCTCCACTTCGGTGCCTGCAGCCTTCATTTGGAGAGAGAAGCTGTAGTACCGCTCTATAATCAAACTTTGGTTTCTTATTTGCTCCGACGTTTTCTAGTTTACTCCGCTGCTGCCACCATTTCAAGTCAACACATTTAAAACTGAAGCAAAATATTAAGAACGGTATGAAGTGCTATACGTCAGAAGAATGTTTCGTAAATAGACGACTTTCTCATGAGTACAAAACATCTGTTTAGGTATTGATTCGGATGTGAATGCCACATTCACTGTTACTAACATTTCTTTCTTAACATAATTAGATCTAAAAGTCAAGCACAATTAAGACCAAGAATTATATTCTGAAATGGCTACCAAGTAGTTTAATAGCACGTTAAAGTTTCAGATACATTTGGCATACAGCTATGTGAAAGACATGCACTTACAGTAGTTATGAAAAGAGAAATATGCGTTTAAAACAAAGAGAGAGAAGGTGGAGGAAGGAACTGATAATAACATAAAGGAAAGTGAAAGAAAGGTCCTAATAGAGAATAAACGTAAAGGAAAGGAACTGACAGAAAGGAAACGGAAAGGAGTGCAAAGGATAGGATGTGAAAGGATAGGAATGGAAGGGAAATGAGAGGAAAAATAAAAGAAAGTAAAAGAAGGAAAGGAAATGATAGAAAAAGAAGGAAAAGAAAGGATAGGAAAGGAAAGGGTAGAAACGGATAGAACAAGTAAAGGATAGAAAGGGACAGAAAAAGGAAAGGAAAATATACAGATGGGTGTAAAGCAATGGAAAAGGCTAGGAAATAAATGGTAAAGAAAGGAACTGATAGAAAAGAAACGGAAAGGACTGTAAATCGTAGGATAAGAAAGGAAACGAAAGGATAGAAATGGAAGGGAAAGGGAAGGAAAAATAAAAAGAAAGGATAGAAAAGAAGAAAAGGAAAACTTAGAAAAAGAATTATAAGAAAACAGGGGATAGAAAAGGAAAGAATAGAAGAAAATAGAAAAATGAAATGATGGAAAAAGAAAAGGAAAGGATACAAATGGATAGAAAATACTGGAAACGAAGACTAAAAGAAATGGAAAGGAAAGGAACTGATGGAAAAGAAATAGGAAAAGAGTGTAAATTACAGAACAGAAAAGAAAAGGAAAGGAAATGATAGGAATGGAAGGGAGAGGAAAGGAAAAATTAAGGGACAGAGAAGGAAGGAATAGAAAACGATAGAAAAAGGAAAGGATAGAAAGATAGAAAAGGATGGAAAAAGGAAAGTAAAGGATATAAATGGACAAAAAATAGTGGAAAAGAAGGCTGGAAAAGAAATGAAAAGGATAGGATGGAAAACAATGCAAAGAAAAAATTGGAAAAGAAATGGATAGAAGCGAATAGAAAACACTGAAAAGAAACATTAGAAATAGGAACTGATAGAAAACTAATGGACAGAAAACAACGGAAAGCAATGGATAGGAAAGGAATTGTTAGGGATGCATAAATAACAGCGTACGAAAAGGACACGAAACGAATGGATAGGGATGGATAAAAACCAATGAAAAACTGGACAAAAAAGGAACGGGTAGGAATGGATGAAAAGAAAAAGGAATAACGCGTGAAAATATCTTACATAACCAGAAAAACATTACCAGGGGATAGGGACACTGGCCGGCCGCGGTGGCCGAGCGGTTCTAGGCGCTTCAGTCGGGAACCGCGCGACTGCTACGTTCGCAGGTTCGAATCCTGCCTCGGGCATGAATGTGTGTGATGTCCTTAGGTTCGTTGGGTGTAAATCGTTCTAAGTTCCCAGATGTTAAGTCCCATAGTGCTCAGAGCCATTTGAACCATTTTTTGATAGGGACACTCTTAGCTGCCCTATTTTCTTGGCACCAACAATGCGTGCCATCTGAAGTGGTTTTATGAGCTCTATCGGTAGCATATAGCATTCCTGACAATTATCTGTTCGACGACCTGGAAGTGTTTTCGGTGCTGGCTGGCACGCTGCAGTTCCTGTCCGCATTACAGCTCATACCCCCTGCATAACAGGTAAGAAGAATTCACTAGCCAGTCCATGCAGTGATAACTTTGATTTGTTAAGTATATCGACCAGAGAACCACGGCTGCGCATTATCGTCTATTAGTAGGCAATCTGTACCAACTGTGTGAGGGGAGGGGGGGGGGTGCACCATTTATTTGGCCTTATAAGGCGTATTATAGGGAAAGGGTTGACGGTGGTTATTACTCTAACTGTGTTTTTATTTCACCTGCTGTGTAAAAATTACATATTTATGTCACAATAATTACAGCGACTAATGTAATGAGTATGGTTTTGTATACGAGGGCGCACTGAACAGTAATGCCTCCGAATTTTTTATGTGAAAACTCTTAAACCTTTTTAAATAAAACAAACGTTATTAACATTTTACATGTTTATTCTTGATATCTGCATATTTATTTCTCTACTTAGTCACCCTGGCGACAAACACATGTCTCCCAACGAGAGACCAGTTTATTGGTAGTGGCACTGTAGAATGTCTGACTTTCTTGACGGAGCCACAACATCACCTCTGCCTGTACCGATCCATCACTGTCAAAGGGAAGCTCGAAGGTGCTTTTTAAGTTCTGGAAACAGATGAAAATGGATGGGACGAAGTCGGGACTGTATGGAGGATTATCAATAAGAGGATGATAGATGACAGTGAACTCGAGGCGTCGAATTTTTGCAGTTGTCACAGCGCTCGTCTGTGGTCTGTCATTGCCATGGTGAAGGAAAGATGCGCCAAGTGTGGACGAACTCTTCGAATTCAAAACTCGATTACAGCATGCTGTTTCTCACGCATCGACATAGTTGCGTTACACACAGTCCTGTTACTTGCTACATTCGGAGCTCTCAAGCGGCAGAGTGCTTCAAATGTTTTCTTTATGAAGCTTTGCGAGTTTCCACATAAAAAATTCGGAGGCATTGCTTTCCAGCATGCCTTCGTACTATGGAGAAACTACCTAATGTTTAGTAGAAATACTAAAGCTGCCTTAGGAAGGACAAACGAAATTACCCAAATTTGTACAATGTACATATGAACGGCTTATTTCAATACTGGTACAAATACACTTTTATTCATTTTGAGATACGGAGTTCTAAAGTTAAATGAGCGCTGAAAAATCTGCAGTTGAGATACCAGAAATATTCAAGCATATGGCTTCTTGTTAGAGATGAACCTTTCTTTCTGTTTGTTTGGATAATTAATTTCAGAAGCATTATAGGCAGAAAAGTGGAGGTAGTGGACTTGTACCACTATTGAACTAAGCACTTCATATATGACTATTGATAAATAAAAATATGTATCCTTGTAAAAAAAAGAGGATAAGTATATATATTAGTGATGACTTCCGAAAGTCTGGGGTTCACTCCACAAAAGGTCGTGGCATTAATTTTTTCCGTCACCCATCGCGTATTTGGCATCTTATTAATGTAGGAATTCTTGGAATGAGTCTGAGATCATTATGAATCTTTTCCAATTACACCGTCAAAAACGTTTAATTATTTTACTTATTACATTATTTCAAGACATTTTTCGACTGTTCCAAACATCAACATCAGTATACATTGGAACAGGTGCATCGGTAATCGATAAAAATCGATGCTTTACGAAGCTTTTTCACTTTCGATAGTGACTCATTCCAAGTTGCAGCGTGGTCAAAAACTGCTTTTAACTGTAGGCTTTCTATAAATGGTTGGTTATTTCAGTTTAGACATACGAGGAAGGAAAGCACGAAGACAAGCAGTAGAAACTCTCGCCATGTGCGGGCGGGCATCATCTTGCTGAAATGTAAGCCCAGGACGGCTTGCCATGTAGGGCAACGAGACGGAAAGTAGAATATCGTCGAGGTATCGCTTTTGTGTAAAGGTGCCGGGGATGACAACCAAAGCGGCCCTGCTATAAAATGAAATGGCGCCTCAGCCCATCAGTTCTGGTTGGAAGGGAAGGGAAAGGAAAAATGAAAAAGATAGAAAAGAAGAAAAGGAAAGTTTAGAGAAAGAGGGATAGGAAAACAAGGGATAGAGAAGGAAAGGATGGAAAAAATAGGAAAAGGCAAGGATGTTAAAAGGAACAGAAAGGATACAAATGGATAGCAAACAATGGAAAAGAAGGTTGGAAAAGAAATGGAAAGGAAAGGAACTAATGAAAAGAAATAGAAAAGAGTGTGAAGGACAGGACAGAAAAGAAAGGTTGTCAGGCCCTGTGGTGGTAGATAGTCAGGTTGTTATCCTAACGCTGTCCAGGGCGTCTCCAGACACATCTTCGGTGGTCATCGGGGCTCAGTCCGAACCGGGACTCATCACTGAAAACAATCATTCCCCAGTCAATGAGATACCGTTCTGAATGTGCCCGACAGCACTGCAAACGGGCACGTTGGTGCTTGTGGTCAGTGGAGCACCAGTTGCACATTGGATCGATGATGATGATGAATCCTAGGCCTCTCCGACGATTGCTCGGTCTTTATGTTCTGTCGTCTCTCTAGGTCGACTGCCTCCCTCTTGACGCTGTGTTCGGCCATGCTTCACTCATTCCTGCCAGCATTGTAGAATAGTGGTATCACTGCTGTTTAGATGTCGAGCGATTCGCCGATTGCCCGCAGCTCGTGGTCGTGCGGTAGCGTTCTCGCTTTCCACGCCCGGGTTCCCGGTTTCGATTCCCGGCGGGGTCAGGGATTTTCTCTGCCTCGTGATGGCTGGGTGTTGTGTGATGTCCTTAGGTTAGTTAGGTTTAAGTAGTTCTAAGTTCTAGGGGACTGATGACCATAGATGTTAAGTCCCATAGTGCTCAGAGCCATTTGAACCATTTGATTCGCCGATTACTCCAAATTGCCTCTTTGCGCCCAAGTACCGGACCTCTCTCAAATGCTGAAGTTCCTGACAGCTGCGTATATTGTACACGCGACTGTCGAAGGGGCATGGTTACCACCCAGCTGAGTATACGGAATGAAATCTGAAAAGACCTCATGCCCTGGTATCGACATGTCCCCCATTTACTGTCACTGTCAACAGCGCAGTGAAATTGCGTTAGAGCGTGGCTGCGTTCACACTGCCGGCCGGGCCGAGCCGAGCCTGGCCGGGCCGCCGCCCGCTTCGATATCAAACACATGGTTTTGAATTGCGGTGTTCACACTGGCGGCCGGGCCGCGCCGACACGGCGTGAGCCTCCCGGAGCCGAGCCGACGACATTCCGAGTGTTTAATATTGTCGGCGCGAGCCGACCGCAGGCGCGAGCCTGTGGCGCAGCACTACAGCTTCTGCAGTACACGCATCACACGTCTCCCTTCTGCTTTCTTCACAAGTGTGACTGCACACGTCTTTTATTTTAAGATGTTACCTCACATTTCACAATCAGTGAGGAATAATTACTTTTATTATGACGATACATGCGAAATTACTTTTATTTCATTTATTTAATCTACCGTATTTACATGCATTTACAACAATAGCTTGCCAGCAATCGCGGCATTGCCGCCACTGAATAGTTCGCATTTGCTTGTAAACGGAGACAGATATGAGTGTCACTGAGGGACGGAAATGTGTCCCTACCAGATGATAATGCATTGTAAAGTCATGCTGTGGCAGTTCCTTATCAGTGGAGATAGAACCACTGAGTCAAAGGGCATTATCTCAAAACTCTTCGCCTATCAATCTGTCTATCTTACAAGGTAATGAAAAGAATTCTGTGAGGTCATCAGCGCTGCATTATGAAGAAAAATGAAGAAAAAAGTTGGAAAATTCTGAAGGAGTATTTCTGCGATTCTTCGTTGAAGGCACAGCAAGACATTACCCAAAATGACGAAGCTAATTACTTCCTAATGATTCTCAGAAGTCCCATAAACTCTCTTCCCCTCAGAGGTTAGCGTTTGTGAAATTTAAAATACAAAAGCATGACTACAATTAACTGGAGGTAGCGAATGCTGTACAAAGTTCTACTGCAAACCAAAAAGTGTGTACTAACGATTCTTACCTTATCGTTATACACAATTTTTCTTCTGCTGTTATACTTCTGCGAAAATTTGTGTTCTGTTTAGAAATTTTGTCTTGAATGTTCTGCAGCACATACTGAAATGTATTATGATTCAATCTGTGATTTGAATAAAATTTTTCAGGATAGTTTTTAAAGTTCTTCATATAAAGAAAAAAACTCTCCTAAATGTCTGTCGCTATTCATAGGATGAATCCATAACCTCCTAGTTCTTCTGTACTTCAAAACTCGACGAGTTACTGCAGAGTCAAAATAGTACCAATAAAAGAGTGAAGACATTGTTCTACACGACAGCACAGACTAGCTAAAGGCGAGCAACTGTTGACTGCAGCTGCGTTTTCTACTGACTTGCTTGTCAGCTGTCGAAGGGTGGAGATCTTTTTAAATTTATTTATTTGGCCTCCCGCCAGCCATTTAGCCAAAGAGTGGGGATTACCTTGACAGTGCAGCGCAGCCCGCCAAGGAACAAAAAAAAAAAAAAAAAAACAATGAAGAACAATGAAACTCACATCTGTGCCGATCTACAGTAGTTACATTAACTCTCCGTTATTTTTTATGTCAAAGTAGACAACGAGACTACAGAATTGCGCTTCAGTTATCTTTTAGTTCGAAATACGAAATGTACATCATACTAATTGTAGGATGTCGATGACAAATAATTGTTTGTCTTTTGTGATGCAACGTGTGGCCAATTATAAAAGCATAGCAGATGAATTGTCCAGTAGCCGAGGGAAAAAACCTTATACATTTGGATTTATCTAGAGAATGAGACCATTAAAATAATAAGAGGGACCGGCACTAGGTCTGCGCTGATCACTAGTAATTAGTTTTTTTCTGTCATGCATTATATGACTACATTAAACCAAGTTGTAACCGCTCGAACTCCGTGGCTTGCGGACGCGGCACTGACGCCACTGAATATCTCGCATTACTTGTGACCAGAGACAGATATCAGTGTCATTATCATTTCAAAAACTTTTTGGTACTTTTAGCTACATTTCATTCGCAACAATGTATGGTCTAAAACGGATCTAACAGTAAGCAACCCGCTACATAACTTTTTCACTACAAGATTTGTAAATCAAGTGCACAACGTTGACAAATAGCATCATTTCACAATGACTGTTAAGAAATATGAAAAGATAAATGATTCAATACGAAGCTAAGATGTTACACTAGCACGTGTACAAAAATCAGATTTTTTAGCCGCATACTTTCTTCAAAATCGGTTGGGAAGCGTTACGAAACTAAGAAATCACGGGAAACGAAAAGTAGACTTTTTATTTTTTCACGACGTAAGTAACGCTTTTAAGGAAAAAATGAGTTCATAAAACAATGTGGCGCAGCCTTATATACCGCTAAGAATTTTTAGAACATGAAAATCGGAGAAGTGGATTTTCCCCCATTTCGCCGTCCCGGCTCGGCGCGGCGCGCAGTGTGAATGCACTACACGTCGGCCTGAGCTGGATAGGCACGAGCCGAGCCAGTACGCGTCAGCCCGGCCCGGCCCGGCCGGCTGTGTGAACGCAGCCTAAAGCGTAGTTTACACGACGACACTAGGTTGCAGGCAACTGCACTACCGGCCACTGCGCATGCACGCCTCGCGTTTGCGCAACGCTTTCGGATTGTTCCAACTTTGGCGACACTAGATGCATGAGTTTTGAGGTTATGTGTGTTCGTAGAGTGTAGACAAACTGAAATATGAAGTAGGGAACGGAGAATAATGTTCGATTTTTGGTTCAAATGACTCTGAGCACTATGGGACTTCACGTCTGAGGTCGTCAAAAAATGGTTTAAATGGTTCTGAGCACTATGGAACTTAACTTCTGACGTCATCAGTCCCCTAGAACTTAGAACTACTTAACCCTAACAAAGAACTCCCCAGATGTGTGTGATGTCATTAGGTTAGTTAGGGTTAAGTAGTTCTAAGTTCTAGGTGACTGATGACCACAGATGTTAAGTCCCATAGTGCTCAGAACCATTTGAACCATTTTTTGACGACCTCAGACTTGAAGTCCCATAGTGCTCTGAGTCATTTGAACCAAAAATCGAACATTATTCTCCATTCCCTACTTCATATATCAGTTTGTCTACACTCTACGAACATGCATAACCACGGCCGGCTTCGATTTTTGGATATCTATGCTTTGCATAGGTGTTTGTGGGATTTCAGTGACGCTGATTACAAAAATAAGCAACATATTGCTGCCACTGAAACCATCATGTGCAATCATAACATAGATGATTTGGCAGTATCTGAACTGCAGGGCAAAATTTATTGAGTTTGGCGCACCTATACAACTGGATTAAGAGAAACACAAGCAAGCGTAATTCTAGCTGTGGCAATGCTCTCGTCTACAAGACTAAAATCCCATCGTTCGAGTTGGCCAACTCTTTGTTAAGGAATCTTGGTGACAGCAGGGACGGCTATACAAATTCAAGAGGCGGCAATCTTTATTCAATATTCATCTATTTAAAACGTCGCTGCAGTGTTCCCCATTCACATGTGTTGGAATTTTGAAATGTTGCCACTGTACAGATCTATCTTCAAGACAGTAGTTTGCAAACCATTCTCTTCTTAAAGCGGCCTGCTTCGAATAATTATTGTTGCTAATGTTAATAACGATTACTGTTGATGTTAATAATTATTGGTGTTAATGAAAAAGCGTCATCACCAACTAAAATCGAATCTTATAGCATGCCAAGTGTTCTTGATTGTAAGGCACGCAATCTGATATGTAACTTCAGTTCTGGCGACAGTGCTTCATGCATCACAGTACCTTTATTCCTTATCGCATAATTAACTCTGTTTAGAAGAAACGTGAACAGTCCTGGTGACATTCTAAGATAATTAAAAGAACTTCTTGGATCTTCCGTTATAAATTATTTCAGCAAGGATGCTGAGCAACCGAGCTGACGTCTTTTCTTCATACAGTCACGAATCGAAACACGTTTCTTATTTTTTTCTTATGCTGCGATTCCATGCAACAAGCTTTAACACCATCACAACTCGTGCGACGTGCAGCTGCCAAAACTTTCATTTCAGACACGACTCAGGGACCTACAAAACGACGAAACTGAAGTGTATACTGGTGTCGCCGTGTCTACAGTCATATGATGAAACCACTTGCGTGCAACTCATTCTACGGAACAAGTGGCGCAACCCAATGTCGTGGTGTAAACTACGCTTAGTACATTCATCGACCGCCAAAGTTTACAATTTTTCATTTTCTGTCGCTTGATACGAATATAAATTTTTGATCAATTTGCGTAACTCCTTCGTGATGCGCTTTTTTTCCTAGATTGTAATTTTATGGTTATATATATTTTTTTGTTTTAGAGTGTAATTATGTGGCATTATCAAAATCAGCAGAGTGTCTTTTCTCTGCCTGTGCCTTTTCTAATTTTTTCTTTGTCAGGGCGAAAGTGACGCTGGAAACCGAAACTCAGTGTGTTGTATCATCTTTTTAATTGCATTTGATATTCAGCACACCTTGTACCCGTAACCTCCTGTCCTAAATGTTGATGGCCGGTGGACTGAGTGAGTGGGGGTGTAATATGCAAACACATGCATCTCGAGGAATTCAAGTAGACTGTCTTGCTTCAGTTTGAGTTTAACTTCAAAGGTGACTGGAGGCGTCAGTAAAGTGAAGCCTCAGAGCGTTATCTGCCTGGGCTTCTTAACGGGCGCCAGCACGATTGGCTCTTTTGGACTCTTACTCGAGAGACGCGTTTGATCAGATGGTGGAAATGGTGGAAAATTTTGAGGACGAGTGAACAGGCGTAGTTACACTGGACGAGACCGCTGGCAACACCGAAAAATTTGTCCTACTGATTGGTCAGTTCGCTCCGGTCAAGTTTTTTTCGATCTGTGGGCACGAAGACGAGGCAGGTTGGATCTTGTACCAGGCCAGTCAGTGTATATTTAAGTATTGATTTATTGTTAAAAACTCTGTACATCAACAAGCTAGCAGCCCTTAGAGCAAGAATTGAAAGGAGAACGATGCACGATCACGCTTGGCGATAACCACTTTGCTAACAATGGTAACTGCATGTAAGTGGCAAAATAAAAGGTGTCCGATGGGTCCGTCGTTCAGTTTCGTCGCATATCGGATTTGTCCGGGACGATTCATGTCGACTCCCCCCCTTTTTTTCATTTCTGGCAACGCCAGCGACCTTGCAGTTATAGTGCCAAAATTTCGTGGTGAAGCTAAACATTGCAGCTTCTGTTGTTACCACCGAGCGCCGATTACGTCATCATTTCCCCTCACAGGTCTCCGCCCACCACAGAGACCAATCTTGTCATTTAGAGTTTTGCTCATCGTTTTCAGCAATTGTTTTTGAAGAGTGCCGAAAAATCTTGTTATTCCATTCCCCCTCCCCAGCGCAATCGGACTTCCTCTTTCGTGCCACTTATACTTGCTTCACACAGTCAAAGAGAAAGATTGGATCTGATGAAAGCTTCAAAAGTAAGTAAATTATAATCAAATACAATTTCAAAAGAAGGTCTTCAAATCTTTACCGGCAACTGTGAAAAAATATAATTTGAAATAAAAATATCGGCACCCGATATTGCCACTTTGATATCGATATCTCGACACGTGGAGAGAAGTATCGGCTGTGTACATCGATATTTTTGTGATAAAATATCGATGTATTTTATCAAAAGCTCTAGTCAGAAGCGTTATGGGGTTCCTGCGAGTGACAATTGTGACCTCATTTAGCTAAATTCATATGTGGCAATACTTGCTGTTTACTTGGCCACGATTCACTTAATATATCATGTTTCCGATTGAGTTTCGTATCTCTTTTCGCTGCGAGGCACAAGCCACTTTTGTCGATCCAACTTAAGCTAAAGTGTGGCAACCTTTATCTTCGGTTGTTTTGTGACTGTTACAGTCTTTGCGTGTGAGTATTAGTGCCTCCATGATGCGTCCCTGACGCAGCTTAATCGCCGCTGAGTAATGATGATTACAGCAGTTTACCATCATGAAAACTTTTGTGTTAGGATTTTATACACGTCATTTATTTAATGAAGTTCCAGAATAGGCTCCACTTTCTGAACAAATTACCTCTAATGTCGTCCATCAATTTAGTTCGTTAAACTTTCCCCTTCGTGCATATTAGTACGCCTTTTCTCTTCCCTGTAACTGTAAACCTCAGGCGCCATGTAAGAGGAAGTTACTAGGAAGAGTTTAGCAAAGTTCAATCCCTGATCAGTCGATCTGGAGTCCGACAGTTAGATTTCCGCTGCGCATTTTCTTTGTGTTACAGCCTAGGGATAAAATTCAGTTAATATTTCTAGAGCTTCAGATGATCTGGAACTCAGGGAAGGTGAAGAGTGTTAACCACGGTATGTACGGAATAGAAAGTTCGCAGCTACAAAAAGCCCCTCTTATAGAGCAGAAGATCGATCCCCTCCTCCTCCCCCTCCCCTCCCACAACACATTTGCTACCGATATTTAGACGTTTTGGATACACAATGAACAACGGGCGTCTTTCGAGGTCATTATCTAGGCGACTCGTCAGCCATTCTGCACTTTTCTCGAGTCATCAGTCTTATGACTGCTTTGATGCACCTACTACAAATTCCTTTCTTGTACTAACCTCTACATCTCAGAGTAGCTCTTGCGCCTCGGTTATTTGTTAGATATATTCCTATTTCTATCTTTCCCTTCTGTTTTTACACTCTTTAGGTTCCCCTAGTGCTATGGAAGTTATTCAATGACTTCTTCGCACATATCCTATCGTCCTATCCCTTCTTGTTTTCCATACGTCCCTTTATTCGTCGATTCTATGGAGAACCTTGGTGTACCTTGTCTTGGGAGACCACTTAATTCTGCCGCGCGGGGTAGCCGCGCGGTCTCGGGCACCTTGCCTCGGCTCGCGCGGCTCCCTCCGTCGGAAGTTCGAGTCCTCCTCGGGCATGTGTGTGTGTGTGTCGTCTCTAGAGTACGTTAGTTGAAGTTAGATTAGGTAGTGTGTAATCCTAGGGACCGATGACCTCAGCAGTTTGGTCCCATAGGAGATTACCACAAAAAATCACCTAATTCTAATCATCCTTCTGCAGCACCACATCTCAGATGATTAAATTGTCTTCTTTCCCTGTTTTATCACTGCGTCGTGGTGGCTTACTCGCAAGGTATCATGTTGCCGCTGGACTGCAGCGCCCCCTGGTGTGGCAGTCACGGACGTGTGGCCGGTTTGGTGGGCAGTACGAGCTGAGGAACGAAGCTGTAACGAGCTTTCCGTGGGGCCTCTTTGCCGTGGTTTTAGCTGTTAGCGGGCGACCAATATTGGGGTCACGTTACCTTGTGGAAGTTATCGAGCACCGACGTGGCTTGTGCTGTGAGTTATCAGAAGGGCGTCGAGCTCTCAGGGCACTGTTCACTGTCATTTTGGTCTATCTTCCTTCTGCTTGTTACGTATGGACGCTCATTTCTCCATACTATTCGAAAGGCAGTGTGATTGCAAGATTTGGTAGACATTTTCAACTAATTAATTGGCTGATATCGCTTTATAAAGTGATTTATGTGTTAACGTTATGTATGCGTGGTGCTTGTGATCCTTTAGTCAGTGTAAAGCGCCGTGTTCCAGAAGTAAGCTTATTTTGAATGATGGCGGTGTGCATTAGCAGATGCGTTACCTGTTCTTCTCGGCTTCCCCTTAAATCTTCTGATTTTTAAAGTAAATGACTAGTCATGTAATTCTCAATGGGAGACGCAGTGAAATGTTTAGTATTTCCAGTTACCACCGATGATTTATTGTTCGTGTCAGAATGTGCGTCTGTTTAGCTGTTTTATTGGGCTGTTTATAATTTGCTTTTGTTGTTCTGGTTTCTTTGATGCTAATGCTAAAGGTCTGTGCTGTCTTAGAAATTACATATTGTGTCTGTCCTATTTAAGTACCTCAAATAAATTTAAGTCTGTTCCTGGACGCATTTGTTTTCTCCGAATCGCAATGGACTAATTTGTGTTCTGATGAGCTCTGAATGTCATGCGAGTGTCCTTGCGCCCGATTTAATGGTTTGGTAGAAAGGAAAAATTTTCCGGTATTACTGTCCTATAGCTGAACTTTTTTTAAAAATATTTGTAGCTGGTTACTTGAATCTTTTGGTTAACTTTTTAAAAGGCAGTGAAGTTATCATGGTTTTGGTAAGAGCTCAGATTAATTAATTCTACCCTAATATTTACTTATTTGATTCACGGATGTGTGTTGCAACTCTGTCTAATTAAAATTATTTGTGCTGCAGGAAACAGTCGTTAACTATCTCTTGTGCTCCATTGCTGGTACGTGTTACCTACGATCGGGCCCTGCTTACTCACGCCTCGTCCGCTTGCTTAGCCGACTGTTTACGTCATTTCGAGTGCATACACTCTGCAGCTGTCACCATAGTCTGTGTTTCGTGCTGTTTCCTCCAACCGTGGCCGCACTACTTAATGTTTCTGTTCAAGTCAAGTTTATACTTGAAATAATTCTGAATTTGTATCCGTTTGCTTCTTGCCATCACCTTAAGCAAATTTTGACGCGTGTTGGGACCCCAACATACACCTCAATCTGTTGTAACTCAATTATTCTTGAGTTACTGGAAAGTGTGTTAATTCGTCAACTGATATGTTTTTCTGGGATTAAAATTATCTTGCCTGGATACTGGTGTTAACTTTTTCTCATTGTTGTAAATATGGTTTTAGGTTTTTTAAATAAGTCAAGTTTAAATCATGTTTTATTCTCACCGTTTTATAGTTAAGGCCGTTCTGGTCTGTTCTGGTACTGTTGTTTAGATTTACATCTGTCTTTATTATGTCTTTAGTTTTATTACATTGTGTGCCTTACATAGGGTGCGTCTTGCCTCAAAGAATATTAAGTCATCTTGGGTTAAAGTTAGCTTTAAATTTTCTGTAAATTATCTGAACTGGCATTGAATTTTAAATGTATTTCTCATTGCTTGGCCTTTAAATTAATTTAAAAATTAAATAAAAGCTTAATAACTGCTTTGTGCTTGAAACTGTGTAAAATAAATTTGTTTATTAACAGTAAATGAAGAGTGTAAAATCCAGACTGGCACAGCCCTTCCCAGTTTCCCTTCCTGGCTGAATTAAGAGGCTGTAGTTATGAACATTTCAACCACAGTCCAAGTGTCATTATCACATAGTGCTGTGGTCCAAATGTTGAGTCTCAGAAATTCCTTCCTCAAATTAAGGCCTATGTTTCATGGTGGTAGACTCCTCATGGCCCAGAATGCACTTTTTGCCTGCACTAGTCTTCTTTTTGTATCCTCCTTGCTTCAACCGACATTCATTATTTTGTTCTCAAGATTGCAGAATTCCTTCACTTCGTGGGCATCAATCGTGTTGCTGAATTTACCGCTCTCTTTTTTTTTCTTTATTGTGATTTCATTCCCCTGCCCCATATGGGAGGGGAGGGCTGTCAGCGGCACAATCCGCCGCTCTTCAGCCGTGTGACAGTATAACTAATACGCGATTAAAATGTTACATATAAGGCGATAAAAAAGGGGGACGTAAAACAGAGTAAGGGGTGATAATGGAGGTAAAGACACTGACATGGAGACTGTCATGGGGTGATAATTAAAAAAGTCGACATAAAGTTAAAAAAACACAGTTGGCGAGTTGTAGAACACAAAAAAGACACTGAAGTCACACGCACAGGTTAAAAGTTGGCCATAGTAAAAAACACTCCAGAACAACACACTTAAAACCCATTGGGAGAACACACGATGAAGAATAAAACTGCCAGGTGGGACATGCCGAGGGAGAGGTCTGAGAGGGTGGAAAAGGAGGGGAGAGCAAGGTGCAGCAGGGGAGCGGGCGGGATGAAGAGGGTAGGGGCGTCAGTGGGTACACGAAGAGGCAGGAGACAGGCGGGGCAGGAGATGGAGAGGGAAGACAAGGCAGGAGGGAGTGCAGAGACACTGAAGGGGAGCACAAGAGAGGGAGGGGGAGTAGGAGGGGGAAACCGCTCAGGAGGAGGGAGGGGGAGGAGAGGGAGCCATGAGGAGGAGGTAGGAGGAAGATGGGGTTAGAGTTGGTAGGAAGGGTAGATGTCAGGGCGAAGCTAATCATCTGGGAGGGGTAGATGGTGGAAGTTGCGTTGGAAAAGGAGGAGGAGGGTGTGGAGACTACCGTCCTCATTTCTACTACATCTAAATACTTTAGTTTTTCTTCGATTTATTCAGTATATGTACTCGCTAGACCATTGATTTGCAAACTCTAGGGCGCAACCCCCTCCCATGCCAACTGCCAGTGGGTTGCGTGGGGACGTATAAAAGGGGGCGCAGTGGGGCGAGCGGTAACAATGCATTACGTTATGAAGAAATAACTGACCGTAGCTAATCCGACCGCTGGAAGTCGTAGCGCACGAGTACAGCACCAGGTGTAGAAGTATGAAAGCGGAATTTCCGTATAGATGGTGCAGGCCCTCAGTGAAGGGCTTATGAGACCGCGTCTGCAGCGCCATCTGTTTCCTGTAACGGCTGACGACAAATGTCAACACACAGTAATCCATATTCCATACACCGGTATGTATTTCAAACCCGTAAACTTGTCAAGTTTTGTGCCAACGAACTACGATTTGCGGACAGCATTGGTCTTCTGTTATCATTTGAAGAGAAATGCTAAAGAACTGCATCGACTGCTTGTAGAAGCTTTCGGCGAACATGCTCTTGGGAAAACACTCAGTTTTGAGTGGTTCAAAAAATTCAAAAGTGGTGATTTTCACGTGAAAAACGACATACTCGGGAAACGACCGATAAAGTTCGAAGACAACGAATCACGCGGCCCCTCCCGCCGGAGGTTCGAGTCCTCCCTCGGGCATGAGTGTGTGTGTGTTGTCCTTACCGTAAGTAGCGTACAAGTCTAGGGACCGATGACCTCAGCTGTTTGGTCCCTTAGGAATTCATACACATTTGAACATTTGAACAATGGCTTGACGGCACGACTGAGATTCTAAAAATTCAAAAATTAACATGTGCTATTGATCAGAAAACGTGTAAGTGAAAAAATCCAATATGAATTTTCAACATTGCCTAGATGTAATTTTTAACTACGTATAACGTCCCTTAAATCACAGTGGGATAGCTCAAGCAATGCATGCATGTTAAGAAACAACTTGGATAAAGTGACCGTACGTCTGAATTAACAGAACGATCTCGCTGCAGTTTCCAGGAAAGGTGTTGGAAGACAGGGGTCTATGTTCTATACTGACCTGTCAGTTGGAGAAAAGGGTGTTGTGCAAATATACTTGCAGCTCCCTCACGGTATTCAATATGTAGGCTTTCCCGCTGCTCTCACCGCGGCAGGTTCTCAACAGTCGTAAACACGTGTACTGGACAACAACGAGCGAACTGCTGGGTGAAATATAAACGGCAGAGCTCAAGGAGAACAGCGTAAAGCACTCCTTGTTCACGCCCACAAGACATATATAGGGTCTTACGACAGACCTACGTCAGACTGGAGTCGCGGACCACAAGACGTATGGCTACAGCTTTACACTTAACCTGAGACGCTTAATTGAAACTTTCGGGTAACCAGAGATCTGCTGTCTCGGAAAGCTTTACTGTAGGACTGTCAGACAGGGCTGCATAGAGCTGCACCCTCATATCAGTGAGACAGCAGAGCGGCGCTTGTCTTCCAGTCTACATCTACATACTGTATACATACATGGTATGCAAGCCACCGTACGGTGTGTGACGAAGGGCACCCTGTACCACTCTACTAGCCATTATTTCCTCTCGTATTTCACTTGGAAAAACCTACCGGTTAAAACCAATGCTAGTATTTCAGTTCTGAATAACCGGTGTTTTTCAGTATTTGTTTGGTCTGTTAGAACAGGTGATTTTTAATTTTTACTAATAACGGGGTAAAAAAATCTAAATATCAATTGGCAATAGCAGAAGTGCTAAAAAAAATTTTAATAAATGTTTTTTTAAAAAAACGAGTAACTTTTATTCGTAAAATTTGCGAAGATATGATATATTGTTATTATAAAAAATGGGAAAAACGATCAGTGCTGTGATTACGTAGGCTTTCCCGGCGTAATAAGTCTTGAAAGTCTCCCGCTGAGAACTGACTCATCAGCAGAAGCAGCATTTTCCTGAAGATGGCGACCAGTTGGGTCCCCGAAATATCGAGTCAAGTTGATTTTAGGATCCGGCAGCAAACCCGAAGAGACTTTCACGATCAGTGCTATTTTAATAACAGTGTCGACAAAACGGTGCAACAAACACGTAGCACAAGAATTGGTACAGCACTGCTGAGACAATGATATAAATGTTACCATGTGGCGTGGCCTCTTACATGGTACACGTGAATTTGAAGTGTGTAACACTTGCCCCTCCAGTACGCACGGTAATTTTTCACTGTTGTCGTTGTATATAAGTTGTATTGTAGAATGGTAACATCGCTAGTCAGGAAATATGTTACAAAGTACGGTGTCAATGAAGTACAATGCTCCAATTGCTTTAAAAGATTAAAATTGGGAGGAGCCGCAACAAACTTGCGACATCACATCAGGAGAAAATCAAAAACAATTTTTTCATAGTTTATAGTAAATATAGGAAGTAGCTGATCTACTGCCTGTGTCTACATTGTATCTGCCCATAGCTCTTGAAAACGGAAAAATCAGCACGAAAAACATTCATCAACTTCAGGTTTCATCCTCTGGCAGTGGCTATTTGCCAGCCGGTGTGGCCGAGCGGTTCTAGGCGCTTCATCTGGAACCGTGCGACCGCTACGGTCGCAGGTTCGAATCCTGCCTCGGGCATGGATGTGTGTGATGTCCTTAGGTTAGTTAGGTTTAAGTAGTTCTAAGTTCTAGGGGACTGATGACCTCAGATGTTAAGTCCCATAGTGCTCAGAGCCATTGTCTAAGTGAGACGCTAACAACTGCTTATCTCACCTACCTAGCAGAAACACTCTACTACCCAGTATTGTGCTGATTTCATTGAACACACCCGGATGACTATAATATCACCCTTGCGCTCGTTGGGCGAGACATAAGTTGGAAGAATTAGTACGGTTTATGACTCGCGTCAGTATTCGAGCCCTCGAAATTTGTGATTTTTCTGTCCGCGGTGGACAGCGAAACTATACTGGGATCTTTCACTGTAATTCGTCTAGCATTTATGTGGCACTGCTCTGATTAATTACGCCTTTAACTGTGGCACCGAGCGAGGTGGCGCAGTGAATGGTTAACATGGTGGCTGAAAATGGCTTACAAGTTCGTGGCACCCTCCATCAGTAATGCTGGAATTCAGTATGGTGTTGGCGCACCCTTAGCCTTGTGTGTAGTTGACAGACATCTATCCAGACCACCACACAGGAATTCCACACTGCATCAGGATCCACTGCAAGTACAATGACAGTTAGGCGGGAGGTTAGAAAACTTGGATTTCATTGCTCAACACGCCTGTAAATGCCAAACAATTCCTCGCTTGGTGTAAGAAGCATAAAAATTGGACGATTGAACAGAAGTTATATGAAAGTGGAGGTATGCATATACCTAATGTTGTCATCTGCATTTTAATCATAACTCTACGCACTGACCTGTGAACAAAGCAACCCTTCTGCTCTCTCACGATGTCTAATGACTACTGAGCTCGCTGATATGGAGTACCTGGAAGCAGGTGGCAGCACAATGCACCTAATATGCAAAACGTATGTTTTTGGGGATGTCCGGATACTTTTGATCACATAGTGTACGAATTGTTGATACTGCGTGCAGTAGAAAATAAAAACTGTTCAACCTATTACTTTCTGCCTTTGACCCCCGAAAACTAAACACTTCTTTGGAGCTTATATCCGTAATATATGAAATTTGTTGATATTTACTATTTTGTGTAAAGTCATAAAGAGTGAACAAAACCCCGAAAATCGAACTCAAAGTTCGAGTTAGCAACATATAGACAAATTTAAGCTTATTTCATTGTGGTTAGGTATACGCTCTCATCAATTTAATGTAGTATCGACTGATGTTATCCATATTTCATTTCAGATAAATCATGACGGTCTACACTGCACTCAGTCTGGGAACTTCAAACTTGCAGGCCCTTAATCAAGCCATAATTATGGGCGTCATTTTATTCTATTGAAAATCTAAAATAAAGTCAAAGTGTGATCAATCATAATCCCGAAACGGATCCTTTGTATGTCTTTTCACTCTCTCAAAAAATTTCATAGCTTTTCCTATTTGTTGGTCATTTGAATGAATATTCGGCCTTGAGGCTACGAAGGGAAATTCAGGAAAAGGTCACGCACAAAATATACCTCGCGCCGTACTGGCGCTGGATTCAGGCAGTGGCAATTGGCCTGTAGACTATGCCGTAGCTGCCGCCGAACTCCACTGCAGTCGGTCGGACTGTGATCTACTGGCATTATAGCCGGGCAGCCAGCAACTTACCTGGCATGAGCTGCTTAAATCGTTTAAGCTACATGAAATTGGATATACACATTTACCTAATATTGTCCTCTGCATTTTATCATAACTCTACGCAGCGAGTTGTGAACAAAATAACCCCTACACCAGCCAATTCTTCGAGTCGTAGATATTTAGCGCTACCCGTGCAAAACCGGGACAGAGCGCTGGCGATAAATAAAGCTACATGAAATTGGATATACACATTTACCTAATATTGTCCTCTGCGTTTTATCATAACTCTACGCAGTGAGTTGTGAACAAAATAACCCCTACATCAGCCAATTCTTCGAGTCGTAGATATTTACCGCTACCCGCGCAAAACCGGGACAGATCGCTGGCGATAAATAAAGAAATAACTAAGAGTCGATATAGCTCGGATTACCAGCTTTCTACTTTTTAACCAACTGGACTTGGACAAGTCAGTTCACATTCCAAGTTAAGGAGGTCCTAAATTATTAAGATCCGAAAAAATGTTATATAGTAGTTAATCGTGTACTTACTCACAGTGGTTGCTTTGCACCTTCACCTTCGAATGTATCGCACCCGACGACGTATCAGCCTCTGTGCAGTAGGTTCGTATCTGAAAATAATGAACACTCAGTGAGAAACGGAAGTGGATACTGACACAGCACACTGTATTTAATCTACATTTACACTCGGCAAACTACTGCAACATGTTTAGCAGAGGGTACTTTTTAACGGTCATATATTAAAGCCAAGGGAAGTGCAATGGTGTCAAATAGTTCAAATGGCTCTGAGCACTATGGGACTTAACTTCTGAGGTCATCAGTCCCCTAGAACTTAGAACTACTTAAACCTAACTAACCTAAGGACATCACAAACATCCATGCCCGAGGCAGGATTCGAACCTGCAACCGTAGCGGTCGCGCGGTACCAGACTGTAGCGCCTAGAACCGCTCGGCCACACCGGCCGCCCAATGGTGTCAAGTAGAAGCATTAATTTGAGGAAGAAATTCCTTAGAATGTTCGTTTGGAGGGCAACATTGTATGGTAGTGACTCATGGACGGTGAAACATGAACTGTGGTATAACCGGAACAGAAGTGAATCGAAGCATTTGAGATGTGATGCTACAGAAGAATGTTGAAAATTAGGTGGACTGATAAGGTAAGGAATGTGAAGGTTCTCCGCAGAAACGGCGAGGGAAGGCTTATATGAAAGACACTGACAAGGAGGAGGAACAGGATGGTAGGGCATCTGCTCAGACGCCAGGGAATAACTCCCATCGTACTAGAGGGAGCTGTAGACGGTGAAATCTGTAAGGGAAAACAGAGATTGTAGTACATGCAGCAAATATTTGACGACGTAGGATGCAAGTGCTACTCTGAGGGGGAGAGGTTGGCACAGGAGGAGAATTCGTTTCGGGCAGCATCAATAGCGCTCATTCTTCCTGGAGAACTGCTCGCAAGTCTTGGAGAGTGGTTGGTGGTTGCTGATGTGATGCAACCTCTCTCCCTAGTGCATCCCAGATATGCTCTGTAGGATTCATATCGGGAGGGCGAGCAGGCCTCGCCATGCGTGAAATATTTACCAAGACAACATCGCCACCTGCTCTCTATGAGGTCGAGCATTATCGTCCATTAGTATGAAGAATGGATCCACATCACTTCGTAACACCGGCGTATGCGATCCCAAGTTGTAGCGATACCTGACAGCAGTTAAACCCTGATGATTCACCCATACAATCTCATGAAGAGGTGCACATAATCCCTGTCAACACCATTATGGGTCCTCCTCGATATCGGTCTGTTTCCACAATGCTTGGGTCCCGAAATCGTGTTCCACGTTCCTTGCAGATGCGAATGTTTGGGAAATCTCTCTCCAGACCAAATCGGAACTCATCTGTGAAAGGAACATTGGCCCACTCTTCGACGCCCAGGGGGTGTGTTGGCGATTCCACTCTATACGTTCCCTTCTGTGAAGACCTTTCAGAGGTACACATACAAAAGGTTTCCGACAGCATAGGCCACTTCGCCGAAGGCTTCAGTCACCGTGTGTCTCGATACAACACGTGGATTCTGCGAGGTCAAATGCCAGTTGCCGTGCGGTACTAAGGCGATACCGTCGTACCCTTACAGCCAAGAAAAGGGTCCTCTCTCTCTGATGTTACACATGGTCGGTCCTGCCCTGATCTTCGGGATACAGTTTCGGCCTCTATACACTGTAGCCACATCCGAGAAACAGCAGAACGATTCCCATTAAGCCATCGGGTCACATCAGTTTGTGACTGTCCTGCTTCCATTCTTCGTATGGCTCTCCATCGCAAAGTGTCTGGTAGGCGTCTTCTTTGTGCCATACCGCCCCGCCTGTGATTGTATCCACAGACATTGTGGCTGTGGGATTACCCGACACGCACTAGCCCGTTTGATAGGTGTCCTGACGTCATCGTAGTTGTGGTTGTCCGTCGACCGGAATGCCACCTTCCGTGCAGAACGTAATTGTACGGACATCTGTTGACAGTTTGTGTGATTATACCGTGAATTAGACACAAGACAGGGAAACAGAGGTTTGTTGCTTTAATTTTGGACACTAGTGTAGATGTAGACGTAGATGTAAATGTTGGTTGAACGGGATATGAAATGAAGGACAACCCAGGACATGTTGGAGACAACTGTGAAGCCGCAACGTGAAGTAATACCTAGACCATGAAGTGCAGAAGAAGAAGTAGAAACAGAACAACAACAAATCACGCTGTACCTCATGGAAATCTGAGGGAAGGGTTCGGGTGTGATGAATGCCTGCAGAACGTTACCTGCTGTCATGTGTAATGCCAAAAAGAACCCACTAGGCGCATTAACGCCCCCCTTTCGCGACTCGGGGAGGCGAACCAGTCCCGGATCGAATTCGTCTCGGGGATTAGCTATGAGGGCTGGTGATGTGTTGCAGCTTGGGTCTACATCTACATCTACGTACTTACTCTGCTATTCACAATGAAGTGCCTGGCAGAGAGTTCAATGAACCATCTTCAAGCTGTCTCTCTACCGTTCCACTCTCGAACGGCGCGCGGGAAGGACGAGCACTTAAATTTTTCTGTGCGAGCCCTGACTTCTCTTATTTACCGTGATGATCATTTCTCCCTATGTAGGTGCGTGCCAACAGAGTGTTTTCGCAATCGGAGGAGAAAACTGTTGATTGAAATTTCATAGGATTCCGTCGCAACGGCCTTTGTTTTAATGATTGCCACTCCAATTCACACATCATGTCTGTGGTACTGTCTCACCTATTTCGCGATAATACAAAACGAGCTGCCATTCTTTGTAGTTTCTCGATGTCATCCGCCAGTCCCACCTGATGCGGATCCCACACCGTACAGCAATACTCCAAAATAGGGCGGACAAGCGTAGTATAAGCAGTCTCTTTAGTAGACCTGTTGCACCTTCTAAGTGTTCTGCCAATGAATCGCAGTCTTTGGTTTCCTCTACCCACAACGTTATCTATGCGATCTTTCCAATTTAGGTTATTTGTAATTGCAAGCCCTAAGTACTCGCATTTAGTTGAACTTACAGCCTTCAGATTTGTGTGACTAATCGTGTAATCGACATTTAGCTGATTTCTTTTAGTACTCATGTGAATAACTTCACACTTTTCTTTATTCAGTGTCAATTGCCACTTTTCGCACCCTAAAGATATCTTATCTAAATCGTTTTGCAAGTCGTTTTGATCATGTGATGACTTTACAAGATGGTAAGTGACAGCGTCATCTGCAAACAATCTAAGACGGCTACTCAGATTGTCTCCTATGTCGCTAATATAGATCAGGAACAATAGAGGTGCTATAACACTTCCTTGGGGAACGCCGGACATTACTTCTGTTTTACCCGATGACTTTCCGTCCATTACAACGAACTGTGACCTTTCTGACAGGAAATCACGAATCCAGTCGCACAACTGAGTCGATACTCCGTAGGCACGCAGTTTGGTTAGAAGACGCATGTGAGGAACGGTGTCGAAAGCCTTCTGGAAATCTAAAAATGTCTCATCAGTTTGACATCTCCGGTCGATAGCACTCATTACTTCATGAGTATAAAGAGCTAGTTGTGTTTCACAAGAACGATATTTTCTGAATCCGAGCTATGTATCAATAACTCGTTTTCTTCGAGGTACTTCATACTGTTCGAAACCAGTGTATGTTCCAAAAGCCTATTGCAAATCGACATTATTGATATGGGCCTGTAATTCAGCGGATTACTCCTATTTTCCTTTTTGGGTATTGGTGTGGCTTGAGCAATTTTCCAGTCTTTAAGTACGAATCTTTCTGTGAGCGAGTGGTTGTATACAATTGCTAAATATGGAGCTATTGTATCAACATAATCTGGACCGGAGGCCTTCCCTTATTTAGTGATTTAAGCAGCTTTGCTTCACCGAGGATGTCTATTTCTATGTTTCCCATCTTGGCAGTTGTTCTTGACTGGAATTCAGGAATATTTACTTCGTTTTCTTTGGTGAAGGAGTTTCGGAAAACCGTGTTTAAGGGGACCTGGATGTGAAAATGACTGAAAAATAGAAAAAAAATTATCTCCATCTGAAAGACAATTTTTTTCCATTCCCAGAAATGTGTGCATTATGAACTTTATAATTGTTTATTTGTTCTTAAACGCTCTTTGAACAAAAGTCTGTACACCAGCCACGTTTCCTTTCAGTTCACTGTCGCAGTGCCACTGTCATGCAAACAATAAAGTCAATGTACAGGAACTTTGCAGATACGAAATTATTTAGCAGATGTTTACATAGCCACGCGCAGATCCACAATAAGAGTTTCAACAGTTGTGTGTGGCAACAAGTACCAAAACAGTGTTTGTTGGAAGGACGGCACTCACAATAGGTGTGATGGATGCTGTCATCTGTTTCAATGATGGTGCAATTAGCAGGACAAAGATAACGGACAAATTGGTCATCTAACCAGGAAATAATGTGATAGTTACTCCGACTGCCATAGATCGTCAGCGAGTAGTTGAAGCTGAAAGGCTGCGGAGACCACCACTGAAGAGTTCAGAGTAAGGAAATGACTCCTGAAAAAGTGTACAGGATAAAAAAAAAAACAGCTGGCCAGGAAGAATATGCTGCTGGAATGTTCTGAAAGAGGCATACGGCGAGTCAAAAGCACTGTGAGCAGTCTTTCTTCATTTTCTCGAAACTACATTTCCCGAACTTTAGGTACATATATCTTCACTATGGTTTGAGCTATGTTCACCAAATTTCTCCCAAGTGAATAATGGTATAGTCTCTGTGTATTATGCCTAATACATTGCAGAAAATTTCTATGTTTGTCATTCTGGATATACTTTTAGCGGTAATTTCAGAACAAAGTAATGATGTGGTATAATAAAGATTTTTCTGTTTCCTCAGGTGCACTACAGACTACAAAACGAGAGGCATAATGTGTTCCTATGAATGTTGACAGCAGCCTGCCACAGTACGAATGCTGTCAGACTGATGATGCACCAGAAAATAGTACTAGAAATGAAACGAGTGTTATAAAACCATCTATTAGACAAAATGTTGTAATTCTTAAACTATAACTGACAGTTTAATAAATTTCCTTGTACAGCTTCAGTTAATGTCGTTCAGTGTTGATACAAAACCGCAACTTCCTCCGCATTGCAGGTCACTGATAACGCGCACCGAAAACGAAGCATAAAAACACAGGCCGTTCACGTCCATGTCCCCTTAATAATTCTGCTTTAATGGCACTGATGTCAGTGACTGCGCCGTTGTTATCGCGCAGTGAAGGTATTGTTTGCGTCTTGCCACTGGTGTACTTTATGTATGACCAGAATCTCTTTCGGTATTCTGCCAGATTCCGAGTCAGGGTTTCGTTGTGGAAATGATTGAAAGCATCTCGCATTGAAGTCGCGCTATATTTCGAAAGTCTGGTTTCCCACAGGTAAGTACCTGGCCGGTAACGAAGTCTCGTCTCAGATGCAAACTATGCAAACATTTAGAAAAACATTGTCTAACTTGAACATTAGATTTAGTCTACAGGTAGAGATATAGGGTGGACTGGAGGCCTCAAGAAAGGATTTGACACGCGCCTAACATTGCCAACACCCATGTAAACAGTTCTAATGCCGTTGACAAACGGGAAAAGGCAAAGAACAAGGTGCGTAGGGCAAACAATGAAGTACGGAGGACGTGGTGTTACGGTATGGGAGTATTATTCGTGGCTCGATTGGCTGGTTGATTGGGGGAGGGGACCAAACAGCGAGGTCATCGCTCCCATCGGATTAGGGAGGGATGGGGAAGGAAGTCGACCGTGCCCAACGGCCCAACGATGCCGGCCTTTGCCTGAAGCGATTTAGGGGAATCACAGAAAACGTAAATTAGGATGGCTGGACGCGGGTTTGAACCGTCGTCCTCCCGAATAAAGAGTCCAGTGTGCTAACTACTGCGCCATCTCGCTCGATCTCGTCGTTGGGATGTGGTCCCCTATAGTGCTTAAGAAAACACTAAATGCGGAAGGATATGAACACATTTTACTATACTCAGTACTGCGTGCAATAGAAGGCCAATTAGGAGGCAATAACTGATTACATGAACATGAAAACGCACATTCTCGTAAAGCAGTATCAGTGAGTTAATTATTTGTCGAAAATAACATCCGTGATATGCATTGCCGCGTCCGAGTTTGTGACACTTGACTGATGATGATGATGATGATGATGATGATGTTTGGTTTGTGGGGCGCTCAACTGCGCTGTCATCAGCTCCCGGCCAATGTCCCAATTTTTACACAGTACAGTCTTTTTACATAGTCCAATCGAGCCACTGTCACGAATGATGATGATGATGACGAAATGATGAAAACACACACTCAGTCCCCGCGCAGAGAAAAGCCCCAACACGGGGATTCCCGAATCGAAGCCGGGATCCCGTGATCCCACTTGTACTGAGAGACAATTGTGGGGAGATGGAATGTGTTGACATTTCGACAGAGGCCAGGACACTACAGCTAGGAGACTTCGGAACAGGGTATTCCAGAAGTGCAATCACCAGCTTGTCCGTCGTTACCAGCGACGTACTACTGGCAAAGGTCACTTCCTACACTAACAGCCCTGTACGCTCACCATTTCATTGACAGACGGATGTGGTGCATGGCTTTTTCTCAGAGTTCAGTACTGCAGGTGACCTCTGATTCGCAAGTATTGTTCCGTATTCTAAATGCTGTGAAAATGGAGTTCACAGAGACCACCAAAAGTAAACCTTCATTGATTTACAACTGGCATCAGTATATGGTGAACTACAACAAGAAAGAAGGTGTAACTTTCTGAGGTTGTGTAAAAGTGAGAAAGAATAAATACAAGGAGAGACTATCCATTAAAAAATAACACATTATTAGGCAAAGGTAGTCATGCTTCTGTTCGAAATGACACAGCAATTGAAGTGCGAAAACGTATTGTAAATGCAAAAAAAGCGTGCAAAAAGAAAAATACTACATTTTCATCCATTTTCGTTGACGGAGTAGCACTTTAATCGAGGCTATGGCTTGGTAACATCGATACCATCACATGGAGGTGCGAGACAGTAACTGCATCACATTAGCAGAAAATACATGGGACCCACACAAGATCCTACCGATTCTGGAGATACATTCTTTCAAAAAGTAATTTACTGATGAATGCTGCATGTTTTTGTTTGCAGTTAACAACAGAGGACGGAATGAGGGCATATTGGTGTCCGTCACCAAAAAGAGAACAAAAAATCATGTTTCTCAAACTGTGAATCATTCTTTGTGGGTAGAGCGTTCAAGAGTTCGAACAGTTGTTTATACTTCACATCGGTCTTACACTCCCCGGTCGGAGGTTCGAGTCCTCCTTCGGGCATGGGTGTATGTGTTATCCTTAGCGTAAGTTGGTTTAAGTTAGGTTAAGTAGTATGTAGGCTTAGGGACCGATGACCTCAGCACTTTGGTCCCATAAGACCTTACCACAAATTTCCATTTCCAGTTGCCTGCGTTTCGCTACCGATCGAAAAGCGAGAAACATGTAGTCTTTTTATTTAATTACTAAAATCAAAGTACTTAGATGGAATCTTGCTTCTCTTATGATCACATCTAAAACTATCGTCCAATCAACAAGAACTTTCTGTTCCTAAAACACCGATTATGGGTTGCAGCTTTCATTATAATCAAGGCTAGTAGAAAAAAGGTCAGTGTTGCGGCTGTATTGCTTTTGTTATGACTTCCTTGCACGTTGTCTGGTTCTTTAGTGGATACAGAAGAGAGGAACAGATGCTGTTCTGGAACAGGGAGTTCAGATAATAATCTGTTCTCCGTGTAATATCAAATAGTAAATATAATACATAATTTTGTTGCTGTAGTTGCAGCGTCAGGTGCTGACAGTAGATCTGAATCTAGAAATATATACAAATACAGAAAATTTATAAATCTGTCAGTCTTCAATACAATGTCTAGTCAAAAGATGTCGAGCCCTGGCCACTAGGAAAGTCTCTAAATGTTATTCAAATGCCAAATACATAAAGAGGGGTCAATGCCAGAATGTTCTAACTTAAGTACATCTGCCGCTGGAGCTCCTGAGAGGGGATGTTTGCACTCATTGGCAGCGGCATAATCGTTCATAGTAGCCCCCTCGTGCCGCCGTTGCGGCTGTAGGAAACGCGGCGGCGTAACTGGCTGCTCGCGTATCTGAAAGCGGGGCCGACACCACAACTTCCCATGAGGAAAACGAGTAAATACACTTTTACATACGAATGCGTTCAGGTGTATCATATCTCTAAGGCTGCTTAGCTGGGTGTTAACGTGCTTCCCTGCCATGCAGCGGGCCTAGGTTCGATTCCGGGCCGGGTTGTAGACTTTCTCCGACTGGGTGTTGTGTTGTCCTCATCATCCTGTCGTCACCATCATCACTTTCGCAGGCGGGGCCTCCCGGCCCCTAATATTTCATTTTTTGTAGCATACCTTCCCTTGGAAATGTTGCATGATGGCTGGCTGTCGATAGAGGGGAGCACATCTGCAAACCAAAAGCTTCAGAACTTTATGACTATTTCTGGACGAGAGGCTCAAAGCGGAACTGCAGTGGAAGGCGCCATTGCTCTGCATCATTTTATTTCGAGCCATTTTAAAAGTTCCCATATCTTTGACTCTTCGTCGAGTTACATTCCTGAGACGTTTCTTTGCGCAATCCAAACTTCTCTGTAGTAATTTTCGTTCTTCTCGCTATCAGAAAACACAGAAGACGTGGTCACCATTTTATGAGCCCCTACTTCTGCGACAGATTTTACCTAGACCGTACGTGAATATCAGAGCTTATTGAGTTGATTAGATAATGCGTATCTTGAGAATTAATTCAAGACAATGCATTATTTATGTTTGCGAAGAAGCACTGCGGAACGCATTGGCTGATGCAAGTTTTACTGTCAATAAAATCATATGTAATTGTGATTGAATACCCGTGTGAATTATTTACTTGTCCTCATCACTGAAATATTTAAAACAGGAAAGAGATTATCTAGAAAAAGTTGAATAAACGTAAATCTCATATACAGCTTCGTCATCTTATTTGGAAGGCAGAACATCATAGTCAGTGCTCAAACAACATTTTATTTTGATGATATAGGGACCTGCTACAAGTGTCGAATATTAAGGCCTACAATAATTAGACTTTTCCAATGCCATTTACGGCCGGACAAGACGAATGTTATTCACGTACTGAATACTAAGAGCCGCAAATAAAGCACTTGTGGAAACAAGTTGTGTTACATCCTTGTTCTTTCCTACAAGGAAAACGCGTAAAAATACGGTTACATAAAAAACATTATAATAGTACCTGGCAAGCGCTGTTATACGAGGGCTGTTCGGGAAGTAAAGAATGATAGGTCGCGGAATGGAAACCACAGTGAAAATCAAAACTGTTTTATTTGCAACAGTTAGCTACAACTTCCAGCTACACTACTGGCCATTAAAATTGCTACACCACGGAGATGTCGTGCTACAGACGCGTAATTTAATCGATAGGAAGAAGATGCTGTGATATGCAAATGATAAGCTTTTCAGAGCATTCACACAAGGTTGGCGCCGGTGGCGACACCTACAACGTGTTGACATGAGGAAAGTTCCCAACCGATTTCTCATACACGAACAGCAGTTGAACGGCGTTGCCTGGTGTAACTTTGTTGTGATGCCTCGTGTAAGGAGGAGAAATGCGTACCATCACGTTTCCGACTTTGATAAAGGTCGGATTGTAGCCTATCGCGATTGCGGTTTATCGTATGGCGACATTGCTCCTCGCGATGGTCGAGATCCAATGACTGTTAGCAGAATATGGAATCGGTCGGTTCAGGAGGGTAATACGGAACGCCGTGCTGGATCCCAACGGCCTCGTATCACTAGCAGTCGAGATGACAGGCATCGTATCCGCATGGCTGTAACGGATCGAGCAGCCACGTCTCGATCCCTGAGTCAACAGATGGGGACGTTTGTAAGACAACAACCACCTGCACGAACAGTTCGACGACGTTTGTAGCAGCATGGACTATCAGCTCGGAGACCGTGGCAGCGGTTACCCTTGACGCTGCATCACAGACAGGAGCGCCTGCGATGGCGTAATCAACGACGAACCTGAGTGCACGTATGGCAAAAAAGTCATTTTTTCGGATGAATCCAGGTTCTGTTTACAGCATCATGATGATCGCATCCGTGTTTGGCGACATCGCGGTGAACTCACGTTGGAAGCGTGTATTCGTCATCGCCATAGTGGCGTATCACCCGGCGTGATGGTATGGGGTGCCATTGGTTACACGTCTCGGTCACCTCTTGTTCGCAATGACGGCACTTTGAACAGTGAACGCTACATTTCAGATGTGTTACGACCCGTGGCTCTACCCTTCATTCGATCCCTGCGAAACCCTACATTTCAGCAGGATAATGCAAGACCGCATGTTGCAGGTCCTATACAGGCCTTTCTGGATACAGAAAATGTTGGACTACTGCCCTGGCCAGCACATTCTCCAGATTTCTCACCAACTGAAAACGCCTGGTCAATGGTGGCCGAGCAACTGGCTCGTCACAATACGCCAGTCACTACTCTTGATGAACTGTGGTATCGTGTTGAAGCAGCATGGGCAGCTGTACCTGTACACGCCATCCAAGCTCTGTTTGACTCAATGCCCAGGCGTATCAAGGCCGTTATTACGGCCAGAGGTGGTTGTTCTGGGTGCTGATTTCTCGTGATCTATGCACCCAAAGTGCGTGAAGTAATCACATGTCAGTTCTAGCATAATATATTTGTCCAGTGAATACCCGTTTATCATGTGCATTTATTCTTGGTGTATCAATTTTAATGGCTAGTAGTGTATTTCGAGCCATTTTAAAAGTTTCCATGTCTTTGACTCTTCGTCGTGTTAGATTCCAGAGACGTTTCTGCGCTGAATCCAAACTTCTCAGTAGTAATTTTCGTTCTTTTCGCTGACTATCAGAAAACACAAAAGACGTGTTCACCATTTTATGAGCCCCTACTCCTGCGATATATTTTGCCTAGACCGTACGTGAATATCAGAGCTGATTCAATTGATTAGATAATGCGTATCTTGAGAATTGATTGAAGACCAATGCTTTATTTATCTTTGCGATGTAGCACTGCGGAACGCATTGGCTGATGCAAGTTTCATTGTCAATAAAATCATATGTAATTGTTACTGAATATTCGTGTGAATTATTTACTTGTCCTCATCACTGAAATATTTAAAACAGGAAAGAGATTATCTAGAAAAAGTTGAATAAACGTAAATTTCGTATACAGCTTCGTCATCTTATTTGGAAGGTAGAATTTCATAGTCAGTACTCAAACAAAATTTTATTTTGATGATATAGGGACCTGCTACAAGTGTCGAATATTAAGGCCTACAATAATTAGTCTTTTCCAATGCCATTTACCGCCAGACAAGACGAATGTTATTCACGTACTGAATACTAAGAGCCGCAAGCAAAAGCACTTGTGGAAACAAGTTGTGTTACATTCTTGTTCTTTCCTACAAGGAAAACGCGTAAATACACGGTTACATTAAAAACATTATAATAGTACCTGGCAAGTGCTGTTATACGAGGGCTGTTCGGGAAGTAAAAAATGATAGGTCGCGGAATGGAAACCACACTGAAAATCAAAACTGTTTTATTCGCAACAGTTAGCTACAACTTCCAGCTACATAGTCGCCGATCCGACTTAGACGTTAGTCGTAGCGTTGTACCAACTTTACAATACCCTCATTATAGAAGGCAGCCGCCAGTGCTTTCCACCAATTCTCTACGCTGACCTACAGCTCGTTGTCTGTGCCAAAATGCTGTTTTCGTAGCCATCGGTTCATGTGAGCAGAGATGAAACTCAGAGGGAGACAATTACGGGCTGTATTGTGGATAATCAAACATTTCCAACTGAAAACGATGCGTGAGCGTCTTCACTGCCCCTTCAGAAAGCGGCTGAGAATTGTCTTGAACAAGGAAACGCACGACAGTTATGTAATGTTGGCTGCATAGCTTCAGGCGAAATTTCTCTCCAGGCCCTCGTACTTGGTGGGAGACACTATTGTTCTAGGAATCTTTATGTGCGCCCTGTGTACTCAGAACTAAAAAGAACCACGTAACGCGATCGACGGGCATACTAGAGTTACTGCCCAAACCATCTACATCTACATCTACATTTATACTCCGCAAGCCACCCAAGGGTGTGTGGCGGAGGGCACTTTATGTGCCACTGTCATTACCTCCCTTTCCTGTTCCAGTCGCATATGGTTCGCGGGAAGAACGACTGTCTGAAAGCCTCCGTGCGTGCTCTAATCTCTCTAATTTTACATTCGTGATCTGCTCGGGAGGAATAAGTAGGGGGAAGCAATATATTCGATACCTCATCCAGAAACGCACCCTCTCGAAACCTGGCGAGCAAGCTACACCGCGATGCAGAGCGCCTCTCTTGCAGAGTCTGCCACTTGAGTTTGTTAAACATCTCCGTAACGCTATCACGGTTACCAAATAACCCTGTGACGAAACGCGCCGCTCTTCTTTGGATCTTCTCTATCTCCTCCGTGAACCCGATCTGGTACGGATCCCACACTGATGAGCAATACTCAAGCATAGGTCGAAGGAGTGTTTTGTAAGCCACCTCCTTCGTTGATGGACTACATTTTCTAAGGACTCTCCCAATGAATCTCAACCTGGTACCAGCCTTACCAACAATTAATTTTATATGATCATTCCACTTCAAATCATTCCGCACGCATACTCCCAGATATTTTACAGAAGTAACTGTTACCAGTTTTTGTTCCGCTATCATATAATCATAGAATAAAGGATCCTTCTTTCTATGTATTCGCAATACATTACATTTGTCTATGTTAAGGGTCAGTTTCCACTCCCTGCACCAAGTGCCTATCCGCTGCAGATCTTCCTGCATTTCGCTACAATTTTCTAATGCTGCAACTTCTCTGTATACTACAGCATCATCCGCGAAAAGCCGCATGGAACTTCCGACACTATCTACTAGGTCATTTATATATATTGTGAAAAGCAATGGTCCCATAACACTCCCCTGTGGCACGCCAGAGGTTACTTTAACGTCTTTAGACGTCTCTCCATTGATAACAACATGCTGTGTTCTGTTTGCTAAAAACTCTTCAATCCAGCCACACAACTGGTCTGATATTCCGTAGGCTCTTACTTTGTTTATCAGGCGACAGTGCGGAACTGTATCGAACGCCTTCCGGAAGTCAAGAAAAATAGCATCTTCCTGGGAGCCTGTATCTAATATTTTCTGGGTCTCATGAACAAATAAAGCGAGTTGGGACTCACACGATCGCTGTTTCCGGAATCCATGTTGATTCCTACATAGTAGATTCTGGGTTTCCAAAAACGACGTGATACTCGAGCAAAAAACATGTTCTAAAATTCTGCAACAGATCGACGTCAGAGATATACGTCTGGCCAGGCATAGTTCACCGTCTTTCGGGTCCCAGTTTTCTGTGGTTTCTATTTCGCGACAGATCGTTCCTTACGTTCCGAATAACCCTCGTCATATCTGAAAACCTAAATTTTCTGGATTTACACGAATATTTCCGAAACAGTGGCTCGATAATGAGCACATGCCAAAAGACATTTTACAGTGGAAGGCGCCATTGCTCTGACAACGTTTCCGAAGGATGGAACGGAAGGATAAATACCTTAGTATCAAAAGTTCACCCAAACGTTTACTCATTAGAAAAAACGTCACCATTTTTAACGATTAATTTTAAATTTCGATGGGAAAAGAAGAAAGAAATCAGCAATGAAGACTGAAGAAACTTCTGCGAAGGTTTTAAAAAGACTCCAAGTATACGCCAACATAAAATCAGTTATGACTTGCGTAACCCAGTGCGTAGTGAAGAGAACGTCACAACCACTGTAGATGACGTAAATATAGAAAAGTAATTTACGTCATACTTACTGGCAATTTTGTAAATGTGTTTAATGGAGGACAAAATAAGACTGCCCTCTCGTGGTTTTCCTGGGAAACGAACGAAGTCAGCTGAATGTCTCTTGCAATTTGAAAAATATCCGCTAATGAAGACCAACAAGACTACCTCAAAGGCCATTCTTCTCCTAAGGAGCCATCGTAGCATTCCCCTTGAGAGACTCTATGGATAAAAATCGGTATGGTTGGACACCGAGCACTAAATCGTTGCCGTGATAGTGCAGGCATATGTAATGCAAACTTAGGTTGGCGCTTAAGTTCATAGCGTTTTTCCATAAGTTTAATAAACACAATAATACACAACAGGGAGTTTAGTCACCAGTAATATATCCTCCTTCAATATTTTCAACAGTCTGCCAACGGTGGGGTAACTTCTAGATTCCGCCACTGCAGAAATCTCGTGGTTTTGAGGCGAAGAACTCGTCGAACTATGCTCGGAGCCAATTTTCATTCAGAAATGAAGTTAATTGAAGGTTTTTCGATAAAAAGTGGAAAAAGTGAAAATCCGACGGCGCCAAATTAGGTGAATAGGATATGAGGAATGATTTCCAACGCAACTCCTGTGTAGTGCTTTGCGTCCATCTAACGCAAGCGGGCGTTATCATGGAGCAGCGTCACTTCGCGCACTCTTCCTGGTCGTTGCTCCTGCACTGCATCTTCGAGACGTCTCAGTTGTTGATAATAAGTGTCAGCAATGATGGTTATTCCTCGAAGAAGGAATCAGTACATCACACTGTCACTGTTCCACCAGAGTCATGACGTCAACTTTTGTGGATGCTAGTAGATCTGCGTACGTGCAGTCACTGTTTTGTTTGGGCTCAACATTTCCCTTATTTTCATTATTTTAGCGTGTAGACACCATTTCTCGTCACCACTAACGATGCACGATGTTCTTCACGGGCCAGTTGACGTGACCAAGCAGAGATGCAAGTGTGACCACCCGCTGGTTTCTGTGATTTTGGCTTAGAGCATACAGTACCCACACACCCGCTATTTGAACCTTCCCCAATGGACACAAATGTGCCACGTTGGTGGGATGATCACATTTTACAGTTTCGAGTACAGTGACAGATCATTTTAGAGTAAAGCGTTTAAACGATCTCCATCACACCCCGAAAGTTTTCTGAACGTGGAAGGTCACTAATGTCGAAACAATCCTTCTTAAAATGACAATACCTTTTTCAGCCGTACTCTGTCCAACGGCATCACCCTCATAAACGTCGCAAATGTTGCTGTCCTTCTGAAGACATGTCACATTAATCAACCACAATATACATTGCACCTGCGAGTGAGGACGTTTCGGTTAGTTTGTGTTGCGTGATATTTCTCGAGGACATGCAGAAACATTTTATATTATATGCGCAGCTGTCTTGAAAGATTTCACAGTGCGATGCATTTTCCTTTGTCACCACTTACTTTTTTATTGTAACCTCACCATGTGTTTCCGACAAAAGCCACCCGAGGCCAGGTGCAATTACATCTGTAGTAGACTACAGTACGCTGTGCTACACTGTTATACTTTTTAGGGTGCCTGTACCTGTGAAAAGCAGTTCACACCGGCAACAACCCCAGGCTCTGGAGAAGTGTCACCCCGTGCAAGTGTCACTCCGTAGAAGTGTTCCAACCCCGTCCCACCAAGAGTCCCGATATTTGAGTATATCCAGAATTTGGGGCAGGTGCTACTATTAAATGAAGAGCCTGACACAGAAGAGGAAGTTTGGCGGGCGGCATCCAACCTGTCAGAACGTACGCCCTCGAAGTTTTACCAGTAACGCCCTTCGTAATGCACTTCTCCAGCAGCTTCAACATCTTCAATTTTGTCTTACAACAGCGGATAACGCAAGGACTTTGAGACAAGAAAGAGGAGATAGTCATAAAAAGAACTATTTTCCTTATGAGTATTACTTACCACCACAGTGCTAGAAATGTTCACTTTTACTTTCACGTTAAAACTCGTTTACTCTGATCCTGCACCCTCTTTGTTGTGCACTACGAGGAAATAGGTATACTGTCTTTATACCCACCACGAAGTAACGCAACCAACATATCGTTAGTGGAATGAAGAAACTGTTCTTTCTCGGTGCTATCAACGTGACCTATTATGGGCTACAATGACATAACCGATACCAACAATAATTTCAATGTCTCTTCCGTCATTGTGGCGACACTTCATTAAATAAGTAAACAAAGGTGCATTAAGGATCTATAGAAATCGTGGCGGTATGTTTTGAAACAGTACGGAAGAACAAGCAAATTTATAATTACTTAAAAGGAAAGAAAAAAAATACTGTTCCAATGTTCTTTACACTTTTGTTTACGAAGATCTTGACCCGAAACCTGCTAAGCTACAAAATAACAATCAGTCACAAAGTTCAGTTATCTGCTCAGAAATTGTCACCAGGATAGTCTCAAGCGCTCTGATAAAGTTTATGGCCTGTCGTATTCACATTTAATCTAATCTTTATCGAGACGATATATTGCCACGAAGCACAGATATTATCGCCGTTCTATCTTAGATACGATAGCTGATTCAGTAAGACGGCTTTTGAAGCAGATTTGTATTAAGATATAATTTGCGCACTGAAAGACCTGAGAAAAGATTAATTAATTTCATTCGATAGAGCCGAGGGAGACAGCATATCGACTTCTGTCGATCTGAATCGTATCTACATCTACATCTATACTCCGCAAGCCAATTAAGGAGTACCGCTGAGGGTATTTCTGATTACACTACCTGACCCTGCCTTCCCTGTTTTATTCCCGAATGGGTCATCAAAAGATCGGTTGTCGGTGAAACTCCGCTTGAGCTCCAGTCCAATTTCTTGGACTTTCTCGTTGTGGTCATTTCGTGAGACGTATATGAGACGCGTGTAGCGTCGTCAGAGCCCCTGTAAGTTTTGCAATGTAACCAAGTAATTTCTTTCTCAAATCTATGTTTATTTTCAGCATTTAATTGTTTCTTGATTTAATCAGTAATTCAGTTCTTTTAGTTTTTCACTCAAAAGCCATAGCATTTGAAAGAGATAGTGTCTAAATTCCCTCCTGTAGAAGTTTCTGTGGTGTCACCGCCAGACACCACACTTGCTAGGTGGTAGCTTAAATCGGCCGCGGTCCATTAGTACATGTCGGACCGGCGTGTCGCCACTGTGTGATCGCAGACCGAGCGCCACCACAAGGCAGGTCTCGCGATACGGGATAGCACTCGCCCCAGTTGTACGACGACATTGCTAGGGACTATACGGACAAAGCCTTTGCTCTCATTTGCCGAGAGACAGTTAGAATAGCCTTCCGCTACGACCTAGCAAGGCGCCATTAGCCTTACATAGTTTGAGAGTTATCGTATAAATGTCTCAAGAAGAACATTGTAAACCAACAAAGAATAAAGTTAAGTATTCGAGGAGCTGCATAGTTAACTTTATTCTTTGTTGGTTTACAACGTTCTTCTTGAGACATTTATACGATAACTCTCAAACTATGTAAGGCTAATGGCGCCTTGCTAGGTCGTAGCCATGGACTTAGCGGAAGGCTATTCTATCTGTCTCTCGGCAAATGAGAGCAAAGGCTTCGTCCGTATAGTCGCTAGCAATGTCGTCGTACAACTGGGGCGAGTGCTATCCCGTATTTCGAGACCTGCCTTGTGGTGGCGCTCGGTCTGCGATCACACAGTGGCGACACGCCGGTCCGACATGTACTAATGGACCGCGGCCGATTTAAGCTACCACCTAGCAAGTGTGGTGTCTGGCGGTGACACCACAGTTTCATCTACATCTGCTTGGATACTCTGCAAACCACGCTTAAGAGCCCGAGAGAGGTGTCGTCGAACCACCTTCACAGTAATTCTTTATCATTCCAAACTCGAACAGCGCTCGGAAAAAAAGAACACCTATATCTTCCAGCGTGAGCTCTGATTTCCCTCATTTTATTATGATGGTCGTTCCTCCCTATGTAGATCGGCATCAACAAAATATTTTTCGCATGCGGAGGAGAAAGATGGCGATTGAAATTTCGTGAGAAGATTCTGCGGCAATGAAAAACGCCTTTGTTTTAACGATGTCCACCCCAAATCTTGTATCGTGTCAGTGACATACTCTCTCCCCTATTTCGCGATAATACCGAAACGTGGGGCATCAAAGGGGACCAGTGGTTGGGAAGGGAGTGAGACAGGGTTGTAGCCTATCCCAGATGTTATTCAATCTGTATATTGAGCAAGCAGTAAAGGAAACAAAAGGAAAATTCGGAGCAGGAATTAAAATCCATGGAGAAGAAATAAAAACTTTGAGGTTCGCCGATGACATTGTAATTATGTCAGAGACAGCAAAGGACCTGGAAGAGCAGTTGAACGGAATGGACAGTGTCTTGTAAGAAGGATATAAGATGAACATCAACAAAAGCAAAACGAGGATAATGGAATGTAGTCGAATTATATCGGGTGATGCTGAGGAAATTAGATTAGGTAATGAGACACGTAAAGTAGTAAATGAGTTTTACTATTTGGTGAGCAAAATAACTGATGATGGTCGAAGCAGAGAGGATATAAAATGTAGACTGGCAACGGCAAGGAAAGCGCTTCTGAAGAAGCGAAATTTGTTAACATCGAGTATAGATTTAAGTGTCAGGAAGTCGTTTCTGAAAGTATTTGTATGGAGTGCAGCCGTTTATGGAAGAGCAACATGGACGATAAATAGTTTGGACATGAAGAGAATAGAAGCTTTCGATATGTGGTGCTACAGAAGAATGCTGAAGATTAGATGGGTAGATCACATAAGTAATGAGGAGGTATTGAATAGAATTGGGGAGAAGAGAAATTTGTGGCACAACTTGACTAGAAGAAGGGATCGCTTGGTAGGACATTTTTTGAGGCATCAAAGGATCACAAGTTTAGGATTGGAGGGCAGCGTGGAGGGTAAAAATTGTAGAGGGAGACCAAGAGATGAATACACAAAGCAAATTCAGAAGGATGTAGGTTGCAGTAGATACTGGGAGATGAAGTAGCTTGCACAGGATAGAGTAGGATGGAGAGCTGCATCAAACCAGTCTCTGGACTGAAGACCATAACAACAACAACCCAAACGTGCTGCTCTTCTTTGAACTTTCTAGATGTACTTCGTTAATCCTATCTGTAAGGATCCCATACCGCACAGCAGTGCTCCAAAGAGGAGGGGTAAGCGTAGTGTAGGCAGTGTCTTTAGCAGACCTGTTAGCATTTGCTAAGTGTCCTGCCAATAAACCGCAGTCTTTGGTTTGCTTTCCCCACAACATTTTCTGTGGTTTTCTTCCAATTTAAGTTGTTCGCAATGACAATTCCTAGGTATTTAGTTGAATTTATGACCTTTAGATTTGACCGATTTATCTCTTAACCAAGGTTTAAGAGGTTCCTTTTGGCACTCATTTGGATGACCTCACACTTTTCATTATTTAGGGTCAACTGCCAATTTTTGCACTATACAGATATCTTATATAGTTTGCAATTCGTTAAGATCTTCTAGCGAATTTACTAGAAGATAAAAGACAGCATCATCTGCAAAACACCTAAGACTGCTGTTCAGATTGTCCCCTAAAACGTATATATAGACAAGGAACAGCAGAGGGGCTATAACAATACCTTGGGAATGGCAGTAATCACTTCTGTATTATTCGATGACTTTCCGTCAATTACTACGAATTCTGACTTCTCTGACAGGAAATTACAAATCCAGTCACATAACTGAGACGATATTCTACAAGCATGCCGTTTCAGTACAAGCCGCTTATGTGGTCCTCATATTAAGAGTGGCTTTTATACCCCACATTTAAAATACGAGTCTGTTCGGAAAGTAATGTCCGATCAGTCGCGAAATGGAAATCACTGTCAAAATCAAAAGTATTTTATTTCCAAAGTTAGCTACAGCTTCCAGCTATTTTTCTACAGAGTCACATCTCCGACTTACATACTTGCTATACAGTCACATCTCCGGCTTACATACTTGTCCTAACGTTGTAACTAACTTTGCAATACCCTCGCCATAGGAGGTATCCACCTGTGCTTTCCGCCAATTCTCTACGCTGGCCTACAGCTCGTTGTCTGTGCCAAAATGTTGTCTTCATAGCCAGTGGTTCACGTGAGCATACATGAAATTCAGAGGGAGCCAACTACGGGCTGTATTGTAGGTAAACACTCCCCATCAAAAACGCTGCGTGAGTATCTCAGAACGCGGCCGAGAATTGTCATGAAGAAAGAAACGCATGACGGTTACGTTATGTGGGCTGCATTAAATAGGCGAAATCTCTCAACAGGACCTCATATTTGGTGGGAGATATTATTTTCTAGGCAATTTCACGCGCTCATTGTCCGCTCAGATCTGAACAGAGTGACGTGAGGCGATCGACGGGCGTACTTCAGACACTACTCAACAAATGTGTGCAAAGCTTCGTCGAATTTTCATTATGGTTGCCATTTCGCACCCGATAGGACCTTACTTTCCGAATAGCACTCGTAGTTTCACTCTGATCCTGCAAAATGTGTTCTTCAAATTGTTCACTTAACGCTAAAACTGTATGTTCAACAACTGCTATTTACGAGTATCTAAACAACCGGTTTCGGCTTTCAAGTCTGTCAGAGTGTAGCATTGTACAGACGTGAAACGCAAATAATTTCCAGTTCAGATAGGAAAAGAACAAAAGCTTTTGAAATATGGGGCTGTAGAGGAATGCTGAAGATTTCCTGTCAGAGAGGTCACAGTTCGTAGTAATTGACGGAAAGTCATCGAGTAAAACAGAAGTGATTTCAGGCGGTCCCCCAAGGTAGTGTTATAGGCCCTTTGCTGTTCCTTATGTATATAAACGATTTGGGAGACAATCTGAGCAGCCGTTTTCGGTTGTTTGCAGATGATGCTGTCGTTTATCGACTAATAAAGTCGTCAGAAGATCAAAACAAACTACAAAACGATTTAGAAAAAGTATCTGAATGGTGCGAAAAGTGGCAGTTGACCCTAATTAACGAAAAGTGTGAGGTCATCCAAATGAGTACTAAAAGGAACTCGTTAAACTTCGGTTACACAATAAATCAGTCTAGTCTAAAAGCCATAAATTCAAGAAAATACCTAGCTATTACAATTACGAACATCTTAAATCGGAAAGAGCACATAGAAAATGTTGTGGGGAAGGCTAACCAAAGGCTGCGTTTTTTTGGCAGGACACTTAGAAAATTATTAAGGAGACTGCCAACACTACGCTTGTCCGTTCCCTTTTAGAATACTGCTGCACGGTGTGGGATCCTTACCAAGTAGGACTGATAGAGTACATCGAAAAAGTTCAAAGAAGGGCAGCAAGTTCTGTATTATCGCGAAATATTGGAGAGTGTGTCACAGAAATGATCGGGATTTGGGCTGGAAATCATTAAAAGAAAGGCGTTTTTCGTTGCGACGGAATCTTCTCACGAAATTCCAATCACCAATTTTCTCCTCCGAATGCTAAAATATTTTGTTGACACCGACCTACATAGGGAGGAACAATCAACAAGATAAAATAAGGGAAATCGGAGCTCGTGCGGAAAGATATAGGCGTTCATTCTTTCCGCGTGCTATACGAGAATGGAATAATAGAGAATTGTGAAGGTGATTCGATGAACTCTCTGCCAGGCATTTAAATGTGATTTGCAGAGTGTCCATGTAGATGTAGACGTAGATGTAAATGGGTAGGACGAATAATAAATAAGGAGTTGCTGTATCCAGTAGAGGAAAAAAGAAATTTATATGGGGCATCACGAAATTCTCAGTTTGGTAAAATGGAGGGGGGGGGGGGGGGGAGTGCTTGGGGTCACAACTGTAGAGTAAGACCAAGGCTTGAATACAGTAAGCAGACTCGGATGGATATGGGTTTTGGAGATGCTTTCACAGAACAGACCAGCAGAGAGCTGCTGCAAACGGCTTCGAACTGAAGACCACAAAGACAACAACAAAATCAGACAAAAGGTATAGTGAAAACATAGATGGATAGTACTGATCGTTCTACAATAATACAGTATTGGAAAGTCTGAAATTATTACACCTGGAAAGTCGACGTCGATTTTGATGCGATGACGGCATATGCCACCTGGGGGATTGTACACTCCTGGAAATTGAAATAAGAACACCGTGAATTCATTGTCCCAGGAAGGGGAAACTTTATTGACACATTCCTGGAGTCAGATACATCACATGATCACACTGACAGAACCACAGGCACATAGACACAGGCAACAGAGCATGCACAATGTCGGCACTGGTACAGTGTATATCCACCTTTCGCAGCAATGCAGGCTGCTGTTCTCCCATGGAGACGATCGTAGAGATGCTGGATGTAGTCCTGTGGAACGGCTTGCCATGCCATATCCACCTGGCGCCTCAGTTGGACCAGCGTTCGTGCTGGACGTGCAGACCGCGTGAGACGACGCTTCATCCAGTCCCAAACATGCTCAATGGGGGACAGATCCGGAGATCTTGCTGGCCAGGGTAGTTGACTTACACCTTCTAGAGCACCTTGGGTGGCACGGGATACATGCGGACGTGCATTGTCCTGTTGGAACAGCAAGTTCCCTTGCCGGTCTAGGAATGGTAGAACGATGGGTTCGATGACGGTTTGGATGTACCGTGCACTATTCAGTGTCCCCTCAACGATCACCAGTGGTGTACGGCCAGTGTAGGAGATCGCTCCCCACACCATGATGCCGGGTGTTGGCCCTGTGTGCCTCGGTCGTATGCAGTCCTGATTGTGGCGCTCACCTGCACGGCGCCAAACACGCATACGACCATCATTGGCACCAAGGCAGAAGCGACTCTCATCGCTGAAGACGACACGTCTCCATTCGTCCCTCCATTCACGCCTGTCGCGACACCACTGGAGGCGGGCTGCACGATGTTGGGGCGTGAGCGGAAGACGGCCTAACGGTGTGCGGGACCGTAGCCCAGCTTCATGGAGACGGTTGCGAATGGTCCTCGCCGATACCCCAGGAGCAACAGTGTCCCTAATTTGCTGGGAACTGGCGGTGCGGTCCCCTACGGCACTGCGTAGGATCCTACGGTCTTGGCGTGCATCCGTGCGTCGCTGCGGTCCGGTCCCAGGTCGACGGGCACGTGCACCTTCCGCCGACCACTGGCGACAACATCGATGTACTGTGGAGACCTCACGCCCCACGTGTTGAGCAATTCGGCGGTACGTCCACCCGGCCTCCCGCATGCCCACTATATGCCCTCGCTCAAAGTCCGTCAACTGCACATACGGTTCACGTCCACGCTGTCGCGGCATGCTACCAGTGTTAAAGACTGCGACGGAGCTCCGTATGCCACGGCAAACTGGCTGACACTGACGGCGGCGGTGCACAAATGCTGCGCAGCTAGCGCCATTCGACGGCCAACACCGCGGTTCCTGGTGTGTCCGCTGTGCCGTGCGTGTGATCATTGCTTGTACAGCCCTCTCGCAGTGTCCGGAGCAAGTATGGTGGGTCTGACACACCGGTGTCAATGTGTTCTTTTTTCCATTTCCAGGAGTGTAGATACACTCACAATGGTCGTCCGCCAACAGATAGCACAGTGGCATAGTTACCTGAGCGCCATCTGTGTTTGTACTTTAGTAGGGAATGCTGACAGCCAGGAGGTTCAGTGTGGTGCAAACGTGTGAACAAGCAGACAACCATGCCACAGAGGCGCACTCTTGCTTCCTACGGACAACTGAGGAAGTTTTAAAGGTGTCAAATTGTGGCCTTCAGAGTGGCCTTTCGGAGAATTGCCACACAATCTGGACGTACTGCGTTAGTTGAGCAATGATGCTAGTGTCAGCGCTCACGTGGACATTCACACACACGAGGTTCTGGGTGTCCACGTACACTACTGGCCATTAAAATTGCTGCACCACGAGAATGACGTCCTACAGACGCGAAATTTAAGCGACAGGAAGAACATGCTGTGATATGCAAATGATTAGCTTTTCAGAGCATTTACACAAGGCTGGCGCCGGTGGCGACACCTACAACGTGCTGATATGAGGAAAGTTTCCATCCTATTTCCCATACACAAACTGCAGTTGACCGGCGTTGCCTGGTTGTGATGCCTCGTGTAAGGAGGAGAAATGCGTACCGTCACTGATGATCGCGTATCATGTCGTTTTTGGAAACCCAGAATCTACTCTGTAGGAATCAACATGGATTCCGGAAACTGCGATCGTGTGAGACCCAACTCGCTTTATTTGTTCATGAGACCCAGAAAATATTAGATACAGGCTCCCAGGTAGATGCCATTTTCCTTGACTTCCGGAAGGCGTTCGATACAGTTCCGCACTGTCGCCTGATAAAGTACGAGCCTACGGAATATCAGACCAGCTGTGTGGCTGGATTGAAGAGTTTTTAGCAAACAGAACACAGCATGTTGTTATCAATGGGGAGACGTCTACAGACGTTAATGTAACCTCTGGCGTGCCACAGGGGACTGTTATGGGACCATTGCTTTCACAATATATATAAATGACCTAGTAGATAGTGTCGGAAGTTCCATGCGGCTTTTCGCGGATGATGCTGTAGTATACAGAGAAGTTGCAGCATTAGAAAATTGTAGCGAAATGCAGGAAGATCTGCAGCGGATAGACACTTGGTGCAGGGAGTGGCAACTGACCCTTAACATAGACAAATGTAATCTATTGCGAATACATAGAAAGAAGGATCCTTTATTGTATGATTATATGATACCGGAACAAACACTGGTAGCAGTCACTTCTGTAAAATATCTGGGAGTATGCGTGCGGAACGATTTGAAGTGGAATGATCATATAAAATCAATTGTTGGTAAGGCGGGTGCCAGGTTGAGATTCATTGGGAGAGTCCTTAGAAAATGTAGTCCATCAACAAAGGAGGTGGCTTACAAAACACTCGTACGACCTATACTTGAGTATTGCTCATCAGTGTGGGATCCGTACCAGATCGGGTTGACGAAGATCCAAAGAAGAGGGGCGCGTTTCGTCACAGGGTTATTTGGTAACCGTGATAGCGTTACGGAGATGTTTAGCAAACTTAAGTGGCAGACTCTGCAAGAGAGGCGCTCTGCATCGCGGTGTAGCTTGCTCGCCAGGTTTCGAGAGGGTGCGTCTCTGGATGAGGTATCGAATATATTGCTTCCCCCAACTTATACCTCCCGAGGAGATTACGAATTTAAAATTAGAGAGATTCGAGCGCGTATGGAGGCTTTCAGACAGTCGTTTTTCCCGCGAGCCATACGCGACTGGAACAGAAAATAATGACCGTGGCACGTAAAGTGCCCTCCGCCACACATCGTTGGGTGGCTTGCGGAATATAAATGTAGATGGAGATGTAGATGTAGTTTCCGACTTTGATGAAGGTCGGATTGTAGCCTGTCGCGATTGCGGTTTATCGTATCGCGACATTGCTGCTCGCGTTGGTCGAGATCCAGTAACTGTTAGCACAATATGGAATCGGTGGGTTCAGGAGGGTAATACGGAACGCCGTGCTGGATACAAACGGCCTCGTATCACTAGCAGCCGAGATGACAGGCATCGTATCCGCATGGCTGTAACGGATCGTGCAGCCACGTCTCGATCCCTGAGTCAACTGATGGAGACGTTTGCAAGACAACAACCATCTGCACGAACAGTTCGACGACGTTTGCAGCAGCATGGACTATCAGCTCGGAGACCATGGCTGCGGTTACCCTTGATGCTGCATCACAGACAGGAGCGCCTGCGATGGTGTAATCAACGACGAACCTGGGCGCACGAATGGCAAAACGTGATTTTTTCGGATGAATCCAGGTTCTGATTACAGCATCATGATGGTCGCATCCGTCTTTGGCGACATCGCGGTGAACGCACATTGGAAGCGTGTATTCGTCATCGCTATATTGGCGTATCACCCGGCGTGATGGTATGGGGTGCCATTGGTTACACGTCTCAGTCACCTCTTGTTCGCACTGACGGCACTTTGAACAGTGGACGTTACATTTCAGATGTGTTACGACCCGTGGCTCTATCCTTCATTCGATCCCTGCGCAACCCTACATTTCAGCAGGATAACGCACGACCGTATGTTGCAGGTCCTGTACGGGCGTTTCTGGATACAGAAAATGTTCGACTGCTGCCCTGGCCAGCACATTCTCCAGATATCTGACCATTTGAAAATGTCTGGTCAATGGTGGCCGAGGAACTGGCTCGTCACAATACGCCAGTCACTACTCTTGATGAACTGTGGTATCGTGTTGAAGCTGCATGGGCAGCTGTACCTGTACACGCATCCAAGCTCTGTTTGACTCAATGCCCAGGCGTGTCAAGGCCGTTATTACGGCCAGAGGTGGTTGTTCTGGTTACTGATTTCTCAGGATCTGTGCACCCTAATTGCGTGGAAATGTAATTACATTTCAGTTCTAGTATAATATATTTGTGCAATGAAACCCGTTTATCATGTGCATTTCTTCTTGGTGTAGCAATTTTAATGGCCAGTAGTGTAGCGCTTCTGGGTGTCCACATAGCATAGATGCGAGCCAGAATTGTCGTATTGTAACGGTGGCAGTGGAGAGTCACGCAGCTACCACTGCACAGAAAAGAGAGCATGTGTGCCCAGATGTATCAAACCAAACATCTGCGAACTGGTTATTAGCAGTGGAACTACGAGCACTCACGCCTCTAGTCTGTCTTTGACTCACGCCACAGCATCGACGTGCACAGGTCCACTGGTGCCGTCAGAGAATCACGTGGAAGGTAGAATAGAGCGCCGTGGTATTTAGTGATGAAAGCACATTCTAGCAGGCAAGCGATGGTCGGTTTCACGTGAACACTGTCTGGTAGATTGGATTTTTCCGAGATTCACTGGCCTCACACCAGGCTTTATGTTCTGGGTTGCGATTTGCAAGAACTCTCGTTATCCTTTGGAGTTTCTGGAGAGGACGCTAACAAGCGCTCGATACGAGCGGAATGTTATCAGACCCGTTCTTTTGCCGTTCTTGTAACAAGGTGGTGTGTGGTTCTGATAATGCTCGCCCACACAAAATGTGCAGCAACTTCCCTGATCAGCACGATCTCCAGACTTGTGTCAAGTGGAACATGTGTGTGACATGATGGGACGAGAAGTGATTGGTGTGACTCGTTAATCAAATAGTCTTACAGAACAACGTGTAAAAAATGGTTCAAATGGCTCTCAGCACTATGGGACTTAACTTCTGAGGTCATCAGTCCCCTATAACTTAGAACTACTTAAACCTAACTAACGTAAGGACATCACACACATCCATGCCAGAGGCAGGATTAAACCGAGCGAGGTGGCGCAGTGGTTAGCACACTGGCCTCGCATTCGGGAGGGCGACGGTTCAATCCCGTCTCCGGCCATCCTGATTTAGGTTTTCCGTGATTTCCCTTAATCGTTTCAGGCAAATGCCGGGATGGTTCCTCTGAAAGGGCACGGCCGATTTCCTTCCCAATCCTTCCCCAACCCGAGCTTGCGCTCCGTCTCTAATGACCTCGTTGTCGACGGGATGTTAAACACTAACCACCACCACCACCACCAGAAGCAGGATTCGAACCTGCGACCGTAGTGGTCGCGCGGTTCCCGACTGTAGCGCCTAGAACCGCTCGGCCACTCCGGCCAGCCAACGTGGAAAGGTCGAGCAGGTGTGGCATAATGTATCTCGGGACAGTTTTCCCCATGAGTATGATCGATTTGGTGCTAGAGTCAGTACAGGCATTGCATTGCTGCCTGTGGGTGCTACATCACTGACTAACAAGGATGTTACAGCATGGGTCGTACCTGCTACCTCAGAACTGCTTGTGCTATCGGTCTGTGCATGTAATCATTTCATGTACTCCACACGCACTGCTGTAACAATAAATCTTGAGTGAACTGGATGCCTTTAAAAGGGTGTACTAATTTTTTTCCGGCAATTCATTTATTTTATAGTTGGTTATGAACTGCTTCCTGCTATTTAGACCCTCCTCGGAGAACTTAAGACTAAACAGATAGTCCTCATAACATCAGTGAGGCAAATGGAAATGAGCATACGGCATTGTGGGCCGGGAGTCTTCATTCGGCGAAGTTCGGCCTCCGAGGGCAAGTACTTATTGCATTCGACGCCGCACTGGGAGATTTGCACGTCAAAGATGAAGATGAAATGATAATGAATACAACACAACATTCAGTCCCTGAGCGGATAAAATCTCCTGCCCCAGCCGGGAATCGAACCCGTGCCCCCTGGCGTGGCAATCCGCCGCGCTGACCACTTTTTTTCATTTTTGCATTTTGTTCGTTGTTGATCGTTGTGTTTGGTCGTTTCGGACGTCACATGATATCCGTTCAAGTTCGTTTGTTGATCCTTCAACTCAGTTTTTGTAATACAGAGGCGAACCAGCTCTCTGACCGAATACGCTGAGCTACCGTGCCGGCACTCAGCTAACGGGGGTGGACGTCAGTGAAAGTTTATAGCTGTAAAAAGATAGATATGCGACCTCTTGCACAGGCATTATTAAATTCACACAGAAACTGTGGACATATCAATTTCATATTACTTTTATAATGAGATTAAGAATATAAGACTTAAAAGTCCAAAAACCGGTACACGGGTGATTACTTGCACAGACTACTATGTTATATGGACAAAATAACTAGTGAATGTTAAGAGCAGACGAACAAAGCGGTGCACGGAAGGCAAGTGAGCAGAGGAGGATCGAGTCACTGGAATGTGAGTGGGGAACAATTATACTATTTACTATTATTATGGTGAGAATAATATTAATTGGTTGCTGCTTATTTAGTAAGGGTTTTCTGATTAAGGTCTATAAAAACGATGGCCGGTTCATAAAGAATGTTATGAAGTCTTTAACACGGCCTTGTTCCTCCAAGTTCCGACGAAATACTCGTATTCCTTAAATGCTATCGAAAACTAGTTATCAAAGATCTTTGAAAGCGGGTGAACAACTAAGGGAAAGATATTATCTATGAAATGGACCTTCTCCTTGGAAAACGCCTTGCATTGTTTTATTTTTGGTGTGTTGAGTATTCAGTAGTTTAATTTTATTTTTATTGATTTCCAGGCAGACACTGAAATTCGTTCTATGTAGTTATTTGTTGCTGATGATTGTATTCTTTCATTTTTAGCGGACGAATTCCTCTCAAGCGTCGTAGTCGCACGTTAATATGCTCTACCGATCTCAATTCCAGGTATCAGAATTAAAATAATAAACAGAAAGATGGGCGATTAATTCGATTCGAATTCCCGTCTCTACATTTAAGACACGAACACAATTCCTGGCTTTATAGATGCGTTTATCTGCAGAATATCTTTGAAACGGAATCCTCTGGCGTATCTAGCGTCGTGTAGAACAATCAATTCTTTCATCTCACAAATTTTCATACTCGTACCCCTGTTTCTCCATAGGTAGCGTGTTCAAGGTGGAAATACACGTCTCTGTTAAGCTCTGCAAGGAGACGAACGGTACACAGAAAAAAAAACCCTGACATTGCGCAATCGTCAGAAATGGCATAGGGCCAAAGATAGCACCAAGGACAGCTCACATATTGGCTCGGCAGACAACCGTTACTCATGCTGCATATGGCCTGTACAATAGTTCACAGTTGAACTGTGAATTATGAATTGTGTAGTTCTTTCAATGTTAACTCGGGGACTGTGAGATTATCAGCGACTTGTTAGATATGGCCGGCGCATAGAAGATACCATTTGTGGTCTTGTGACGAACGGAAGTACGAATTTACCATCACTTACATAGGTGTGAGGCAGTGTGTATTGTGCCACGCTAAACTGTACAGCTAGAAACGCTACCTTAGCTAAAGATGTCTAAAATGTGATATAGAGAGAGTCCAGAATGGCAAAACAAGAATGGCTAGGTAGCTGTAAAACTGTAGAAGTATGCAAGACAGAAAGACAGATGCCTTGCATAGGAAAATAAAAAAAAAGACGTTTGGAAAAAGAGAAGCAGTTGCATAGATATCAAGCCCTCAGACGGCAGGTCAATAGTAACTAAATAAGGGAAGCCTGAAAGATGGAAGTAATATAAATAAAGGCTAAATGAAGGAAAGAAAATTGAACGTTGTATTAGTCATAGGGAAGAAGACCATAATGAGCGGAAAAATATTATGCTGCGAGAAGAATTTGACAGAGCACTGAAGGACCTACGTCGAAACAAAGCACCTAAAGTAGATGGCATTCCCTCTGAATTATCGAGAACTTAGGGAGAGCCACCCATGACAAAACTATACCAATTGGTAGGCAAGATATCAAAAGCAGCCTAGCACTGGCAAAAGGGGCATTCCTGGTGAAGACATGTCTACTAGTATCAAACATAGGCCTTAATTTGAGGAAGAAATTTCTGAGAATGTACGTTTCGAGCACAGCATCGTATGGTAGTGAAACGTGAACTGTGGTATATCCGGAACGGAAGAGAGTCGAAGCGTTTGAGATGTGGTGTTATAGATTGATGTTGAAATTTAGGTGAACTGGTAAGGCGAGTACGACCTGATGTTTTCTGCATTTTCATAACTGCACCACTAATTGGACTGTTCAAATTTGTGTGAATTCGTAAGGGAACAAACTGTTGGGGTCATCGATGCCTAGACTCAGACACTACTTAAACTAACTTATGCTAAAGACAACACACTCACCCATGCCCGAGGGTGGACTCGAACTTCCGGTGGGAGGGGCCGCACAATCCGTGACATGGCACCATAAACCGCGCGTCCAATCCGCGCGGCACTAAGTGGACTACCCCTGTCTGTAGACACATGTCCGCAATTCAACTCGGGACCTGCTACTCAGGTGAAATGAATGTTACTGGGTTGCTCTTGCCACATGTACTTGGAGGTACTAATCAACCTAGAAACATACTACTTGTAATTATTTCTGTGCAAATTACGCAAATACTAATGCAATGTTGTTCAATACATTGTCCTCGGTCACCAATAGAAATATCTGCACTCATACCCTGTATATAACGCAATCATTCATAGATCGCTTTAGTCGTCTGGAGTTTTCGCCATGTGTACAGTGCTGAACTATCTCGCAATATGTGCAACAGTTGCGAAAAAGAGAACAAAAAGAAACTTTTGAGACGTAGATTTGTAGAACAGTGGAAGGTGGAATATACGGAGGGGGGGGGGGGGGGGATGGAATCAGGTTATGTTGTACAGCGTGAATGAGGAACAACAAATACAGGAAACAATTAAGAGGAGGAAAGTTGACTAGTACGCTGAATGAGAAGAGAATAAATAACTAGGGATGCACACATCAATGCAAAGTGTGCGGAAAGAATGTCGGAAAATTTTGGGGACCAGAGAATGCTCAACTTTAACGTAGGAGAATAGGAATGAGTAGCTGTTCATTTGATCAGATACAAAACTGAAAGACGTTTTTGATATTTTCATGCTCAAAAGTGTCCGAACGACCTGAACTACGTTCCACCTGATTTGCAAGCAGTCTCCATAAAATGACTTACTTGCAGGTCCTCTAATCTCTGTTCGATACAATCGTATGAATATACAAAATAGTTACCACAAGCGATCACTAGAGGCTACTACACTCTGTGTCACTCAATCCAAATGTAAATTAATACCTCAATATTACAAACATTAGGAAACAAGTTGTTAGAGATGAGGCTGTCCGTAGTGCATGTAAACTCAATATTATTACATTAAGTGATATTTCAAAATATTACCACTTATCAGTATCTGAGACAACTAATACCCGTAACTGTATCTCGTCAATCATTCGGTAATCCTTCGTCAAAAACAGATTTTTTATGAATATGAGATTTCGCAAGAGTGTCTATGCTCCCAAAGTTCAATGATAATTCGAAGTATTCCTGCTCTCTAAAAGGCTTTCCAACACGTCGTTCGCTTGGCGAGTGGTTATGCATAAACTCGTTAATGAACGCTGTTTGCTATGTCAAGCATTCTACGGAAATCTCAACATCGACAATGTATCACCAGTACTTCCTCTGTGCTCATGATGAAACGTGAATCCATGGGCAGTTCAAAAGTCACCTATCGTCAATGTTATCTAACATAAATAGATATTAAATATCTAAGATATTTTAAGAAGCTAGTTGTACGTATGTTGAACTTTAAATGACATGCCGATCTGTGTGATTCTGGATATTAATTCAGTCCCACTATCTACAGTAGCCACTAAGCATGGTAGTTATGCCTGACCGAGACTCGAACACAGCAGCCATCGTCTTTACTGACTAGGCGTAAAGAGATGTGCAAAACCTGATTTTTGATCAGTAACAGTTTGTAAATATCAACTTGAAACCAAGTGACAAAAATTTTTGTACTGTAGTGGGACTCCCGTTCAGCATCTAATATCCCTTTTAAACCGAAAGATGTTAAATTTGGTTCCACACACAAGTGGCAATGTAGGCGCATGTTTGTATTTGAATCGACGTGACGTCAAGTTTTGTGTTGAACGGGGATTTGAACCCAGCACTTACTCAGATTGTTAACCAAGTCCAGTCAAATGTTAGACACAGAATTTTTTCACAAGTACGAGATGTCAAAAACTGAAATGATGTGACGAAAACGTTTTGACTTACCACGATTCGAACCCGGCGCTTATCGCCGTTGTTTTTTAGCCACGAATAGTCGTTAAAAATCGATTTCCCTGACCAGTACCGAGACGTGCGCATGTTCTGACTAGGAATAACGTAATGGAAAGTTCTGCGTCTCACTGGGAGTCGAAACCGGCATCTATCGCTGTTATTTTATAATCAAGAAGTGATATTAAAAATCAAAATTATTTTACACCAGTAGTTAGGTGTGCGCATGCTTGAGTTTGAAATTAGACGATGAAAATTTCTGTGTGGAATAGGAATTTAACCCCGTCCCGCGCCTTTTGGGAGACCTTGAGGAGACTGGACACTTGGTAAAATAACATGACGGAAATTTGCTGTCTCGAAGGGGTAAAATCCCGCAAAGAGGGATGATCTGAGTTCGAATACTATTCCAGCGCCAACACTTTCAACATTTCAAGTCGAAATACGATAAGAAATAGGGCCCTGTGACATTATGTGACGATTAAATAAAATTTCTAGAGTAAGAAAGCTTATTGGTGGCAAAGTTTGTACTTGTCGCGTCTTCCACCTTTGTCATGGACCAGCCGAAACCGACTCTCCTACCGTTGGTACCGAAAGAACATCACGTTTAGCGTGTATCTCAAATCACAGTACAGCACCTGCGTTATTCAGTTGTCATTACTGAGGCGAAGAGTTTCTTCTAGTGCCTGTTAAAGTTGCCTATCGAACCGACGGCACACCAAGCTAACCTCAAACCAACAGACCTCCAAATCAATCATTTTGTCAGAATGGAGGATGTGTTACACTGGATGAGCATCTGGCTCCCTGGCACCCTGGAGGCTGTTCAGTTCATTCGTTTCCTTATTCGACCATATCACCAGTCATCAGCTAATACGGCTACCCAATGCGTACTTTCCACTTGATTTCGTAATCACTGAAATAAACTCACGTAACGGTCCATCTGCATGAACTGGCAACACTGTAGATTTCTACAGCAAGTGTTGCTTTCGTATTTAAATGTTCTAGTGGTGTATGTGTTCGTGGTCCATCGGTAAACGTAGCACAGCGTAAAAGCAAAGTCGAGATATTGAGTGCAATACTCTGTTTATTTTTCAAAAGCAGCATTTCGTCTCATGTAATTCCATAGGCCGATACTGGGACGTCCTTATATTGAAAATTAACCTGATGTCCCGACACAAACAGGGTAAATGTGAACTCCACCTTAATATTGCCGGGCATTGCGATATATTCTGAGTATTTTGGAATAAGGGACTCATGGGTTCCGGTGGTTCGTTACAGAGTAACTGCAATTCGTTTACTGGCGGAGGTTCGAGTCCTCCCTCGGGCATGGGTATGTGTGTTTGTCCTTAGGATAATTTAGGTTAAGTAGTGTGTAAGCTTACGGACTGATGACCTTAGCAGTTAAGTCCCATACGATTTCACACACTTTCTTTTTTTTTGCAATTCGTTTATCTTTGCATCTGTGTTGCACTGAGAACATTTGTACAATACCGCAAGTGTCGACGGGATACGCTGCCTTGTGTGGGAATAAATTTGTTTCATTCATTCACGGTACGTGTTGTCAACAACACTAATGCCTACTTTCCTATTCGCCCTAAGGCGGTTCTGCCCCACGTTTGTTATTCGGGCTGTGTTACTTGTACGTAACAGCGATACAAAGCAGTATGAATTGTGCAGTATGCAGCTTGTGGATCGCTGAATACAATAGCACAGCGCCACACGGACGCTACGCAGAGGTATTCCCGCATCGACGGCGGGTACGTCACAGTACTTAGAAGCTTTACAAGGACAGACCCAGGTAATTTTATATAAATGCAACGTCGCAAAAACTACGGAAAGCACAAAAATGTGCTCTTATCTATTTATTTGCTGTAAATAACTTCAAGTCCAAATGTTTTTGTTGTCTTCAGTCCTGAGACTGGTTTGATGCAGCTCTCCATGCTACTCTATCCAGTGCAAGTTTCTTCATCTCCCAGTACCTACTGCAACCTACATCCTTCTGAATTTGCTTTGTGTATTCATCTCTTGGTCTCCCTCTACAATTTTTACCCTCCACGCTGCCCTCCAATCCTAAACTTGTGATCCTTTGATGCCTCAAAAAATGTCCTACCAAGCGATCCCTCCTTCTAGTCAAGTTGTGCCACAAATTTCTCTTCTCCCCAATTCTATTCAATACCTCCTCATTAGTTATGTGATCTACCCATCTAATCTTCAGCATTCTTCTGTAGCACCACATTTCGAAAGCCTCTATTCTCTTCTTGTCCAAACTATTTATCGTCCATGTTTCACTTCCATACATGGCTACACTCCATACAAATACTTTCAGAAACGACTTCCTGACACTTAAATCTATACTCGATGTAAACAAATTTTCCTTGCCACTGCCAGTCTACATTTTATATCCTCTCTGTTTCCATCACCATCAGTTATTTGCTCCCCAGATAGAAAAACTCCTTTACTGCTTTAAGTGTCTCATGTCCTAATCTAATTCCCTCAGCATCACCAGACTTAATTCGACTACATTCCATTATCCTCGTTTTGCTTTTGTTGATGTTCATCTTATATCCTCCTATCAAGACACTGTCCATTCCATGCAATTGTTCTTCCAAGTCCTTTGCTGTCTCTGACAGAATTACAATGTCATTGGCGAACCTCGAAGTTTTTACTTCTTCTCCATGGATTTTAATACCTACTCAGAATTTTTCATTTGTTTCCTTTACTGCTTGCTCAATATACAGATTGAATAACTTACATCAGTTAATTTTGTGAAACGTAATTCTTATTTCATAAACAATAGTGGCAGTCAGCTAGTGGCTGATTGCGATTGATTGGAATACTTTTGTTTTGTTTTGGAGAGTAAGTGAAGAGCGTCCCTGCTCGGATCTCTGTCTCTTATCTGTTAGCCTTCGTACTGATAGGACGCACTATATCTGCGTTCCCTGCGTATCAGTAATTAACCTTTCTTTTGTGTAGACACTTCTAAGTGACATTTATTAGGTTTAGAACCATTTGCTATTAAATTAATGTACATTAGTTAAGTCTCATGAGTTCTCGCTTTAGCAGTTCTCTGAATATAAGATACATGAAATGTTTTAGTGTTTTATTGTTACAGCCAACGACTAATACGAGCTTAACGGATAGCGGCGTGGAGAGGTAACGGCCGAATAAATTAGTACTTTGCCATTTATTTATTTATTTGCGACTTACCACAGCGTCCCCGAGATTAGCTGCCGATCATCACGAAGTGTTTTGCAAACTTGAATGCAAGCGCGGAACCTTGAATGATCTGGCAACATTCTCCAAGCTATGATTCCATTTCGCCCGTAAATAACAGATGCCGGCCTCGCAAAATATTTGGTGCTATCAAAAGATGTGAACTTCTATAAATTTGACAGCATTTTGCTAGAAGTCAGTTTGGTCACTAACAAAAATGCATCCTCCATCAACAATTGCCGTCTGCTCCAATTAATTTTAGCGCTTGTCTTTCCAGTGATTAATTTCAATTTCTACTTAAAACCACTGAAAGACCTAAGTCGAAACAAAGCCCTGGGAGCAGACAACATTCTATTAGAGCTACTGACAGTCTTGGCAGAGCCAGTCCTGACAAAACTCTACCATCTGGTGAGCAAGATGTATGAGACAAGCGAAATACCCTCATACCTCAAGAAGAATATAATAATTCCAATTCCAAAGAAAGCACGTGTTGACAGATATGAAAATTACCGAACTATCAGTTTAATAAGCCACTGCTGCAGAATACTAACGCGAATTCTTTACAGACGAATGGAAAAACTGGTAGAAGCCGACCTCGGTGAAGATCAGTTTGGATTCCGTAGAAATGTTGGAACACGTGAGGCAATACTGACCCTACGACTTATCTTAGAAAATAGATTAAGGAAAGGCAAACCTACGTTTCTAGCATTTGTAGACTTAGAGAAGGCTTTTGACGATGTTGACTGGAATACTCTCTTTCTAATTCTGAAGGTGGCAGGGTTAAAATACAGGGAACGAAAGGCAATTTAGAATTTGTACCGAAACCAGATGGCAGTTATAAGAGTCGAGGGACATGAAAGGGAAGCAGTGGCTGGGAATGCAGTGAGACAGGGTCGTAGCCTCTCCCCGATGTTATTCAATCTGTATATTGAGGAAGCAGTAAAGGTAACAAAAGAAAAATTTCGAGAAGGAATTAAAATCCATGGAGAAGAAATAAAAACTTTAAGGTTCACCGATGACATTGTAATTCTGTCAGAGACAGCAAAGGACCTGGAAGAGCAGCTGAACGGAATGGACATGGTCTTGAAAGGACGATATAAGATGAACATCAACAAAAGCAAAAAGAGAATATTGGAATGTAGTCGAATGCAATCGGGTGATGCTGCGGGAAGAGAAGAGAATAGAAGCTTTCGAAATGTGGTGCTACTGAAGAATGCTGAAGATTAGATGGGTAGATCACATAACTAATGAGGAGGTATTGAATAGAATTGGAGAGAAGAGAAATTTGTGGCAGAACTTGACTAGAAGAAGGGATCGGTTGGTAGGGCATATTCTGAGTCATCAAGAGATCACCAATTTAGTATTGGAGGACAGCGTGGAGGGTAAAAATCGCAGAGGGAGACCAAGAGATGAATACACTAAACAGATTCAAAAGGATGTCGGTTGCAGTAGGTACTAGGAGATGAAGAACCTTGCACAGGATAGAGTAGCATGGAGAGCTGCATCAAACCAGTCTCTGGACTGAAGACCACAACAACAACTTAAAACCAAAATTTAGTACTCTTACGTGAGCCGACGCGTCAACTTGAACGTGTAAGGCAGTCGATAGTGCGTCGCTGAGCACTTTGCCGTGGTTTTGGTGGTCGACTATTTTGAACAGTATCTGTAAGGGGACAGTTCTGCACTTGTTAAGTACTGTACTGTTCACTGACAGAACAGACTTAACGCAGCGTGGTAAAAGTATATGTGTTTTTTTTTGTTATATGTTTTGACGACTGCTTATTGCAGGCTTATTACTGTGTGAAGATATTTCTTAAAAAAAGAGATGTAACTGAGGTAACAAACTCAAATCATAATTACGTTAATTTGGATACCTCAGGTCCATTCTACGAAGGTTGGTTGGATTGTGGGAGGGGACCAAACCGCCAGGTCGTCGCTCCCATCGGATTAGGGAAGGATGGGGAAGCAAGTCGGCCGTGCCATTTCAAAGGAACCATCCCGCCTTTGGCCTGAAGCGGTTTACGGAAATCATGGAAAACCTGAATCAGGATGAACGGACTGTCCCCCTCGCGAACGCGAGTTTAGTGTGCTAAACACTGCGCCATCTCGCTCGATCCTTCTACGAAGATACTCAGAAAAATATCTGAACAACTCCGAAATTTCGTTGGTGTAGTTCGAGTTCATTGTTTATGTTGTTGTTGTGGTCTTCAGTCCTGATACTGGTTTAATGCAGCTCTCCATGCTACTCTATCCTGTGCAAGCTTCTTCATCTCCCAGTACCTACTGCAACCTACATCCTTCTGAATCTGCTTAGTGTATTCCTCTCTTGGTCTCCCTCTACGATTTTTACCCTCCACTCTGCCCTCCAATGCTAAATTGGTGATCCCTTGATGCCTCAGAACATGTCCTACCAACCTGTCCCTTCTTGTTCTCAAGTTGTGCAACAAACTCCTCTTCTCTCCAATTCTATTCAATATCTCCTCATTAGTTATGTGATCTACCCATCTAATCTTCAGCATTCTTCTGTAGCACCACATTTCGAAAGCTTCTATTCTCTTCTTGTCCAAACTATTTATCGTCCATGTTCCACACATGGCTACACTCCATACAAATACTTTCAGAAACGACTTCCTGACACTTAAATCTGTACTCGATGTTAACAAATTTCGCTTCTTGTTTATACCTCTTACTAAACGTGCAAATTCGAACGGTGGTTCACATTGCACTTCATATTGCAGGGAGGCGAGAGAATGCCTCCTATACTAATACACGATCCTGTCACGTTAGTGCAGTGTGCGATTTGCAGGGGGGGATTTCCACCCCCCCCCCTCACCCTCTGCATCAGACCCTCCACTCCTCTGGTTTTAGTTTGTACATCCCAACCTGGGATGTTTATTTCCCAAGCACTGGAGTAAAACTTTACACATAATTTAAATTTGTGGAGCCGAACACTGAAAGTTTTTAATACAAACTTACTATTAATATGTATGCTTATTAGTTTTGAAAAAGTGTTATGTAGTAGGTAAGCATTTCAAAGCATTTACAACTAAACGACAAGACGGCGCACGCCACATTTCCGTAGCATGCCACAATGTTGCAAGACGTCGCCCCAGCGTAAACGAGGCTTTAGAGCCAGGTCTGTATTGTATGGTGGATGTGATGTGTTGTGTACGAAACTAAAACCTGCAATCAGATCCAAACGTCGTGGAAAACTGTGAAGAGGTGTCATCCTGCAGCAAGATAACGCTCACCCACATTCTGCCAAACGGACAGCCGACGCAATAAAGGAGATTCGAGGTGCTGGAACATCCACCATACAGTCCAGACCCAGCTGCAAGCGATTTTCGCATGTTTGGACCCTTAACGGAAGCACTACAGGGAAGAAGATTTGAAAGTGATGAAGATGTCACTGCTGCGGTGCAAAATTGGTTACAGATGCAACCGATAAACGTATTTTCTGTTGAAATAAAAAAACTCGTAAAACGTCGGGAAAACTGCATTGAAGTCGAGGGATGTTACGTAGAAAAATAACGCATGTTTCAGTTTTCCATCATCAGAATAAGTACAGCTTTTCACAAATGTACCTTTACTTTCGAATTCCCCTCGCATACCTGTATGTAGATGATTTTGTAAATAAGCTTTACCTATAATGTACTTTTAAAGATATAACGAGGGATGGCTTTTCTGATAGTGCATACACGTGAATAGTGAGTTTTGGCATTAACATCTATTTGTAAATAACTGTTTAACCATGGGTAACGCCACGGTCCAAGCTAGTAACATATGTAATTATACTAACCCCCTAAGACATCCCGCCCACTGGTAAAAGCACAAACCACACACTGCATTAGTGTATCCAGCGCCTATGTTCGACTTCAGCGTGGAATAACCACTTACAGAGGGCAGTTGGTAGCACTAGCAGTGGAGGGTATAAAAGCGAGTCAGAGAGGACTTGAAGAAATAGTGCAGTCGGTGTCGTAATGAGGAAACGGAGTGATTTATGTTATGCCCAAAAGAGCATGGTCATTGCCTTCGAGGCCATGGCTGGAAGCATTTTCGAAACGGCTAAGTTTCCGAACAGTTCGCGTGCCGCCGTGGTTAAAGTATAGCGCGCATAGCAAAATGGGCCTATCCAAAACCGGCGCAGAGACAACTCTGGTGCACCTCGGGGCCATAGATGACAGGGATGAACATCGGCTACGGAGATGTGTGCAGACTAATAGACGTACAACAGTTGGATAGGTGAACCAAGGGGCTTTAAGTGTCTATTCAACGAGCATGCAGCGGGCCTTTTCCATGCAGCCATGTTGACTGGTGTTCATCGGCGACGACAGCAGGATTTTGCTCGCCGATACCGCAACTGGACGTGCCCTTTTCAGATCAATCACGTTTTATGCCCCATAGTACAGGTCTGAAAGCAAACATCCTGCCACAATTAAGGTCTGGGCAATGATTTCGTGCCAATCCCTGGGTAATCGCCTCATTCTGGAAGGCACAATGGATGAACACAAGTATGCAACTGTCCGTGTGGACCACGTTCACCCTTTTGCTCGCGCATCATGTCGTTTTTGGAAACCCAGAATCTACTCTGTAGGAATCAACATGGATTCCGGAAACAGCGATCGTGTGAGACCCAACTCGCTTTATCTGTTCATGAGACCCAGAAAATATTAGATACAGGCTCCCAGGTAGATGCTATTTTTCTTGACTTGCGGAAAGCGTTCGATACAGTTCCGCACTGTCGCCTGATAAACAAAGTAAGAGCCTACGGAATATCAAACCAGCTGTGTGGCTGGATTGAAGAGTTTTTAGCAAACAGAACACAGCATGTTGTTATCAATGGAGAGACGTCTACAGACGTTAAAGTAACCTCTGGCGTGCCACAGGGGAGTGTTATCGGACCATTGCTTTTCACAATATATATAAATGACCTAGTAGATAGTGTCGGAAGTTCCATGCGGCTTTTCGCGGATGATGCTGTAGTATACAGAGAAGTTGCAGCATTAGAAAATTGTAGCGAAATGCAGGAAGATCTGCAGCGGATAGGCACTTGGTGCAGGGACTGGCAACTGACCCTTAACATAGACAAATGTAATCTATTGCGAATACATAGAAAGAAAGGCCCTATATTGTATGATAATATGATAGCAGAACAAACACTAGTAGCAGTTACTTCTGTAAAATATCTGGGAGTATGCGTGCGGAACGATTTGAAGTGGAATCATCATATAAAATTAATTGTTGGTAAGGCGGGTACCAGGTTGAGATTCATTGGGAGAGTCCTTAGAAAATGTAGTCCATCAACAAAGGAGGTGGCTTACAAAACACTCGTTCGACCCATACTTGAGAATTGCTCATCAGTGTGGGATCCGTACCAGATCTGGTTGACGGAGGAGATAGAAAAGATCCAAAGAAGAGCGGCGCGTTTCGTCAAGGGTTATTTGGTAACCGTGATAGCGTTACGGAGATGTTTAGCAAACTCAAGTGGCAGACTCTGCAAGAGAGGCGCTCTGCATCGCGGTGTAGCTTGCTGTCCAGGTTTCGAGAGTGTGCGTTTCTGGATGAGGTATCGAATATATTACTTCCCCCAACTTATACCTCCCGAGGAGATCACGAATGTAAAATTTGAGAGATTCGAGCGCGCATGGAGGCTTTCAGACAGTCGGTCTTCCCGCGAGCCATACGCGACTGGAACAGGAAAGGGAGGTAATGACAGTGGCACGTGAAGTGCCCTCCGCCACACACCGTTGGGTGGCTTGCGGAGTATAAATGTAGATGTAAAGTATAGCGCGCGTGGCAAAATGGGCCTATCCAAAACCGACACAGAGACAACTCTGGTGCACCGCGGGCCATGGATGACAGGGATGAACATCGGCTGCGCAGATGTGTACAGGCGATGGGTACTCGAACCAAGGGGCTTTAAGTGTCTATTCAACGACCATCCAGCGGGCCTTTTCCATGCACCCATGTTGACTGGTGTTCATCGGCAACGACAGCTGGATTTTGATCGCCAGTATCGCAACTGGACGTGCCCTTTTCAGATGAATCACGTTTTATGCCCAATGGGACAGATGGCCTTTGGCATGTACTGCCTAAAACGTCTAAAAGCAAACATCTTGCCACAATTAAGGTCTGGGGAATGTTTTCGTGGCTATCCCTGGGTAATCGCCTCACTCTTGAAGACACAATAGATGAACACAAGTATGCATCTGTCCTTGGGGACCATGTTCACCCTTACATGGCGTTCGCTTTTCCTCAGCACAATGGCATCAACCAGCAGGACAATGCAATGTCTCACAAAGCTTCGCAGAATACGTCCGTGATTCGAAGAGCATCAGGATGAGTTTGCCGTACACCATGACCACCATACTCCCTGGATATAAACATAATCGAGACTCTGCGGCCCCACGTCGATCGGGCTGCTAGCGGCATGGATCTTCAACCTCTACACCTAGCGCAGTCGCCCACGGCAGTGGAGTCGGCATGGCTCCACATCCCTGTTGGTACCTTCCAGAACGCCTCCGTCTTTCTCCTGCAAGTCTCGCAGTGGTCTGTGCTGCAAAAGTTGGTTATTCAGTTTACTGACAGGCGGTCACATTAACGTCTCTGGGCATTAAAGTCATTCAGGTTCTCAAATTAATCTTCCGGTTGATGACGGTTGATGACTGCTTTATTGTCGTGTTAGTTAACAACATAGAAAAAATGAAATTATTAGAATCTAAAGCATAATTTATCCACAAGTTTATATGCGGCAAAATAGAAACTGCCGAGAATTCTTCCGGGTTGTATGGCCGTGCTGCATGAGTTTCTTAGAAGTAGATACCTTAGGGGTTGCGAAGCAACTCAAATCGCTTGATACGGGCAAGTCTTCAGGTCCAGATTGTATACCGATTAGGTTCCTTTCAGATTACGCTGATGCAATGGCTCCCTACTTGGCAATCATATACAGCCGCTCGCTCGCCGATAGATCAGTACCTACAGATTGGAAAATTGCGCAGGTCGCACCAGTGTTTAAGAAGGGTAGTAGGAGTAATCCATCGAACTACAGACCTATATCATTGACATCGGTTTGCAGTAGGGTTTTGGAGCATATACTGTATTCAAACATTATGAATCACCTCGAAGGGAACGATCTATTGATACGTAATCAGCATGGTTTCAGAAAACATCGTTCTTGTGCAACGCAGCTAGGTCTTTATTCGCACGAAGTAATGGCCGCTATCGACAGGGGACCTCAAGTTGATTCCGTATTTCTAGATTTCCGGAAAGCTTTTGACACCGTTCCTCACAAGCGACTTCTAATCAAGCTGCGGGCCTATGGGGTATCGTCTCAGTTGTGCGACTGCATTCGTGATTTCCTGTCAGGAAGGTCGCAGTTCGTAGTAATAGACGGCAAATCATCGAGTAAAACTGAAGTGATATCAGGTGTTCCCCAGGGAAGCGTACTGGGACCTCTGCTGTTCCTGATCTATATAAATGACCTGGGTGACAATCTGAGCAGTTCTCTTAGGTTGTTCGCAGATGATGCTGTAATTTACCGTCTAGTAAGGTCATCCGAAGACCAGTATCAGTTGCAAAGCGATTTAGAAAAGATTGCTGTATGGTGTGGCAGGTGGCAGTTGATGCTAAATAACGAAAAGTGTGAGGTGCTCCACATGAATTCCAAAAGAAATCCGTTGGAATTCGATTACTCGATAAATAGTACAATTCTCAAGGCTGTCAATTCAACTAAGTACCTGGGTGTTAAAATAACGAACAACTTCCGTTGGAAAGACCACATATATAACATTGTGGGGAAGGCGAGCCAAAGGTTGCGTTTCATTGGCAGGACACTTAGAACATGCAACAAGTCCACTAAAGAGACAGCTTACACTACACTCGTTCGTCCTCTGTTAGAATATTGCTGCGCGGTGTGGGATCCTTACCAGGTGGGATTGACGGAGGACATCGAAAGGGTGCAAAAAGGGCAGCTCGTTTTGTATTATCACGTAATAGGGGAGAGAGTGTGGCAGATGTGATACGCGAGTTGGGATGGAAGTCATTAAAGCAAAGACGTTTTTCGTCGCGGCGAGATCTATTTACGAAATTTCGGTCACCAACTTTCTCTTCCGAATGCGAAAATATTTTGTTGAGCCCAACCTACATAGGTAGGAATGATCATCAAAATAAAATAAGAGATATCAGAGCTCTAACAGAAAGGTTTAGGTGTTCGTTTTTCCCGCGCGCTGTTCGGGAGTGGAATGGTAGGGAGATAGTATAATTGTTGTTCGATGAACCCTCTGCCAAGCACTTAAATGTGAATTGCAGAGTAATCATGGAGATGTAGATGTAGAACTCTTCTATCCCTGTCGTTTCGACCAAAGCTAAGTTGGACATCTTCGGAGGTGTTCCTGGTTGTGTTGAGTCTTGCCGACTGACGACTCGAACGTCGAAGAATGGCCTAAATACTGGGGAAAGTGGGCGTGGTCTGGATTTCACGTGATAGCAGAAATGAACCTTGTCAAGGATAAAATATAACTATAGATCATAGTACGTCAAAGACAAAAACTTCTCATCGATTGTGTAGCGTCACTGTCCATATATCGCTGAGTGTCATAGCTTCTTCTTTTCTGTTAAAATTATCACCATATTTATATAGAAATATATAAATATATAGAAAACATATTGAAATATATAAATATGGTGATAATTCTAACAGAAAAGAAGAAGCTATGAAACTCAGCGATGTATGGACGGTGGCGCTTCAGAATCGATGAGATGTTTTTGTCTTTGACATACTATGATCGTTAGTTATATTTTATCCTTGACAAGGTTCTTCTCTTCTATCACGTGAAATCCAGACCACGCCCATTTTACACGGTATTTAGACCGTTCTTCGACGTCCGACTCGTCAGTCGGCAAGACTCTGCACAACCAGGAGCACCTTCGAAGATGTCCAACGTATCTTTGGACGAAACGTCAGGGATAGAAGAGTTCCATGGACCACGGCCATACAACGCGGAAGAATTCTCGGCAGCTGAAACATCCGGTCGTGAAAGTCTTCATTGTATGAAAAATAGAAATTGTTGAGTGCATAGCGGATGGCTAAGTTCCGGAGGAGTGGAAAGTAAAAGCGAATCGAGCTCGCAGTGAACCGAGGTAGGCAACGCGGGTGAAAACAGAAGCAATTACTCTCTGCTGATATGCACGAACTCCGAGAAAAATCTCTTGACTTAATAAGATGTTTCACTTGTTGAACTCTCCCCAAATGAGAGTGCAACAGCGGGGTAAGGAACGGAAATCGTATTCGTGAGGTGATCATTTAGGTCCCTTTAGGTTTTTGCGCGATTTTTCTAAATAGATGAACTGAATGACAGTTTCATGTTTAAAAACGTTCGTGGTGGATTTCTTCGATAATTCTATTCCGACTGGGTTAAATTATAATTCTTATTTCTTCTGAATTCATTTTTGTGAGAAATTATTATAATGGTTTCCTCAGTGAAGAGGTGTGTATCGCTTACGTCTACACGAACTCCGTGAGTGGACGAGGTGTTACATAATTATCCTCTACTTGGAATGCTTCTTCTTTTAATATGATATTATTGCAGACCTGTCCATCATCTTCATACGAATGCTTCGTGTCACCTTCAGCGACTGTGGTTGCTATCTGTTTAATAGCATCAATTTACTGAGTCGCCTTGGTGAAGGCTGCGTGCATTAGTTGGCGTCAACATCGGTAGTTTTGTGAATACGAATTTTATTGAAACGTGGAGGTTTCTTTTGCTTCTTAGACATGGTCTCAGTTTTTTTTTAATTCCTTAGAAACTCTTTGTTTTCTGCTTGTCCACTTCTTCCATCCAGCAGTAGATCTTCTGGCCCGTTGCTACTTCAAGTCTGTAGCGTTGGCTGCACCTTTTATTTGGTCCTCGTACACTAGAGGGCACATCAAAAAGAATCATCCATTTTTTTAAAAAATCATAACTATTACTTTATTCGAGATATAAGCAAAGAAGGGAAGGCAGAAAGGTGGAAGGAGTATATAGAGGGTTTATACAAGGGTGATGTACTTGAGGACAATATTATGGAAATGGAAGAGGATGTAGATAAAGACAAAATGGGAGATAAGATACTGCGTGAAGAGTTTGACAGAGCACTGAAAGACCTGAGTCGAAACAAGGCCCCGGGAGTAGACAACATTCCATTAGAACTACTGATGGCCTCGGGAGAGCCAGTCATGACAAAACTCTACCATCTGGTGAGCACGATGTATGAGACAGGCGAAATACCCTCAGACTTCAAGAAGAATATAATAATTCCAATCCCAAAGAAAGCAGGTGTTGACAGATGTGAAAATTACCGAACTATCAGTTTAATAAGTCACAGCTGCAAAATACTAACGCGAATTCTTTACAGACGAATGGAAAAACTGGTAGAAGCCGACCTCGGGGAAGATCAGTTTGGATTCCGTAGAAATGTTGGAACACGTGAGGCAATACTGACCTTACGACTCATCTTAGAAGAAAGATTAAGAAAAGGCAAACCTACGTTTCTAGCATTTGTAGAGTTAGAGAAAGCTTTTGACAATGTTAACTGGAATACTCTCTTTCAAATTCTGAAGGTGGCAGGGGTAAAATACAGGGAGCGAAAGGCTATTTACAACTTGTCAGAAACCAGATGGCAGTTATAAGAGTCGAGGGGCATGAAAGGGAAGCAGTGGTTGGGAAAGGAGTGAGACAGGGTTGTAGCCTTTCCCCGATGTTATTCAATCTGTATATTGAGCAAGCAGTAAAGGAAACAAAAGAAAAATTCGGAGTAGGTATTAAAATTCATGGAGAAGAAGTAAAAACTTTGAGGTTCGCCGATGACATTGTAATTCTGTCAGAGACAGCAAAGGACTTGGAAGAGCAGCTGAACGGACTGGACAGTGTCTTGAAAGGAGGATATAAGATGAACATCAACAAAAGCAAAACGAGGATAATGGAATGTAGTCAAATTAAGTCGGGTGATGCTGAGGCAATTAGATTAGGAAATGAGACACTTAGAGTAGTAAAGGAGTTTTGCTATTTAGGGAGTAAAATAACCGATGATGGTTGAAGCAGAGAGGATATAAAATGTAGACTGGCAATGGCAAGGAAAGCGTTTCTCAAGAAGAGAAACTTGTTAACATCGAGTATAGATTTAAGTGTCAGGAAGTCGTTTCTGAAAGTATTTGTATGGAGTGTAGCCATGTATGGAAGTGAAACATGGACGATAACTAGTTTGGACAAGAAGAGAATAGAATCTTTCGAAATGTGGTGCTACAGAAGAATGCTGAAGATAAGGTGGGTAGATCACGTAAGTAATGAGGAGGTGTTGAGTAGGATTGGGGAGAAGAGGAGTTTGTGGCACAACTTGACTAGAAGAAGGGATCGGTTGGTAGGACATGTTTTGAGGCATCGAGGGATCACAAATTTAGCATTGGAGGGCACCGTGGAGGGTAAAAATTGTAGAGGGAGACCAAGAGATGAATACACAAAGCAGATTCAGAAGGATGTAGGTTGCAGTAGGTACTGGGAGATGAAGCAGCTTGCACAGGATAGAGTAGCATGGAGAGCTGCATCAAACCAGTCTCAGGACTGAAGACCACAACAACAACAATATACGTGAATAGTATACTGCTGGGAAGAGCAAACTCGCGAATTTTACATGGTTCCCGATAGGTAGCAGCAGTGTGCGCCCACGTCAGTTCTAGTAAAAATGGTGCCGGGACAACAGAAAGCGTTTTGTGTTCTACGCTTTGCGCAGTGCGTGTCAGTAACAACTGCTCAGCGTGCCTTTCGTACTAGCTATGGTGTGGATCCTCCAACAGCACAGACCATTAGATGATGGCATGAACAATTCCGAGAAACACGTTGTTTGTGTAAAGGCAAATCGCCAGGCCTTCCCCGACTATCTGACGCATCCGCCTTAGTTTCACAAGCAGTCCGCAGAAATCGCTCCGCCGTCCAGCTCGGCAGCTAAACATGCCCCTTACGACCGTCTGGATTGTGTTCAATGAATAAACTGAGACATAGCATAAAAGCAGCTGTGGAAGCAGTAACTGAAGACATGCTCGCTGCAGTTTGGGAACAATTTGAACACCGCATTGACATATGTCGTGCATATTGAACTCCTTTGAAAAGGCATGAAAAAATGTTTTAGTTTTTCGTTCATCAAAAAAAAAAAAAAAATTCTTTGCATATGCTTAAGTTTCAAAAATTTAGACGTGCCAAATCGGATGGTGTTTTTTGATACACCCCGTATTTTCTTCACCCCCTAGATGGTAAGGTATTTTTTCACTAAGCATAATCTGTAAATAGTTTCATTTTTCATTTCTATAATACTTAGCTCTAAATATTTAGCTCTCGCCATACGAAGAGTCGAAATGTCAAACATTCTAACTGCCGTATCTCACATTTGTCGGGAGAATCAAAAGATAATGTAACTCATTTTCTACGTAACTTATTTGTATTCAGATAGCTGACTAGGTGTTCTGCTAGTCACCTCACCACTGCAAAAAAATGAGACAAATTAGAAAATAAATTATGTATCAATAACGTTCTAAGTGCCATACCGGGGAAGTGACTGGTTCTAAGAGCCAATAGCAAAATTTCTAATCAAATGAAACTATAGGGTCCAGAGACCTTTTCGAGCCTCAGATGTCTATAATGTATACAGGGTGGTCCATTGATAGTGACCGGGCCAAATATCTCACGAAATAAACATCAAACGAAAAAACTACAACGAACGAATCTTGTCTAGCAAGAAGGGGGAAACCACAAGGCGATATGGTTGGCCCGCTAGATGGTGGTGCCATAGGTCAAACGGATATCAACTGCGTTTTTTAAAAAGGAATCCCCATTTTTATTACATATTCGTGTAATACGTAAAGAAATATAAAAGTTTTAGTTGGACCACTTTTTCCGCTTGTGATAGATGGCGCTGTATAACGTATAAGTACGTGGTATCACGTAACATTCCGCCAGTGCGGATGGTATTTGCTTCGTGATACATTACCCGTGTTAAAATGAACTATTTACCAATTGCGGAAAAAGTCGATATCGTGTTTATGTATGGCTATTGTGATCAAAATGCCCAACGGGCGCATGCTATGTATGCTGCTCGGTATCCTGGACTACATCATCCAAGTGTACGGACCGTTCGCCGGACAGTTAAGTTATTTAAGGAAACAGGAAGTGTTCAGCCATATCTGAAACGTCAGCCACGACCTGCAACAAATGATGATGCATAAGTAGGTGTTTTAGCTGCTGTCGCGGCTAATCCGGACATCAGTAGCAGACAAATTGCGCCAGAATCGGGAATATCAAAAACGTCGGTGTTGAGAATGCTACATCAACATCGATTGCACCCGTACCATATTTCTATACACCAGGAATTGCATGGCGACTGCCACTGGGTACAAGAGAAATCACGGGACGATGACAGATTTTTTGCACTCGTTCCATTCACCAACATCGGTAACCTAAACCAGCATAATATGCACTATAGGGCAGCGGAAAATCCACGATGGCTGCGACAAGTGGAACATCAGCGACCTTGGTGGGTTAATATATGGTGCGGCATTATGGGAGGAAGGATAATTGGCCCCCATTTTATCGATGGCAGTCTACATGGTGCAATGTATGCTGATTTCCTCCGTAATGTTCTACCGATGTTACTACAAGATGTTTCACTGCATGACAGAATAGCGATGTACTTCCAACATGATGGATGTCCGGCACATAGCTCACGTGCGCTTCAAGCGGTATTGAATAGCATATTTCATGACAGGTGGATTGGTCGTCGAAGCACCACACCATGGCCTGCACGTTCACCGTATCTGACGTCCCCGGATTTCTTTCTGTGGGGAAAGTTGAAGGATATTTGCTATCGTGATCCATCGTCTACGCCTGACAACATGCGTCAGCGCATTGTCAATGAAAGTGCGAACATTACGGAAGGCGAACTACTCGCTGTTGAGAGGAATGTCGTTACACGTATTGGCAAGTGCATTAAGGTTGACGGACGTCATTTTGAGCATTTATTGCATTAATGTGGTATTTACAGGTAATCACGCTGTAACAGCATGTGTTCTCAGAAATGATAAGTTCACAAAGGTACATGTATCACATTGGAACAACCGAAATAAAATGTTCAAATGTACCTACGTTCTGTATTTTAATTTAAAAAACTCACCTGTTACCAACTGTCCGTCTAAAATTGTGAGCCGTGTGGTTATGACTATTACAGCGCCATCTATCACAAAGAGAAAAAAAGTGGTCCAACCAAAACAGTCATATTTCTTTGCGTACTATACGAATATGTAATAAAGAATGGGGATTCCTATTTAAAAAAAACGCAGTTGATATCCGTTTGACCTATGGCAGCGCCATCTAGCGGGACAACCATAGCGCCTTGTGGTTTCCCCCTTCTAGCTAGACAAGTTTAGTTCTTTGTAGTTTTTTCGTTTGGCTCTTATTTCGTGAGGTATTTGGCCCGGTCACGATCAATGGACCACCCTGTATAAGCAGACTGAAGTGACGAATGAAAATTTGTACCCAGGCCAGGATTCAACTCGGGTCTCCTGTTCAGTAGGCAGATGCGCTAAACACTACACCACCTTGGCAAATGAGAGATGTTTGAGACTTGAAAAGCTCTTTGGAGCCATATAATTTCGTTAGATTGAGCACCTACGCCTGGGCTTCAGTCAGGATTCTGCGTTTCGTGGTTGCTGTGTTGCTATTCCAATACAGTTGGAGAGCCTCTGCAATTACGTTCGAGTTTAGGGGACTACCAAATGGGTTGTGGCGCTAATAGGAATTTAGGTTCAGGAGGGAGGCGTGCTAGGGAAGTCCGTGCAGTTGTGCAAATCTACAGTGCAGGGTGCTGTAGTGGTTAGTGTATCTGTGGTTAGTGTATCTGCCCAGTGAGCAGGAGACCCGGGTTCGAATCCCGGTCCTGATAGAAATTTTCATTCGTCGCTCCCGTCTGCATATTTAGAAGCAGTTTTTGTTTCAAGTGCCTTTAATAGTGAGGCATTACGATGTATTTGTGATAATACAAGAACAGAAACACAGCAGTAGTGTTTTAACTAGTAGAACTGTAGCCTGAAAAAATCGCTTCTCAACGAAGTAAATTTGAGGAAAAATTTATCCTTATTGATGTCTGTTTCTTACACAACGCCGTTCTTGTGATCACATGCTGCAAAGTTTACTGTAAAGCTCTTCTGTTGAGCAAGAAACGGCAACATCGTGAAGAGGCATTTCTGTTTTGCAGCTGAGAAACATGGCCGGTCTTTTAGATGAAGAATGGTACAGCATGCATCAGACACGATCTTTTTTTTTCTTTTTAATACACTGACATTTTTTCCATTCTTCTGTTTCAGAATAAGAATTTTTAATAGCTTTGTAAGATGCATTAGTATGAGACGCTTTGATTACACTGCATTTGAAAACCGTACACGCCTGCATTGACGACGATATTTCAACAGCATCTTTAAAAACGAAGTGAGTTATGCATTGGAATTACATGAAATAGATTCATAGGTTTAGCTGACTCAGCAATCTTGTGTAAATCTTGGGCAACAAAGGTCTTTCTTCGTTTCGCTGTAACTGCAAACTCCTCCTTCCATTACAAAGATGTTTTATTGATACAAACTAAAGCTTACGTGCACTATAATTACCAAACAAACTGTGCGTCATCCACGGAGCATGGCACTTGGAACTAAGAGGGAAGCTCTTCTTTGCACAAAGACCAGTGGTGAACGTTTGGAACATTTTCTCCGTGAATTGGCATTGAAACACGTCGATGGTTATGCAACATGGAACGGGAAACACAACAGTCGTAAAAAGGTGGTTTGTGCAGAAATTGCACTTACGAGGGGACCGCTCATGCTCATCAGCGACTTCGTCCATATTTGTGGTTTATTCAAGACCTGGCAGGAAATGAAAGTGACAACAGTGTTTTAAAAGAAATAGCGTTTTTTGTGCGGTTAGGGAGAGGCATGAACCATTTACACTGTCCAGTCAACTGTCAAAAAGCTTCTAGACGGGTAGGAAGAGAGTTAGTGAGGTTCTGGAATGTATCAAAGAAGATGTGAAGACATAACGATTCCAGTATCGTGTCAAATGTTGCAGAGAAACAAATCAGGAACATTTTTAGAAGGAGACTATGAACAGCCGTCAAGTAATGCATAAAATGCATGTTTCACCGTCAGCTGCTTCTTTTTCATTTAAATCTCAAATATCGACCGGTTTCAATCACAGACCATCTTCATGGATTAGGGTTAAAACAGTTTAATCCAGGAAATATCATCAGTCATTACTTAAATAATGGCCACGTCTCATGTGTAGACGTACAAGTCAATATTTATACATCTGATCTTCTCTTCAATACTGCTCTGTTTACACAAGTTATTGGTGTGTTTGCCTTTAAAACTCCTGTGAGGTACACTGAAATTCATGACATGCTCTACATTTGAAACGTGGCCATTATTTAAGTGATGACAGATGTGATGTTTTGGCTTAAACTGTTTTTACCCTAATCCGTGAAGATGGTCTATGACTGAAACTGCTCGATACTTGGGTTTGAAATAAAAAAGCGCCTGATGGTCAAACTTGCGTTTTATACAAATCAGGAAGTTGATATAATCTGAATATTTTCATTCAGTAACGTCATATGGAATAATGTTCTGGGGTAACTAAAATTCAAGAAATAAAGTCTTCGTTGCGCAAAAAACGTATCTTACGAGTCGTATATGGTCTCATCCACGATCATCTTGTAGATATTTGTTTGAGCTGGACATTCTGGTTACTGCTTCACAGTATATTAATTCCTTCACGAAGTTTGTTGTAAATAATCCAGTTGAAAAGGAACAATGATTTCCACAATTACAACACCAGAGGAAAAAATTACATTCATTACTACACCTTAAGGTTATCCACAGCACAAAAGGTATGCACAATGCGTAAACAAAAAATTTTGATCACTTTCCAAGCGATATAAAATGTCTGACAGACAGCAAAGTAAAATTTGAAAACAGACACAAAGTTTCTCCTTGACAACTCCTTCTATTCCGTTTAATAATTTCTATTACTGTAGTGTGTAAAACGTGGTGGGTAGGAATTACTGACTTTCGTATGTATACCTTTTTTTCTTTTTGTAATAAAAAAAGGAAAAACTTACAAATGTTCAGCATTTAACAGTATGTACGAAGTGATTTACGATGTGAGTGTAAAAATGACTCGTTATACATCATTACGATGAAACATGCAAAATGATCCCTGGAACATGCAACAATAACTAACGAACTATATTAACTTACCGAATTCTATATACACAAAGTTGGCAGTTATTCTTATAGCAAAAGTAGCCGAACCTAAACGTTTTAGCAGGTCTACCACGCGTTTTTTCCAGTACAGTTGTACAGTTTTCATCAGTATGTACACAAAAGAACTAAGAACTTACTGCCATGTTTATTATTTCTTGTTAGACGAGTTAACAAGAACTGAGATATTTTTTTTTTTTTTTTTTTAGTTTAAAGCTAGGTCATTTGCGCAGAACAATCAGTAACCTTAACAAAAACATCGTAGGACGTAGGTTGTCATGGACCTTGACACTCAACGGGTCTTGAAACCCGTCTATTGCTCGACTGATTGGGGAATGTACAACCTGAGATGGCTCCGTACCTCCGCGATGACATTTATTTGCTTGTGTGTGTGTATTGAACCGGCGACCTAGAAACGACGGAGAGTCTTCGTCCCGCCATAGCCCTCAGCGGTTTACAACCCCACAACAGGCCACTGTGGTCCACCCACCCCACTGCCGCCCCACACCGAACCCAGGGTTATTGCGCGGTTCGGCCCCCAGTGAACCCCCCCTCCCAACAACTCCCACCCTCCCTGCCCGGGAACGTCTCAGACCAGAAGAATGTAACACCAGATGTTTGCGTGGTAGAGTAATTGTGGTATACTCTTACATGGAGGCAGTGTAATCGCCGACATTGTGTAACTGATGCGGAATAAGGGGAACCAGTCCGCATTCGCCGAGGCACGTGGAAAACTGCCTTACAAACCATCCACAGGCTGGCCGGCACACCGGACCTCGGGCGGATTCGTGCCGGGGACGGGCACGCCTTCCCGCTGAGGAATTTATTCGCGTACTTAAAACAGCTCCGTGAGCGAGTCCTCAACAGGTCGCCACCGCAGTCAGCCGCGCGTATTTTCTGGTCGATACGCGGCACTGTTGTAAATAACAGTTCATGACTGCCTTGCGTGCATTACACTACGACCGTACGAGAATGGCCCTGTGCATGCGACGTTGTTTTCTCCGCTAGTGCCTGGGTAGGCTACGTAAGCGATAGTACACCCACTGCCAGGGCCCATGCGCATTATGGTGTGATGTTATCTTACCTACGCTCAGCAGTCTGAAACATGGCTACTCCTTTTCACTATGCAGTGGGCTCTCGCAACTCGTTCATCTGATGTCAACAAACCGGACCGTATGATATGTGATACAGTGAACTCTTGTGTTCTGCCTATTTCTGTGATTTCAACAAACCGTCTTCCCGTGTCATATTGGTAATATTTGTCGATCTGACTTTTATGATTTGAAATCTCAGCTAGTCGAGAATAAATATTGATGATATAAGAGCGTAGTATATATTTTTTCTGAATCGTTTAAGGACTTGGGAGCATCATTTATAGCGTCTTTTTGCTAATATGTTTACAACGCTTCAGAGAATGAAAAATTTAACTTACAGTTTGTACCACGTAACCTTATTTCCACTGCCTACACAATGGAATGCATGAAAGATGTGGTGAGTAGCATTTCTTTGGGATGACTGCAGCTACACAGCGCAAAAACGAAGTTGAAAATATCTACCGAAACACCAGAGAAAAATGCTCCTGACGACTCTTACTAGAATAAAGGGTGATTCGACTGGCTCTATCCAAGAATATTATGCATCCTGCAACGCCTTCAAATACCATACACACGATTTTCATATTCTCTCCCTCGCTAAGCGTAAACTATTAGTTCTTTTTCTAGGAAATTAATGTAGTTAAATTTTGCACTGCGATCCGTTTTCGCTAGAGCTGCCGTTTTCTAATTATCTAAGAAATGTGTACAAAAGTGACATACATCTGCGTTTTTCTTGAATAACTCGAAAACAGTGGTCTCCAGCGAAAACCTGTATCAGTAAGAAATTTAACTACATTAAATTTCCTTAAAAAAATACCTCATCCTTTCTTTCTATAAGACCAATAGCTTGCGCACAGCGAACGAGGGAATATGAAAATCTTGTTTGGTTTTTGAAGGCGATGTGGGCTGTATAAAACCCGTAGGTATGGGCAGCTGAATCACCCTCTGTGTGTGTGTGTGTGTGTGTGTGTGTGTGTGTGTGTGTGTGTTCTGCTAACTCCCTCCAGATCATAGCATTTTTCGTGAATATAGTACAGTAGATAGAACAGGTAACTAACTGCCGATGTAGCTGTTCCTTGTGTCTGATCTGTGTGGCTGTGTAATGATTGGTTTAAGACCTTCAACTTTATTTTGTCGTCTTACTATTACATTAGGGATGAAATAATTAGATACTGAATAGGCGAATCAGAATGAATCATGGAAATTTGTGTCTATGGTTGGGTGGATGTTGCTTGCTAACGTTTGGTTTGGGTGGGATTATAGAAGAGAGTGGGGACTTCAGTCTTATACGGATTTAGCGTTTTGTACCATCCTGTTCACCGATTAATCTCTTATCGCACCCATATAACGACACAGATTTCACCATCGAGTCAAAGAGGTTGCAGGGAGCGTCAACTTGGTATTGGCGGTACTCCCCGTGACTCACCTGGCTCCACCACTGGAAGGCCAGAATGCCTTTATAAGCAAAGGCCAGATACTTCATTGACGTACGCAGAACTATGTGGCGAACCATCACACGTCCTTCTGTTTTATATGGTTCGAAAGTTTGAGGAATGACAGCCGACGGACGCCTAAGACATTTTCAGGGATTACGGAATAATGATGATGACGATGATGATTTCTGGTTTGTGGGACGCTCAGCGGAATGGTTATCAGCGCCCGTACCAATTCCCAATGTCTTCACTGTCCAGTCTCGCCATATTCCCGAATGATGAAATAATGGTTGGTTGGTTTGTTGGGGGAAGGAGACCAGACAGCGAGGTCATCGGTCTCATCAGATTAGGGAAGGATGGGGAAGGAAGTCGGCCGTGCCCTTTGAAAGGAACCATCCCGGCATTTGCCTGGAGCGAGTTAGGGAAATCACGGAAAACCTAAATCAGGATGGCCGGACGCGGGATTGAACCGTCGTCCTCCCGAATGCGAGTCCAGTGTCTAACCACTGCGCCACCTCGCTCGGTTGATGAAATAATGAGGACAACACAAATGCCAAGTCCCTGGGCGGAGAAAATCCGCGACCCGACAGGGAATTGAACCCGGGACCCCGTGATCCAGAGGCAGCAATACTAAACACTGGACCACGAACTGCGGACTATTATTACGGAATACGATTTTCAGAGTTTGTATGAACGCTCCTCGGTACTCTCGCAACACTGTCATTAGGCGACAATAATATCAATCATCCACCACTCATATCATTCAACAGAAATCCGTCATACGATATTGGAATATTAATTTTCCTGAAACTTCCTGACAGAGTAAAATTGTGTACCACACCAGTACTCGAACTGGGGACCACTGCGTTTCGCGGGCATGTCCTCTACCGACTGAGCTATCAAAGCACGACCCACAAGCAACCCTCATGGCTATACTTGCAAATCTGAAAAAAAGCATGACGAATACAGTGCTGTCTTGTAAATTATTTAGTCACTAGCGGATTCGGTAACAGAGCATCTTTACACACATGTCAATGAAACAAAACGAAAGCTATGAACATAGAAACAAAAAAGGAAAAACTTCACACACTTACAATTTTCTTCTCTTTAGTGTGGCAACATCACATGACATTCATGCCCCTAAATAAGAATGAACAACACCGTCGAATCAAAAAACTTAAGAACATTTGACATGGGTATTCAGTACTATAGCAATGGCTCAGTAAACAAGAAGTGAATTTCTGGCAATCCAGCGTAGAAATGCGATCCAAGAGGTCACAATGGTAATCCAAACACCATGGAACCAAAGACAATAGAAGTATAAAGTAAGCTACAATATAATGTCCTAACTTAAGACGTATAAAAAATTTAAAAAAATAAAAATTCTAATATAACTTATGATGAATACAAGGATTTTACATACATAAATTTCCTGTGCACATGTACAACGACCGATATTAAAGGCCCAAATGCAGCCAAGTAACATAATGCTGATACATGGTGAAACAACGCTCTGGTGGGCGGTTTGCGGGTTTCAATCACCTCGGGGTATGACCATACGGTGCATTTGACCTGCGCTCCTCGCATGGTGGCGCTGGCAGCAGTCCACATACGCAGAGGTGTGTCGGTGCATGTCAGAGTACGGTGCAGTGAGTAAGTTTGCAGACGTTTTCAGACGTGCTAATGGTGACTGTGTGTTGAAAATGGCTCCACGAATACCCATTGATGACTTTATAAGGGGTAAAATACTAAGGCGACTGGAGGCTGGTCAAAAACAGCAGGTCGTAGCACGGGCCTTCCGTGTCCCACAAAGTGTGATCTCAAGATTATAGCAACGATTAAGCAGACAGGAAACGTGTCCAGGCTCTACAGTACGGGACGTCCACAGTGTACAACACCACAAGAAGACTGATATCTCACCATCAGTGCCTGCAGATGGCCACGGGACCTTACCGCAGCCACTGAAACAGTTGTCTCCAGACACTCAGTCTACAGACGACTGAAAAGACATAGTTGACTCGCCTGGAGACCTGCAATCTGCATTCCACTGACCCTTGATCACAGGAGAGCCCGTAAAGCCTGGTGTCAAGAACACAGTACATTCTCATTGGAACAGAGGTCCCAGGGTATGTTCACGGAAGAGTCCAGATATAGTCTGAACAGTGATTCTCGCCGGGTTTTCATCTGGCGTGAACCAGGAACCACATACTAACCCTTTAATGTCCTTGAAAGGGACCTGTATGTAGATCGTGGTTTGATGGTGTGGGGTGGGATTGTTATTGGTGCACGTACACCCCTGCATGTCTTTGACAGAGGAACTGTAACAGGTCAGGTGCATCGGGACGTCATTTCGCACCAGTATGTCCCCCTCTTCAGGGATGCAGTGGGTCCCACCTTCCTCCTGAAGGATGATAATGCACGGCCCCACCGAGCTGCCATCATGGAGGAGTACCTTCAAGCAGAAGATGTCAAGCGAATGGAATGGCCTGCCTGGTCTCCAGGCCTAAACCCCATCGAGCACGTCTGGGATGCTCTCGGTCGACGTATCGCTGCACGTCTTCAAAGCCCTAGACACTTCAGGAGCTCCGACAGGCACTGGTGCAAGAATGGGAGGCTATACCCCAGCAGCTGCTCAACCACCTGATCCAGAGTATGCCAACCCGTTGTGCGGCCTGTGTATGTGTGCATGGTGATCATATCCCATATCGACGTCGGGATACATGCGCAAGAAACAGTGGCGCTATGTAGCTCATGTGTTTCGGGACGGTTTTCTCAACTTATAACCAATACCGTAGACTTACAGATCTGTGTCGTGTGTGTTACCTATGTGCTTATGCTATTAGTGCCAGTTTTGTCTACTGCCACGTTGTGTGGCACCACATTCTGCAATTACCCTTAATTTATGTGCATGCGTGTATTTAATCCTAAGTTACATTCCAGGTGAACAGAAACCAAACTTTAATATCAAGCCACAAAATAATTACATACAGACACCTGCATTAAAATATGCATAAGTTCTTTCTCTATTCAGAATAGCGATGTACACGTCAAACTCAGTTAAAAATATGATTTAAGTCTGGATATCAGGCCTCATTTGTGCCTACACTGATCAGGTAGAACATTATGACCTCCTGCCTAATAGTCGGTATGTCCACATTTGGCGCGGATACCAGTGGCAACAGGTCGTGACATGGAAGCAATGAGGCCTTGGTAGGTCGCTGGACGGAGGTGGCATCACCTCTGCCCACACAAGTCACTTAAATCCCGTAAATCCCGGGAAGGAGGGCGATGCGCTGTGACGGCACGTTCAATCACATCCCACATCGATCACGTTCAGATCTGGTGAGATGGGTGCCAGCACATCAACAGGAACTCGCCGCTGTGTCCCTCGAATCACTCCATCACACTCCTGACCTTATCAAGTGGCACACTATCTTGCAGAAAAACGCCACTGCCTTCTGGAAATATGATCGTCATGAAGGGGTGTAAGTGGGCCTCAACCAGTGTACGATTCTCCCTGGCCGTCATGGTGCCTTGCATGAGCTTCACTGGACCAATACATGCCCACTCAAATGTTCCCCAGAGCACAATGGAGCCGCCACCAGCTCGTCTCCATCCCGCAGTACAGACGTCAAGGAGCTGTTCTCCTGGATGACGACGGATTCGCGCCCTCCCATCGGCATGGTGATGAAGGTAAGCGGATTCATCAGACCATGCAATGCTTAGTCACTGCGCAACGTCCAGTGCTGAAGGTCACACGCCTATTTCAATCGTAGTTGACGACGTCGTGGAGTTAACATTGGCCATGCATGACTAGTCGGCTGTGGAGGCCCATCGTTAGGAGTGCTCGGAGCACTGTGTGTTCGTACACACTTGTACTCTGCCCAGTATTAAAAGTCTGGTGTTAGTTCCGCCACAAATTGCCGCCTGTCCTGTTTTACCAGTCTGCCCAGCATACGACGTCCGACATCTGTAATGCGGGGTGGCTGCCCAACCCCACGACATCTGGACGTGGTTTCACCTTTCGCCACGTGTTAAAGACACTCCCCACAGCACCCCTTGAACACCCGAAGAGTCGTACGGTTTCCGAAATGCTCGTGCCGAGCCTCCGGGCCATCGCAATCTGCTCTCCTTTCTGTGCACAGACAGCATGCTCATTGATACTGCATGTACTCTGCGTGAGTCTGACTAGCAGAAATTGCTCACCACATGAAGTTACCATCTTCTGGACGGGTCAATATCGATAGTAGGTCGATGGTCACAATGTTCCGGACGATCAATGTAAGACAGGTGTTAGTCAATTATAACATCCAAAAATATAATTCAGATATAAACGATTACCAGATAACAGAACCCACTTTTTGGTTTGATATGGAAGTTTCGTTCAGTGTCTCATACATCTGACGCATTTGGAATGTAATTTAGTTTCATATAGTTGACTAGTTTGACATCTAAGATCATATATATATATATATATATATATATATATATATATATATATATATACACTCCTGGAAATTGAAATAAGAACACCGTGAATTCATTGTCCCAGGAAGGGGAAACTTTATTGACACATTCCTGGGGTCAGATACATCACATGACCACACTGACAGAACCACAGGCACATAGACACAGGCAACAGAGCATGCACAACACCTTTCGCAGCAATGCAGGCTGCTATTCTCCCATGGAGACGATCGTAGAGATGCTGGAACGGCTTGCCATGCCATTTCCACCTGGCGCCTCAGTTGGACCAGCGTTCGTGCTGGACGTGCAGACCGCGTGAGACGACGCTTCATCCAGTCCCAAACATGCTCAATGGGGGACAGATCCGGAGATCTTGTTGGCCAGGGTAGTTGACTTACACCTTCTAGAGCACGTTGGGTGGCACGGGATACATGCGGACGTGCATTGTCCTGTTGGAACAGCAAGTTCCCTGGCCGGTCTAGGAATGGTAGAACGATGGGTTCGATGACGGTTTGGATGTACCGTGCACTATTCAGTGTCCCCTCGACGATCACCAGTGGTGTACGGCCAGTGTAGGAGATCGCTCCCCACACCATGATGCCGGGTGTTGGCCCTGTGTGCCTCGGTCGTATGCAGTCCTGATTGTGGCGCTCACCTGCACGGCGCCAAACACGCATACGACCATCATTGGCACCAAGGCAGAAGCGACTCTCATCGCTGAAGACGACACGTCTCCATTCGTCCCTCCATTCACGCCTGTCGCGACACCACTGGAGGCTGGCTGCACGATGTTGGGGCGTGAGCGGAAGACGGCCTAACGGTGTGCGGGACCGTAGCCCAGCTTCATGGAGACGGTTGCGAATGGTCCTCGCCGATACCCCAGGAGCAACAGTGTCCCTAATTTGCTGGGAAGTGGCGGTGCGGTCCCCTACGGCACTGCGTAGGATCCTACGGTCTTGGCGTGCATCCGTGCGTCGCTGCGGTCCGTTCCCAGGTCGACGGGCACGTGCACCTTCCGCCGACCACTGGCGACAACATCGATGTACTGTGGAGACCTCACGCCCCACGTGTTTAGCAATTCGGCGGTACGTCCACCCGGCCTCCCGCATGCCCACTATACGCCCTCGCTCAAAGTCCGTCAACTGCACATACGGTTCACGTCCACGCTGTCGCGGCATGCTACCAGTGTTAAAGACTGCGATGGAGCTCCGTATGCCACGGCAAACTGGCTGACACTGACGGCGGCGGTGCACAAATGCTGCGCAGCTAGCGCCATTCGACGGCCAACACCGCGGTTCCTGGTGTGTCCGCTGTGCCGTGCGTCTGATCATTGCTTGTACAGCCCTCTCGCAGTGTCCGGAGCAAGTATGGTGGGTCTGACACACCGGTGTCAATGTGTTCTTTTTTCCATTTCCAGGAGTATATATATATATATATATATATATATATATATATATATATATATATATATATATCTTTGGGTTCAGCATAGCTTATTTCTAACTGTTTTGTCCTTCTTACGTTATTACAGTATGTTGTAGCTTACTTCGTACTTTTATTTTCTTTGGTTCTATGATCTTTGATTTAGCTTTGTGACCTCTTGAATCCCAATTGTGTGCTGGATTGACAGTATTTCATTTCTTGTTGACTGAGCCATTACCATACTACGGAAAACCTAAGTTAAATTTTTGTTACTTTTTGACTCGACAATCTTGTTCATTCATATCTAAAGGCATGAATGCCATGTGATGTTGCCACTGTCAAAACAAAGCAAACATTCGTAACTATGTCAAGTTTTCGGTTGAGTTATCCTTTGCGAATTGTGTTTCGTTTCGATGTTCATTTCTTGCTTTTTGTTTCATGCGTGTGTAGCACAGTGAAGACGCTCTGTGACCGAAACCGGTTGTGAATAAATAATTTACTAGACAGCAATGTGTTCATCATGCATTTTCCCGAGTACATCTATGTTGTTAATAATTGCCTGAAAAAAAGTTCGCTCTAGCTTTACTTCGGCCAGTACATCATTTCTTGCTGTCCAAACACCAGAGAAGTTTCACTCTGGAAACTAATCTCTCCGTCATTACCTATTCCATCACTTGGCCAATTGCACAAAATTCACTCCATAAAAGGATGAAACGGTCGACACGTGACACTTCAGGGAAGAAGACACATTCAGATACACACCCAGTGACACAGTAAATGTCTGAAGACGGCCTAGTAAGCCGAAACCGGTAACACAATAAAAGTAATACTGTAGGAAAAAGAAGCAAAACAGTGCTTTTCATTTATTAGTAGCACTTTAGTCATACTCCCCCACTTTTCTATTCATCGCCAGCATATCGGACGGTCGCAACACTTTGTAGCACTTCAAATTATATTATGATCAAAAGAGGCCAATATCATATATTTCGCCGAGTGAAGACTGTTGATATCATCTTCGTAACGCGCTGCTGGAACCTGGCTGATTTCACTACATTTGGCTTCGGATTGCTGTAAGAGCTGTTAATACCTGTGCTGTTAACGACTTTGCGCAACAGTTACGGTCTTCTTGGTATTATACTTCCTTTATCAAGATTGCACGCTCATGCCGACCCAGCTCATTGAGAGTTTGTGAATTAATAAAAGCTGTTCACGTTAATACACAGGAATCATACAACCTTGTAGAAACAAGGGGGTTGTGATGGGTTCTTCCGACTCTTCTCGGTACAACGATTTCATACTTACACACACATAAAAAAACTTTCTCATCACCTCGGTTCCGAGAGTTCCTGAACCTGTACAGAAAATTGGAATAGAGATCAACATAAACGTCATTTCCGCCCTTTTTGTTGCTCATGAAAACCACACATTGCATGTTGTACCACCATACAGCGAGATGTATGTGGTCCAGATTGCTGTACACACCGGGACCTCTAATACCCAGTAGCATGTCCTCTTGCATGGATGCAGTCCTGTATTCGTCGTGGCATACTATCAACAAGTTCATCAAGGCACTGTTGGTCTAGACTGTCCCACTCCTCAATGGCGATTCGGCGTAGATACCTCGGAGCGGTTGGTAGGTCACGTCGTCCATAAACAGCCCTTTTCAATCCATCCCAGGCATGTTCGATAGGGTTCATGTCTGAAGAACAAGCAGGCCACTCTAGTCGAGCGATGTAGTTATCCTGAAGGAAGTCATTCACAAGATGTACGCGATAGGGGCGCGAATTGTCGTCCATGAAGACGGATGCCTCGCCCACATGCTGCCGGTATGGTTGCACAATTGCTCGGAGGATGGCATTCACGTATCGTACAGCCATTACGGAGCCTTCCATGACCACCAACGGCTTACGTCGGCCGATATAATGCCACCCTAAAACATCAGGGAACATCCACGTTGCTGCACTCGCTGGGCAGTGTATCTAAGGCATTCAGCCTGACCAGGTTGGCTCCAAACACGTCTCCAATTACTGTCTGGTTAAATGCATATGGAGACATTCATCGGTGAAGAGAAGTTGATGTCAGTCCTGAGCGGCCCATTCGGCATGTTGTTGAGCGCATCTGTACCCCACTGTATGGTGTCGCGGTTGCAAAGATGGACCTCACCATGGACGTTGGGAGTGAAGTTGCACATCATGCAGCCTATGGCGCACAATTTGAGTCGTAACACAGCGTCCTGTGGCTGCACGAAAAGCGTTATTCAACATGGTGGCGTTGCTGTCAGGGTTCATCCGAGCCATAATCCGTAGGTAACTGTCATCCACTGCAGCAGAACCCATTGGGTGGCCTGAGCGATGCATGTCATCGACAGTTCCTGTCTCTCTGTATCGCCTCCATCATCGCTTTGGTTCACTCTTATTAGACGACTACACACTTCCCTTGTTGAGAGCCCTTTCTGGCACAAAGCAAAAATGCGGACGCGATCTAACCACGGTATTGACCGTCTAGGCATGGTTAAACTACAGACAACACGAGCCGTGTACCTCCTTCCTGGTAGAATGACTGGGACTGTTCGGCTGTCGGACCCCCTACGTCTAATAGACGCTGTTCATGCATGGTTGTTTACATCTTTGGGCGAGTTTAGTGACAATACTGAACAGTCAGAGGGACTGTGTCTGTGATACAATATCCAGAGTCAACGTCTACCTTCAGGAGTCCTGGGAACGGGGGCGATGCAAAACTTTTTTTGAAGTGTGTAATTGGAAAACAAACCAACTACTCGTACATTTGTCCACTAATATTTGTTTATAACGATCGTGTTTTAGAATTGTCAGAGTATCATCGGCTGACAACGAAGTCAGTGGCCTTAAAACGATTTAATCAAACAATGGAAAGGCTAATTTTGAATAGTCGCAGATGGGGTATGGGCTATTTTTCACCTGAATGCCAGTTCTGCTGACCACTGTGCCATCTCACTGAGTATTCAGAGCCTAACAGAGTTGTATTGTTCATTGAGCCAGTCAGTGGTGTGAGGATTTTTTTGTAGTTACGAGTGAGTGGGATTAAGATGACATTGCTATCCTCGGTGAAAGCGATGGATAATTGCAGAATCTGTTAAATAGAATCATCAAACAAGTACACAATTGGTCTCAATATCTCAGATGCAAGGATGCTATGATCTTGCCTAGTTTGCAATGTTGGTTTGATTCGTTCTTTTGTTCTGCAGATCATGGTGTAATGTTACCAGTTTAAACTTAAGCTCCTTTACACTCGCTGTTTCTGATGTTATCACGTAGTGTACGAATTGACCCGATAGCCAGATTACCACATTGTTTTCCTGATCGGGGTATCGCTTTTGGTCTGGTTTCGCAACTTCGTTTCTTCACAGATTGCGGTGCCGTCCTCAGTAGTCATGCACGTTTTTCTTGAGTCCATTGCCAGATTTCGCGTGCGTGGAGACATAAACCAGTGTATGAGTGTATTCTGTCCATTACACCTATCACGAGTCGGTGAATCCGCAAGAATGGTAGAATATAGGCTTGTGCCCACTGGAATCGTTTCATTGACTATCTTGCATCATTATGTCCTAACATCTCACTAAGTTGTTTGTCGTGAATGTTCTTGCACACAACAGGCCAACTGATATGAGGGTATTTAGTTTCCATTGTGTTAGGAACTGATTGTGTCTTAATATAATGGCACCATTTCTTTGCATTCCACATTTAGTCTTCCTGGGCTACGTAGCGGTTCTCCACTATGGAGGATCTGAGAAAGCTGAGCTCTGAATGCACTGACGGTTCCTACTTGGCTTTCTGGCTGAACTGCTTTCAGATGTATACTTGTCAGGTTGGTAGGGCTGAATTTTGATCTTTTAAGGAAGTTGCGTACTAGTAATGCTTTGCATTTTGCGTCAGTATCTATTAATCCCATCCCACCTTTTTCAAACGGTAATGTTAGTATGCTATATTTTATCCTGAAAATATTTCCGCGATACACGAAGCAACGAATTGCTGGTAGTAGACCTTTGGTTATTGGCGCTGGTACTGGCAAAATGGGCGTCATGTAATACACTTTCGATAACGTCATCTCGTTCGTAAGTTTTACTTTCTGGATCATATCGAGAATTTGCCTGGGATGTACCTGCATGCTCTTGTCCAACATGTTATGATTCTCGTCGTCAGTTGTTATGATGACAGGTGGCCAATGCTAAATAGAAACATACACTACTGGCCATTAAAATTGCTACACCAATAAGAAATGCAGACGATAAACGGGTATTCATTGGACAAATATATTATACTAGAACTGACATCTGATTACATTTTCACGCAATTTGGGTGCATAGATCCTGAGAAATCAGTACCCAGAACAACCACCCCTGGCTGTAATAACGGCCCTGATACGCCTAGGCAATGAGTCAAACAGAGCTTGGATGGTGTGTACAGGTACAGCAGCCCATGCAGCTTCAACACGATACCATAGTTCATCAGGAGTAGTGACGAGCCAGTTGCTCAGCCACCATTGACCAGACGTTTTCAATTGGTGAGAGATCTGGAGAATGTGCTGGCCAGGCAGCAGTCGAACATTTTCTTTATCCATTAAGGTCCTTACAGGACCTGCAACATGCGGTCGTGCATTATCGTGCTGAAATGTAGGGTTCGCAGGGATCGAATGAAGGGTAGAGCCACGGGTCGTAACACATCTGAAATGTAACGTCCACCGTTCAAAGTGCCGTCAGTGCGAACAAGAGGTGACTGAGACGTGTAACCAATGGCACCCCATACCATCAAGCCGGGTGATACGCCAGTATGTCGATGACGAATACACGCTTCCAATGTGCGTTCACCGCGATGTCGTCAAACACCGATGCGACCATCACGATGCTGTAAACAGAACCTGGATTCCTCCGAAAAAATGACGTTTTGCCATTCGTGCACCCAGGTTCGTTGTTGAGTATACCAACGCAGGCGCTCCTGTCTGTGATGCAGCGTCAAGGGTAACCGCAGCCACGGTCTCCGAGCTGATAGTCCATGCTGCTGCAAACGTCATCGAACTGTTCGTGCAGATGGTTGTTGTCTTACAAACGTCCCCATCTGTTGACTCAGGGATCGAGACGTGGCTGCACGATCCGTTACAGCCATGCGGATAAGATGCCTGTCATCTCGACTGCTAGTGATACGACGCCGTTGGGATCCAGCACAGCGTTCCGTATTACCCTCCTGAACCCACCGATTCCATATTCTGCTATCAATCATTGGATCACGAACAACGCGAGCAGTAATGTCGCGATACGACAAACCGCAATCACTATAGGCTACAATCCGATCTTTATTAAATTCGGAAACGTGGTGGTACGCATTTCTCCTCTTTACACGAAGCATCACAACAACGTTTCTCCAGGCAACGCCGGTCAACTGCTGTTTGTGTATGAGAAATCGGTTGACAGCTTTCCTCATGTCAGCACGTTGTAGGTGTCGCCACCGGCGCCAACTCTGCGTGAATGCTCTGGATAGCTAATCATTTGCATATCACAGCATCTTCTTCCTGTCGGTTAAATTTCGCGTCTGTAGCACGTCATCGGCGTGGTGTAGCAATTTTAATGGCCAGTAGTGAATATTGCAGGTTTGGCAGTGAATTCGGTAAGGAGCTGGCTGCATAGTCGGTATCTGCAAAGACTGAAATAATTAGTAGTCGTTGGTAAAAAATAATATATATTGTACTTATCTTGTGGTACAGGCTTCTTCATATGATGCATGCATATTATTACAAACATACCTAGAGAGGCGTTACTTATGCCATACTTGACTAAGTGCCTTGTTATGGGTTGCTTCCTATCAGCTGAAGGTTATGCTACATTCCTAGTTGACATCCCGAGCAAGAGTGGACGAGAGCTCGCTAGATGCTTGTCACAAGCCGCGGAGCGGCGCTGGCGGCGTTAGTCGCGACCTCCCGGGTCTAGCGATATCTATTACGGACCGCGGTCGATATCTGCAACCCCTAACAAGCGTGGTATCGAACGTTGATACCACACAACCTTGATTGCCAGTTGATATTCTGCATCCTTTGTACGTCTGACACCAGACCTAGCTCTAGACCTCGTATCTTCGTTGCTGTAGGTAACCATTGTTGTTCCTTCCCTAAGTTCATTATCTTGGAATTGTTACAGTTGATCATGGCTCCTGTTGCTGTACAGTAAGTGTTCAGTAAATATTTTGCGTGCAGTATCTGGTCTTGCGCTGAGACAAATAAGCTCAGATTTTTTCCAAATGCTCGAAGTAGGATTTTCGTTTCTAGTACTATCAAGCAAGGCTAGAGGACAAATGTGAGGATGTAGAGGCTTATCTCACTAGGGATAAGATAGATACTGCCTACAGAAAAATTAAAGAGACCTTTGGAGAAAAGAGAACCACTTGTATGAATATCAAGAGCTCAGGTGGAAACCCAGTTCAAAGCAAAGAAGCGAAAGCAGGAAGCTGGAAGGAGTATATAGAGGGTCTATGTACTTGAGGACAATATTATGGAAATGGAAGAGCATTTAGACGAAGATAAAATGGGAAATATGATACTGCGTGGTTTGACAGAGCACTGAAAGACCTAAGTCGAAACAAGGCCCCGGGAGCAGACAACATTCCATTAGAACTACTGATGGCCTCGGGAGAGCCAGTCATGACAAAACTCTACCATCTGGTGAGCACGATGTATGAGACAGGCGAAATACCCTCAGACTTCAAGAAGAATATAATAATTCCAATCCCAAAGAAAGCAGGTGTTGACAGATGTGAAAATTACCGAACTAGCAATTTAATAAGCCACGGCTGCAAAATGCTAACGTGAATTCTTTACAGACGAATGGAAAAACTGGTAGAAGCCGACCTGGGGAAGATCAGTTTGGATTCCGTAGAAATATTGGAACACGTGAGGCAATACTGACCCTACGTCTTATCTTAGAAAAATGATTAACGAAAGGCAAACCTACGTTTCTAGCATTTGTAGACTTAGAGAAAGCTTTTGATAATGTTGACTGGAATACTCTCTATCAAATTCTGAAGGTAGCAGGGGTAAAATACAGGGAGCGAAAGGCCGTTTACAATTTGTACAGAAACCAGATGGCAGATATAAGAGTCGAGGGACATGAGAGGGAAGCAGTGGTTGGGAAGAGAGTGAGACAGGGTTGTGGCTTCTCCCCTATGTTATTCAATCTGTATATTGCGCAAGCAGTAAAGGAAACAATAGAAAAATTCGGATTAGGTATTAAAATCTATCGAGAAGACATTGTAATCCTGACTGAGACAGCAAAGGACTTGGAAGAGCAGTTGAAAGGAATGAACAGTGTCTTGAAAGGAGGTTATAAGATGAACATTAACAAATGCAAAACGAGGATAATGGAAAGTAGTCAAATTAAGTCGGGTGATGCTGAGGAAATTAGATTAGGAAATGAGACATTTAAAGTAGTATATGAGTTTTGCTATTTGCGGAGCAAAATAACTGATGTTGGTCGAAGTAGACAGGATATAAAATGTAGACTGGCAATGGCAAGGAAAGCGTGTCCGAAGAAGAGAAATTTGTTAACATCGACTATAGATTTAAGTGTCAGGAAGTCGTTTCTGAAAGTATTTGTATGGAGTGTAGCCATGCATGGAAGCGAAACATGGACGATAAATAGTTTAGACACCAAGAGAATAGAAGCTTTCGAAATGTGGTGCTACAGAAGAATGCTGAAGATTGGATGGGTAGATCATATAACTAATGAGAAGGTGTTGAATAGAATTGGGGAGAAGAGGAGTTTGTGGCACAACTTGACTAGAAGAAGGGATCAGTTGGTAGGACATGTTCTGAGGCATCAAGGGATCACCAAATTAGTATTGGAGGGTAGCGTGGAGGGTAAAAATCGTAGAGGGAGACCAAGAGATGAATACACTAAGCAGATTCAGAAGGTGTAGGTTGCAGTAGGTAATGGGAGATGAAAAAGCTTGCACAGTATAGAGTAGCATGGAGAGCCGCATCAAATCAGTCTCAGGACTGAAGACCACAATAACAACAACATTGTCAAGCCTGGGAGCGAGCTGTTAAGTTTCTTAAGGAGAGGTTCGACCGCAATTGCATGTAGCGTCATCGACAGGGTGGCAACCCTGACAGACTGACCGCTTTATACCGAATGACCCAGCTAGTTGTTCATTGGTCATGATTTTGGACTGAGCTCCTAGCAAAATGTCTCTGACAAGGTGGGAGAATTCGTTGCACCGCTTTTAGTAGATAACTATGAGAGATCCGGTCTAAAGCTTTCGATAAATCAATAGATATTACAGAACCGCTTGTTTTACAGATCTCCGTGATGGCTATTATGTCATGGAAGTCTTTCAGGGTGTCGGTTATACTGCGCCCAGGGATTGCACACATTTGGTAATCTCACATCACGTTTTTCATTACGCCCCATAATTTTGCGTTTACTGCTCGAGATAGCGTTTTGTAGTCGGTGTTCATCAAGGTTATCGGCCGGAGGGATTTGAAGTTTGTTGGCAGGTATTTCTTGGGTACCAATACGGTGAGCTCGTCGTAGTAGCTTGTAGGAGCTGTTGGACAGCCTATGCATCGCTGAAAACGTTAATTAGCTTGTTTCAGTTTGTTCCAATGTATGAGCTAAAATTCTATTGGTATTCCACACATTCCTGGTGACTTTCCTTTCGGCTTCTCAACAGCGCATCATATATTTCCTATTCTGCAGATTGTTCTCTGAGAGAAATTTTAGCAGCTTATGTGAGCAATATCATCCATAAAAACTCATTCGAGGTTCTCTTCGTCTACTGCAGCATAAAACCCATGAAAATGTTGTAGTACTCCGCTTTTGATATGAGCCTGTTGCTGTATTGTCTCGTTTCCTATCTCGAGTTTCTCGATTTTTTTGTCCTTTTCGATTCTCAGATCAGGTAGTAAAGTGACGCATTCTCCTCGTGGGTACTATTTTCAGCGCTGGACATCATTTCCAGACCCTCTAGATTTCGTCTCTGCATTGACATTATCTTTGCTTTATTCTCCTTTATCTGTGAACTGTTAGTGGTTACACTTCTTATATTTTTGTACAGTTCTCGGAGACATGTGAAATAAAATTCCTCTGTACTTTTCTTCCCGTCATTTTGGTTGTAACCATAATGTCTAAGCAATCTCTGTAGCTTGAGTTTCTCACGGTCCACCCACTAATTTAATCTGCTGGGGTACTTTCTTATGTCAGTGACGCAGGCCTCCCATGTTTACAGTACTAAAATCCTAAATTCCTACTCTTTAAGTAAGGTAGCATTTAACTTCCAGAAGTCTTTTCCGCGGAAAGTCGTTTGCTTCTGTAAACTGCTTCTGGTAATATATGCACAATGGTCGTAAAACTTAACAATCCAGATTTCTGACGTAGAAGTGTTACGTACTAAGTTTTGTGAGATGTAAACCAGGTCTACCTGCTCGCTTAATGACTAGTGACGTAGGTTATGTTAATAAGTCTGTGTTTGTTGCCTCTCATGTGTTAAGCACATTTAAGTTTCTAACCATGTATTCGAGTTACACGCTTCTGTTGAAATTTGGCTTTTAGTCTTTTTTGCTAGTAACAGAGCTAAAATCACCACCAATTACGACTCTGATCCATGTCGTTGGTAAAACAATTTCCTGTTTGAAAAACTCGGCTTTCGCCTCTCTACGACTGCTTCCAGATGGGGCATATGCATTTACAAAGATTGTATCTTCTATATGTGCTGATATTTCCTAACGAATAGCCCACTTGAATGTTGTATTTTGTTAATTTCCCCTGACCCGCACTTTCATACCTGTTGAGACTTACGTAGTGTCTTGCAGTTTCATGTAGATTGCTAGTTTGGACTTCTTGCAGTAATGCTATATCTACACTATTGCGCCAAAGAAATTGGTACAGGCGTGCATATTCAAATACGGAGATATGTAAACAGACAGAATACGGCGCTGCGGTCGGCAACACCTATATAAGACAACAAGCGTCTGGCGCAGTTGTCAGATCGGTTGCTGCTGCTACAATGGCAGGTTATCAAGATTTAAGTGAGTTTGAACGTGGTGTTATAGTCGGCGCACGAGCGATGGGACACAGCATCTCCGAGGAAGCGATGAAGTGGGGATTTTGCCGTACACCATTTCACTAGTGTACTGTGAATATCAGGAATCAAATCTCCGACATCGCTGCGGCTGGAAAAAGATTGTGCAAGAACGGGATCAACGGCGACTGAAGAAAATCATTCAACGTGACAGAAGTGCAACCGTTCCGCAAATTGCTGCAGATTTAAATGCTGGGCCATCAACAAGAGTCAGCGTGCGAACCATTCAACGAAATATCATCGGTATGGGCTTTCGGAACCGAAGGTCCACTCTTGTATCCTTGATATTTGTACGGCACAAGGCTTTACTCCTCGCCTGGGCCGTGCGGGTTGGCGGCGCCATGTTGCTAATTGCACGGCCTCTCCCGCCGGAGGTTCGAGTCCTCCCTCGGGCATGGGTGTGTGTGTCTGTTGTTCTTACCATAAGTTAGTTTAAGTGACTTTAAGTAGTGTGTAAGTCTAGGGACCGATGACCTCAGCAGTTTGGTCCCTTAGGAATTCATACACTTTTGAACATATTTTTCCTCGCCTGGGCTCGTCAACACCGACATTGGGCCGTTAATGACTGGAAACATGTTGCCTGGTCGGACGAGTCTCGTTTCATATTGTATCGAGTGGATCGACATGAACGGATATGGAGACATCCTCATGAATCCATGGTCCTTGCAGGTCAGCAGGGGACTGTTCAAGCTGGTGGAAGCTCTGTAGTGGTGTAGGGCGTGTGTATTTGGAGTGATATGGGACCACTGATACTTCTAGATACGACTCTGACAGGTGACACGTACCTGCATCTATTCATGTCCATTGTGCATTCCGATGGGCAATTCCAGCAGGACAGTGCGACACCCCACACGTCCGGAATTGCTACAGAGTGGCTCCACAAACACTCTTCTGAGTTTAAAAACTTCAGCTGGCCACCAAACTCCCCAGATATGAACATTATTGAGCATATCTGAGCTGCCTTGCAACGTGCTCTTCAGAAGAGATCTCACCCTCTCGTACTTTTACGGATTTATGAACAGCCCCGCAGGGTTCATGGTGTCAGTTCCCTCCAGCAATGCTTCAAACATTAGTCGAGTCCATGCCACATCGTGTTGCGGCACTTCTGCGAGCTCGCTGGGTGACCCTGCACGATATTAGGCAGGTGTATCAGTTTCTTTCGCTCTTCCGTGTAGTTCAGTCACATATAAGAATAGTTAGAGAAAGGTCACTTTGAACTTAGGTGATATTCTGTTGAAATTTAAAGTACAAATTTTATAATTTTGATAGGTCATAAACGTCTTCTGTGATTGTGAATTAATTTTTCTTAGTTCCCATGGTATATTTGTTGCTCCTGATCTTTTAGGTGAGATTAGGCTTTGCCTCTCTTTTTTTATATTTCTGCTTGATCCTGCTTGGCCTCAGAATCCGGAGCTTATGTACTTTCTTTCCTCCTTTACGACTGTCCGCAGACAACTGATATTCGGCATGGGATACCACTTCTGAATTAGATACTGGTGCACCTTCAGTCTCGCTGTCCTCTACACCACCTGCGGAAGTTGTTGTGGATTCTTTGTTTACATCGTTTCGCTCCCCTTCGTTACAACTCGCAGAAATTTTTCACTTAGTCCTTTCAGTCGAAACTTAACCCAGCTTTTCTGTACCAGCAGACACAGTCGTTTCTATACCTGATTGTTCTATTGTTTCTGATGGTGAATTCCCAGATGCTTTCGCTGGATGTATCATCCATTTAGTTTCAAGTCTTGGCTCCAGACCACAGGTCACCGCGATACCATGAACGACCTACATGGCGCACATTTCTGAGTTGGTTGTTGTAAATTGTCCGGTCGCGATTGCAATGTCTCTTTGAGGGTCGAACTGTTTACAGTTTGTTGCCTCGACGATGTTAGCACCAGCTGAGCTATCATCTTCAGCTATATTATTGCCATAGACGCGACTGTCAGGTAATGGTTCAGTATTCCCAGTTTCTAAATGGGTACACTTAAAGGCGGAGACACGTTCGTCTGAAACTGGAATATTATTTCCGTGTTCAGGCTGATTGCTTATATCTGGGGATCATTCACAGCAACCGAATTACTTTCAGCTCCTGTGGCATTGTTTCCTGCCGGTTCAGTACTTATTCCTGTTATGAGGTCTCAAAATAAAGGTTTAGGTTTAGTTGAGCTGAGTTCATTTTCGTCTGGGGCAGTCCTGTTTAATGTGATCTGTTTAATTACATATGAAACATGCTGGTAGTTGCCCCATGTATGTAATATCTCCTTGATAGCACCCAAAACTCATTAAAATGGGACAGATTTTTTAATTTCCATTTTGATAGTTCTGATTCCATTAGGGATGGGGAACGGATAAAACTCTGCCCAGACCTCGTGCCGTATTTGCACGAACGTTTTCATTAGGCTGCTGTTTGAGTTTCATAACTTCGTTAGGAACCTCCATAGGGTTGTTAAAGACACGCACATTTGTCAAGTTGCTTTCGACCGGACTAACGGTACACTTAGCGATAGAGCCCTTTGCTAATGTTAACTCAAAGTGAACAGTACAAGCACGCATTACTCGCTCCTACACTGTGGTAGAGCGAATTTTGAAACAGTAGATCGACTCACTGGTATTCAGTTGCATACTACCTACTTGGTCTCTTGTTAGCGTCATATAGGTAGTTAGCCATCTGTGGATTTCGTGAGCTGTTGGCAACCTGTTGTCTTTGTCGAAATCTAGTTTCACAGTATTCTTCCGGGGGAAGGTTTCCATTGTTGTTTATACTTCATACTTTTCCACGCACTTAGGAAAGTGTAAAGACTATCACTTTCCGCCTAACGCAGCTGTGTAGTAGACGCTACGCAAGACCACACCGACTGCACGCGTCTTGCAAACTCGGGCTCCAGCGCACGATAGTAAACACCATGTTACTGACACTACAACCACTGGGGCGGAACTACCTGGCCCGATGTGTCTTTAGTTTTGATAAGTGAATTTGCACGAAAATACACTGACGGAAAAATAAAATCGTAACTACAAAAATAATGTAGAGCAATGAAATTTCGGGGATAAATTTGTCTAGGTAACGTATTTATCTGATTAACATTGCAGGATCGCAGGTTAATGTAAGCGCGACGTAAGCCATTGCAAGTGTGAAATGCCGGTCATTAATAACCCGTGTAACCGCAAGGTTTTTGAATGTAAGTATGTAAACGTGTATGCATTGTGTCCCACAGAAGCCGGATGTCAGTTTGTGGGATGGAGTTCCATGACTGTTCCACTTGGTCAGTCAGTAAAGGGACTGTTGAGTGCTGTTTTGTGGCTGACGCTCTAGTTGGCGTCAGATGATGTCTCATGTGTGCTCGGTTGGAGACAGATCTGATGATGCTGAGTAGGCCAAAGCAACATGTCGACATTCTGTAGAGCATGTTGGGTTACAACAGCGGTATGTGGACGAGCGTTATCCTGTTGGAAAACACCGCTTGGAATGCTGTTCATGAATGACAGCACTAATAGGTCAAATCACCAGATTAATGAACAAATTTGGTCAGTTTGCGTGGAGTAACTATGTGAGTGCTCCTGTTGTCAATAAAGGAACTGTTGAGTGCTGTTTTGTGGCTGACGCTCTAGTTGTCGTCAGATGATGACCCAAATGTGCTCGATTGGAGGCAGATCTGATGACAGAGCAGGCCAAAGCAACGTGTCAGCGCTCTGTAGGGCATGTTGGGTTATAACAGCGGTATGTAGACGAGTGTTATCCTGTTGTAAAATACCGCTTGGAATGCTGTACATAAATGGCAGCACTAACAGGTCAAATCACCAGATTAATGTACAAATTTGTAGTCAGTTTGCATGGAATAACTATGTGAGTACTCCTGTTGTCATACGAAATCCCGTGCCAGACCATAGCCTCAGATGTAAGTACAGTGTGTCTAGCGCGCAGTCTGACCAACACACGATCATCACTGGCGCAGAGGCAGAAGCAGCTATCATCAGGAAACACAACAGATCTTCATCATGCCCTCCCTTGTGCTCTCGCTTGATACCACTGAAGTGGCAAATGGAGGTAGTTTGGGGTCAGTGGGAAGCACGCTACAGGATGACTGGTTCAGAGTTGTTCTTGAAATAACCGATTTGTAAACTTTAGTTGTCACTGTGGTGCCAACTGCCCCTCAGATTTCTGCTACAGATCAGTAAGGCGCGCCAGAGCCCTGCGCCGAACACGATGGTCTTTTCTCTCGATAATGCCACGTGGCTGTCCGGAGCCCGGTCCTCAAGCGACCGTACACTCTTGTGCCTAACTTTGCCAGCAATCATGTACGGAGGCGACATCCCTGCCAAGTCTTTATGTAGTACCGCAGAAGGAACACCCAGCTTCTCGTAGCCCTATTACATGACCACGTTCAAACTCAGTGAGGTGTTGATAATGGCATCTTGACAAACATCAACTCACCACGTCCAATTTCAACGGTAGCTGAAGCTCACGACCGATACAGCGTGTATTAAAAAACTAAAAACCCGCCTACATTGCGAAAAAAGCACCTAGTGTTAAGTGTTAACCCAGGTTTCGGCGTATATAACTACATCTTCTTCAGAACAACAATAAAACCCACAAGTGCCTAAGAAGACCTTTGTCAATGATTAAAAGAACACCATTTATAAACGAACAAGAAAATGAAAACAGAAACAGTACATATGTAGAAAGTCAAAACCACTACTTAATGGTTACGCTCCACCTCACACCGGCCTATGTTCGATGGGCCATGACCCCCCATAATCATTGACAAAGGTCTTCTTAGGCATTTGTGGGTTTTATTGTTGTTCTGAAGAAGGTGTAGTTATCTACGCCGAAACCTGGGTTAACACTTAACGCTAGGTGTTTTTTTCGCAATCTAGGCGGGTTTTTAGTTTTTTAATACATTAACCAACGATTGCTGACGCGCTGCGATGTTGAAGGTTCTTAGATACAGCGTGTATTTAAAACAAACCCGATTTGCATCCTCATAGTGGCGCTAATAGCACCACTTTTATGGACTGGTGCGAAATTTGATTAGACATCATCTTTCAAATGTAGAAACACTCCTACTGACTTTTCGTTTGTCGCGGAACTTCTTCATGGTGTGGCAATTTTTTCCCTGTTAGCATATATGAGATAAATGGACGTATCTTTTGATTGCATATGAGATAAATGGACGTATCTTTTGATTGCATTGACTTACAAGCTTAATTGTTTTTCATCGCCGAGGGACCGTAAGCCTTAATATCTGACACAAATTTCAACGCTATACAGCAACCCGTTCCTGAGTAAAAGGGATCTTAACAGTTGGACAGACATACACACAGACGCACAACAAAGTCAATCTATAAGAGTTACGCTCTTACCGAGTGTCGTACGTAACCCTAAAACCGAGGAGATTCTCCGCAGAATCTGCAGGTAGAGGAACATACAGACAATATTGACAATAAGAAGAGGCAGGATGGTAGGACATGTACTAAGAGAGAGGAGAATAACTTCCCTGGTACTAGAGGGACCTGTACAGGGAAGGCAAAGATCTGAAATTATACTACAAATAATTGAGGAACTGCTACTCTGAGATGAGGCTGGCAGAGGGAACGGAGAGGTGGCTGGCCGCATCAAACCAGTCAGATGACTGAAAAAAAAGAGAGCGATACACAGAGACAGAGAGAGAGATGGAGACAGGAATATGAAAGACATTTTTAAGTACTTATTGTCTTTACGAACGCTAAAAACGTATAATCCTTGTAGTTTGCAGCTAAGTACAGCCATCTACAGCGAAAATAACGCCGACAATGCTATTGTCAAGACCTTGACGTGTGTCGGCATCTTCCGCCATAGAGAGCCATGAAGTCTCGCAAATTGCGCACACTCATTAAACACGACAGCGCAGGATGTTTTAAGTGTAGGTCTGAGAATACCGCAGTAAAATTCCTGACCTTAAACATCAGCGAAACAAGTCTGACAAAAGAGTTCTGACATATGTATGGTGGATACATACTGCGTAAAAGCTTTGCAATAGGTGGCGGTCACCTTCTGCAGTTAAATTAAAACTTCTGTCTTAATCACAATTCTGTACTATCTTTCACTGACTCTTAGCGTTTCGGCATGAAGGCGTTTCCAAAGGATCTGAATGAAATAGATGTAGCATACAATGAGAAACAAAAGCATTGGATAAAATGTGAAAAAGTATACATCGAGAAACATGTGAACAACACCAATGGAATACTACATGAACACAGCACAACTTGCAACTACCCAAATCGTATTTATACAAAGTAACGTGCCGACGCATGAAGCGTAGGTACTAACTAGCTTAAGTATGGCCATGAAATTATCAGGTTGCTGCAGAAGTTCGTAGCATTTTTGTTTTGGATGTTGGTATTGTGGTTGCTATGGGTTTATTCATCATTCGTAATTTTTCATTTGTAGTTCACTGTTGCTACCTGAGGTTGCGCATTGTCATTTTTGTCATTTGGAGTTAGTGAGTGGTAATGTGAACGCTAGAAAATGGGGTGTCAAGTGGAGAAATCGGCATATTTCCGACATATTCTTCTTTTTGAGTTCAGTACAGGGATGACAGCAGCGGAGCAGGCAGAAACTTTCGTGCCGTGTGTGGTTTAACGTCATTTGGCAGAGCACGGCAAGAAAATGGTTTTCTCGCTTTAAGGAGTATCGTTTTGACATTAGTGACTGTCCACGTTCAGCAAGACCGTCGGGGTTTGATGAAAATCGTTTGAACACATTAATCCACAATAATCGTCGACAGTGTGCTCGAGAACTGGGAAATGTGATGAACCACGATTATTCTACCATCGTGCGAAAGGGGCAGGTTCAAAACTCGGGTACATGGGTAACGCATGCCCTAAGCCAAAATCACAAAAATTAGCGGGTAGCCGCATATGTTATCTCTTCTTGATCATCATCATTTAGCTCGTGAACACCACCGACAACCGTTTCTGGTGACGATAAATTCTGTCAGTACGTTAACATAAGGAAAAGAAAGGTATAGTTGCGCCCAAGCAAAGGAGCAGCTCTCCGAAGAAAGACCTGCGCGCATACACAAAAGATAATGTTGTGCATCTGGTGGAACAGCGACGGTCTGGTGTATTACCAATTGCTTCTCTGATGTGTAACCAACCTGCTGACATTTATTGTCAACAACTGAGACGTCTTGCAGACGCAGTCCGAGAACAACGACCAGGAAGACTGCCTGAAGTGATAGCACCCCGAGATAATGCCCGCCCGCATTTTGCTATACTGACAAAAAACACTGTACGGAAATTGGGTTGGGAAGTCACTCCGTGCCCACCTTATCCACCTGTTCTTCCGTCATCATATTTTCAGCATTTCCGCTCTCTATCGAACAACCTTCAACGAACTTCCTTTCCGAATGAAAATGCGCTCCGAATACAGCTCGACGAGTTCTTCACCTCAAAACCACATGACTTGTTTATTTATTTTATTTACACGTCAAGGTCCGTTGGACCAAACTGAGGAGCAAATCCCCAAGGTCATGGAACGTGTCAGTAGATGAAATTACAACATAAAAGTAATAACAGATCAAAATAAAATGTTTATGAACCCAAAAAGCCATAAATTTAAGTAAACGCAATCAACAATATAACATAAGAATCAGCTTAAGGGGGGTAGGACGTCAAACGGGCCGACTTGGAGCACGAGAGGCATCACAGGACATTTTAATTTCCAGTGTCTATACTTTTACAGATAAATTCATAAAACTTTGTCAGCATCACCAGGAAGGATTCAGAATTCACACTCATTACAGTGTAAGTTCGAAAACATAACAAAATAATTTTTTTACGTGTGAAATTTCATCATTTTTTCGCTTAATAATGGCTGCATTTGGTGCTATAGGTACACTTTTCTTCGTAAGTTAGAGAGATTCTTCGATGAATTTTGCACAGGATACATACCATACTTACAGGTGTATGAAACTCTAGAATTTATTTAATTTATGAAAAAACGAATGATCTGTTGTATTTTAAACTTCATTTTTAGAAAAAACACAAATTTTCTAGTCAATTACGTCAATTTTTACCACGGTTTTTAATAGATTTGGAAAATTCTAGAGTTTCATACACCTCTAAGTATGGTTTGCATGCTGTGCAAAATTCATCGAACCATCTCTCTTACTTATGAAGAAAAGTGTACCTATAGCAACAAATGCTGCCATTAGTAAGTGAAAAAAATGATGAAGTTTCACATGTAAAAAAAGTTACTTAGTTATGTTTTCGAACTTCCACTGCTATGAGTGTGAATTCTGAATCCTTCCTGGTCATGCTGACAAAGTTTTATGAATTTATTTGTAAAAGTATAGACAGTGGAAATTAAAATGTCCTGTGGTGCCTCTCCTGCTCCAAGTCGGCCCGTTTGACGTCCTACCCCCCCTAAGTATTCAAGGAACTACTCATCAGAATAGGAGTGACCCACGAGGAAACTCTTCAGTTTCGATTTGAAAGCGCGTGGATTACTGCTAACATTTTTGAATTCTTTTGTAGTTTATTGGAAATGGATACAGCAGTATACTGCACACCTTTCTGCACAGGAGTTAAGGAAGTCAGATCCAAATGCAGAATATATATATATATATATATATATATATATATATATATATATATATATATATCTTGTCGACCCCTGTTCACTAATCTGGCTATTTCGACATTGGCCTCTCAATATATATATATAGAATGGGAAGAGTGACCCCAAAATATAACACCATACGACAAAAGCGAATGAAAATAACCACAGCACACTAATTTTCGAGTCAAAGGATCACTTACTTCAGATACTGTTTAAATAGTAAAAATGGCAGCATTATTAATTCCCTGAACAAGATCCTGAACATGGGTTTTTCACGACAGTTTACTATCTGAACACCTAGATATTTGAACTGTTCAGTTTCACTCGTCATATGCCCATTCTGTGAAATTAAAACGTCAGGTTTTGTTGAATTGTGTGTTAGAAACAGTAAAAACTGAGTCTTACAGTGACTTAGCGTTAGTTTATTTTCTACAAGCCATGAACTAATGTCATGAACTGCACTATTTGAAACCGAGCCAATCTTGCACACAAAATCCTTTACTACCAAGCTAGCGCCATCTGCCACCAGAAATATTTTAGAGTTAATACTAGAGGGCATATCATTTATATAAACCAGAAACTCCGAGGATACCAGTCCCCTTGCCTAAACCTTATGAGAAATAATAAGACTCTCGCCACCAACAATACTGAAAACTGTGAAATCCTGGCTGAATATTTTGAGACACTCCTAAACTGCCAAACACCCATCCAGTCTCTCAGTTTTACGCAACCAGAAACATTACCAACACATTCAACACCTCCGACACGAGAGGAAATCACAAACATAATCAAAAATCTCAAAAACAGGAAAGCATGTGGAGAAGACACAATTACAGCAGAAATGCTCAAGCTTGGGGGAGAAACATCAGTAGAAGCACTACACAAAGAACTTGAACAAGTATGGGAAACCAAGAAAATCCCAAGTCACTGGAAAACTGCCCTAATTCACCCTTTGTTTAAAAAAGGTGACAAAAGGGATGTTAACAACTATCGTGGAATATCGCTTCTCCCAGTCCCATACAAAATTCTATCAAAAGCCCTGCTCAAATGTGTATCACCAATTATAGAGGGAAAACTTGGAGAATATCAAGCTGGCTTCAGACCAGGAAGATCCTGCGCCGAACAAATTTTTAACCTCAAAACAACAATGAACTATTTATCTACAAGGAGCAAGAAATATTTCATAACATTCATTGATTTCAAAAAAGCTTATGACTCAATCGATAGGGACACACTCATCAAAACACTTCGAGAATATGAAATAGATGAAACAACAATCACCATAATCAAAGAAACATTAACAAATACAACATCAAAAGTAAAATTCCAAGGAGAAATTTCACCTCATTTCGAGGTCAAAACCGGCGTCAGACAGGGAGATGGGCTGTCCCCGGTACTCTTCAACTGTGTTCTGGATAAAGTCATAGCAGAATGGAGAAAACTCACGCAAAAACATGGAGTTGAGAAAGTCCAAATTGGAGGGAAGTGCTACAAAGCCATTGAAACCAACTGTTTTGCCTTCGCTGACGATCTCGCCTGTTTAGCTTACACACAAAAAGACACAATAAAACAAATAGAATTACTTAAAGAAACTGCTGAAAAAGCAGGCTTGCAAATTTCATTTGAAAAGACAGAAATCATTACAAATATCAAAAATCCACCAAAGAAAGTAACTACGAAATACGGGAAAATACAGGTATCTAAACATTTTAAATATCTTGGTGAACTAATTCAGCCTGTGGCAAAAGGTCATCCAGCCTGCAGGGCTAGAATACAAAAACTAGAGACAGCAACTCACTACTGCAGACAAATGTACTCAAAAAATGTATATCCAAAAACATCAAACTCAGACACTACCAGACTGTCATTAGACCGCAGGTACTATATGCATCAGAAACACTGGCAAATTTTACATACGCAGAACAGATAGAAAATCGTGAAAGAAGAATTGTGAGGACAATTCTTGGACACAGGAAAATAACAGATGATCAAGGCAAGCCTGTATACAGACTAAAAAGCAACAAAGAAGTGTATACGAAGTGCAGCAAAATTACAGACGAAATTAGAAAAAGAAGATGCTCCTTTTATGCTCACGTCATGAGGATGAACCCGAATAGGCTTACAAAACAAATATTTTCGTACATCGCACATCTAAAAAATAAAAATTTATGGTTTATCAGCACAGAAAGAGATCTAAAAGAAATGGACATAGATCAGGAAACAATATTTAACAGAAACCTTTTTAGAAAAAAAACTGAATTCATTCACGGATTTCGGTGTGAAAATTAAGAATACTTGTGGAACTAAATGGTCTGAAGAGAGAAAAGCCGCCTTCAGGGCAAGAATGAAAGAAGTGTGGACTGAGAGAAAGAAGACTTCCCAGAAGCGCAAGAAATAACTGTTTTCACGGTCTTTAACGGCCAAATTTGTATAATAATAATAATAAACAAGGAACAGGATCCCTGGGGCACCCCTCCCCTCCCCCCCCCCCCCTTCCTATTTCACCGTATCCCATTCAGACCCCACATCACAGCTATTCTTAACACTGTGAACACTTGTTGTCTGTTGTTAAAGTAAGAGGTGAAGCAATTGTGAGCTACTCTCCGTATTTTGTAATGATCCAACTTCTTGAGCAATGAAGTACAGAGCTAACACGTGCAGCACAGTACTTTAGTATCTTGTTAGGCACTCCATCCTAACCATGAGAGTCCTTAGTCTTCAGTGATTTAATTATTGACTCAATCTCCCTCTTGTCTGTATCACAGAGGAGTATTTCACACATCAATCTGGGAATGGCATTTGCCAAGAGAGTTATCATTCCCTGTAGAAACTAAATTTTTAATTAATTCACCAGCAATGCTCAGAAAATAGTTGTTAACTACTGTACATATATCTGATTTATCAGTAACAGAAATATTTTTACTACGAACTGACTTCATATCGTCGGCCTTGTGCTGCTGACCAGACACTTCCTTCACAACTGACCGCATGGTTTTAATTTTATCCTGCGAATAGCTATTCTATTTGCGCCCCAAATACTCTTTGCCTTCCTAATAACATTTTTAAGCACCTTAAATACTGTTTGTAATCGGATACTGTAGCTTGATTGTGACTACGTCTAACATTTTGATATAATTCCCACTTTTTTCTACATGATATCTTTATCCCACTAGTCAGCCACCCAGGCTGCCTTTTACTGCTAGTACTCCGTTTAGAACGTTCTAATGGTTGGTTGGTTGGTTGTTTTTGGGGAAAGAGACCAGACAGCGAGGTCATCGGTCTCATCGGATTAGGGAAGGACGGGGAAGGAAGTCAGCCGTGCCCTTTGAAAGGAACCATCCCGGCATTTGCCTGGAGCGATTTAGGGAAATCACGGAAAACCTAAATCAGGATGGCCGGACGCGGGATTGAACCGTCGTCCTCCCGAATGTGAGTCCAGTGTCTAACCACTGCGCCACCTCGCTCGGTGCGTTCTAATGAAAAGCATGATAAATGTGTTAAGGAAAGCATTATATCTGTCATTTATGTTATCGGCACTATGAACATCCTGCCATTATTGTTCCTTGATGAGTTTTGAAAGACTCTCTACTGCCGTTAGATTGACTTTCCTACATAATTTGTAATTATATGTGACATTTGTTTGAGTACAAAAGCCTTTTAGTGTTAAAATTAGTGCATCATGGTCTGAAACGCCATGCACCCTTTAACTAACAGAATGCTCATCTAATGAAAAAGGAATAAAAATATTGTCTATGGCTGTGCTACTATTCTCCTGCACCCTATTTGGAAAAAACGCAACCTGAATCAGATCATATGAATTTAAGAGATCTACCAATATTCTTTTTCTTGCACTATCATACACAAAATTAATACTGAAGTCACCACATATAACTCATTTCTGGTACTTCCTATAAAGTGTATCAAGAACCCTCCCTAGCTTCAGCCGAAGTGCTCTAAAGTCAGAGCCGCAGAATCGAAAAGTTACCCCAGCGTTGACAGACTGTTGTAAACAATGAAGGAGTATGAAGTACTGATGACTAAAGTCTGTTATGTGTATCTGTTGTGTTTATTAAACTTATAAGAAAATGCTACCAACTTATGCACCAAGCTAATGTAAGGAAAGCAGCCCCACAAGATGGCGCCAATGTACAAAGATGACATAGTTACGCAACATATTATTTTTGCGTTTACAAAAATAATTTGACATTTTGCAACACTCTAACATATAACGTAAATTTAATCTCTTATTTATATTTTTATTATAAATACAGAAGACAATACCTGAAGCTAACAGTTTGTTATACGACTGTTTAACGTGCAAATTAGATAGATGACATTTACGTACAATTATGGCCTTTAGTTGCAACAAATACATATTAGTTTTGCAATTCCAAAAGTATTAAGTGTACATTTTACAGTTATATGAACACTAGCACCTATCGTTTAGTAAGCACTTAATGTCTTATTTATATTTTTATTGAAAGAGAAAAGATAAAACACTCGAAGTTGCCGCGAGGTTTGAGTCGCCATGTCACGGATTGCGCCACCCCTCCTGCCGGAGGTTAGAGTCCTCCCTCGGGCATGGGTGTGTGTGTTATTTTTAGCCTAAGTTAGAATAAGTTAGTTTAAGTAGTGTGTAAGTCTAGGGACAGATGACTTCAGCAGTTTGGTCCCTTAGGAATTCACACACATTTGAACATTTGATAAAAGACTTTGTTATGCAAATGTTTTGTGTGGAATCCGCTGTGTACTCGCAATCTGGGTCAACTAGTTTTTAATTTATTCATTTCGTCGAGTAAATACTGACTCAGTAAAAGGTTAATACGCAAAACACGTCTCTGTTTTTTGAGTTGGTAAAATGTTTCATTTTTTGTGCTCTTCCGGAATGAAATTGCGTCAGTCGGTGAGACAGCAAATTCCTATTCGGGAGGTGACCAATTACATCACCTTGGTTGGAGGTTCCCGTAATACTTCTGAGTGCAGTTGAAATGCAAATTGACCTTTGCTCTTTCTTGTCCGATTAAGCTCAGGGTGCCATCCCATGATTGTATATCCTTGAGGTGTTAATTAATCTTCTACTACTATAATTTTTTTCCGAATTTATTGTTCTCACAGACAATTCTGATGTTTTTCCTCAGAAATCATGCATCGTATACATTTACGTGAATACAGTTGGAGGAGGAAGCCTTATTGATTTATCCTCTAAATGGAACGCTTTTTTCTGTTGGATGATATTGTTAACCCATTAATCGTCTTCAGAAAATTGTTTAGTGCCAGGAGAAAGTATATTATATGGACAACAGCACTACACGTGCCTAGGATAGAGGCTGCGAACAGTGGTGTATTTGATTTGAGCATAGCTTTATTCCTTTCTTGATGTTTCTCCTTACAGGCCACGTGAAAGTTATCACAAACCGACCGGATTGAGATCGTCCTGACATCGTGAGAGATGAGTACTCGTATTATCGCAGAGCATTTCAACCAACACCACCGAGACGGACCATCCATTACCCACAGTGCAGCGGTGAGAAATCTGGCGTAATATCGTCAAACTGGATCTGTCGTAGACAAAACCGAAAGTTGGACGACTGAAAACAGCTACGGATGAAGTAACATCAACAGATGATCTGTCATATCTGGCATCGTTCAGTAAGCATCCGGAGCGCAGTACACGCGAAATTTCGCACGAAACTGGGGTCAGCTTTACACCAATAATGAGAATATGGCAATGTGGTATTGTACAGAGATCGCTTTGTCATATCAAAGCTGGAAACGTGAATCGATACCACAGACATTAGAGGGGACACGCTGCAATCCGCAACGACTTACAGGAAGCGCTCCTGAGGGACACGCCTCCCTTCTAAACAGCGCCCTGACAATGAGGTCAATTTAGTTTTGAGCTAGCAATAGTTCTGCTCCAGTTCGAAACCTCAGCTACAACACTCAGGATGGTCCTCTAGGTCCGCAGTTCGTGGTCTTGCGGTAGCGTTCTCGCTTCCCGAGCACGGGGTCCAGGGTTCGATTCCCGGCGGGGTCAGGGATTTTCACTTGCCTCGAGATGACTGGGTGCTGTTGTGTCGTCTTCGTCAAATTCCATCGAAATGCAGTAAGACCTGCAGCGGATAGGAACTTGGTGCAGGGAGTGGCAACTGACGCTTAACATAGACAAATGTAATGTATTGCGAATACATAAAAAGAAGGATCCTTTATTGTATGATTATATGATAGCGGAACAAACACTGGTAGCATTTACTTCTGTAAAATATCTGGGAGTGTGCGTGTGGAGTGATTTGAAGTGGAATGATCATATAAAATTAATTGTTGGTAAGGCGGGTGCCAGGTTGAGATTCATTGGGAGAGTCCTTGGAAAACGTAATCCGTCAACAAAGGAGGTGGCTTACAAAACACTCGTTCGACCTATACTTGAGTATTGCTCATCAGTGTGGGATCCGTACCAGGTCGGGTTGACAGAGGAGATAGAGAAGATCCAAAGAAGAGCGGCGCGTTTCGTCACAGGGTTATATGGTAAGCGTTACGGAGATGTTTAGCAAACTCTAGTGGCATACTCTGCAATGAGAGGCGCTCTGCATCGCGGTATAGCTTGCTGTCCAGGCTTCGAGTGGATGCGTTTCTGGATGAGGTTCAAACGACTCTGAGCACTATGGGACTTAACATCTGACGTCATCAGTCCCCTAGGACTTAGAACTACTTAAACCTAACTAACCAAAGGACATCACACACACCCATCCCCGAGGCAGGATTCGAGCCTGTGACCGTAGAAGTAGCGCGGTACCTGACTGAAGTGCATAGAACCGCTCGGCACCGTGGCCGGCTCTGGATGAGGTATCGAATATATTGCTTCCCCCTACTTATACCTCCCGAGGAGATTACGAATGTAAAATTAGAGAGATTCGAGCGCGCACGGAGGCTTACCGGCAGTCGTTCTTCCCGCGAACCATACGCGACTGGAACAGGAAAGGGAGGTAATGACAGTGGCACGTAAAGTGCCCTCTGCCAGACACCTTCGGGTGGCTTGCGGAGTATAAATGTACATGTAGATGTAGATCATCATTCATCCCCATTACCGTCGCAGGAAGGCAATAGTAAAACGCCTCCACTAGGACCTTGCCTAGTACGGCGGTGCGGGTCTCCCGCATCGTCCCCTATGCTCTGTTACAGAGTATGGGACTTCATCATCATCATCATCATGGTCCTCTAGGCCCAACTAGTAGTCAAAGTTTCAGATGGACATATACTTTTGGTCGATATCGAACATTGTACCTCAAGAGAACAGTTGTTCACTACTGCATCAAGTGATGCTTTGCTAGTCCTTGACAGTTGTAAATTTCCGGTACTCCCAAGTGTGTGAATGTTGAGTAAATGTGTAATTCATTTATGTAATAAAGTGAACTAATATTTCATCTGCCGCAGTTAAAAATGAATCACCTCTCGGAGCACTCAAAGAACTCACAGTTGTGGCTGAACGAAAATAGCTTCGCCTGGTGACAACAGGCGATCCATAAATGGCACTCTTACATAATGGAAATGTTACAACATCTCAGTGCGCACAATTCTGATCTTTCCACAATGGTGACACACACGCTGAACGAAAATCGTAGTTTTCCCTTCGTCGCATTATCTACAGATGAAGTTAATTTCTATGCTAACGGAGACAAGTCCACATACTTTTACTGGATGGACTCATCGAAGGTAACCCAAGCATTGAAAGTGATGGTCTGGTGAGCAGTGTAGGGATTATCATCTTCTTGGGCACCTCTTCACTGTTGATATGATAACGACAGAATATTATCTGCAGTTAACACAGACGTGCTGCCGTTGCTGCTGTCTGAAGACCGGACATTTCCAACTTTCTTTTAGTGTGATGCTGCCCCACATAATTACAAGCTAGCTGTCCAGCATACCTCGGCACCCAGTTTTACTAAAGAAGTGAAGTAGCCAACACTTTATCCGGATATTACATATTTCTATCTGTGGGTACATGGGAAGGTAGCTGTGTATGCGGTGAAGATAAGAAGCCTTGCACAACTCGATGGACGAATTTTGATGCTTTTGCTCGCTTCCGATACATGTGTTGATTAAAGTACATGAGTCCATGGTTGAAGTGGATAAACGACCACCTTGGAACGTGCCGTGGTAGACAACACGTCGAACACACCATATAGCCTTCATGCCTTATCACCAGCACATAACTCGAGTTATGTATGTTAAGAGAAAGAGAGACAGGAAACACTCTTATTGGCACTTAAAACTAGTCAGTTCCGTGTTAAGGCACCCAGATCGTTCTTAAAACATTATTTATTTTCTAACTTGCCTCATTATTTTCCGTAGTGATGAAGTGAACAGCATAATTCTGTTGTTTGGAAACACCTTCCTCATTTTTCCGGATGCAGTAACAAGTTCTGTACAAAAAAAGATACATTGATTGAGTGTCCTGGTAAATTCGGAATTTGGCACTTAGAATTTTGATATAACAACCCTTCACTTGATTTGGGAATTCTGAAAATCCTCATCAGTTACATCATTAGTTGATAGACGTTTTACCAGCAAACAATAACTTCTGATAAGCGTGTTAGCAATGCACCGAACCCTATTTCAGAGACCTAACAACCGTGGTGACATCTGCTATACTTCATGCAGAATAATACAAGACCACGTGTGTGTGTGTGAGAGAGTATTTCTACGACGGTTAGTACGATCGAAACCACCGTGCAACGATTGATTACTTCGCACTTTTTCCAGGGCTCCCCTAGTTCGATTGTCAGACAAGTGAAACGATATCTCGCCCATGAACCACTTAATGCCTGATTTACCGTATTTATCGGCCGCGAACTGAGAGAAACAATTTGCCACCCTTTTTCACTTCGCTTGGCTGCTCGGCCGTTCTAGGTGACGAATTTACTAAGATCACCACGCTACGTGGTGGCAAACAAGCGCGGTCCACTTAACAAACATATCTCGGACTTGGTTTAGTTACAATGGAGTCCACAGCCATGATAAATTTCTTGAGTGGCATCAGTTCGCCGCACTGGCTGTTATCGTTGGGATTAAAACGATCGTCTTATTTTATATTTGATTAATACTACGTAGTGGTTCATGAGGATACTCGAATGATGTCTATGAAAGCTGCTACATATTCTGAGCTTCTCAAAAATTTTCATAACTTTTCTTTTATTACTCTTATAAAGGATCTGTACTCTGTTGTCTATACTCGATGTCTCATGCCTTTCTAACCTAATGTGTCTGCCAAAAGGCGTATTACTACTGTCGCTTGTAGATGTATGTTCCCTAAACCTTTCATCAAAACTTCTGTTCCCGGACATACGTAGAACTTTACTCATGTACCACACTAGATTTTGTAAATACCCAAATGCGAAAAAAAACGGATATTTGATAAGTATCGTGACGCAGTTTCCTATTCAAAGGGTTCTTTGTACGGAAACTAGTTTTTACTTAAGTGAATTGAAATACTGTAGCTACCTTATTTGAAATGTTACCAAGACAGGGTAAGACGCTCCATTTGGAATTTCCTTTCTCTGATTTCTTTAATAGTGTTATACTGTCAATAGCTTTTCCGTTATTCCCAGTGCGTTTATTATTATAGAACGTTTACCCTACGCCTATTACGTATATTGTAAGTAACTATACTGTGTAAGTATCGTTTTTGTTACACCTGGTCTCATGGCTATAACTTCAAAACCTGGTCATGTACTCAAATATTTTACTGTATCATATCCTCCCTACCCGTACAATTACCGCCTCGGGCATGGATGCGTGTGATGTCCTTAGGTTAGTTAGGTTTAAGTAGTTCTAAGTTCTAGGGGACTGATGACCTCAGAAGTTAAGTCCCATAATGCTCAGAGCCATTTTTTCGGTAAGAACTCAAATGCCGCTGTGTGGATCGTGTACAGCAAGAAGAGCATCAAGTGAGCATAGGCTGCTCAATGCTGTCGGCGATACTCTAAACTCTACTGTCTTGCTGCTTTCCTTCGTCCTGGGCTATTACGTCCTACAAGACGAGAACGCTTGGCCGCACTGTACAGGGACTGACCAGCTCGGTCCTTAAACCAGCATATCTGAGGTGTTCTGAGAAGACTGCTGCTATTCACAGGTCTCGTGTCTAGGATTCTAGTCATGCCGAGAACAGCTTTTCGAAAAAAAAATGGCATTCACTTCCAACAGATCACAAAGGCAACTGGATGTGTTCTCACAAGTTCGAAATTCTTTCAAGACGAGGCTGTAGGATTTGTATGAGTGGGTGGCAACAACACGAATACCTCTTTTAGCGTCACTAGGACAGGACTGCCCCTACCTCAACTATTTATTGTTTTTATCCAACTTTTCACCAATGACATGTCCTGAAAACATATGACACATTTCCTAATAACTTACATACATTGTCCGTTCCAAAAGTTCCGAGGCTGATTTTTTTTTCCTGGCGTACAAGCGAAGTCAGCGCAGAGACTATGGGAGTTTTATATGGAAACAGTAAACAACACACGTGCATTCGACCAGTCAATTGTGAGCAGGCAATGTTAAGTAGTGGGAGTGTAACAGTAGTGTGTCAGTGTCGTTGCGTCACAAATCGCAATGGAGCAACATCTCTAAATAAAGTGTTCACGATATTCTCCAGAATGTTTTGAAGAAGATATAAGTGTGTGCAAAGTTTTTGCTTCACGTCTCGACCCCCGAACAAAAACAACGACGCGCGCACGCCTCCCGCTACCCAACTTAAATGCAAAACGTAGACTTTTCTCTTCTAGAAAAAATCCTCTCTGGTGACAAGACTTGTTGTTGTCAGTATGAACCTACCACAAAACGAGCAAGTGCAGAAATTCACATGAAGGGTAAACGCTTTGGCGACATAACCGATATTCAAGCCAATGTGACGCGCGATTTCAACAATATCCCAAAGAAGGACGTCTCTGATGGTTTCAGATACTTGTATGGAAGTTCTGTGTATTGTACTCAAGTAGGGAAAGAGTACGAGGTCTGCTCAAAAAATTCCGGAACATTCGAAATTTCGTGCCAATGGTGAGTTGGAACAAAATACGGTTGGCATCCCTGCACACGCCTGCGTTTAACGTGTAACTGCCGGAAGTTTCATAGTAGTATCTCTGTTAGTTATCGTTCCGCGCTGTATTGAGTAGAGCGTTGTGTCGCACAGTTTGCGAATTTCGAGATGGCGGAGTTAGAGGAGCAACGCGACCGCATTAAATTTTGCGTGAAACTCGAGAAAACCTTTACAGAGGCACACCAAATGATGTAGCAACCTACAGTGATGAGTGTTTAAGCCGTACTTGGTGTCACGAGTGGTTCACACGGTTTAAAAATGGCCGGACGGACGTTAAAGGTGACGCTCGTTTAGGACGCCCTTCAACGTCTACCGACGACGCTCATTTCAGGAACGTCAACCGAATTGTACATGCCAATCGAAGACTGACTGACAGATTGCAGAAGAATGTAACATTTCAGTTGGTTCATGTCATGAAATACTGACACAGCATCTTGGAATGCATCATGTTGTCGCCAAGTTTGTCCCACGACTCATGAGTCAAGATCAGAAAGACGTTCGCCTCGTAATCTGTGAAGATCATCTGGATCGCACAAATGAGAACGAGATGCTGCTTAAGAGGATCATAACTCTCGGTGAGACGTGGGTCTACTGTTATGATATTCAGACCGAGGTTCAATCTTCACAATGGGTCGGAAAAGTTTCTCCAAGACAGAAAAAGGACAGTTCAAATGTCAAAGCCATGCTAATAGTTCTCTTTGAAGAATTATTTCATCACGAATTCGTGCAATACGGACACACTGTTAATCGATGATACTATCGAGACGTGTTGCGACGCCTGCGAGAAAATGTGAAGAGGAAACACCTGAAATGTGCAGAGATAATTCATGCATCTTGCATCACGATAACGTACCCGCATATTCGTCCCAGTTGGTGCGTGACTATTGCACAAAAAACGAAATCACTGTGCTGCCTCATCCTCCGTAATTGCCTGCCCCTGTGGACATTTTTATTTCCGAATTTGAAAACCCGTTGAAAGTACGAAAATTTGCTACGATAGATAAAATAAAAGAAAATTCGCAGACGGCGCTTCCCGCAGTTCATCAAGAGGCGTACCAAGACTGCTTCCGCAAGTGGAGACGGCGTTGGGAGCGGTGTGTCAATTTTGGAGGAAAGTATTTCGAAGAATACCCTGCACAATAAGTAAAAGGTAAGAGTAAAAAAATTTTGCGAACGAAGTTCTGGAATTTTTTGAGCATATCTCGTACGTAGAGCACCTGAAGCATTAAAAACACTATCATAACTTTTCTCAACTTTTTATTAGTCCAGTCTCGAAATTTTTTGGATTGGCGTAGTTTGCATCATCTAGTGTTTTTGAAAATGTAAATAATACCTTGCTAAAGAGGTATCACCTGAGTTACTTCGTTTCCTAAGGCATTTCCACGTGTTTCCTGTCATTTCTCGCTAAGGATACCGACTGACGACAATAACAGTAATAAAAATTTTTAATTGGTCTTTTACAATCTGTCGAGACACCAGGTCACAGCGTCTTGCAGTAGTTGCTCTAACATTCTCCCATCTGGAGCTCAGAGAAATACGCGGTGCAGCGCGTTTCGTCAATGGACGTATAAGAAAACCACATACTATCCTAGCTCCTGAGGTCGGCAGTCCATCTTGAAACTTTCCATGATAGATTTGTCGATCTGGGGAGATGGTTAGTGACTACATTCGTGGCTGGAGGTAAGGTAGTAAAAGAAATCTACTCGCGTTTATGGCGGGAAACGTCACTTGTAGCACCTACTATACTGGACACTTAAACTGCAACACTATGAAGCAACAAACATTGAACAGCATAAAGTATACTACATGCTTGGGTATGTCTATATTTATAATCTCCAAGTAGGTGGAAGAAACGACATCTACATTTCGTACTTAAGGAAAGATTATGTGCTAGGTTTCTGATTCAGACAACGTATTTGAATTTTGTTTGTTTGTAAGAAGACCATGTTAAGCTTCGTGTAAGGAGGAGAAATGTCTACAGCACTTGTCTCAATTCGACGTCGGTTGGGTCGTGGGCTATAGAGACAGTGATTTTATTACTTCTCAATATTTCTTGTAGTGACAGTCGGGATCCACGACTGCCGTGTGAATATGAAATTACGTCACGTATGTTGAGTCAGGAGACTGGCCTTTTTGTAGCAAGACATACATCCACACCAGTGGTCGTCATTCGTTTTTGTTCGACAGTGTTCGACTGTGGTGTATCGCCTGAGACCGCATATCTGTCGATTTTAATATTAATTGCTAATCCATATAAACTACTATGGTATGAGCTCCAACAGAGTAACTACAGTAAGGCGCTGATAAGTTGACCGCAGAGCTTAAAGTGCTGATCGTGGAAAGTCGGCACCGTTCGGAACACTTCATGTCGACTGTTCTTCGTTTCAGATTGCCGCCACCTTCAACGACCCCAAAGTTGTAACACTCTAATTTCTTAGTGAGGTTTTGTGTTGCTTGTGTGAGCGGATGATTAATTGATTGATGACAATAATTGTACTTATATTTAAATGCATTATGCAATACGAGACATGATCATAAATGTTTATTAAATGTCTTGAGTGTCATTTCTCTTCTTCTCATTGAAATTTTTTACAACAGCATTGGTCGAATTTCATTTCCTTGTCAAAACTATGTAGGGTAGCTGGAGGTAAAGCCCCACGTGGACTGCCTGCTGGGGTGGCCGAGCGGTTCTAGGCACTACAGAGTGGAACCGCGCGACCGCTCGCAGGTTCGAACCCTGCCTCGGGCATGGATGTGTGTGATGTCCTTAGGTTAGTTAAGTTTAATTAATTCTAAGTTCTAGGGGACTGATGGCCTCAGAAGTTAAGTCCCATAGTTCTCAGAACCATTTGAACCATTTTGAGCCCACTTGGACTAAAAGCCCACACTGAGTTTTTGAACTGGCTGCCATCGATTCAGGAATTCATCACCTTGTGGCAGGTAAACTTGTCTTACTGTAACTTATAATTCGTACTGACAGGTTGAGAGGCGGCACACCACTCTCTCACTTTACCAGCACTGACAGTCAGATTAACGTTCACATTTTAGGCCATTTGGTACGTGTGGTTTATTACTATTCTACATGGGGAAGCTTGCGTAACCGGTAGAGAACTTGTACCTGAGGGGCCATGATGGAGGCGATGGAGAACAGGGAGAGAGTTGAATTGTGGGCCACAAATGCTTAGTGCAGCGACCAGGTTGTGTGAGTGATTCTGGGAAGCAGCACTCAGTGGATCATACCTGGAGAGGGACGTCTGGCCAAAGTGCTCTCCTCTGCAGCTTAGGGTTGGAGTGAAGGGGGCTGGTGCACAAAACATTTTATTATCTGGGCCTGACAGCAGGCTGTCGCAAAGGTGGCTAATTGGCGGAAAGTGGGGGGAAGACGCCATTTGAGAGAGACTACTGTAAACTGAGCATGAGCAAATTGTTGGAAGGTCATAAAACTCCATGCATTAACATGATAGAAGCTGGACAATATAGACAGCGCGGCTGTCTATATTGGGATGGGGTTATTGTACCTGTTTAGCGTGCCATTACAACAGAATTACGTCGCGGAGTTTAGAGGAGCTAAACTACTCTGCACCGACTTGCTATATACACTGGCGGAAAAAGAAAATTAGCACACCTGGAAAGAAGACGTCGATTTTGATTCGATAACAAAGTATGCAACTTGAGGGATAGTAGATGTACTGATAAATGTTTCAACGTCGTCCGCCAACAGATAGCATAGTGGCATAGCTAGCAGAGCGCCATCAGTATTTACTCAGTGCCTAGTGATAGGCACTGCTCACAACCCGAAGGCTCATCGTGGTGCAAGCAGGCAGCCATGCCGTGGAGATACCTTGAGCTTCCCACAGCCAACTGAGCGAGTTTGAAAGGGGTCAAACTTTGGGCTTCCGAGTGATGGGATGGTCCTTTAGGAGATTTGTCTGTAACTCCCACTGAAGCCATGAAGTCGCCAGGTTTATTTCGCCAGCGGCAAAAACATATCTTTCATGGACACGACTGTCTGCGAAACTTAACAGCCTTCTTTCAGAAACTGGGAATGGTTTTCCCGGAAAGATTAGATCTCTCCGTAAATGAGGGACTGTGATCCTGTCTAGGAAGTTTTTTTTGCCAAAACATGGCCATGCTTACCTTGAGAACGACGCCTCCCCAGACTAAAATCTTCTTTTTTTTGGCATGAGAGATCTGGAGTCGCTGATTGGCTTCACTACGGATATGCAAAGTGGAGGCTTTGCTCTCCAAGCGTGGAAACATCAGTACTGTGTCCACACTGGCTACCACACCAATAGAACAGTCAAGAGGGAAGATGCAATTAGTAGAGGGTAGTCCGAATGGTTTGTGCAATGTGGGGGCAGTTTCGTTTTTGCTAATTTGGCTCACGTACTGAGGCTGAGTGTTTATGATTCTTTTCTTTTTTGTCTTCTGACCCTCACCTGGTGGAGAACTTCAGGTCTTTACCTAATGGGTGGGACCTGTGGTCTGTATCTTATGGTGGAGTAAGAGCCAGTGGCAGTTTCCAAATGTACCGACCATGGAACTGCTTATCACCTCGGTCATACCGTGTCACGAGGGTGAACTTATTCGTCCTGAGTCGGCCGTCTGAGGTTTGACAATTCCAGCACGCACTGTAGCGTCTGTAAGTCAAATTGGTCTGGACAGACCAGCAAACGGGCGCACCTGACACTGAAATCAGCCAGATTTTCAGGGATCTGATAGGGAAGTTTCAAATTTTCTGATAATCAGAACGCCAGACTGCATAGTTTGCAAATTTTCGTGGACGCGTCAGAACATCACAGCTGCCATACAGCACCGCTACTCGTCCACAGCACGTCGTTTCCTGCTGCCGCCTGAATCAAGGCGAAAGAGTAAATTACCGATGCGCCGGCGCGGGGTTGTTAAATGATATTCACAGCTTCCCGTTCTCAAGTGAACCATAGTTTGTGGCATACCTGGTCGTAGTCAGGGGAGAATTTGTAAAGCTTCCACCTCAATGTATGCTTTGCCAATTGAACACCATTCATTTTCTGATTTGTGTTTGTCGCCGGCCGGAGTGGCCATGCGGTTCTAGGCGCTACAGTCTGGAACCGCGTGACCGCTACGGTCGCAGGTTCGAATCTTGCCTCGGGCATGGATGTGTGTGATGTCCTTAGGTTAGTTAGGTTTAAGTAGTTCTACGTTATAGGGGACTGATGACCACAGCAGTTAAGTCCCATAGAGCTCAGAGCCATTTGAACCATTTTGTGTTTGTCATGTTTGTGTAAGATTTACCAGCCAGTTGTAGTCACAAAAGTATTAATAAAACTCTCTATTATTTTGTAAACTTAAATACGCCACAGTTCTCATTCATACTCCCCCAACTATTCACTGTATTTATTTTATTGTGGTGGTACATGGGTACACCAGCAATTTAAGGTTCACGCTTATTAAATTAATTAATTTCATTATTAATTTGACTTATGAAAGTGACCAATGACCTAGGCAACAAAGGGCCATAAGTAAATTCACTAATTCATATATAAAATCTGAGGATGTAGCTCAAGATTTGAAGGTTACTGAGTAGATAATACTTTTCTTTATGTAAAAATAATTACATTTAGCATATTCTCAAAAGTATTAGACATTTTTAAACACCCTTCTTATCTAGTAAGAAACAGCCGAGAACATCAACTAACGTCAAGCGATACTCAGTAGCAAAACTACTTACGGAGACAGTAACATTTTAAGATATGCTTAATTTCAGTCGACGTTTGTGAATTCGGCCGTGAGGTAAGTAACGGTCATCACTTACCTCAGGGGAAGAGGGCTAAGTAGAGCGACCAGTGCGAGTTTAGAAGATGTGAGATCAGAGAGGGTGGGAGGGCGGAAGCTTTTATTGTTTCTCTTCCAATGCTGACAACTAATAGGTGTCTGACCCGTGTACCGATCAGTGCTATTCAGATGGAACTAACATGGTTTGTGTGTGTACCGTGTATTGAACTGGGGACCTAGAAACGAAGGAGAGGCTTCATCCCGCCATAGACCTCAGTGGTTCACAACCCCACAACAGGCCACAGCAGTCCACCCACCCCACCGCCGCCCCACACCGAACCCAGGGTTTTTGTGGTTCGGCTCTCAGTGGACCCTCCCCCCGGGAACGTCTCGTACCAGACGAGCGTAACCACAAATGTTTGTGGTCCGAAGGGTGGATTCGTGCAGGGGACCGGCACGCTTTCCCACTCGGGAAGCAGCACGTTAGTCCGCGCGGCTTGCCGGACAACCAAAATGGATTAGTCAATACGTGTGATAAGAGACCGTCATCTTCAAATGCGGTAGGGTAGATGGGGGTAAACCATCGCAATTTTCCCTTTGTCTACGATTGTCAGTGAAGGGTAGAGTTTCACGTGATTCCGAATTGAAGTCATAGACTGTGTTGTTACGTGAACCCCTTCGAAATTCCAGCTTTGTCTGATAATTAATTACATCGAAATTTAAACTTTAGGAAATAAAAACAATTGTGTGGTTTTACCCCACAAAATGGCAACATGTCTCGCAGTGCGGGTCTTTCCCTTTGAGATAAATATGGATAAAAAAGGATGACTGCAGAACAAAAGCACTTGAAATAACGCTATGTAACATTGTTGTACAGAAGTCAAGTTACCCGATACGATATTGAACATGAATATCTCATAAAATTGAACATCATGCTTAAAAATACTTGTACAAGAATAATACTTTTTTTTTCCACGGAAGGAATTTTAATAGCGTAACCTGAAGCACTTCAGTGACTAAGGCCAAGCCGTCTATGTAAATAGTGTACTTTGTTAGGTCCTCTGAAAAATCGTAATGCCTGTCGATCGGTGGATTTTTATTGTCTTGGAGAATGCACAGACCGAGGCATTAGTAGAACACCGCATGCACACACATCAAAAAAACTTGTGCATCACCTCGATTCCGAGAGTTCCGGAATCTGTGCAGAAAATTGGAATAGATATCATTGGACGATGGCCTTCACGTATCGTACAGGCGTTACGGCGTCCTCCATGACCACCAGAGCCGTACATCGGTCCCACATAATGTCACCCCAAAATATCAGGGAATCTCCACCTTGCTGCACTCACTGGACAGTGTGTCTAAGGCGTTCATCCTGACCGGGTTGCCTCCAAACGATTGTCTGGTTGAAGGCATATGCGACACTCATCGGTGAAGAGAACGTGATGCTAATCCTGAGTGGTCCATTCGGCATGTTGTTGGGCCCATCTCTATCGCGCTGCATGGTGTCGTGGATGCAAAGATGGACTTCGCCATGGACGTAGGGTGTGAAATTGCACATCATGCAACCTATTGAGCACAGTTTGAGTATTAACACAATGTTCTGGGGCTACACGAAGAGCATTATTCAACATGATGTCGTTGCTGTCAGGGTTCCTCCGAGCCATAATCCGTAGGTAGCTGTTATCCACTGCAGTAGTAGCCCTTGAGCGGCCTGAGTGAGCCATGTCATCGACAGTTCCTGTCTCTCTCTGTATGTCTTCCACGTCCGAACAACGTCGCTTTGGTTCACTCCGAGACGGCTAGACACTCCCCGTGTTGAGAGCCCTACCTGGCACAAAGTAACATTGCGGACGGGTTCGAACCACGGTATTGACCGTCTAGGCACAGTTGAACTACAGACTACACGAGCCGTGTACCTCCTTCCCGGTGGAATGACTGGAACTGATCGGTTGTCGGACCCCCTCCGTCTAATAGGCGCTGCTCATGCACGGTTGTTTACATTTTTTGGCGGGTTTAGTGACATCTCTGAACAGTCAAAGGGACTGTGTCTGTGATACAATATCCACAGTCAACGTCTATCTTCAGGAGTTCTGGGAACCGTGGTGATGCAAAACTTTTTTTGTTGAAAGATAACGTCATGGAGCCCTCGCAGGTAGATTGCGAGTGACGAATTCCGACATTGCAGTCGAAGCAGCATGTAGTGACGTACCTTTATCTGTCTTCCACGTTCAGTTAGACTCGATGCTCAGCTGAGACTGTTGCTACTAGAGATGGCAGCGCTATGTGCTGTATTCCGCACCTAGTATATCCAACATCCCCTACAAAGACCGAATCTATCAAAACCATCCGGAAACCCCTATGCAATACGGAAATGATCACCATAATGATGTCAGGCAGATCAGTTTAAAAGGGGAGGGGGGGTATTGTATTGTCAGTACAGAAGCAATAAAAACAGAATTGGTCGGTCAGGAGAGCTAATTGACTTCGAACGTTGGTTAGTCATTAGAAGTCACCTGAGTAAAACATCCATCAGCGACACTTCAACCTTTCTAAAACTGCCCAAATTGGCTGTTGGTGACGTGAGTGTGAACTGGAAACGCCACGAAACAAATACGTGACCAGGCAGATCTCATGTACACACTCTGGCAGAGCCATCGAGCACTGCAGAGGGTGGTTGTAAAAATCGCATCAAATCAGCACCTCGAATTACTCGTTAGTTCCAGAGTGGCACCAGCATCCAGCTAGCACAGGGACTGTCAGTAGGCAGTTAAAAAGAATGGGCTATAGTGGTCGAGCAGATTCCCAAAAGCCACACACTTCGGTATTCAGAGTTAAGCAACGTTTGCAGAAGTGCAAAGCACGACGATGGTAGGTAGTGGAACGAGTGGTGTGGAGCAATGAATTACGTTGTACCCTGTGGCAAACCCATGACGGCTTTGTGTTTGGCAAACACCTTGAGAGCGTCAGCCACCATCGCGGGTTGTGCCAACGCTGAAGTATGGAGGAGTTGCTGTTATGGTATAGGGGTGTTCTTCACGGTTAGAGTGGTCCCTTCGCTGCACCTAAGAAAATGCTAAATGCGGAAGGAAACCAACACATCTTGCAGCGTTGTGTACTGCGTACAGTAGAAGAACAGAAACGATGATTGTTTCAGTATGACAATGGAGACTGTCACAAAGCAGCATTTGTGAAGCAACAGGTTTTGGGCAACAACATTCCTGAAACCGACTCGCCCAGCCAGAAAATTTTAAATTTGTGGTAAGTTCTACGGGACCAAACTGCTGAGCTCATGGGTCCCTAGGCTCACACACTAATTAATCTAACTTAACCTAACTTACGCTAAGGGCAACACACACACCCATGGCCAAGGGAGAACTCGAACCCCCGACGAGGGAGGGCCACGCGAACCATGCAAGACGCCCAAGACCGTGCAGCTAGCCCGCGCGGGGCCCTGCCAGAGCGCCAAACTGAACTCAATGGAGCACCTCTCTGGCGTGAGTTAAATGGAAATGCCGTATGGCTAGGGCCTCCCATCGGGTAGACCGTTCGCCTGGTGCGAGTCTTTCGATTTGACGCCACTTCGGCGACTTGCGCGTCGATGGGGATGAAATGATGATGATAAGGACAACACAACACCTAGTCCTTGAGCGGAGAAAATCTCCACCCCAGCCGGGAATCGAACCCGGGCCGTTAGGTATTGACATTCCGTTGCGCTGACCATTCAGCTACCAGGGACGGACGGCGTGAGTTAGAATGCTGACTTGCTCCTGGACACAACGTTCAAAATCACTGCCTTCTAATGTTGCAGATGATTCTAAAATATTTCTATTCGCTGATGACTCAAGCGTGGTAGTGAAGAGTACTGTCTGTAACATTGACACATTATCAAGTAATGTAGTTCAAGACATAAGTTCATGGCTTGTACACAGTAAATTGATGCTAACCTCAGGAAGACTCAGTTTTTTCACACAATACAACAAAAACTGACATTTTGATTACAAAGAATGGGCATACGATTAGTGAGACAACAGTTGAAGTTCCTAGGTTCAAATGGCTCTGAGCACTATTGGACTTAACTGCTGAGCTCATCAGTCCCCTAGAACTTAGAACTACTTAAGCCTAACTAACCTAAGGACATCACACACATCCATGCCCGAGGCAGGATTCGAACCTGCGACCGTAGCGGTCGCGCGATTCTAGACTGAAGCGCCTAGAAGCGCTCGGCCACTTCGGCCGGCGAGGTTCCTAGGTGTTAATGTAGCTAGTAAGCTGCAGTGGTATGTCCCTGTTGAGGATCTTGTTCTAAAAGTAAATTCTGTTGTTTTTTTTTTTTTTTACTATTACTACAGTATCTGAAATAAGTGTTGTCCAACGAGGGAAATAGTGTGCTTTGCTTATTTTCATTCGCGTATGACTAATGGTATTATTTTTTTGGTAAGTCTTCTGATTCGAAAAGGGTATTTTTGGCTCAGAAACGAGACGGTCTAGCAATATGTGGTGCAAGATCGCGAACCTCTTATCGACCCCTGCTCAGTAGTCTGGGAATTCCGAGACAGACATCTCAATATATATTTTCTTTAATGTCGTTTGTTGTTAACAACATCACTTTATTTCCAAGAGTTAGCAACTTTCACTTAGTTAATACTAGGCAAAAATCCAATAGGGAACGTACATTCTTCACTCCAGTGCAGAAATGGCGAGCATTATTCTGCTCCATACATTTGCAATGAGCTGCCATAATTAAAACGTTAAGCTAATTCCTGTCTTGCGTTGTTGATTATGTTTGTTTAAACTTATGGATTATCGTCTGCATAGGATTCATACACATTTCATTTTACCTCTTATTACTCTTCTGTTATACAATGACCAGGCAGAACATTATGGCCACCGACCGACTATCGAAATAAACCCGTCCAGGGGATAGTAGCTTCAGCTGGCGAGGAATGACTGCTAGTCAGAGACACGCACGATGCAGTGTGCGTGCTGTCCGTGTGTAAGTGGGGAAGGCGCGTGATCTATCTGAGTTTGACCGAGGGCAAATGGTTCAAATAGCTCTAAGCACTACGGGAGTTAACATCTGAGGTCATCAGTCTGCTAGACTTAGAACTACTTAAACCTAACTAACCTAGGGACGTAACACACATTCATGCCCGAGGCAGGATTCGAACCTGCGACCGTAGCAGCAGCGTGGTTCCGGACTGAATCGCCTAGAACTGGTCGGCTACAGCGGCCTGCTGACCGAGGACAGATTGTGATGGCCCAGAGGTTCGGCACGACTTTGTCAGGTGTTCGAGGAGTGCTGTAGTGAGTGTCTTCAGCTCGCTGCGAAACCAAGGTGAAGCCATGTAAAGACGTCGTTGGGTTGGGTGGCCACCCATCATTACAGATGTCTGGCGTCGTAGGCTGGGCAGACTGGTAAACCAGGCCAGGCGGAACTAACATCAGATTTTAATGCTGGACAGAGTACAAGTGTGTCTCAACGCGAAGTGCACCGAAAACTGCAAACGATGGGGCTCCGCAGCCGACGACCCATTCATGTGCCAATGTTAACACCACGACACTGGCACCTATGACTGAAATCTGCACGGGTATCGGCACTGGACGGTGGTGGACTGTTGCATGGGCTGATGAATCCTGAGACCTTCTTCATCATGCCGTTGGGAGGGCGCGAACCCATTGTCTTCCAGGGTAGCAGCTCACTGAAACTTCCACTGCGGGATGGAGACAAGCAGGTGGAGGCTCCAGTATGCTGTAGGAAGCATCCATTGGTCCAGTGGAGCTCGAATACGGCACAATGACGGCAAAGGAGTATCCTACACTGGTTGCAGACCAGCTATACACCCTTCCATGACGATCAAGTTTCCCGAAGGCAGTGGCATTTTTCAGCAAGATAATGCTCCATGTCACGAGGTCAGGCGTGTGATAGAGTGGTTCGAGGAACACAGTGCTGGCCCCCCAACTCGCAGGATTTGAACCCGATCGTACATATCTGGGATGCGACTGAGTGTGGTGTCAGAGCTCATTGCTCTCCCCCCTCCCCGGAATTTACGGGAATTGGTTGACTCGCTTGTGCAGATGTGGAGCCAACTTTCTCCAGCGTGTTACAAAGCTCATAGCTTCCATTCCACGACGCGTTGCCGCTGTTATCCGTACCAGAGGTGGGCCTACTGGCTATTAGGTATGTGGTCATAATGTTCTGACTGATAGGTGTAATTTCATGTACTGACTAGTTCCATGTCATGGAGACTTGCTCATCAATTTAGTCCTAAGAAACATCACATGTAAAACAAAAATTTTAGAAAACCTTGTCTGGTTTCGACTCGTGTGGAAGAATGGACTGTCATTCGTTCACAGACATTCAGACACTCATTGAAAGTGTTCCCAGCAGAGCTCAAGCCACCATAAAGGTGAAGAGTGCGCACGCCGCATATTGAAATCCACCACTAGGTGTAGTGTATAGTTACTGCTATACCATAAACAGACAATAAGTACAGGGTGTTTATAAATGAATATTGTGGTTTTAACGCTATATAATATTTATTATATTAAACTTACAGTTATGAATGATATGTCAAATGAAACAGCAACTCCAACAGTTTTACCAAGCACCTTATAAATGTTCAGTGAGAGCACCATTTGTCACACGGCACACATCAAGTCTATTGCCGAGTTCTTCCCAAATGTTGATACGTGTGCCTTCAGTGATTGTAGCAACAACTGCTTCAATCCAGTTTCTTAATTCAGGGAGGTCTGTTGGTAGTGGAGGCACATACACACGATCCTTGATGAAGCCCCAAAGGAAAAAATCGCATGGAATTAGGTCAGTTGAACGTGGAGACCACGCAAAGCAAGCCCTGTCATTGGGCTCCTTGCGGCCTATCCAGCGCTTGGGTACAGTGAAGTTCAACCAATCGCGTACTTCACTATGCCAGTGAGGTGGCTCACCATCTTGCTGGAAAATGAAGTTCTCTAGCTCATCTTCGTCCAACTGAGGGAAGAGCCATTGCTCTAGTGTATGAAGGTAAGAAGTTCCAGTTACAGTACGTTTACCAAAAAAGAAAGGCCCATCAACTTTCCGCCAGGATATGGCACAAAAAACAGTCACTTTAGGGGAATCTCGTTGCATTTGTACAACCTCATGAGAATTTTCTGAGCCCCAGAAGCGCACATTGTGAGTGTTAACATGTTCTCTAAGGTGAAAGGTCGATTCATCACTGAAGACACCATGATCCAGAAAATCTTCATTGTCATGAAATAACATTTCTTTTGCGAAGATGGCACGTAATCCATGGTCTGCTGGCTTTAGAGCCTGTAATAACTGCAAACGGTAAGGATGTAGTTGTATGGGTTTTCTTAAAACTCACCAAACAGTCAACACGGGAACTTGTAATTCATGACGAGCCTTCCGGACTGATTTCTTTGGGCTACGAGTGAACGACTCTCTCACTCGTTCAACAGTCTCTTCACTAACTCTAGGTCGTCTTGTGCTCTTCCCTTTACAAAGGCAGCCGGTATCTTCCAATTGATGATACCATTTACAAATGTTATTATCACTTGGAGGATCGCAACCGAACTTCAGCCAGAACGCACGTTGCACAGTAACTACAAAAAAATGGTTCAAATGGCTCTGAGCACTATGGGACTTAACATCTGAGGTCATCAGTCCCCTAGAACTTAGAACTACTTGAACCTAACTAACCTAAGGCAATCACATACGTCCATGCCCGAGGCAGGACTCGAACCTGCGACCGTAGCGGTCGCGCGGTTCCAGAATGAAGCGCCTAGAACCGCTCGGCCACTCTGGCCGGCACAGTAACTACAGATTCGGTCTTTGCAAACTGCAAAATACAAAACGCTTTCTGTTCACTAGTCGTCACCTTCGCTACTACCGCTGTCTAGCGGATTGCGGCGGAAACATTGCGCGCTGCGCATGTGCACTGGTGCCAAACACAACTGTTTGAGTTGCTCTTTCATTTGACATATCATTTATTACTGTAAGTTTAATATAACAAATATTATAAAGCGTTAAAACCCCGATATTCATTTATAAACACCCTGTATAATTTACTTTTACTTCACGTCTATGGTCACAAATTTTTGCCATCAGACTGCCGGTTTCGGTCTATAATGAGCATCTTCAAATCTGTTTTATAAAGACATGTTGTAATATACTGGAGCCATAGCGGCATCGTCAAATGTTAAACACAAAATCCGCACCAGCATCGTCAAATATATGTAAATAATAGCATATGCAAGAGTCATCTTATCAGCGGCACTACTGTTCAAAACAAACTCAGCAGCGGCGTTTACATAGAGGTGTCATTGTTGACAGACAAGCAATGAAATAATAGCAGTCTGTTTTGAACAGTAGTGCCGCTGAGAAGATGACTCTTGCATACGCTGTTATTTACATATATTTGACGATGCTGATGCTGATTTTGTGTTTAACATTTGACAATGCCACTATGGCTCCAGAATATTAGAACATGTTTTTTATAAAACAGATCTGAAGATGGTCATTATAGACCAAAACCGGTACTCTGATGACAGAAATTTGTGACCACAGACGTGAAATAAAGAAAATTTATTGTATATTCGGATCACTGTTTTATTGGCGACCATGTCGCGGCTTGTGAAAGTACACTGCTGGTCATTAAAATTGCTACACCAAGAAGAAACGCAGATGATAAACGGGTATTCATTGAACAAATATATTATGCTAGAACTGGCATATGATTACATTTTCACGCAATTTGGGTGCATAGATCCTGAGAAATCACTACCCAGAACAACCACCTCTGGCTGTAATAACGGTCTTGATACGCCTGGGCATTGGGTCAAACAGAGCTTGGATGGCGTGTACACGTACAGCTGCCCATGCAGCTTCAACACGATACCACAGTTCATCAAGAGTAGTGACTGGCGTATTGTGACAAGACAGTTGCTCGGCCACCATTGACCAGGCGTTTTCAATTGGTGAGAGATCTGGAGAATGTGGTGGCCAGGGCAGCAGTCGAACATTTCATGTATCCAGAAAGGCCCGTACAAGACCACAAGACCTGCAATATGCGGTCGTGCGTTATCCTGCTGGAATGTAGGGTTTCGCAGGGATCGAATGAAGGGTAGAGCCACGGGTCGTAACACATCTAAAATGTAACGTCAATGCGAACAAGAGGTGACCCAGACGTGTAACCAATGGCACCCCATACCATCACGCCGGGTGATACGCCAGAATGGCGTTGACGAATACACGCTTCCAATGTGCGTTCACCGCGATGTCGCCAAATACGGATGCGACCATCATGATGCTGTAAACAGAACCTCGATTCATCCGAAAAAATGACGTTTTGCCATTCGTGCATCCAGGTTCGTCGTTGAGTACACCATCGCAGGCGCTCCTGTCTGTGATACAACGTCAAGGGTAACAACAGCCATGGTCTCCGAGCTGATAGTCCATGCTGCTGCAAACGTCGTCGAACTGTTCGTGCAGATGGTTGTTGTCTTGCAAACGTCCCCATCTGTTGACTGAGGGAGCGAGACGTGGCTGCACGATCCTTTACATCCATGCGGATAAGATGCCTCTCATCTCTACTGCTAGTGATACGAGGCCGTTGGGATCCAGCACGGCGTTCCGTATTACCCTCCTAAACCCACCGATTCCATATTCTGCTAACAGTCATTGGATCTCGACCAACGCGAGCAGCAATGTCACGATACGATAAACCGCAATCGCGATAGGCTACAATCCGACCTTTATCAAAGTCGGAAACGCGATGGTACGCATTTCTCCTCCTTACACGAGGCACCACAACAACGTTTCACCAAGCAACGCCGGTCATCTGCTGTTTGTGTATGACAAATCGGTTGGAAACTTTCCTCGTGTCAGCAAGATGCCGCCACCGGCGCCAACCTTGTGTGAATGCTCTGAAAAGCTAATTATTTGCATATCACAGCATCTTCTTCCTGTCGGTTAAATTTCGCGTCTGTAGCACGTCATCCTTGTGGTGGAGCAAAAATGGTTCAAATGGCTCTGAGCACTATGGGACTCAACTGCTGTGGTCATAAGTCCCCTAAAACTTAGAACTACTTAAACCTAACTAACCTAAGGATATCACACACATCCATGCCCGAGGCAGGATTCGAACCTGCGACGTAGCGGTCGTCCGGTTCCAGACTGAAGCGCCTTTAACCGCGCGGCCACTCCGGCCGGCGTGGTAGAGCAATTTCAGTGGCCAGTAGTGTATAATTTCGTTGTTTGCTGCTCTTCCTGGTATTGCCAGGCTGCGAAAAATTTCGTGCTGATGACATAGGAAGCTGCGTGTGTGAACGGTGAATTGCGTGCGCTCGATGAGAATTACTGTTACTGGGGAGACGAGGCTAGTGGAAACCGCAGAGGGACTCACCGCACGGTTGCGCCGCGCCTGCGCCCGCAGAGCTGGCTGGAGTGCGAACACAGTGGTGGTTGCCTGCCGACTGCCGGCCTTCCCGGGTCACGGCTTTCGCTTTGAGCGCAGGTAGTGGGGCGCCGCGGCGGACACTCCCAGCTGAACAGAACGACGCGCCGGGCCCGTCACTGTCGCCGCCGTGTTTACTGCATGCTCAGCGTTCCGTGCGCGTAGCCGAGCACTGGCCGCAAAGGTGCACTACTGTGCCGTGCTAGCTAGTGGCTGATAGCCGTGCAGTGTTCGCCGGACAAGCTCCTTCACTGTCTACATCTGCGCACCTACTCCGCAGGTGTCAAGCGATACGGGCCAGCAGGTTTTAATCTCACAGAACGGGCATATGATTAGTGAAACTGAACAGATCAAATTTCTAGGTGTTCAGATAGATAGTAAGCTGTTGTGGAAAGCCCACAAATTAATACTGCCATTTTCACTATTCGAACCGTATCAAAAGTGAGTGATACTTCGACACGTAAATTAATCCACTTCGCTTATTTTCATTCACTTATGTCGTATGGTATTATGTTTTGGGGTAACTCTTCCCATTCTAGAAGGATATTTTTGGCTCAGAAACGGGCGGTTCGGGCAATAAGTGGTGTGAGTTCACGAACCTCTTGTCGATCTCTGTTCACGAGTCTGGGTATTTTGACATTGGCCTCTCGATATGTATATTCCTTATTGTCGTTTCTTGTTACCCATATTAGTTTATTTCCAAGAATAAGCAGCTTTCACTCGGTCAATACTCGGCAGAAATCAAACCTCCATTTGCATCGGACTTCCTTAACTCTTGTGCAAAAAGGTGTGCAGTATACTGCTGCATCCATTTTCAGTAAGCTGCCACGCGAATTCACAAATCTTAGCAGTAATCCACGGGCTTTCAAATCGAAACTGAAGAGTTTCCTCGTGGGTCACTCCTTCTATTCTGTCGAGGAGTTCCTTGAAAAATTAAACTGATTCTTTTTGTACTGCTGACAGCGTTTGCTTAAACCTATGGACTGACATTTTTCAGGTTAATGAACATTTATTTTCATCTGTTATTACTTTTATGTTGTAAGTTGTACTGACACGTTCCATGACCTTGGACATTTGGTCCTACGGAACTAGACGTGTAAATAAATAAATAAAAAAAAGTACAAAAGAAGAGCAACAGCAGAATGGATCGGTAAGAATCAATTCAGTGACAATAGACATGAGATAGCGATATTCACATACATATCTACATCCCACATCTATTCTCCGCAAGCCACCTGACGGTGTGTGGCGGAGGGTACCTTGAGTACTTCTATCGGTTCTCCTTTCTATTCCACTCTCCTATTGTTCGTGGAAAAAAAGATTGTCGGTATGCCTCTGTGTGGGCTCTAATCTCTCTGATTTTAGGCCAGCCGCTATGACCGAGCGATTCTAGGCGCTTCAGCACTGAACCGCGCTGCTGCTACGGTCGCAGGTTCGAATCCTGCCTCGGGCATGGATGTGTGTGATGTCCTTGGGTTAGTTAGGTTTAAGTAGTTCTAAGTTCTAGGGGACTGATGACCTCAGATGTTAAGTCCCATAGTGCTGAGAGCCATTTGAACCATTTTTCTCTGATTTTATCCTCGTGGTCTCTTATATATACGTAGGAGAGAACAACATACTGCTTGACTCCTCGGTGAAGGTATGTTCCCGAAAATTCAACAAAAGCCCGTACCGAGCTACTGAGCGTCTCACCTGCACTCTTCTACTGGAGTCTATCTATCATCTCCGTAACGCTTTCGCGCTGCTCTCCATTGGATCTTCTCTCTCTCTTCTATCAACCCTATCTGGTACGGATCCCACACTGGTGAGCAGTATTCAAGCAGTGGGCGAACAAGTGTACTGTAGCCTACTTCCTTTGTTTTCGGACTGCATTTCCTTAGGATTCTTCCAATGAACCTGTCTGGCATCTGCTTTACCGACGATTAATTTTATAAGGTCATGCCATTTTAAATCACTCCTAATGCCTACTCTCAGATAATTTGTGGAATTAACTGCTTCCAGGTGCTTACCTGCTATATTGTAGCTAAATGATAAAGGATCTTTCTTTCTATGTATTCGCAGCACATTACACTTGTATACATTGAGATTCAATTGCCATTCCCTGCACCATGCGTCAATTCGTTGCAGATCCTCCTGCATTTCAGTACAATTTTCCATTGTTACAACCACTCGATATACTACAGCATCATCCGCAAAAAACCTCAGGGAACTTCTGATGTTATCCACGAGGTCATTTATATATATTCTGAATAGCGACGGTCCTACGACACTCCCCCGCGGCACACCTGAAATCACTCTTACTTCGGAAGACTTCTCTCCACTGAGAACGACATGCTGCGTTCTGTTATCTAGGAACTCTTCAATCCAATCACACAATTGGTCTGATAGTACATATGCTCTTACTTTCTTCATTAAACGGCTGTGGGGAACTGTATCGAACGCCTTGCGGAAGTCAAGAAACACGGCATCTACCTGGGAACCCGTGTCTAAGGCCCTCTGATTCTCGTGGATGAATAGCGCGAGCTGGGTTTCACACGATGGTCATTTTCGAAAACCATGCTGATTCCTACAGAGTAGGTTTCTAGTCTCCAGAAAAGTCATTATACTCGAACATAATACGTGTTCCAAAATTCTACAACTGATCGACGTTAGAGATATAGGTCTATAGTTCTGCACATCTGTTCGACGTCCCTTTATGAAAAGGGGGATGACCTGTGCCCTTTTCCAGTGTTTTGGAACGCTACGCTCTTCTAGAGACCTACGGTATACCGCTGCAAGAAGGGGGGCAAGTTCCTTCGCGTACTCTGTATAAAATAGAACTGGTAACCCATTAGGTCCAGCGGCTTTCCCTCTTTTGAGCGATTTTAATTGTTTTTCTATCCCTCTGCCATCTATTTCGATATCTATCATTTTGTCATGTGTGCGACAATCTAGAGAAGGAACTACAGTGCAGTCTTCCTCTGCGAAACATCTTTGGAATAAGACATTTAGTATTTCGGCCTTTAGTCTGTCATCCTCTGCCTCACTACCATTTTGGTCACAGAGTGTCTGGACATTTTGTTTCGATCCACCTACTTCTTTGACATAAGACAAAAATTTCTTAGTATTTTCTGTCAAGTCAGTACATAGAACTTTACTTTCGAACTCATTGAACGCCTCTCGCATAGCCCTCCTCACACTACATTTTGCTTCGTGTAATTTTTGTTTCTCTGCAAGGCTTTGGCTATGTTTATGTTTGCTGTTTTTACATAGGTGGCTATAATATAGCGTACACAAGGTATAAAAGTGCAGATCATTGGCGGAGCTGTAATTTGTACTCAGGTGATATGAAAAGATTGCCACCCTGACTATGGCCGCACAGTGGGAAGTAACAGACTTTGAATGCGGAATTGTAGCTGGAGCCAGAAGCGTGGGACGTTACATTTCGCAAATCATTAGGGAATACAATATCCCGAGATCCACAGTGTCAACTGTGGTGTCACCGCCAGACACCACACTTGCTAGGTGGTAGCCTTTAAATCGGCCGCGGTCCGCTAGTATACGTCGGACCCACGTGTCGCCACTATCAGTGATTGCAGACCGAGCTCCGCCACACGGCAGGTCTAGAGAGACTTCCTAGCACTCGCCCCAGTTGTAAAGCCGACTTTGCTAGCGATGATTCACTGACAAATTACGCTCTCATTTGCCGAGACGATAGTTAGCATAGCCTTCAGCTACGTCATTTGCTACGACCTAGCAAGGCGCCATTATCATTTGCTATTTAACTTGTAATGCATGTACCGTAAGACCGATGTTTACCAATTATGGATTAAAGTTAAGTATTCCAGAAGCTACATACTTTTCTTGCTAGTATAATTACTTTACCTGTTCCAGACCTCACGCCAGCCTGCATGAGCTTTAACGCGTGCCTTTCGGCAATCTCATAGTGGCTTGGCTGTCTTGTCAAGTCACAACATCAACAATATGCCGAGAATACCAAATCTCAGGCACTACCTCTCGTTACGGACAACGCAGTGACCGACGGTCTTCACTTAACGACCGAGAGCAGCGGCGTGTCAGTGCTAACAGACAAGCAACACTGCGTGAAATAAACGCAGAAATCAATGTGAGACTACGATGAACGCATCCGTTAGGACAATGCGGCAAAATTTGGCGTTAGTCGGCTGTGGTAGCCGACTAACGAAGCGAGTGCCTTTGCTAACAGCACGACATCGCCTGCAGCGCCTCTCCCTGGCTCGTGACCATATCGGTTGGAGCCTGGATGGCTGGTAAACCATAACCTGGTCAGATGAGTCCCAATTTCAACGGGTAAGAGCTGATGGTAGGGTTCGAATGTGGCGCGGATACCACGAAATCATGGACCCAAATTGTGGTGTCCGTTGTAAGTGGTTTCTTGAAAACCTGCAACTGTGAAAACAATAAGTTTGTTTATAGACATATTTTCTGCTACCAGTCCGCAGCTCGTGGTCTTGTGGTAGCGTTCTCGCTTCCCGCACACGGGGACCCGGGTTCGATTCCTGGCGGGGGCAGGGATTTTTCCTGCCTCGAGATGACTGGGTGTTGCTGTGTTGTTTTCATCATCATTCATCCCCATTACGGTCGGAGGAAGGCAATGGCAAACCATCTCCGCTAGGACCTTGTGTAGTCGTCGGTGCGGGTCTCCCGCGTCGTTCCCTACGCTCCTCGGAGTATGGGCCTCATCATCATTTCTGCTACCAGTCACAATTTTCTTTCATTCATATTTTACACAACCCGTTTCGGGAAATTATTCTCATTTTCAAGCTCGTTTTCTCTTTGCACTATCCCATTTTTAAGTAATGTTTTCGATGTATGAAATTCTGCTTTGTTTTGTTGACTTAAACCTAACCCATCGATAACATTACGCAAAAAATTGCGTAGTACAAAGAGAAAACACAGTTGAAAATTGGAATCATTTCTCGAAACGCGTCATGTTAAATATGAATTAAAGAAAATCGTGATTGTTAGCAGAAAATATATTTATAAATAAACCCACGGGGCCAAGTTGTCAACAAGACACTGTGGTAGCAGGTGGAGGTCCCATAGTTGTGTGGCTTTGTGTTCACATGGAATGAACTGGGTCCTGTAATCAAACTCAACCGATCATTGACTGGCCGGCCGGAGTGGCCGAGCGGTTCTAGGCGCTACAGTCTGGAACCGCGCGACCGCTACGGTCGCAGGTTCGAATCCTGCCTCGGGCATGGATGTGTGTGATGTCCTTACGTTAGTTAGATTTAAGTAGTTCTAAGTTCTAGCGGACTGATGACCTCAGCAGTTAAGTCCCATAGTGCTCAGAGCCATTTTGATCATTGACTGGTAACGGTTAGTCTCGGCTAACTGGAGACCATTCACAGCCATTCATGAAGTTCATTTTCCTAAACAATGTCACGTCACCGGGCCACAATTGTTCGAGATTGGTTTGAAGAACATTCTGGACAACTCGAGCTACTGAGTTAGCCACCAAGGTCACCCGACATGAATCTCATTTATGGGACATACTCGATACGACAGTTGGTGCACAGAATACTGCACCGGCAACACTTTCACAATTATGGATGGCTGTACATGGCTAGCCGGCCGTTGTGCAGTTCTAGGCGCTTCAGTCCGGAACCGCACTGCTGCTACGGTCGCAGGTGCGAATCTTGCCTCGGGCATGGATGTGTGTGATGTTCTTAGGTTAGTTAGGTTTAAGTAGTTGTAAATCTAGGGGACTGGTGACCTCAGATGTTAAGCCCCATAGTGCTTAGGGCCATTTGTACATGGCTCAGTATTTTTGCAGGGGACTTCCAACGACTTGTTGAGAATATGCCACGTCTAGATGCTGCACTACGCAGAGAAAAAGGGGTGCGATACGATATTACGAGGTATCCCATGACTTTTGTCATGTTGAGAAATGAGTAACAAACCTATTAATGACATTATTTAAAGCCATCTAAAGCTGGCCAAATCGACTGTTGGTGCCATGATTGTAGAGTGGAAACGCGAAGGAACAATCAGCTAAACCGAGACTTGATTGACGTCAAGTAATGATGGACAGGGGATTGCAGAGTGTGCTTGTAACAAATGGCTTGAAATCAGAGGAAGGAATCATTCGTTAGTTCCAAAGTGCTGCAAGCAGTGCAGCTACGACAGAGAAGGTACACAGGGAGTTAAAAAGCCATAGTGTATAGTGGTCGAGCTGCTCCTCATCTAAGCGACACGTTTTAATAGTCGATTATAAGCGCCGTATCGGCAACGGCCTTGCCGCGGTGGATACACCGGTTCGCGTGAGATCACCGAAGTTAAGCGCTGTCGGGCGTGGCCGGCACTTGGATGGGTGACCATCCAGCCGCCATGCGCTGTTGCCGTTTTTCGGGGTGCACTCAGCCTCGTGATGCCAATTGAGGAGCTACTCGACCGAATAGTAGCGGCTCCGGTCACAGAAAGCCATCATAACGACTGGGAGAGCGGTGTGCTGACCACATGCCCCTCCTATCCGCATCCTCAACTGAGGATGACACGGCGGTCGGATGATCCCGATGGGCCACTTGTAGCCTGAAGACGGAGTGCTTTTTAAGCGACGTATCAGGTGGTGAGAAGAGAGATGATTGAAAACACGTGATTTGATGTGATGAATAATCTGTGGAAATCCGATAGAAGGGGTTGGCTTTGGCGTAAGAAAAGGAGAACGTCACCTGCCATCATGTGTACTGCCAAGAGTATAGTGCGGAGTACGTGGTGCTCCAGTATGGGTGTATCTTTGTGGTTGGTGTGTGGTTCCCTTCCTCTGCTCGAGAAAACGGATATCAACAGATTTTATAGCATTGTGTACTGCGTACAGAGGATCACTTCAGAGAGGATAACTGTTTATTTCGGTATCACAATAGACCCTGTCATGAAGCAGCGCCCGTAAAGCAATGGTTTGTGGACAACGTTCCTGAAATGGACTAGCCTGGCCAACCTGTACCTAGTGGAACACTACTTCTGGGACGAGCTGTGTAGTCCAATTCGCTTCCGAACTCAGCGTCCAACACCACTAACTTTTCCGGTTTCGCATACGAATTTCTATACAACTGCGTGTTGCATCAGTAAGAGTGTCGCACATGATACACGCGCATCCCTATCACCGCTGACGTTGTAAGGTGGCTATAATATCGCGCCTTACAAGCACCCATCCACATACTTTGCCCTGATCTACAAACACAATTAGGTATCATATAATATCATATAATAGTTGTACATCGTATATATGAATATACAGGGTGTTTCAAAAATGACCGGTATATTTGAAACGGCAATAAAAACTAAACGAGCAGCGATAGAAATACACCGTTTGTTGCAATATGCTTGGGACAACAGTACATTTTCAGGCGGACAAACTTTCGAAATTAAAGCAGTTACAATTTTCAACAACAGATGGCGCTGCAAGTGGTGTGAAAGATATAGAAGACAACGCAGTCTGTGGGTGCGCCATTCTGTACGTCGTCTTTCTGCTGTAAGCGTGTGCTGTTCACAACGTGCAAGTGTGCTGTGGACAACATGGTTTATTCCTTAGAACAGAGGATTTTTCTGGTGTTGGAATTCCAACGCCTAGAACACAGTGTTGTTGCAACAAGACGAAGTTTTCAACGGAGGTTTAATGTAACCAAAGGACCGAAAAGTGATACAATAAAGGATCTGTTTGAAAAATTTCAACGGACGGGGAACGTGACGGATGAACGTGCTGGAAAGGTAGGGCGACCGCGTGCGGCAACCACAGAGGGCAACGCGCAGCTAGTGCAGCAGGTGATCCAACAGCGGCCTCGGGTTTCCGTTCGCCGTGTTGCAGCTGCGGTCCAAATGACGCCAACGTCCACGTATCGTCTCATGCGCCAGAGTTTACACCTCTATCCATACAAAATTCAAACGCGGCAACCCCTCAGCGCCGCTATCATTGCTGCACGAGAGACATTCGCTAACGATATAGTGCACAGGATTGATGACGGTGATATGCATGTGGGCAGCATTTGGTTTACTGACGAAGCTTATTTTTACCTGGACGGCTTCGTCAATAAACAGAACTGGCGCATATGGGGAACCGAAAAGCCCCATGTTGCAGTCCCATTGTCCCTGCATCCTCAAAAAGTACTGGTCTGGGCCGCCATTTCTTCCAAAGGAATCATTGGCCCATTTTTCAGATCCGAAACGATTACTGCATCACGCTATCTGGACATTCTTCGTGAATTTGTGGCGGTACAAACTGCCTTAGACGACACTGCGAACACCTCGTGGTTTATGCAAGATGGTGCCCGACCACATCGCACGGCCGACGTCTTTAATTTCCTGAATGAATATTTCGATGATTGTGTGATTGCTTTGGGCTATCCGAAACATACAGGAGGCGGCGTGGATTGACCTCCCTATTCGCCAGAGATGAACCCCTGTGACTTCTTTCTGGGGGGACACTTGAAAGACCAGGTGTACCGCCAGAATCCAGAAACAATTGAACAGCTGAAGCAGTACATCTCATCTGCATGTGAAGCCATTCCGCCAGACACGTTGTCAAAGGTTTCGGGTAATTTCATTCAGAGACTACGCCATATTATTGCTACGCATGGTGGATATGTGGAAAATATCGTACTATAGAGTTTCCCAGACCGCAGCGCCATCTGTTGTTGACAATTGTAACTACTGTAATTTCGAAAGTTTGTCTGCCTGAAAATGTACTGTTGTCCCAAGCATATTGCAACAAACGGTGTATTTCTATCGCTTCTCGTTTAGTTTTTATTACCGTTTCAAATATACCGGTCATTTTTAAACACCCTGTATAAAGGAGACCGACGTTGTCACGTACGCCTTCTAAATAATTGTTAACGCTTATTGCATGAAAGGTGAGGGAGTGTCTTTATTGTAAAAAAGGCGTAATGAATGATTGCCTATACTAGAAGAGGTTGGAACGACAGTGGAAATTAAACGGCTGGCGGAAGAAAAGCCCTGGGTGGAAGGCCCACACAGGTGTGTTGGTCCTGTTTAAACACGGGGAGTAGCAAGACGGACGTTGGGACACTGAACGCTGGAGCACAATAGGGTCGCGACTGGGCGGTTTTGTAGCCGGACGGGAAAGATTATACTTCGGAAACTACGAAAATCTTTGACGCAGCTGAGACGAACGAGGAAGCGTCCCCTTGGAAATCACGCAGGCTAGGTTATTTCCAAGGATTTTTACTCACAAGCGTACCATTGTACGAGTGTAGGTTTTTCCTCGCAAACTTTCCCCGCTGGACGACGAAAGACTAAAATATGGCTGGTCAGCGTTCGGAAGAATCTGCAGAGAGGGAGAATATTCCGTGGTTTCGGGAATATGATTCGTTTTCGGTATTACGAGGGTGGGGAGCCGAGCCTTGCTGGTAAGCCAACGATGGAGAGACGAGACCTTCCGTTGTGAGCGCCCGTGTGTGACGGTCGCTCAGTATCAGCTTTGTTGATACAGACGGACTTCCTGCCTTTGCTCTCAGGAGAGTTTATAGTAGGAACAGTTAGGCATAGTACTGTTGCGAACCTATACGATTCTGGACTTCATCTCCGCATTGGAAGTCGTCGTTGAGTACGCAGTGTTCAGTAATTGAGAGCACTTCTTCTGTCTATACTTGAGATATTATCTGAACTCCGTCCTTGTGGCTGGGAGTTCACGTTTCTCGTCTGTAGAACACAGAGAGGAGAAGACAGTATTACAGTATAGTAGTCAGAGGACCGCCTTCTGCCGTCCTAGTGTTTGAAAGAGTTTATTTGTGGATGTAGGTCTTCCATTGACGCAGACGTGTAAGATAACCAGCACGCCGACGCACCCGACGCAGTACATACGGTGATATCGCAAATTGCTTCGGCTTATTAGGGCTATAAAAACTAAACAGCTGTGATCACGTTTATTTCCACTGAAGTTCCACACCACTGTAGATCATCTTTGAAAGTAGAGTCTTCTAGTGTATGGTACGTAGATAATATCAGTCATTTCGCGTTATGTATGTTAGATCGCGTGGCGATAAAAAGGGGGGCAGAGTTGGGCAATTGATTAATAACTTTAATGGTTCAAATGGCTCTGAGCACTATAGGACTTAACATCTGAGGTCATCAGTCCCCTAGAACTTAGAACTACTTAAACCTAACTAACCTAAGGACATCACAAACATCCATGCCCGAGGGAGGATTCGAACCTGCGATCGTAGCAGTCGCGCGGTTCCGGACTGAAGTGCCTAGAACCGCTCGGCCACCGCGGCCGGCTAATAATTTTACTTACGAAATATAATTTGTCATAAGGGTGTTTTTTTTCAATCTGCAATAAACGTGTAATAAACAACGTTTATCATTTAGTAGTATTAGTTGCCTTCATCATTCATTTATAATTATATTGTAATTTATGGAATTAAGAGATCCTAAGATTTGCTTCAGGGGGTAGTCAGATAGAGCCAAATCATCATTTTAGCGTTTATTATTTTCCGTCGCGCACATTCACTTTACACCCGCCTGGAGTAGCATCTTGGAAAGTATGACAACTATTGAGGAAGGAGATAATAATAACAGACAGAAATTTTGTGAAAAACGCATTCCTAGTGAAATGGTTTCCATAGATTCTCCCTAATGATGAATAAAAATTTACCGGCGTCGGTGTGAATACCTGATGCGGCACTCAGCAGTAGGCTCTTCAAAAGTCCCAGTGTTACTGAGGACAGAAATGGTTCAAATGGCTCTGAGCGCTATGGGACTTAACATTGAGGTTATCAGTCCCCTAGACTTAGAACTACTTAAACCAAACTAACCTAAGGACAGAGGCAGCATTCGAACCTGCGACCGTAGCAGCAGCGCTGTTCCGGACTGAAGCGCCTAGAACCGCTCGGTCACATGGGCCGGCGCAATTCCTTCAGAGTTTATTGCCGAAGTACCTTGGAAGTGTATCTGTGCCTACAGTAACTGTGATATACACTCAATAGTGCGTAAATTAGAGTCAAGAGCGCATAGTAATTGGACAGCTCCTATGTTAGGGAATATCGCCAGAGTGTCGTTGCTGCGTGTCACACGGCTGTCACGTTGTCGGACCTTTAAACTGGCCGCCAGAGTGGCATGCGAGCGCGGAATGGGTAAGGGCACGGTATGAGGCGTCTGATAGCGAGCAGATAGTGTGCGTACGCCGACGCGAGCGGCTTTCCAACGCCAAGGTCGCGCAGCCACTGAGCTTTCCTCAAGTCACCGTGTCAAGGTCCTTCAGTCTCTCAGACAGACCAAAACACTGTGCATAGCGACTACACACGAGAGTGCAGTACAGTTGCAACCAGGTCCGGATCTCTGACTGTCAAAGAAGAATGTGAGAATAACCGGTCGTCGTGAGTGAACTTAAGTATTCCAAAACCCAAATACACAAGCAATGCCGTTATCGCCAGAGACGACGCGAACCTATGAAAATCAGTCTTCTGACTGGTTAGATATTTCAGTATCTTTCCCTCACAGTTTTCGTTCTCTAAAGATCCCTCAGCCATCAGTTATTCCCTGACATCTCCTATTATACTGTCCCTTCTTCTTGTCACTGTTTTCTACATTTTGCTTCCCTCGTCTGTTTTGTTGACAACTTCCTCATTTCCAGAATTTTATTCTGGAAACATCCCCCAGGCTGTGGCAAAGCCATGTCTCCGCAATATCCTTTCTTCCAGGAGTGCTAGTTCTGCAAGGTTCGCAGGAGAGCTTCTGTGAAGTTTAGAAAGTAGGAGACGAGGTACTGGCGGAAGTAAAGCTGTGAGGGCGGGTCGTGAGTCGTGCTTGGGTAGCTCAGTTGGTGTTTGGTCAGAGGGTTAGCTGCCCCCTGTAATAAAAAAAAACTGAGTTGATAGATCAACGACGAACTGAAACGGGTATCTTGCAACGTCCGCCCCGAGCAGATACAACGAACGAAAACGAACAAAATGAGATTAAAAAAAAAAGTTGGTAGAGCACTTGCCCGCGAAAGGCAAAGGTCCCGAGTTCGAATTTCGGTCCGGCAAACAATTTTAATCTGCTAGGAAGTTTCAACCTTCTCGTTTCTTGTTTTATCAGCCCACATGCTTTTTTACGTCCTCTTATACCACTAAATCTACAACTCTACAACGTATTACCCATTTGTGATGTTTGCCAGCAGTTTCAAACCTCTTTAGCTTGTATTACGCTTCGTGAATGGCAGAGATCTGATCGGTCCGCCATGGTGCCTGGATATTTAACTACACTGGCTCCACCCAGTACATGCGTATGTGGGCGGAACTGGTACTACTGGCACGATTCGATACACGTACGTATCTATGCCCGTTGCAGAGGCTGCATCGATATCATTGTCATGGTCTAAAAGAGAGGAGAATATCTGTCGGCTCCGTTTTAGAGATGAGCTGCGCCCCGATTGTGTTTGACAGGGACGATTCCTGATCGCTTCTTGGTATTGGGGAACGATGCATATGCTCTTCATGGAGGTAAGTGACACCCCGCAACCCATAAGCTATATGTACCAGACTATAATTTGCATCTTGTTGTCCAAGCAAAATTCGCCGATGCTCTTGTCAGTTTCTAGAGTGCCTACCTTTAGTCTGTATGTGGCTACCATGTACATAATGGTCAGGTTTTTGCGCGTTCTGATATACACTCGAAAGAACAATATTGTATCGTACGTACTTTACATTTCCTGAGACCCCATGGAATTTCGCTAAGATTTGTTCCATCACCTGTCGAAGTAAAAAAGGGATAATACATTTTGGAATCAAGTTTTGATGATAATACTGAATGTTTTAAATTGCAGTTTAGTTCTAGAATAATGTTCTAAAAAGTTGTTTAATTTCTGTGGCACCGCCTCGTCTCTCTCTCTCTCTCTCTCTCTCTCTCTCTCTCTCTCTCTCTCTCTCTGGAGGAAAAGCGAGACCCATGTCATCATTCTGCCACGCAGCGTGGGAGTGCGGCAGGATTGCTAAGGTAATCTTCGGCATAGTGGGGACTGTAGCAAAGCTTAACAGTTGTCGCCGACTGGGCCATCTGAGCACGTCATCAAAAATCTACAAGTACCTGTAATTCTTCAAGTCACACTGGAGGCTGAGTATTTTATCTGGCTCTGTCAGGTGATGTCCACATTGCTTGTGCTCTTCCAGCATATTCAGAAAACGTCTCTTAGGCGCCGACTGTAAAAGTTCAAGATGTGTCTCTACTGGTGCTCGCTAGTATTTAGTTTCAGGTAGATGATATCCAAATGCTGTTTTATTATTTCGTATGGAACTGCGTTCCTTAAATCGGATCTCAAAAGTTCTATCAGCTTGATCCTTGCACTGTTTATGAAATTCGTTGCATTTAATTTTATACACACCTGATACACTAAATTTACTTGAATTATTTGTATCATCTTTAGTTTAAAACGAAAAATTTCACTTGTTAAGAAGTGTATCATTAGTTACCAAATGTGACTAATTGCAACTCATTGTGTATTGCCATAAACATTTCCTAAAAAATTATACAGTTGTGGCATCTCTCTTGAGAATATACCATCCATTATTCCAAATTTAAATTGTTCTGATATTAAGGTAATTTTATAAGAACTACGAGGGCGTGCTGGAAAGTAATGCTTCCGAAATTTTTATTGTGCTTTCAATAACTGTTTAGGTACTACAATCGGGTTTTAAATCGCAGAGAATGAGCCTCCAATACATGTTTCGAGCGTGTAGTTGATGGGTTCCTTAACAAAATTGTGGCAAGTGATGAAAGCAGAGTTCACCGTTTTGACTCCGAAAACGAAAGAGCATCAGTGGAGTTCCGCCACAAACCACCACCGACGCCAGGAATGTTCAAGACCATGCCACGAGCAGGTGAAGTCATTCTCACAGGGTTCTAGAATGTTCAAGGCGTGAAGAGTTTGGAAGTCATGCCTAAAACTATGACCACAAACTTTGCAAGGTACTGCGAGACACTTAGAAAGCTGAGAGCACGAATTCGAGGACATTGTCCACACATGGCTCACACTCTCCTTCAGCATGACAATGCGAGACCACAAAGGAGCGCTGCAAAATCTGCAACAATCCGACGCCTTGGGTTCACAGTCATTGATCTTCCCCCATACAGTCCCGACTTGCCCGTATACAATTTTCATCTGTTTCCAAAACTTAAAGAACGCCTTCAAGAACTTCATTGTGATAGTGATGAAACGGAGCAAGTCGAAAATAGTTTGTGTCTCTGTCAACAAAAATCAAACAGTCTACAGTGACGGTATCAACAGATTTGTCTCTCTTTCGGAGAAATGTGTTCAACGTCAGGATGACTCTATTGAGAAATAAATATGTAGGCATGATGAATAAAGGTGTAGAATGTTAATAAAGTTTGTTTTATTTAAAAAGCTTTATGAGGTTTCACTTAAAAATTTGGTTGCATTATATTATGCGGTCGCCAAGCTAGCCCCTGCGGGCCAGCAACACGTCAAACACCAAACAAGACCGAGATTGTCTATGCCCAAGGCGTAAGCAATGGTAAACATCGGTTGTTTTGGAAACAGACGTTCCGCGTACTACTTCCTGCAGAGGGAGTTCGAGATGGCCTTCAGGAAGTATTACTACACCAACATCTGATTAGCTGGTCAATACTATTTAAAGGCTAGAACCAGCACCGGACGCCAGTTCACGCCGATTTCCGACCTCAAGGACGTCTCCACGTAAGACTACGTCTTTGCCATCGGAATAGGACTTTGAATTAAGTGTATGTGTGTTATCTCGGACTCTTGCAGGAAACTTAGTTATCTTTTGTTGATACTAGTGGGACATTCTTACTGGCTTTGTGATTGTGACTTTTCGTTGTTATTCAGTGATTTTCATGTAGACTGACGTAAATAAAAGTTGTGTTGTAAAAACTTTCAGATTGTCAGTTACAACACATTACTTTTAGTACACCGTAATAAGAGACTTTTCTTTAATTTTATTACTTCACTTTGATAATCATGATGAGATGCAAGCAGAGGTGAGGTTGTGGTCTGTCCAGAGTCAGACAATCAACAGTGACAGTATCAACAAACTGGTCTCCATTTGGGAGAAATTTGTTTGTCGCCAGGGTGACTACATTGAGAAATAATTACATAGAAATGAAGGTGAGAGGTGTGCTGACCACATGCCCCTCCATATCCGCATCCAGTGACGCCTATGGGCTGAGGATAACACGGCGGCCGGTCGGTGCCCGTTGGACTTTCATGTCCTGTTCGGGAGGAGAGAGAGACATGAAGATGTAGAATGTTAATAAAGTTTGTTTTGCTTAAAAAGCTTAGAGTTTTCAGTGGGAAACGTTACTTTCCAGCACACACTCGTATATTACACAATAACGTGACGTGGGACTACTTGGGGAACCACGTGCGAATGTACTCCAGTGGCGAAACAACCACTAAGGCCGGTATTACACTATCAAATTTCGTTGTCAAAGATTTGATCAAAGATGTGATCAAATATTCGTCAAATATATTTGACAATGATCTTTGACGTGGCACTAAAAAGGGGTGTTACACTGTCATCACATTTTTCGTCAAAGTTCAAGATGGCTGACAACAACAACTTGTTATTAACCACAGCAGTTGCATGTACCACAATTGCACTGTGTGCACATGAGGAAGAGAAGCGGGGGAAAAAAAGGAAACGTACATGGGTGATGCCGTGGGTTTTACGAAGACACGAGAAAAGCATCCAGCAAAACTTGTTACGTGAGCTTGTAGTGGAGGACGTCAAGACGTGAATCAATTACTTAAGAATGGATGAGTATACATTTCTGTATGTGCTAAGTGAAGTGTATCCTCATATCACAAAGCACATTGCTCACTTAAGAACTGCTGTATCTGCAGAAGACAAGCTCACTGTAACACTCCAATTCCTCGCTACAGGAGACAGTTAGGTTAGGTTACGTTACGTTAGGTTAGGTCTCCAATCATCCTAATCCATTTTTGTACTCAGGGTGCCTCACGTTTTAAAGCACCTCATCAGCTTCATACATCTCTATTAATTTTGTAGTTGTCGGTACAAACCAATTGTATTTAGCGGCAAACACTACATACGAGTATGACTGAACGCTGCAGCGATGCTAGCGCTCCATGTGGTAACATGTCACATTGCAGTGAACAGAAGACAAGCGACTTCTTTGATCAAACCTGCAGCACAGTATAACATCACAGTCGCGACACTCAGTGCTGTAAAAGTTGTTACAGTTTGACAGATGGAGCGACACTGGCGCTCCAAGCGGCGAGTAAGGTGAACATCAGACGCATCGTAAGCATAATGTTTGTTTTCCATCCATTTCCTACGTAATTTACGAAATATTTGAGTTATTTTCTTGTTTCCAAGGTTTTGTGTAGTATCAGAAGGCATATATGTTTCTAAAAATGATTCTAAAATAAGCGCAAGTATAGACAAGAACCATGAATCGAGTGGCAAGCTACAACACATTCGTGAAGTAACACTTGTGACGTTGGATAGAATTGCATCTTACCTCGTTGATATCAGAAGAATGTAAACACATAGATTCACACGTAAGAAGCACAGACATGTACCTCGACATGCAAAAGCGGTCGACAGCTCATTTATCGTTCTGTAGGCCTACTGTGTTTGTCATTGTCGCCTGTAGCCACAAATATGACCTTCACCTTTATATTATTCTAAGTGGGACAAGCAACTGCCAAATAGTGGGTGAAATATGTTGAAAACATTATAATGAGCTGATTACATTACATTTCCCGCAAAACCAAATATTTGAATTATTTTCAAACAATCTGTCAGTGAATACGGTGCTAATAAAACAATGTCATCTCACGAAGGAAGCAAGGAAAATTATGTGACTGACAACAGAAGTGAATGAAATACATACCAAACATTACGATTTTGTAAGACACGAATAACTGCACTTAATCTAACCACTTAATCGTGAAAGCAGGTCTGTGTTGACGATTCACACGAACCTGGCACTGATACGTGGAGAGCTGAACTGGCTCCTTCTGTGTCATAGGACTGTTTTACAGCTTTAGATGGATTGTCGAATCTTTGTGACAGTTTCCTCTTAATCGTCAGTTGAGGTGGCTTATTTGGGATGTCAAGCAGTGTGGGTACTGCATTCCACACGAGTTTATTATTGTCTGCGTTCATGAATTGGCTTTGTTCGAAATGTAGCGAACAAAACCTAATATTATTATACAGGTAAACTGGGCCTTTTTTCATAAGGTCTTTTCGTCTGCTATTAATCAGCCATTTTCTGCTCCTAAAACGAAACATCAATCATTAATACACATGTAGTTTGTAAGTGAATCCTGACGATACAATTTAGTAACATGATGGTATATACCTCTCAGGATCTTTAGGAAACCTCAAAAAGACAGCTGTGGTGTCTTCTTTCTGTTGTTACTGCAATTTATTGCGCTACAAACGCTCCCGCTCGTAAAAACAATTGCAGAAATCAAAATAAACAACCACTATTCGCATTCAAAATCGCGCCGAACTCACAGTTTAAGTTACTGGCCGCTTGGGGCACTACTGACGCCGTAGGCAACAAAATCGAGGCCAAAATGGTACTGAAACAGAGGATGACAGACTAAAGGCCAAAATATTAAATGTCTTTTTCCAAAGCTGTTTCACAGAGGAAGACTGCACCGAAGTTCCTTCTGTAGATTGTCGCACAGATGACAAAATGGTAGATATCGAAATAGACGACAGAGGGATAGAGAAACAATTAAAATCGCTCAAAAGAGGAAAGGCCGCTGGACCTGATGGGATACCAGTTCGATTTTACACAGAGCACGCGAAGGAACTTGCCCCCCTTCTTGCAGCGGTGTGCTGTAGGTCTCTAGAAGAGCGTAGCGTTCCAAAGGATTGGAAAAGGGCACAGGTCATCCCCGTTTTCAAGAAGGGACGTCGAACAGATGTGCAGAACTATATACCTATATCACTAACGTCGATCAGTTGTAGAATTTTGGAACACGTATTATGTTCGAGTATAACGACTTTTCTGGAGACTAGAAACCTACTCTGTAGGAATCAGCATGGGTTTTGAAAAAGACGATCGGGTGAAACCCAGCTCGCGCTATTCGTCCATGAGACTCAGAGGGCCATAGACACGGGTTCCCAAGTAGATGCCGTGTTTCTTGACTTCCGCAAGGCGTTCGATACAGTTCCCCACAGTTGTTTAATGAACAACGTAAGAGCATATGGACTATAAGACCAATTGTGTGATTGGATTCAAGAGTTCCTAGATAACAGAACGCAGCATGTGATTCTCAATGGAGAGAAGTCTTCCGAAGTAAGAGTGATTTCAGGTGTGCCGCAGGGGGGTGTCGTAGGACGGTTGCTATTCACAATATACATAAATGACCTTGTGGATGACATCGGAAGTTCACTGAGGCTTTTTTCGGATGATGATGTGGTACATCGAGAGGTTGTAACAATGGAAAATTGTACTGAAATGCAGGAGGATCTGCAGCGAATTGACGCATGGTGCAGGGAATGGCAACTGAATCTAAATGTAGACAAGTGTAATGTGCTGCGAATACATAGAAAGAAAGAGCCTTTATCATTTAGCTACAATATAGCAGGTCAGAAACTGGAAGCAGTTAATTCCATAACTTATCTGGGAGTACGCATTAGGAGTGATTTAAAATGGAATAATCATGTGAAGTTGATCGTCGGGAAAGCAGATGTCAGACTGAGATTCATTGCAATAATTCTAAGGAAATGCAATCCGAAAACAAAGGAAGTAGGTTACAGCACGCTGGCTCGCCCACTGCTTGAATACTGCTCAGCAGTGTGGGATCCGTACCAGATAGGATTGATAGAAGAGACAGAGAAGATCCAACTCGAAAGCGTTACGGAGATGATAGATAAACTCCAGTGGAAGACTCTGCAGGAGAGACGCTCAGTAGCTCGGTACGGGCTTTTGTTGAAGTTTCGAGAACATACTTTCACCGAGGAGTCAAGCAGTATATTGCTACCTCCTATGTATATCTCGCGAAGAGACCGTGAGGATAAAATCAGAGGGATTAGAGCCCACACAGAGGCATACCGACAATCCTCCTTTCCACGAACAATACGAGACTGGAATAGAAGGGACAACCGATAGAGGTACTCAAGGTACACTCCGCCACACACCGTCAGGTGGCTTGCGGAGTATGGACGTAGATGTTGATGTAGAAGTGTCGCGGTTGTTATGTTAGACTGTCTACAGCGAGGCCCTAGGTTTGATCAAATATATGACGACATTTAACAAAGTTCCCTATTACACCATATAAATTTCTTTGTCAAAGATATTTGACAAAGATATTGGACAAGGAAATTTGATAGTGTAATACCGACCTGAGTCGAAACAAGGCCCCGGGAGTAGACAACATTCCATTGGAACTACTGACGGCCTTGGGAGAGCCAGTCCTGACTAAACTCTACCATCTGGTGAGCAAGATGTATGAGACAGACGAAATACCCTCAAACTTCAAGAAGAATATAATAATTCCAATCCCAAAGAAAGCAGTTTAATAAGTCACAGCTGCAAAGTACTAACGCGAATTCTTTACAGACGTATGGAAAAACTGGTAGAAGCCGACCTCGGCGAAGATCAGTTTGGATTCCGTAGAAATATTGGAACACGAGAGGCAATACTGACCCTCCGACTTATCTTAGAAAATAGATTAAGGAAAGGCAAACCTACGTTTCTAGCATTTGTAGACTTAGAGAAAGCTTTTGACAATGTTGACTGGAATACACTCTTTTTTTCAAATTCTAAAGGTGATAGGGGTAAAACACAGGGAGCGAAAGGCTATTTACAATTTGTTCAGAAACCAGATGGCAGTTATAAGAGTCGAGGAGCATGAAAGGGAAGCAGTGGCTGGAAAGGGAGTGAGACAGGGTTGTAGCCTTTCCCCGATGTTATTCAAGCTGTATATTGAGCAAGCAGTAAACGAAACAAAAGAAAAATTCGGTGTAGGTATTAAAGTCCATGGAGAAGAAATAAAAACTTTGAGGTTCGCCATTGGCATTGTAATTCTGTCAGAGACAGCAAAGGACTTGGAGGGGCCGGCCGCGGTGGTCTAGCGGTTCTAGGCGCTCAGTCCGGAACCGCGCGACTGCTACGGTCGCAGGTTCGAATCCTGCCTCGTGCATGGATGTGTGTGATGTCCTTAGGTTAGTTAGGCTTAAGTAGTTCTAAGTTCTAGGGGACTGATGACCACAGATGTTAAGTCCCATAGTGCTCAGAGCCATTTGAACCATTTGGACGTGGAAGAGCAATTGAACGGAATGGACAGTGTCTTGAAAGGAGGATGTAAGATAAACATCAACAAAAGCAAAACAAGGATAATGGAATGTAGTCGAGTTAACCCGGGTGATGCTGAGTGAATTAGATTAGGAAATTAGACAATTAAAGTAGTAAAGGAGTTTTGCTATTTGGGGAGCAAAATAACTGATGATGGTCGAAGTAGAGAGGATAGAAAATGTAGTCTGGCAATGTCAAGGAAATCGTTTCTGAAGAAGAGAAATTTGTTAACATCGAGTATAGATTTAAGTGTCAGGAAGTCGTTTCTGAAATTATTTGTATGGAGTATAGCCATGTATGGATTTAAGACATGGACGATAAATAGTTCGGACAAGAAGAGAATAGAGGCTTTCGAAATGTGGTGCTACAGAAGAATGCTGAAGATTAGATGGGTAGATCACGTAACGAATGAGAAGGTATTGAATAGAATTGGGGCGAAGAGGAGTTTGTGGCACAACTTGACAAGAGGAAGGGCTCGGTTGGTAGGACATGTTCTGAGGCAACAAGAGATCACCAATGTAGTACTGGAGGGCAGCGTGGAGGGTAAAATTTGTAGAGGGAGACCAAGAGACTAATACACTAAGCAGATTCAGAAGGATGTAGGTTGCAGTAGGTACTGGGAGATGAAGAAGCTTGCACAGGGTAGAGTAGCATGGAGAGCTGCATCAAACCAGTCTTAGGACTGAAGACAACAACAACACAACAATACCGGCCTCACTCAGCTAACGCAGCCACGCGTGTGGTTCTACTGACGTGGTACGGAGCGCCTCAGGACTGTGGCGGGCTGCTTGCCTAGTTTCCCCCGTCTCCCCCGCCCAGCTGCCTTCTCCTTTGGACGGCTACAGCACGGCTGTTATTCACCGGGCGCCGGGTCAAGAGTGGCCGCCGCGCCGGCCCCTTTCGCTCGCTCGCCAGGTCACGCCGTTCGATACGCCTAACGCCGTGCCGTGCTGCACAGTCGCGGCCAGTCGGTGGTGCGTGACGGCAACGCTTCCGCCCCGCCGCTTGGCCGCGGTGTGCACAGGCGCAACAGCCCACAGTGGCGGGCGGGCGGGGAAGAAGGGACGGACCACACCGAGCAGTCCCGCCACTTCTCAGTGTCATTCAGCACAGTGCAGGTACCTCAGTACATAATCGTCACACAAATAACACTGCATTACAAGCAAGTAAAGGGGAGGAGGAAACCAAGTGGTAGTCCACAGGTTGAGACGGTACTATAACAAACCAAGTATTACGGTAACGTGCAGCGTAGCGCCGTACACCGATCCTGCCTTGGAGGCAGTTAAGTGGAAGATGTGCCTCACAAGGGAACCTTCCCATCGCACCCCCCCTCAGATTTAGTTATAAGTTGGCACAGTGGATAGGCCTTGGAAAACTGAACACAGATCAATCGAGAAAACAGGAAGAAGTTGTGTGGAACTATGAAAAAAATAAGCAAAATATACAAACTGAGTGCCGGCCTGTGTGGCCGTGCGGTTCTAGGCGCTTCAGTTTGGAACCGTGTGACCGCTACGGTCGCAGGTTCGAATCCTGCCTCGGGCATGGATGTGTGTGATGTCCTTAAGTTAGTTAGGTTTAAGTAGTTCTAAGTTCTAGGGGACTGATGACCACAGATGTTAAGTCCCATAGTGCTCAGAGCCTTTTTTTTTTTTACAAACTGAGTAGTCCATGCGCAAGACAGGAAACATCAAGGATAGTTTGAGATCAGGAGCGCCGTGGCCCGGTGGTTAGCGTGAGCAGCTGCGGAACGAGAGGTCCTTAGTTCAAGTCTTCCCACGAGTCAAAAGTTTATTTGCCGGCACGGTAGCTCAGCGTGTTCGGTCAGAGGGGTAGCTGCCCTCTGTAATAAAGAAACTGAGTTAATCGATCAACAACGAACTTAAAAGGGTGACTTACGGCGTCTGCCCCGAGCAGTTGCGACGACCGAAAGCGAACAAAATGATTCCAGAATGAGATTTTCACTCTGCAGCGGAGTGTGCGCTGATATGAAACTTCCTGGCAGATTAAAACTGTGTGCCCGACCGAGACTCGAACTCGGGACCTTTGCCTTTCGCGGGCAAGTGCTCTAACCAACTTTTTTTTTTTTTAGAAAACAAATAAAAACCTCTTGGGTATGAAAATAAAAGACGACGTTCTTCATAAATAACACAATGTCCTTTGAAAACGTAAAACATAAAAGGTAGCTATATTTCCGCAATGGCCTTCTTTTGTATTTGTATGTTTTTTTGGTAACATAAATGAGTGTACAGTCTCACCATCAGCAGCATTTCTTTTTTTTATTTTATTTTATTTTTTTATTTTTTATTTTATTTTATTTTTTTTTTTTTTTTTTTTTTAAAACAAATAGGCTGCAGATAGAGAGCTATGTGTGAAAGGGATAAACAAGTGTAAGGAGAAAAAAAAACTTAGAAGAGGAGGAGGAAAGAGAACTGAAATAAAATAGGAATACTTTCCGCGCCATGCCCCACTTTGGCGCGCCAGCAGAACAAAATGCATTCTATCATTGACCATTGAAGGGGAACGTGGGATCGTCCAGCCTTGGCTGGCACGGTTCGTTGAGATTCCAGCTTTGAGGCGGGTTGGTGAAAATGCTCTGTAAATAGTTCGCGAAAGTGGCCCGATAGTGTCGATGCCGGCGAAGGGTGTGGTGATACACTTGGAGGCGTGTCCAAAAGTCCGCCGGATCGACGATGTCGTCTCGGAAGAGGTAGTCGACAGCCATGCCACTGATCCATGTGATGGCGTGCCACTTAGCCGATGGAAAGTAGGTCGTGTCGGGATATATCATCATAGTGGGAGAAACGTGATGTGGTGGTACTCGGAGGTAGAAAGCCACAATCTTCTGTACGAGGGTCCAGACAGCTGCTGCTGGCCCACACTCAAAACGATGTAAATCTGTATCTTCGACATTGCACTTGAGGCACAGGGGTGAGTCCACCAGTGCGATGCGATGCAGTTTCTGTCTTGTAGTATACTTGCCGTTGACGAGAAGGTACCACATAGAGGTGGTGTCAGTGGTGTGATATGGTTGGTGGATCGTTTTCCAAACTGTAGGCCATGAAACCTGGGGGTGACGTGTTTCGACGGGGTTGCGGGGTGGAGACTTTCGGAGAAGGCGGTAGATGTCGCGGGTGGTCGTCTTCCTGGTCCTGGGGAGCTCGGTGCATATGTAGCTGTACTCCAAAAAGAAACGGCCGATATGTGACATCGGAGGTGGGATGTGTGCCAAAGACGTCGGTGGGCGTCTTGAAACAGGCGCGAGCTCGGTGGTCAACATTCCAGTGAAACTAGCATTTTGGCTTTTCCATAACCGGAGCATAGTATTGGTGTAAAGTGCCGTTGTCCTGGCTCTCACATTAACCAGATCGAGGCCACCGTCTCGCTTCGGTAAGGTGAGAGCTTCATACTGGACTTTGAAGATGTGTCCAGAACAAATGAAATAGCCGAATGCCGCCTGTAACCTGGCCGCCATTGTCGCAGTGATGGGCAGAATCTGCGCTATATGGGGTATCCGAGCTGCCAGATGGGTATTGACGAACGTGACTCTCTGGCACATATTCAGCGGGCGTAGTATGTGATTTTGTATGTTGGCCCGGATGCGTTGCAGCAGCGCACGAAAATTGATCGCCGAGGTGCGGCGAATGTCTCGCGTGTACACCAATCCGAGACAACGAATGGTGTCTACCAGTTGAAATGGAGCTACGCTGTCTGCGGGAAGGCCGCGGCCGATCTTCATGGCGCATGATTTTTCCACGTTCATAGCGCTCCCTGCCCCTGCACTGTAACGGGTAATCCACTGCATCGCAGCTTGTACTTCAGCCGCTGAACGTACGACGAGGGCCAAGTCGTCCGCGTAAGCTCGGCAGCGGAACATATGATCCCGGAGTGGAATACCTGTCAAACGTCGCCGTAATCCGCAAATGAGTGGTTCCATCGCAATGGCATAAAGTACCGTCGACAAAGGGCAACCCTGCCGTACTGAGCGTTCAATCCGTATAGGTTCTGTAAGTCTGCCGTTGACGAGAAGTCTGGACGTTGCTCCACGAAGGAGCCGCATAATCACTTGCGTGAACGTCGGGGGTATTGCCATTCGGTCCATCACTGCGTTGAGGAATGCATGATTGACGCGGTCAAACGCTTGTTTGAAGTCGATGGAGATTAAAGCGCCTGGCAGTCGCGAGTGTGTTGCCACAGCGATCACATCTCGATATTCACTGAGGGCCGTCTGTATATTACGATCGCCGCCTAAGGATGTTTGTTCGTGGGAGACAATGTCCCGTAATACACGTTTGAGTCGCACTGCCAGAAGGCGTGTGAAAATCTTGAAGTCCGAATTGAGTAACGTGATCGGCCGATAACTGTCGAGTCGTGTTCCTCCTGCGGGTTTCGGGACTGGTACAAGTAAGCCTTCCATGAACATTGGTGGCGGGTTCGCCGCGCCGGACAAAAGTTCCCAGTACATGTCCCTCCATCGTGGCATCATCAAATCTTGGAAGGTTCTGTAAAATTCGAGAGGTAAACCGTCCGGGCCGGGAGATCGATTCAGAGACCCCTTGGCCACAGCGCCCTGGACGTCGTCGGTGGTCACTTCAGCAGTCAGGAGGGTTGCAGCTGCTGCGTTTAGAGTACCAAGTGTCTCATGGGCAACCTCAGCAATGGCCTCTGCACCGGCAGGTACTTCTTGATAGAAAAGTCTATAGTGCGTTGTGAATGCATCCGCAATGGTAGCTTGCGAAGTCAGCCGTCGTCCATCAGGTAAGTCTATAGTTGTCATTAAAGCCTGTCGGCGTCGACGAACATTTTGAACAATATGATGCATAGAAGGTTCTTCACCATTAATCCTGTCTTGGCTGCGGGCTCGTACAATGGCTCCCTCTAGACGGCATCTGGTCAAGGATAGAATCTTTGCCTTGATGCGTTGAGCTTCTTTGAGGCGATCCGGGGATGGAGGATGATCCATGAGTTCACGTAGAGCGCTATAGTAGAAATCAGTGGTATGGTGATTCCACCTGGCTTTTGCTCTGCCATAGTGTGTCAATGTGCGTCGGATGGCCGGTTTGGCGCAGAGCAACCACCACTGCAGTGTGGTCTCGTAACGCATAATGCGTTGAACACAGGTGTGCCACGTGTCGGTGACCTGTTGTCGACATTCAGGGTCCCGCAGGAGCGCGACATTGAGTTTCCAGGGTCCTGCACTGCGCCATATAGATTGTCGACGTAGGTTCATGGTACAGATATAGATGTCATGATCCGAAAAGGCAGACGGCCAACGTTCCGCGTCGAGGAGTACTGATTTTAGAGCGTTAGAGATGTATATTCTATCAAGTCGGCTGGCGGAGTGGCTCGTGATGTGTGTATACCCCGGGCGGTCGCCGTGTATCACTCGCCAAGTGTCGAGGAGACGAAGGCGGCGGACGAGGAAGCGAAGTTCGGGACATGTGGTGAAATGGGGATATTGGTCTGTGCGCTCGAGAACACAGTTGAAATCTCCACCTACGATGAGATGATCGTATCGACCGAGGAATAAAGGCGTGATATCTTCTGCGTAGAACTGGGAGCGATCCCTCCGTTTATCAGTGCCCGATGGGGCGTAGAGATTTATGATTTTGAGTCCTTCAACTGTTATGGCCACCCCTCGCGCTGTTGGGAGGTATGCGACATCGGAAACTGCAATTCCTTCTCGGAGGAGGATGGCTGCGCCTGTGTGTTCCATAGCTGCAGGGGCGGCGTACGTCTCATATCCATAACACCCAGTCCAAGTCGCTGTCCTCAGTTCTTGTAACAGGGCGATGTCGATGTCCGCTGCTCTTAGCGTGTCACGGAGCAGTTGAAGTTTAGCATGGGAGCCGATATTATTAGTATTGATAGTAGCTATTCGGTACGCCTGGTGGGAGATCCGTGCTGTTGATAGGGTCGTAGCTGGTGAAGATTGTTGTTGTGGATGCTGGAAGTCCATAGAAGTCGCAGGATTCGCCGTAGAAACTTCCCCCATTTTAGTTTTGGTCGAACGGAGAAACAGATCTCATTTCCGCATCAGATGGAGGTGGGAAATCCGCGTCATCCGCCCATGAAAGGTGTCCGACAGGTTTGACATCGGCGAGAGGTGGCAGCGCTGGCCGAGGCGGCTCAATGGCGTCGGTGACAACAGGCGTGCTGTGTTCCATGGCTTCTGGGCGCGGGGCTTGCGCACGATCTCTGTCGGACGGTTCACCGTCTTGTGGATGACGCGTCTCCGTGGCAGAGGAGAAAGTGTTATCGTGTTCTCCGTCGGAGTGATGTGGCATTTCTTCGTCCTGCAGAGGGGGCTCAATGGTCGATTCTGATGTCTTGCGGCGTTTTTTTCGTCGTTTGGGCGACTTCTGCTTTCGGCAATGAGTTTCGGTGTCTGAGGAAGGAAGAGATTCACGTCGTTCCGGTACAAAAGCCGCGGGTGCTATGATGCGGTCTTCATTCTCCAGAACACTCTCATTGGTATCCTTGTGATCTTCTAGCGTGGGTGTGCCCGGCTGTTGGACATGTTCACGGGCGGCATCGCCGGTGTCAAGGTGCTGGGACACCTCCGGGTGTATCGGACCAGAGAGACGCTCGTGAACGGCGCCTTGTGAGGGCTGGACGTGCAGTGTCGCCGCATAGGTGACTGGAAGGGTGGTCACGGTTCTGTCGGTGTTCGTATCGTCGGGCCTTAGTTGTGTGATGCGGCGTTGCAGGCATTCATTACGGACGTGGCCTTCTTGGCCACAACCGGAACATGTTCGAGGTTGTCCGTCGTAAATGACTACCGCACGGCAGCCGCCGATAGAAATGTATGATGGAACGTGCCGTTTGAGATCGATTCGGACTTGTCTCACACCATTAAGCACCGGATACGTCGTAAACTGTGCCCATGTCTCGGCTACGTGGCTCTGGACTTTTCCGAACGGACTTAGCGCCGCGATGACTTCATCTTCAGCCACCTCGAAAGGCAGTTCGAATACACGGATCGTCCGAAGGCCAAGTCCTGCATGGTCGACATCCACAGGCCCGACGTTTCCGTCGGAGTGCCGAAATTTTAGTCCATGTCGCGTCCTTTGAATGATCTCGTTGCAGGCAGCGTCGGAAGTCATCTTAACATAAACGACGCTGCTAATGATCGATAGGTGTATGCCGATGAGTTCGTCACGCGGGATCTTCACGTCTTCGCGTAGGAAGCGTTCGACGGCCAGTGCTTTGGGTCGTGCGTATTCGTTTGAGAAGGTGAACTTAAGAGTGTTCTTCCTGTAAGAGTTGGCCATTACAGCTTGTTCGACTGAGAAGCGCTGTGACGACGAAGTAAACAAAACACTCCGCGCGCGCTGCGGCGTGGACGGCCGAGCGCGGTGCGCACTGCTGCCCTGCCGAACGCAGACTGACCAACTGAGCTACCGAAGCACGACTCACGCTCGGTACTCACAGCTTTACTTCTGCCAGTATCTCGTCTCCTACCTTCCAAACTTTACAGAAGCTCTGTAAAGTTTGGAAGGTAGGAGACGAGGTACTGGCAGAAGTAAAGCTGTGAGTAGCGGGCGTGAGTCGTGCTTCGGTAGCTCAGTTGGCAGAGCACTTGCCCGCGAAAGGCAATGGTCCCGAGTTCGAGTCTCGGTCGGACACGCAGTTTTAATCTGCCAGGAAGTTTCGGAACAAAATGATATTTAAAAAAAAAAAAAAAAAAAGTGAAAAGTTTACTTTCTTTATTTTCGCAAAGTTATGATCTGTCCGTTCGTTCATTGACGTCTCTGTTCACTGTAATAAGTTTAGTGTCTGTGTTTTGCGACCGCACCGCAAAACCGTGCGATTAGTAGACGAAAGGACGTGCCTCTCCAATGGGAACCGAAAACATTTGATCGCAAGGTCATAGGTCAACCGATTCCTCCACAGGAAAACACGTTTGATATATTCTATGCGACACTGATGACGGCATGTGCGTCACATGACAGGAATAAGTTGTCGACCCACCTAACTTGTAGACTTGGCGAATGGGTAAAAAGATTCTTCTACCTTGCCCGATTTAGGTTTTCTTGTGGATCTGATAATCACTCCCAAAAAGGTGATAAAACATAAGAGTTTGTCACATAAATTGCAACAAATGAATGCAACAGTTTCACAGTCGCACAGTTTTTCCTGTGCTCTGTCAAAACACATGGTTTTTTTTTTTACGTTTTCAAATTTTTCCGTGTGTAGACCATCAAATCCTGCATATCTCCAAGCAAATCTGAACATATCCTGGAATTTTGGAGAGCAAAGTTGATTATATGTGAGTGCCTGAACTTTGATAATTGTCTGAAAATAAAAAATTAAACTTTTCACCCGAGGGAAGATTTGAACCAAGGACCTCTCGTTCCCGAACTGCTCACGCTAACCACGGGACCATGGCGCTACTGAGCTGACGTTATCCTTGATGTTGCTTATCTTGCGCATGGACTACTCAGTTTGTATATTTTGTTTATTTTTTTTCATAGTTCCACACAGCCCGCATCTCGTGGTCGTGCGGTAGCGTTCTCGCTTCCCACGCCCGAGTTCCCGGGTTCGATTCCCGGCGGGGTCAGGGATTTTCTCTGCCTCGTGATGGCTGGGTGTTGTGTGCTGTCCTTAGGTTAGTTAGGTTTAAGTAGTTCTAAGTTCTAGGGGACTTATGACCACAGCAGTTGAGTCCCATAGTGCTCAGAGCCATTTGAACCATTTTGAACCATAGTTCCACACAACTTCTTTCTGTTTTCTCGATTGATCTGTGTTCGGTTTTTCAAGGCCTATCCACTGTGCCAACTTATAATTAAATCTGAGGGGGGTGCGATGGGGAGGTTCCCTTGTGAGCAGTTCCACCACTTACCAGCGTCATTCAGCACAGCACAGCTACCTCAATACACTATCGTTACGAAAATAACACCGCAGGATAAGAAAGTGAAGGGGAGGAGGAAATGAAGTGATACTTCACAGGTTGAGACAGTATTACAACAAACCAAGGATTATAGGAATTTGCGATACTACTCAATTTTCAGTAATGTTTATGCCAATTTTCGGATCGAAAGTATGAGAATTAAAGTTTTTCCATAATTACTCAAGGTGGTTGTACACTGCTGAAGTTCTCTATCTCTCAGTTTGCCTATTACTTAATAATCATCTTACATGTTTCCGCGTTATAATACTGTGTAATGAAAATTAATTATCCTACCAAATTTCAAAGAACTATTAATATTTGAAAGAAGAGTAATGAGGAAAATATGGGGACCAGTTTCAGTTAGTGGAGAATGGAGGAGGAGGAAAAACGAGGAAATTCACCTTCTGATGCGACCAGCAACTATCCCATAGAAGATAAAGAGCAAAAGCCCGTACGCCAGATGGAAGACAGGCGAAGACGGCACTAGTGGGGACACCAAAAACCAAACGCCCCACTGGACAACCAAAGCAGCGCTGGATGGACGACCTGGAGAATGACGTAGCGGACCTGGGAACTGAAGACACCTGGAGGAACCGGGCGTAAAACAGGAAGGAATGGAGGCAGTCTGTGGAAGCAGCGCGTGGTCTGCAGGGCCTGTCATCGCTGAATATCTAGCTATCCAAATTTCATTAGAAAAGTTGTGTTTCAAAGTAGAGATGATGCACAAGTACTCACAGCTCTTAAGGTATGCATTTTACAGCACATTTTTACTGGACATCTTTTTCTTCTTTTGGCCCATAGTGTCTCCTCCCAAAATATGGAAAGCAAGGAGCTTGCAGTAGAAGAGATTTGTTTCACAGTATCGAAGATCAAGAATTGCGCCTACCTCCTAAGGTATACATTTTAGAGCGTATGCTTACTTGACTTAAAGTTTCGAATGATCATTCCTGTCATACCTGAATAGTGACCACCACTTCTGAAACAACCTGTATACAATTAGTTTACAAACTTACTTCATGTGAGGCTTTTAGCGTGTCATATTTTGAAAATTATTTAGTATATTTTCATAACTACATAAATATCTTTCGCTTATATTATGTTTCTAAGAGTTTTTGATCCACAAAAAGATAATTACATTTAAATCTGCCTCTTTCATTACGAATGAAAAACATACCATTTGTTAATTGGACTATTAGACCCTTGTAGATATTTTTGGAAGAAATACTGTTTTATATATAACATGAAATTCGCACCACTTCAGTTCAGTCACTTCAGTTCAGTCACTTCACGTAAGCTCTTAGACCGCAGAGATACTGCCACTTTTGCCTTTGCTCGAACATCATGAAAATGCATATGAAACTGTTTCTGACTTCTGTTAAAATGAAATATACAGTTTGAAGTTCGTCATGAGTGATCATAAAAATAAAGTGCTAGTACACTAATACACCGAAAATAAACCGAAATAATGTTCAATATATTACAGGTATTAACATTTTCATAAAAGTATGAAAATAAAAGGCAAAGGAAAATTTGGAATTGCAAATAAATTTCCAATAAAGGATTTTAAGGTGTACGTGACAACTTCGTATATAAAACTGGGTACACTCATTATTTTACAGTTGATGATTTACACGTTTTGGGGTGATATTCTTCGTGAAAAAAGAGAAGCAGTAATTTTCTCGCCGCCTGTCACACGTTATAAACGCCTCATTTTTACAGCTGCATGGTTGTTTTAAGTTTTAAATAGGAAAAAAAACTTGGTTCACATACGTAAGAGGTTCTCTCCCATTGCACGGTTTGGCAAAGAAAAAAAATCATGTGTAAAGCAGCATTTCAACAAATATCGGCGAATCTATAGATGATATTGTGCGGTAGAATATATTTTCATGCAGCCTTCTCAGGATGTGATTTCTTTTGCTCTCGCGATGAGATAAGAACAGTTTCGAAGCCGTATTATCAAATTCTTCACCTCACGATAAAAATATACATTGTAGGGTTGCATTAGCGGACTGCATTTGTGGGGAATCATCCTACTACTGCACGATTTCAATCATTCATCCTGAAAAATCTCGTAGTATAGTTGTCGACTTGCTTGCCCCCCTGAAGAGTGAATTAAAAGAATAAATTTGGTCTCCTGTATGCAGGGTATTACATTTGTCAAAACATTCATTTTCACGCAGTGTATGAAAATATTAAGAAATGCAGTATACTGAGATTTATTTCGGTTTATGTCAGCGTAAGTAACGTAAAAATTGAAAATATAAAAAATTTAAAAACTAAGAGTTTCCGCATAGGGACTCGACCCGACGACCCTCGGATTATCGTTCTGTGCTCTCATCACTGCGCCAAGCGTTGCCTCGAAACCAGGACGACATAAATAGCTCATGCCTCTCTCTGCGCGTGCCATATACGTTATTTTTTGTAAATACTTGGCCATCTGGAGCTCTTACATCTGTCACTTTGATTTCGGTGCAAGCCCTGCCTATTCCACAAATTTGGACGAAATTGGTGATCACCAGTGGGCGCGGTCCACTTGTAAGTCAGTTCACACCCTAGAGCTGCGGTGAGGGCCTCCTGATATTATAATGTAAGTGACCAGACAAATTATGTAGAATAAGAGTAAGACGAATATATAGCCTACACAAAAACGAGTACTTGAAAACTATGTACTGTCTAACAGAACTGCAAACGAAGTCCAAATTGAAACTTCCTGGCAGATTAAAACTGTGTGCCTGACCAAGACTCGAACTCGGGACCTTTGCATTTCGCGGGCAAGTGCTCTCGGTCCGGCAAACAGTTTTAATCTGCCAGGAAGTTTCATATCATCGCACACTCCGCTGCAGAGTGAAAAATCTCATTCTGGAAGTCCAAATTGTAGTACACTAAGAATCACGCCTAAATCTGAGTAGGAGTGCGGCTGGTTACCAAGTAAAGTAGACAATATGTAGAGCATTCTATGTCTATTCTTGGGCTGACACTGACAAGCTAATCGGGAGGAGTAGTTGCATATTCCTTCAGCTCTCATTCATCTTATTGCCACTCCCACTCGATACCAATAATCAACACCATTCCCTGCTCTAACGGCATGCGCAGAAGACGCGTAGCGTCCAGCTATCACCAGACTTGGAGCTTACGTCCCATATCTGCGCTACGCTTCCATGACTCAAGACACATTACCACAAGATTTCGGGCGAACTACCCAAAGTCGGTTACTTCTTGCCACATTATTTAGGGGCAGATTCTTCTAGAAAGTTGCTGATGCTTACGGCGACAAACCACCAAGTTCCCTACCGAAGACCCTGTCGGTGCAAGCGTGGTGTAGCCAGCTATCACTGCCCAAGAGTTACTTGAGCTCATGTGCGTCTGCTGTGAGCTTGTTCGTTGCTCCGAGCGCCCTGTATAGTGGAAACTCCTCTGACTGATATCACGTCGATCGTCTTCACACGGAAAAGTTGCAGATCGGTGCCGACTACGACAAGCACGATGTTTTGCAGTGACAGGACACGATTCAATATCCAATTAAAAACCACCGTCGCCATTTACAGGACCCTCAGACATTCGTATTTCCAATGATTTTTTTTTATGATAGAGTTTCAAAAGCTTAAACCGAGCGCCACAATTTTTATATCATTCTGTATCATCGAATGGACAGCAGAAACAGTGCGTGCAATAGCGGATTTGTTGGCTTCGAAGAGGCATGTAGGCCTCTTGTGTTCCATGACTCGCTCCTCAACGCAGCGCATTGTTTGCCTTGCACTGTATTTGATTTGCCGCACTCACACAGGATCTTATGAACTCCTGCCCTGCACACCTGTAAGTGATCTTCCGTCTAGATTTTTGCTGGAAGACGAAATATAGGTTTTACGTTTCATAAGTTTTACAGAAACATCCACATATATTATACAAATGTAAATACCTACATAGGCTGTGTTCAATATCTCCTCCTGGCACATTGAAGTGAATTCAACCAAACTACCGAGCGAGGTGGCGCAGTGGTTAGCACACTGGACTCGCATTCGGGAGGACGACGGTTCAATCCCGTCTCCGGCCATCCTGATTTAGGTTTTCCGTGATTTCCCTAAATCGCTTCAGGCAAATGCCGGGATGGTTCCTTTGAAAGGGCACGGCCGATTTCCTTCCCCATCCTTCCCTCACCCGAGCTTGCGCTCCGTCTCTAGTGACCTCGTTGTCGACGGGACGTTAAACACAAATATCCTCCTCCTCCTCCTCAACCAAACTTGGTACAAGTATCACTTAACGTCTAGTAAGAAACATCTAAATGTGAAATGGATGGGGGCTAGCTGAAAAAGATGTGTAGCCAGTGACGAGAGAATACCGAAAGTGTATTCATCCAGTATATGAGACTGAGAATACTTCGTAACTGCAACAAACTTTGCGCACAGTTCGAACCTTTATGAAACTTGCTGACAACTTCCACGAAAAAGTTTCGCTTATTATGTTTTCATACTGTAAAACTGCCATATCAGGCGTGCGTTTTACTTGTTTACTACTGACTGCGTTCGCCGTACATATTGCAGACAGTATTAACATATGCCACTGAATGTGCCCCCAATATATTGGCATTGTATGACACATCATTAAGGAGATATGACATTATAAAAACAGGTACGTAGGAAACTGCCGCATCATACATGACGTTTAAATCAGATGAAACTGTATTATGGTTCCATAGACCTTTGGAAGTCTCATATATATAATAAAATTTTGCATCACCTCGGTTCCGAGAGTTCCGGAACCTGTACAGGAACTTGGAATAGAGACCAACATAAACATCTTTTCCGCCCTTTTTATTGCTCACGAAAAGCACACATTCCATATTGTACCACCATTCAGCGAGACCTTCAGAGGTGATGGTTCAGATTGCTAAACACACCTGGACCTCTAATACCCAGTAGCACGTCCTCTTGCACTGATGCTTTCCTATATTCGTCGTGGTATACTATCCACAAGTTCATCAGGGCACTGTTGTCCAAATTGTCCCATTCCTCAATGGCGATTCGGCGTGTATTCCTCATAGTGGCTGGTGGGTCACGTCATCCATAAACGGCCCTTTTCAATCGATCCCAGGTATGTTCGATAGGGTTCATGTCTGGAGAACAAACTGGCCACTCTAGTCGAGCGATGTAGTTATCCTGAAGGAAGTCATTCACAAAATGTACACGATGGGGGTGCGAATTGTCGTCCATGAAGACGGATGCCTCGCCCATATGCTACCGGTATGGTTGCACTATCGGTCGGAGGATGGCATTCACGTATTGTATAGCCATAACGGCGCCTTCCATGACCACAAGCAGCGTACGTCGGCCCCATATAATGTCACCCCAAAACAGCAGGGAACCTCCACCTAGCTGCACTCGCTGGACAGTGTGTGTAAGGCGTTCAGCCTGCTGCCTCCAAACACGTCTCCGACAGTTATGTGGTTGAAGGCATATGTGACGCTCATCAGTGAAGAGAACCTGATGCCAATACTGAGCGGTCATTTCGGCATGTTGTTGGGCCCATCTGTACCGCGCAGCAAGGTGTTGTGGTTGCAAACCTCACCATGGACGTCAGAAGTGAAGTTGCGTATCATGCAGCCTATTGCGCACAGTTTGAGTCGTAACACGACGTCCTGTGTCTGCACGAACAGCATTATTCAACATGGTGGCGTTGCTGTCAGGTTTCCCCCGAGCCATAGTCCTTAGGTAGCGGTCATCTACTGCAGTAGTAGCCCTTGGGGGCCTGAGCGAGGCATGTCATCGACAGTTTCTGTCTCTCTGTATCTCCTCCATGTCCTAACAACATCGCTGTGGTTCACTAAGAGACGCCTGGACATTTCCCTTGTTGAGAGCCCTTCCTGGCACAATGTAACAATGCGGACAGGATCGAACTGCGCTATTGACCGTCTAGGCACAGTTGAACTACAGACTACACGAGCCGTGTACCTCCTTCCCGGTGGAATAACTGGAACTGATCGGCTGTCGGACCCCCTCCGTCTAATAGGCGCTGCTCATGCACGGTTGTTTACATTTTTTGGCGGGTTTAGTGACATCTCTGAGCAATCAAAGGGACTGTGTCTGCGGTACAATATACACAGTCAACGTCTATCTTCAGGAGTTCTGGGAACCAGGGTGACGCAAAACTTTTTTTTGATGTGGGTATAAGCACCTAGGCCTGGGTTTCAGGCAGGATCACCCATTTAGTTCGATGCTGAGATGCTATTCCAATACAACTGGAGAGCTTCTGTAATGCTGCCCGAGTTTAGGGGGAATAGTAAATGGGCTGAGGTGTGAACAGAAATGTGGACTGAGGAAGGAGGCGTGCCAGGGTGGTCCGTGCAGGTGTACAATCCACTGTGTCTGGGTCTGGATGACATGTAGCACGTCTGCCCCCTACTGAGCAGGAGACCTGGGTTTGTCACAAATTCTTATTCGTGGCTTCAGTCTTCATACATACATGACGTTTAAGTTTATTACTTCTTTGTTACTAAATCTACTCACAACACATTTCTTCGACAGTATCCACATATGCCGCTGAATGTACCTACAACCTTAGATTATTGTATGGCACGTAGCTCGGGAGATACAACGTCATAAACACTGAGCTGCATAAAAACGAAACTGCAGTGTGGAATTTGTAGAGATACAGATGATGTATATGTACAAATATGTGTGAAACATATTAAATTAATATATGTGACACGTGCTTATGCGGCCAAAGCCGCTGGTAAAAAGCTTCTAAACCCCTGGATCTATTTCAACCAAACTTGGTACACACATTACTTACTATCTGGAAAGAAATAATGTGGGATTAAGAACCAGCAACCTCCTATTGAGATGACGGTGATAACATGAAGAGAGAATGGGGGAGGAATAGATGAACAGCCTGATAGTGGGATAAAGTTCACGGACTCGGATACTTGTGAAGAGGAGGTGGACAGAGAGGAGAGGGGGAAATGGATAGAGAAGGGAAGAGCAGGGAGCGGACAGAGAGAGATGGACTCAGAGGAGAAGTTGCAGATAGCGTGGAGGAGCAGATGGACAGGGGGAGGGGGGGAACAGCACATGTCAGAGGTGGAGGTGAACAGAGAGAAGAGGGAAGAAGATGAACAGAGAGTAGGGCGGAGGAGATTGGGAAGGAAAGGATGGACTAAGGGAATTGGAATTGATACGTGCATGGGCAACGCCAGGTACCGGCTATATGGCCTTCCGGACAAGAGTCAAAATTTAAAAAAAATAAAATAAAAAGAAAACAAAAACTACTGGTACTCAGCTAGTTTCCAGTTTATGGCATTTAATGTCGCCGACTAAGTGTCTTGACAATGTCCATTATCTGTGACGGGTGATGGCAGCCTATAAACACAAGTCTGTGCGAGTAAATATTTTTTTAAAATTTATCTTCATCACAGTGTTTTTGAACAGAATTATCGGTTTCGGCTACGAAATAGCCCTGCTCAGAATCTACAATAAACGTTAAAGAAAATACATTAGAAACAGCTGCTTTAATAGATTAAAAATAATATATATATAATTATAATATAAGCACGATATACCTATCATTCTGCTGCACTGCAAGTCATAACCATGTAAAAGTAACACGAGTCAAAATTGTTATGCATGCTTCAAACTATTATATACAGGATGCAAAGCTTCCATAGGGGTCGTTGATACATGCATAGCGTAGAGACGATTACGCAAAGCAATTGAAACGAGGTTCTAATTGGCACACTCCTTACTACAACACTGCACATTCGACAAGTGTAAATATTTTAACATTCAGTGGCACCATAAAACAAGAAAGTGTCCATGAATTGCAATGATTTAACCATCAACAAAAGGTTTCATTAGCTGAAAGAAACACATTTCGTGAAACACCAAAACGACTGCCTTGGATCACATAATTCACATCTGTGATTGACGGCGTCGTTAAAGCCGCGATAATGAATTTGTAATGTCTCAAAATTTGGCGGTCGGCGCGCACCGACACTCACACAAAAACAACCAACACAAGGCAGCACAAACGGCAATCAGCACAAGTAACTACTGGTCAAAACCGTCAATAAGAACGTTGGTTAGGTCATATTCAATGACTCTACCTTGTCTCTAATCGTTCAAGTTACCGGTAACATAACCCCATAACCTAAACCATTGGCTGCGCTATGACACGAATAGCGTGTGCTCTATAGTGCGCTTTAGATGACTCTTAGTACTAATTGTCGTTAAGTAGACGACAATGGCTCTTAATGCTGAGTTTTACTCAAGCTTTATTCTCAGACGCACTACCCGCGATACTAAATATACCTTAGTTAACTGAGGTACCCCCTCTATTCCCACACACAGGTATTAACGTTAGTCAATTAATTCTTAAGGCAGATTATCAATTTAGAACTTCGCACACACAGGTATTAGTGTTAGTCAATTAGTTCTTAAGGTAGACCCTTAATTTAGAACTAGACAGTGTTCAGCATTCTAACGCAATTTGCCACTGGGAAACAGTATGCTCTACGGTTCCTATTCCTTAAGACGCAATTAGATCTAAACTTGGCGAATATACCGCTCTCCGTGATGTATACCGTGCGTAATAACCAACCCTCACCAGTTCACAAATCTCCTCCGAGGAAGAAATAACTGCAGCAGGCCAAACAGCCACAGCCAGACAAACGACAGGAACAGGTCATCCACCCACTTACGAATTTGCACCACACTCAAAATTAGATAAGACAAAGTCCAGTCGCCGACCGGAGTGGCCGTGCGGTTCTAGGTGCTACAGTCTGGAGCCGAGTGACCGCTCCGGTCGCAGGTTCGAATCCTGCCTCGGGCTTGGATGTGTGTGATGCCCTTAGGTTAGTTAGGTTTAATTAGTTCTAAGTTCTAGGCGACTGATGACCTCAGAAGTTAAGTCGCATAGTGCTCAGAGCAATTTGAACCATTTTTGAAAGTCCAGTCGAAAAACTAACATACATAAAACAGAGTTTAAGCAATTTCACGTACTTCAGACGTAGCTTTCACAGTGAGCCTCGCACGGCCAAGAGACGGAGGCACACTTGACCGAACACTAGTTTAGCCAACGATGGTGTGACTACACTCACTACGTTCCTAGTTTTTCAAATAATAAACATCCGACGCATTTACGAAGTTTCCCTGTATGAAGTGCAGAATACCTCCACATCCAGAATGAGATTTTCACTCTGCAGCGGAGTGTGCGCTGATATGAAACTTCCTGGCAGATTAAAACTGTGTGCCCGACTGAGACTCGAACTCGGGACCTTTGCCTTTCGCGGGCAAGTGCTCTACCATCTGAGCTACCTAAGCACGACTCACGCCCGGTCCTCACAGCTTTACTTCTGCCAGTATCTCGTCTCCTACCTTCCACACTTTACAGAAGCTCTCCTGCGAACCTTGCAGAACTAGCACTCCTGAAAGAAAGGATACTGCGGAGACATGGCTTGGCCACAGCCTGGGGGATGTTTAGTTCTGCAAGGTTCGCAGGAGAGCTTCTGTAAAGTTTGGAAGGTAGGAGACGAGATACTGGCAGAAGTAAAACTGTGAGGACCGGGCGTGAGTCGTGCTTCGGTAGCTCAGATGGTAGAGCACTTGCCCGCGAAAGGCAAAGGTCCCGAGATCGAGTCTCGGCCGGGCACACAGTTTTAATCTGCCAGGAAGTTTCACCTCCACATCCACCCACAGCCTGCACAGAGCTCACAGCCACCGTAATAGAGGACCGCTACCTAGCTCTGTGTAACGCCAATGCCCATAGTTCAACGGCATCAATCAACAGCACAAGTGCACGATAACGGACAAATGTAATTATCGACTGAACTTACAGGTGGTTTGCGCTAGGCGATACAAGTACATGTCCGAAGCATCAACGACAGTTAACTGTGAAAATAACACTACCAAGCAATACTCGATTTCCCAAGACGTGATGTCACCGTGCTCCGGAAAACACACTCACGCACACATCGACCACCTTCGCATGGAGGTCAGGTAGTCAGTTCCTGGCGTGGAGGCAAGATCTAAAAAAAAAAAAAAATGGCCAACTTTGCCTAATGAATACGACTAGTGGCGCTCCAGATTTTAGTGAGCATTAGCTTCGGCTTGAGCGACATCAGATAGGTCAAAAAAGTGTGCAATTTAATTACATATCTTTTGCATACGATGTGTGTACTAAAATGCTGTTTTCTTCTCTTTGTCTCGTGTCGCACGGAGGAGATCCTTGCAGGTGATTCAACGGTGTTCCACTGACGCAGCAATCGGCAGTGCGCATCGCTAACCACAAGAATGGCGACGGTCCGACGGCGAGAACGCCGATTCATCATTGTCATCATCTTCTCTGCGCATTTTTATAAAATTTATGCCTGAAATGCATTTACGTAAATGTGTCAGTTCAAAGAAAGTCACGAACTTGTAATGACCATTGTATGTTATTTCAACGTCTTGTAAATAAAATGATTGTTTTTTAAACGCATGGTAACTACGTTTATCGAGTAGCGTAGTGATTGTACCAACGAGGAAGACAGATATTATTCCAATTTTACTTTCGTCGGAATAACAATGGAAAGCTTATGATAAATAACTGAACAAAGGAACTTTTATTTGAAACACTAATGCGAAAGCTATTAGTGATAAAGTTATTTTGTAAAGAAACTTTGTGAAGAAACTTCTGAATCAGAATTTTGGAAAATTAGGAAAGGAAAAAAATTTTCTTTTGGGTGACTAACACTACAGCAAAATAATTTGATTCATTTCTGTGATTGTAAATATGATTTTCGTGGTAACTCAAGAGCTAATCTAAGAACAACGCGGTTATGTGAACTACACTTCGAGTGATAGAATCTGTGATGCTTACCTATTAACAGTTTCATATTACACTCACGCTCATAAATTAAGCGTAATGGTGATAATAGTGGAACAACGCTCTGGTGGGCGGTTTGCGGGTTTAAATCACCTCGGGGTATGACCATGCGGTGCATTTGACCAGCGGTCGTCGCACGGTGGCGCTGGCAGCACTTCACATACGTAGAGGTGTGTTGGTGCATGTCAGAGTACGGTGCAGCGAGTACGTGTGCAGACGTTTTTAGACGTGTTAATGGTGACTGTGTGTTGAAAATGGCTTAAAGAACACATATTGATGGCGTTATGAGGGGTAGAATACTAGGGCGATTGGAGGCTGGGCAAACACAGCAGGTCGTAGCACAGGCCGTCCGTGTGCCACAAAGTGTGAGCTCAAGATTATGGCAATGGTTTCAGCAGACAGGAAACGTGACCAGACGCTACAGAACGGGACGTCCACAGTGTATAACACCACAAGAAGACTGATATCTCACCATCAGTGCACGCAGAAGACCACGGAATACTGCAGGTAGCATTGTTCGGGACCTTACCGCAGCCACTGGTACAGTTGTCTCCAGACACACAGTCTACAGACGACTGAACAGACATGGTTTATTCGCCCAGAGACCTACAAGGCGCATCCCACTGATCCCTGGTCACAGGAGATCTCGTAAAGCCTGGTGTCAAGAACACAGTAAATGGTCATTGGAACAATGGTCCCAGGTTATGTTCACAGACGAGTCCAGGTATAGTCTGTACAGTGATTCTTGCCGGGTTTTCATCTGGCGTGAACCAGGAACCAGATACCAACCCCTTAATGTCCTTGAAAGAGCCCTGTATGGAGGTCGTGGTTTGATGGTGTGGGGTGGGATTATGATTGGTGCACGTACACCACTGCATGTCTTTGACAGAGGAACTGTAACAGGTCAGGTGTATCGGGACGTCATTTTGCACCAGTATGTCGGCCTTTTCAGGGGTGCAGTGGGTCCCACCTTCCTCGTGATGGAAGATAACACAGGGCCCCACCGAGCTGCCATCGTGGAGAAGTACCTTGAAACAGAAGATATCAGGCGAATGGAGTGGCTTGCCTGTTCTCCAGACCTAAACCCATCGAGCACGTCTGGGATGCTCTCGATCGACGTATCACTGCACGTCTTCAAACCCCTACGACACTTCAGGAGCTCCAGCAGGCACTGGTGCAAGAATGGGAGGCTATACCCCAGCAGCTGCTCGGCCACCTGATCCAGAGTGAACCAACCCATTGTGCGGCCTGTGTACGTGTGCACGGTGATCATTTCCCATATTGATGTCGGTGTACATGCGCAGGAAACAGTGGAGTTTTGTAGCACATGTGTTTCGGGACGATATTCTGAACTTTTCACCTATACGGTGGACTTACAGATCTATGTCGTGTGTGTTCTCTATGTGCCTGTGTTATTAGTGGCAGTTTTCTGTAGTGCCACGTTGTGTGGCAATTATCCTTACTTTATGAACATGAATGAAGATGTGTGTTCGACATTCAAGTGGACATACACTGGTGTGGCACAAGTCGCGGAATACCTCCTAATACGGTGTCGGGCCTCCTTTTGCCCTGCCTAGTGAAGCAACTCGACGTGGCATGTACTCAACAAGTCGTTGGAAGTCATGTGCAAAAATATTTTGCCACGTTGCCTCTGTACCCGTCCACAATTGCAAAAGGGTTGCCAGTGCAGAATTCTGTACATGAACTGACCCCTCCCATTATGCCCCATAAATGTTCGGTGGAATTCGTGACGGACGATCTGGGTGACCACACCATTAGCTCCATTTCTCCAGGTTGTTTTTCAAACCAGTCGCTAACAGTTGTGGCCCTGTGACATGGCGCATTGTGATCACAAAAATTCCATCGTTGTTTGGGAACATGAAGTCCACGAATGGCTGCGAATAGTCTCCAAGTAGCCGAACATATCCAGTTTCTGATCGGTTCAGTTGCACCAGAGGAGACAGTCCATACCACGTAAACACAGCCCACACCATTATAGAGCCAGCACCAGCCTGCACAGAGCCTTGTTGATAACTCCTTGTGGGGCCTGCGCCACACTTAGACTCTACCACCAGCGCTTACCAAGTGAAATCGGGACTCGTCTGACCAGGGCAAGGTTTTCCATTCGTCTAGGGTGCAGCCGATACGGTTACACGCACGCGGGAGGCGCTGCACGCGATGTCGTGCTGTTACCAACGCCGCTCGCGTCCGTTCTCTGTTGCCATAGCCCGTTAACGCCAAATTTCTCCGCACTGTCCGAACGGATACGCTCGTCGTACGTCCCACATTGGTCTTGTCTATTATCACTGACAGCTCTAGCAAAGACCGTTTCTCTCGGTCGTTAAGTCAAGACCATCGGCCACTGCGTTGTCTTGATGATAAGAGGTATTGCCTGAAATTTAGTGTTCTCGGCACACTCTTCTACTGAATTCCCTAACAATTTCGGAAATGGGATGTCCTATGCGTCTAGCTCCAACTACCATTCCGCGTTCAAGGTCTGTTAATTGCCGTCGTGCGGCCGTATCACGTCGGAATCCTTTTCACGTGAATCAGCTGAGTACAGACTCCCCTTATTGCTCAGATTGTCACCTTTTGGATACCGATGAACATCGTTTTACTTGCGCATCATCGTCCGGAGTTTGGCGACTAACACAGAAGATATTAGCTTGTTACCTCCGGGTCACACCTGATATGATTGACCCTCAGACCCTACTCTGTCCCGATGAAACTTACTTTCCGGCTGCAAAATATCATGCGCTTACATGGTTCAAAGAACTCACCGTCGCCTACATCTTTAGCGACGGAGAGAAAGAGCAGCTTGATTACTGGTGGTTCCTACAAAATGCTCACAGTGCCCTCGAACGCACACCGAAATATCGTACGCTCTTCGCAAATTATTTACGCAGCGTTTTCGTTAACCCCCCACTCAGCTGGGGAGTGCCAACCTGCGGTTAATGTTCTGTGCCGCATCACACTGACGGCTGAACGTTCTGCCTTGTCAGCCATGAGCGAAGGAAGAGACAAGCTGCTGCAAGGATGCTGTTTTCCTTGAGGCACTAGCGAAGCAGAATGACTCAGTTGCAGATGCCCTTCAAAGGCGCTATTGGAGATATCAGATAACGATGGCGAGGCTCCAAGTGGAACCAGTTACATTATTGAAGAACCTTTTAGTTGGAATCACATCAGTGATTTATATTTTTATTTTTTGATTACTCTTTTATGTCACCTTTATTGTTGTAACACTTACTTGTAACACTTAGTTACTAGAATTCTCATTTGTACACGTTCCCTAAATGTAATCATGTATAAAGAAAAGGGGGGGGTAGCGTCTTTGATTCATAATCAATACGTCTTCGGTCCCGGGTTCGATCCCCGCCACTGCCTAAATTTTGAAAAATAATCAGCATTGGCAGCCGAAGACTTCCGGCATAAAAAGTCAGCCTCATTCTGCCAATGGCCTTGTCAAAGAGGGCGGAGGAGCGGATAGAGGTTCAGAGCACTCTCTTGTCCTAGGGGTGGGAAATTGCCCCTAAAGGCGGAGGAATCAGCAATGATCAACGACATGAGGATGCAAAAGGCAATGGTAACCACTGCATTAAAGACACGTAACTTGTATCCACAGGACATGTGGCCTGTAATTGAAGAAGTGTCATGATGATCTCTCCATTGGCCAAAGATTCCGGAATAGTCCCCCATTCGGATCTCCGGGAGGGGACTGCCAAGGGGGAGGTTACCATGAGAAAAAGATTGTTTAATCAACGAAAGGATAACGTTCTACGAGTCGGGGCGTGGAATGTCAGAAGCTTGAACGTGGTAGAGAAACTAGAAAATCTGAAAAGGTAAATGCAAAAGCTCAATCTAGATATAGTAGGGGTCAGTGAAGTGAAGTGGAAGGAAGACAAGAATTTCTGGTCAGATGAGTATCGGGTAATATCAACAGCAGCAGCCGGCCGGTGTGGCCGTGCGGTTAAAGGCGCTTCAGTCTGGAACTGCGTGACCGCTGCGGTCGCAGGTTCGAATCCTGCCTCGGCCATGGATGTGTGTGATGTCCTTAGGTTAGTTAGGTTTAATTAGTTCTAAGTTCTAGGCGACTGATGACCTCAGAAGTTAAGTCGCATAGTGCTCAGAGCAATTTGAACCATTGAACCAACAGCAGCAGAAAATGGTATAACAGGTGTAGGATTCGTTATGAATAGGAAGGTAGGGCAGAGGGTGTGTTACTGTGAACAGTTCAATGACCGGGTTGTTCTAATCAGAATCGACAGAAGACCAACACCGACAACGATAGTTCAGGTATACATGCCGACGTCGCAAGCTGAAGATGAGGAGATAGAGAAAGTGTATGAGGATATTGAAAGGGTTATGCAGTATGTAAAGGGGGACGAAAATCTAATAGTCATGGGCGACTGGAATGCAGTTGTAGGGAAGGAGAAGAAGAAAAGGTTACAGGAGCATATGGGCTTGGGACGAGGAATGAAAAAGGAGAAAGACTAATTGAGTTCTGTAACAAGTTTCAGCTAGTAATAGCGAATACCCTGCTCAAGAATCACAAGAGGAGGAGGTATACTTGGAAAAGGCCGGGAGATATGGGAAGATTTCAATTAGATTACATCATGGTCAGACGGAGATTCCGAAATCAGATACTGGATTGTAAGGCGTACCCAGGAGCAGATATAGACTCAGATCACAATATAGTAGTGATGAAGAGTAGGCTGAAGTTCAAGACATTAGTCAGGAAGAATCAATACGCAAAGAAGTGGGATACGGAAGTACTACGGAATGACGAGATACGTTTGAAGTTCTCTAACGCTATAGATACAGCAATAAGGAATAGCGCAGCAGGCAGTACAGTTGAAGAGGAATGGACATCTCTAAAAAGGGCCATCACAGAAGTTGGGAAGGAAAACATAGGTACAAAGAAGGTAGCTGCGAAGAAACCATGGGTAACAGAAGAAATACTTCAGTTGATTGATGAAAGGAGGAAGTACAAACACGTTCCGGGAAAATCAGGAATACAGAAATACAAGTCGCTGAGGAATGAAATAAATAGGAAGTGCAGGGAAGCTAAGACGAAATGGCTGCAGGAAAAATGTGAAAAAGATATGATTGTCGGAAGGACAGACTCAGCATACAGGAAAGTCAAAACAACATTTGGTGACATTAAAAGCAACGGTGGTAACATTAAGAGTGCAACGGGACTTCCACTGTTAAATGCAGAGGAGAGAGCAGATAGGTGGAAAGAATACATTGAAAGCCTCTATGAGGGTGAAGATTTGTCTGATGTGATAGAAGAAGAAACAGGAGTCGATTTAGAAGAGATAGGGGATCCAGTATTAGAATCGGAATTTAAAAGAGCTTTCGAGGTCTTACGGTCAAATGAGGCAGAAGAGATAGATAACATTCCATCAGAATTTCTAAAATCATTTGGGGAAGTGGCAACAAAACGACTATTCACGTTGGTGTGTAGAATATATGAGTCTGGCGACATACCATCTGACTTTCGGAAAAGCATCTTCCACACAATTCCGAAGAGCTGACAAGTGCGAGAATTATCGCACAATCAGCTTAACAGCTCATGCATCGAAGCTGCTTACAAGAATAATATACGGAAGAATGGAAAAGAAAATTGAGAATGCGCTAGGTGACGATCAGTTTGGCTTTAGGAAAAGTAAAGGGACGAGAGAGGCAATTCTGACGTTACGGCTAATAATGGAAGCAAGGCTAAAGAAAAATCAAGACACTTTCATAGGATTTGTCGACCTGGAAAAAGCGTTCGACAATATAAAATGGTGCAAGCTGTTCGAGATTCTGAAAAAAGTAGGGGTAAACTATAGGGAGAGACGGGTCATATACATTATGTACAACAACCAATAGGGAATAATAAGAGTGGACGATCAAGAACGAAGTGCTCGTATTAAGAAGAGTGTAAGACAAGGCTGTAGCCTTTCGCCCCTACTCTTCAATCTGTACATCGAGGAAGCAATGATGGAAATAAAAGAAAGGTTCAGGAGTGGAATTAAAATACAAGGTGAAAGGATATTAATGATACGATTCGCTGATGACATTGCTATCCTGAGTGAAAGTGAAGAAGAATTAAATGATCTGCTGAACGGAATGAACAGTCTAATGAGTTCACAGTATGGTTTGAGAGTAAATCGGAGAAAGACGAAGGTAATGAGAAGTAGTAGAAATGAGAACAGCGAGAAACTTAACATCAGGAATGATGGTCACGAAGTCAATGAAGTTAAGGAATTCTGCTACCTAGGCAGTAAAATAACCAATGACGGACGGAGCAAGGAGGACATCAAAAGCAGACTCGCTATGGCAAAAAAGGCATTTCTGGCCAAGAGAAGTCTACTAATATCAAATACCGGCCTTAATTTGAGGAAGAAATTTCTGAGGATGTACGTCTGGAGTACAGCATTGTATGGTAGTGAAACATGGACTGTGGGAAAACCGGAACAGAAGAGAATCGAAGCATTTGAGATGTGGTGCTATAGACGAATGTTGAAAATTAGGTGGACTGATAAGGTAAGGAATGAGGAGGTTCTACGCAGAATCGGAGAGGAAAGGAATATGTGGAAAATACTGATAAGGAGAAGGGACTGGATGGTAAGGACATCTGCTAAGACATGAGGGAATGACTTCCATGGTACTAGAGGGAGCTGTAGAGGGCAAAAACTGTAGAGGAAGACAGAGATTGGAATACGTCAAGCAAATAATTGAGGACGTAGGTTGCAAGTGCTACTCTGAGATGAAGAGGTTAGCACAGGAAACGAATTCGTGGCGGGCCGCATCAAACCAGTCAGTAGAAAAAAAAAAAAAAAAAAAAAAAAAAAAAAAAAAAAAAAAAAAAAAAAAAAAAACGTCGGAAACATTTCCACAACTAACAGCTTCGCCAACGCACTACCTTTTTATACCTTGTGCACGCGATACTACCGCTATCTGCATATGTGCATATCGCTACCCCATGACTTTCGTCCCCTCAGTGTGGTATTTAAAGAATAACAAATCTTGCATTCTCACCGAAAATATTAACTGGAATTTTCATAGAAAAACAGTTCAGTGTGACGTATCTCGAAGCTACAAAAAAAAGCTTTTAAATAGTGTCAGTGGCTGGTCGAAGTTCATGATACGATGTGACATTTTTTTGATGAACCGCAAATATCAGTTCTTCGCGACAGTGACGAATGTCATTTTTTTTTATGAACCGCAAATAGCAGTTCTTCCCAACAGAGACGAAATCACTTATATCAACGACAGAAGCCATTTGAAGAATATTAGTTAACTTATAAAACATGTGAAGTAAGAATACCACGTCTTACTACATCCAGGATACATCAGCCTGGCTCTACGGGTTGTTGGAGATAGAAAGGCATGCAATTTTTATGGTGCTACGTCAACGAGAGAGTAGGCATTCGGTGGGGCACGCCATCGCGGCTAACACCGGAAGGGGCACTTTAAATTCACGACAGTCCGCAACCACCAAATTACCTCAAAGTACACAAGCACTCTTGGCCTTGACTCGCCGTCGTACCAAGTCTGCCAGTACAGTCTTCCACTTACAGCGAGTCCAGGAAACCAGCCATTTCGACATACATACATGCCACGCCTCACACCAGTAATTAAACGCGAAAGTACACTTGTCACCAAACGTGGCAGTTGGCACCTGCTGATGGACTCTTCTACTCGGTTCAGCGGCACTCAAGAAACACCTGTCCTTAGCAGAGTGTGCGTCCACAGATCCAGGGAAACGACAGCAAGGATGGGGCACAACGATCAGCACGCGATTAGCACCGGTAATTCAAATACCTGCGGACGCTGAGCACTTGGTTCAAATGGCTCTGAGCACTATGGGACTCAACTGCTGAGGTCATTAGTCCCCTAGAACTTAGAACTAGTTAAACCTAACTAACCTAAGGACATCACAAACATCCATGCCCGAGGCAGGATTCGAACCTGCGACCGTAGCGGTCTTGCGGTTCCAGACTGCAGCGCCTTTAACCGCACGGCCACTTCGGCCGTGAGCACTTGGTTCGGAACAAAGTGTAATGAAAATTAAAATGGAAAGGAAACGGACGTGAAGAAAAAAAAATCCACCATCTTCTTTCCATCCCCATGTCCCAAGAAGACTTTGACCAACAACTTAATACAATAAAAACCATAGCCACAAATAATGATTTGACCCCAACATTATTGACAAAATTAAGTAAAAAGACGAAAAGGCAAGTCAGGTCAGGTCCCAATGAACAGGAAAACTGTAAAAGGAATAGTGCAGAATACCTTTTATAGGGAAAACGTCAAACAGTACAAGTAACTCTTTCTGAGTGCAAGTAACAGTTTGAAGGCAAAGGGTTTCTCTGCGCTTTTCTATGTCCCCGAGACAACAGGTAGTAACCTGTTCAATGCAAAAGACAAACAACCAGCCATCACAAAAAGTGGGATTTATAATATCACATGCCTGGAGTGTTAATCTTGCTACATTGGACAGACGGGGAGATCGATCTACAGTAGGCTTAAAGAACGTCATAGAAGCTGGAGATTGAAGAAGCCTGATTCAGCCTTTGTGGAACATTACCTTAACAAAAACCACAAAGACACAATAGATGAAGACGTGTTAAGCCCAGAGGAGAAGGGGGCAAAACTCAGCCAGTCAGAAATTCTAGAAATTATAAAAACAGAGTTTATTTCTCCGTACCTGTTATTAAATGAGCAAACCCAATTCAATTTTTCACCTCTTTTAGATGACATCGCAACTCCTAAATAGAAGTATAACTTTCGGCTTCAGTCCAAGAGTAGATAAACAGTTCTACGCCGATTGATAACTTTATTCCTAGGTATGTTTAGTCTTGTTAGTGTAATTGCTGAATAGTTTAATTACATATGTAATTTGTGAAAAAAAACGGGTATTAAAGTAATTTTACCTGAAGCCAAGGACCGATACATTAGGAAGTTGAGATGTTTATCTTTGCCTTATCGTCATATTTATCTTTGGTTTGTCATCTCGGGAATCAGTAATGTATTTGAAAAAGGGCTTACAACCCGATACCTAGTCTGAGCAATAATCGTTCTAAAATTAGTGAAACAAGGCGAAAAACAATGTTCGTTCAATTTACAATGTTTCACCAAGAACCCACAGTTGATTCAATTAAAATAAAATATATAAATAAGTTACAGGAGCATTTCAATAAAATAATGTTGGTTCCTCTCGGCTCCACATGTTGTGCTACTGAAGTTAGCGAACGTTTCTGCTGGGGCCTGCCTCGAGCGCCACACGTCCACAAAGATTGCACAGTAGATGACAGTGGCATTATTCACCTCTGAAAGCCTTCGACAGCGCACGATAACACTTCATACTAGCGACTCAAATGCCAAGAAGTAACTTCTTCAAAGGTTTCTAATTAAAATTTTTGGTTGAAATTACTTTGCTCGTTAAGAACGCTATCAAGATGCTGCCTATTACTGCCAAACTTAAAAATTCCTCAAAATTGGTGACGTATCTACACTCTAAGACAAAAAAGAAGACGTATGACGAAGGAATTATTCGAATTGGACGGAAATTGGTAGAACTGATGCGCATTTATAGGCAAACAAATAATTACAATTTCAGAATAATTGGATGATTTGTTCAAGAGAAAGAGCTTCATAAATTGTCTAAGTCAAAAACGTGTTGGACCACCTCTGGCCCCTTTGCAAGCACTTATTCGGCCTGGCATTGATTGACAGAGTTGTGGATGTACTCCTATGGGATGTCGTACCTAATTCTGCCCGTTTGGAGCCTTAGATAGTTAACATTCCGACCTGATTGGGCACAATGTTCCAAACGTTGTCAACTGGGAAGAGATCCGGTGACATCGCTGGCCAAAGTAGGGTTTGGCGAGCACAGACACATGCAGCGCAGACTGCCGCATTATCTTGCAAAAATGTAATCCCTGTATGGCTTGCCATGAAGGGCAACAAAACGGAACCTATATCTCTAACGTCGTTCAGCTGCAGAATTTTGGAACACGTATTGTGTTCGAGGATAATGACTTTTCTGGAGACTGGAAATCTACTCCGTAGGAATCAGCACGGATTTCGAAAAAGACGAACGTGTGAAACCCAGCTCGCGCTATTCGTCCTCGAGACTCAAGAGGGCCATAGACACTGGTTCCCAGGTAGATACCGTGTTTCTTGACTTCTGCAAGGCGTTTGATACAGTTCCCCACAGTCGTTTAATGAACAAAGTAAGAGCATATGGACTATCAGACCAATTGTGTGATTGGATTGAAGAGTTCCTAGATAACAGAACGCAGCATGTTACTGTCAATGGAGAGAAGTCTTCCGAAGTAAGAGTGATTTCAGGTGTGCCGCAGGGGAGTGTCGTACGACCGTTGCTATTCACAATATTCATAAATGACCTTGTGGATGACATCGGAAGTTCACTGAGGCTTTTTGCGGATGATGATGTGGTATATCGAGAGGTTGTAACAATGGAAAATTGTACTGAAATGCAGGAGGGTCTGCAGCGAATTGACGCATGGTGCAGGGAATGGCAACTGAATCTCAATGTAGACAAGTGTAATGTGCTGCGAATACATAGAAAGAAAGAGCCTTTATCATTTAGCTACAATATAGCAGGTCAGAAACTGGAAGCAGTCAATTCCATAAATATATGGGAGTGGGCATTAGGAGGGAGTTAAAATGGAATGACCATATAAAATTAATCGTCGGTAAAGCAGATGCCAGACTGAGATTCATTGGAAGAATCCTAAGGAAATGCCGTCCGAAAACAAAAGAAGTAGGTTACAGTACACTTGTTCGCCCACTGCTTGAATACTGCTCAGCAGTGTGGGATCCGTACCAGAGAGGGTTGATAGAAGAGGTAGAGAAGATCCAGCATAAGCAGCGCCCTTCGTTACAGGATCATTTAGTAATCACGAAAGCGTTACGGAGATGATAGACAAACTCAAGAGGAAGACACTGCAAGAGAGACGCTCAGTAGCTCGGGACGGGCTATTGTTGAAGTTTCGAGAACATACCTTCACCGAGGAGTCAAGCAGTATATTGCTCCCTCCTACGTATATCTCGCGAAGAGACCATGAGGATAAAATCAGAGAGATTAGAGCCCACACAGAGGCATACCGACAATCCTTCTATCCACAAGACTGGAACAGAAAGGAGAAACGATAGAGGTACTCACGGTACCATCCGCCACACACCGTCAGGTGGTTTGCGGACTATGGATTTAGATGTAGATATCGTCGGCGTACCGCTGTGCTATGAGGGTGCCGTGGATGACAACCAGAGGATTTCTAACGACGCTGTCGGTGTTCCTCTAGACCATCTATATTAGGTCGCAGCTTCTCCTTACATTTCCAGCCGACTTTCCGTACGATTAATCTCATTAAATAATTCCTCCATGGATACTACGATGACTGTTAACGAGTCACGAATTATAATTTATTCAAAAACTCAGTACAAATTAACACTTTTGATAACATTCAGCATTTCAATCTACATAGCACGGTTCGCCACCGATCCCTTCCACACTGAAATTTAAGCAACGGCCGATCGCGGCACGGACATTCTTTAAAAGCATTAAGACGGCTACCGAGCAGTACCGACCGATGCACTATCCAAGCTCGTCTCATTACGTCCTGGCCGAGAGATCAACTGTAACTAGCTCACACCACAAAAAAACTGTTCTCCAGCTTATTGTCAACAAGCAAAGACTGACACGGCTACAGCATGCTCAATCGAGAACTTCATCGTAAACTATACAGGGTGGTCCATTGAAAGTGACCGGGCCAAATATCTCACGAAATAAGCATCAAACGAAAAAACTACAAAGAACGAAACTCGTTTAGCTTGAAGGGGGAAACCAGATGGCGCTATGGTTGGCCCGCTAGATGGCGCTGCCATATGTCAAACGGATATCAACTGCGTTTTTTTAAATAGGAACCCCCATTTTTTATTACATATTCGTGTAGTACGTAAAGAAATATGAATGTTTTTGTTGGACCACTTTTTTCGCTTTGTGATAGATGGCGCTGTAATAGTCACAGACGTGTAAGTACGTGGTATCACGTAACATTCCGCCAATGCGGGCGGTATTTGCTTCGTGATACATTACCCGTGTTAAAATGGACCGATTACCAATTGCGGAAAAGGTCGATATCGTGTTGATGTATGGCTATTGTGATCAAAATGCCCAATCAAAATGCCCAACGGGCGTGTGCTATGTATGCTGCTCGGTATACTGGACGACATCATCCAAGTCTCCGGACCGTTCGCCGGATAGTTACGTTATTTATGGAAACAGGAAGTGTTCAATCACATGGGAAACGTCAACCACGACCTGCAACAAATCATGATGCCCAAGTAGGTGTTTTAGCTGCTGTCGCGGCTAATCCGCACATCAGTAGCAGAAAAACTGCGCGAGAATCGGGAATCTCAAAAACGTCGGTGTTGAGAATGCTACATCAACATCGATTGCACCCGTACCATATTTCTATGCACCAAGAATTGCATGGCGACGACTTCGAACGTCGTGTACAGTTCTGTCACTGGGCACAAGAGAAATTACGGAACGGTGACAGATTTTTTGCACGCGTTCTATTTAGCCACGAAGCGTCATTCACCAACAGCGGTAACCTAAACCGGCATAATATGCACTATAGGGCAGCGGAAAATCCACGATGGCTGCGACAAGTGGAACATCAGCGACCTTGGCGGGTTAATATATGGTGCGGCATTATGGGAGGAAGGATAATTGGCCCCCATTTTATCGACGGCAATATAAATGGTGCAATGTATGCTGATTTCCTACGTAATGTTCTACCGATGTTACTAGTGCATGACAGAATGGCGATGTACTTCCAACATGATGGATGTCCGGCACATAGCTCGCGTGCGGTTGAAGCGGTATTGAATAGCATACTTCATGAGAGATGGATTGGTCGTCGAAGCACCATACCATGGCCCGCACGTTCACCGGATCTGACGTCCCCGGATTTCTTTCTGTGGGGAAAGTTGAAGGGTATTTGCTACCGTGATCCACCGACAACGCCTGACAACATGCGTAAGCGCATTGTCAATGCATGTGTGAACATTACGGAGGGCGAACTACTCGCTGTTGAGAGGAATTTTGTTACACGTATTGCCAAATGCATTGAGATTGACGAACATCATTTTGAACATTTATTGCATTAATGTGGTATTTACAGGTAATCACGCAGTAACAGCATGCGTTCTCAGAAATGATAAGTTCACAAAGGTACATGTATCACATTGGAACAACCGAAATAAAATGTTCAAACGTACCTACGTTCTGTATTTTAATTTAAAAAACCTACCTGTTACCAACTGTTCGTCTAAAATTGTGAGCCATATGTTTGTGACTAATTCAGTGCCATCTATCACAAAGCGAAAAAAGTGGTCCAACTAAAACATTCATATTTCTTTACGTACTACACGAATGTGTAATGAAAAATGGGGGTTCCTATTTAAAAAAACGCAGTTGATACCCGTTTGACCTATGGTAGCGCCATCTAGCGGGCCAACCATAGCGCCATCTGGTTTCTCCCTTCAAGCTAGACAAGTTTCGTTCTTTGTAGTTTTTTCGTTCGACGCTTATTTCGTGAGATATTTGGCCCGTTCATGATCAATGGACCACCCTGTATACACTGAAGCGCTAAAGAAACTGGTACAGGCATGGGTATTCAAATACAGAGATATGTAAACAGGCAGAATACGGCGCTGCGGTCGGCAACACCTGTATAAGACGACAGGTGTCTGGCATAGTCGTTAGATGGGTTACTGCTGCTATAATGGCAGGTTATCAAGATTTAAGTGAGTTTAAACGTGGTATTACAGTCCACGCACGAGAGATGGGACACAGCATATCCGAGGTCGCAAAGAAGTGGAGATTTTCCCGCACGACCATTTCGCGAATGTACCGTGAATATCAGGAATCCTGTAAAACATCAGATGTCCGACATCGCTACGGCCGGAAAAAGATCCTGCAAGACCGGAACCAACGACGATTGAAGAGAATCGTTAAATGAGACAGAAGTTCAACCCTTCCGCAAATTCCTGCAGACTTCAGTGCTGGGCCATCAACAAGTGTCAGCTTGCGAACCATTCAACGAAACATAATCGATATGGGCTTTCGGAGCCGAAGGCCCACACATGTACCCTTTATGACTGCGCGACGGCTGTGCCCGCCAACACCGACGTTGAATTGTTGATGACTGGAAACATGTTCTGTAGTCGGAAGAGTCTCCTTTCAAATTGTATCGTGCGGGTGGGTGTGTACGGATATGGAGACACCCTCATGAATCCTTGGACCCCTCATGTCAGTAGGGCACTGTTCAAGCTGGTGGAGGCTCTGTAATGGTGTGGGCGTGTGCAGTAGGAGTGATATGGGACCCCTGATACGTCCAGATACGACTCTGACAGGTGACACGTACGTAAACATTCTGTCTGATCCCCTGCATATATATATATATATATATATATATATATATATATATATATATATATATATGGTAAATACATTGCCATGTGACGACACGTACCCTCATAGGGTCCTGCGATAAAAGAAATGGCACCCCAGATCATTACCCTTTTTGTCGGATAGTATGGCGGGCGATTGTCAGGTTGGTATGTTGGTGCTGTTTGGGAAGTTTCCTGGAATCTTATTGACTGGAGTTGGACTGCATCAGTGATGAGTCCCATCGGGCTGAGCTCAGATGACCAGTGTAGATTTGTCTGGAGACATCATATGGCCCAACAACCAGGAGTTTTCCTTAGAAGTAGGGTGTTTGAAGTGTTTGAAGAAAAACTCTCATTTTCCAGGTGTTTAATAGAAATTTCTGCTGTGTTTACTGTCAAGCTGTTTCCTATGGATAAGCCTTCTTTTTGTTGGTATATTTTATTACTGAAAGTAAAATAGTTGAAGGATAAAATACGAGGGCAGTTCAATAAGTAATGCAACACATTTTTTTTTCTGAAACAGGGGTTGTTTTATTCAGCATTGAAATACACCAGGTTATTCCCCAATCTTTTAGCTACACAACACTATTTTTCAACGTAATCTCCATTCAATGCTATGGCCTTACGCCACCTTGAAATGAGGGCCTGTATGCCTGCACGGTACCATTCCACTGGTCGATGTCGGAGCCAACGTCGTACTGCATCAATAACTTCTTCATCATCCGCATAGTGCCTCCCACGGATTGCGTCCTTCATTGGGCCAAACATATGGAAATCCGACGGTGCGAGATCGGGGCTGTAGGGTGCATGAGGAAGAACAGTCCACTGAAGTTTTGTGAGCTCCTCTTGGGTGCGAAGACTTGTGTGAGGTCTTGCGTTGTCATGAAGAAGGAGAAGTTCGTTCAGATTTTTGTGCCTACGAACACGCTGAAGTCGTTTCTTCAATTTCTGAAGAGTAGCACAATACACTTCAGAGTTGATCGTTTGACCATGGGGAAGGACATCGAACAGAATAACCCCTTCAGCGTCCCAGAAGACTGTAACCATGACTTTACCGGCTGAGGGTATGGCTTTAAACTTTTTCTTGGTAGGGGAGTGGGTGTGGCGCCACTCCATTGATTGCCGTTTTGTTTCAGGTTCGAAGTGATGAACCCATGTTTCATCGCCTGTAACAATCTTTGACAAGAAATTGTCACCCTCAGCCACATGACGTTCAAGCAATTCCGCACAGATGGTTCTCCTTTGCTCTTTATGGTGTTCGGTTAGACAACGAGGGACCCAGCGGGAACAAACCTTTGAATATCCCAACTGGTGAACAATTGTGACAGCACTACCAACAGAGATGTCAAGTTGAGCACTGAGTTGTTTGATGGTGATCCGTCGATCATCTCGAACGAGTGTGTTCGCACGCTCCGCCATTGCAGGAGTCACAGCTGTGCACGGCCGGCCCGCACGCTTGAGATCAGACAGTCTTGCTTGACCTTGCGGCGATGATGATACACGCTTTGCCCAACGAGTCACCGTGCTTTTGTCCACTGCCAGATCACCGTAGACATTCTGCAAGCGCCTATGAATATCTGAGATGCCCTGGTTTTTCGCCAAAAGAAACTCGATCACTGCCCGTTGTTTGCAACGCACATCCGTTACAGACGCCATTTTAACAGCTCCGCACAGCGCTGCCACCTGTCGGAAGTCAATGAAACTATACGAGACGAAGCGGGAATGTTTGAAAATATTCCACAAGAAATTTCCGGTTTTTTCAACCAAAATTGGCCGAGAAAAAAATGTGTTGCATTACTTATTGAACTGCCCTCGTAATTTGAATGTGCTCAACAACTCCAGTGATTTCTGCAGCATATGTCTTCTTCTAATTGAGTAGATTTGTTTTAGTGATCTGTATGATCTTGTCAACTGGGAGGCTTGCATATAAGTTAGCATTGTCGAGAGAGGCTGATACCGATTCTTCTGATATCTCTATGTTTTCGATCTCTTTCGCAACGTTTTAACTGTTCTTAATGCTAAAACATTTCTGAAAAGTAAGCTTGGCCTTCCATCCGTTAGTTTTCTACTGAGTTTATAATTCGGACACACAATGTAACTAACGGGAGCGATTTTATAACCTGTTGAAGCATGTAAGACAATTTTGATTCATGTTATTCTTACATGGTTATGCATTTTTGCAATGCATAACTATGAGAGGTATATCGCCTTCATATTGTAATGCCCGCCCTTTGTTTTTATTCTGTGATTGTAGTATCTAGCAATGTATTTTCTTTCGCTTTTAAGATTCTTAAGATGTTTGTTGCATAGCCAAAGCCTGTACTTCTACACAAGAAACTTTGCGATCAATACAAACAAAAAAATTATGTACATCACATGATCGCTCTCCGAATTGCCTTATGACAGGTTATACTTAGTTCGAGTGGGCTAGATACATCGAGTGCCACGTCTTATGCCGCTCTAAGATGTCTAAAAGAGGCAAACCACCTTTTTCCTCCACGTTCGTAGTGATTTTCGTGTTTTCATATATGGAATTACGATGTCGAAGGGCCTTTAGGAGGCTTTCCAAATCATAAGACCAAAACTGCAGGGTAACCATGGGGCTAATGGAATAAAAAGTACGTCGAGAAATGTATGTACACACAGCGTACAGCAAAAACACAGTTCGTAAACGATAATTATATCAACACGGCCTATCAAAAAGCAGCATCTGTGGGGCAGTGCTGGCTAATAACAATCTTGAAATGGACTGGCCTGCCTAGAATCCCGTCCTGAATCCAGTTGAACGCCTTTGGGGTAAGCTAGAATGTCTACTTCATTTGACATCGAAGAGCCAACATAACTACTCTCCCTCGTTTCGCCTCTTGAGAAAGAGTGGGCTTCCATTCCTCCACAGGGAGACAGACATCCCAGCTCCTTATTGGAAGTGTATCCATCAGAGTTTTAACCGTCATAAAGGCGTAGGGTGAATACACCTCATTTTAATGTCAACTAATAGCTGACTGGATATTTTTGATGAGCTATTGTACTTAAAGAATGGATCTTGAATCGATTTGGCGGTTGACGTTCAGCCTGGACGTAGGTTTTATTGCGGCTAACAGCGAACTTTATTTTACGAGTTCCTAGTTTTGCTGAAAGAATCTGTAACTGGAAATGCGGATGCGTTAATCAAGGCTAGTGAAGATGTAGATCTAAGAATAAGTAAAGACAAAACTAAATACCTGGTTACCACTAGAATGCCAACAGCAGTAGATCAGGAAATGTTAAGAGTTGGAGACATGCAGTTTGAAAAAGTGAACACATTTAAGTATCTAGGCGTGGACATCACTTCGAGAAATGAGATTGAATCCGAACTAAAGAAGAGATTACGGGCTGGAAATGCGTGCTACTTCTCACTGAATAGATTACTTTCATCACGGATATTGTCTAGGAATTTAAAGATTAGAACATCCAAACCTATTATTCTACCAGTTATGCTGTATGGGTGTGAGACTTGGTCTCTTACTGTGCAAAATGAAAAGCTCGTTTCGAGTATTTGAAAACAAAATTTTGAGGAAAATTTTCGGAGCAAAAAGGGATGACATTAGCGGAGAGTGGCGAAAACTGCATAACGAAGAGGTTCACGAACTCTATTCGAGCCCTGACATAATCAGTATTATTAAATCACGTAGGCTGCAATGGGCGGGTCACGTAGCTCGAATGGATGAGGGCAGGGCAGCGCGCAGAGTACTGGTAGGGCACTTAGAGGGAAAACATCCTGTGGGGAGACCGAGGCGTAGATGGGAGGACAATGTGAAGGCTGATTTGAGGAGCCTAGGTATTGGAGGTGAATGGAAGGAAAAAGCCCAAGACAGGAACAGATGGCGAAAATACGTTGTTGCGGTAATGGACTCTCGAGTCCGGTATGACCAATAAGTGTGTGTCTAGTTTTGCTGGATCAGTTACTTACTTTTTACTAATATCAACTAGTAACGTTTATCTTGCAAATCTCACTCCTATATTACTTCCATTTTAATTGGGGATCTGATGATGGTAGCAGCCTAAACGTCATAATAAATTAAAATCTATTAAGTGATCCAGGAAGCTTTATTCGCAGAATATCAAAGAGATGTCACACGTGCATACTGCAGGTACAGGAGATGGATATAACTGATGAGTGATTTCGTAATTCCAACTAGCCCTGCAGTTCCTTGCTTATGGAACTCTATTCATGTCATTTTGATACTGACAGGGTTCACGAGTTTGGCATCCAACTCTACAGTAACTTTTGCAGTTGTCATCCGCTTATTTTTAACACATTACCATGTTTAATACGTTGTAGGAAAACCGCTGGCATTCAGAGCAGCTTCCAGTCGTCTCGGAAGGATAAATGCAGCTGCTGAATGGTTTTCAAGGGAATCTTATACTATTGCTCATGCGAAATAGTGGCAAGTTCACGAAACGATGTTGGAGTTGGGTAGGGATCACGCACCTTTCTCTCCAAAGCAGCTTCCATAGGCTCAAAAATAGTGTTGCATTTTGTACTTGGATTTTGTACTTTACCATAACTGTCATAAAGGAGTGCGACTGAATAAAATTTAAAATGTTTATTTGACGCCACAAACGGCCGTCGAAACACAATCATTAAGACAATAATTTTTTAAAAAAAATGTTGCATCATTAGTTTTCACGTGTGAGCTGTCGTTTCCTAACGTGATCACAAACCTGGAAAACTGCAATTATTAGTGCAGTTTTCGCGCTTTGTGGTTACATTTGAAAATGACGACTCAGTGCGTCGAACCTAATGATGCAACTTTTTTAAAAATTTTATTGTTTTAGTGGCTGTGACATCACGTTTGTGATATCAAATAAACCCTTTAAAAAGCATGAATTTCTTGCGCTGTTTCCATGTTTTTGTACAGTCTCTGTACATTCCATGACATAAATATAACGAAATACACCTGTTGATCGTCGGCATGAAAAACGAATTGTGGTAATGGATAAAAGTTGCGCGAAGCAAAACCTCGTTTGTATATACAGGGTGTTACAAAAAGGTACGGCGAAACTTTCAGGAAGCATTCCTCACACACAAATAAAGAAAAGATGTTATGTGGACATGTGTCCGGAAACGCTTAATTTCCATGTTAGAGCTCATTTTAGCTTCGTCAGTATGTACTGTACTTCCTCGATTCACCGCCAGTTGGCCCAATTGAAGGAAGGTAATGTTGACTTCGGTGCTTTTACAAGTACGACACAACATGTGGTTCATGCACGATGGAGCTCCTGCACATTTCAGTCGAACTGTTCGTACGCTTCTCAACAACAGACTCGGTGACCGATGGATTGGTAGAGGCGGACCAATTCCATGGCCTCCACGCTCTCCTGACCTCAACCCTCTTGACTTTCATTTATGGGGGCATTTGAAAGCTCTTGTCTACGCAACCCCGGTACCAAATGTAGAGACTTTTCGTGCTCGAATTGTGGACGGCTGTGATACAATACGCCATTCTCCAGGGCTGCATCAGCGCATCAGGGATTCCATGCGACGGAGGGTGGATGCATGTATCGTCGCTAACGGAGGACATTTTCCTGTAGCAAAGTGTTTGAAGTCACGCTGGTACGTTCTGTTGCTGTGTGTCTCCATTCCATGATTAATGTGATTTGAAGAGAAGTAATAAAATGAGCTCTATCATGGAAAGAAAGCGTTTCCGGACACATGTCCACATCACATATTTTCTTTCTTTGTGTCTGAGGAATGTTTCCTGAATGTTTGGCCGTACCTTTTTGTAACACCCTGTATAGCTAAATACACCTGTCGATCGTCAGCATGCAAAACGATTGTGGTCATGGATAAAAGTTGCTTGAAGCAAAACTTCGTATATATATATATATATATATATATATATATATATATATATATATATATATATATATATAATTTCACAAATTTACAATAGGCAATCAAAAGACGACGTCAACGAGTTGGTGTCGATAAAAAAACATGCTGCTCGTATTATGTGTTCGTACAGCGCTATTTATAGTACATTCTTTCCCGCATCAGTTACATTTTAATGACCACTTCGCGTGTCGACGGTTATCATTAGGTGCATTTCGTTCTGCTTACTTGATGGAACGTATTTTCAGCATGCACAGGTGTCCTCTATTTGGTAAGCAGCCTAGCTGTCACATCGCTGTATCTCGAACAGACGACACATGCGCACGACAAGTACTTTCCTCCAAGTAAACAGAACGAAATCTGCCTGATGATTACGGCACGACGATCGAAACGCCTAACGGATGAAAACTGATTGCAGCAGATAATCGATCTTTTTGTTACTTCACGAACGTAAAAGGGGAAATCAAAAGAGAATGCCAGTGAGTTGTAAGTCGATAAAAAAAGTGTCCCACAAACGAGCCGTTTGTACGACGCTGCATACAGCACGTTGTCCAATGCCTGTACGCGTGGGAACAGCGATACTCACCGGAAGAGCAGTGCGCACGCCGCGACGCAGTGCTCGGACCGCCGACTGCCGGCTGACTGAACTCGGCATGTCTGCAGGGACGGTTCGCCGTCAAGTGGCCGAGGGGAGGGGGAGGGGGTGCGCCTCTGCCACCTCACGGCGCGCGATTCGCACGCACAACTCGCTGCCGTCGCGCGTCGCTCGCTAACATGGCGCGAGGTCACGACAATGGTCACTTGCGCTCTGCACGGTGTTCCGCAACGTCGACAAACGGCGAGTCAAACCAGAATCTGGAATGGAGATTTCAGACTTCCAGACGAGTCGCACTGTTCAGAAAAAATGGCTGACATCGAAATAAGTGTCCGAGGAATAGAAAAGCAACTGAAATCACTCAACAGAGGAAAGTCCACTGGACCTGAAAAGATACCAATTCCATTCTACACAGAGTACGCGAAAGAACTTGCCCCCTTTCTAACAGCCGTGTACCGCAAGTCTCTAGAGGAACGGAAGGTTCCAAATGATTGGAAAAGAGCGCAGGTAGTTCCAGTGTTCAAGAAAGGTCGTCGAGCAGATGCGCAAAACTATAGGCCTATTTACAATTTGTACAGAAACCAGATGGCAGTTATAAGAGTCGAGGGGCATGAAAGGGAAGCAGCGGCTAGGAAGGGAGTGAGACAGGTTTGTAGCCTCTCCCCGATGTTATTCAATCTGTATATTGAGCAAGCAGTAAAGGAAACGAAAGAAAAATTCGGAGTTTGAATTAAAATCCATGGAGAAGAAATAAAAACTTTGAGGTTCGCCGATGACATTGTAATTCTGTCAGAGACAGCAAAGGACCTGGAGGAGCAGCTGAACGGAATGGACAGTGTCTTGAAAGGAGGATATAAGATGAACATCAACAAAAGCAAAACGAGGATAATGGAATGTAGTCGAATTAAATCGGGTGATGCTGCGGTAATTATATTAGGAAATGAGACACTTAAAGTAGTAAATGAGTTTTGCTATTTGGAGAGCAAAATAACTGATGATGGTCGAAGCAGAGAGGATATAAAATGTAGACTGGCAATGGCAAGGAAAGCGTTTCTGAAGAAGAGAAATTTGTTAACATCGAGTATAGATTTAAGTGTCAGGAAGTCGTTTCTGAAAGTATTTGTATGGAGTGTAGCCATGTATGGAAGTGAAACATGGACGATAAATAGTTGGGACAAGAAGAGAATAGAAGCTTTTGAAATGTGGTGCTACAGAAGAATGCTGAAGAGTAAATGGGTAGATCACATAACTAATGATGAGGTGTTGAATAGAACTGGAGAGAAGAGAAATTTGTGGCACAACTTGATTAGAAGAAGGGACCGGTTGCTAGGGCATATTCTCAGGCATCACGCAATCACCGGTTTACTATTGGAGAGCAGCGTGGAAGGTAAAAATCGTAGAGGGAGACCAAGAGATGAATACACTAAACAGATTCAGAAGGATGTAGGTTGCAGTTGGTACTGGGAGATGAAGGAGCTTGCACAGGATAGAGTAGCATGGAGAGCTGCATCAAACCAGTCTCTAGCCTGAAGACCACAACAACAACAACAACGTCACATCCACCATCTTCTGTTTTTACTGTTTTATACCTCAATCGGTAAAAATGGAACGTCTTTTATTTGAGGCATCAGTCTTCTGACTGGTATTATCCGGGCTGCCACAAATTCCTCTCCTGCGCCAACCCCTTCATCTTAGAGTGGCACTTGCAACCTACGCCCACAATTATTTGCTGGACGTATTCCAATCCCTGTCTTCATCTACAGAGGCCCTCTAGTACCATGGATGTTATGCTCTGATGTCTTAACACAAGTCCTACAGGATGACAATTACCGAAAAACACGTAAATTACTTACAAACAACGGGGTGCACACACTTTATTCAACATTTAAACGTCACTACAGATTTTCGGATTTAGGTTACGACATGTTCGATATGCCTGCCGTCGTTGGCGGTGATGTGGCGCAGACGAATAGCGAAGTTCTGCATGACCCGATGAAGTGCCAGAACATCAATGCTGTCTGAACTCCAGAACGGCTGTTTTCAGCTCAACAATGGTTTTGGGGTTATTGCTGTACACCTTCTCTTTTATATAGCCCCACAAAACGGAGTTGCATGTGTTCAGATCGGGAGAATATGGTGACCAATCGAGGCCCATGCCAGTGACCTCTGAGTACCTCAGAGCCAGAATGCGGTCCCCAGAGTGCTCCTCCAAGACATCAAACAGTGTCCTGCTTCGATGGGGTGAAGCTCCGTCTTCCATGTGCCACTTCTTGTCCATCATCATGATGATGCTTGGTTTGTGGGGTGATCAACCGCGAGGTTATAAGCGCCCGCACTTCTTGTCGAAATCGGGGTCACCTTGGATAATGGAGATGAAATCGTCTTCCAAAACCTTCACGTACCGTTCGGTAGTGAAACCTTCCCGTCTCCTCTATATCTCTTTTGTTACACAACCTTCCCTTCTACAATAACCAATGAAACCTTCCCTTAGGATTTCTATCTCTTGCTTAATATTAACAACTTAAATCTTCCGTCTGAAATTAATTGTCTTTCTCAATAATAATAAGTGCAATCTTCGCATATAAATTTAAATGCTGCTTATTAAAAGTTATTTGCTGATTATTTCGACGAGACATACAATGTGTCGTCGTCGTGGCCCTCAGTCGTTACCTGCAATAACCCAAAACTGTCCCTTACCTTTTTTACTGATACTGGATCGCCATCTGACTGTTACATCGAACTGCGACATGAATATACTTACTCTGTCTTACTATACTGTATTAGCTGCTGGTGGGCTGTCGTAATAAGTGGCTGTATTTATTATCAAAGCTGACGTTATTCTTTAATAGCAAAGCTGTCGTTATTCTTTAATTAATTTGACTCAAGTTACGTAATTCATAGTTAAACTTTTTCTTGACAACAATAAAATTTTGCAAAGTTTTACGTTGATGGTTTTTGGGATGGATTATAATCAGTAACCCAATATTGCTGGCAAAAATTAATTATATCCTGAAAACGATTCTTCAAATATTTACTGTTGGTAATGAAATGATTTTACAAACGTTCAAATGGGACTTATTTTTTACAATAATCTTACAACTAGCATTGCGCAAACATACCTTCATTAGTCTTGAGTTTCTCAAAAAAAAAAGATAATTCAATAATATTAGTTCCTCTTATGATAGTAGTTAGCTGATGTCTCTGTACATCCGTTTATAATCTCTTGTAAATCATAGCTGGTGGCTGGCAGGCACACCGCTTCTCTCAACCTCTCACTTCAAATCTGCTACCGACTCGCTTCACATCTCGCTCACTACTGACTTCCTACGAACGCTAAAGTGCGGTCTCTCCTGCCAACAATGCTTTCTGGTGCAGACAATCCCTGCTACCACAATTATTTCCAAAATGACAAATATTAATTATTCCTACTTAATCCTATTAATAAAATATAAACATCTTTCATAAATTGTGGTTTGACAATAGACAATAGAAATATACACGTCTTACGGTAGTTACTGTGCTATCAAGGAATATCGAGCAGATTATTCCGTGACTGGACATGGCACACCACACAGTCACCCATTGAGGGTGAAGATACTTCTCGATCGGGAAATGCAGATTCTCAGTCCTCCAAATGCACTAATTTTGCTTTTGACGAACCAATTCAAATGAAAGTGGGCTTCGTCGCTAAACCAAACCAAAGGCCTGTTCGTCAATTCTGTGGACAACAATTTTGGCGAAACACAACCGCTGTTCCATGGTCCTGCGGCTTAATGGCTGATGGGTTTGAATTTTGAATGGGAAGACGTGCAGATCTTCAACTACAGTTTGTCTCAGCATCTGATTCCCACCCGTTGTGCAGCTCGTCTGATCGATTTCCTGGGGCTGGTTTGAAACACAGCGCGTAACTTCTCGATATTTTGAGGTGTTCACACCTTTTTGGGACCGACATTGGCAACACTGTCGTTACGAACACTGCCCGTTCTCTCAAACTTACGAATCAAATTCGTGATTATTAGTACATTTGAACCGGTTGTCTTCGGCTTGAGCTTGTTCGCAAACTCCCTTTGAGCCGCAGTTTGGCTATTATTGCTCGCACGGTCGGCTTTCACAAGCGCTATACGCTCAGACATGCATGCTGTACCGTGGCATTTTGACGTGCAAATGGCCAACAACAAGGCGCGTGCACGCACGCATACTAATTCCCGTCATGCTCCGCCGCCAGTCATGCAGTTTGAACGTCCTAACGCAAACCGTTCAGAAGCTATGAAGATTTTTTTTAATATAGCTCAATAAATGTCGCCATATACCATCCTGTCCCTTCTTCTTGCCATTGTTTTCCATATATTCCTTCCCTCTCCGATTCTTCGCAGAACCTCCTCTTTCCTTACCTTACGAGTCAACCTAACTTTCAACATTCTTCTGTAGCACCATATCTCAAATGCGATTATCTTCTGTTCGAGTTTTCCCACAGTCTATCTTTCACTACCGTGCAAGGCTGTGCTCCAAACGTACATTCCCAGAAATGTCTTCCTCAAATTAAGACCTATGTTTGATACTAGTAGACTTCTCTCGGCCTGAAATGCCTTTTCTGCCAGTGGAAGCCTGCTTTTGATGTCCTTTCTCCGTTCCTCACGGGTTATTTTGCTGTCTAGGTAGGAGAATTCCTTAACTTCGTCTACTTCGTGACCATCGATCCTACTGTCAAGTTTCTCGCTGTTCTCATTTCTACTGTTTCTCATTATTTTTGTCTTTTCTCGATTTACTTTCTGTCCATATTCTGCACCTATTAGACTGCATTAGCCTCTGACAGGCTGCTTTGACTTGCGCGTGTAACCTCCTCGCGACGGTTTTTGTGTAACTGGAAATTCTGACTTTTGTTAGATATGTCGTTTCTGCATCTTGTAGTTCTACTGTTTGTTCCATGTCACTAACAGTGTCCCATTTCGGTAAAGTTCTTGGGACAAGTGCGAAGTTCAGGCATTTTGAGAGGGCCGAAGTTCGAATCCACTTCTTTCTTTATTAAATTTTGTGTTGCTCTAGTATTATTTGTCTCCTTGTTCATCGGTTCATCGTCTGAGCAGCCAACTGTTGGTCAGAAGGTGATGGGTTTGACCCTCATCGAGAACTTCGTAGTATTTCAACGCCGTGTGGTGTCACCGTTGCTGCATTTCGAAGGACAGAAGAACAAATGCATCTGTGAGGCGCAACAACGCGAGGTTAAGCGTCTTTGGTCTCAGCAATGAGTTTTACCATTGCCTGTCGCTGAGCGAGCGCCAGCAAAACAGTAGTTCATGTAGAGCTTTTAGATGTGGTCTATCGCAAACACACGAGCGGAGAAAGTATTCGAAAGAAAGTCAAGCAGTAGACTCAGTTTTACGGTCGCGTGTTGGATGAATGTCGAACAGTAACAGTTACAGAATGTTGTTCAAAAGCGTGTCTCGAAAAGGACTTTACAGCTTTGAAAAGTAGTATAAATTAATTCGTAGTACCTACAGAGGTGATTGTAGTGTCAATTTGTAGGGAAATATAAGACTTGTTTGCTATAGAGATGGGGCCCCTCCACGCCCGCGCCAACGTGGTGACCAAACCAAAAGTTCTACTGTCACCTCCGTAAACATGTTAGTTATCTAGTAAGTGGATCACAAGATACTGGGCTGGGTAAGACTAGTGCCGAATCGCACTGCAAGGAGCGCTAGCGGCAGTTGCGTTAAAGATGGTTGCCTTCAATAGATCCAAGTGTGTTAGCTGTGTGTTTTGGTTTGAAGAATCGAAGTCAGCGACAACAGTTGAGCGTAATTTCCGTACCAAGTACACTAAAGATCCTTCCAGTAGGCCTACAACTTATGTTTTGTAGAAACAGGGTGCTCGGTAAGACAGGGGAAATCATCAGGTGGTCCAAGACACATAACTACATCTCTGAGCGAGTGTGGCAACGTTTCGTCGACCCAGCACGCATCTCATTTTTTAAACACCCTGTATTGAAGCACTAATGAAAATTGAATTCCTACCAATTCCTGTGGCATAGTTTCGTTACTTAGCCCGATCCACGATGGATGGCGGTTCGCGCAGCTCGAGACAAAATGGTTCACATGGCCCTGAGCACTATGGGACTTAACATCTGAGGTCACCAGTCCCCTAGAACTTAGAACTACTTCAACCTAACTAACCTAAGGACATCACACACATCCATACCCAAGGCAGGATTCGAATCTGCGCCCGTAGCGGTCGCGCGGTTCCAGACTGAAGCGCCTAGAACCGCACGGGCACAACGGCCGGCCAGCTCGAGACACGGACAGGAATTGGTTTGTTGCCAGTTGCAAGCGACGGTTGCGGCAGGTGCATCCGCGTGCTCTGTGCTTGAAGAAAGCCTGTGCAGAATTTGTCACTCACCACCATCATTAGCTGTGAAATTCGTAACAAATGCAATAAAAATTCATTAAATGAGTCGCTACGATAGGTCTGATGCTCGCATTGGCGACCACATTCATAGCAGAGCGCTGAGAACACTCTTGGGCCGTCACTGATTATCAGACAATGCGTGACGTAGATGCGCAGAACAAGACTAAATTCGACTGCCATCATCCGTGACTCCAACTACATGATTCAATAATACCTTTCGGCAAAGCAGTAAGGAACTACAAGTGGCAACTCTACCCACTGAACTTAATGTACTTCTCTCAATCGTTCGTCAAATAAAGTTGTTGTTGTTGTTGTTGTGGTCTTCAGTCCAGAGACTGGTTTGATGCAGATCTCAGTGGTACTCTATCCTGTGCAAGCTTCTTCATCTCCGAGTAACTACTGCACATCCTTCAGAATCTGCTTAGCGTATTCATCTCTTAGTCTCCCTCTACGATTTTTACCCTCCACGCTTCCTTCCATCACTAAATCGGTGATCCCTTGATGCCGCAGAACGTGTCTACCAACCGATCCCTTCTTCTAGTCAAGTTGTGCCAGAAATTCCTCGTCTCCCCGATTCTATTCATCAACTCCTCATTAGTTACGTGATCTACCCATCTAATCTTCAGCATTCTTCTGTAGCATCAAATTTCAAAAGCTTCTATTCTCTTCTTGTCTAACCTATTTATCGTCCATATTTCACATCCTTACGTCACTACACGCCATACAAATACTCTTAGAAAAGACTTCCTGACAAATCTATAGTCGATGTTAACAAATTTCTCTTCTTCAGAAACACTTTTCTTGCCATTGCTGGTCTACATTTTTTATCTTCTCTATCTCGACAATCATCACTTACTTTGCTCCCCAAATAGCAGAACTCATCTACTAGTTTAAGTGTCTCATTTCCTAATTTAATTTACTTAGCATCACCTGATTTAATTATACTACATTCCATTATCCTCGTTTTACTTTTGTCGATGGTCATCTTATATCCGCCTTTCAAGACACTGTCCATTCCGTTCAACTGTTCTTCCAAGTCCTTAGCTATCTCTGACAGTTTTACAATGTCACCGACAAACCTCAAGGTTTTTATTCCTTCTCCATGGATTTTAATTCCTACTCCAAATTTTTCTTTTGTTTGCTTTAGTGCTTGTTCAATATATATATTGAATAACATAGAGGATAGGCTACAACCCTGACTCACTCCCTTCCCAACCACTGCTTCCCTTTCATGTCCCTCGACTCTTATAACTGCCATCTGGTTTCTGTACAGATTGTAAATAGCCTTTCGCTCCCTGTATTTTACCCCTGCCACCTTCAGAATTTGAAAGAGAGTATTCCAGTCAACCTTGTCAAAAGCTTTCTCTAAGTCTACAAATGCTAGAAACGTAGGTTTGCCTTTCCTTAATCTATCTTCTAAGGTAAGTCGTAGGGTCAGTATTGCCTCCCATGTTCTACGGAATCCAAACTGATCTTCCCCGAGGTTGGCTTCTACCAGTTTTTCCATTCGTCTGTAAAGAATTCGTGGAAGTACTTTGTAGCCGTGACTTATTAAACTGATAGTTCAGTAATTTTCACACCTGTCAACACCTGCTTTCTTTGGGATTGGAATTATGATATTCTTCTTGAAGTCTGAGGGCATTTCGCCTGTCTCATACATCTTGCTCACCAGATGGTAGAGTTTTGTCTTAGCTGGCTCTCTCAAGGCTATCAGTAGTTCTAATGGAATGTTGTCTACTCCCGGGGTCTGGTTTCGACTTAGGTCTTTCAGTACTCTGTCAAATTGTTCAAGCAGTATGGCATCTCCCATTTCATCTTCACTTACGTCCTCTTCCATTTCCATAATATTGCCCTCAAGTACATCGCCCTTGTATAGACCCTCTATATATTGCTTCCACCTTTCTGCTTTCCCTTCTTTGCTTAGAACCGGGTTTCCATCTGAGCTCTTGATATTCATACAAGTGGTTACCTTTCCTCCAAAGGTCTCTTTAACTTTCTTGTAGGCAGCATCTGTCTTAGACCTAGTGATATATGCCTCTACATCTTTAGCCATTTTGCGCTTCCTGCCGATCTCATTTTTGAAACGTTTGTATTCCTTTTTGCCTGCTTCATTTACTCCATTTTTATACAGGGTGTTTCAAAAATGACCGGTATATTTGAAACGGCAATAAAAACTAAACGAGCAGCGATAGAAATACACCGTTTGTTGCAATATGCTTGGGACAACAGCACATTTTCAGGCAGACAAACTTTCGAAATTACAGTAGTTACAATTTTCAACAACAGATGGCGCTGCGGTCTGGGAAACTCTATAGTACGATATTTTCCACATATCCACCATGCGTAGCAATAATATGGCGTAGTCTCTGAATGAAATTACCCGAAACCTTTGACAACGTGTCTGGCGGAATGGCTTCACATGCAGATGAGATGTACTGCTTCAGCTGTTCAATTGTTTCTGGATTCTGGCGGTACACCTGGTCTTTCAAGTGTCCCCACAGAAAGAAGTCACAGGGGTTCATGTCTGGCGAATAGGGAGGCCAATCCACGCCGCCTCCTGTATGTTTCGGATAGCCCAAAGCAATCACACGATCATCAAAATATTCATTCAGGAAATTAAAGACGTCGGCCGTGCGATGTGGCCGGGCACCATCTTGCATAAACCATGAGGTGTTCGCAGTGTCGTCTAAGGCAGTTTGTACCGCCACAAATTCACGAAGAATGTCCAGATAGCGTGATGCAGTAATCGTTTCGGATCTGAAAAATGGGCCAATGATTCCTTTGGAAGAAATGGCGGCCCAGACCAGTACTTTTTGAGGATGCAGGGACGATGGGACTGCAACATGGGGCTTTTCGGTTCCCCATATGCACCAGTTCTGTTTATTGACGAATCCGTCCAGGTAAAAATAAGCTTCGTCAGTAAACCAAATGCTGCCCACATGCATATCGCCGTCATCAATCCTGTGCACCATATCGTTAGCAAATGTCTCTCGTGCAGCAATGGTAGCGGCGCTGAGGGGTTGCCGCGTTTGAATTTTGTATGGATAGAGGTGTAAACTCTGGCGCATGAGACGATACGTGGACGTTGACGTTATTTGGACCGCAGCTGCAACACGGCGAACGGAAACCCGAGGCCGCTGTTGGATCACCTGCTGCACTAGCTGCGCGTTGCCCTCTGTGTTTGCCGTACGCGGTCGCCCTACCTTTCCAGCACGTTCATCCGTCACGTTCCCAGTCCGTTCAAATTTTTCAAACAAATCCTTTATTGTATCGCTTTTCGGTCCTTTGGTTACATTAAACCTCCGTTGAAAACTTCGACTTGTTGCAACAACACTGTGTTCTAGGCAGTGGAATTCCAACACCAGAAGAATCCTCTGTTCTAAGGAATAAACCATGTTGTCTACAGCACACTTGCACGTTGTGAACAGCACACACTTACAGCAGAAAGATGACGTACAGAATGGCACACCCACAGACTGCGTTGTCTCCTATATCTTGCACATCACTTGCAGCGCCATCTGTTGTTGAAAATTGTAACTACTGTAATTTCTAAAGTTTGTCCGCCTGAAAATGTACTGTTGTCCCAAGCATATTGCAACAAACGGTGTATTTCTATCGCTGCTCGTTTAGTTTTTATTGCCGTTTCAAATATACCGGTCATTTTTGAAACACCCTGTATTTTCTCATTTCGTTAATTATATTCAATATCTCTTCCGCTACCCAAGGATTTCCACTACCCCTCGGCTTTTTACCTGCTTGTTCCTCTGCTGCCTTCACTATTTCATCTCTCAAAGCTACTCATTCTTCCTCTACCGTATTTCTTTCCCCTGTTCCTGTCAATCGTTACCTAATGCTTTCTCTAAAGCTCTCTACACCCTCTGGTTCTTTCAGTTTATCCAGGTCCCATCTTCTTAAATTCCCATCTCTTTGCAGTTTCTGTTTTACTCTACAGTTCCTAACCAATAGACTGTGGTCAGGGTCCACATCTGCCCCTGGAAATGTCTTACAATTTAAAACCTGGTTCCTAAATCTCTGTCTCACCATTATATAATCTATAGGAAACCTTCCAGTGTCTCCAGGCCTCTTCCATGTATACAACCTTCTTTCATGCTTCTTAAACCAAGTGTTAGCTGTGATCAAGCTATGCTCTGTGCTTCCTCTTTCATTCTTTATCTAAATTCGATATTCACCGACTACATTTCCTTCTCTTTTTTTTCCTACTCTCGAATTCCAGTCCCCCATGACTATTAAATTTTCGTCTCTCTCCACTATCTGAATAATTTATTCTTTCTCATCATACATTTCATCAATCTCTTCGTCTTCTGCGGAGCTAGTTGGCTTATAAACTTGTACTACTGTGGTAGGCGTGGGCTTCGTGTCTATCTTGACCACAATAATGCGTTCACTATGCTGTTTGTAGTAGGTTACCCGCACTCCTAGTTTCCTATTCATTATTAAACCTATCCTGCATTACCCCTATTTGATTTTGTATTTATAACCCTGTATTCAACTGACCAGAAGTCTTGTTCCTCCTGCTACCGAACTTCACTAATTCCCACTATATCTAACTTTACCCTATCCATTTCCCTTTTTTAAATTTTCTAACCTACCTGCCCGATTAAGTGATCTGACATTCCACGCTCCGATACGTAGAACGCCAGATTTCTTTCTCCTGATAACGACATCCTCCCGAGTAGTCCCCGCCCGGAGACCCGAATGTGGAAATGATACTAACGATGAAACAATACATCGCCTATAGGGAGAAGCGTAAATGTCAATGTAGTCAGCAACCAGAAAGAAACTCTTAACTTCCACTCAGGTTGAAAACCAGGAAGTTTACATCAGCAGTATACACCAGAAAAGCCTACATTCACACAAACTTGAATCGCACCGCTTTTCGTACCTACATTCACACTCTTGTTTTACTTGATTGGTACTGCTGAAAGTAAGTTCCACACATTGTGCCACTCTGAGACCATTGCGCAGTGAGAGCGGTACATTGTCAGTACAGAGTTCGTCTTCGGAGTTCCTCCAGACACAGTTCTGCTGCGTTGTGGAAAACAGGTGGATCACGATGTGCCACTGAAATGGAACGTCAACTGGAAACTTAATCCAAAGTTTAAGTACCCGGAACAGTACGAGGAGGAGACCAGTGTTTAACGTCACGTCGATAACGAGGTCATTAGAGACGGAGCTCAAGCTCAGATTAAGGAAGGATGGAGAAGGAAAGCGGCCGTGCCCTTTCGGGGAAACATTCCCGGTATTTGCCGTAAGCGTTTTAGGGAAATCACGGGAAACCTAAATCAGGATGGTCGGAAGCAGGGTTTTAGCCGTCGTCCTCCAGAATGCGAGTCCAGTGTGCCAACCACTGCGCTACCCAGGAACAGTACAATACTTTTGGGGAAAACATCTGAATTGCACACAGATTCACCGTCGAATTATTCCGGTATTTGGACCAAATGCAATATCTACATCTACGTGATTACTCTGGTATTCACAATAAAGTGCCTGGCAGAGGGTTCAATGAACCACCTTCATGCTGTCCCTCTACCGTTCCACTCTCGAAAGGCACGCGGGAAAAACGAGCACTTAAATTTTTCCGTGCGAGCCCTGATTTCTCTTATTTCATCGTGATGATCATTTCTCCCTATGCAGGTGGGTGCCAACAGAATGTTTTCGCAATCGGAGGAGAAAACTGGTGATTGAAATTTCATGAGAAGATCCCGTCGCAACGAAAAACGCCTTTGTTTTAATGATTGCCACTCCAATTCACGTATCATGTCTGTGACACTATCTCCCCTATTTCGCGATAATACAAAACAATTTGGTCTTCTTTGTACTTTTTCGATGTCATCCGTCAGTCCCACCCGATGCGGATCCCACACCGCACAGCAGTGCTCCAGATTAGGACGGACAAGCGTGGTGTAAGAAGTCTCTTTGGTAGACCTGTTGCACCTTCTAAGTGTTCTGCCAATGAATCACAGTCTTTGGTTTGCTCTGCCCACAATATTATCTATGTGATCGTTCCAATTTAGATTATTTGTAATTGCAATCCTTAAGTATTTAGTTGAACTTAACGCCCTCATATTTGTGTGACTTATCGCTTAATCGATATTTAGCTGATTTCATTTAGTACTCATTAGATTAGCTTCGCACTTTTCTTTATTCAGGGTCAATCGCCACTTTTCGCACCATACAGATACCTTATCTAAATACTTTTCTAAGTCGTTTTAATCATCTGATGACTTTACAAGACGGTAAATGACAGCATCATCTGCAAACAATCTAAGATATCGCGTCCAACCTTAGTGAAACGGTGCCACCAAGTTGCCGAAAGCCACATAGGCGTGGGTGCTCGTGATGTCTGGATCTTCCACCATGAGATTTCCGTCTTTTCGCCAAACTTAAATGACATCTGGCGGGAAAGATGTTTTCCAGCATGAGTACGTTCACAAAGCGATTCTCGATTGGTTCCGTGACCAAAAAGTAGATTTTTATCGTCGAGCAACTGAACAACTGGTAGACTTAATGATTGTGCAGAACAGTGGTATCAGGCACCTGCATCACTTTGAGCTGTAGTGCAGCGTTCAATAAAAGTTAGCTCGCCTGCCATAATGGCGTATAACTTACATTTTGAAGTCCTTCAGGTAACTTACCGCTGTATCATACTTTTAAGTATTGTTCTACTCCGATCCCATACACAGATGTAGAATGGGAAGTGTGATTCACACTTATTGAAATATACTGGGATATTGTGCCGCCGTCGAATGAATTTCTTAGTGAAAAACAAAGATTCGTCCCCCTCTACGGAGGACATCTCCACGAAATGCTACTCGTCTGTCTTCGGCTGTGTGCCACTTTAGACTACGCAGTATTTCAACGACACACTCCGATGAGACTAATAAAACTCTGACGATTCATTCTGTCCTTATTCCAATACGCATTATCTTCCAATTGCGTCACCTTCGGTGAGTATTCCAGTATAGCCCTTGAGTGGAGTATTAGTGAAGTATGGGCAGAGTGCGTTCTGGAAATGTTTGAGTAAGTTGTTTAACTTATGCGTATAAGGGCAGAAGAAGTGCCCACAGTATAGAATTTCGTACACCGAAGTTCATTTTATAAGAAAGGAGTGAAAATATGTGTGGCAATTAAGTGAAATCAGTGTTACAAACATTATTGTTAGGTTGTACGGTCGAGTTTTAAAAAACAGGATAGAGGGGATATTGACGATAGCAAAGTGGATTCCAGAAGGAACAACATACACTGTGTGATCAAAAGTATCCGGACACCTGGCTGAAAATGACTTACAAGTTCGTGGCGCCCTCCATTGGTAATGCTGGAATTCAGTATGGTGTTGGCCCACCATTAGCCTTGATGACAGCTTCCACTCTCGCAGGCATACCTTGAGTCAGGTGCTGGAAAGGTTTCTTGGGGAATGACAGCCCATTCTTCACGGAGTGCTGCACTGAGGAGAGGTATCGATGTCCGTCGGTGAGGCCTGGCACGAACTCGACGTTCCAGAACATCCCGAAGGTGTTCTATAGGATTCAGGTTAGGACTCTGTGCAGGCTAGTCCATCATAGGCATTGTCGTGTAACCACTCCGCCACAGGCCGTGCATTATGAACAGGTGCTTGATCGTGTTGAAAGATGGAATCGCCATCCCCGAATTGCTCTTCAACACTGGGAAGCAAGAAGGTGCTTAAAACATCAATGTAGGACTGTGCTGTGATAGTGCAACGCAAATAACAGGGGGTGCATGCCTCCTCTACGAAAAACACGACCACACCATAATACCACCGGCTCCGAATTTTACTGTTGGCACTACACACGTTTACCAGGAATTCACCATACCCACGCCCTGCCATCGGGTCGCCACATTGTGTAACGTGATTCGTCACTTCACACAACGTTTTTCCACTGTTCAGTCGTCCAATATTTACGCTCCTTACACCAAGCGAGGCGTCGTTTGGCATTTACCGGCGTGATGTCTAGCTTATGAGCAGCCGCTCAGCCATGAAATCCAAGTTTTCTCACCTCCCGCCTAACGGTCATAGTACTTGCAATAGAACCTGATGCAGTTTGAAATGCCTGTGTGATCGTCTGGATAGATGTCTGCCTATTACACATTACGACTCTCTTCAACTGTCAGCGGTCTCTGTCAGTCAACAGACGAGGTCGGCCTGTACACCTTTGTGCTGCATGTGTGCCTTCACGTTTCCACTCCACTATCACAACGCAAACAGTGGACCTAGTGAGGTTTAAGAGTGTGGAAATCTCGCGTACAGACGTATGACACAAGTGACATCAAATCACCTGACTACGTTCGATGTCCGTGAGCTCCACGGAGCGCCCCGTTCTGCTTTCTCACGATGTCTAATGACTACTGAGGTCGCTGATGTGGAGTACCTGGCAGTAGGTAGCAGCACAATGCACCTAATATGAAAAACGTATGTTTTTGGGGGTGTCTGGATACTTTTGATCACTTAGTCTATTTACTTTAAAACGACTAATGGGTAAGAGACTGGAAAGCAATGTGAATAGCCATTTAGCTCGAGAATGCGTATGACACAGCGTCGCTGAAGAAAGTGGAGTCCTGAGTGGGAGTGGGCTTGAAAAGATATGTGTTAGAAGTATATTCCTTCACCAAAGAAGGCGAAGTAAATATTCCAAAATTCGATTCAAGAACAACTGCCAGCATCAGTAACTCGGAAGTTGTGAAGCAAATTAAATCATTTAATAAACACGTCTTCCGGTCCAGATTGTATACCAATTAGGTTCCTTCCAGAGTACGCTGATGCAGTAATTCCATGAGGGAACAGAAGTAATCCACTAAATTAAAGCTCGTATCATTAACGTCAATATGCAGCAGGATTTTGGAACCTACTCTGTGTTCGAACATTCTGAATTTCCTCGAAAAGAACGGTCTATTGACACACAGTCAACACGGATTTAGAAAACATCGTTCCTCTGAAGTACAACCAGTTCTTTATTCACACTTAATGTTGAGTGTTATTGGCAAGGGAATCCGCATTTCTAGATTTCCCTAAGGCTTTTGACACTGTACCTCACAAGCGGCTTGTAATTCCATTACGTACTCAGTTATGCGACTGGATTCGTGAATTCCTGCCAGAGAGGTTACAATTCGTAGTACACTACTGGCCATTAAAAATGCTACACCAAGAAGAAATGCAGATGATAAACAGATATTCATTGAACAGATATATTATACTTGAACTGACATGTGATTACATTTTCACGCAATTTGGGTGCATAGATCCTGAGAAATCAGTATCCATAACAGCCACCTCTGGCCGTAATAACGGCCTTGATACGCCTAGGTATTGAGTCAAACAGAGCTTGGATGGCGTGTACAGGTACAGCTGCCCATGCAGCTTCAACACGATACCACAGTTCATCAAGAGTAGTGACTGGCGTATTGTGACGAGCCAGTTGCTCGGCCACCATTGACCAGACGTTTCAATTGGTGAGAGATCTGGAGAATGTGCTGGCCAGGGCAGCAGTCGAACATTTTCTGTTTACAGAAAGGCCCGTACAGGACATGCAACATGCGGTCGTGCATTATCCTGCCGAAATGTAGAGTTTCGCAGGGATCGAATGAAGGCTAGAGCCACGGGTCGTAACACATCTGAAATGTAACGTCCACTGTTCAAAGCGCCGTCAGTGCGAGTAAGAGGTGATCCAGACGTGTAACCAATGGCACCCCATACATCACGCCGGGTGATACGCCAGTATGGCGATGACGAATACACGCTTCCAATGTGCGTTCACCGCGATGGCGCCACACACTGATGCGACCATCGTGGTGCTGTAAACAGAACCTGGATTCATCCGAAAAAATGACGTTTTGCCATTCGTGCACCCAGGTTCGTCGTTGAGTACACCATCGCAGGCGCTACTGTCTGTGATGCAGAGTCAAGGGTAACCGCTGCCATGGTCTCCGAGCTGATAGTCCATGCTGCTGCAAACGTCGTCAAACTGTTCGTGCAGATGGTTGTTGTCTTGCGAACGTCCCCATCTGTCGACTCAGGGATCGAGACGTGGCTGCACGATCCGTTACAGCCATGCGGATAAGATGCCTGTCATCTCGACTGCTAGTGACACGAGGCATCACAACAACGTTTCACCAGGCAACGCCGGTCAACTGCTGTTTGTGTATGAGAAATCGGCTGGAAACTCTCCTCATTTCAGCACGTTGTAGGTGTCACCACCAGCGCCAACCTTGTGGGAATGTTCCGAAAAGCTAATCATTTGCATATCACAGCATCTTCTTCCTGTCGGTTAAATTTCGCGTCTGTAGCACGTCATCTTCGTGGTGTAGCAATTTTAATGGCTAGTAGTGTATTTGACGGAAAGTCAACGATTAAAAAAAAAGTGATTTCTGGCGCCCCCAAGGTAGTGATATAGGCCCTCTGTTTATCCTTAGCTATTAAAACGATTTAGGAGACAATCTGGGCAGCCACGTTAGGTTTTGTGCAGATGATGCCGTCGTTTATCGTATAGTAGAGTCATCAGAAGATCAAAATCAATTGCAAAGTGATTTAGAAGAGATATCTGTATCGTGCGAGAATTGGCAATTTACCATAAATAATAAGAAGAGTGAGATCACCTACATGAGTGCTAAAAGGAATCCGCTAAGCTTCGTTTACACAGTAAATCAGTCAATTCTGAAGGCCGCAAATTCAACTTAATACCTAGGAATTACAATTACGAACAACTTAAATTGGAAAGAACACATTGAAAATGTTGTCGGGAAAGTGGACCAAAAGACTGCTTTTTATTGGCAGAACACTTAGCGGATGCAACAAAGCTACTAAAGAGACTGTCTGCTATAACACCCCAACGGCCCCCTTAAAGTCAATCAAGACAGAATATCATAATATCAAGAGGACATCTTTGTTGATAAGCTAACACCAAGAAGTTTTGATAACAACAACGTTATACATCACTGAGAGTTTTTGTTTTGAAAAGAGGAGGAAGAAACTTCAGATTTAATTAATGGATAAATATCCAAGTGATAATTGTAATTAATATCTTGAAAGCTAAGTCCAAGATGATTTTAGTCAGAGATAACTTTTATGTGGAAGAGAGTTGTAAGCGCAACGAAGAAATTCAGTGCGCCTACAATACTCTTTCACAGAAGAAGTCGCTTGCTGGCTCTCGTCGTGTAAAGACGTGCGAGAACAATTCTTGTCTTAGTTATTGAGAGTACGGAACGCGACGAGATTATTTTGCGTTCAGAAGTGTTTCTTGCTTGACGTGACTCACGAACTTCGGAAACTGATTTTCTAAGCAGAGACAGGAACTGATAGACGCGTTTAACCGTGCATAACGGGTTAATTGAACTTTATTGACGAAGCTAGTGAATATTGGACTCGACTTTCAAATAGTTGGAACTAAAAGACGAGTGGATAGTATATCAAAGGACTACACTCAATTAGTCTCGAGTAGGACACAATTATACGACTTCACGAAGATAATACAATTACGCTGAAGAGTCAAGTTGTCGTAATTCTCAAGAAAATTAATTTTAATAGAACTGACTTTAGCAACCAACTGCGTGTGCGTGTGGTGCAAAAGTTTTAATGTATTTATTGGCCAAGGAACAATAACTGTTTGTTCCAAGTGTAAGATCAAGCGTGGACTGCATTATTAAGTGATTTAATGAATGATAGTTAACCAACGACTGTTCAGCAGGGACAATTTAATCTGAATATCAAAATACCTGCTCCATTAATTGATAAGAGAACTTTTGAACATTTTTTTTTTAACATCACGGCGTAGGTTCACTCAGACGTGATTAAAGAGTATCTGTGGATCTCGCTTCATACAGGTTCAACAACTGCATAGCAACGAGCCAACAACGTACGAGAAGACTGATATTTACAATGTTTCCTCGCAATTGGTGGCGTGGACGATGCGGATGAGATAAGATTTAACAGCTACTGCATATCAGGGCAATGAATCATTCAATCTTAAATCAGAAGAAGCATCCATCTTACGAGTTCGCATTTCTGTCTCCCATTCACCAACGGGGACCTACGTCATCGCGCGTCGTGCCTCAACTCCACTGCGAGAGCTGTAGCAGCAGCAGCTCTTCGGCGTCGACAATATCAGCACGAGGTTGGAGTGCGGGGACGCCACACTGCACTACGCTTTTCCATCCTCTTTTGCAATACTGGTGCGCTGTCTGGGATCCTTGCCAGACAGGATTAACGGAGTACATCGAGAAAGTTCAAAGAAGGGCAGCACGTTCTGTATTATCGAGATATAGCGGAGAGACTGTCACGGACATGATACAGCGTTGGCGATGAACATCATTAAAACAAAGGCGTTTCTCGTTGCGGTGGGATCTTCTCACGAAATTTCACTCACCAACGTTCTCCTGCGAATGCGAAAATATTTTGTTGACGCCGACCTAAATAGGGAGAAACGATCACCATAATAAAACAAGGAAAATCAAAGCACGAGCGGAAAGATGTAAGTGTTCCTTTCTTTCTGCGCGCTGTTCGAGAGTGGAATAATAGAGAATTAACGTGAAGGTGGTTCGGTGAATCCTCTGCCAGATACTTAAGTGTGATTTGCAGAGTAGCCATGTGGATGCAGATATAGATGTAGATGTATGTGCAACCTACACTAGTTTTACGAATGATTGATCGAAGTGGGGAATACAATTTCGTCACATCCTTTCAAAATTACAAAAGGACTGAAGCAGGGGTGCTGCTTGTCTCTTACCTTGTTTAAAATATACACCTAGAAGGCCTTAGACTTGTGAAGTAGGAAATGTGCAGGTATGTGTATTCAGATAACGAAGTCTCAACGTGTGTTCACTTTATTCTTCGCGGATAATGAAGTGATGGTGGCTAGGGCAGAGGGTGATATCTGGTTCGTGTTAAGAAAATCGTTAGAATAATCTGATAAATGCTGAGTGAAAGTAAATTTTCGTAAGACTTAATGCCTATGCAGTGCAGAAAATGTAGGAAGCATAATAGTAGATGATGTGTCCCAACTGATTGTACTTGACCATGATTGGTGGTTTTTCTTTAGCGTTACTGGAACTATTTATCAATGATCAGAAGTTTTAAGTAATGCCATTATATAAATCTCACACTGCTGTTTACATGTTTTCTAAACTCTAATATAAGATATTACTTAAAAGATTACTGATGCTTACGTCGCAAGTTGGTCTGTGGATGTTTTTTGACGATAAAAATTCTGGGTCAACGGCTTGAATTTATGGCAGTAATTTCATATTACTGACAAACGTCCCAAGAAAGTTATGCAATGTTAAGATATCTTAAATGGTTTGCTGTACAAGCAATTAAACTAAACTGAAATTTTTATTAAGAAAAAAAGAAAAGGTAGCCGTAGACTAATAGGTTTCTTTGATTATTTTATTGCCTTTCACATTATTGTTAATATTACTGTGGTTTGGTCCATTGTTTCCTTTGAATAAATGTTTTTATTGAGCTGAAGTTTGACTGATGTATATCTTAAGTACCAGGAATGAAAGTTTATTGTAATGAAGATTGTGTTAATAAATCTAACATCTCGAGAGATGGTTCAGCAGCAATTACCAAAGGGAGCCTGTTTCCTGACCAACTTGCCGAAGTGGCCTAAAAGTTTTAACGAAATTCCCGTTTCAGTAGATGGCCACCACATCAAGGCATGTAAAATATTTAAATATTTGGGCTGCATCCTATTGGAAGACGGAACAAGTAGTTAGCAACTAATTCATGATAACTCGTGTGAGCTTTACCCAACAAAATCGTTAATGCTCCACAGCACCAGTTCAAACTACAAGTCCCACATTGGCTTCCCACTAAAATTACACTAAGTCCAACTTGTAATTGGGTGCAACAAACTAAAATTGAAGAAGTCCCAACGAGCTTGTTCTAGCCGCAGTGGACACACCACGGGATCTGTAAGTCCAGACTGGGCACTTAGAATAATTCCGCCACACAAATCGGAAAAAAATCACAAGTTCCTACAAACGACCCACCACGAAATTCTCTAAGCAAGAGCTGAGGACTTGGTCTACGACCACTGAAGTCAAACCAACAACTTAGACAACTGCTGAAATTTAACCATTTAACATACCTATTGCACGTGAACTTATACGGAAATTTTCCGATAAATCTTGTGTTGCCGCTCGTTGTTTTCTATTCGGCATAGTTTCTTTACAAATAACATTTTCTGTGGCCATCCTAAGTTTGTCAGGGTTTAAGGAATCAAAACATTCGCGTTTCAATCTTAACTGCTGCCTAGGCGCCCGAGGTCACATGTTTACGTCCGAAATCAGGGCCTCTCGCCTTCGCAACGGGCTAGCCCCTTGCAAAAACAAAGAAGATTATAGATTTATTGTAGCTATAACATCTTACGGATGCTAGTTCAAAATGTTCAAATGCGTGTGAAATCTTATGGGACTTAACTACTAAGGTCATCGGTCACTAAGCTTACACACTACTTAACCTAAATTATCCTAAGGACAAACACACACATCCATGCCCGAGGGAGGACTCGAACCTCCTCCGGGACCAGCCGCACAGTCCATGACTGCACGGATGCTAGTGTTCTAAGCTTACTGGAAAAAATAAAAACAAACTGAGACTTATAGAAATAGACGATCTCTGAAAATTGTGTAGCATACCTCCGCGAGATCACGTAAGAAATGCAACGGTTAGGGAAACGACCCAAGAAAGCATTGTAGATAGAATAGAAGAACGGCAGCTCGCCTGGTGTCAACATATAATGCGAATGACAGATAACAGATGGCCACAGAAGACCTTGAAGTACTCTCCTCAGGGAAGAAAGATATAAAATGACTTTTATCGTAATAATATGAATATTTATATATGTGTTTGGAGAGAAAGAGAGAGAGATTGATTTTGATTGAGACTTTACTTTAAGTCTTAACTGGTACCTGAATTTTGGTTGCTGCCACCTTAAATAATCAGCTTCTGCACCAGTTGGTGATGTATTATAATTTGGAGGAAGTTATTGTTCTTTAAGATTTAAAGTGCGACTCTGTTGGTTACTTGGCCGTATTGCGGACAGCTTTGAGCCCAAGTTTTCTTAGCTTATCATACCTAACGGACCACTGTTGTAAGTAAATACGATCAAACAGCAATTTGCTTTTCCTGAGAAAAGGAGATTGCTTGGCACACCAACTTTTCAAACCACACGTCCTGCTACATCAAAATTGGTCAGTGGAGTTCACCACCATACCATTGTACAAGGTCATAATCCAATTACTGTAATTAAGAAATTATGAGAGGTTGTTACGTACTGAATGAAAATTGTAGAGAATACATTTCCTTTCCTGTATTTTAGTGAACTTTGTACACTTACAATTCTGTCGATTGATACCCGGCGACGACAATGAAGTTCACCTCCTTTTCCAAAAGCAAGATATTTCTATTCTTCACTTGCAGAAAATTTGTATTGAAACGTCCCCTTTTGATCATTTATACACGACTGTCCTTAAACTGATACACAATATTTTTTTTTTTTTAGCGCAACGCAATCTGACTTTCAAAAATCCCTACAAAAGAATGGCCCTGACTAACCTTAAACTATACCTTTCACAAATCACTTACCTCACAAAAATCTTTGCTGCTCAAGCTACTGCAATACAGCGAGTGCCACTACTGCCAGCTAAATAAAAGATTCAAACTACGGAAGGCACTAACTACTGATAGGCATAGTTAGCAAATGAAAGATATTAATAGAGAACAAACAATGTATTTACCTTGATATCATCATATATAAATATAGCAGTTCATGACAAATTTCAAAACTCCGCCATCTCTCTCCCCACATCCACCACTGCTGGCGGCTCACCTCCAACTGCGCAACGCTACTCGCTGTTCACAGCCAGCTGCCTAACACTACAATGGCGAGTATTACAACAATGCAAAGCAGCCACAGACTGCACACAGCATAGCCAGTGATTTTCATACAGAGGTGGCGTTACCAATAAAAAAACCTAAACAGCCTACTTACATAGCCCCCATGCTCCCCACAAAAAATTTTACAAATTTTTTTTGGGCACTGGCCAATACATATTTGTTAAAAAAATTTTTTCACAATTACAATAACAAAGAAATCAGATGCACACACTTATTGATAAATGTTGGTCAAAAGCTAAAATTTTCTCACAGTCCATAAAGATAGTCCTGATCATTGATCACACTAAAATTGTCGTGTTTTTCTCAAAGTCTGAGCAGTAAAAGACAATGCACACAGACGTAGTGGATTTCCATGCAGTCTTGAAGAAGTAGTGTTGTCCTTCCAACGGAAAGACAGTACTGACTCGACATGCAGACAGGTAATGGGCCACAACAGAGTAAACCCACAGCAGAGTCAGTCGACGTTTTGAAGAATATTGGTGGTTAGGTCATCACAGAGCAGACCCACTGTAGTCCTTGTAGAGATTACGGTACTGGTGGGCCACCAGAGGTGCAGACCCACTGCAGTCCTTGTAGAAATAATGGTATTGATGGGTCATCAAAGATGTAGACCCACTGTAGTCCTTGTAGAGATGGCCAGCAGCCATTTGTTGGAACTGTGCAGGTGCACAATCACCATCGAAGAGTCTTGTGGACAATATAGCAAGTCCATGAACCACCACTCGTGCACTCACAAAAAAATTTGTTTGAAATGTCCTTAGAACCAGCAATGCTGTTATCCAGTCCCTTGCTGAATTATTAACGCACGTGCAAACACTAACAGTCCCTACTTCTCGCATATTGTCCATATACTATGACCAACAGAAACGTGTGCAGTGAAATGTAACTAACAAGTTAATAATATCATGAACTGGTGACAATTACAATTTTATAACATAAGAATACAATAACAAAGGTACACAATACATCATTAAAAACATACCAATATAGATAACATTTGTAGTAATAGGGGCTTTACAAAAGAATAGAAATAACATATACATCAGTGTTACAGGAATTATGACATAAGTGAATATATAAAATAATGAGAATAGTTTTCGAAACATTAATTTCACACATGAGCATTAAATCAGAACAGAATAAATAATGTCTAAACATCTTTACAAAGAAAATAACATAGTATTTGAAAAATTCTACAACATAAATCTTATTAGCTAAACACATAAAGACAGGAAAAAGACAAATACACAAGGGTACATATACACATACCAGAATAACACAGGAGAAAAGGACAGGGTTTGTTTTCAGTGTAACATTTGGTACTGCAGTATTTTGCGAACAAAACCTTTTTTGTTCTTGGAGATCTCCCTTCGTTCATCATTATTCCCAAAAAGTCCTATCTGTACCTCTTTTCTGTATTCTAACCATATTTCTTTCAAAATAAATATGGCTCATTGTACAATACTCATTTAGGCCCAAATCGTTTTCATATAACTTTCAAAGCATTATTTCCCTATTCTCCATAGTTAGGTTCTTATATAGTCTACCCCCTCATAAGCTAACTTAAATCTACTGAGCTCAGATATTAAACTAAGGGACGAGGCAATGCAGCAGCACAAAACAATTAACACAAACAGCAATGACAAAAAAAATGGAAAGTTGCAAAGCAAGCTACAGTAAATCTAAATTACCAAGCAATTCACATTACAACTAATATGAGGCAATGTGCAGTAACAAGAAAAATAAGTCAGTAGTAAAACTAGCTTAACAGAGTAACACAATTTAAAATTCAGTAGCACTATGCCTGGCAAACAGCAGCAGCAAATATAAAAAATATAAAAAATATAAAACTTATATCTATACATGACAAAGCTCAAGCAGAAAAGATATTACAGTAAAAATGGCCATGTCTAATACCTATGTCACATCTTAACACTAAGGTGATGCATCACGATAACTTACTCTATGAAATAAATTACCAAATATTGTAAAGAAAATTATGCATTCAGTTCCTGTGAAGGGAAATATCTTTTTGTGCTCCCTAATTTTTTTTTAAATATATCACAAAACTATTATTTACTGGATCTGTAGACAGAAAATATTTATATTAGTACATCTATAAAATTTTATTTGAACCAATGCAGCAGTGCAGCTAGAAACTAGATATCAAATGAAATAAGCAACTATAAAATTTGCGTAACAAATGTGTAGAAAAAAAATCCTGTAAATATAACAGTGTTCAAAAAATTTTCGCCAGCATTGTGATACATTCACGCATATACACACATTTCATAACTCTTAAAGTACGATTCTTGGTTTCCAACATCCTTCTTATTCCTCATATACGGTAGCAACATCTTATTGATCATAAACATATCTCAACAGCATAGTACACATCGTCGTCGTAATAATAACATCATAACACCTCAGTCAAATCTCAAAATCGTCGTAGCTTCCTCCAATAATTTCAAAACCTAAAAAAAATTCTCTGCTCATTTCAATAGTGTCATCTACCTCAAACGTACTTTAAAATCATGCTCCCTTACCAAATACATCATTCAAAGCTCTCATAGTATCACAATGATTCCGAAAAAATATGAACAGTTTACAAAGTACAGACAAAATACAGTTTCATAAGTGTGAAGTTACCCAACTGTGTATTGCGTAAACATGTGTCACTGATGTAGTAAAAAAAATGTTTATCTCTCAGTTAAATGATCAGATAGCTGTGTAATTTGTGTGTTAGAGAAATATGGTACCGATGTGTAAAGTTGTATAAGCAAATACCATATTAGCTAGGGTTCCTTGTGGTTGCCACACACATGGTACACAAAGTAAGCGTGTACCCCCCTGAGGATTATTATAATTATATCCTCAGGTGTTACAGATTACAGCAATGGAATGAAATGTATCACGGAAAACTTTCTTTGTAATTCAAAAATCTTTAAAAATAAATGTTTTAAGTACAAAATTAATCACTCAAATACGTGTACTGTAGCGCTAAATGTGCATCTTGTTGCAACATAATCTGTGTGGAAGTGTCGTAGTTATCGTCCTCCGAAAGCTAAGTTCTGCAGAAGTCAATGTACTTACCTCATAATACACAAAAGTGAAATGCTTTGCGTATAAATGTCTTAGTTATTACGCTTATTGCCGTGATGAAGAAAGTACTGTACTGTAACGTATTGTTGTGCTACGGAAAAGGCAGTCTCATTGTAGCTATACCACAAAAATTACTATTAAAACATGTTTTACTTTCCAGAATAATACAGAAAACTGTGCAGATGTAAAACAGATACACCGCAAAAGCAACATTATAAATTGTCACTCATTAGTAGCGTCGTGATAAAACCGTGTAGTTGTCACATAAACTAACCACTGTGTCGTCTGGTATCTCACAGAAAGTACTTTAAACCCAGAATGTATTTTCAAGTAAACCAAAATGTTGCATTAAAATCTCATTAGCAGTACCAGTATAGGTTCTAAGTATGTAAGCCTGATAGTCGTTACGTAATCGTGCAACTAACAAGCAAGAATGTACAAATACAACACTGTGTCGTCTGTTCACTATAACAATGCATTCGTCATTTCTGTTTAAATAAGTTCTCTTGGTTCTTGATTGGATATTTAACTTCAAACATTGTTGTATGTTAACAGATTCTAAGTCTGACAACGCTTACTAGCAATGTAAAGTGAAAAGTTATGTGGCAAAGACAAAGTTAAAAAGCAGATTATCTTTCAATAAACGGTTTTACATGTGAAATGTGGTGTAAACCTTTACTCTTCCTAGTACGCAGAGTATCAATTTCAACGCAATTATCATGTGGTATACGTCGGATTCTGTAAGGTCCATTGTAAACTAGAAAGAATTTGTGACTCAAGTGTTTCATCTTATGTGACAATGAATGAGCTTTAATGAGAACTTTCTGACCAATATACAATTTCTTTGCATTTGATTTACCGTGTAGTTTTCTCCTTTTGTCTGCTGCAGATTTTATATTTTTAAGAGCCAAATCAATTATGTCTTTGTGTCGAAGTTTACGTGTATTCGGGAAAGGTACAAGCTCTCTGATTCTGTTCGGTGGTTCTTCATTCTTCAGTACAAGAGTAGGTGGTAAAGCAGTGGAGTCGTGAGGCATTTCATTCAGCACGTTTTGAAATAAGTGTAAATATCTGTCCCAATGCTGATGCTTCCTGTGACAATAAAGTCTGCAAAGCTTATTGATTTCTTTCATAATCCGTTCAGACGGGTTACAATGTGGTGAGTACAATGAAATAAAAACAGGTTTTATTTTATGATTCCAAAGCATGCGTGACCAAACAGCAAATCTGAATTGCGGTCCGTTATCTGAAATGACTTTACTAACGTGTCCAACTTCACGTAAGAAATTTTTAACAAAGGCGTTGGATACAGACCGTCCAGTGGCTTTACGTAACGGTGTGAAAGAAACAAATTTTGAAGTAAGTTCAACAGCGACTAGAACGTACGAAAATCCATTAGATGTTCTGACAAGCGGTCCCAAGAGATCAACAGCAGCAAATTCTTTTAATTTAGAAGGAATTATAGGAAACAACGGAGCACGATGTGAGACAGTAGATGGTTTCGCCTTTTGACGAAGTTTACAAATAGACAAGACTCTTCGAATTCTCTTTTCCATATTGTTAAAATAACAAGTCGTTCGAAGAATATGATAACATTTTCTTGGGCCAAAATGTGCATAGCTGAAATGAATGTACCAAATGAGCTTATTAACAAAATCGTCAGGAATGCAAAGTACCCATAGCTTGTCATCAACAGTGCAGCGTTTGAACAGTATGTTGTTTCTAACCAGATAATAATGCCGAATCTGTGTGTGTGTCTTTTCATGCCATTTGCTCTTGATGTCTTTCCAAATCGGATCTTTATCTTGTTCATGAGCAATGTCCTTTAAAGATGTGGTGATGAAGTTTTCAAAGGCGACTTTCTGAATGTAAAGAATACTGAAATTTTTCTCAATGTTGCCTTCTGTGTTACTTTTCTCAAGCCCAGCCGGTGCGCGTGACAGTGCGTCCGCAACAATGTTCTCCTTACCGGGAATGTAGACTATTGTGAAGCGGAATTCTTGCAGAAACAATGCCCAACGTTTTAACCTGTCATGATTTAATTTTGAAGACATAAGAAATTGTAATGCACGATGATCACTGTATACTTTTACGTGCTTACCAGAAAGAAAGAAACGGAATTTGTTAAATGCCCAAACGATAGCTAAAGCTTCTAATTCAGTAACGGAATAATTTTTTTCAGATTTGGTTAGCACTCGGCTAGCAAAAGCAATGGTTTTCTGAACAGTAGTGTCATTTTCTGTGGCTTCTTGAAATAAATGGGCACCAAGTCCGACTTTAGAAGAATCCATGCTAAGGCAGAAATCTTATGACAGATCTGGATGAGCTAGTATTGGCGCGTGAAGTAGCGATTCTTTCAAAGAATTGAATTCCAATTGTGCTTGTTCGTCCCAGTTCCAAATAGTATTTTTTCCAGTGAGAGAACAAAGTTTTCGTGTAACAAGAATTTGCATATTCAGAAAACGACGGTAAAAATTTACGAGACCTAGAAAACTGCGAACTTGTCTTTTTGTGGATGGAACTGGAATGGCTCTGATTGCTTCTAACTTTTCAGGATCCGGCTGAATGCCTTCAGAAGAAATAATATGTCCCAAAAACCTCACCTTTGACCTACCGAAATCAGACTTTTCCAAGTTAACTGTAATTCCAGATTCTGCAAAAATACGTAACAAACTGTTGAGGATGCGATTATGTAGTTCCCATGAAGCTTCTGCTATTAGAATATCGTCCACATATAAGGTGATGTGACGTTTTAAGAACTCAGGTAATATGGAATTTAGCCCGCGAATAAATGCTGCTGAAGAAATGTTCAAACCAAAGGGAAGTTTCCGAAACTGATAACAAACGCCGAAACAAAGGAAAGCTGTGTATTTTCTACATTCTGGATGAAGTTCGATCTGATAAAAGCTGGATCTGAGATCAATGGAAGACAACACTTTTACACCATTAAAGTTTTGAAGAAGTTCTTCTAACGTTTGCGGCCTGTCTGTTTCAGGAATAATGATCGTATTGATTTGTCTCGAATCTAAGACAAGCCTGATCGATCCAATTTTCTTCTCAACAACATGTAATGGATTGTTGTATGAGCTTACTGCAGGCTCAATAATGCCCTCGTCGAGCATAGATTGTATTTCGGTTCTTACACGGTCCCTATAATGTGCTGGAATTACATATGGTCTAACACAAAATTTAGTATGCTCACGAACACGAAATTGGTATTGAAATCCCATGATTGTTCCTGTTTTATGAGTAAAAACTGTGGAATGTGCTTGTAAAATCTCAAAAAGGTCCTGCCTATCAGTGTCATTACAATTCTCAATTGTTTGAATTTTATTCTGAATTAACTTATTAGTGTCAAATGCGCCGTCGATATCATCCCTGTCAGTACTTGCAGAGTGATTGTTAGTGTCTAGTTCCGTAGAAAATTCCGAACTGTTGTCTAACAGAAGGTAAAGCCGATTAATTTCCTCGTCATGGTTTGAGAGCCAATCTTCAAATTTCAAAGCTATTGACTTACCTTCTTTCTCTAAACTTATCTCAGCATCGTGAAAGTTTAAGATTGCTTTGTATTCATTCAAAAAGTCTACTCCCAATATAATTTCCGTCGACAATAATGGAACAATAAGAAAGTTCATAGAGAAGCTGTGGCTTTGACAAAAGAATTCTAAATTGGTTTGCTGGCGTACATCTACACTTTTTCCAAAGATTGCACCTTGTAATTTAATCTTACGTAACGGAAGTGTGGGGCAATCGTTCGATTTGTTACATTTGCTAAAGGCTGTTTCACTAATTACTGAAATGGGACTGCCAGAGTCAAGTACTGCCGTAAATTTTACATCATTTACTGTAATGTGAATCACAGGATATGCAATATTGTTATGTTTTACGTCGTGTTCTTGGAGTAAGATGTCCCTAATGTCTTCCATTTTTACGGCAGCTGCGTCGTTAGTGTCATAAGTACGTTTTGTGGCTGCCATCGGTGTGAGTCATTGCCTATTGTCTCTTTGTTGGCGCGCGTCGTTATTGGGATTTGGAGACCTAACTTCTACAAATTCACCGTGACGAGAGGGCCCTGCTCTGTTTGAATCCCGCCAGTTCTGATGCAGTTCAGGTCTATCGTTACGATCATATCGTCTGTCGTCATGTCGGTAGATGCCATAGTTTCTTTCTTGTCGGTCACGTGGTGGAGAATTTCTCCCTGAATCGAAACTGCGCGCTGGACCGTTGCGTCTAAAGTTATTGTGTCTCCCCTGATAATATTTATTTTGGTTCCCATATTGTCTGTTTCTCTGATTGTCTCTGTGATAGTCATTACCACGGAGAGGTGATCTTTCCCTGTAATTATTACTACTCAGCCAACGGTTGTCATACGGGTGGTGTCTGTTTTGGTCACGATATGTGTTGTGAGAATAGCCTTCTCGTGTCCAGTTATTATTTCTTTCATCGTGGAATTGTGACAGATGTGACCTGTAATTGTTGTGTTCCTGGTTTCGCGTTCCGCGATTGTCAGTGTCAATTTCTAATTTTTGTAAGAGTCCCTGAAATGCTTCAATGTCGTCTTTGCAACGTCCTGCCAAAATAATATGTCGTAAATGTTCAGGCAGTTTGATTAAGCAAATGCGGATGAGTTCTGAGGGGCTGTATGGGTTTGAAAGATACTGATTCTTATGTAACATGTCTTCAAAATATTTGACAAGACTGGAAAATTCACATTGTTCGAAATGTTTCATCATTATGATGCTATGTTTTACTCGGTCTTGTGTGGCTTGAGACCAATATGCTGAGAGGAAGGCATGATAAAATTCTCCTTCACTGTGACAATCGTGAATGACCGATCGCATTCTTACAGCTGGTTCATTCTCTAAGTAGCCACACATAAATTCTAATCTGTGTTCTAACGACCAGTTGGGAGGAAAACAATGAGAGAATTGATGGAGCCATGCTTGTGGATGAATGTCGTTGCCAGAATTCTTAAATGTTTTGAATTTACGTGTAGTAATGAACAGCTTATAGTCAAAGTCATCATGTCGGCGAGTCGCATATCGGTCATTGTTAGGTCGTGTCGGCCGTTCCATCTCGAAATTCGGTGCACATTGCCAGTTTCTTTCATAACTTCCGAAATGCCCTGTGTTATTATTTTGCGTCTTTTCCGTATTTCTAAGTCCCTCTTCCCGTGTTGGGGCGCGAGTGTCCTCTGAAATACGTAATTCTTGTATTACCTGTGTCAGCTGATCTTGTACTTCCCGGATTTCTCTTTGGTGTTGCGTAATAATTTGATTCTGATTTTGTTTGAATTTTCTTATTTGTTCATACTCTTCTGTGTCAGTGAAGGCTACGGGTCTTGTGTCATTCAGATCATCACCTACCTTTGTAGATAAGTTAGTGACCTGATCCGAAAGTTCGGCTACTTTCTCCGATAGTGTACTTATTTCCTCCATGTGTCTTTCTGAACCAATTTTCAGGGTATCTACTGTGTCCTTTAAGTTTTCCTGAGTTCTTGCAAGTTGCGTAACCGAATCGGTAGATGCAACTGAGTCAATTTTAGCTTGCAAGGTCTCATGATTTTCATGAACAATAGTTTGCAGTTCTTTTATGGCTGCTTCGTGATTCTGTAATACATTTTCATGACGCGAAAAAATAGGTTGGAAATGCTCACAAATTTGTGTTTTTACGTCATTACAGACCTTTTGACATTGCGATTCGATGTTATGTAACTCAGTGGTTAAATCTTCACGTGTTTGTTCAAGTGTAGTGTCTAACTTTTGAAGATTTTGTTCCATTGTGTCTAACTTTTTGAGATTTTGTTCCACTGTGTCTAACTTTTTGAGATTTTGTCCCATTTGTCTCTGATTTTGTTCCATTTGTTGCATTAATTGCAATAATAATGTATTAGTGTCTGGAATCTGTTTCTCTACGCTTTTCGGCAGTGCATTTGCACCGGCAACATTCACATTTTGACAAGCAGAAAATGCGTCTTGACTTATTTGAGAAAACGGTGATAACCCAAAACCTGAATCTACAGTATTTGCGAAATTGTGTCCTGTCATTTCGGATTCCTGAGGCGAGCTGTTGCCGACCGATCGATCGATAATGCTTCCCTCTTCACTAATTGTTTCACTGTCCATGCCATTGTTTGCCGCCCGCTCCATTTCCCTATGCACGATTACCAAATTACTACTTTGAACATCAGTTAATTCATTACTCGGTGGCGCTAACACACTGCTTTCATTTTCACTGTCATTTCTCAGTTTACTTTGGAGCCTAGTATTACGTTTTTCACACGCCATTATTGTCACAATATTTCACACGACAACACAGAAAAGCACAATTTGAAGAGCAAAAATAAGAGAACACATTAACATAACACTGAAATTAATATCTAGTTAATTGCAGCTGCGAAATACTTGGTGCAAATCTACATGCATGCCACACCTGTTTTACTGTACAACAATGAAAGACTGCAACTGCAAAGGAGATTTTCTCTACAATTACGGGCTAGCAATAAACAATAGCTACACAAACTACAAGAAAAAATCAGAAGATTCCAGTGAGGTATCCTAGGCTAAGGGTCGACATATGAAACGTCCCCTTTTGATCATTTATACACGACTGTCCTTAAACTGATACACAATATTTTTTTTTTTTTTTTTTTAGCGCAACGCAATCTGACTTTCAAAAATCCCTACAAAAGAATGGCCCTGACTAACCTTAAACTATACCTTTCACAAATCACTTACCTCACAAAAATCTTCGCTGCTCAAGCTACTGCAATACAGCGAGTGCCACTACTGCCAGCTAAATAAAAGATTCAAACTACGGAAGGCACTAACTACTGATAGGCATAGTTAGCAAATGAAAGATATTAATAGAGAACAAACAATGTATTTACCTTGATATCATCATATATAAATATAGCAGTTCATGACAAATTTCAAAACTCCGCCATCTCTCTCCCCACATCCACCACTGCTGGCGGCTCACCTCCAACTGCGCAACGCTACGCGCTGTTCACAGCCAGCTGCCTAACACTACAATGGCGAGTATTACAACAATGCAAAGCAGCCACAGACTGCACACAGCATAGCCAGTGATTTTCATACAGAGGTGGCGTTACCAATAAAAAAACCTAAACAGCCTACTTTCAGTATACATAAATGTTTGACAACTCTTACACATACTTTACTCAGTTTTATCACTACAATAGCAATTTTCATTACATGTAACAATAGGTTCTGAGCGACGGCCTAGCAACACTTCCATTTTCCACAAGATACAGATTACCAGTCCTCTTTTTTTTAATAAATCAGTTGTCTTTTTTTTAGAGTCCACACTCAAAGATTCACAACTACTATCGTTGCGGGGATTGCGCGCTAAAGAGTTTCTTGCTGTCCAGCTGCACTTCACTTCACTTCAAGTACTTTTTGAGTCACATTTACATTTTCGGTATTTACATACATTACTGAGCTTCTCAGAATAAAATCAGACACAAATTGGTTAAAAATGGGCAGTGAGGTTCACATAACACTACAGAGAGTTGAGGACGACCGAAGGTTGGCTGTTTAGATGGAGTAAAGAGGGCAATGAAAAGAAGAGAAATAGAAGAAGACGAGGAAGTATAGAGATAGAAACTGATACTGATTGAGGTGTGGGATGCGGCGACGCTGTAGGAACGCCACAGGAAGACAAGGAACAGTCTTTTTCGTATACAAACTACAGATTCTCAGCATCGCACCCATGAAGCGAAGTCTACTACTCAAGTAATTTGCTCGTCCCATTGTACAACGTAACTTCCATATCGATTACCACGCATTTAGAAAACCGCAAGAGTTTCTTCGCCGAACAAGATCACAACGATTTTCCCACTGGAAGATTGCAGAAAGGGGAAAAAGGTAGAAAATACACTGATCAGGCAAAACATTGTGGCCGGCTGCGGTGGCCGAGCGGCTCTAGGCGCTTCAGTCCGGAACCGCGCGACTGCTACGGTCGCAGGTTCGAAACCTGCCTCGGGAATAGACGTGTGTGATGTCCTTAGGTTAGTTAGGTTTAAGTAGTTCTAAGTCTAGGGGACTGATGACCTCAGATGTTAAGTCCCATAGTGCTCAGTCATTTGAACCATTGTGTCAACACGGGAACACGGTGGAGTTGTCTGCTGAAGAGCGCCATGTTCATCAATGTGAGATGAACAATGTGCAAAAAGCTTGTGCGTGCACCAGCATTGTACTCTGTCGTCAGATTTTCCATAGATCGCCACCTGTCTCGTTTCACAGAGCGGGCGAGCTTCCAAACTCCAGATTCCGTAATGACACGCAGGCATCCAACAACCTTTTGCCCGCTCGTGGTTGCACCACCCTTCAACTACATTCCATAGATTCTTACTACAGTAGCACGCGAACAATCGCCTAGCTTGGCCACACACCGTCAGGTGGCTTGCGGAGTATGGATGCAGATGTACACTCCTGGAAATGGAAAAAAGAACACATTGACACCGGTGTGTCAGACCCACCATACTTGCTCCGGACACTGCGAGAGGGCTGTACAAGCAATGATCACACGCACGGCACAGCGGACACACCAGGAACCGCGGTGTTGGCCGTCGAATGGCGCTAGCTGCGCAGCATTTGTGCACCGCCGCCGTCAGTGTCAGCCAGTTTGCCGTGGCATACGGAGCTCCATCGCAGTCTTTAACACTGGTAGCATTCCGCGACAGCGTGGACGTGAACCGTATGTGCAGTTGACGGACTTTGAGCGAGGGCGTATAGTGGGCATGCGGGAGGCCGGGTGGACGTACCGCCGAATTGCTCAACACGTGGGGCGTGAGGTCTCCACAGTACATCGATGTTGTCGCCAGTGGTCGGCGGAAGGTGCACGTCCCCGTCGACCTGGGACCGGACCGCAGCGACGCACGGATGCACGCCAAGACCGTAGGATCCTACGCAGTGCCGTAGGGGACCGCATTGCCACTTCCCAGCAAATTAGGGACACTGTCGCTCCTGGGATATCGGCGAGGACCATTCGCAACCATCTCCATGAACCTGGGCTACGGTCCCGCACACCGTTAGGCCGTCTTCCGCTCACGCCCCAACATCGTGCAGCCCGCCTCCAGTGGTGTCGCGACAGGCGTGAATGGAGGGACGAATGGAGACGTGTCGTCTTCAGCGATGAGAGTCGCTTCTGCCTTGGTGCCAATGATGGTCGTATGCGTGTTTGGCGCCGTGCAGGTGAGCGCCAGAATCAGGACTGCATACGACCGAGGCACACAGGGCCAACACCCGGCATCATGGTGTGGGGAGCGATCTCCTACACTGGCCGTACACCACTGGTGGTCGTCGAGGGGACACTGAATAGTGCACGGTACATCCAAACCGTCATCGAACCCATCGTTCTACCATTCCTAGACCGGCAAGGAAACTTGCTGTTCCAACAGGACAATGCACGTCCGCATGTATCCCGTGCCACCCAACGTGCTCTAGAAGGTGTAAGTCAACTACCCTGGCCAGCAAGATCTCCGGATCTGTCCCCCATTGAGCATGTTTGGGACTGGATGAAGCGTCGTCTCACGCGGTCTGCACGTCCAGCACGAACGCTGGTCCAACTGAGGCGCCAGGTGGAAATGGCATGGCAAGCCGTTCCACAGGACTACATCCAGCATCTCTACGATCGTCTCCATGGGAGAATAGCAGCCTGCATTGCTGCGAAAGGTGGATATACACTGTACTAGTGGCGACATTGTGCATGCTCTGTTGCCTGTGTCTATGTGCCTGTGGTTCTGTCAGTGTGATCATGTGATGTATCTGACCCCAGGAATCTGTCAATAAAGTTTCCCCTTCCTGGGACAATGAATTCACGGTGTTCTTATTTCAATTTCCAGGAGTGTAGATGCAGATTGTGAGCATTGACTTCCACGAGAATGGCGCCGCCTGGTGGTGCTGCATGCGTGTTATACGATCAGGGAAGTGTATAAGCTGAGCAGAGGCAAATGGATAATCTTTCTAGCAACGACACGAGTCGCAAAGGGGAAATTCATTGACGTAAGGGCAAATTGTTATGACCCAGCACTTGGGAACGTGCATCTAGGAAACAGCCAAGCTAGGCGATTGTTCGCGTGCTACTGTAGTAATAATCTATGGAATGTAGTTGAAGGGTGGTGCGCCCGCTGGAGTCCTGCATGACCGAGTAAGCGAGCACAAAATACGAGGTGGGGTGAGCATACCCTAACTGGATAGGCTGCCCGCACTAGTTCTAGTGACCGAGCATAGAAGCCGTGACCGAATACGTAGCACGTAGCTTCAAACACATTACACGTGTCATTATCCGTGTGAGACTGCAGCCAGTACGGGCTTCTCATTTGTGGTGTGCCTCTTTCTCTCTGTAATCATGCAGTGCGAGGAAGCCAGTGCAGTAAGACGCAAGATCGAAACCAATGTTTGTACATTAAGCCGGCCGAAGTGGCCGTGCGGTTAAAGGCGCTGCAGTCTGGAACCGCAAGACCGCTACGGTCGCAGGTTCGAATCCTGCCTCGGGCATGGATGTTTGTGATGTCCTTAGGTTAGTTAGGTTTAACTAGTTCTAAGTTCTAGGGGACTAATGACCTCAGCAGTTGAGTCCCATAGTGCTCAGAGCCATTTGAACCATTTTTTTTGTACATTAAAGAGACGGGAAGGTCTAAAAAGCCAAGTATGGAGCACATTTTTGTTGGTTGCAGACGAAAACAGTGCGTCTACTGGGTACGTATCGTGCATAAACTGCTCCACGTTATTGTGTTTCCAATCGGGAACCACTCATTTAAAGAAACACAGTTGCAAGAAACCTCACAAAGATACAGCTCCTTCATGGATACAGGCAGTAATAATAAACAGTATTACAGCAGAGTGTGTTGCAGTGTGTGCGAAAGATATGAGATCTTTTAATGCTGTTTGCGGTGTAGGTTTCAGAGAACTAGGCCAAGCATTAATACATCTAGGTGCGCATTATGGAGAAGTTAACGTGACAGATGTCAAGCCACATCCCTGTACTATAAGCAGACATGTCAAAGAACAAGCTGATGTAATACGAAACAGCATAATGCCTTCCGTTATTGCAGAAGTTATTAATAAAACATGTGCTGCGACAGTTGATATGTGGACTGATTCGCATAATCAGGTGCACTATTTGACGCTTACAACACATTACATTAACACAGGTTGGTCTCTTGTGATCAATGATTTATTTACAACAAAATTCCCGGACGTTAGGAAGACGGGAGCAAATATTATAAAAGAAAGTGCTCTATGTATTTAGCTGTGTTACGCACCCGCTCCTGGAAACGTTACTTTTGTATTAAAAGAGAGAGAGAGAGAGAGAGAGAGAGAGAGAGGGAGAGAGAGATGCTTTGGATTTGTACAGTACAGTGCAGCGAGCCGGGGCGAGGCGAGGTGAGACGTCAGCGGTGACCGGTCATGCTGGGTTATCCGCGTGTCCGGAATCCGGACAACAGACATGGGGCGAGTACGTGACCAGGCCGAGGCGTGTGGGGCCGGACACGAGCAGCTCGGTGCCCCCGCCAACAGGCGAACCGTGACCGGTCAAACATTGAGCGTTGCAGCACTCTAGCACCCACGAGCGGGCGACAGGGTGTTGGATGCCTGCTTCTCATTACGGAATCTGGAGTTCGGAAGCTCGCCCGCTCTGTGAAGCGAGACGGGTGGCGAACTATGGCAAATCTGACGGCAGAGTACAATGCTGGTGCACGCACAAGCTTTTTGCACGTTGTTCATCTCACATTGATGAACACGGCGATCCTCAGGAGACAACTCCACCGTGTTCCCGTGTTGACGCACCACCGACAGCTACGTCTGCAGTGAGCTCGGGATGACCGAACACCGAGTCTTTCACGCAACAAACAAAGGTATAGTGTGCGAGTGTCACTAATACCACACAAGGTTGATGTCGTTGGTGGAAAACCTGAGTGGCAAATTCTAACAAAAAATTTTAACAGTATTATACAACTCATATATTGTAAAAAAATTAATTATTATTGTTATTATTATTATTATTATTATTGATAACTTCCTGCTTATTGAGTTTGCTTGGGAATTGCATTGCCTGGATTGTCTGAAAGTGAGCCGTAATTTATCTCTGGAACGATTAGTACATCGGCTCTTTCTCGTTCCCGTGCTTTGCCGCGGTGTGATTGGTCGCGATCGCCTATTTAGGAGCACGCGGTACGATACTAGGAGAGGTAGTCCATGGCTACCGTCGCGCCATCTGGGATGTCTACCGAGAATCCATCGCCACACAAGTCGAAAGCTACCATCTTACCTATCACCATCCTGACGACTTCATCCAAGCCTCGTCCTTCAGAAGGCCATTACTGACGCCGTGGAGGCCCACGTTCCTACTAAAACCATCCACCTCCACCGTCCCACTCTTCCTCCATGGGCTGTCCTCCTCCTCCACGAATCCCGCCGCCTCCATCGCTCCTTCCTGCACACTCGTGACAGGGATACACTCCAATGCCACCGGCAAATACAGCGACACGTGCGGAACCTTATTACAGCAAAGAAACTCCGGGACTGGCGCCAGACCTGTACACGACTCAACGCCACCCTCCCTGTCAACTCCTCCAAGTACTGATCCGCCTTCCATCGCCTTACTGGTTCCTATCCCGCACCCCATTACCCCCTTCTCCATAACGACCGTGCCCTTCCAGACAACCTCAGTAAGGTCAATCACCTCGCTTCCCACCTTTCCGAGGTCTTCTCCATCTCTGATGATACGCACTTTGATTATTCTCTTTTCCCCACCATCATGAAACGTGCTGATACCTCGGTCGCTCGACTTGCTCCTAGTCTCCAGTACTTGGGGCAGTTGCCCTCCTCTGACATCAACACTCCAATCACAGCACAAGACATTAAACTTATCCTCCAGTCAAAACACTACACGGCCCCTGGTCAGGACTGTGTCACCTGACACCACTTTCGAGAAAGCCTCTTCTCCTTCCTGACTGTCCTTGCCAATCTCCACAGCTTCATTCTCTCTACCAGCTTCTACCTCGACCTGTGGAAGACTTCTCAAGTCCTCTTATTCCTCAAACCCAACAAACCCCCTTCCATCACCTCTTCCTATTGTCCCATGTGCCTCACCTCCATCTTCAGTAAGGTCTTTGAATCCATCCTATCCTGTTGTAACCATCAGCACCTTAATCAACACCACCTCTCCCCCCCTTACCCAGTGTGGCTTCCGACCCTCCATTTCCACCGAAGACCAACTCCTTAACCTCATCCACCTTCTCTCCCTCTGCCTTAACTCCTATCACTCTGCCATTTTTTTCCCCTCGACCTCCAAAATGCCTATGGCTGCGTATGGCATCCTGGTATCCTGCCTATTAATTTTGTCCATCTGGTCGCTTCCTTCCTTTCACACTCTACTTCATATGTCACCCTGCACAACACCAACTCCCATATCTTTTATCCCACTGCTGGTGTCCTCCAGGGCTCCGTCCTCTCCCCTCTCCTCTATTTCCTGTACACTGCCAATATGCCCAAGCCGGCCCCTCCTGTCCACCTCTTCCAATATCGTGATGACACCGCCTTCCTGACTCTCTATCCTACCCTCCAACGGTCCCAACGCACCCTCCAAACCCACCTTGAACGGTTCACCACTTGGTATAACCAGTGGTTCCTTCGTATCAACCCCTCAAAAACCCAGGCAATCATCATAGGCCGCACCACCCACTCCTTCCATCTCCACGATTTCTACCTCGCCATTTATGGTCGACCCATTGAGCTAAGCCCCAGCCTGAGATACCTTGGCCTCACCCTCGATCGTCACCTCATCTGGACCCTTCAACTCCTGACCATCCAGCAGAAAGCCCATTCCCACCTCTGCCTCCTGAAACCCCTGTCTGGCCGGACATGGGGATCACATCCTTCCACCATCCTCCACACCAACAAATCCCTCAACTGTCCTATCCTCTGTTATGCCAGCGTTGCCAGGATCTCCACCCCCCCCCCCCCCCACTTCTACAAGGCCCACCAGTTCCTCCAATGCCACGTGCTCTGCCTTGCCTTCCGTATCCACCTTCCTTCCCCCACACGACTCCAGTAAGACCTCATCCCCTTGCTCCACCTCCTCTTTTTCTTCCAACATCTCCGCATCCTTTACACTGTCTGCAGGCTTGATCCCACCACCCCCTGGTTTCCTCCTTCCTCTCCACCTCCCACCCATTGCAGCGCTTCTACCGCTGCATTCCTCCCTCTCTCCACCACACCCTCCATCTCTTTCATCAGGGCAATTTCCAGCTCCTCCCCCTCCCAGATGTTGAACTTCACTGTGATATCTACCCTTCCTTCCAACTGTAACCTGGCCTTGTTCTCCCACCTCTACAGGGCCTCCCCTTTTCCTCTCCTTCTCCCAGAGCGTATTTTCCTCCTCCCCCCTGAGTCCCTGCACCCCCTCTTCAACTGTTTCTCTCCCAAGTGCTTCCCTCCCTGGCCCTCTTCAGCGTCCCCTCCCGACCCATCTCCCCCTCTCCTCCCCCTCCTTACCTCTCCCTCGTCTCTATACCCCTGGCAGAACCCCTCATTATGCTCATTGTAACCAGTGTGCTACGTCAGCGTTGTTTTTGGTGCTGTTCTCCCATGTGTCATTAGCTGTGATTTTGTGTGGTGGTTTTAGACATAGTGTTACTGAAAGTGGTTATGTGCTACGCCGTCCATCGATACTCTTCCACTCTGGTCATACTTCGCTCTGTGTTCTTTAATTGTCCCAGTGTGAGTTTTTTTGTGTAGGCTACTTTTTTTTACTGTTTATCTCCATTTTACAGTCGCCCCCCTTTCTGTCTGTTCTCTTCCGTACTGTTCCCCTTTTTATATCTATGTACGCCATTTTTTTCTCCTTTCTGCTACTTTAAATGTCTTTTTTGCATGATTACTGTCTTTCGGCTGAAGAGCAACGCATATGCTGCTGCCATCCCGCTCCAGATGGGACACTGAAACACAATAAAGAGATAAAAGATTCTAGGAGCGTCACCGCAGCAGCGAGACGCGGTGTAAGTTACGCTGGTTACCGAGAGAGGGCAGTGGCCCTGTCAGTCGTCGTCGTTGTTGTAATGGTCGTGCTGTGGTCGGTTGTGGGCCGTGCGAGCCCGGAGCTTGTTTTGACCGAGTAGGGAAGCATAGCTCGTGAGTGGACGACGCTAATAGCGGAACTGAGGCTTTACGTCTGGAGGACGGTGCAGCCGCACTGAGGCCTGAATACATTCTGTCACCGCGCCAAGACTTCTGTCTGCCTCTGCCATCTTCAGCTGTGTTAATTCTGGTGGGTAAGCTGTTTCCCCATCGAGGATCGTTCTTGTGCGATTAACTGTTCGGTGGCCCTTTACGACTTTCGCGTTGAGCTGGCTCTGAGCACTATGGGACTTAACTTCTGAGATCATCAGTCCCCTAGAACTTAAAACTACTTAAAGCTAACTAACCTAAGGACATCACACACATCCACGCCCGGGGCAGGATTCGAACCTGCGACCGTAGCGGTGGCGAGGGAGTTGAGCTTTGTTACCTCAAATGTGCTGCAGTGTTTGTGTGGGAGTTCTTCGCCCTGATGATGCCTTTGTGATTGAAAATACTGCCTGTGTTTATTGCGTAATTTACTTTGTCTAACTTATGAAGATTGTGCAAATTGTTCAAACTGTATAGAGCTTGCGCCTGGAAAATTTTGCTGGAGTAATATCTGTTTATTTGTAGCCCAATACCTGGCAAGTTCTACAAGCACGATTGTGGTAAAGTCTCATATTGTTTGAAGTACGTTGTATTGAATAGCAGCGTGTGCAGTCTTAATTGCGAGTCAACCAAATTAATGGTAAAGGTTTCTCTTGCAATACTTTATTACGCATTGGTTACCTCTGCTCAACTGCGTGCGCAAGCAGTTCAAATTGTGCAGTGTCATTTTAGTCGTAATTCTAAAATAATTTTATCTTGACCCTATAATGGATTGTGCTTTTACTGCTTTGCGCACTGCTGAAATACTCAATAAGTTTCCTACTTAAATCATTCTATGTTTTAAGTTGCCATGAAAATGTCTTACGTGCTTTAAAATATTACAATTTTCTTTCAGAACTTCCAGCTTATTGTAATTTGCAAGGGTGTAACTTAATATCTGATTTAACATCTTGCATGCAAAAAGTTGGATGGCTTCACATTTGGCGCAAAACGGGCCATGTTCTAATAGTTTGTTTGGTGTGTTACAGAAGGAAATTGCTGTTTTCTAAACCGACTGGGTTGTTTCTCACGCGTGATCAGTACAACTAATTGGGACTACGACCACGGAGGCTGCTAAGTTTGAGCAGTACTGTAATTGATGCATGTATTCTGCCACTAAGAAATTTTTTTCTGATTTTAAAGCTGTAGCTTGTAAATCATAGTTTTGGTGTTTTAAACTGTTCAAAGAATTCCAACCGCTTTCGAAGCCACCAGGCATATTTGTCTGTCAAATAATTTTGTCTAAAATATTTGCAGTGGAGAAGTAAAATAACTGTAAAGTCTTTTCTTAGAACTTCTTGTCCTTTTTTAAAAAAGAAGGGGAAACTATTTTGCAACTAAGTTTTGTCACACGCTAAAGCATAAGGTCCAAGAAAAAATGTTTAATTGAAGGAAATCACTATCAGTTGTCTTAAATTAAATTATATATTCTTAAACGTTACGCTTATTGTTTTGCAAGGTTTTTCTGAATTTTTGGGGTTTAAGTACTATTTGAACAATTAGTAAGTTGTAATATCATTGTGTCTCTGTTCTATTAACAAATGGTTCAAATGGCTGTGGACACTATGGGACTCAACTTCTGAGGTCATTAGTCCCTTAGAACTTAGAACTAGTTAAACCTAACTAACCTAAGGACATCACACACATCCATGCCCGAGGCAGGATTCAAACCTGCGACCGTAGCGGTCTCGCGGTTCCAGACTGCAGCGCCTAGAACCGCACGGCCACTTCGGCCGGCTTCCATTAACAGTGCTAGTTGTTTCTATGCCTGGTAAATAGAGTTTCTTGCTGAAAATTCTCTATGAACTTGGTCTTTTCACTCCCCAAAACCTGCAGACCTGATGTCAACATATCAGGAAGGTGAATGTAAATCCATCTTCTGTCTGGAGTATTGGACTACGCCTGGTCAGTATGCAATACAACAATACCAATCGCGGATATTTAGGTTTTATTTTTAGGCTACCAGTTTCGACGATACACTACGTCATCTTCAGGCCTGCGTCAATCGAGTAACTTTCGTGTTGCAAAATACAGCAGCACTTTTAACTGGTCTCGTAACGGTTATTACGGGCACGCGTGCTCCTTGGACAACAGTCAGTTGCTGTATTTTGTAACACGAAGGTTACTCGATTGAAGCAGGTCTGAAGATGACGTAGAGTATCGTCGAAACTGGTAGCCTAAAAATAGAACCTAAATAATGGTGATTATTATTGTTGTATTGGATATCAGGAAGGTTGTCTGAGTAGTTAGTTGCGTCTATTGCAAACAACGAATCGATACAGAAGTTAACCTGACTGCGTTATTCCCAAGAAAGTGTACTGAGCCGCCTAATAAAGAAAACCAGATTCTATCTATGCTCCCTTCAAAAATCGCAACGCTCTGTTTCATACTTCTTTACTTCCCTGACATGAAACTTGACAAAACCTTAACCGATTACCGGTCGTAAGAAAGGATGTCCCTTGAAATCTGAAATTTAATTTTTTCTCTTGCTCTTTTGGCTTACCTGTGGCGATGAATAACGCTTGGGCAACTGCTGTCTGGAAGCTGCTGCAGCTGCTACTACTGAAAGCTATTAATATGGAGCGTCTCATTTACTAAGGACTCCGTGTGCATTGATTCCACGTAACGTGTCTGCATTTTAAATTGCAATTGTGAAACTGTATTTATTGAAAGACAAAGACTGGGAAATGGATGGTGACGTCATAAATTACGTTAATGTCGATTCCTTTAAGAGGTATATTGCAAATTTAGAAAAGACACTTTACAAAAGTATTCTTCATTGCAATCAAGAATTTCAAAGAAATGATATTACAAAATAAATACACCCATGCTCATAAATTAAGGATAATGCTGATACATGGTGAAACAACGCTCTGGTGGGCGCTTTTCGGGTTTAAATCACCTCGGGGTGTGACCATGCGGTGCATTTGACCTACGGTCGTCGCACTGTGACGCTGGCAGCTGTCCACATACGCAGAGGTGTGTTGGTGCATGTCGGAGTACGATGCAGTGAGTAAGTGTGCAGACGTTTTCAGACGTGCTAATAGTGACTGTGTGTTGAAAATGGCTCAAAGAACACATATTGATAACGTTATGAGGGGTAGAATACTAGGACGATTGGAGGCTGGGCAAACACAGTAAGACGTAGCACAGGCCGTCCATGTGCCACAAAGTGTGATCTCAAGACTATGGCAACGATTCCAGCAGACAGGAAACGTGTCCAGACGCCACAGTATGGGCGTCCACAGTGTACAGCACCTCAAGAAGATCGATATCTCACCATCAGTGGCCGCAGACGGCCGCGGAGTACTGCAGGTAGCCTTGCTCGGGACCTAACCGCAGCTACCGGAATAATTGTCTCCAGACACACAGTCTACAGACGACTGAACAGACATGGTTTATTCGCTCGGTGACCTGCAAGGTGCATTCCACTGACCCCTAGTCACAGGAGAGCCCCTAAAGCCTGGTGTCAAGAACACAGTACATGGTCATTGGAGCATTGGCCCCAGGTTATGTTCACGGACGGGTCCAGGTATAGTCTGAACAGTGATTCTCGCCGGGTTTCCATCTGGCGTGCACCAGGAACCAGATACTAACCCCTTAATGTCCTTCAAAGGGACCTCTATGGAGGTCGTGGTTTGACGGTGTGGGGTGGGATTATGATTGGTGCACGTACAACCCTGCATGTCTTTGACAGAGGAACTATAACAGGTCAGGTGTATCGGGACGTCATTTTGCACCAGTATGTCAGCCTTTTCAGGAGTGCAGTGGGTCCCATCTTTCTCCTGATGGATGATAACGCACGGCCCCACCGAGGTTCCATCGTGGAGGAGTACCTTGAAACAGATCAGGCGAATGGAGTGGCCTGCCTGTTCTCCAGACCTAAACCCCATCGAGCACGTCTGGTATGCTCTCGGTCGACGTATCGCTGCACGTCCTCAAACCTCTAGGTCACTTCAGGAGCTCCGAGAGGCACTGGTGCAAGAACGGGAGGCTATACTCCAGCAGTGCTCGACCACCTGATCCAGAGTATGCCAACCCGTTGTGCGGCCTATGTAGGTGTGCATGGTGATCAAATCCCATATTGATGTCGGGGTACATGCGCAGGAAACAGTGGCCTTTTGTAGTACATGTGTTTCGGGACGGTTTTCTCAACTTATCACCAATACCGTGGACTTACAGATATGTGTCGTGTGTGTTCCCTATGTACCTATGCTATGAGCGCCAGTTTTGTGTAGTTCCACGTTGTGTGGCACCACATACTGCAATCATCCTTAATTTATGAGCATGAGCATATATTGGCTCTGAGCACTATGGGACTTAACATCTCAGGTCATCAGTCCCCTAGAACTTAGAACTACTTAAACCTAACTAACCTAAGGACATCACACACATCCATGCCCGAGGCAGGATTCGAACCTGCGACCGTAGCAGTCGCGCGGTTCCAGACTGAAGCGCCTAGAACCGCTCGGCCACCAGCGGTCGGCGAGCGTATATTCATTGTACATTACAAAAGCTGAGTTAATCTTTCCTGAATTGTCGCTAATATTACCTAATTAAGAAGAGGGCAAAGTTCTTTGTTGGATGCCAAATTGCTATAATGGTGTGCAGACAGCAGCTCGCGAGAAATTAAAGCTAAGAAAATTAATTATTAGCTTAGTATGAAGTCTTCATCAAATCAATTAAAAAGTCTTTCTCTCTCGTAGTAAAGATGTCAAAAGCCATATTATAAAATCTGTTTCCTCAATAATGAGAAATTTTCATCATTCTTGTTATGCTGCTGTCTCTGCCGTGGCTCACTTCATGGTTACCCAAAGCGAACTACCTGTCTCTGCGACCAGCACCCGTGCGAAGCAGCCGAAGCAGAAATAATGTTGGAGATGTACAGCGTCGTAGATGACATTGCGCGGCGTCTAAGAAACAAAGTGAGCCCGACTGCCGTCTGTGTACACAAGTTATAATGGAAGCTGACAGTGAACAAAATGCAAAACCTCTTTCAATTGTTGTATTTTAACTCTTCTGTCATCCATACCTCAACTACTTTGCTGTCCTCATGGTTTGCGTTCCATAACTGTTTTGTCGGTACCTTTGTTGTGCACGACCTTGGAATCTTTGTGATTTATTTGATTCCGATCGACAGCAAAAGCCTATTGCTAAATGAGATTGTAATATTTTATTTTAGACAAATGATTTTTGTACTACTCAGAACCTCGCAGGGATATGAAGTATTCACGTAAACAAGTAAGATGAAAAACGACCGACGAGGTGGGGGTAGCAAGTAGCGGAAGATCCACAAGAGTGCGTCGTTTGTGGGAGAAAGAAAGCAGAAGGTTGTCCCATACGGAGGCTCGCCATTGTGTGTGGGCGAGATATGGGACGGCAATTCCAGCAAGCAGGGGTTATTCGGCGCTGGCCGGCGCTAGTGCAGCACTGTACCCAGCTCTGCTTGATGCTGCCCTCTTAAACGAAACATCCTCTGCCGTTCTGGAGACTCCGTCCAGAATTCCGTGATGATTCAGCTCAAAAAGCCGAAGTTACGCGAATTAGATAGGTCTAGAAAGTAAAGATGAATCCCATTTGGTACGCCACATACACTCAGGAGACAGAAAGTCATGGGATAATGATGTGCACATACACAGATGGCGTTAGTATCGCGTACTCAATGTATAAAAGGACAGTGCATTGGCGGGGCTGTCATTTGAACTCAGGCGATTCACGTGAAAAGGTTTCCAACGTGATTTCGGCCGCACGACGAGGATTAACAGATTTTGAAAGCGGAACTGCAGTTGGAGCTAGACGCGTAGGCCACTCCATTTCGGAAACGTTAGGGAATTCAATATTCCAAGATCCACGCTGTCAAGAACATCTACATCTACATTTACACTCCGCAAGCCACCCAACGGTGTGTGGCGGAGGGCACTTTACGTGCTACTGTCATTACCTCCCTTTCCTGTTCCAGTCGCGTATGGTTCATGGGAAGAACGACTGCCGGAAAGCCTCCGTGCGCGCTCGATTCCCTCTAATTTTACATTCGTGATCTCCTCGGAAGGTATAAGTTGGGGGGGGGGGGGGGGAGCAATATATTCGATACCTCATCCAGAAACGCACCCTCGCCAAACCTGGACAGCAAGCTACACCGCGATACAGAGCGCCTCTCTTGCGGAGTCTGCCACTTGAGTTTGCTAAATATCTCCGTAACGCTATCACCCTTACCAAATAACCCTGCGAGGAAACGCGCCGCTCTTCTTTGGATCTTCTCTATCTCCTCCGTCAACCCGACCTGGCACGGATCCCACACTGATGACCAATCCTCAAGTATAGGTCGAACGAGTGTTTTGTAAGCCACCTCTTTTGTTGATGCACTACATTTTCTAAGGACTCTCTCAATTAATCTCAACCTGGCACCCGCCTTACCAACAATTAATTTTATATGATCATTCCGCTTCAAATCGTTCTGTACGCATACTCCCAAATATTTTACAGAAGTAACTGCTACCATTGTTTGTTCCGCTATCATATAATGATACAATAAAGGATCCTTCTTTCTATGTATTCGCAATACATTATATTTGTCTATGCTAAGGGTCAGTTGCCACTCCCTGCCGGGAATACCAAATTTCAGGCATTATCCCTCACTCAGGACAACGCAGTGGCCGATGGCCTTCACTTAACGACCGAGAGCAGCACTAGCAGACAAGCAACACTGCATGAAATAACCGCAGAGATCAATGTGTGACGTACGGCGAACGTATCCGTTACGTCTGTGCGGCGAAATTGGGCGTTAACAGGCTATGGCAACAGACGACAGACGCGAGTGCCTTTGCTAACAGCACGACATCGCCTGCAGCTCCTTTCATGGGATCGTGACCATATCTGTTGGACCCTAGACGACTAGAAAACCGTGACCTGTTGAGGTGAGTCCCGATTTGACTTGGTAAGAACTGACGCTAGGGTTCGGATGTGGCGCAGACCCCACGAAGCCATGGATCCAAGTTGCTAACAAGTTTCTGTGCAAGCTCGTGGTGGTTCTATAATGAGGTGTGCTGTGTTTACATGGAATGGACTTGGTTCTCTGGCCCAACTGAACCGATCATTGACTGGGTATGGTTATGTTCGGCTACTTGAAGACAGTTTGCAGCCATGGGATTTTCACGGATGACAACGCGTCATGTCACAGGGCAACGTTCGCGATTGGTTTGAAGAACATTCTGGACAGTTCGACCGAATAATTTGGCCCCCCACATAGCCCAACATGAATCTCATTGAACGTTTATGGGACAAAATCAAGAGGTCAGTAAGCGCACAAATCCCTGCAGCGGCAACACGTTCGCAATTATGGACGGGTATAGACATAGCAGGGCTCGGTATTTCTGCTGGGCTTCCAATGGCTAGTTGAGTCTATGCCAAGTCGAGCTGCTGCACTACGCCAGATAAAAGGAAGTCCGACACAGTCTACCGTATCTTCCTTCGCCGTCGGCGTTGTCGTGGTTACCGTGAGACACCGTTATACCAAGAGGAAAGGCGCGTCGATCTTAGAGCATGAGATATGATGACCTTAAGCCATTGACAACACACAACGGTCACGGTAGCACCTGATTCCAGAATAGCTGCAGTAGTTAAGATCTACGAACTATCCCCTGTTGACCAGGTCCGCAAAACTTAACTCGTAACGAGATCCCTTCAAAGTAAATTGTCATAACGATCGTCTATAAAGGCTTCGTACAACGAGAATAAATGTTACGGTTTATGGAATAATAACAGATACGACCAAACTGTCTTGTTTCTTCTGCTTTATTTAACGTAACTTCGTTCACAGTTTCATTTCGCATTCACCACTCATTCACCGAAACCCTTTGATGAACAGTTTTGGTTGCTTAACACCAACAGTCAATGATAATGATACAGCTTTTCTCCTTTTTATAAACTGAAGCCCGCTCTCCGTGATATAATTTTAAAAAAACCGGTCTCAATACCGCGTCCCTCGTGAGATGCGAATAGACTTATCCCGGAATTGACCGCCCTGTAGGTGTACTCAATTTAATGACCACATTTCACTGTCCGCTATTTCGCGTAACTGAATGTCCATTTGTTAGTCTGATTATACACTGTAGCTATTTAAAATTCGTCCCTATATTTTTCACAACGCACAATTAGCACTTCGTTACTTGTTTTTTTTTTCTCTTCTAGGAGTAAACGGAAAAAAAAGACGCCGTATCATCGGCTTAGTCGACATAAAGCAAAACTATAGACCTATATCTCTTACGTCGATCTCTTGTAGAATTTTAGAACATGTTTTTTGCTCGCGTATCATGTCATTTCTGGAAACCCAGAATCTACTATGTAGGAATCAACATGGATTCCGGAAACAGCGATCGTGTGAGACCCAACTCGCCTTATTTGTTCATGAGACCCAGAAAATATTAGATACAGGCTCCCAGGTAGATGCTATTTTTCTTGACTTCCGGAAGGCGTTCGATACAGTTCCGCACTGTCGCCTGATAAACAAAGTAAGAGCCTACGGAATATCAGACCAGCTGTGTGGCTGGATTGAAGAGTTTTTAGCAAACAGAACACAGCATGTTGTTATCAATGGAGAGACGTCTACAGACGTTAAAGTAACCTCTGGCGTGCCACAGGGGAGTGTTATGGGACCATTGCTTTTCACAATATATATAAATGACTTAGTAGATAGTGTCGGAAGTTCCATGCGGCTTTTCGCGGATGATGCTGTAGTATACAGAGAAGTTGCTGCATTAGAAAATTGTAGCGAAATACAGGAAGATCTGCAGCGGATAGGCACTTGGTGCAGGGAGTGGCAACTGACCCTTAACATAGACAAATGTAATGTATTGCGAATACATAGAAAGAAGGATCCTTTATTGTATGATTATATGATAGCGGAACAAACACTGGTAGCAATTACTTCTGTAAAATATCTGGGAGTATGCGTACGGAACGATTTGAAGTGGAATGATCATATAAAATTAATTGTTGGTAAGGCGGGTACCAGGTTGAGATTCATTGGGAGAGTGCTTAGAAAATGTAGTCCATCAACAAAGGAGGTGGCTTACAAAACACTCGTTCGACCTATACTTGAGTATTGCTCATCGGGACTGATGACCTTCGCTGTTTAGTCCCCCTTAAACATACCAACAACCTATTGCTGATCAGTGTGGGATCCGTACCAGGTCGGGTTGACGGAGGAGATAGAAAAGATCCAAAGAAGAGCGGCGCGTTTCGTCACCGGGTTATTTGGTAACCGTGATAGCGTTACGGAGATGTTTAATAAACTCAAGTGGCAGACTCTGCAAGAGAGGCGCTCTGCATCGCGGTGTAGCTTGCTGTCCAGGTTTCGAGAGGGTGCGTTTCTGGATGAGGTATCGAATATATTGCTTCCCCCTACTTATACCTCCCGAGGAGATCACGAATGTAAAATTAGAGAGATTAGAGCGCGCACGGAGGCTTTCAGACAGTCGTTCTTCCCGCGAACCATACGCGACTGGAACAGGAAAGGGAGGTAATGACAGTGGCACGTAAAGTGCCCTCCGCCACACACCGTTGGGTGGCTTGCGGAGTATCAATGTAGATGTAGATGTAGAATATGCCCAATTCTACCTCTTCTTATAGGATCGGCTACCTTACTCATTAATTTATTACATATTATTTCCAATAACGCTAAACAGGTATCGCCGTTATATTTTAATTGTATTCGAAAGCATGTTACTACTATTATGACCGACCAAATCGTAACAAATCGCGCGGCGTGCGTTTTTAACGATAACTTTACGCTATTCAAGTTCCGTTACAGCTGTCTTGACTCGTAATGTTACAACAGTACGAGGAGGTACCCATGGCTCATGTCACCTCAGTTTAAATGAAGATACCGCCACCAAGTTGTAAAACGAGCCCTGCAGCTTCACAGGCTTCTTGGAAAGACATTTCATTAACTGATCTTAATTGTGCTGATGGCTCAGAACTGCGTTTACATATGCTACCATGTTTGCTCGGAATGCATAATCTACAGATGATATTTGAAACCAGTGATTTATCATCACCGTAAATCATTGATAACTACTGACTCTGCACCATTGTAAACCTCTTATGGAAAAGTTAGTGGGGAACGATATCAGAGCAGGGAGGGAGTTGCCTGGCATCATCTTGCAGACATCAGTGTTCTGAAGACATCGCAAGTAAGTCGACTTGTGACGAAGCAAACTGGTATCTCTTTACTTCCTCTCTTGTTTTGCCATCTGCCTCCTTAAATTCATTTTATTTACATATTTGCCTGATTACTATTAACATGCATGAGCATAAGCTGAATTTCCATAAAGGAGGAAGATTGGCATTCAGTCTTAAGGAATATAGCACCACGTCTAATTCTGTGCTTAGTTTTATGTATGTAATTAATTTCCTAATTTATTTTGACCCTTCCTAGTTAATATCTTTTGCTATAGATCATTATAGGGTGAAATCAGTAATTGTTTCGTGACTTAGATTCTATTGTTGACTTATAAACAAATATAGATTCTGTACTAATTATAAAAATTTGGAAGAGGAAATACTAGGATTCTTAAAGTATTTATTTGGCTATATTCGAAAACATTAGCAAAGCCAGTTCTTAATTCCAAAATAATTACAAGGTTTGTCAAAATTATTGTTTTTATAACTGCATCTCTTAATTTCATTATTTAAATAAATAATTCGGCCTAACCTTTGTGGTAGAAGGCACTGTTAAAAAGAAGGAATTTTTTGATGTATTCAGTTAATTGAATGACTTATGTTTTAATTGTAATTTCTGTTACTTAAAAATCGAACTATGTATAGTTTCAGTGCTTATTATTGTGATGATATATAAAAGACCGATTTTTGGCCCCGAGACAGTCACTCCGCGGCCGATTTTTAGATGTGAAACATGTATTGATTAGATTAACATCAATGCATCATCTTAACAATGGAATAAGTATTACACAAATAGGCCTTGTGTTAGAACACTTAATGACAATGTGTGTTTAAGTCATTAAAATTCGTCTGGGTTTGTGACTGCATTGTTAACTATAACAAAGGCTGCGGAAGTCTACTTTCACAATGTCTGTTTAATATATTTGAAAAATAGCGTCACACGTACTGTATTATTCTGCAAGAACTGTGAACTGTGTGGTTAGGTTTTTACTGCTCATAGATGTTCAACAGCAAACTATTGTAGCAGCATGCTGATGTTGCCTGCAACCTATTAATGAGGCTTATCAACCTTTACCAATAGTGAACTGGCCATATAATTGTGCATTACTGGTAGGTTGTTAACAGTGACAGTAAAGAACTGTCAAACAATTGTGCAACTTTAGGCTACATTATTTATAGTAGTCAATCTTGAACTTCTACCCCGCATTTTTCAGAGTATTACAATGCAGTACGTAAACACCGAGGACTATCAACCAAGAAATAAAGCAGGTGAACGTCACAAACTCTCTGCCTACATAGAATTGTGACCAGTATAATCTCAATCAATAGAGTTAATTGCCTCAGTTTCCTTTCTCTTCATTAGCTTGTTGCTGGAACATTAACTACTAATTTATGTCAATAAAATAATAGAAAAAATAAAAAAGTACTTTTACGAGTATGTGCTGAAAAGTAATGGATCCGAATTGCCTACGTGAGGACTCATAAAGCTTTTTAAATAAATTAAACTTTATCAACATTCTACGTCTTTATTCTTAATGTCTACATATTTATTCCACGACATAGCCACCCTGGCGACGAACATCCCTCCTTGCTAGATACCAGTTTGTTCATACCGTCACTGTAGAATGTTTGGCTTTCTTGATCGAGCAACAAACTAACGTCTGCTTGCTTTCCTTCATCACTATGAAACTGAAGTTCTCGGAGATGTTCTTTAAGATTTGGAAACAGATGTAGCAGCGCTCGTTTACGATCTGGCATTGTCATGCTCCAGGAGACGGTGCTCCACGTGTGGACGAACTCATGTGCGGTTTGAAACTTGATTATAGCACGCGGTTTTTCACGGACCGACACGGTTACTTTACACACCGCCATGTTACACGCTGCAATTCGGAGCCATCTCGCGGCCGAGGTTCGCAACTTGCGTCAGCGAATCGGGAAAGTCAACTGAGTAACGTGCATGACGTGTATACCTCTACCGAGTTTATGAATAGAATAAAAAATTCGGAGACATTACTTTTCAGCATTCCTCGTATTTTCACCTCATTCATGTAACGGACGACTTGTCCGTTGCTTGGCATATGCATTGCGTTCAGATCTCAGGTTAATGGCCGGCCGGTGTGGCCGAGCGGTTCTAGGCGCTTCAGTCTGGAACCGCGCGACCGCTACGGTCGCAGGTTCGAATCCTGCCTCGGGCATGGATGTGTGTGATGTCCTTAGGTTAGTTAGGTTTAAGTAGTTCTAAGTTCTAGGGGACTGATGATCTCAGATGTTAAGTCCCATAGTGCTCAGAGCCATTTCAGGTTAATGGGAGCAGCAGTACGAACGCAGCACGTTTTACTCTGCGACGAATCAGTTTCATCTGCTATGATCAAATGTGGGGACAAGTGGGGTGAGTGTGAAGAAGGTGACACTGGAGGTGATTGGAGCCCCGCCTGTTGCCAGGAACAGAGAGTGATTTGTACGGCTTTTACGACTCTAGCGTAGCGGGAACGGAGAGCTACATAGAACGCTCTTTTCTGTCGTCAATAGCTTTTGGTTGACCATGCAGACGCCATAATAATGAATTCAACTGAATACTATAACTGAAGCCCGATAGCCAAAAACTGTTGCGGTCTAAAGGAAAAGACGGTTTTTGTGACACCTAGAATTTGGTGCATTATAAAGGGTGATCTTTTTCCACCGTGTATAAACTCTAGGGATTAATCGAAGAGAGGACACGGAAAAAAGGTCTAATGTACTTATGTCCGGAAATGCATGGTTTATATGCTGGAGACCATATATTCAACCATACTTTACAGAGATTGCAGTCTAACACCCGCTGTACCACGCAGCCACCGTTACAGTATGCGTGGTTTCCTCCTAGAGGAGGTACTGTTCCTCATACGCCATGTCCTAGCGCCCTCTCCCAGCACAGTAATTGGTAATATTGTGTCCGATTCACTTCTCTTGCTGACTCACCTTGTAGTGGATGTGATACAGCGTTGTACACAACGGGTCCGTATTCGAATCGAGAGCTTGCCGACATGGTGTCTACTTACGGAAAGGCAAATGGCAACGGGCGGTGGGCAGAAAGGTTGTATCAGGAGACCTATCCCCACCAACAACAACCACAGCATTCAATGTTTCGCCGTTTGTCTGAGACAGGGTCGTTTCAGTAAGCAAGAAATCATGAAGGACGTACCCAAATGTTCGGGCACCAGACCTGGAGGAAAATGTAATTAGCACTGTGGAAGGCGTCGCTCAAGGCAGTTGGCCCGCCAGTACAGGTTAAGCCAGACGACCGCGTGGAGCATTTTTCCATGACAACCATTACTATCCTTATCACTTACAGCGTGTGCAGGGCCTACTAGCTACAGACTTTATACATCGGGAGCAGTTCTGTCACTAGTTTCTTCACCAGGCAACTACGATTCCGGGATTTGTGTCATTCATCCTATTCACAGATGAGACCACCTTCGCGCGGAGTGGCGTCTTCAACTTTCATAACAGACATCTGCGGGTTAGTACGCAAACCCCTCTGGTATCGTGACAGCGAACTATCATCGCCAGTGCAGCTGGAAGATGTGGGCCGGGACAATTGGCGACCGTATTTTAGGACGAGTCTCCCTTCCACGTCGCCTAAAACGCCAGAACTACCTGCGTTTCTTGCGGGTGACTTTGCCTCCCCTGTTCGAGGAAGTGCCAATGATGATTCGAAAGGTTATGCGGCTGCATCATGACGGTGCTCCAGCCCACTTCGCCGTTAACTTCCAGATGCATCTCAATCGTATCTTACCCATGAACCATGGACCTTGCCGTTGGTGGGGAGGCTTGCGTGCCTCAGGGATACAGATGGCCGTACGTAGGTGCAACCACAACGGAGGGGTATCTGTTGAGAGGCCAGACAAACATGTGGTTCCTGAAGACGGGCAGCAGCCTTTTCAGTAGTTGCAGGGGTAACAGTCTGGATGACTGGCTGACCTGGCCTTGCAACATTAACCAAAACGGCCTTGCTGTGCTGGTACTGCGAACGGCTGAAAGCAAGGGGAAACTACGGCCGTAATTTTTCCCGAGGGCATGCAGCTTTACTGTATGGATAAATGATGATGGCGTTCTCTTGGGTAAAATATTCCGGAGGTAAAATAGTCCCCCATTCGGATCTCCGGGCGGGGACTACTCATGAGGACGTCGTTATCAGGAAAAAGAAATCTGGCGTTCTACGGATCGGAGCGTGGAATGTCAGATCCCTTAACCGAGCAGGTAGATTAGAAAATTTAAAAAGGGAAATGGATAGCTTAAAATTAGATATAGTGCGAATTAGTGAAGTTCGGTGGCAGGAGGAACAAGACTTTTGGTCCGGTGAATACAGGGTTATAAACACAAAATCAAATAGGGGTAATGCAGGAGTAGGTTCAATAATGAATAAAAAAATAGGAGTGCGGGTAAGCTACTACAAACAGCATAGTGAACGCGTTATTGTGGCCAAGATAGACACGAAGCCCATGCCTACTACAGTAGTACAAGTTTATATGCCAACTGGCTGTGCAGATGATGAAGAAATTGAAGAAATGTATGATGAGATAAAAGAAATTATTCAGGTAGTGAAGGGAGACGAAAATTTAATAGCCATGGGTGACTGGAATTCGAGAGTAGGAAAAGGAAGAGAAGGAAACATAGTAGGTGAATATGGATTGGGGCTTAGAAATGAAAGAGGAAGCCGTCTGGTAGAGTTTTGCACAGAGCATAACTTAATCATAACTAACACTTGGTTCAAGAATCATGAAAGAACGTTGTATACATGGAAGAATCCTGGAGATACTAGAAGGTATCAGATAGATTATATAATGGTAAGACAGAGATTTAGGAACCAGGTTTTAAATTGTAAGACATTTCCAGGGGCAGATGTGAACTCTGACCACAATCTGTTGGTTGTGAACTGCAGATTAAATCTGAAGAAACTGCAAAAAGGTGGGAATTTAAGGTGATGGGACCTGGATAAACTGAAAGAACCAGAGGTTGTACAGAGTTTCAGGGAGAGCGTAAGGGAACAATTGACAGGAATGGAGGAAAGAAATACAGTAGAAGAAGAATGGGTAGCTCTGAGAGATGAAGTAGTGAAGGCAGCAGAGGATCAAGTAGGTAAAAAGACGAGGGCTAGTAGAACTCCTTGGGTAACAGAAGAAATATTGAACTTAATTGACGAAAGGAGAAAATATAAAAATGCAGTAAATGAAGCTGGCAAAAAGGAATACAAACGACTCAAAAATGATTTCGACAGGAAGTGCAAAATGGCTAAGCAGGGATGGCTAGAGGACAAATGTAAGGATGTAGAGGCTTATCTCACTAGGGGTAAGATAGATACTGCCTACAGGAAAATTAAAGAGACCTTTGGAGAAAAGAGAACCACTTCTATGAATATCAAGAGCTCAGATGGAAACCCAGTTCTAAGCAAAGAAGGGAAAGCAGAAAGGTGGAAGGAGTATATAGAGGGTGTATACAAGGGCGATGTACGTGAGGACAATATTATGGAAATGGAAGAGGATGTAGAAGAAGATGAAATGGGAGATACGATACTGCGTGAAGAGTTTGACAGAGCACTGAAAGGCCTGAGTCGAAACAAGGCCCCGGGAGTAGACAACATTCCATTAGAACTACTGATGGCCTTGGGAAAGCCAGTCCTGACAAAACTCTACCATCTGGTGAGCAAGATGTATGAGACAGGCGAAATACCCTCAGACTTCAAGAAGAATATAATAATTCCAATTCCAAAGAAAGCAGGTGTTGACAAATATGAAAATTACCGAACTATCAGTTTAATAAGTCACAGCTGCAATATACTAACGCGAATTCTTTACAGACGAATGGAAAATCTAGTAGAAGCCGACCTCTTAGAAGATCAGTTTGGGTTCCGTAGAAATATTGTAACACGTGAGGCAATACTGACCCTACGACTTATCTTGGAAGCTAGATTAAGGAAAAGCAAACCTAAGTTTCTAGCATTTGTAGACTTAGAGAAAGCTTTCGACAATGTTGACTGGAATAATCTATTTCGAATTCTGAAGGTGGCAGGGGTAAAATACAGGGAGCGAAAGGCTATTTACAATTTGTACAGAAACCAGATGGCAGTTATAAGAGTCGAGGGGCATGAAAGGGAAGCAGTGGTTGGAAAGGGAGTGAGACAGGGATGTAGCCTATCCCCGATGTTATTCAATCTGTATATTGAGCAAGCAGTAAAGGAAACAAAAGAAAAATTCGGAGTTGGAATTAAAATCCATGGAGAAGAAATAAAAACTTTGAGGTTCGCCGATGACATTGTAATTCTGTCAGAGACAGCAAAGGACTTGGAAGAGCAGTTGAACGGAATGGACAGTGTCTTGAAAGGAGGGTATAAGATGAACATCAACAAAAGCAAAACGAGGATAATAGAATGTAGTCGAATTAAGTCGGGTGATGCTGAGGGAATTAGATTAGGAAATGAGGCACTTAAAGTAGTAAACGAGGTTTGCTATTTGGGGAGCAAAATAACTGATGATGGTCGAAGTAGAGAAGATATAAAATGTAGACTGGCAATGGCAAGGAAAGCGTTTCTGAAGAAGAGAAATTTGTTAACATCGAGTATAGATTTGAATGTCAGGAATTCGTTTCTGAAAGTATTTGTATTTGAGTGTAGCCATGTATGGAAGTGAAACATGGACGATAAATAGTTTGGACAAGAAGAGAATAGAAGCTTTCGAAATGTGGTGCTACAGAAGACTGCTGAAGATTAGATGGGTAGATCACATAACTAATGATGAAGTATTGAATAGAATTGGGGAGAAGAGGAGATGTGGCACAACTTGACAAAAAGAAGGGACCGGTTAGTAGGACATGTTGTGAGGCATCAAGGGATCACAAATTTAGCATTGGAGGGTAAAAATCATAGAGGGAGACCAAGAGATGAATACACTAAGCAGATTCAGAAGGATGTGGGTTGCAGTAAGTACTGGGAGATGAAGAAGCTTGCACAGAATAGGGTAGCATGGAGAGCTGCATCAAACCAGTCTCAGGACTGAAGACCACAACAACAACAACAGATGGATCGGACGAAGTGGGGTCCAGTTGCATGGCCTGCTCGTTCACCGGATCTCAATCCGTGCTGTTTCTCGTTATGGGGCCATCTCCAAAGAATCCTGTATACAGAGCCTTTTCCAGATGTGGAGAGAGCTGGCCGTTGTGGCCGAGCGGCGCTTCAGCCCGGAACCGCGTTGCTGCTACGGTCAGAGGTTCGAATCCTGCCTCGGGCATGGATGTGTGTGATGTCCTTACATTAGTTAGGTTTAAGTAATTCTAAGTCTAGGGGCTGATGACCTCAAATGTTAAGTCCCATAGTGCTCAGAGCCATTTGAACCAGATGTGGAGACATTGAAGCTGCGTACTCATGCTGCCTTTGGCACTGTTCGGATGCAGCGTAGCCGATGTGAGCATGTGAGACAGACCTTGCTACAGTGCGTACACGCATGCGTTGAGGCACATGGAAACCATTTTCAACACATACTGTAACTGTGGCTGCATGCTAAAACGCGTATTAGACTGCAGTCTCTGTAACATTGTATGATTGCATAAATGGTCTGTAGCATGGAAACCAAGCATTTCAAGACCTAAAAAAAATGTTCAAATTTGCGTGAAATCTTATGGTACTTAACTGCTAAGGTCATCAGTCCCTAAGCTTACACACTACTTTACCTAAATTATCCTATGGAGAAACACACACACCCATGCCCGAGGGAGGATTCGAACCTCCGCCGGGATCAGCCGCACAGTCCATGACTGCAGCGCCCTAGATCGCTCGACTAATCCAGCGCGGTTCCAGACCTAAGACCATTAGAACTTTTTGTTCTGTACCCTCTCATCGATCAATCCCTAGAGTTTGTACACGGTGGAAAAAATCAGCCTGCATAAGAAGCGATCAAAAAGTTTCCGTTCGTAGGCCATACAGTCTAGAATCGGTAGGCCATCACACTATGTCGCCGTCGCCATTGAGGCAATCATCCCACCAATGAATCAGCTTGAAGATACGCCTCTTGGTAAAACACCACGTCCTGCTGCGAGAATAAGTCCGTAACTGCTTGCTGCGCATACTAGTCCGACAGAAATCTTAGACCCCTGAAGACCTTTTTTAAGGGACTGAAGGCGTGATAGTTACATGGGGAGAGATCAGGATTATAGGACAGGTCCTCGAGTGTCTCCCACTTGGGTTGTCGTAACTCCTGCTGGTTTTCCAGATCGATCGGCGCGTGGTATCGAATCGCCATCAGCACGGAATTCGGCGGACAATGATGGTCTTCGACAGACGTGTTACCCCATACACATTATTATTTCTCCAGTGGATGTCTACCGGTGTCTCTCCTTCAGCAGCGAAGAAAACAATGACAGCACGTTGATCCTGTTTGGATGCAGTCGGCTGTAACGTCGCCATGGTTCGTAGACCATACAGTCTAGAATCCACTCAAGTCGGAAAGACGAGAATGCCACACCAATCCCTTGGCTACAAATCAGTCTCATACATTTGCATCAGAGTCGCCCTACGTTGCGTAAGTTGGATGTGATTGTTCTTTTACGGACAATTCAACGTCACTTTCTAATTATGCCAATTGCCCGAGCCTTAATATTCTCATAACAACAATAATGTCACATGTTGCAACAGCCCCTGAGACGGCTGCGTCGTCCCTCTCCTCCCCCCTCCCCCGCCGTGACGTCACACGATAACCCAACTGCCGGCCGGTGTGGCCGTGCGGTTCTAGGCACTTCTGTCCTGAACCGCGTGTCCGCTACGGTCGCAGGTTCGAATCCTGCCTCGGGCATGGATGTTTGTGATGTCCTTAGGTTAGTTAGGTGTAAGTACGAGGTGCATTCAAGTTCTAATGCCCCCGATTTTTTTTCTCCGGATTGGAAAGAGATAGAAACATGCGCATTGTTTTAAAATGAGGCCGCGCTCATTGTCAATACGTCCCAGAGATGGCGGTACCATACGGCAGATGGAATTTTACCGCCAGCGGCGAGAATGAGAACTGTTTTAAATACTTAAAATGGTGACGTTTTCCTTACTTGAACAGCGTGCAATCATTCGTTTTCTGAATTTGCGTGGTGTGAAACCAATTGAAATTCATCGACAGTTGAAGGAGACATGTGGTGATGGAGTTATGGATGTGTCGGAGGTGCGTTCGTGGGTGCGACAGTTTAATGAAGGCAGAGCATCATGTGACAACAAACCGAAACAACCTCGGGCTCGCACAAGCCGGTCTGACGACATGATCGAGAAAATGGAGAGAATTGTTTTGGGGGATCACCGAATGACTGTTGAACAGATCGCCTCCAGAGTTGGCATTTCTGTGGGTTCTGTGCACACAATCCTGCATGACGACCTGAAAATGCGAAAAGTGTCATCCAGGTGGGTGCCACGAATGCTGACGGACGACCACATGGCTGCCCGTGTGGCATGTTTCCAAACAACGTTGACGCGCAACGACAGCATCAATGGGACTTTCTTTTCGTCGGTTGTGACAATGGATGAGACGTGGATGCCAGTTTTCAATCCAGAAACAAAGCGCCAGTCAGCTCAATGGAAGCACACAGATTCACCGCCACCCAAAAAATTTCGGGTACCCGCCAGTGCTGAAAAAATGATGGTGTCCATGTTCTGAGACAGCGAGGGCGTAATCCTTACCCATTGCGTTCCAAAGGGCACTACGGTAACAGGTGCATCCTACGAAAATGTTTTGAAGAACAAATTCCTTCCTGCACTGCAACATAAACGTCTGGGAAGGGCTGCGCGTGTGCTGTTTCACCAAGACAACGCACCCGCACACCGAGCTAACGTTACGCAACAGTTTCTTCGTGATAACAACTTTGAAGTGATTCCTCAAGCTCCCTACTCACCTGACCTGGCTCCTAGTGACTTTTGGCTTTTTCCAACAATGAAAGACACTCTCCGTGGCCGCACATTCACCAGCCGTGCTGCTATTGCCTCAGCGATTTTCCAGTGGTCACCACAGACTCCTAAAGAAGCCTTCGCCGCTGCCATGGAATCATGGCGTTGTGAAAAATGTGTACGTTTGCAGGGCGATTACGTCGAGAAGTAACGCCAGTTTCATCGATTTCGGGTGAGTAGTTAATTAGAAAAAAAATCGGAGGCCTTAGAACTTGAATGCACATCGTAGTTATAAGTTCTAGGGGACTGATGACCACAGATGTTAAGTCCCATAGTGCTCAGGGCCATTTGAACCCATTTGATAACCCAACTGTGCTAAGTCCTGAGATCTCTGGATCCCTGGGTGTGTTTGTTCGATTTCTCTACGTGTTTAATTCGCACATTACGTAATTATCCTATTGCTGTCTCCTGAGATATGTGTCATATTTACATCAGATAATTATGTATGATACTATCAGACAATTACGCTGCTCCCTGGGTCCTGGTCTCTGTATCCTGAGAAGTATTTAATGATTTTATCAGATTGCTACGCTGTCACCTGGACCTGAATCCAGGACTCAGTGTTCTGGATATGCTTCAGCATGCTTTAGATGTATGTCATTATTTCATCAGAATTGTGTACTAGAGTCTTTCGGTTCGATCTATTACGCAGCTACGATTCTACCAGACAATTGCGCTTACGACAGGACGTTTTCACTGCTTTTCACGTATAATTCCATCCACCTAGCACAGGTTTTAAGATTTTCCCTACACGTTCAAAACGCTTCTTGAGTCCAAACCTGTCACTTGCTGTTTGTTCCCATGCCCCGATACATGCAATATGGTAGATATACTACCACTTAATCAACTGATGAATAACTACACATTGTCTACAAACCCCATTTTCTTAATAGTGTGATGAACAGAATATTGTTTTAAACTGAAGCATAGTACAATAACTAACTTTTAGAGAAAAATGTGCAATGAAAATATTTTTTTAAACTGTTGTTCTGCAAGTTAAAATGGGAAACCTACTCACAAATGTGAAATTAAGTAAGATGACTTAAGTCGATGTTTACAAAGTATTCTGGAACCCATCAGTCGGGGAAGTTGGAGTTTAATGGCCCCCAACTCAATATGGCATGTCGTAAATTAAGGCGCTAGATCCTGTTTACGCCACGGAGATGTTTCCGTATGCTGCTCCCAAATTGCCTTGCAATAATTACAACTCAGTTAGGCCTATTACAACGCTAATGAAAGACAATTGAATAAAAATGTGCTAGAAGATAGACTGTTAAATCGTTAGCCCCTGTACTTAAGTGACACACAATCTGTTAAAAAAAATACTATATAAATGTGAAATAACGGTTCTTATGAGTATAATAATTCTTATTCCTTACAGGTGACGTCGTGGAATATGCTTGATAACATCTGCAGATTGGTTCAAATGGCTCTAAACACTATGGGACTTAACATCTGAGGTCATCAGTCCCCCATACTTAGAACTACTTAAACCTAACTAATCTAAGGACATCACACACATCCATGCCCGAGGCAGGATTCGAACCTGCGACCGTAGCAACAACGCGGTTCCGGACTGAAGCGCCTAGAACTGCTCGGCCACAGCGGCCGACCCACTGCGGATCCTCAAGCTGAAAGTATCCCGCTGTATATCAATACATGTAGCTTAAACAGCAATGAATCCAAAAGTCCACTCTACACCACCATACACACGGTTTAAACAGTAGCGATATGAAACGTGTGGTTATAGGTATGTCTTCAGAGTACAGTTTTAACCCTGTGATAGTGTCTGAAGATACTTAATATTTAAAAAGCACGATGATACTAATGAGTTATGAGTGGAGTCAGTTCTAAGAAAATTTATGTCAGATATCTGCAATGTTTACTCGAAATACACAAACGTCTACAGTGAATTTAGAAAATCACTCACTGTGTAAAACTCTGTAACAATATTGAAAATATTCACATAAATGAAGAACGTTATAAAAATCTTGTTTAGTGTAGTGATGCTACTCAGAGAATTATGAACATAAGAGCTAGTTGGCAACTATATGTAAGTAAGATACGTGAAAATTTACTGCCGGACGTGACTTACCTTGGACGCTGTGAGTTTCGACCAGTGAGGGAACTGTTTCTAAATACTACAATAGCTGTTGCGCATTTACACCGATACCAAAAATGGGCCATATGTAGAGAACACTGGAGCTGAATTGAAATCTTATTTAAAGCAGTTCAGCCCAGTTTGAAATAAATAAAATAAATGTATAAACCTTGTTTATGTTTCATCATAAAACATCTTACAAAGTAATACGAACGTCTATCGTGCAAAATGTCAACGTGGAAGAAGCATACTCTCCCTAAACAGATCACATTAAACAACTCGACGTGCGATTCAGTTAAAAAAAACTTCGGATAGAAATGGGAAATTACTGCCAAGCAACATATGTGCGATTATTGTTAGACCTTCTGGCTCTGGAAAAACGAATTTACTTATGATTTTATTATCCCAACCAGATGGAGAACGTTTTGAACACGTATATGTATTTTGTAAAACTTTGTTCCAGCCAGAGTATAAAATATGACTTCAGCGATGATGGGTCAGTACCACCACTAGTCAAAGTAGAACCAAAATGTTTTCACATGTGACGACGTTCCATGTGAAAAACAGACTCAGATTAGGAAATACTTTTGTTTTGGCAGGCATAACAATCTAGACAAGTTTCACAAATCGCGGACATATTCATAAATATCCAAACAGCTGATTCATGACAATACAAACGTTATTTTCGCTTTCAAACACAACAACACGAATATGACACACATTTACGAAGACTATGTCAGTACAGATATTACAGTAAATGAAATCAAAAGTATGTGTACATATTGTGGAACTGTAGTGAGTATGGATTTTTACTTACTGATAAGACACAAAAAGTGAATAGTGGACGTTAGAATCGGAATTTCCAAGAATGCATTAAAATATCTGATAACGATGTGCAACTTACTGTACCTAACGATGTATAGGAATAATTACATTATTCATGGGCATGTTTGGTAGGAGTTTGCACTCAGAGAGCGTGCAAAGGCAGAATTTACGTTTATACGTTGACGTCAAACTTGCAACGATTTAACAGCGTATTAGAGGTATTTGAATGCGGATAGATAACATGAATAAGACATTTAACCCAAAACTTGATAAGGCTGATGAACAGATGAAAGGAAAAATTGAAAAATTATGGAGAAAAATCAATCCACTACCTCCAAAAGTTATAATCACTCAAGAACCTCTGATAAAAAAGAAAAACTAGCCCGAGTCCCCTCCCCGCCTCCTATATACACTGAAGCGCCAAAGAAACTGGTATAGGCATGCGTATTCAAATACCGAGATATGTACAATGGCGGGTTATCAAGATTTAAGTGAGTTTGAACGTGGTGTTATAGTCGGCGCACGAGCGATGGCACACAGGACCTCTGTGGTGGCGATGAAGTGGAGATTTTCCCGTGCGACAATTTCACGAGTGTACCGTGAATATCAGGAATTTAGTAAAACGTTAAATCTCCGGCATTGCTGCGGCCGGTAAAAGATCCTAAAAGAACGGGACCAACGACGACTGAAAAGAATCTTTCAACGTCACGGAAGTGCAGCCCTTCCGTAAATTGCTGCAGATTTCAGTGCTGGGCTATTAACAATTGTCAGAGTGCGGACGATTTCATGAAACATCATCGATATCGGCTTTCGGAGCCGAAGGTCCATTCGTGTACCCTTGATGACTGCACGACACAAAGCTTTACGCCTCGCCTGGGGCCGTCAACAGCGACATTGGACAGTTAATGACTGAAAACGCGTTGCCTGGTCGAACGAGTCTCGTTTCAAATTGTATCGAGTGGATGGACGTGTATAGGTATGGAGACAACCTAATGAATCCGTGGAACCTGCATGTCAGCAGGGGAATGTTCAAGCTGGTGGAGGCTCTGTAATGGTGTGAGGCGTGTGCAGTTGGGGTGATATGGGACGCCTGATACGTCTAGATACGACCCTGACAAGTGACACGTACGTACGCCTCCTGTCTGATCTCCCGCACCCATTCATGTACATCGTGCATTCCGACGGACTTGTGCAATTCCAGCAGGACAATGCGACACCCCACACGTCGAGAATTGCTACGAAATGGCTCCAGGAACCCTCTTCCGAAGTTAAACACTTCTTCTGGCCACCAAACTCACCAGATATGAACATGAAAATCATTGAACATACCTGGGATGCCTTGCAACATGCTGTTCAGAAGAGATCTCCACCCCCTCATACTCTTACAGATTTATGTACAGCCATGCAGGATTCATGGTGTCAATTTCCTCCATCACTACTTCAGGCATTAGTCGAGGCCATGCCAGGTCGTGTTGCGGCAGTTCTGCGTGCTCGCGGGGGCCCTACACAATATTAGGCACGTGTATCAGTTTCTTTGGCTATTCAGTGTATAAGCTGCATACACCCTGTACTAGTTTAGTTTGTAACAACCTGTCTGCAAAACAGAAATTCATTGACATACGCCGCGCGGGATTAGCCGAGCGGTCTAGGGCGATGTAGTCATGGACTGTGCCGCTGGTCCTGGCGGAGGTTCGAGTCCTCCCTCGGGCATGGGTGTGTGTGTTTGTCCTTAGCATAATTTAGGATAAGTAGTGTGTAAACTTAGGGACTGATGACCTTGGCAGTTAAGTCCCATAAGATTGCACACACACACACACACACACACACACACACACACACACACACACACACACATTGACACACATAAAGCTGTTGTTGTGGTCTTCAGTCTGGAGACTGGTTTGATGCAGCTCTCCATGCTACTCTATCCTGTACAAGCTTCTTCATCTCCAGCTACCTGCTGCAACCTACATCCTTCTGAATCTGCTTAGTGTATTCATCTCTTGGTCTCCTACGGTTTTTACTCTCCACGCTGCCCTCCAGTACTAAATTGGTGACCCCTTGATGCCTCAGAACATGTCGTACCAACCGATCCCTTCTTCTAGTCAAGTTGTGCCACAAATTCCTCTTCTCCCCAACCCTATTCAGTACCTCCTCATTAGTTACGTGATCTACCCATCTAATCTTCAGCCATCTTCTGTAGCACCACATTTCGAAAGCTGCTATTTTCTTCTTGTCTAAACTATTTATCGTCCATGTTTCATTTCCATACATGGCTACACTCCATACAAATACATTTACAAAAGACTTCCTGACACTTAAATCTATTCTCGATGTTAACAAATTTCTCTTCTTCGGAAACGCTTTCCCTGCCATTGCCAGTCTACATTTTATATCCTCTCTACTTCGACTATGATCAGTTATTTTGCTCCCCAAATAGCAAAAGTAATCTACTACTTTAAGTGTCTAATTTCCTAACCTGATTCCCTCAGCATCACCTGATTTAATTCGACTACATTCCATTATCCTCGTTTTGCTTTTGTGATGACAAAGCTGTCCGTCAAAAATTACGATTGTTAGGAGTAGGACAACAGATCAGAGACGAGTATGTCAGAGAAAAACTGAAACCTTTCATTGAAAGCACTGAACGTGTTCCGCAAACAAACTATCGATCAAGGGGAAGATGGTGCAACTGAACAATATCTTAAAAAACATAGAGCTGCAGATTTAAATCTAAGATATGGTGTCAGCACTGAAATATCGCAGAGACGTGATGCATATCCTATAAAATTAATTAAGCAAAAAATTATAAAATAGGAGACAGAGAATTTATATCAACACTTGATTTATTAAACTTCATACTTTTAAAAAAACCGTCGGAATTAGACAGCAACACAGCTGAAGACCTGAAGACGTATGCAGAGATACTACAGATTACAAAAGTAAATGAGAAAAGGAATGGTGAAGTGAAAAGCACACCTAGTAATATATATAAAAAATATTAAACTTGCATTGCGTGGTACTTGTAACGGTAGTTATCGATATTCAGCAAAAGAAACTGAACACTTCGTCTATGCAGTTCATTTACTACAATGAACTCAACAGCATTGTGAACTGTTTAAAACTGTTGATGGCTTCATGAGCCCTAGTAATATTGCAACATACGAATGAAATCATTTCAGTTATTTCAGAATTACAAGAGCAGTATTATGCAATAAGTGTGGAAACTGTAGTTAATGAACTTCACAGACCTGCGAGACGTGTATTAATACAGAGGCTAGACAGTTCATGGGCAACGGCCTTGCCGCAGTGGATACACCGGTTCCCGTCAGATCACCGAAGTTTAGTGCTGTCGGGCGTGGCCGGCACTTGGAGGGGTTACCATCCGGGCCGCCATGCGCTGTTGCTATTTTTCGGGGTGCACTCAGCCTCGTGATGGCAACTGAGGAGCTACTCGACCGAATAGTAGCGGCTCCGGTCACAGAAAACCATCATAACGACCGGGAGAGCGGTGTGCTGACCACACGCCCCTTCCATCTGCATTCTCAGCTGAGGATGACACGGCGGTCGGATGATCCCGATGGGACTAGATGGGACTAGACAGTTCGTGGGAAGCAGATTTTGTAGATATGAAGCAGCATGCAAAAAGAGGACAGAGATTTCTAATATATTCTAATGATTATCGACACATACTCCAAATATGCGTAGACTGATCCTGTAAAAAGCAAAGACAAAAAATGCAGTATCATGAGTGATGGAATAGCTATTGCAAACTGGAATTAGCTCAATTGCAATTAATCTACAGACAGATCAAGGAGGCGAATTTTATAATAAATATTTCACAGCTGTGATAAAACATTAGGGAAAGCATCACGGTACAGCTTTTACACATATGAAAGTATGCATCATGGGATGACACAACAGGATAATAAAATCCGATACATGGAAAAAATTCTGTCTCTGTGGGTTGTATGTATGGAGCGACGTATTTCTGCAAATACACTCATATTCAGAAAAAAGCGACACCTCGATCGACTGGAGATAGGACGTTCATATTCACAAGACTTGTACAGTAGTATGCTCTACAGAAATGATTTGCATTTGAAGCATGTTGGCCCGTAGGTTCAAGATCAACATCGATATTACGGCGCAAGACCACCTACCAGTAAAATATGACTGTGGCTTTCGTTGTTGTCGCTATAAATCGAAGGTAATGAATCAGTGTGACTTGAGCAGACGAGCAGGGTGCCTCGCAGACGTACGCACGAACCGTACCATCAAATCAGTGAGTTTGAAACAGGGCGCATTATTGGCACAAGAGAATGTGATGCATCCATCGGGGAAATTGCTGCTAGTGTGGGACGAAGTGTTTTGGCCGTGCAACAGGTGTGTGCAGAATGTTTCATGAAGGCTGTAGAACACGATGAGATGGAAGTCGCACCATCCAGACCCCCCCCCCCCCCCCCCGAACGGCATTGCAGGACAGATCTGCATCCTCTTCGGCTCTGGCGCAGCAGTGTAACAGTGTAACACATCACACACTATCAGCGATGACAGTCTGTCGCCATTTATTACTGCATGGGTTACGTGCACTTCTCCGCCGTCCTTTGATGAATGTGCAGAAACCAGCAAAAGGCAATGGTGTACGGAATGACGTCACTGAGCGCCAGAGTTGAACATGTTGTTAAATGAGTGGGAAACGGAGTACTTGCACGATGTTTCGGATTCCCATCGTCACATGATAGTTGGTTTGCTGGTAAAGTCTTGACAAATAACAAGGTTAAGCCTTCAAACCTCACATTTAAGCACAGGGGTTAGGAGATACGTTGTGCGTGGAACAGGTAGTTTACTCGGCGGACTTCCAGTGGAACTACGTATCTCTACATACAATTACCGCGGAATCAGAACAAAGCTAGGGAAACTTTTATCAGAAGCGACAAAGGTATTAACGAATTAGACAAAGCCTGCAAAATTCACGACATTTCATATGCTACAACTAAAGATACAACCGAATGTTACACTGTAGACATCTTTTAGCCGTTAGAGCTAAAGAGATATGATCGAGAAAAGACATAGGTTTAGGGCAGCAAATTGTGGCGTTTTCCTTCGTTAAGACAATGCGAGCAAAAGTTATATTGGGTACCAGTATAAGTCTCTGCGGAATTATGGACGCAGCTCGTCGTTCAACGAAGTCTCGCAGGTGTATCTCAATATACCCACGATCATCACTGGCGGCAACTTAACGAGCTATAAAACAGAAACAGGAGAGAAAAAAAGACAAGTTAAAAGTGCTACCACTACCTAAAACATCATGGGTTTCCTTTCCTTCCTTATCCTCGCTGTGGCTGATCTGCCTGCGATACGTTATTTGACAGGAGGATGAAGTGCAATAGAACGTACAATTAAAAATGCGAAAAATGTGCAGCAACAATTGGACGAGTCCTGGAAATATAACAAAATAATGGAATCTATAGCTGTAGAAAAGGGTCTATCTTTCAAGTCGTATCGACGTGGACTAGGATTGCTAAAAAAAAAAAAAAAAATCAGTGTTTTACCAGACAGCCTCCCACAAATACAGATCTGCTTAAATATGTGGGAAAGCTCCTCATACCGAGAAAAATGTCGGTATAAGGAGCTTCCCCACATGTTTAAGCAGATCTATATTTGTGAGAGACCTGTCTGGTAAGATTCTGATTGTGTTTATGGATGACGCCTCACCCAGTAAGTTATCAAATCCGAAGAAATGTGGTGTAGTAAATATGGATGCAAAACAAGGTCGTGGAATGCATTGGGTTGCACATATTAAGAAAAATCCAAATGTTATCTATTGCTTTGACTCATTCGGCGATCTACAACCTCCTGAAGAACTGCGTTACTGTTTTGACGATGGTGAAGTGTTCTAAAATTTTTAACAATACCAAAACTTTGATACATATTTCTGCAGCCATCTGTGCACTTTTTTCCTCGTAACGCATGCAAAGAACAATTGCATATAAAACAGTATGCACTTCACCCCCTGAATACCAGTTCAACTTTAGACGTAGTGGGATGTCGTACACACTGGTGCTAAAAGGAAGATCGTCAAGTCTAAGTGTGACTTGACTGGTGGAGAGGCTTCGTCCCGCCGTTGGCCCTCAGTGCTTCACAACGCCACAACAGGCCCCCAGTGGACGCCTCCCCCCTCCCCCCTCCCCCTGCAGCTTCAACACGATACCACATTTCATCAAGAGTAGTGACTGGCGTATTGTGACGAGCCAGTTGATCGGCCACCATTGACCAGACGTTTTCAATTGGTGAGAGATCTGGAGAATGTGCTGGCCAGGGCAGCAGTCGAACATTTTCTGTATCCAGAAAGGCCCGTACAGGACCTGCAACATGCGGTCGTGCATTATCCAGCTGAAATGTAGGGTTCTGTAGGAATCGAATGAAGGGTAGAGCCACGGGTCGTAACACATTTGAAATGTAACGTCCACTGTTCAAAGTGCCGTCAGTGCGAACAAGAGGTGACCGAGACGTGTAACCAACCATCACGCCGGGTGATACGCCAGTATGGCGATGAAGAATACACGCTTCCAATGTGCGTTCAGCGCGATGTCGCCAAACAGGGATGCGGACATCATGATGTCGTAAACAGAACCTGGATTCATCCGAAAAAATGACGTTTTGACATTCGTGCACCCAGGTTCGTCGTTGAGTGCACCATCGCAGGCGCTCCTGTCTGTGATGCAGCGTCAAAGGTAACCGCAGCCATGTTCTCCGATCTGATAGTCCATGCTGCTGCAAACGTCGTCGAACTGTTCGTGCAGATGGTTGTTGTCTTGCAAACGTCCCCATCTGTTGACTCAGGGATCGAGACGTGGCTGCACGATCCGTTACAGCCATGCGGATAAGATGCCTGTTATCTCGACTGCTAGTGATACGAGGCCGTTGGGATCCAGCACGGCGTTCCGTATTACCCTTCTGAACCCACCGACTCCATATTCTGCTAACAGTCATTGGATCTCGACCAACACGAGCAGCAACGTCGCGATACGATAAACCGCAATCGCGAAAGTCGGAAACGTGATGGTACGCATTTCTGCTCCTTAGACGAGGCAACACAACAACGTTTCACCAGGCAACGCCGGTCAACTGCTGTTTGTGTATGAGAAATCGGTTGGAAACTTTCCTCATGTCAGCACGCGGTAGGTGTCGCCACGGGCGCCAACCTTGTGTGAATGCTCTGAAAAGCTAATCATTTGCCTTTCACAACATCTTCTTCCTGTCGGTTAAATTTCGCGTTTGTAGCACGTCATCTTCGTAGTGTAGCAATTTTAATGGCAAGTAGTGTATATGTACTGTTAAAGGGTAGCAGTCCGAAATGAACTGACAATATCAGTTCGCTGAACGGTTTGTATACATCATCGAGATGTAGGTCCTCAGAACCCAATGAATTAACATGTAAACATGTAAAAATAACATGTAAAAATTATAATAGCATGTAAAAACTATACAGCACAACTGCAGAGCATTAAAAACATTCTGGTCAGTGAAGACATCATGAAAATGACGCATTACAACGAATCTCATCGTCTTCATATTGGTAAGTACCATTTCAGTGTCTAGGGCCCAGGCTATCTCAGGATCCAGGGACTAGACTCAGGGAGCAACGTAATTATCTGATGAAATTGTGACAAACATCTCAGGATCCAGGGGACTGCAGCAGGATAATTATATAATTTGATAATTAAATATGCAGGGAACTGAACCAACACATCTGGGGATCCAGAGATCTCAGGACTGAGCACAGTTGGTTCATCGTGTGATTCCACATTGGGGGAGGGGGGGGGGGGCAGGGGATGTACAGATGTACAGCCACCTCAGGGGATGTTGCAACATGTGACCTTATTATGAGAATATTGAGGTTAGGGCAATTGGCGTAATTAGAAAGTGAACTTGAATTGTTCGTAAAAGAAGCTTATGCGCTGCAGCAACATCCTCGGGCGAAAACGTTTTGTCGCCCATTATCGACCACAGTTTAAATATCCCAGTTGTTAGCAAACATTACACATTTTACTTGTCACAAGGGCTTAATAATGCGATAGCAATTCGAGATATATGATAGCGAACCTACGTTGATGTCTTAATTACCTGATTCTCGTGATCTGAATCTTATAGGGCAAATATTGACTGCTGTCAGGCGCCAGGTCCAGCCCGCAAACCACCACATGTATTCGGAATGATCAAAAGTTCCGTTTATGGCCATTGCTGCAGAGTATATGCAACGTAGCGCGACTCCGACCCAGGAATACAGGATGGACAGCAACAGTCTGAAAAGCTTATAAGTGTGTTGCAGCGTAGCTTGTGCTGCGAAATAATTATTAAGAAAAAAAAATCGATACGTTGCGCCGTTCCCGAGTCAATTAACATTATAGTTAGCCAATCAGACTGTTGGACGCGCAACTTCAAGCGGCCTTCCAGAGACGGTGCAGCCAAAGATGTTCTTCGTTTGGTTTCCTAAAATACAGGGTGATTCAAAAAGAATACCACAACTTTAAAAATGTGTATTTAATGAAAGAAACATAATATAACCTTCTGTTATACATAATTACAAAGAGTATTTAAAAAGGTTTTTTTTTCACTCAAAAACAAGTTCACAGATATTCAATATGGCCCCCTCCAGACATACGAGCAATATCAACCCGATACTCCAACTCGTTCCACACTCTCTGTAGCATATCAGGCGTAACAGTTTGGATAGCTGCTGTTATTTCTCGTTTCAAATCATCAATGGTGGCTGGGAGAGGTGGCCGAAACACCATATCCTTAACATACCCCCATAAGAAAAAATCGCCGGGGGTAAGATCAGGGCTTCTTGGAGGCCAGTGATGAAGTGCTCTGTCACGGGCTGCCTGGCGGCCGATCCATCGCCTCGGGTAGTTGACGTTCAGGTAGTTACGGACAGATAAGTGCCAATGTGGTGGCGCTCCATCCTGCTGAAATATGAATTGTTGTGCTTCTTGTTCGAGCTGAGGGAACAGCCAATTCTCTAACATCTCCAGATACTGTAGTCCAGTTACAGTAGCACCTTGGAAGAAAAAGGGACCAAAAACTTTATTGGCTGAAATGGCGAACAAATATACAACTAAATGAAACTTTATAGCTCCCTTAATTCGCCGACAGATAGTGCTTAGCTCTGCCTTTTGTCGTTGCGGAGTTTTAAATTCCTAAAGTTGTGGTATTCTTTTTGAATCACCCTGTATATAAAGAGAGCGATACAAAAATTGGACGGTAATAAATAGGGACCTAATTATATCCAGTTGCATGTTGCATATGCATTTGCATATTTGACTCCTTTTCACCGGTTATTGCATATTTTAACTAAAAACCACTGACGATGCATATTTTCGCTCTATGTTTACAATATTACAAAAATTTAGACGGGCTGCCTTTAGCACAATCTAGTTTTGATGTCTCACAGATTGACCGCGATCTAGAACTGTGTGCAGTCGCCAAGCGAGACGTCACTGCCTAGCGAAATCATTACAGAAGAGAAACAGGAACAGGCAGGCAGAGTCAACGCTCCTGCGCCCGCGCCCTCCGGTTAATCCCCTCCGCTGTCATACCGTACGCATCGGCAACAATTAAATCAAACTACGCAAGCTTTCAGCTGCACGTCCATTGTTTCAGTCTAGCTTTCTATTTACTTGTACACAGCTGAACGTGTTTACGCCGTGTAGGGTCTGACGTGTTGTGCGCAATGCCGCCCGAAAAAAGAAACGTCGTTTCGTGGATAGCTGTCTGTGGTATCGATAGCTACGATGCCACGGCGTAGGTGCAAGTTCTTAGGTTGGCACTACGACACCGACACCGACGACAGCGCCCTCTAGCCGGCGCTGTGCAGCTCTACGAGCGCCGCTCCAGATTCTGCCCATTTTATGCCGAGCAGACGACCAAGCAACATTGTATTTATTCCATAGTGGCGGAGCCACTACTTGTAACTTTGTAACTTGATGTACAGCTTCGCACCTACTTTCTCATCTCAGCCAAAGTTAAGTAAAACCACTTTTAATTGCATACCGAAGCATTTCACCTTTTCCTGCTCCTACTCACTTCCTACATTCGGCCTACCGTTCAGTTTACAGGAGCAGTCCCATGCGCCGCCTTCCAGGCGGGATACGAAACTGACCATCCTGGAACATTTACATATGACGGGACTGTTTTATACTGTCGAGTTGCCGGCCGGTGTGGCCGTGCGGTTAAAGGCGCTTCAGTCTGGAACCGCGTGACCGTTACGGTCGCAGGTTCGAATCCTGCCTCGGGCATGGATGTGTGTGGTGTCCTTAGGTTAGTTCGGTTTAATTAGTTCTAAGTTCTAGGCGACTGATGACCTCAGAAGTTAAGTCGCATAGTGCTCAGAGCAATTTGAACCATTTGAACTGTCGAGTTTCCGAGAAAAACGTTTCTTGCCAAAAAAGTTTCAAATAGACCAGCATATCAAGACAAGTCTTTATATTGCAGGAATGCAGAGGAAAGCACGAGGACACAACTTCTGATAACAGCAAATTGAGTTGCAGTAGCAGAGATTTGTCCAAAGGTAACCAAAAAAGTCCGTTTAATATGTATCTATGTGAAGCATGTAGTACAAGCGTAATTCCTTTTCACAAACTTACAAACCCTATCCTCAAAGGCTTCCTGTGCAAATATTGCTTAAGTGAAAATATACCGGATGAATCAACATTGCAAAAAAAATTACATACCGACAATTTATGTAAATGTTCTGGAAGAAATACGCAACGAACTCAAGGACAGCGTTATCTAGGCTTCATTTGACGAAACTATAGACACATGTGGCCGTTAAATTGCAAATTTTATTGTTGGTGCTTTAAAAGGAGAGCCTTCTTCTTCCTATTAGCAGCCTACAAAGGACTTGAAAAAGCAAATCATTCTACGTCCGCCAGATTTGTGAATGAAGGTATTAAAAGAATATTTCCAGAATCTTCTACAGATGATAGGGTGTTTGTGTTTATTTCATATGCTTCTCCCTGTATGATCAAAGCAGGAAAAGCCCTCCGAGGATTTTGTCCCAATTTGATTCATGTAGCGTGCTTTGCACATGGAGTACATCGCCTTGCTGAAGAAGTTTTTTCCACGTTTGTGAATGTAAATCAAATGATTTCATCCACAAAGGAAGTGTTTCTAAGGGCTCCTGCTCGCATCAAGACCTACAAAGAAAACTACCAAATGTGCCTTTACCTCCCGAACCAGTGGTAACTCGTTGGGGTACGTGGGTCCAAGCTGTGTTGTATCGAGATACTGCCCAGTTTCCTCAGTTGATGTGGAACGGTCCTTTTCAGCTTATAAAAATGTTTTGAATGATCGAAGACACAATCTCGCTACCGAACATTTGGAACAGTACTTGGTCGTTTATGTTCACAACAGTAGGAAAACGTAAAATAAATTGTAAATCGTGCTTTGGTCCAATAGTATAAATTAAAAGTTCAAAAATTCATGATTGTATGTTGTTTTTTAAATAAAATATTACGTAGTTTTTGAACGTGCCCCTCTGCATGAGATATATCTCGAAGCTGGTCCTGTACTTATCGATTGTTTCGTTGCGACTCACCCGCATCGCATCCACTTGTTACCGATAACAACAGCATAGAAGGAACAATTCTTGAAACACGGTATGAGTCCCCAGTTTGCAAATTTTTAGAAAATAATCCCAGAAAGACACCCTTCCTAACATTTACCAGAAAGTATTCAGAAAATGATATTAGCGTTCTATACGTACCAAAAATGGCTCTGAGCACTATGGGACTTAACTTCTGAGGTCATCAGTCCCATAGAACTTAAAACTACTTAAACCTAACTAACCAAAGGACATCACACACATCCTTGCCCGAGGCACGATTCGAACCTGCGATCGTACGGTCGCGCGGTTTCAGACTGTAGTGCCTAGAACCGCTCGTCCACCCCGGCCGGCTATACGTACCGATTTTTCGCGTGGCCGGCCCTCTTCTCGTAATTGACACGTACGACTTTGAGCTATAATGCACACAGAAACACTACCACGTTTCTTAGTATTTTATCTTGCATATTTCGACACTTTTCGTCCATTTTTAAACATTTTTCATGCATATTTTAAGGTTTTTATGATGCACATAATCCGGTCTCTAGTAATAAGGATCGAACCCGGACAGTCTCGTGCGCTATCATCTACGCTTTGAGAAAAACCGCCACTAATTTTATCTGTCGGACCGCTTGAATTTGAAAGCGCAACCGCCTAATGGGCTAATTTCAGAGCTAATTGACTCTTAAATGGCGCAACGTATGAATTTTTTGCTTCAAATTTATTTTTCAGCACAACTTATCGTGCAGCTCCCTTACAAGCTTCTCAGCTTCTTAACACCCTGCGTAGGCAGCGACATATACGGAAGTGAGCCCCGCCTGTTGCCAGCGTCAGATAGCTTTTTGCATGGCTTTTACGACTCTAACATAGCGGGAACGGAGATTGCTAGCTGGATAATAGAAAGCCCTTTCCTATCGTCAATAAACTCTGCGTTGACGATGCAGAGTAGTTAGGTACATGGGCCATAGGTCAACTGAACGATTCTTTTATCGAAATGACGTGCTGCGAGTCAGTTTACAAGATATGTATACATGATTAGTGTTAACATTAATGAACACGTTATTACTTTTAGTGCTACTCGTGCATGTACACTTACCTTTTTCATTTTTATTTTTGTATTGGTTTTTAAGTAGAAAGTTGTCAGTGGAATAGAAGGAGCTGCTCAGGAGAAATGATTTTAAATTAGATTTAAAACTTGCTTCACTACCTGTCAGACATTCTATATGATTGGGCAAATGATCAAAAATGTTTGTTGCTGCTTATTGAACTCCTTTCTGAGCCACTAACATCTTTAAGAATGGGTAATGAAGGTCATTTTTTCTCTAGTGTTGTACGTACGTTAACCACTGTTCCTCTCAAATTGTGATGAATTATCTGCTGCGAATTTCAAAAGCGAATATATGTATTATGAAGACGAGGTTAAAAGCCTGATTCATTGAAGAGGTACCTACATGAAGTTCGTAGGTGAACACCAGATGTTATAACATTGAATGTTACTCAGTACTGTAACTAAAACAAAGTCCGATAGCCGAAAAATGGTTACAACCTAAAGCAAAAAGTTTTTGGACAACTAGCGCTTGGTCCTTTGCAGTTAGTAGTTTAAATATTGCTGTTGTTGGCAAATATTACAAATTGTCCCTATCAGAAGGCCAGAATCACGCAAAGACAACTGCATGATAGTGAATTCACATTGATGTCTTGGTCACCAGATTCACATGATCTGAACGCGATGGAACAAATCTGGGGTGCTACCGGGCATCAGATCGTTGCACACTAACCAACGGCCCATGAATTTGGGTTCAAAATGGTTCAAATGGCTCTGAGCACTATGGAACTTAACATCTGAGGTCATCAGGCCCCTAGACTTAGAACTACTTAAACCTAACTAACCTAAGGACATCGCACGCATCCATGCCCGAGGTAGGATTCAAAGCTGCTACTGCAGCAGCAGCGCGCTTCCGGACTGAAGCGCCTAGAACCACTCGGCCACAGCGGCCGACGTGAATTTGGGAAATGTGTGGCCTGTGTCCAGACATGTGGTGGGAATTGCGTGGCCTGTGCCCAGACATGTGCTACCACATACCTTCACAAACGAACCACGCACATCTCTAACCCATACTACGCACAATAGTTGCCGTATTTGGGTTACATAGACGGACAAAAGGCTATTCAGCAGGTGCTCGTAATGTTTCGCTCACCTGTGAATTGAGCACAGAATAGAAAATCAGTACGAGCCACACGATAGAGGAAAGAACAGTGGATGTCATGTGGGGCCTGTTCGACTCTTTACCGAACACTCTGAGTAATTAGCAACTAATAAACAATTAAGGTAGGACAAAACACTTTTGGCAAATTTTAAATTCTTCTGGGCCTGCAGTGTTATATATGTCTTGTGAGGACATTATGTGTACATTAAGCCAAAACGCTGCTTTATGTAGCAGTTATTATTATTGTGTCTTTATTTTCATTGGCTATAGGCCTATTTCGGCTCAAAGGCCATTTTCAAGCACTATGCAACATATAGTACGGTATTTAGATCATATATCCATGAGTTTTCGTAATAAATAATTATTTTGTACATTTGGCGTAAGACTTACTTCCATATTACGTCGTTGAGGCTCTTGCTGACAGATATCTTACTTGGTGCGTTTTTAAGCAAAGCACAGGCGAAATTATAAATTACTCGCTAAGTAATGTCTCGGCAGTGGAATTTTTTCTTTATTGACCAATATCGTTAATATCTTGTTACCTTTTTGTAAGTTTGACAGCTTCGAGTTAGGTCAGCGATGTTACATGGTTACAGATTTTTTTTTATAAATCTATGGAGTTGTGTGATACTAAAATCTTTGCAGCTGTATACTGGTATTCGTTTTATGAAATAGCGTATACATTGGCGTATTACTCATATATGTGTTAGGAAATACTAGGGCATACATACTGAAGAACAAAATACATGAATCTCAGAAATGAGATAGAAAGACAGCAAAATAGGTTCTTAGGAACAAAATCAACAGTTAATGAAAACGGGCAAAATCAGAACACATAAGCAAAACATGCTAAAAAATCAAGAAATATATGATTCTACATATAATCGAATAGACTTACAGGGAAGTCAGACGTAATTTCAAGGAAGTAAAATGTGATGGTGTTAACCTAGGAAGTCCAGACTTTAATATGAAGAAGAACGGTAACAGATGAGGAAATGGAATTTAATGCGGTAGGAGGTGATCCAGTAAAGTTCTCAGAATCTGACAGAGTACTTACGACATAAAGCACAAAATTCTTGCAGTAGTCCTCTTTAAAATGACTAAAGGGCTAAAAGCCCGCCCGGTTGGTCGTGCGGTCTAACGCACGGCTTCCCGCGCGGGAAGGAGCGCCTGGCCCCCGGCACGAATCCGCCCGGCGGATTTGTGTCGAGGTCCGGTGAACCGGCCAGTCTGTGGATGGTTTTTAGGTGGTTTTCCATCTGCCTCGGCGAATGCGGACTGGTTCCCCTTATTCCGTCTCAGTTACACTATGTCGGCGATTGCTGCGTAAACAAGTTCTCCACGTACGCGTACACTACCATTACTCTACCACGCAAACATAGGGGTTACACTCGTCTCGTGTGAGACGTTCCCTGGGGAATCCACCGGGGACCGCACCGCACAATAACCCTGGGTTCGGTGTGGGGCGGCGGAGGGGTGAAGTGGACTGCGGTAGTCGTCGTGGGGTTGTGGACCACTGCGGCTGAGGCGGGAACGGAGCCTCTCCGTCGTTTCTAGGTCCCCGGTCAACATACAATACAATGGGCTAAAAGAGCAATAGGGGATTGTGTGAATGAATAGTTTTTACTATCTAAGGCAACGATCATGTTTTCAAAAAATCAGTAATTGGACTCAAACGTGTCAACAAATGGTTCAAATGGCTCTGAGTACTATGGGACTTAACATCTATGGTCATCAGTCCCCTAGAACTTAGAACTACTTAAACCTAACTAAGCTAAGGACAGCACACAACACCCAGTCATCACGAGGCAGAGAAAACGTTTCAACAGATTTAGATAACATACCTTAGCAGACAGTTGAAATCTGTTGGAAAAGACTATTTGGTTTGACGTCAAAAATCTATGAAAATGGTGGATTACAATCAGCTTTCCAGAAAATTTCATTGCCTGGTACTTGCAGAAAATTGTGAAAATTATTTGGCAAGTCATAATTATAAACTGTTGACAGTCATAACGTACAGAACAATAGAAAGTAAAATAGAAGATACACTGGACGAAGATTAGTTTTATTTTAGGTAGAGAAAAGGAGTTGGAGTTCTGTTATAACACTGAGGTTAGTAATTGTGGCGAGATGAAAGAAAAATCATATGTCATACTAACAACTAATTGAAGGCAGGAAGAAATGCTTCCACATGGTAAGGTCGAATAACATGTTTACACTCTTAGAAGATTGGGAGACAGAACACACCATACAACCAAAAGTTTCCGGACCCCTGTTAGTGGACATTAATAATGGGTGTGCTTGAAACCTGATATCTTGAAATCTGCTATCGACACTTTCAGTGAGGTGCCTGGATGTTGAATGGTAGCCTTATTCCTCAAGAGTCAAAAGCAGAGATGGTAGTCATGTTCGACACTGCGGTCTGGAACGAAGCCAACGTTCTAACTCATCCCAAAGGCGTTCCATTGGGTTCAGTACGGGACTTTGAACAGGAATGTCACTGTCCATAAACAATCGCCTCATACATACTGCTTTATGACGAGGTGAACTGTCATGGTGAAAGTATCATCGTCTCCAAACTGTTTCCTTACTGTACGTAGTACACAAGGCTGTAAAATGTGTTGACATAATTCCGCATTTAGCATTTTCTTAAGCGCAATAACGGCACCATATCCTACCGACGAAAAATATTCCCACTCACAAGGGAACCTCCCCATCGCACCCCCCTCAGAATTAGTTATAAGTTGGTACAGTGGATAGGCCTTGAAAAACTGAACACAGATCAATCGAGAAAACAGGAAGAAGTTGTGTGGAACTATGAAAGAACTAAGCAAAATATACAAACTGAGTAGTCCATGTGCAAGATAAGCATCATCTAGGAGAGTTGGAGTTGAGGAGCGCCGTGGTCCCGTGGTTAGCGTGAGCAACTGCGGAGCGAGAGGTTCTTGGTTCACATCTTCCCTAGAGTAAAAAGTTTACTTTCTTTATTTTTGCAAAGTTATGATCTGTCCGTTCGTTCATTGACGTCTCTGTTCACTGTAATAAGTTTAGTGTCTGTGTTTTGCGGCCGGACCGCAAAACCGTGCGATTAGTAGCCGAAAGGACGTGCCTGTCCAATGGGAACCGAAAACATTTGATGGCAAGGTCATAGGTCAACCGATTCCTCTACAGGAAAACACGTCTGATATATTCTATACGACACTGGTGACTGCATGTGCGTCACATGACAGGAATATGTTGTCGATTCACCTAACTTGTACAGTTGGTGAATGGGTAAAAAGATTCTTCTACCTTGCCCAATTTAGGATTTCTTGTGGATGTGATAATCTCTCCCAAAAAATAGTGAAAACATAAGAGTTTGTCACATAAACTGCAACAAATGAATGCAACAGTTCCACAGTCCCACAGTTTTGTCTGTGCTCTGTCAAAACATATGTTTTTAACGTTTTCAAATTTTTCCGTGTGTAGACCGTCAAATCCTGCATATGTCCAAGCAAATCTGAACATGTCCTGGAATTTTTGAGAGCGAAGTTGATTATATGTAAGTGCCTGAACTTTGATAATTGTCTGAAAATAAAAAATTAAAATTTTCTCCGGATGGAAGACTTGAACCAAGGACCTATCGTTCTGCAGATGCACACGCTAGCCACCGGGCCACGGCGCTCATGAGTTTACGCTCACCTGTATGTTGCATATCTTACTTATGGACTACTCAGTTTGTATATTTTGCTTATTTTTTCATAGTTCCACACAACTTCTTCTTATTTTCTCGATTGATCTGTGTTCAGTTTTTCAAGGCCTATCCACTGTACAGAAGAATGCTGAAGATTAGATGGGTAGATCACATAACTAATGAGGAAGTATTGAATAGGATTGGGGAGAAGAGAAGTTTGTGGCACAACTTGACCAGAAGAAGGGATCGGTTGGTAGGACATGTTCTGAGGCATCAAGGGATAACCAATTTAGTATTGGAGGGCAGCGTGGAGGGTAAAAATCATAGGGGAAGACCAAGAGATGAATACACTAAGCAGATTCAGAAGGATGTAGGTTGCAGTCGGTACTGGGAGATGAAGAAGCTTGCACAGGATAGAGTAGCGTGGAGAGCTGCATCAAACCAGTCTCAGGACTGAAGACCACAACAACAACAACATCCACTGTACCAACTTATAACTAATTCTGAGGGGGGTGCGATGGGGAGGTTCCCTTGTCAGTACCATCACCTTCCCCGTACTTCGCTGTTGGCAACACAGTTCGTGGCAGGTGAAGTCCTCCAGGCTTTCGCCAAACCCAAACCGTTGTATCGGATTACCACAGGATATAGTGCGATTCATCACTCGAAATCCCTCGGTTCGCGTCATCCACTGTCCAGTTGTGTCGGTCTTCACACCATTTGGAGCAACGTTTAACAGAAACCTGTGTCTTACGAAGGTCTGCTCGGCCACTGTACCTCACTGTTTCTGAATCCCTAAGCACGAAACCTGCTCTAGTAGCAGGACGGCTGGTAGCTCTTGGGAATTCCCAAGCGATCCCTTGCGTTAATTTCATGCAACGCTCTGGAGAAGGACCAAGTGCTCTATAACACCAAGAACCGGCCAGTGAAATACAGCCTGGAAGACTTGCTAAGAATTTTTACGTCTGTGCAAGAAGTGGAACCATCGGTAAAATTATTGAAGCGCCACTTTGGGTCATGTCGCATCCTTCCTCGCTTTTCGGACGTCACGTACGAAGTCAACGATTATGATACTTCATTAAGAAGACGAAAAAGCAGAGATGTCGTCTGTGTCCTCCTTATGATGCCCTAATACAATCCTGACTCGCAGATCTACGATGGGGCTTCTCGTTCAAGGAAACTGAAACTCCGCTCGGTAATCCCAAAGCTTCGACGAGAGCAGATACAACTGACTTTCGCCATAGTGAAGAGTATGTAGTAATACTCGGACAGGGATACTAATACCAGTGACACAATTCTATAATGCTGTCCCTTTACCAGCAGATTTAAACTGACCGTGATCATATACCCTAGAGGAAAGTAATCGGAATATAATTCGTCACCTGAAGTGTTGCGTATTGAAAAGATGAAATGTTATTCTAGTGAGCATCGATCTACGTATACAGAGGCGTCCAAAAAATGTATCCACTGTTTAAAACTCCATAACTTGCAAACTAATTGACGGAGTTGTCTCATTTTTGGTGAAAGTGTAGCTTAAAGCCCAACTTAAAGATATCACTGTAGGTGTTCGAAATGGTCACCATTTCCAGATCGTCGAGGTCGTCCAGATCGTTGTTTGTGTACATCTTTAACACAGCCTTCGGCTTCAAATTTGTCTCGAATGCTTCGAATTGTTAAACGTGTCCTGCTGTTTGATACTCATTTCGCCATTGCCGTTGAACCTCATTAACGTTTTCGTACTTAAAATACCACTTCAAAACTGACTTCCTTTCATCGAATGTAAGCCTTGCGCCAGCCATGTTTACTCGAGTAACTAGGTGCAACTCAGAACAAAACACTGACTAATCTGGCGACTGTCATCTGACAAAACAACGCAATGCAACGCTTGCGTGGCGATTGCCGGAACTACAAACTAGTACACTAACAAAGATGAGACAACTCCGACAATTAGTTTGCCAGTTATGAACTTTTAAACAGTGGATACATTTTTTGGACCCCTCTGTATTGTTTCAAAAGTAAAAACTGTGGTCATTCAAATAAATGCGGTCGCCAGCTTAATTAGGCAAAAGTAGTTTCAAGTAAACATATACTAAACAAAGGTAATTGACTGCTAACTTGAACTCCCCCAAGAGAAAGTTTTATTTAGTAATCGGACATGAAAACAACAACGCACGCTACTATTTATGAGCAAAATAACTATTCACAAGCAAAGTTGATACCTGTTTGAGTTCAGTCACAACAGACTACTGCACACTAGAGTATACTATTTGCTTTAGTGTGTAAAGGGTAACTCTAGTTACAATCCACAGGGGAAAAGTGCTGATAATTTGTACATGAGGTGTCCCTAAAACTTCACTACTGAAGGACATTAATTTGATATAGACTGACGGAAAATAATTGCAACACCAAGAAAATGATGTCTACTACACTACTGGCCATTAAAATTGTTACACCACGAAGATGACGTGCTACAGACGCGAAATTTAACCGACAGAAAGAAGATGCGGTGATATGCAAACGATTAGCTTTTCAGAGCATTTACACAAGGTTGGTGCCGGTGGTGACACCTACAACGTGCTGATATGAGGAAAGTTTCCAACCGATTTCTCATACACAAACAGCACTTGATCGGCGTTGCCCGGTGAAACGTTGTTGTGATGCCTCGTGTAAGGAGGAGAATTGCATACCATCACGTTTCCGACTTTGATAAAGGTCGGATTGTAGCGTATCGCGATTGCGGTTTATCGTATCGCGACATTGCTGCTCGCGTTGGTCAAGATCCAATGACTTAGCAGAATATGGAATCGGTGGGTTCAGGAGGGTAATACGGGACTCCGTGCTGGATCCCAACGGCCTCGTATCACTAGCAGTCGAGATGACAGGCATCTTATCCGCATGGCTGTAACGGATCGTGCAGCCACGTCTCAATCCCTGGGTAAACAGATGGAGGACGTTTGCAAGACAACAACCATCTGCACGAACAGTTCGACGACGTTTGCAGCGGCATGGACTATCAGCTCGGAGACCATGGCTGCGGTTACTCTTGACACTGCATCACAGACAGGAGCGCCTGCGATGGTGTTCTCAACGACGAACCCGGGTGCACGAATGGTAAAACGTGATTTTTTCGGATGAATCCAGGTTCTGTTTACAGCAACATGATGGTCGCATCCGTGTTTGGCGACATCGCCCTGAACGCAGATTGGAAGCTTGTATCAACCGGCGTGATGGTATGGGGTGCCATTGGTTACACGTCTCGGTCACCTCTTGTTCGCATTGACGGCAGTTTGAACAGTGGACGTTACATTTGAGATGTGTTACGACCCGTGGTTCTACCCTTCATTCGATCCCTGCGAAACCCTGCATTTCAGCAGGATAATGCACGACCGCATGTTGCAGATCCTGTACGGGCCTTTCTGGATACAGATAATGTTCGACTGCTGCCGTGGCCAGCACATTCTCCAGATCTCCCACCAATTGAAAACGTCTGGTCAATGGTGGCCGAGCAACTGGCTCGTCACAATACGGCAGTCACTACTCTCGATGAACTGTGGTACCGTGTTGAAGCTGCATGGGCAGCTGTACCTGTATACGCCATCCAAGCTCTGTTTGACTCAATGCCCAGGCGTATCAAGGCCGTTATTACAGCCAGAGGTGGTTGTTCTGGGTACTGATTTCTCAGGATATATGCACCCAAATTGCGTGAAAATGTAATCACATGTCAGTTCTAGTATAATATATTCGTCCAATGAATATGCGTTTATCTTCTGCATTTCTTCTTGGTGTAGCAATTTTAATGGCCAGTAGTGTAATATTTTGCACCAGTTGCATTAGAGTGGTGCCAGTAACGCGACTATGAGGATACAAGTCAGGTTTGCTTTAAATCTTTGTTGTAACGGTTATAAGTGTTAGTTATCTTTGAATTTGGTCGTGGTGAGCTGATGTTAGTAAAGAATGCATTTAAGGCGACAAAGACACCTCACGGAGTTTGAACGAGGTAGGGCTACGAGAAGCTGGATGTTTCTTCTGCGATTCTGCAGAAAGACTTGGCAGGAATGTAGCCACTGTACATGATTGCTGGCAATGGTGGTCAGGAGAATGTTCGGTTGCAAGAAGACCGGGCTCAGGACGGCAACGTAACACTACCAAGGGGGAAGACCATCGTGTTCGGTGTGTATGACTGGCACATCGTTCTGCATCTGCAGCAGCAATCTGAGCACCACAGTCACACAACGAACTGTTGTAAATCGATAAATTCTTATCTATGTTACCGGCCAAACCCGATTTTAGGATGAACTTGCTTTGCCTAGGTCAAACTCGCTCATCCTGTTACCGATAGGGCAAAACAGTTTAGCCTAGGTCGAATCGGTTTATCCTAGTTAGAATTTACACGCTTTAGGATAAACTGGTACGTCCTAGTTTGAACTAATTTCGTCTAGTCGGTACGCATGTCGCTGCCTGTACGAACGGGGAATCCCCGAATCATCTCTGGCTCGCCACTCGCGCCTCTCAACCGCTCTTTGCTCGCACTGTTCTATGTTTTGAACGGTGTTTTGCATCGACGAGTGCGCGTGTAAAGTTGCTGGTTGCGTTTAAAAGATTTTATTATAATCCTAATATAATTATTGTGAGGCGTTTCATCATGGATGAATCTTCGTGTAGTAGACAAGCCAATCAAAATATGTGGAGAGAAAAGTTTCTGAAGGAAATTTTGCAGAGTGAAGACAAAAAGTCCTCTCATTATAATGTGTTATCAGTAACGAATATGCGGATTTGGTTAAACAAGTAGAAGACGCGGAAACGGTGGAAAAAAGAACATCATTACAAAAAAGAAGACTGAAACAATTTGCTGTTTTGAAAATTGGTGATGTGAAAAAACTCACTGCACGGTGTGAAGGGAATATAAAATACTTTGTTCCAGCTGATGAACTTTATGATGCGGTTGATGCATTTCATGTAGCTGTGGGTCATGGAGGTTGCGATAGGATGTTAGCCGAGACACCAAAAAAATATGCCAATATCACAAAGGGAATGATATGCCTCTATTTATCAATGTGTTATTTTTGTCAACAGAAGTAGACAAAAAAGAGGGCTAGTTTCAAAGTCAGTTCTCCATTCGGAAATGAATAGCGGATGCCAAGTCGATTTGATTGATTTCCAAACACTACCAGACGGGAATTTAAAATTCATTCTAGTTCACCAAGACCATCTCACAAAATTTGTTTTCCTTCGTGCGTTAACATCAAAGAAGGGTGAAGAAGTGGCTTATCGTTTGAATGACATATTCCTAACTGTAGGGGCCACGTGCATTCTTCAATGTGATAATGGCAGAGAATTTGTCAATAATGTTACAAGTGAACTCGCAAAGCTTTGGTCAGAACTGAAAATTGTGCACGGAAAACCAAGGCACAGCCGAAGTCTAGGTTCTATTGAACGTGCCAACCAAGACGTTGAAAATATAATAAGTTCTTGGTTAAAGGACAACAATTCGACGAAGTGGTCGGAAGGATTAAGGTATGTCCAATTCATTATTCGGAATCGAAACTAAAGTAGGACTTTCCACTTCCTCGTTGCCTCAAGAAATCATAAATGATATTCAGGTTAAAGAAAACCTAAAGAAGGCAATCGAAGATGACAGCAATACTGAACAGTACAAAGACAGTGATGATGATAACAATGCGAAAACTGACACAAACGACATTCAAAATGCTAGAAAAATTGCGACAGAAAATTTAGAAAAACAAGCTAAAATAACGAAAGCTTCCTCTGACAAATCCCATCCACCAGCTGACATTGGAGACAACGTAACCATATCTATTCCAGATGCAGATAAAGGCAAAGGTGACCTTCGAAACATAGTTGGAGCAATTCTTCAAAAGACTGATGAGGGCCTCTACAAAGTTGGCACCAAACATGGTGTACTTCAAAAACATTATCGCAGATATAATTTTATTAAAATTTTCCATAATTTTTTGTAATAAAATATTAAAAAATATTTGTTTTAACTTCTTTTTTTATTTATATTTCGACGTCTGCATTCAGAAGTTTTTAGATGTGTGAGATATTAACCAGGATATTGAAATATCTTTAAGGACTGCAGACACAAAACATTCTGTTGGATCAGGGCAAGGCTTCGTGCCGGTTTCATGAAAAACCGTACAACAAACAAATGCAATTGTAAGGAAAACAAAGCACCCTGCAATTCCCCCAAGCTCCACCAAAGTAGACCTTGCAAAAATAAGTAAATAAGCAAATTGCAGATAAGGTGATTTCTGTGGATGGATATATGTAAGGTGATCTAGTGAAAGATGTTGAATTACTGATTCCTTAATAAATCACTTTAATAATTCATATTGACTATATTATTTCTATTCCTCTATTCAGTTTACTTTGAAAGCTTATAGAAGATACAAACTATGTGAAATTAGTTCAGACTAGGACGTACCAGTTTATCCTAAAGCATGTTATTCTAACTAGGATAAATCGATTCGACCTAGGTTAAACTGTTTTATCCCATCGGTAACAGGATGAGCGAGTTTGACCTAGGCGAAACTAGTTCATCCTAAAATCGGGTTTGGCCAGTAACATCTATATAAACGATTTAGATGATCTGCGCAGCCGTCCTAGGTTGTTTTCAAATGATACTGTGGTTTATCGTCTAGTAAAGTTATCAGAAGATCAAAATAAGTTGCGAAACGATTTATAAATGATGTCTGTATGGTGCGAAAATTGGCATTTGTCCCTCATCATCATCATCATCATTCAACAGTTCCAGTTTCCCGGTTACTGGTAATGAGCCTCTTTCACTTCGTCCTGACCTGATACACCTGTTCACGGAGAACATCATCCACTGTCCATATTCTGGCCACTAGATCGGCACTGATCAAATCCATCCATCGTATTGGAAGTCTTCCTTGAGGTCTTTTCCCGTCCACCTGTCATCTACATCTACATCTATACTCCGCGAGCCACCTTACGGTTTTTTTCAACTGGGCCTTCATGCCCTGTTCGGGAGGAGTTAGTTAGTTCGATGAAACCTCTGTGAGGAATTTAAGTGTAATTTGCAGAGTGTTCATGTACATGTAGATGTAGATTACTTAAAGCCCAGCTAGGAGACGGACATCCTGTAGCGTGCATCCACTGACCCCCAATCACATCCATTTGCCGTTTCAGTGGCGACAAGAGAGCTCACTGGAGGGTGCAGTTCAGTTCTGTTGTGCTTCCAGATGGCAGCTTGTTCTGCCTCGGTGCCAGTGATAGCCGTGTGTCGAGTGAAAGGAGGTCCACTGAGCGCCTGCAACCAGCTTGTCTGCGTGCCAGAAACACTTGACCTACAGCTGGAGTTATGGTCCGGGGCGCGATTTCGAATGACATCCGAAGCACTGTCGTAGTTATGCCACGCACCCTGACTGCGAAATTCTCCTTCAGTCTGGTGATTCGACCTGTTGCGTTGTCATTCATGAACAGTATTCCAGGGAGTGTTTTCCAAATAAATAACTCTTGCCCACAAACCGTCGTTGTAATCCAACAAGCTGTACAGAGCGTCGACACGTTGCCTTGGCCTGCTCGATCCACAGATCTGTTCAAAAAATGGTTCAAATGGCTCTGAGCACTACGGGACTTAACATCTGAGGTCATCAGTCCCCTAGAACTTAGAACTACTTAAACCTAATTAACCTATGGACATCACACACATCCATGCCCGAAGCAGGATTCGAACCTGCGACCGTAGCGGTCGCGCGGTTCCAGACTGAAGCGCCTAGAACCGCACGGCCACAGCGGCCGGCGACAGATCTGTCTCAAATCGAGTATGTATGGGACATCATATGACGACAGCTCCAGCATCATCCACAAACAGCATTAACCGTCCGTCTACTGACCGACCAAGTGCAACAAGCATGAAACGGCATCCCACAAACTGAAATCCGGCACCAGTACAACACAACGCGTGCACGTTTGCATGCTTGCATTCAACAGTCTGGCGGTTACACCTGTTATTATTGTACCAGCATTTCAGATTTGCAATGGCCTATCTTGGATTTACATTAATCTGTGATCTTTCAATGTTAATTACATAGATAGGCCTATCTACGTTGTAGCCTATCCCCGATGTTATTCAATCTGTATATTGAGCAAGCAGTAAAGGAAACAAAAGAAAAATTTGGATAGGAATTAAAATCCATGGAGAAGAAATAAAAACTTTGAGGTTCGCCGATGACATTGTAATTGTGTCAGTGACAGTAAAGGACCTGGAAGGATAGTGGAATGTAGTCGAATTAAATAGGGTGATGCTGTGGGAATTAGATTGGGAAATGAGATGCTTAAAGTAGTAAAGGAGTTTTGCTATTTGCGGAACAAAATAACTGATGATGGTCGAAGTAGAGAGGATATAAAATGTAGACTGGTAATGGCAAGGAAAGCTTTTCTGAAGAAGAGAAATTTGTTAACATCGAGTATAGATTTAAGTGTAAGTAAGTCGTTTCTGAAAGTAATTGTATGGAGTGTAGCCATGTATGGAAGTGAAACGTGGACGATAAGTAGTTTGGAGAAGAAGAAAAAATGGTTCAAATGGCTCTGGGCACTATGGGACTCAACTGCTGACGTCATTAGTCCCCTAGAACTTAGAACTAGTTAAACCTAACTAACCTAAGGACATCACAAACATCCATGCCCGAGGCAGGATTCGAACCTGCGACCGTAGCGGTCTTGCGGTTCCAGACTGCAGCGCCTTTAACCGCACGGCCACTTCGGCCGGCTGGACAAGAAGAGAATAGAAGCTTTCGAAATGTGGTGCTACAGAAGAATGTTGAAGATTAGGTGGGTAGATCACATAACTAATGAGGAGGTATTGAACAGAATTGGAGAGACGAGAAATTTGTGTCTCAAATTGACTAGAAGAAGGGATCGGTTGGTAGGGCATATTCTGAGGCATCAAGGCATCACCAATTTAGTATTGGAGGGCAGTGTGGAGGGTAAAAATCGTAGAGGGAGACCAAGAGATGAATACACTAAACAGATTCAGAAGGATGTGGGTTGCAGTAGGTACTGGGAGATGAAGAAACATGCACAGGATAGGGTAGCATGGAGAGCTGCATCAAACCAATCTCTGGACTGAAGGCCACAACAACTACAGATAGGCCTATGTTACCTAGATAAATGTAACCCCAAAATTTCATTACTCTACATTAATAATTTTTAGTGCTGCGATTTTTTTTCTATCGGTGAAGTTACCAACTTGTTATTTTAACTAACAATAACACTAATAGGTTTCATTGACTGTATGTAAGCCTTTGCGTTGAGCAGAACTTGAGTTGCATCTGGGGACACTGACTGCGTTATAGTTTCAGTAAGGTAATGCAACTCATGATTTTAATATTATCACAAATAGTTCAATAATGATTAATTGAATTCTGCATGAACTTTCACTGTCGCCTACGGGTTAACTGACTATAACATGGAGGGGGGTGGCGAAAATGTTCTGGCTCAAAACACGTTTTCTTTATTAAATCTTTCAATAGTTAACAATAGTAACAACATACATAAAAGGAACAGACGCACAAAATCACTATTTGAAAACCTGTCACTCCAACATCCAGTAATTGTTGTCGGCTTTCAAACTGTTTTTATCTAGACTTTGTTTCTGTAATTACTGTTCTGTAATGAATTTTATATTCTGAGAAATGATTTTAGTAATCCCTGAAAGTTTCACTTGAGAATAAAATTGTTATTAATTATGCTTTAACTGTAGATTGAACCTAAGATCTTTAACTATCACGTTGAACACTTCAGCCTAAAGACTATTTGTACAATAAAATCCTATTGCTCCACAAAATTTACCAGTACCTTTAATTATGGTACTTAATGAAGGAAATTAACTCACTTCTTCATAAAAGGAAAACTCGGAATATTCTTCTCAGAAGAACAGGACCCTTTCAAGGTGAGTGACTTAATATAAAACAGGGTTCGTGATACAAAGTTAGCGTTAAGCAGTTATTGTTAAAAACTTCAGCATACACTAGTCCACGCATACATTTACAAAATTGTTACTTTCCCTGAAGGTGGATGCAGTGGTCATTCTGTGGTGGTAGAACAGAGCCGTATCATAAAATCAAGGCTGTTGATGCAACATGGTCTATCAAATGTCTTCTTGGCGTCGCAAATGCAGATTTTGGAGCAACCAGTAAATGACATGATACACTGGCTAATAGCAGTCCACACCTGAGGCGCCATTTCTCTACTTTTCCGGAAATCTTTGCATCATTGATCACATGGAGGGTTTCCCCCCCAGCTTTTCTATCGTATAAATTCCACATCCCCTAAACCAGAACGAGTTATAAATTACTGTTTACTACATAAAATGACATAGCTTCAGAAAATACATTTACAGATATATCCAGATCACATCAAATTACAGAATAAGAAAAAATATTTGCATACATTTCAAGTCAAAGCAGTTACATAACACAGATGCTACAGTATCGATAGTCAACTGTCACAACACTACCTGAATGTGAGGATCTTCCAACGCTGCCGTACAGATAACGACTGACAACATCTACATCGAGAATAGTGTAGTCAGCTGCAATGGGAACTTCAGAATGAGCCCGTTGCTGTTTCTCCAGGAGAGGGAAAATTGCTGCGAACTTTGCTGTAGGCAATGTGGAGTAGCGGTTAGCGTCGCTTGCTGTGGGCCACTAGTACAAATCCGAGCCCAGAAAATATTTATTGTTTAGTATTTAACGCTTCTAGAGGTTTCTCGAAATTTCTTAAGTTTTTAATGCTTGCGTATTCTGGAATAATTGGGGTTTCTATAACCAGTAGCACCGTACGCCCAGAGGGCAGTTATCTTCTGGCTGTATGAGGGTACCCGTTGGACTTGATTGTGGTTACGACGTAACAATATTGCTACTGGCGCCTTACAAAATGCTATGTTCATTACCGATTAGGCATCAGACAGGAGTCTTACACTATCAACGTTTAGACGTCTGTCTTATCTTGCGCATATTCTTCCAACAGTTTCACGTCACACGGTAAATGCGAAATTTTTAAGACAGAGTACTCCAAGAACGTTAAATTTGCTGTAGACTGTATGCTACTGCCGGAATTTAATATTCAGTAACCATTATAACTCGGAAAAAATAACCATAAGCATTTCGCACCCTCAACACCGTGTTACAACAAAAATTTTAAGTGTACATGGTAACAGCACTTTAACGTGAAAATGTGTGAAACTGAGATTGGAAAGAAAGAAAATATTAACTATAGCTGGAAAATTTACCTAGGTATTGCTGATGTGTGTTTGTGTGTGTGTGTGTATGTGTGTGTGTGTGTGTGTGTGTGTGTGTGTGTGTATGTGTGTGTGTGTGAATTCCTAAGGGACGAAACTGCTGAGGTCATCGGTCCCTAGACTTACTAGTTAAACTAAGTTATGCTCAACACACACACCCATACCCAAGGGAGGACTCGAACCTCCGGTGAGAGGTACTAATGGTGAATCTCCTATAGCACTGAATTACATAACAACTACAGGCCATAATAATAAGTGGACCCTTAATTACATACCTCTTCATACAAACTAGATTATTACTCATGCATTAAACAACATTCTTACCAATATAGATGATACCATTGCGGGCTTTCATATAAAATGATGTCGTGTGGTGGCCTTCAACTATGCACCCTCAGACTCAGAGTTGAAATATTAAACGTTTTGGCTGGTTTCGTTGTCTAGGGGCTGGGACACGTAGTTGCCGCATTACAAGCCAAATACTGATCAGTCTACAGTATACAATATGAATAGACCCATGAATCGAATGGTCGAAAGTTCCTGTCACTCGGCAAGTGCGAATTTCAAATGTAACGTAGAAATTTATAAATGAAAGATTCCAATTAAATAAAATCTGCAGGTACTAATTTTGTTGTTGTTGTGGTCTTCAGTCCTGAGACTGGTTTGATGCAGCTCTCCATGCTACTCTATCCTGTGCAAGCTTCTTCATCTCCCAGTACCTACTGCAACCTACATCCTTCTGAATCTGCTTAGTGTATTGATCTCTTGGTCTCCCTCTACGATTTTTACCCTCCACGCTGCCCTCCAATGCTAAATTCGTGATCCCTTGATGCCTCAAAACATGTCCTACCAACCGATCCCTTCTTCTAGTCAAGTTGTGCCGCAAACTTCTCTTCTCACCAATCCTATTCAATACCTCCTCATTAGTTACGTGATCTACCCACCTTATCTTCAGCATTCTTCTGTAGCACCACATTTCGAAAGCTTCTATTCTCTTCTTGTCCAAACTGGTTATCGTCCATGTTTCACTTCCATACATGGCAACCCTCCATACAAATACTTTCAGAAACGACTTCCTGACACTTAAATCTATACTCGATGTCAACAAATTTCTCTTCTTCAGAAACGATTTCCCTGCCATTGCCAGTCTACATTTTATATCCTCTCTACTTCGACCATCATCAGTTATTTTACTCCCTAAATAGCAAAACTCCTTTACTACTTTAAGTGACTCATTTCCTAATCTAATCCCCTCAGCATCACCCGATTTAATTTGACTACATTCCATTATCCTCGTTTTGCTTTTGTTGATGTTCATCTTATATCCTCCTTTCAAGACACTGTCCATTCCGTTCAACTGCTCTTCTAAGTCCATTGCTGTCTCTGACAGAATTACAATGTCATCGGTGAACCTCAAAGTTTTTATTTCTTCTCCATGGATTTTAATACCTACTCCGAATTTTTCTTTTGTTTCCTTTACTGCTTGCTCAATATACAGATTGAATAACATCGGGAACAGGCTACAACCCTGTCTCACTCCTTTCCCAACCACTGCTTTCCTTTCATGCCCCTCGACTCTTATAACTGCCATCTGGTTTCTGTACAAATTGTAAATAGCCTTTCGCTCCCTGTATTTTACCCCTGCCACCTTCAGAATTTGAAAGAGAGTATTCCAGTTAACGTTGTCAAAAGCTTTCTCTAAGTCTACAAATGCTAGAAACGTAGGTTTGCCTTTCCTTACTCTTTCTTCTAAGATAAGTCGTAAGGTTAGTATTGCCTCACGTGTTCCAACATTTCTACGGAATCCAAACTGATCTTCCCCGAGGTTGGCTTCTACTAGTTTTTCCATTCGTCTGTAAAGAATTCGCGTTAGTATTTTGCAGCTGTGACTTATTAAACTGATAGTTCGGTAATTTTCACATCTGTCAACACCTGCTTTCTTTGGGATTGGAATTATTATATTCTTCTTGAAGTCTGTGGGTATTTCGCCTGTCTCATACATCTTGCTCACCAGATGGTAGAGTTTTGTCATGACTGGCTCTCCCAAGGCCATCAGTAGTTCTAATGGAATGTTGTCTACTCCCGGGGCCTTGTTTCGACTCAGGTCTTTTAGTGCTCTGTCAAACTCTTCACGCAGTATCTTATCTCCCAGTTCATCTTCATCTACATCCTCTTCCATTTCCATAATATTGTCCTCAAGTACATCGCCCTTGTATAAACCCTCTATATACTCCTTCCACCTTTCTGCCTTCCCTTCTTTGCTTAGAACTGGGTTGCCATCTGAGCTCTTGATATTCATACAAGTGGTTCTCTTCTCTCCAAAGGTCTCTTTAATTTTCCTGTAGGCAGTATCTATCTTACCCCTAGTGAGACAAGCCTCTACATGCTTACATTTGTCCTCTAGCCATCCCTGCTTAGCCATTTTGCACTTCCTGTCGATCTCATTTTTGAGACGTTTGTATTCCTTTTTTCCTGCTTCATTTACTGCATTTTTATATTTTCTCCTTTCATCAATTAAATTCAATATTTCTTCTGTTACCCAAGGATTTCTATTAGCCCTCGTCTTTTTACCTACTTGATCCTCTGCTGCCTTCACTACTTCATCCCTCAGAGCTACCCATTCTTCTTCTACTGTATTTCTTTCCCCCATTCCTGTCAATTGTTTCCTTATGGTCTCCCTGAAACTCTGTACAACCTCTGGTTCTTTCAGTTTATCCAGGTCCCATCTCCTTAAATTCCCACCTTTTTGCAGTTTCTTCAGTTTCAATCTGCAGTTCATAACCAATAGATTGTGGTCAGAATCCACATCTGCCCCTGAAAATGTCTTACAATTTAAAACCTGGTTCCTAAATCTCTGTCTTACCATTATGTAATCTATCTGATACCTTTTAGTATCTCCAGGATTCTTCCAGGTATACAACCTTCTTTCATGATTCTTAAACCAAGTGTTATCTATGATTAAGTTATGCTCTGTGCAAAATTCTACAAGGCGGCTTCCTCTTTCATTTCTTCCCCCCAATCCATATTCACCTACTATGTTTCCTTCTCTCCCTTTTCCTACTGACGAATTCCAGTCACCCAGGACTATTAAATTTTCGTCTCCCTTCACTACCTGAATAATTTCTTTTATCTCTTCATACATTTCATCAATTTCTTCATCATCTGCAGAGCTAGTTGGCATATAAACTTGTACTACTGTAGTAGGCATGGGCTTTGTGTCTATCTTGGCCACAATAATGCGTTCACTATGCTGTTTGTAGTAGCTAACCCGCACTCCTATTTTTTTATTCATTATTAAACCTACTCCTGCATTACCCCTATTTGAGTTTGTATTTATAACCCTGTAATCACCTGACCAAATGTCTTGTTCCTCCTGCCACCGAACTTCACTAATTCCCACTATATCTAACTTTAACCTATCCATTTCCCTTTTTAAATTTTCTAACCTACCTGCCCGATTAAGGGATCTGACATTCCATGCTCCGATCCGTAGAACGCCGGTTTTCTTTCTCCTGATAACGACGTCCTCTTGAGTAGTCCGCGCCCGGAGATCCGAATGGGGGACTATTTTACCTCCGGAATATTTTACCCAAGAAGACGCCATCATCATTTAATCATACAGTAAAGCTGCATGTCCTCGGGAAAAATTACGGCTATAGTTTCCCCTTGCTTTCAGCCGTTCGCAGTACCAGCACAGCAAGGCCGTTTTGATTAATGTTACAAGGCCTGATCAGTCAATCATCCAGACTGCTGCCCCTGCAACTACTGAAAAGGCTGCTGCCCCTCTTCAGGAACCACATGTTTGTTTGGCCTCTCAACAGATACCCCTCCTTTGTGGTTGCACCTACGTACGGCCATCTGTATCGCTGAGGCACGCAAGCCTCCCCACCAACGGCAAGGTCCATGGTTCATGGGGGGGGTACTAATTTTAAGGACTTTAAATGATGAGTATGATAGCAGAAGTACCTTTAAGAATGCCTTTTTTTACTGCAGACACTGCATGGGGGCTTAATTAAATTTAATGAAAATAATTTTTAATTTATGTAGCTGACTGTCCGGTTACGCAGTCTCGTAACCGGTTGGCCCTGACTGGTTCTGACTGCATAGAATAACAACAAGAAATGAAAGCAAACTTCCGTTAACACAATTAATTAATTAAGTCCCCAGCAACTATAAAACCTACGAAACAACAAAACACAAATGTAACTGTTCTGTGTGTGGAAGTGTGATTCAACGTACACATCTGGCACGGTTCTTCCTCAATAAGGCAAGGTATTTTAAATACCATTTACACTGAATTAATTAAATAAAACTTAAATTCTACAATTGCACATAGAAACCCGAATTACAGTCTAATACATGAACACAAGCCAGATGCTTTGTTGACTGAACCTGTGACCAAGAGACATTGTTAGTTAGGACATTTGAAATGAAAAAATAAAAAAAAAATTTCTTTACCCTCATATATATTGACGAAACATACACTCTGATCATTACAACATCCGCAATCGAACAGCATCGGCTGTCTAGCCCATCAGAACAACTGCATACAACATGCTCACAACTAGTCACGGCTACATCAGAACTCCTACTGCCCACTTCCCAATAAGCACTCTCCACCACGACATCTCGACAAGAACTCTCCGCTACCACATCTCAACAAGCAGTCTCCACCACCACATCTCAACAAGCACTGCCAGTGGAGGCGGCTGAATAATACTCTTTGGCGCAATCTCTGGCGCTGTGACTCAGTGTAGCCACCTTTCAACACTTATTGGTGTCGATGGTCCAGCAAGTAAATAAAATATAAGTTGAATAACAGGGAAACAATAGATTGCTAGTTCACGTAATTAGTTATGAACAACAACATATCTCGCGAGGTATTCACTTGTAAACGCATACTACATCTTCACTGCAGAAGCCACAGAAGTCTCACAAGTGCACAAGTAGGCACTACGAAATATTTCTAGTTCCCGAGACCACGTGCAAACTGCTCCACTCTCCGAGTCTTTCCCACAACTACCCCTATCCAGCTGCGCCGTCCACCACTCCTCCCCCACTTCCATCCAGTCTCCCCATTAACGAGCGCTGTGATTGGCTAGAGCGCTACCGCCATTTCTTCAAGCCATCGCACACTCACAAAAATATTTAAACGCATACGAAATACTGGATTTACATTTAAATAACTTGAAATTAAATAAATATTCATACTGTTGGACCATAAACACGTTCTAACACACATTATTAAATATGTAAACAAATCAAATAAACATATATCAAAGGAATAGAAACAAAAGGTAGGTCAGTAGCCTAATGTCTCTGTGCTTACTACAACACATTAAATATTTAACCAATTTCTTGATGAATAGTATATATCGGATATAAACAAAGGCATAGATGAATAAATATATTTACAAGCATGCTATTACCGTTGTTTTGTGTAACTGTGGAGTACTTTTGGCCTGACGCGATCAATAGTAATCAGCCACTTTGACCTCCTATAACTCAAGTACTATTCAAGTTACATGCCTGTAAGTCATACCAATTTAGGTTTACAGTAATAGCTTTCTAAAGACACGTCGATCGGCAAAATTGGATGAACCGTTTAGATTTTGGAAATTCGTTGCTGGGTGTTACTTGTATAATTTACAGTCAGATACTAAACTTTAAACTAATAAAGATATTGAAAATCTGATTACACCATCAGAAACGTCGTGCAAATAATGATAATGTTCATGATTCTTGTGGCTATTATTAATTTCTGCATGAGCTGTGAAATGTCTGCTTTTATGGTTTCACGAAGTCCGCCATCTTTGGCACTCCCAGCATACAAATCTCCTTCATCGACACTAAGCACAGTCCTCGACACAGCGTCAACATTGAATTCCCAGCCACGCGGTCGGCCTGGACCATGCACTGGGGCTACCCTCTTGCCCCGGCGTTTAAACTGAATGTTTTCATCCCTTAAATGTATGTTAATGTCTTTAATTTACTGCGTAATTACAAGACGTACAGAAAATTAACCGCATATTTAAAAAGAACTGGTCTGAGAAAATATCTTGATTGCACACCGAAAACGACGGCGGAGACGCGTGGAAACACTTGTTGACGAGAGAAGATGAGTTGAAAATGTAACAGTACGAAGAAACGCGACACTTAGATGGCTGGAATGGAGATATGGCCACAGACTTCTGTACAAATTGTAGCAAGTTACTGAAGAGCTACATGCCGTTAAGTATACAATTGTCCAGTTTTTGCTGATACGTTATAACGAACTATTGACCCATTGCTCCGAAGATGCGTCAGAATTCAAGGGGTGTATAGATTTGTCAATCAGGTTCTTTAAGTTTTTGTAAAAGATATAAAATATAGAAACACGAGCTATCACATCCATTTTCAAAAAGTGCATCTCCTGATGAAACGAGCGGAATCACTCCTTACAGAGAAATTAGGAATTAGGGAAGAATATCTGGTTGTGGTGTACCTGTGCAATGATATAAGGCGTTGAAAGAAATTTTGTGTTACTGAAACAGTAGGATCCAAAAGCATGTATGCGATCTCCTGAACCGCAAAGAGAATATAAGGTCCAACTTAAGAGCGCACCACTTGAAGTTTTAATTCCTGTAATTGTCATCCGGCAGCAATTTATCGTGAATATACTCTGACAAGAATCATGGGATTGTGATACGGACATATACAGCTGGTGGTATAAAAGGGCAACGCATTGGTGGAGCCGTTATTTGTACTCAGATGGTGTATATGAAAAAGTTACGTGCGTGATTTTAGCCGCAGGACAGGAATTAGACTTTGAACGCGGAATGGGACGTTCTACTTCGGAAATCATTTGGAAATTCAATATTCCGAGATCCACAGCGTCAAGAATGTGCCCAGAACCCGAAATTTCAGGCATTGCCTCTCACCATGGTGAAAGCAGTGAGCGGCAGCCTTCACTTAACAACAGAGAACACTGTGTTTGCGTAGTGTTGTCAGTGCTAACAGTCAAGCGAACCAGCCTGAAATAACCGCAGAAATCACTGTGGGACGTACGACGAACGTATCTGATAGGACAGTGCGGTGAAATTTATCGTTAATGGGCTATGGCAGCAGACGACTGATGCTACTCTTTTTGCTAACAGAACGACATCGCCTGCAGTGCCTCTCCTGGCCTCGTGACCATATCCGTTGGACTCTTAGACGACTGGAGAACCGTGACCTGATCAGATGAGTAGTGATTTCAGTTGAGAAGAGCTGACGGCTGCGTTCGAGCGTGGCCCAGACCCTACGAAGCCATGGATCCAAGTTGTCAACAAGGCACTGTGCAAGTTGGTGGTAGCTCCATGGGTTGAGCTGTGTTAACATGGAATGGACTGGGGGTCCTCTGGTCCAACTCAACTGATTATTGACTGGAAATGGTTATGTTCGGTTACCAGGAGACTATTTACAGCCATACATGATTTCATGAATTAGAGGTAATTTGTAGCCAATGAACGATGCAATGTTTACAGGGAATAATGTGCCGTCTCACTGGGCCACAATTGTTCACGTCTGGCTTCAAGAACATTCTTGACAATTTGAGAGAATGATTTGGCCACCCACATCGCCCGACATTAGTCCCATAGAACATTCATTGGACATAATCGAGAGATTAGTTCGTGCGCAAAGTCCTGCACCGGTAACACTCTCACAATGAGGAACGGCTGTGGAGGCAACATGGCCCAATATTTCTGGGGCGGAATTTAATGTCAACGACTTATTGAGTCCATGCTACGTCGAGTTGCTGCAATATGCCGGGCAGAAGGATGTCCGACGCGGTATTTGAAGGTATCCCATGACTTTTTGCACGTCAGTATAGTTTCCTGGGTCTTTTTCTAGATGTACAGAATGAAACAACGTCACAGGCTAAAAGCACGTCGTCCATGAAGGGCAGATTTAGAGACCGGGTTTCTGAGAACGACACGCCTGAAAATGTCAATATGTGTTTCGTGGAGGAGGCGAGAGCGTACCTAGCAGGCAAGCCAGACAACGAGGGCCCATATACGTGGATTTCCTGCTAAAAGTTTCGGCAGCATTGCTTTACAGACCTTTGTAAGCTGGCGCGCAAGGCCATAGCCAATCCTGCTGCGAGCGCCTTTGACAGAAGCAATGTGAGTTTTGCAGGACTTGTGCTTCAGAGAAAAAAAGCGAAATAAGTGCTCAAAATGTGAATGATACTCTACTTATATGCAATTATTAGGTAAGGTTTTCACCACATTTGTTTATTTCAAAATTGTGAAATTTTCTTTCGTGTACGTTCCGCCGGCTACTGTGGGCGAGCGGTTCTAGGCGCTTCAGTCTGGAACCGTGCGATCGCTACGGTCGCAGGTTCGAATCCTGCCTCGGGCATGGATGTGTGTAATGTCCTTAGGTTAGTTAGGTTTAAGTAGTTCTAAGTTCGATGGGACTGATGACCTCAGATGTTAAGCCCCATAGTGCTCAGAGCCGTTTGAACCATCTAAGTTCCGGATGAGTAAACAATTTTTCGTTTTTTTTTTTTTTTTTTTTTTTTTTTTTTTTTTTTTTTTTTTTTTCCAACATAATCTGGTGCTGCGAGCTTGCAGAAAACATAAGCCTCAAGCTTCTTACTTCTTGCTTCTTAAGACTGTTACGTAGAGAAAACATTTGTTTTTTTTTGCGTCCATCCTTTTGACAGGAGGTCGCTGGGACGTTGACCGTTTACTGTTTATTTATTTTGTTGCAACCAGTTCCGGCACTTGAATGCGCCATCCTCAGGCTGTAGTTGACGCGGAAGGTCTTGACACGATATATATATATATATATATATATATATATATATAGAGAGAGAGAGAGAGAGAGAGAGAGAGAGAGAGAGAGAGAGAGTGGTCCATTGATAGTGACCGGGCCAAATATCTCACGAAATAAGCATCAAACGAAAAAACTACAAAGAACGAAACTCGCCTAGCTTGAAGGGGGACACCAGATGGCGCATTGGTTAGCCCGCTAGATGGCGCTGCCATAGGTCAAACGAATATCAACTGCGTTTTTTTAAATAGGAACCCCCTTTTTTATTACATATTCGTGTAGTACGTAAATAAATATGAATGTTTTAGTTGGACCACTTTTTTCGCTTTGTGATAGATGGCGCTGTAATAGTCACAAACGTTTAAGTACGTGGTATCACGTAACATTCCGCCAGTGCGGACGGTATTTGCTTCGTGACATATTACCCGTGTTAAAAAGGACCGTTTACCAATTGCGAAAATGGTGGATAACGTGTTGATGTATGGCTATTGTGATCAAAATGCCCAACGGGTGTGTGCTATGTATGCTGCTCGGTATCTTGGACATCACCCAAGTGTCCGGACCGTTCGCCGGACAGTTATGTTATTTAAGGAAACAGGAAGTGTTCAGCCACATGTGAAACGTGACCCACGACCTGCAACAAATGATGATGCCCAGCTAGGTGTTTTAGCTGCTGTCGCGGCTAATCCGCACGTCAGTAGCAGACAAATTGCGCGAGTATCGGGAATCTCAAAAACGTCGGTGCTGAGAATGCTACATCAACATCGATTGCACCAGTACCATATTTCAATGCACCAGGAAATGCATGGCGACGGCTTTGAACGTCGCGTACAGTTCTGTCACTGGGCACAAGAGAAATTACGGGACGATGACAGACTTTTTGCACGCGCTCTATTTAGCGACGAAGCGTCATTCACCAACAGCGGTAACGTAAACCGGCATAATATGCACTATTGGACAACGGAAAATCCACTATGGCTGCGACACGTGGAACATCAGCGATCTTGACGGGTTAATGTATGGTGTGGCATTATGGGAGGAAGGATAATTGGCCCCCATTTTATCGATGGCAATCTAAATGGTGCAGTGTATACTGACTTCCTACGTAATGTTCTACCGATGTTACTACAAGATGTTTCACTGCATGACAGAATGGCGATGTACTTCCAACATGATGGATGTCCGGCACATAGCTCGCGCGCGGTTGAAGCGGTATTGAATAGCATGTTTAATGACAGGTGGATTGGTCGTCGAAGCACCATACCACGGCCCGTACGATCACTGGACCTGACGTCCCCGGATTTGTTTCTGTGGGGAAAGTTGAAGGATATTTGCTATCGTGATCCACCGACAACGCCTGACAACATGCGTCAGCGCATTGTCAATGCAAGTGCGAACAATACGGAAGGCGAACTACTCGCTGTTGAGAGGAATGTCGTTACACGTATTGCCAAATGAATTGAGGTTGACGAACATCATTTTGAGCATTTATTGCATTAATGTGGTATTTACAGGTAATCACGCTGTAATAGCGTGCCTTCTCAGAAATGATAAGTTGACAAAGGTACATGTATCACATTGGAACAACCGAAGTAAAATGTTCAAACGTACGTTCTGTTTTTAATTTAAAAAACCTACCTGTTACCAACTGTTCGTCTAAAATTGTGAACCATATGTTTGTGACTATTACAGCGCCACCTATCACAAAGCGAAAAAAGTGGTCCAACTAAAACATTCATATTTCTTTACGTACTACATGAATATGTAATAAAAATGGGAGTTCCTATTTAAAAATACGCCGTTGATATCCGTTTGACCTGTGGCAGCGCCATCTAGCGGGCAGTTGGCAGTTGATTGTTAGGGTGCAGACAGCTAAATTTTCAGATAATTTGCGTATCCGGTTTTGCTGGCCACTGATGCGATATATACATGGATCGTGTCAACCTCTTTCGCATTAGTTATAGCCTGAGGATGGCGCAGTGAAGCGCCGAAACTGGCTGCAACAAAATAAATAAAATCATAGGACGTCTGTAGCCGTTTTATTTTCTCACAGAAATATTTTATGGTTGCCATGTTTGTAATGGATGTAATTTTTTTATCTTTCGAACAGAAACGTGAGCTCACCGGACAAAAAATTTATCACTCCTAGAGAAATCATTACCACCATCATTTAACACCGCGCAATTTCACCCCTGAACTTTATAGCAGTCTGGATTCGGCTACGAAGTGCGTCCACAAGATGTGCAGGTACGTCGCACCCATGTTAAGTCACTCGCTGAGGTTCTGATGGCGCATTTCCAGCAAATTTCGGGAATGCTGATGTCGGCGTTTTATCGGCTGTTCCAACATGTCCCACAGATTTTGTACGGGGTTCAAGTCACGTGATTTTACATGTCAGTCATAATACGGAGTGAGAGTAGTCAGAAAACCAGTCACATATTCTTCCAGCGTGACGAACCTTACTATTGTCGTCTTCATGTGCCTGTGTGAGCAATGGCCTCTTACGAGGTGACCGACTCCAAATGTTCGGGTTTGGAAGCGATTTCGATCCAGAAGCCTTCAAACGCGTCTCCGGTCCCCCTCGGTCAGGATCATATTCCTCGGGCATGGATGTGTGTGATGTCCTTAGGTTAGTTAGGTTTAATTAGTTCTAAGTTCTAGGAGACTGATAACCTAAGATGTTAAGTCCCATAGTGCTCAGAGCCATTTGAGCCATTTGAACCAGGATCTTATTCCGATCACAATTCTGACGTCATGTTTCGTGGCCAAGTGTATTACACCACTCCTTATGTACACAATGAGCGGCCCGACGCAAAACACCACCAAATTCAGCAACTTCATACAAGGTATGTCAGTGGTTTCCAACGTTTCTGAAACCATCACCCTTGTGTTTAGTCAGATATTGGCGATCCCCGCCACCTCCTCCTGCCATAATCGACATTAGCGCCTAACTTAGCTTTAGAATGAAAAAGAATTTTCCTTGAACACTTACATTTTTTTAAAATAACTAAAGGAGAATGAAATTCATATTTTTAGGAGTTTTATGAAACCACGAATTAATGAGTCAATGAGATAATTGGCAATACCTATTTCTAAAATCCTTTTCTATAGAGTGATGAAGTAATTTTTAGTTCCTCGCGAGAGCTACCTGTAACTCCTTCTCAGAAAGCAATGTTAACTATCCACACTGAGGGTAGACAGTGCTTATAAAACGTGTTTCCTTTGCACCACACGTTTCCCTAGCGGACCTCGCTTCACACACACCTGCACCCCCATTTAAAATCAACAAAATTAAAATGTGTGCACCATACTTATTGTACTTAGACCTAATGTGTGTAAATCACTTGACTGCTGGAACCTTACTTCTAAACTAAAAGAAAGTACCACTGCCATTAATAATTAGAATAACAGCAATAATGGTAATAATAATGCGTGGGCGAATTGCAGTTGTAAATTGTAGAGAGTAGGAAATCTATGGTTATCCTTAAATTCCCAAAATAAGACCAGATTGTTAGCCTGAATTATTACACATTCAGTCTCCACAAACATGTGGAACAGACGCTGTCGAGGCACCGCCACTAACATGTGAAACCATAACGCCCTCTGTCCACTTTTGCATCGACAAGAGGCCGCCTCTTTCGACAGCTCCGCCGTACCGAAGTCCAACTTCTCCGTCTTCGCTGCCATTGAGGTCTTCACCGTAGTACTGGCAAGGAGCTCTTGTGTGGTACTATTAACCCGGCCGGCTGAACCAAGGTATTTTTATAAGAGGTGTTACTCCTCTACCACTCCGCCTTTATCCTGGCTTATGACAGGCAAGCTTGGAAACTTTAGGGCCAAGGAAAGAAACAATATCAAAGAATCTGAAATCCCAGACAGAAATCTTTTTAAGAAAAAAATATTAAATTTAGAAGGCTTTCAATGCAGAAGAAATAACAAATCGGGAACAACGTGGACAGAAGAAAGAAAAAAACAACATGGGTAGAAGATGAAGCAGTAGTGGAAAAATAGAAAACAACAAGCAAAGAAGAGGAATTGATGTTGTTAGAGGGGTAGAGAAACAATTAAAATCGCTCAAAAGAGGAAAGGCCGCTGGACCTCATGGGATACCAGTTCGATTTTACACAGAGTACGCGAAGAAACTTGGCCCCCTTCTTGCAGCGGTGTACCGTAGGTCTCTAGAAGAGCGTAGCGTTCCAAAGGATTGGAAAAGAGCACAGGTCATTCCCGTTTTCAAGAACGGACGTCGAACAGATGTGCAGAACTATAGACCTATATCTCTAACGTCGATCAGTTGTAGAATTTTGGATCACGTATTATGTTCGAGTATGATGACTTTTCTGGAGACTAGAAATCTACTCTGTAGGAATCAGCATGGGTTTCGAAAACGACGATCGTGTGAAACCCAGCTCGCGCTATTCGTCCATGAGACTCAGAGGGCCACAGACACGGGTTCCCAGGTAGATGCTGTGTTTCTTGACTTCCGCAAGGCGTTCGATACAGTTCCCCACAGTCGTTTAATGAACAAAGTAAGAGCATATGGACCATCGGACCAATTGTGTGATTGGATTGAAGAGTTCCTAGATAACAGAAAGCAGCATGTCGTTCTCAATGGAGGTACTCAAGGTACCCTCCGCTACACACCGTCAGGTGGATTGCGGAGTATGGATGTAGATGTAGATGTAGATCCTATCCGGCTAATAATGAAATTTTAAACAACTCATTTTCCCTACAGCAGTGTAGCAATCATCCCATTATTACTGTTGTGTTGTACTGTCATTTAGTTCGTTTAATGGTGAAAAGTGAATAACGAAGCAATTGTGTGACCTGTAACTCGGAAAAGGCATTTTCGTGAGACATTTAAGCCTATGTGATGCATATGTCTCATTTTTACTGTCACAGGTGCGTGGTATCAAGAGCAAGGTATGTGTGCAGTGGATTAACTGTGTGAGGAGGATATTCATACATTTGTTTCACGAGCTGTAATCTCAACCACGTTCTGTCATGCGTTGGAAAAAATGTAATTATGGTTAAGTTATGTAGTCACTACCTCAGTCTTTCGAAATAATGGTAATACTAAAGATTTTTAAAAATTTAGTTTCCTGATCCAAACACAATCAAAACCCTTTGTTTTTGCCCCTCAGAAAATTTAGCCCCCAGGGGATAATTATTCCCCGTTTGGGAACGACTGCCCGAAAGGCCATGCACACGCGCAAAGACGATTGCCCCTTTTTGGTACTTTGTCACGTCCTCACATTTACCCAACGTTTACGTACACTCTTTGACATAAAACTCCACCGGCGGCCGGCCGCTTCAGAGGCTAAGTCCGCGCCGATCGCGACATGGGACAATAAAACTGGCCAACTCGCTACTTCTCTAAGTCCGGTTATCTGCACAATCTGGCAACACTGCAGACTGCGGCACTTCCTGGAGGAAACCTTGTCCCATGATAGAGAAACACTAGGCTGATTACGCCTGTGGTCTAGCGGTAGCGTGCGTTGTTTCAGTCCGCCTTTAGCCGCGGAGCAGCTCGGACTTGTTTACGTCCCGGCTGCGAACGTTCGCGGAAGAAGCGGTGTTTACACCGTCGTCACTCGCGTGTGTTACTGTTTAATCGAACGCAATGGCACACAATTTCCGAAAAACCACGATACAGTTCACGTTCTGTAACGAGTATGCACGACCGAAGGCATTCGAAATCGAACGTTTCTTGAGGGACGAAGTGCAACTTAATTACACTGAGGTTATTGGAATTCATTTATCGATCGTGAGCAGCACTCTTTACGTAAAGATGATTGACGACGCAGCATGCGATAAGATCATTGAAGCTGCCAAACGAGGATTCCAGTTCCGACACTCCGATGGTCATATTGGCGAAGTGTTAGTCGCTCATTCGGGCCTGGGCGTGCGTACGATTCGAGTCTTTGAGCTGCCATTCGAGTTACCAGAATCCTTGGTCACTGAATCGCTCCAGCCATATGGCAGAGTTATCAGTCATACGGCCGAACGTTGGGCAAGATTTAGCACGTATCCAGTGCTCAATGGTGTCCGACAGGTGCGAATTGCACTTACGAAACATGTGCCATCGTACATCAACATCGGCGGCTGTCGAGCTATTGTCATCTATGATGGACAGCCCCGGACATGCTCCGGGTGTGGTGGTGAAGGACATCTTCGATCTGCGTGTATGCAGAGGAGACTCGTGCAACTCCCCAGCGGAGACCTCCAGAATCCGACTACACCAACGTCACTGCCGATGACTTACGTGGCGGCGCTTCGCGGGGAGGTGACGCCGAGGTCGGAGCGCACTATTGAACCGACGCCGCAGTTGATTGAGGCGCCTTCGGACCCCACTGAAGAAGGAACAGCTCCCACCAACCCTCAGTGCCAGACATTACAGGTGGTGCAGAAAGAGGATGAGAGCATCACAACAGGCATGGAAGCTGAAGTGGAACGGCCCCAGGGCGTTGTAGCGGCGGCGAGAGCGCAGGTGATGCAAGATTTGCCAACACCAGAGGCCGAGGTTAGGGCCCGGAAACAACGCTCGCCAAAGCGCCGCAAGAAGCGCCGACTAAACTCTGCGGAGACGCTCCCTTCTCTTCTTGGAAGCCCAGATGAGTCTAACACTATGGAACTGTCTGACTTGGAACCACAAGCATCGGATGTCGCAGACCATATGAATTCGGACAGTGAGAAGATGTCATGTCGCTCGGAAGACGCATCCGCTCCGGGGCCTGCTACCCCTTCTGCGGTGGAGTCTAATGCTGCGAAAGAACAACAGATGTCACACATCAATGCCGCACAGGAAAATTTGGAGCACCCCAATAGTATCAGCTGGTATGAACAGGACGACGAAATCACCGATGCGGACCATTCTACTGGTGGGGACTCGCATCCGTCCGCATCTCAAGAAACCTAATGCCGCAGGGACACGTCCGTCGGGCGACCCTCTGCGGATGTGCAAAGGGACTATCGATACGGTGAAACTTTGTCATTTTAACATCATGTGGAGATGACAGCTACTCGACCCCAGGCATACAGAATAGGGACAGTGAATGTAAATACCATTAGATCGCCCGTGAAACAGCAGTTGTTTAGGGACATGATATACGCGTCGGATGTGGATATACTTATGGTGCAGGAAATTTACATTCCTGAGTTCCAGGAAGTCCATGGATACATCTCCTACACCTCGCCGCACTCGAACAACGACAGTGGAACGGCGATATTGGTCCGGGACGGGATTCCGGTCCGAGACCTGGCTTATCTACCTTCGGCACGAGGACTGGCGATAACTGTTAATGGAATTCGCATTCTCCATGTTTATGCCCCTTCCGGCACAGACAACAGACGGGCGCGTGCTAGATATTATTCAGAAGAGATTGTGCCCTTATTTACAGGCAGATTCGATCATTTCATTATAGGTGGTGACTTCAATTGTGTTTTAGCGCAAAAAGACCAGACTCCACATTACAATACCTGTCGTGAATTGCATGTGCTATGCCGGGATCTGGAGTTAAGCGACACATGGGACATGATTCATAGGAACCGTGAGGGCTATACTTTTTATACCAGTCACTCGGCGAGCAGACTCGATCGAATATATGTTTCGGTTGGCCTACAGGATAAGGTGGTCGACGCGGAACGATGGCCTGCGGCATTTACTGATCATCTGGCTTACATTTGTACCATATCACTCCCTAGGCAAAGTGTGTGGAGAAGCCGCGGGACATGGAAGCTCAATTCGTCACTTTTGGCGGACCCCGAATGTCGTCGGAGAGTCGAGGAGGTATGGGTCACATGTCAACGCCGTCTACCAACATATACCTCCGTGCTTCAATGGTGGCTCGAGTGTACTAAGCCGGCATTAAGAAGAGCTCTCATACAGTATGGTCGGGATAAGACGAGATGGCAACGAGACACTCTTGATTATTATTACACCATGCTATGTGAGCTGTCCTTCCAGGTGCCGTCTGCAGAACATCATGCGGAAGTTCATCGTGTCAAGGCACAAATCCTATCGATCACGCGACGACGACTGGGTGGCATCCCAATACGGGCAAGATGTCTCGATACCATCACTGGGGAACGTACCTCGATGCACCATGTGTCGCGGGAACATAAACGTTACCGCCGGGCATTGGTAACAGTGCTCCACGGTTTAGATGGCCGTCAACTGACAACACAACAGGACATTGCAAATGAATTTTTAGAGCATTTCCGCCACCTCTATGCCGGTACACCGACGGACCGTCTGGTGGGGGAAGAGATACTGCAACATCTGCAAACGACACTGACAGAGACGGATAAGGCAGCGCTTATGGAGCCACTCACAGAAGACGATATAAAGGTGGCACTCACAAAAGGAGCGGCCAATAAATCACCAGGACCAGATGGGATTACGCTAGAGTTTTATCGAGAATTCGTGGACATGATGATGCCACAGTTGGTGTCGATGTACAATGAGGCGATGCGTCCGGACATTCGCCTACCGTCGGATTTTATGACGGGCTTTTTTCTTCCTATCCCGAAGATGGCGGAGAGTCGTAGTGTTAATCAATATCGGCCTCTCACTATGCTAAACACCGACTATAAAATCTTTGCACGACTACTAGCGTCTCGTCTCAAGCTGGCGATTTCCAGGACAATATCCCCTGATCAGGCTTGCCTAGGGGTGCGAAGCAACATCTCCTCGGCGTTAAGTGAATACCGTGACGTTATCGCCCTTGCGGAAACGTGTAAAATGCGAGCAGCGATGATATCTGTGGACTTCGATCGTGCGTTCGACAGGATAAACCATGACTTCTTGGTGTCAGTCATGAGTCGAATGGCGATTCCTCCGGTTTTCATCTCCATCGTTATGAGGCTAATACGAGGGGCTACATCGAAGGTGATTGTAAACGGTCGGGAAGCGGGCTCGATTCCTATTAACAGCTCAGTCCGACAAGGGTGCCCACTCTCCATGATGCTGTTTGCGATAGCGCTTGAGCCGCTGATGTGTGTTATGAGGCGCTCACTTACTGGGATAGCGCTTAATGAGAACTCTTTCATTTGTCGCGCATATGCGGACGACCTGATCCTTCTTGTCAGATCAGGACATGAAGTTCGTCAGGCTGTTGAACATCTCGACTCTTACGGGACGGCGGCAGGCAGTGTCGTTCACATGACGAAATCCAAAATTATGCACATTGGACGGGGTCTGGTAGACGTACCGGGACCGTTCCAGACGGTGGAATCGCTGAGATGTCTGGGGATTACATTTACCCGTTCACTACGGCGGTCAGCGGCGGCGAGTTCTCGGCGGCTTCTGCAGAATGTTCGTCTGACGATACGCAACAACTCACTGAGAGCCTTTGACATGATCCAACGTGTGGCATACACCAACGTTCACATAGCGTCACGAATGCCCCATTTAGCGCAGATCCTACCAATACCGAAGGGTATCGCCGACCGCCTCATGGCTGCCTTTGGTTACTATGTTAGTACTGGGATGTTATTTAAGATCAAATATGATACGTTAACGCTACAGTTCCGGAACGGTGGCCTCAACCTCACAAACGTGCGAAACAAAGCTCTGGCGCTTTACATGCGAGCGATGATACGAAATTGGCAACAAAGAAAGCATACCATAACGTCAGCTCTGATAGAAGCACTTGTTCCGCCTTCGTACGAACCCCCTATTGCGGTGGGCAATATTTCGCCTTCTCTTGCACACATTGCCTCATTTCTTGTTGATTACAGTTATGTTCGTCTGAAAGTCCCTTCAACGAGAATACCCACGACTCGGGAGATCTATAGATGCTTGATGGATCACCATGGCCGCAACATAATGGAATTCAAATACCCGTCGAGAACGTGGAACCACATTTGGTGTGCAGTGCATACTCCATTACTGTCAACAGCAGCGAGATCGATGTGGTATATTCTTATAAACCGTAAACTTGTGACCAGGAGTCGATTACATACAATTCATATGGTCGATTCTCCTCTTTGCACCAACTGTGGACTGTTAGCCACGGAAGAACATGGTTTAGTGTGTGGCGCAGCGAGGGACGTCTGGATGCTGACGCGTCGAATATTGGCCTTCCTTCGGCGCACTAACTACACAGAAATCACATCGGATGTACTTTTTCTACCGGACAAGACCTTTTTTCCGAATCAAAAGACGCATGCGGTCAATTGGATCGCTGGACATGCGGCGAAATATTTGTATTCGTACGATATTAAGTCCGTGATGGATTATTGGTTGTATTTACAAGAACAACACGAGCTCATACGGAGTCATACGAAATACAGGACTTACTTTTCCAATTTTTTAGGAAGTGTTTTTCACAATCCGCCCGACAGCTGGGGTGTCCCAGAACTGGGAAGACTCCTGCAGCAGAACGACTAGAGACATTGGCAGAAATGGTCAAGATTATATGGCTTTCTGCCAGGTTTATGATGCGACACCGCGTGCTGCAGGGATTTTGATGCAGGTGATAACTTCATTTTCACTCCCGCCCGTGACTAGGATTGTCATTTACTTTATTCCTGTTACAGAAAAAAAAAAAAAAAAAAAAAAAAAAAAAAAAAAAAAAAAAGAGGGCGGCCTTTGCGTTGATTTTATGGTTTTCAAATTGTTTTTGCTGTCTCGATACTTTACTTATCCCTAGGACAGCACAATTGTACGAATAAAGATTGTTTGTTTACCCTGACTTCCTGTTCCCAAAAAAAAAAAAAAAAAAAAAAAAAAAGAAAAAAAAAAAAACAAAAGTGGTCGCGTCGTTGGATCATAAAGCGGAGGAACCGCGTTTTTATTTTTATTAAAAAAAAAAAGAGATTTTGAGTTAAAAAAAAAAAAGAGCCATTTATAAAAAAAAAAAAAAAAAAGCGGTAGCGTGCGTTGTTTCTGTTCGTAATGTCAGTGGATCGAGAGCAGCTGGCATAAAATATTTTTATAGCCTCTTCTGTCTGAATGCTGAAGACGTGAATGTAATGGTAGCGCAGATTCAATCTATTTCGCTTTCTGACACACCGATATCAAAATTTTATCCAGTAACGATTTCCTGCAGACTGTCCTCCTCTGGACGCCGTATGCGGCAAAGCTCCGGGATGCATTTGCTGGCTACCGGCAGCGGCCGTGGCGACAGCAGCGGCGCTGCACTCCCCCGTTCTTTATCGAAAGCGCCTGCTCCCGCTCATCGCTTTTGATTATTTAAAACGCTTTATTATTAAATGTTGCTCCACAGAAAATTTCTACGATTTCCATTCACGCTCAAAAGCAACGGAGACAGACGCCCTGATTAGTAGGCGGGTATTATATTACATTAATCGGCGAGAGCTGAGTATGGCCCGAAATTAATTTTATAGACTGGGACGAAATTAAACCACCTCGCAACATTCGATGAATTTATAAACGCTTCATACCTCGTTTCATTTCCTTTCAAACTCAATTATTTGTGCAACTTTTGGTCAATGTTCGGATGTTTTCGTCAAGCCGGGGTGAGCGTCTGTGGTGTAAAGTGTATTACAGTTCTTGTTTCATTCCTTATGGTAACTCTATGCGATAAACTGTGTGAATACCTTGCAATGCAGGCTCTGTAGCAGTGCAGGAACACTGCACATTTGGAGTTCCATGTACGGGTTCATGAAGTATTTAATGTTGATCGGAAGTGATAGTTAAGGTCATCAGATTTAGACCAGCAAAATTTGTCGTTTTGGAGGTTTCAGAGAACTGAAAGGAATTGCTAACGCCGATGTTAGAAAACGTCTACAGTTAAATGCTATTGCAAAAATTTAGAAGAGGGGAACTATATTAATCAACATGTGCACTTCATAAACAACCTTCTGACATGTTAGACCTATATGACGAACAAAACTCAAATTTATATCGTTGACAGTCGCTTTGAATCTTTTCAGGATCTATTTTACAGTGAAGCACCTTGGCATTTGCAAAGCAGACATCCATGATATTAATTTAATTTACTAAGTCGAATCGGACGAAGATTGATGTTTAAAGGCATTCTTCAGATTTCGTATAAAGAATTTTTACTAGCCGTTTGCAACTCCATTAATTAAAATGGAAAATAAAAGGTTGTAGTCAGCGGCTTCCACCGAGGTTGGAACTGCTACGTCATACAGTACGACCACCGCAACGCACAAGGGAACCCCTTTTTTAATTTTGCTTTTTTTCTTTTACTTTTTTTGACGATTACCCCTTTTTTTCTCTCTTATTTTAAAGCCCCTTAGGAAAATGGCAATAAAAAAAGAAACCAAGTGCCACCGCCACTTTTCATCCTATAACAAAAAAAAAAAAAAAAAAAAAATCTGGTCCACTTCAGGCGTTGGCTCCTGACTAAACCTACCCCAAGAGCTGCCTATATACCAGGGGAAATATGGGAATTCAAGGTTAGGGCTATCATTACAAACAAAACAAAATCTTCCTTTTTCTGAATTTTATTTTGATTTTGATTTTTGTTTTGTTTATTTTTGTTGTGTAATTCATCAGACGCCTTCTGCGCCCCGCTGGTAATATGTTGAGGCACGTCTTCTCGAAATTGGTGTGTTCCGTTCAGTAGTTCAGAAATGTTCATTGGTTCAAACTGGAAACCTTCTTCACTCTTGGCTTAACACATTCCAGCTGCGAGGCGGGTCGTGGAAAGCACTCCCAAGGAAGTTCGAGAAAAATTGTCTGTATTTTGGGTGGCGGACAACGACATAATGACGGTCGTTGAGGTATGTCCAAATATCGAGTACAGAGTCTACAGTTTGTCCAACTAGGTAGTGAATGGCATGTCCGCGAATCCAATTCACAGCATTGGTCTTTGTCCGAGGAAAATAGTCACGTCCCGGAACTAATAATGAAGGGGGAGTATTCCGATTCAGAATGTCCCGCGTTAGAAAAGCCACAATATGACGAATAACCTCTGAGCTAACGACACACTGGCGACCACAGACGGACTATAGTCACTGCGATGTTGCCTGAGCCTCAAAACGCAACCTTAAAACACACAAACAGGTGTTACTTATGTGAAGAACGCCGTTCTTGGAGTCCAGAAATTAATTATACTTTCTAAGTGTCTCATCTTACAGTGGATTCTATCGTACGAGTCTTCGATGTGGAAAACGAATGTCAAGTGAATTTAGCTAGGTAACGCCGGCCTACACCCGGAAGTAAATGCACTATCAGAGTGCTGACAAATATTTGCTACGACGCTGCCATTTCTCGGTTCTCTTACGAGGCAGCTCTTCAGCGAAATGCTTGCCGTGATTCTCCGATACGGTCCTTCAGAGTGGAGACGCGCGCGCACGTTTGGTTTTTATGCGGCGTTCTCCCCTGATGGTTTCTGACGTCGCCTTGTGGGCTATGTCTACATTTGAGACATTCAATTATCATTAATCCAGAATGATACAAGTTTCAGCTTCCGGCGTGGAAGAAGGCTGTTGACGCCGACATTATATCATTTCAACGTAGGGAAAGCAAAACGGGTCATTCAATGTTTCTCATTCAACATAAAGCATGTGAGATAATTTTCCGTAACGTTCATAATCATCTAAAAATACAAACGAAGTAAAAATACATCTGAAGCTTATTCGAATTGAATATAGTGTAAGATACCAAACGCTTTGCACCTCGATGTCGAATTTGTCCACGTGCAATCTTTTGCAGCATACAAAAAGAATGTCATGATTACCACGAGAATGAAGAAATATGTTGGTACGGATGGAAGCAAGGAGAGACGCAGTCAACAAATATTCGATTCCTCATGGCATTCATTCATTTCATTTGAGACGTAAGAAGAGTTAAAGCGGGATATTACTTTCGTTAACGCGAAAGATATGCCGCACATATTGATAACGAGGAACTCTGCGTCTTCATACGTTTCCTCCTTGAAATCTGTATGCTCTCTTATATACTAAGTAGCCTGATCATTGTTTCAGTAATGTTACCCTCTTGTTTGAGCCCGTAACGATGAACAGATTCCAAATGCATGCCTCTGCATGAAAGTAGCTGTTCGAACCCTTCCTGGGTTGCTTTTTGTGTTTTATTGCTTGGAATTCCTGAAGCAGACCACTGTGCCTTCTCCCCATGTGGGTTAGATCTCAAAACTAAACCGCTTTTTATCCAATGGCATAATTTATTCAGTCAGCATCAGCACAAGACTGTCAAACAAAGCCTTCCATTTACAGTTGCAACACTCTAACCAGCACTGACCGAAGTGTAATCCACGGTCATGGTCCGAAATTAGCAGCTGTCTGCTACTGTGGCAAAGTCCGTACTACACTTTCGATTCCGCAGCACCATTTTATCTGGTAACACTGTGTAGTTGCAGAGTTGTGTCAGCATGTCTGTCCTCACACTGTCAACTTTATGTATCTCACTTCTCCTGCAGCGTTGATCACGAGGAGCAGAAGTAAATGAGTGTATTCTGCATGACGTAACATTCAGTATTCCCTTCTTTCATAGCCACTCTTCATGTGCATCGATACCAAATAGGAATGTGAAAACTCTTGCGAGTGAGAGAATGACAATAACAATCGTAACAAGAACAATCAAATAATGAATGATGTTTATTCCAACGCAGAACGAGAATGGCTTTAAATATAAAAATCTATATCTATATCCATATCTATTGATCTTTGGGTTGGCACAATGCAAATATATTCTTAGCATTTAGTTACTGAATTTAGTTCGGGATGTTTGCAGAGAAAAGGAAAAGTCGGTACTTCTCGCTAGTGTAATATAATGTGAACCAGCAACTACCCTTTCCTTAGAACACGACTCAAGCAGGTCCCCAAGTAGGTACCAAGGCACTGCTGCATTCTGTTCCCTGACATTGCTCTGATGACGGTTAATGCAGATAGTTCCGATTATGAAATACAAAACGTATTGCAGGTTAGTTCCTAGGATAGTAACATTAAATTTGCGTTGTAGACGGCACATGAACGTGACGACTATCCATATTACTCATCAATATAAAAAGACAATATTATGGGAGTTTAGCAGGATTACTCAACATGAATTCTGAAATTGGTTGACTGACCGCACAGGTGCTAAACGTCGTCAAGAGTATACGATGTCCTAATCGCATTAGGAATATGAAGATCGTCTTCGACAGCTCGCAACTTTCACATTGCTATCTCCACCCTACTCCAGACAGCCCTCGGTGGAGTTGCACTAAGTTGCCGATGCAATGTAAGGCCTTCAAACCGACAACAGACCACATATTGAAAAATACAAGCGAGTTCTCTTGCAGCGTAAGCTTATTGTAACTAATCTAAAAATTATTGGACAGGAACATTGTCCTATTCAAAAAAAGCTGTCCAGCAGGTCCTCTAATCGCTCCTTGGTACAGTCGTTTGACTATTGAAAATGGTTCCAACAAGTCACCACTAGAAAACACTGCTCTGTACCGCAATAACTCAAGATGTAAAGTAATACCACGATACTACAAATATCAGGGAACACCTTATCACAGATAAGACTGTCCTTAAGGCTTGTAAGCTCACATTTATTACAATAAATGACATACCTGAAATGTTACCACTCTCATTAAGTCAGATTGGTAATGCACGCAGTAAGTTCGTGGTATTCATGATTTCCTCTTCAAAGTAACATACCTTACTTATTATTTAACACAAAATGACATTAAAATTTTAAGTTATTCACGAGCAGCTAGTTGAGAATATGTATGAACTTCAAATGACACGACGAACCGTCTTGTTCCGCATGTGGATTCAAACCCAGCTCATGCAGACTAAGCAAAGATTTCGTTACTGACGGAAACTAACAGTCATTCCTGATTAAGCATACAGGGAGTGATATACCTCGAATTTAGACAGTATCAGTTAGCAAATATCAACTTTAAATTGCATAACGCAAACATGTTTAACAGGCGCGAATTCCTACCCATCATCTATTGTCCCTGTTAACGAACTACGGGAGATGTTAAATATTGCTTCTTCACAAGTAACTTACTTGAAATGCCGTGAGGTAAAGCTTTGTGTTGGACACGGATTCGAACCCAGAACCTATCGCTGTTATATTCTAGAGAAAACGAACGTTAAATATGGGTTTGTTGCGCCAGCAGTGATATGTGAGCATATTTGAACTAGAAATAATATGACGAAGAGTTCAGCGCCCACTGGGAATAGAGCCCCACATATATCGTTGTTGACTACACACAAAGAGACGTCAGCTACCGAATTTTTCTCCACCGGCTGCTCAGAATAACATCTTGAACTTACAGTCATCTCGCAAATAGTTCTGTGTCTCACTGGGAGTTAAAAACGTCAGATATCGTTAGTGTTGACAACGAATGAAAATACATTAAAAATCAAAATTCTTATCCACCAGCAGATAGGTGTTCTCATGCTAGAACTTGATAATACATAATTAAATCTTTAGTGCCGGGCCAGGATTCGATCCCATTCACGTGTAATATGTGGAGATGTTGAGGAATCTGCAGTTTTGAACAAACAACAAATTGTAGCCGAGCTGTATTGTCACGAAGGGATCAAATTCCGCGTTAAGGGCGGTCTGAGTTGCATTCCCAGTTCAGAACCAATCTTGCCGCTCAGATAAAAGATGGAATAAGTGTCCTGTGACCATACATAGCGTTTGTTTCGTCACTTGAAATAAATAACTAGTATAAGAAAGGTTACTTGTGATAGAGTTTCTACATGTCGCCACTCCAGACTTTATTGTGGTTCAACCTACCGTCTACTTGGTGGAGAAGGAAAATCATCTTTAATGTGAATTTTCAGACCACACTGCCATTACACCTTCTTCACTTGGTGTAGCCAGGAGAGAATGGACTCTGTCTCTCCCTATCTAAAATCATTGACAGAAGTGGGAATCCAACCCAGACCATAGGTATGACAACCTACCATCCGTCCAACAGACCACGAAATCCTCTTCTCTCTATTTTCTATCGTAACGCCGTTGAGCCACACTGAATGAGAATTCTGACACACAGGCGTCCTGTAGTAATTTGCACCATGTTCAGTAAATTCATTTACTTGCTTGACCGAATCACCATGAACCAGCTGCCTCGGCTACCCAGTGCATACATTCCACTCTATATTTTGTAATCACCGAAATAAAATCACGTAACTGCCACCTACACAGAACTGCCAACAGTGTAGGATGCAGAAGTTTAAACAGGAAGTGTTCCTTTCCACTTGAGCTATTCTATTGCGCTATCTGTTTGTAGAAAACGTCGTTCAGTAAAAAAAAAAAGGAGAGCTGTAACTCTTTGTCTCTCAGAAGTAAAGACCTGGCCATATGCATAATCTCACAGTGCTGTGGAATCAAAAAGTTCTGGAGGAATAGTTGTCAAGCTCTGGAGCTGTTGTAGCTACGTGTCAGCTAGTAGTGTAGATAAGATGTCGCGAGTTCGAATACATTCAGTGCTACATTTTTTAAAACGCAATTCTGCTGTCTGCTGAAGTTGTCAATCTAATGGAACTTTGAACATACTTCCCTTCACTTCTCAACCCAAAGTAGTCGCATGTGGAAAAAGGGCTAACTACTGTGACATTTTGTTCTGTTCAGGTTTAATAGACAGCAGGCAGCAGATGCATCTCGAAGATGTGTAGGGAGAGCGCATCATGCCATAATATGACAGAAAAGTATTTTCTACATTATCTGTCGTGTGGTAGTGAGATTTTATTCTTCTTCAAACTTTGTTTGACAGCTTTAACTCAGAACAAGTTTTCTACATGCATGTAATCAATAAACTGCACGTGAATTGTCATACTGTCATAGATAACATCAGAGAATTCGCATATATCGTTGATGATTAATTTCTCTCTCATGTTTACTATTGTTTTAACAACACTAAAGGAAACCTTACGAAAATTGTGCACTGTATTATAAGAAAAGAAATAAAACTAACCACGATAACCTTACGACGAAAGTATGTTTTAATAAAACCGAGTATCTGTACACAAATGTGCCTCTATCGACACGAATTAGTAAAATACTACTCACTTAGATTTTGATTGGGTCTGTGTTTCATTGGTATGCTGTGTCGTACTCAAGAGGTATGCAAATGTGGCATTTCATAAATATAGTTACGTATTCCTAGAAACCCAAAATTCGCTTGTCAGCAGCGGAAAGAGGCGTTGCCTGTTGTGCAGCATTGTAAGTTTTTCAACATTGCACTATGAGCCGAAAGTATTTTCTTGCGATTTACTTATTGATGTTTGATCCGACTCCTTGTAGCTCTTTCACAGAAGGGATAAAAACGTTGCAGTCAGTGAGACTGGAACTGCAAACCATAGCAGACGCTTTTCCACAGCTCAGCACGTTACCACAGAGCTGGCGAAGAGGTATGGGTCTGAGCGTCCTCTTACGACAGCAATAGTGCCTAGAACTCGTAAACCGCTACTTAAAGGTCGAGATTAGTTGCGATTTCCACGTGCAACGACTTTCCTGGGCTGAAAACCGTAAATTTACAATCTTTTGTTACCCTTCAAGCGATAATAACTCAGATTATTCAATGGAAATGACATGTATAATCAAGTGAACTTTGAGGCTTAATTCCGTGCACACCAGGAAGTAACTCGTCGATCACAGAGTTGCCAAACATACGTTGCCTTGTTGCCAAATCTCAGTTACAGTACCAGCAGAAAGAAGACGAACCGGTGTGATCCTACAGCGGGCTGGGAAGTGACCATAGCTGGTGTCTCCAAGTCGCGGCTGCTACGGCCTGCAATACGTAATGCGTCTGACTCGCTTACTGTAACTAGGTTTAGGGACTGGAGCGTAGTTACTAATAATACTCAGAACTGACTGCAAACTGAGCATCATAAATCAGTAACTCTAATTGTTGTTTTTATATTTCTTTAGTAAGTGTACTCAAAACTAAGAAACTCATTCACAGGCGTTTTCGTGCCTCGCCGATAGTCGAGCACAACAAACAAATAAAAATAGAAAAGAAGAGAGAGAGAGAGAGAGAGAGAGAGAGAGAGAGAGAGAGATAAAAAAGAATGAGAGTGTAAAAAATTGTTGTAAAGAAATTGAATCATGGTATTTAAAGAAATCTTTCATTGTAATGACACGTTCCACATCATTACGAAATGTCGTATTCATGATCTATGGAACAAGAAGTAATCTAATGTAATGTAATCTAATCTAATCTAAATACATCATATTGATGACTAGCCATAAAGAGTCATGAATTACCGAAATTTTTGCCAATACCAGTAACCAAATCTAAACTTGAAAATAAAAGACGACAAGTTTTGTAATAAACCGTGACTCCTATCAAGACCCTTTCGTCCCTGTTATCTAACCACGAAAGATGTCTGATATACCTCCATTCTGAAGTAACAAAGTGTGCCTGCATTTAAAGATGAAGTTCATGATGTGAAGTTATGTGATGAGGATACGAACCCAGCACGTAATCGGATTGTTAACTAAGTAAAATCAAATGTTACGTATCGGTTTTTCTTACGAGCCGCTAGGTGTCTGAATCTAAAATAAGGATACAAACTTTTGTGCCTATGAGACAATCGAACTGTACACCTACCGTGCATCCACGAACGTAGCTTAAGTATCAGTTTCTTACTAACGAACAGTACGATGTGTGCGTGTTTGACCAGAAATAACGACACCTATTGCGATTGTTGGCAACACATGAACAGACATTAAAAATGCGCGTTAATTTTCACTAGCAGATGGGTGTGCACTTGATAGAGCTGGAAATGAAATTATGAATATTTTTGTACTGGATCAGGATTCGGACCCACATATTTACCTTTGGAGGAGACCTAGAGAAGACTGCAGTCTTGGGAAAAGGAACGAAATGATTGAACTATACTGTTCCGAGAGATTCAGATCCTCGAAAGAGGAGATACGAATGCGAATCACAGTCCAGCACCAAATTTTTCAACGTCTCTAGTTCAATCAAGTACAAGTAAACTAAGAGCCCTGTCCCTTTAAATGGCTATCGGTTCATCAAATAAAATAAAATTTGCTAATGTAAGTAAGCTTACTGGCGACTGTATTTCTGTTTACCATGACTTCCGCTATGCCATTTCCCAACGTAAACTGGCTCTGCCCTGTTGGTAAAGAAGGAACGTGATGCTTAATGCTGATTCTGGATTATAACGTCTTTCTCTTGAGGTTACCAGAGGTAAATGATTCTGTTTGTGCCTCTTAAAAGCAAATGCCTGAACCCACGCATTGCACCTCTGATAGTTCGTTCCACCAGACGATTGTGGCCACATTACCCAGCCCCAAGAGTGTGCTGTAACGGATGATGTGCTTAGCTTACAAAATTAATCACGGTGAAAAAAATGCGAGTCTATTAAATGGTTAAGTAGAAGCAAGCTTCTGACGCAGAGATTATGCTATTCTCATGTCAGCAGGATGTAAAGACTCTTGTAGGCATCATAGGCTGGATGTGAAGCCCTTTTTGATTTTTCACAAATTCAGCAAATTTCTTAGTTCGAGAAAATCCACTGTGAAATGTGAAGTTGCCGGATAATTCGATTATTACTGTCATTATTACTATCATTTTATTCATATCGCTGCTGGAACACAAGTGCTTGAATATCATTTAATGCCTTTTGACTACTATAGAAGCAGTTTCCCAAGAAGAGGTTCTTTCCCTGTCTACGGAATCCTTTTCATGTTAATATCAAACATCAGCAATTACTCTCAGATTACATTAAAACTAAAGTAATTGACGAAGACGTTACTTGATGACAAAAACGCGCTGCCTTTCGTCATTTACTTGCACCTAGAAATGGCTATCGAGTACTGACAAACCAATAGGCAAGGGATCTTACTGCCTTCCGATATACGTCGCTGTCAGTTCTTCCACATGATTTGGTCGACATGACCTGTTTCAAGTTGTGTATGACAGACAATGTTTTAGAAAATCTATTGTTTCCCTTTGAAACACACAGAAGTATTTTCATTCTACGCTGTCCAAGTACAAAATTTTCGCAATATTAGTTCAAATTTAATATTCGCTTCCATAATGTAGGAAAGTATTTCACAGTTGCAAAACTCGCATCCGAAACATTGACCTGACCATAAATTCTAGCTCAGAGTGACACCAGTTTAAATAACCTCATGTAGCGAAGACTGTATGCCAGTGCTTTTTCTCACCGGAAAATACGCAATCCACTCATTTGGCTCCATAAGTACACTGTAACAGTAATTTCTGTCTGAAATTTGTCAGTAAGTTTTTGCCTTCCAACCGGCGAAATACGGCAGAGTGCGGCCGGTAAGCAATTCACAAATCACGAGTTAGTGCCGATAAGACTATTTCTTTAAACATTATCGAAGCTGAGGGAATTTAGTTTCTGCTTAAGTCGTCTTAAGCGGCAACGTTCACAGATATCTCAAATAGGAAAAAGCTCATTATCCAGGTACGAAGGTTGTGAAACAAACTTCCCACAGTTTGTGTCAGGTTGATCTTTTCGTCTGATAACACTGCTTAAGTATTTTGTCTAAGAGGTATCACAAGTAGTGTTCCTGTAGCTATGGGAATCATTGGTTGAAAACGAGTTTAACATCAATTGGTACAGTGCTGCTAAATATTCAAAATTATTATCAACCTAAGTCTGAGTTCATCCATAAACTGAGGCGTATTTATAATATTGAAGCTGGACTGTGTATCCTTGTCTTCCTTGAGTGGTCATTCGAAGGCGTTTACACACACGTATACAATACTATGAATACTTCGAACGCTATGGTTAACGCTGCTCTCATAAACTACTTTTGTTTTTTTAATTCTTCTGGGTCTTCAGCGTGCAATATGTGTTGTAGATACAGTCTTAGACCAAAAAATTGACCACCGAGTCGTTCACGTAAGGTGGACAATACAGTCGTGCTCCTCTCAGAATTCTATGTATGGCAACATGCTCGATCTGGCAACATGTAGACTGCGGCACTTCCCAGAGGAAGTCTTGACTCCAGTCTTAGTACATTACTCTTCACTACGACCGTAGTCTTGAGATAAAACGCGAGACCAGATAATATTATATAGTAGATTCGCTTGAATTACACTCATAGCTTCAGCACCGAGAGGAAAGGGGCGATAAAAATTTTGTCGATATGTGCTTTCGGTCGCCAGACGGCATATTAGCTGGTCTCGCGTTTTACCCCAAGACTACAGTCGTGTTCCAGCAGCGGTATGCATTAAATGATAGTAATAATAACAGTAATGATCGAATTATCCGGCAACTTCACACTTCACAGTGGATTTTCTCGAACTAAGAAATTTGCTGAATTTGTGAAAAATCAAAAAGGGCTTCACATCCAGCCTATGATGCCTACAAGAGTCTTTACATCCTGCTGACATGAGAATAGCATAATCTCTGCGTCAGAAGCTTGCTTCTACTTAACCATTTAATAGACTCGCATTTTTTCCACCGTGATTAATTTTGTAAGCTAAGCACATCATCCGTTACAGCACACTCTTGGGGCTGGGTAATGTGGCCATAATCGTCTGGTGGAACGAACTATCACAGGTGCAATGCGTGGGTTCAGGCATTTGCTTTTAAGAGGCACAAACAGATTTATTTTACCTCTGGTAACCTCAAGAGAAAGACGTTATAATCCAGAATCAGCATTAAGCATCACGTTCCTTCTTTACCAACAGGGCAGAGCCAGTTTACGTTGGGAAATGGCATAGCGGAAGTCATGGTAAACAGAAATACAGTCGCCAGTAAGCTTACTTACATTAGAAAATTTTATTTTGTTTGATGAACCGATAGCCATTTAAAGGGACAGGGCTCTTAGTTTACTTGTACTTGATTGAACTAGAGACGTTGAAAAATTTGGTGCTGGACTGCGATTCGCATTCGTATCTCCTCTTTCGAGGATCTGAATCTCTCGGAACAGTATAGTTCAATCATTTCGTTCCTTTTCCCAAGACTGCAGTCTTCTCTAGGTCTCCTCCAAAGGTAAATATGTGGGTCCGAATCCTGATCCAGTACAAAAATATTCATAATTTCATTTCCAGCTCTATCAAGTGCACACCCACCTGCTAGTGAAAATTAACGCGCATTTTTAATGTCTGTTCATGTGTTGCCAACAATCGCAATAGGTGTCGTTATTTCTGGTCAAACACGCACACATCTTACTGTTCGTTAGTAAGAAACTGATACTTAAGCTACGTTCGTGGATGCACGGTAGGTGTACAGTTCGATTGTCTCTTAGGCACAAAAGTTTGTATCCTTATTTTAGATTCAGACACCTAGCGGCTCGTAAGAAAAACCGATACGTAACATTTGATTTTGCTTAGTTAACAATCCGATTACGTGCTGGGTTCGTATCCTCATCACATAACTTCACATCATGCACTTCATCTTTAAATGCAGGCACACTTTGTTACTTCAGAATGGAGGTATATCAGACATCTTTCGTGGTTAGATAACAGGGACGAAAGGGTCTTGATAGGAGTCACGGTTTATTACAAAACTTGTCGTCTTTTATTTTCAAGTTTAGATTTGGTTACTAGTATTGGCAAAAATTTCGGTAATTCATGACTCTTTATGGCTAGTCATCAATATGATGTATTTAGATTAGATTAGATTACATTACATTAGATTACTTCTTGTTCCATAGATCATGAATACGACATTTCGTAATGATGTGGAACGTGTCATTACAATGAAAGTTTTGTTTAAATACCGTGATTCAATTTCTTTACAACAATTTTTTACACTCTCATTCTTTTTTATCTCTCTCTCTCTCTCTCTCTCTCTCTCTTCTTTTCTATTTTTATTTGTTTGTTGTGCTCGACTATCGGCGAGGCACGAAAACGCCTGTGAATGAGTTTCTTAGTTTTGAGTACACTTACTAAAGAAATATAAAAACAACAATGAGAGTTACTGATTTATGATGCTTAGTTTGCAGTCAGTTCTGAGTATTATTAGTAACTACGCTCCAGTCCCTAAACCTAGTTACAGTAAGCGAGTCAGACGCATTATGTATTCCAGGCCGTAGCAGCCGCGACTTGGAGACACCAGCTATGGTCACTTCCCAGCCCGCTGTAGGATCACACCGGTTCGTCTTCTTCCTGCTGGTACTGTAACTGAGATTTGGCAACAAGGCAACGTACGTTTGGCAACTCTGTGATCGACGAGTTACTTCCTGGTGTGCACGGAATTAAGCCTCAAAGTTCACTTGATTTTACATGTCATTTCCATTGAATAATCTGAGTTATTATCGCTTGAAGGGTAACAAAAGATTGTAAATTTACGGTTTTCAGCCCAGGAAAGTCGTTGCACGTGGAAATCGCAACTAATCTCGACCTTTAAGTAGCGGTTTACGAGTTCTAGGCACTATTCCTGTCGTAAGAGGACGCTCGGACCCATACCTCTTCGCCAGCTCTGTGGTAACGCGCTGAGCTGTGGAAAAGCGTCTGCTATGGTTTGCAGTTCCAGTCTCACTGACTGCAACGTTTTTATCCCTTCTGTGAAAGAGCTACAAGGAGTCGGATCAAACATCAATAAGTAAATCGCAAGAAAATACTTTCGGCTCATAGTGCAATGTTGAAAAACTTACAATGCTGCACAACAGGCAACGCCTCTTTCCGCTGCTGACAAGCGAATTTTGGGTTTCTAGGAATACGTAACTATATTTATGAAATGCCACATTTGCATACCTCTTGAGTACGACACAGCATACCAATGAAACACAGACCCAATCAAAATCTAAGTGAGTAGTATTTTACTAATTCGTGTCGATAGAGGCACATTTGTGTACAGATACTCGGTTTTATTAAAACATACTTTCGTCGTAAGGTTATCGTGGTTAGTTTTATTTCTTTTCTTATAATACAGTGCACAAGTTTCGTAAGGTTTCCTTTAGTGTTGTTAAAACAATAGTAAACATGAGAGAGAAATTAATCATCAACGATATATGCGAATTCTCTGATGTTATCTATGACAGTATGACAATTCACGTGCAGTTTATTGATTACATGCATGTAGAAAACTTGTTCTGAGTTAAAGCTGTCAAACAAAGTTTGAAGAAGAATAAAATCTCACTACCACACGACAGATAATGTAGAAAGTACTTTTCTGTCATATTATGGCATGATGCGCTCTCCCTACACATCTTCGAGATGCATCTGCTGCCTGCTGTCTATTAAACCTGAACAGAACAAAATGTCACAGTAGTTAGCCCTTTTTCCACATGCGACTACTTTGGGTTGAGAAGCGAAGGGAAGTATGTTCAAAGTTCCATTAGATTGACAACTTCAGCAGACAGCAGAATTGCGTTTTAAAAAACGTAGCACTGAATGTATTCGAACTCGCGACATCTTATCTATACTACTAGCTGACACGTAGCTACAACAGCTCCAGAGCTTGACAACTATTCCTCCAGAACTTTTTGATTCCACAGCACTGTGAGATTATGCATATGGCCAGGTCTTTACTTCTGAGAGACAAAGAGTTACAGCTCTCCTTTTTTTTTTTACTGAACGACGTTTTCTACAAACAGATAGCGCAATAGAATAGCTCAAGTGGAAAGGAACACTTCCTGTTTAAACTTCTGCATCCTACACTGTTGGCAGTTCTGTGTAGGTGGCAGTTACGTGATTTTATTTCGGTGATTACAAAATATAGAGTGGAATGTATGCACTGGGTAGCCGAGGCAGCTGGTTCATGGTGATTCGGTCAAGCAAGTAAATGAATTTACTGAACATGGTGCAAATTACTACAGGACGCCTGTGTGTCAGAATTCTCATTCAGTGTGGCTCAACGGCGTTACGATAGAAAATAGAGAGAAGAGGATTTCGTGGTCTGTTGGACGGATGGTAGGTTGTCATACCTATGGTCTGGGTTGGATTCCCACTTCTGTCAATGATTTTAGATAGGGAGAGACAGAGTCCATTCTCTCCTGGCTACACCAAGTGAAGAAGGTGTAATGGCAGTGTGGTCTGAAAATTCACATTAAAGATGATTTTCCTTCTCCACCAAGTAGACGGTAGGTTGAACCACAATAAAGTCTGGAGTGGCGACATGTAGAAACTCTATCACAAGTAACCTTTCTTATACTAGTTATTTATTTCAAGTGACGAAACAAACGCTATGTATGGTCACAGGACACTTATTCCATCTTTTATCTGAGCGGTAAGATTGGTTCTGAACTGGGAATGCAACTCAGACCGCCCTTAACGCGGAATTTGATCCCTTCGTGACAATATAGCTCGGCTACAATTTGTTGTTTGTTCAAAACTGCAGATTCCTCAACATCTCCACATATTACACGTGAATGGGATCGAATCCTGGCCCGGCACTAAAGATTTAATTATGTATTATCAAGTTTTAGCATGAGAACACCTATCTGCTGGTGGATAAGAATTTTGATTTTTAATGTATTTTCATTCGTTGTCAACACTAACGATATCTGACGTTTTTAACTCCCAGTGAGACACAGAACTATTTGCGAGATGACTGTAAGTTCAAGATGTTATTCTGAGCAGCCGGTGGAGAAAAATTCGGTAGCTGACGTCTCTTTGTGTGTAGTCAACAACGATATATGTGGGGCTCTATTCCCAGTGGGCGCTGAACTCTTCGTCATATTATTTCTAGTTCAAATATGCTCACATATCACTGCTGGCGCAACAAACCCATATTTAACGTTCGTTTTCTCTAGAATATAACAGCGATAGGTGCTGGGTAGGAGTCCTGGGAAGGAAAAAATTAATGTTTCGTCTAGTCATTTCGGTTAAAACATCTAGCTACTGCCGCGAAAATCCGATATGTCACATTTGATTGTGTTTCGATAGCAATCCGATTAGGTTCTGGGTTCGAATCCGTGTCCAACACAAAGCTTTACCTCACGGCATTTCAAGTAAGTTACTTGTGAAGAAGCAATATTTAACATCTCCCGTAGTTCGTTAACAGGGACAATAGATGATGGGTAGGAATTCGCGCCTGTTAAACATGTTTGCGTTATGCAATTTAAAGTTGATATTTGCTAACTGATACTGTCTAAATTCGAGGTATATCACTCCCTGTATGCTTAATCAGGAATGACTGTTAGTTTCCGTCAGTAACGAAATCTTTGCTTAGTCTGCATGAGCTGGGTTTGAATCCACATGCGGAACAAGACGGTTCGTCGTGTCATTTGAAGTTCATACATATTCTCAACTAGCTGCTCGTGAATAACTTAAAATTTTAATGTCATTTTGTGTTAAATAATAAGTAAGGTATGTTACTTTGAAGAGGAAATCATGAATACCACGAACTTACTGCGTGCATTACCAATCTGACTTAATGAGAGTGGTAACATTTCAGGTATGTCATTTATTGTAATAAATGTGAGCTTACAAGCCTTAAGGACAGTCTTATCTGTGATAAGGTGTTCCCTGATATTTGTAGTATCGTGGTATTACTTTACATCTTGAGTTATTGCGGTACAGAGCAGTGTTTTCTAGTGGTGACTTGTTGGAACCATTTTCAATAGTCAAACGACTGTACCAAGGAGCGATTAGAGGACCTGCTGGACAGCTTTTTTTGAATAGGACAATGTTCCTGTCCAATAATTTTTAGATTAGTTACAATAAGCTTACGCTGCAAGAGAACTCGCTTGTATTTTTCAATATGTGGTCTGTTGTCGGTTTGAAGGCCTTACATTGCATCGGCAACTTAGTGCAACTCCACCGAGGGCTGTCTGGAGTAGGGTGGAGATAGCAATGTGAAAGTTGCGAGCTGTCGAAGACGATCTTCATATTCCTAATGCGATTAGGACATCGTATACTCTTGACGACGTTTAGCACCTGTGCGGTCAGTCAACCAATTTCAGAATTCATGTTGAGTAATCCTGCTAAACTCCCATAATATTGTCTTTTTATATTGATGAGTAATATGGATAGTCGTCACGTTCATGTGCCTGCTTGAGTCGTGTCCCTAAGGAAAGGGTAGTTGCTGGTTCACATTATATTACACTAGCGAGAAGTACCGACTTTTCCTTTTCTCTGCAAACATCCCGAACTAAATTCAGTAACTAAATGCTAAGAATATATTTGCATTGTGCCAACCCAAAGATCAATAGATATGGATATAGATATAGATTTTTATATTTAAAGCCATTCTCGTTCTGCGTTGGAATAAACATCATTCATTATTTGATTGTTCTTGTTACGATTGTTATTGTCATTCTCTCACTCGCAAGAGTTTTCACATTCCTATTTGGTATCGATGCACATGAAGAGTGGCTATGAAAGAAGGGAATACTGAATGTTACGTCATGCAGAATACACTCATTTACTTCTGCTCCTCGTGATCAACGCTGCAGGAGAAGTGAGATACATAAAGTTGACAGTGTGAGGACAGACATGCTGGCACAACTCTGCAACCACACAGTGTTACCAGATAAAATGGTGCTGCGGAATCGAAAGTGTAGTACGGACTTTGCCACAGTAGCAGACAGCTGCTAATTTCGGACCATGACCGTGGATTACACTTCGGTCAGTGCTGGTTAGAGTGTTGCAACTGTAAATGGAAGGCTTTGTTTGACAGTCTTGTGCTGATGCTGTCTGAATAAATTATGCCATTGGATAAAAAGCGGTTTAGTTTTGAGATCTAACCCACATGGGGAGAAGGCACAGTGGTCTGCTTCAGGAATTCCAAGCAATAAAACACAAAAAGCAACCCAGGAAGGGTTCGAACAGCTACTTTCATGCAGAGACATGCATTTGGAATCTGTTCATCGTTACGGGCTCAAACAAGAGGGTAACATTACTGAAACAATGATCAGGCTACTTAGTATATAAGAGAGCATACAGATTTCGAGGAGGAAACGTATGAAGACGCAGACTTCCTCGTTATCAATATGTGCGGCATATCTTTCGCGTTAACGAAAGTAATATCCCGCTTTAACTCTTCTTACGTCTCAAATGAAATGAATGAATGCCATGAGGAATCGAATATTTGTTGACTGCGTCTCTCCTTGCTTCCATCCGTACCAACATATTTCTTCATTCTCGTGGTAATCATGACATTCTTTTTGTATGCTGCAAAAGATTGCACGTGGACAAATTCGACATCGAGGTGCAAAGCGTTTGGTATCTTACATTATATTCAATTCGAATAAGCTTCAGATGTATTTTTACTTCGTTTGTATTTTTAGATGATTATGAACGTTACGGAAAATTATCTCACATGCTTTATGTTGAATGAGAAACATTGAATGACCCGTTTTGCTTTCCCTACGTTGAAATGATATAATGTCGGCGTCAACAGCCTTCTTCCACGCCGGAAGCTGAAACTTGTATCATTCTGGATTAATGATAATTGAATGTCTCAAATGTAGACATAGCCCACAAGGCGACGTCAGAAACCATCAGGGGAGAACGCCGCATAAAAACCAAACGTGCGCGCGCGTCTCCACTCTGAAGGACCGTATCGGAGAATCACGACAAGCATTTCGCTGAAGAGCTGCCTCGTAAGAGAACCGAGAAATGGCAGCGTCGTAGCAAATATTTGTCAGCACTCTGATAGTGCATTTACTTCCGGGTGTAGGCCGGCGTTACCTCGCTAAATTCACTTGACATTCGTTTTCCACATCGAAGACTCGTACGATAGAATCCACTGTAAGATGAGACACTTAGAAAGTATAATTAATTTCTGGACTCCAAGAACGGCGTTCTTCACATAAGTAACACCTGTTTGTGTGTTTTAAGGTTGCGTTTTGAGGCTCAGGCAACATCGCAGTGACTATAGTCCGTCTGTGGTCGCCAGTGTGTCGTTAGCTCAGAGGTTATTCGTCATATTGTGGCTTTTCTAACGCGGGACATTCTGAATCGGAATACTCCCCTTTCATTATTAGTTCCGGGACGTGACTATTTTCCTCGGACAAAGACCAATGCTGTGAATTGGATTCGCGGACATGCCATTCACTACCTAGTTGGACAAACTGTAGACTCTGTACTCGATTTTTGGACATACCTCAACGACCGTCATTATGTCGTTGTCCGCCACCCAAAATACAGACAATTTTTCTCGAACTTCCTTGGGAGTGCTTTCCACGACCCGCCTCGAAGCTGGAATGTGTTAAGCCAAGAGTGAAGAAGGTTTCCAGTTTGAACCAATGAACATTTCTGAACTACTGAACGGAACACACCAATTTCGAGAAGACGTGACTCAACATATTACCAGCGAGGCGCGAAGGCGTCTGATCAATTACACAACAAAAATAAACAAAACAAAAATAAAAATAAAAATAAAATTCAGAAAAAGGAAGATTTTGTTTTGTTTGTAATGATAGCCCTAACCTTGAATTCCCATATTTCCCCTGGTATATAGGCAGCTCTTGGGGTAGGTTTAGTCAGGAGCCAACGCCTGAAGTGGACCAGATTTTTTTTTTTTTTTTGTTATAGGATGAAAAGTGGCGGTGGCACTTGGTTTCTTTTTTTATTGCCATTTTCCTAAGGGGCTTTAAAATAAGAGAGAAAAAAAGGGGTAATCGTCAAAAAAAGTAAAAGAAAAAAAGCAAAATTAAAAAAGGGGTTCCCTTGTGCGTTGCGGTGGTCGTACTGTATGACGTAGCAGTTCCAATCTCGGTGGTGGTGGTGGTGGGTAGTGTTTAACGTCCCGTCGACAACGAGGTCATTAGAGACGGAGCGCAAGCTCGGGTTAGGGAAGGATTGGGAAGGAAATCGGCCGTGCCCTTTCAAAGGAGCCATCCCGACATTTGCCTGAAACGATTTAGGGAAATCACGGAAAACCTAAATCAGGATGGCCGGAGACGGGATCGAACCGTCGTCCACCCGAATGCGAGGCCAGTGTGCTAACCACTGCGCCACCTCGCTCGGTCCAATCTCGGTGGAAGCCGCTGACTACAACCTTTTATTTTCCATTTAATTAATGGAGTTGCAAACGGCTAGTAAAAATTCTTTATACGAAATCTGAAGAATGCCTTTAAACATCAATCTTCGTCCGATTCGACTTAGTAAATTAAGTTAATATCATGGATGTCTGCTTTGCAAATGCCAAGGTGCTTCACTGTAAAATAGATCCTGAAAAGATTCAAAGCGACTGTCAACGATATAAATTTGAGTTTTGTTCGTCATATAGGTCTAACATGTCAGAAGGTTGTTTATGAAGTGCACATGTTGATTAATATAGTTCCCCTCTTCTAAATTTTTGCAATAGCATTTAACTGTAGACGTTTTTTAACACCGGCGTTAGCAATTCCTTTCCGTTCTCTGAAACCTCCAAAACGACAAATTTTTCTGGTCTAAATCTGATGACCTTAACTATCACTTCCGATCAACATTAAATACTTCATGAACCCGTACATGGAACTCCAAATGTGCAGTGTTCCTGCACTGGTACAGAGCATGCATTGCAAGGTATTCACACAGTTTATCGCATAGAGTTACCATAAGGAATGAAACAAGAACTGTAATACACTTTACACCACAGACGCTCACCCCGGCTTGACGAAAACATCCGAACATTGACCAAAAGTTGCACAAATAATTGAGTTTGAAAGGAAATGAAACGAGGTATGAAGCGTTTATAAATTCATCGAATGTAGCGAGGTGGTTTGATTTCGTCCCAGTCTATAAAATTAATTTCGGGCCATACTCAGCTCTCGCCGATTAATGTAATATAATACCCGCCTACTAATCAGGGCGTCTGTCTCCGTTGCTTTTGAGCGTGAATGGAAATCGTAGAAATTTTCTGTGGAGCAACATTTAATAATAAAGCGTTTTAAATAATCAAAAGCGATGAGCGGGAGCAGGCGCTTTCGATAAAGAACGGGGGAGTGCAGCGCCGCTGCTGTCGCCACGGCCGCTGCCGGTAGCCAGCAAATGGATCCCGGAGCTTTGCCGCATACGGCGTCCAGAGGAGGACAGTCTGCAGGAAATCGTTACTGGATAAAATTTTGATATCGGTGTGTCAGAAAGCGAAATAGATTGAATCTGCGCTACCATTACATTCACGTCTTCAGCATTCAGACAGAAGAGGCTATAAAAATATTTTATGCCAGCTGCTCTCGATCCACTGACATTACGAACAGAAACAACGCACGCTACCGCTAGACCACAGGCGTAATCAGCCTAGTGTTTCTCTATCATGGGACAAGGTTTCCTCCAGGAAGTGCCGCAGTCTGCAGTGTTGCCAGATTGTGCAGATAACCGGACTTAGAGAATTAGCGAGTTGGCCAGTTTCATTGTCCCATGTCACGATCGGCGCGGACTTAGCCTCTGAAGCGGCCGGCCGCCGGTCGAGTTTTATGTCAAAGAGTGTACAGCGTCCGCATGAATCACTAATGTCACATCCGAAGCTACTTCCTTATGCTCACGTGAGGCAGCGCTCGATGTTGCGCACGTGACTCGATTGCTGCGCTGCCTGTAAAGGCTTAAAGATTCACTTGTACGTGTGCACTGGAGTGACTAATTTTTTTGTCCGGTAACCTCAGAAGTATATGCAACTGCTTATACTATAGCAAAGTAGCTCTCGTAGCCTTAATTTGTCCTCCACGTTTAGTTAGGTTAATTCAAACTGTTTGTGCAGAAACTAGTACTTGTTAAGATATGAGCTGTTTCAATTGCGAAGAGTAGTGTGCAGGCAGAATTCACAACAGATGGCGTAGTACGTTAACACAATATGTACATGTGAGCAGAAGCATATGGTCTCATAGGGGCAAATACTTTAACAAATAGATCACCTGGTACTATATATCACCGATTTCTGCGCGCTGAATTACTGGGAGTTATTGGAGAACGTTACCGTTGCGGAGAGACAATGACTATGGTTTAGGCACGATAGGGCACCACCACATTTTCTATGGATCGTGGAACAGTATGTCCCCTCAAGGTTTCGTGGGCTGTGAAATAGTCGAGGATGTTCTGTAGCATGGGTTTACCTTTTACCGGACCAGAATCCGTTCTATTTCTGGCTACATGAACATTTAAATGCATTGGTGTGTGCCCTCCCATGTGCGGATGTTAAAAAAACGTGTAATCAATGCATGTTGCTGGGCAGCAGGTAAATAATCTCGAAATAGTCGATGTTTTTCATTATAATTGACACTTAAACTGTCTCTGCGTGCTTTACACCTACCTCTGACATTTACAAGAGGCTGAAAACTATTTTTGTGGTGTTTCTACTTGCTATTTACTCAGTAAGACCAGGAACAATGACTATTAATGAAAGTTTTGAGTTTAAACTCATTGACATATTCAGTAAAAGTTCACATGCACAAAACATAGTAATATTGCTTGTAATTGTAATAATGTCCCTAACCCGCCAGGTTAGCCGAGAGCTCTAATGCGCTGCTTCCTGTACGCGGGTAGGCGCGCTGGCCCTAAATCGAAGCCGCCTGGGGGATTAACGACACGGACCGGTGTGCCGGCCTGCCTGGATGTGGTTTTTAGGCGGTTTTCCACATCCCACAAGGTGAATACCGGGCTGATCCCCACGTCCTGCATCAGTTACACGACTCGCAGACATCTGAACATGTTTGCACTACACCAAGAATTACACTAGACACAGAAAGCTGGGGTGCACTAATTCCATCCTGGGGGGGGGGGGGGGGGGGTATGGGTTGGCGGAAAGGAAGGGCATCCCACCACCCCTTAACGTTAACATTGGCAAATCCACCCCTAACAATTTTTGGGATTTTAAGTTGTTGTATAGTCTAAGCTGTAAGTTGCCAAATTATTTAAACAATTCCACCCTCATCTGCAGGACATTGATCTTGATATCTGACTTAAGGAAAGCAAATTCTAAGAAAAATAAAATCAATTCGTTTAATTTACTAAACATCTGCTAGTGGCAGAAACCAGAGGTATGGCTCAAATGGTTCAAATGGCTCTGAGCGCTATGGGACTTAACATCTGAGGTCATCAGTCACCTAGAACTTTTTGAACTACTTAAACCTAACAAACTTAAGGACATCACACACATCCATGCCTGAGGCAGGATTCGAACCTGTGACCGTAGCAGTCGCGCGGTACCGGACTGAAGCACCTGGAACCGCTCGGCCACCGCGGCCGGCCCAGAGGTATGGTTTCCTAAATTGTACCAGTGGATGTGTAAGTTGTACCACCCATATTAATTATGTTCCTGAGTTTCAGGTATCTCTTAGTCTCATTTTAAGGAAGTATTCCATATTTTAGTTCTTACATCATTATTTGCAGACATGCAGTATAACCTTTTCTCTCTTTCCCCCACCCTGCACACTTTGAGTGGAACCAGATTTTCTGTCATGCATCTGACCTTTTCTTCCATTCGACCTTCCTCACACAGTTCGCTACGTCATTACTCTGTTTTACAAATGAGTTTCTGTGGTGGCTTCCTCGCTGAGTTTCTAAACTGCTGCCTTTTCACAACTGAAGGTGTAGTTCTAGATTTAGTCGCCTATATCTAGTTAGCTTTTTTTTTTTGCATGGGTTGCTCTTCAACTGACAGGCTTTTTGGCTAGGTCTTGAAGTTTTACACGGAGCTTTCATTTCACTCGGATTTCGAGATATTTCGTCGATGGACACTTTCATCCCACTTTTTGCCTACCATGGCTAAGAAGCCATGGTAGGCAAAAAGTGGGATGAAAGTGTACTGAAGTTAAGAGGCAACCTGTTTCGTTCAGTTGTGTCATACATAAGTTTTATTATGTCACACATTATCCCTTCAAATGTAAGAATACACTCCTCCAATTTGTTTCCAATTTCGATTGAAAACAGTTTCACTGTGGACAGAAATTTTTGCATCCCAGTTTACATTATTGTTTTTATTTACGACATGCCCCTTAATTGTTGATTTAAGCACTTTTTCTCTATATGCAGATTGATTTAATCTGTAGTACCAATTGAGACATACTGTTACAGCTAAATAGAATTCATCTGTGCTTCACTTTCCGTAACACCTTTTTGTGGTCGTACTGTAATAATAAATATTTACTTAATAACTTAATGCTGTAGCTGCCTGGCTGTTTTTCCTCCGCACACCAAGCAGGCTGTGCGGGCAACCGCCCCGCCAGGAGTACGTGTGTTGGCTCTGAGCACTATGCGACTTAACTTCTGAGGTCATCAGTCGCCTAGAACTTAGAACTAATTAAACCTAACTAACCTAAGGACATCACACACATCCATGCCAGAGGCAGGATTCGAACCTGCGACCGCAGCGGTCACGCGGTTGCAGACTGAAGCGCCTTTAACCGCACGGCCACACCGGCCGGCAGTACGTGTGTAAACGGCTTTCATCAGCACTAGGGCTGTCGAAGAGATATCGACATTTTATATGATATATCGATATTTATCGGCGATATATTTTCCAGTTTTAACGATATCAAGATAGCAATATCGAATGGCGATATTTTTATATTATAGTTTTTTCACAGTTTTTCGCAAATATTTGAAGATGTTCTTTTGAAATATACTGTTACTTTTACTATGTGAAGGAGTCTTACTAGTTTTTGAGCTTTCATCATGCCCAATCTATTATATGTGACCCAAAAAAGAAATCCCATTGCACTGGAGGGTAGTGGTGTGAATGGAATAACAAGATTTCCGATGTGAAGAAACAACACATCAGTTGCGTAAAAAGATATATATATATATTGCGGTGGTGCGGTGGGTGGATACGTGTGAATGGAAATGCTGACGTAATCGGCGCTCGGCGCTACCAACGGAAACTGCGAAGTTTATCTTCACCACGAAATGTTGACACTACGACTGCTAGGTCTCTGTTGTTTGCAGAATTGAAAAAACAGGGAAGTCAGCATGAAGTGTTCTGGACAAATCCTATATGTGACGAAACCGAATTATGGACCCATCAGACACCTTTTATAGTGCCACTTACATGCAGTTCCATTGTTAGCAAAGTAGTTATTACCTTTCAATTCTTGCTCTAAGAGGGGTAAGCAGGCTGCTAGCTTGTTGATTTGCAGAATATCTAAAAGAAGTCAATACTTAAATGTACAACTCTAAAACCAGCAGTTTATTTACAATGTGCAGCCGATATTTTATAGGCAGGTACGTCGATATTTTTTCCGCCTTTATATCGGCGCCTCTTTCGATGTATCGAGAGTCAATAACGATATTTTTTAAGTATCTATGGATCGGATTCCCGATATTTTTGAAAACATCAGCAGTTCGAACAACACCGAGATCATGCCCTTGTATGGCCTGGGCTGTTTACCACGGTGTTACGTGTCGCGTCATCAGCGTCTGGTGGGCGGCAGCCTGGCCAATAGGCAAAGCGCCTGTCGTAAAAAACGAGCGCTGTCGACAGGGCACTATTTTGCTACGCCAGGTCACGTGCCCACGCAGCGCCACGTTGATATTCATCCACACTACTACGAGTATATAGGTCACCGCCGGACTGTGCGATGTCAGTTACGCCCTGCGCCTCAGCCGGCCGTGGTGACCGAGTGGCGCTAGGCACTTCAGTCCGGAATCGCGCTGCTGCTGCGGTCGCAGGTTCGAATCCTACCTCGTGCATTTATGTGTGTGATGTTCTTAGATTAGTTAGGTTTAATTAGTTCTAAGTCTAGGCGACTGATGACCTCAGATGTTAAGTCCCATAGTGCTTAGAGCCATTTGAACCTGCGCCTCAAGTCGGTAGTACTTGCAGTTCCAAAGCTACAAATTGGCACTACCAACAGCTTCTCTCAGTGCTTTCACGCCGGCAGACCCGGTTCAGTTCGTCCCCGTCTTCACCAGCAGCACGTCAGCCGCCATACGCCCAGTAACGTCCCAGATCTTCACGTCGCTGCCTATCACGACTCCAGGGTTCGTCGCGTAGCCACACCACAGACAACGTCACAGATATGTCAGTTGTACATAGTTGCGTGGATTTTCGTCCAAGATCATTATATCACTAAGAGGATACTTCTCTTAGAGTAATGAAATGATCGTATGGCATTGTTGTCCGGGAGGCCCCATACGTGGAAGTTCTGCCGCCGTATTGCAAGTCCTTTTTAGTTTACGACTGATGACCTCAGAAGTTAAGTCGCATAGCGCTCAGAGCCATTTTTTTAGTTGACGCCACTTCGGCGACTTGCGAGTCAATGATGATGAAGAACACACAACACCCAGTCATCACGATGCAGAGAAAATCCCTGACCCCGCCGGGAATCGAACCCACGACCCCGTGCGCGGGAAGCGAGAAAGCCACCGCAAGACCACGAGCTGCGGACCTCTTAGAGTAAAAAATGTATTAGGAAATTCATCACATCATTTCTAAATATTATGTTACGCTAATAATCGTAAACTTATTATTTAAAGCTCATAATTCGACCAAGTTCCTACTGTTCCGACACTGACAATGTTGAGTGTTTATGGAAAAAGTTCAAGGCAATCGTAAAATGCGTTTTAGACAGGTAGGTGCCGAGTAAAACTGTGAGGGACGGGAAAAACCCACCGTGGTACAACAACAAAGTTAGGAAACTACTGCGAAAGCAAAGAGAGCTTCACTCCAAGTTTAAACGCAGCCAAAACCTCTCAGACAAACAGAAGCTAAACAATGTCAAAGTTAGCGTAAGGAGGGCTATGCGTGAAGCGTTTAGTGAATTCGAAAGTAAAATTCTATGTACCGACTTGACAGAAAATCCTAGGAAGTTCTGGTCTTACGTTAAATCAGTAAGTGGCTCGAAACAGCATATCCAGACACTCCGGGATGATGATGGCATTGAAACAGAGGATTACACGCGTAAAGCTGAAATACTAAACACCTTTTTCCAAAGCTGTTTCACAGAGGAAGACCGCACTGCAGTTCCTTCTCTAAATCCTCGCACAAACGAAAAAATGGCTGACATCGAAATAAGTGTCCAAGGAATAGAAAAGCAACTGGAATCACTCAATAGAGGAAAGTCCACTGGACCTGATGGGATACCAATTCGATTCTACACAGAGTACGCGAAAGAACTTGCCCCCCTTCTAACAGCCGTGTACCGCAAGTCTCTAGAGGAACGGAGGGTTCCAAATGATTGGAAAAGAGCACAGGTAGTCCCAGTCTTCAAGAAGGGTCGTCGAGCAGATGCGCAAAACTATAGACCTATATCTCTGACGTCGATCTGTTGTAGAATTTTTTGGAAACCCAGAATCTACTATGTAGGAATCAACATGGATTCCGGAAACAGCGATCGTGTGAGACCCAACTCGCTTTATTTGTTCATGAGACCCAGAAAATATTAGATACAGGCTCCCAGGTAGATGCTATTTTTCTTGACTTCCGGAAGGCGTTCGATACAGTTCCGCACTGTCGACTGATAAACAAAGTAAGAGCCTACGGAATATCAGACCAGCTGTGTGGCTGGATTGAAGAGTTTTTAGCAAACAGAACACAGCATGTTGTTATCAATGGAGAGACGTCTACAGACGTTAAAGTAACCTCTGGCGTGCCACAGGGGAGTGTTATGGGACCATTGCTTTTCACAATATATATAAATGACCTAGTGGATAGTGTCGGAAGTTCCATGCGGCTTTTCGCGGAGATGCTGTAGTATACAGAGAAGTTGCAGCATTAGAAGATTGTAGCGAGGTGCAGGAAGATCTGCAACGGATAGGCACTTGGTGCAGGGAGTGGCAACTGTCCCTCAACATAGACAAATGTAATGTATTGCGAATGCATAGAAAGAAGGATCCTTGATTGTATGATTAAATGATAGCGGAACAAACACTGGTCGCAGTTACTTCTGTAAAATATCTGGGAGTATGCGTGCGGAACGATTTGAAGTAGAATGATCATATAAAATTAATTGTTGGTAAGGCGGGTACCAGGTTGAGATTTATTGGGAGAGTCCTTAGAAAATGTAGTCCATCAACAAAGGAGGTGGCTTACAAAACACTCGTTCGACCTATACTTGAGTATTGCTCATCAGTGTGGGATCCGTAACAGATCGGTTTGACGGAGGAGATAGAAAAGATCCAAAGAAGAGCGGCGCGTTTCGTCACAGGGTTATTTGGTAACCTGATAGCGTTACGGAGATGTTAAATAAACTCAAGTGGCAGACTCTGCAAGAGAGGCGCTCTGCATCGCGGTGTAGCTTGCTCGCCAGGTTTCGAGAGGGTGCGTTTCTGGATGAGGTATCGAATATATTGCTTCCCCCTACTTATACCTCCCGAGGAGATCACGAATGTAAAATTAGAGAGATTAGAGCGCGCACGGAGGCTTTCAGACAGTCGTTCTTCCCGCGATCCATACGCGACTGGAACAGGAAAGGGAGGTAATGACAGTGGCACATAAAGTGCCCTCCGCCACACACCGTTGGGTGGCTTGCGGAGTATAAATGTAGATGTAGAAACAGTACCGGTACGAAACCGAAAACTTGTGGCGGCACATTGTGGGTAAGCTTGCAATTTTCTATTAGTCAGTTTCTCACAAACGTGCCGTAACGAATACGAATTCACGACTGTCTGAAAACTAAGGTTATTTCCTATGCAGGATGAAGCGCAATTCGCGCTCTCTGGCTTCGCAGCGACTCCTCACATGCCAGGCTGAAAAAGGACGTTAAAGAGTGTCAATCTGGCAACACTGTAATCACATGTAGGGTAACTACCTCTGTAAGCAATTGTTGATTGTACTGTGGAGCTGGTGTAGTGTATAAAGTTTTGGGTTAGCGTGCAGGAGGGCGATGGTTCGATCCTGGGTCGCGCCACATTTTTTTTTTCTTTTTTATCCTAAATTTACAACATTTTGTAACACTGAACATACCAAATATGTGGTTAGACAAATAAGAAATACAGTTGAAACAAATTACCTGTCATAGGACAGAATAACTACAAAAACAGTATCTGTTTCGAAATGCTAAAGATGATAGCACAGTACAATAACACAACGTCTATTTCTCATTTATACTGGCGCTCAGACGTCGCACATCAGCAATCAGTGAAAATAATAATGTCCATATTAATGACTGCATAAGCTTCACAACAGTCACGTTGTTCTCAGAACAACAGATGCTCAAACGACCTCGCTCCACGTCCAAACATTGCGCAACTCGCGAGATCATACAGCTCTGGTCCCTTCGCACCTAAGATGCATCCACAGTAACAAGAGCAGCATGAACACGTGCTACCAATGTTTCCACATTCGTCGGCGAAGTACAGTACATGTACTCCTTCAGCTGTCCACATAGGAGGAAAGCCAGGGGATTTAGGTCAGGTGAACGCGGTGGCCATACAACTGGACCTCCACGTCCGGGCCATTTTCCTGAAATTGTGCTGTCCAAATACCGTGGCACATTAACTCCAGAGTGTGCAGGTGCACCATCACGTTGGAACCATATCCTCTGCCGCACATGTAGTGGAAAATCTTCCAGCGGATCAGGCAGATAGTTCGATAGGAATGCATGATACTGTTGTGGAATCAACCGGTCAGGCAATATGTAGGGCCCAACCACCTGACACTGGACTCACATTCGGGAGGACGGCGGTTCAATCCCGCGTCCGACCATCCTAATTTAGGTTTTCCGTGATTTCCCTAAATCGCTCCAGGCAAATGCCGGGATGGTTCCTTTGAAAGGGCACGGCCGACTTCCTTCCCCTTCCTTCCCTAATTCGATGAAATCGATGACCTCGCTGTCTGGTCTCCTCCCCCAAAAACAACCAACCAACAACCAACCACCTGTTGCCCAATATTCCGGCCCAGACGTTGATACCAAAGCGAACTCGGTATCCACGGGCGTGGGTAATGTGTTGGTTAACCTCACACCAATGGTTGGCATTGTGCATATTGAAGACACTGTCACGAGTGAATGCTGGTTCATCTGACCATATTACGGTGTTCAAAAAGTCAACGTTGGCTTCCTGTTGTTGTTGGAACCATTCACAGAATCGCATTCTCTGATGGCGATGTGCAGGATGCAGGTGTTGCGTGAAAGCATGATGATAGGTGTGCAGCCCATGCTCCTGCAGCATGTTAACGACCGTGCTTTGCAAGACACGCAGCTGCCTTGCTACGCCAAGTGTACTTCGCTGAGGTTCTTGGTTTATGACCTCCAGAACAGCTTCCTCAGTAGCTGGAGTACAGCGAGTCCGTGGACGACCTCTTGTCACGCGATGGTGGAAGAAGACAACCTGACTCCCTAAGTCGCAGCTCCAGATGACAAAAAAAAAATTTTCTGGATGACGTCGACGAGGATATCTAGCAGCATATTCACCAGCGGCAATAGCAGCCCGGTTATCAGATGCACCAAGGACCAGAAGCATATCCACATACTCATCGTTTGTCAATGTCATATGTCTGCCACACTGATTTAGAGATTTACAACGAGAAAATTCGATACGTGTAAGCTTGTAGATTGGAGTCTGTCACGGGCGCGTTACTCCACTCGCAACTAGTCCCTGTCTGGTGGAAAACGCTTACAGTATAAACACGCCGCCAGTCCTGTGCGTTGTTCCACCTGATGCACATTACCCTTCTGACAGATATTGTTCTGCATGTTTCATCCCGACACCGCTGATTGTGAAATGTTCGGTTTCGAATTACACTGTTTCCACAGTCCTATCGATAGAATAATAATAATAATAATAATGCATCGAGATACGAGCTAAACCGCGCGGTTACCAGACTCATTGTTGAAAGGCGTAATTAGTGGGACCATGGTGATGACAAATACAAATAGTGACAGATTGGACATTATTCACAAAGCACGTTGCTAGACCTACGGGTAACGTAAGGCCCTAACGAAATGCAGTGGACCTCAACGAGGCAAGAATGATAGTTGGTACTAATCTATGGGACCATTGGAGGACGGTACAAAGAAAAGAGGTTTCGCATCTAGTAGATGAAGTGGTGCGAATAAATTCACGCCCACGATGTGGAAAGGGCTTCTTCCAAAGCTGACCAGTTTTCCATTTCTACGGTTTTAGTATGTAAGCGCAAATGTTTTCTAGAGGACCCGCTGCAATCGCTGTTGACGATTGAGATGCCAGATACCGTACCACCTGGACTACAATTACCAAATAAAAAACGGATGCCTCAACCCAGGATATAACCCTCGACCTCGTGCATGCTAACCCAAAACTTCATACACTGCACCAACTGCACAGTACAATACGTGCTGACAGAGGTAGTCTCCGTACATGTGGTTACGGTGTTACCAAATTGCCACTCTTTAACGTCCTTTTTCTACTGGATGTACTCGCCAGACGAAATTTTTGGAGAGACATTTTTTTGTCGCTGGCATGTGAGGTATCGCGCTGCGAAGCCCGAGTGCGCGAATTTCGCTTCACCCTGTATATTCACCCACAAACAAAGCATAATGTTGCCACTTACCTTTTAACAGTAATCCCCTTCGCCACATACACAGAAAATTAGATGAAAACTACAACAAAATAAATGATGTCATCAGAAGATGTTCCTCAACATGCGGAACTCAGTAGCTGACGATATGGCTCTAAGAAGCACATACTTCACTAAATTTCGGGTAATACGAGAGCTACACATTTTATAGCTGTGCTAGCTATTTGTTGCTGGTACAATATACGCAACTCTTCTCTGGTATACTTCTACGTAACAGACAGATGGGGGTGACAGGACAGTTTCGCCCATATGTCAAGTATTGGTTTCTGGACATATCATAATAGCAACTTTTCTTCTAGTTGTGATCAACACACCTGCTGCAGGAATGTGTGACATTCTTTTTGAAATACCCTATACCAGCGGACCAGCCAGAACCAGCAAGGGCCACGGGCTTACCTCGCAAGACAGGTGTTCTGGCAGGCAAGCTAGCTGCCAGACGCCAGCGTGCAGGTAGCTTTCCGATGCCACAGAGAGACGTATATGGCTCACTTAATCAGAAGTCGGTGTCATAAGTCAGCAGCTATAAAAGTTAGATATTACATGAGTGCGTCAGATAATTCGCCACATTCGCCGCTACAACGTAGTGAAAAAGCACCAAGCTATACACTGCTGGGTAAAAAAATTGCTACACCCTCAGGGACATGGCCATTTTATTATCAAGAGATCGTGATAACAAATTTAGATCAAATGAAAGACACATCTCACAGTAAATGGTGCCTAAATAACCACATCAATACACAGTGTCTTACCCCTAGTCAGGCGACAATGCAGGAGTGTATTCTCGCACGTAAACGATCATAAAGGTGCCGATGGCATACTGCAATAGATCGCCCCAAGCACCTTGTGCTTTTTGTTATATTTCGGTAATAGTTATTGCAGGCTCTGGAGAACGAATAAGTTCCTGCTTCATCATGCTCCATACGTGTCCAGTGGGTTAGACATTAATTGGTGATATAGATGACCAAGGTAGTTTCTGTACACCATGAAGAGGAAGTTGCATCGCAGCAGTCCTGTGTGGGCGTGCGTTGTCCTGCTGGAAAAGCACACCACCTCCCTGTTGAACAAATGGCAGCAGTATGGGATAACAGTCTATGTAATTACTTTACCCTACAGAAACACCAAAAGTGACTGCGAGTTGTAAGTGATGCCCCCCCCCCCCCAAACCATGAAGTTGGAGGTGGGATTGCGTCTCGTGTGGAAGCACTGAAGCGAAACGAGTTGTAGCTTCGCCACGGATTTGCTATTGAAATGTATCGGACGAAAGCATAACTATCTAGGAAATATTTTTCTTCTCTGAAGAAGCAGTCTTCCACACCTGTTGTAATATTAGTAATTTTCACCTCACAAACATTAATATACGCTTAATAGTAAACGCCTGATGGCTTAAAGTTATCGAACAAATATAAAGTAAAAAAAATGAACCATCGCATAGTAGCGACAGAATCTATTATTCTTTATCTTTGCCGTTCTTGAGCAGTGCCTGTAAATCTCTATGTACATGTATCGATTAATGATGTAAAAAAGAATTCTGTTGTTTCAAGACAAATGAGGCATTTGGCGCCTCACCTTTTACTGTTTGTATTCCATGAAAGGCGGACGCAGACTTGCTGCGTTCCGCATCGGTATTTTATATTTTATGTGAAAATATTCAATAAATGTGCTAATTGCTATTTTTCCAATCAGAAGACATGTAGTTTCTTGTAATTGATTACGAACAGACAACATCAAGAGGACATTTTGACTGTTATGTATAAAGTATTTTACCACAATGGTCATCCATTGTAATTTAATATCAAAAGGTACGTACCATTAAGAAAACGTTTGTTAAAGATAAGTGTGCTTTTTCAGTAAATTAACCTTGATGATTTCTATCTCCTCATTTACTTGAATGATAATTATTTTGTGTTAGTTCATCACCAGAAATTACGATCACGCTGATGGGCCGAACGCAACATGGTTCAAATGGCTCTGAGCACTATGGGACTTAACTTCTGAGGACATCAGTCCCCTAGAGCTTAGAACTACTAAAACCCAACTAGCCTAAGGACATCACACACATCCATGCCCGAGGCAGGATTCGAACCTGCGACCTTAGCGGTCGCGCGGTTCCAGACTGTAGCGCCTAGAACCGCTCGGCCATCCCGGCCGGTGCGAACGCAGCGTGAGGCAGAATGAACATTATCGTTTTCCTATTATTTCTGAATCAACTCTTTTTTTGATTGTGTAGTGTTGCATTTCTTTTAAAGTCTATAAATCTTCTGGTCCATTAGTGTTGTTCCGGGTATGACTACATCGCGACTATAAAAATGCAAAGAAATATTAATGTTTCTTCCGAACGATCTGAGATAAATCAATCTGCTGCTCTTATTCAGGTGTTTAATGCTCAACGTATGTTATTATAATGGTGTAATCAAGTTGCCAAGTGGCCCACCAAAATATTCACTTTTTCGACATTTTTCAAAAAAAATATAAAATAACAATTCTTTTTCTTTTTGCCCCCCAAGAGCAACGCTGGTAAAGTTAATCGTGCACAATATTCGGGTCTGAGGTTCGGAAAACGCCCATAGTTTTCGGGAACATATCAGAGACAGCGAATGTGCACCGGTCGCCGATGAGACAGTATAGTTACATCATTCTTCCTCGTCAAGTAAACAGTTATGGGAATTGTTTATCCGGACGAGTGAGCAATTTGCTGTCTGTCAACTTCTTCCTCTCCAGTGGAATGTGATCTTCCAACAACAAGGTGCACCACCACACTGATGTTGACAAGACGTTGTGTATGCCTTGCCTGTACCTGACATGGCGATCTAGGAAGGAGATACGTGCCTGCAATGACCTCCATTACCTGAGGCACGATTGTTGGGACATAGCTTCACATATAGTATCACGTAGATATTTTACGGGTTACGAAAGGAGACTATGTAGAAGCTTATTAACTTTTGGTCTTAAATTTTTTGAGCTCGATTATATTATGTCGTAAATCGCAACTATTTATGTCTCTTTTTTTTATTTGCATTTGGAAGTCAGGGAGGTTTCATATGGACACCCTAATAACCGAAGTTCGTTGTATCGAAGGTCAAACTACTTATGGGTGCTGGTGAACCTTTCGGGGTATAAGGTCGTGGTCCACGAAACTCTTCTGTGCCTAACGTTTCGTCCAGAACGGTGCTGGATATCTACAGAGGCGTTACTGCTCCGTTAAGCCTTGCTGACTGACGGGTCGGACGACCGAGAGTGACATATACAAGGTGTAAATTTTAAGTTGACAAACCAGAATAACTCGAAAAATAAGCTTCACACGAAAAAAATGTGTAGGATCCAAAGTGTATTTTCGAGGGGACATCTGCTGGCGCTGAAATTAGCCCGCCACCTCAGCCCCGTGGGGGTGGGGCGGGAGGCAACTTTAGAGAGCGAGACGACTTAGAGTTCTACAAATGTTGACCCTAATATTAATTTTTTCCGCAGATTCGGATAAGTTTTGTTTGTTTCGTGGTCAATATTCGTACAACTCCAATTCCTCTCTCTCAAACCCCACCATATGGGGAGAGAGGGAGAGTTTTAGTTTTAGCGAATCAAAATTTATGAAGTAAATATGTATTTTTTATTTATCCGTAACCGCAGTCAACGCAAAATGAGAACATGGATTTTCTTGAATTAAAGCGCCAACTACCAAGAATCAAAACAAATGTTTAAAACAAAATGCACGTAGTTTTTGGTGTAGAATCTGATTCTGCAATAAAAAATTGGGGTTCCCATTTGAAATTTTAAAGTTGCCTCCCGCCCCAACCCCAGGGGGCTGGGGTGGCGTGCTGATTTTAGCACCGGTAGATGTCCCCCTCGAAAATAATCAACTTTGGATTCTACACGTTATTTCGTGTGAAGCTTATTTTTCGAGTTATTCTGGTACGTCAACTTAAAATTTACACCCCGTATACTGTAGAAAAAGGGGCGTGGCCGGAGTTACATGTGATAAGCAGAGATGACCCTTGTCAAAGGTAAAACTTACCTATCGATTGTCTTCTTGTCAAAGATTAAAAAAAACTGCATTTACGGCTAAGTCTGCTACTCGAAAACAAAACCTAAGAAGCTGCACTTGTTACGGCGTAAAGTCAAGCGCCGGCATTCCATGTTGGGAACGAGACAGCAGAGTGGGCTGTGAAGAAGGCGCCAGTCAATTGCACGCTGTCCGACTCCTCTCCAGGATGACAACGCGATGACAGCGGCCTCTAAGCGAAGAGAACAACAGGGCCGCGCCCGACTAGCGCGGCCCAGTTCTACAGAAGCTTCAAGACAAGCGACCAGAGTAGAAGAGTCAAAGCTCATTACTTTGCACGTACATTCTATATACTCAGACTTCGAATTGTTATACTGAAGAGATTTCTTATTTTGTCTGTCGCCCATTTGCTTCCGACAATTCTGTTTAACGCAAAGTCAAGTATTGTCATTTTTTTGGTAATAAAACTCATTAATACGATTTGCTTGAATTGTTGTCTAGCGATCCGAGAAAGCAGATTTCCTATGCACCCCACAATTGACGACTAGGCAGGATTCAGAAGATGGCACCACAACAAGGTATCTCGTTTAATGCCTTAATCTTTAATACACTATTGACCGTTAAAATTGCTACACCATAAAGATGACGTGCTACAGACGAGAAATTTAACCGACAGGAAGAAGATGCTGTGATATGCAACTGATTAGCTTTTCAGAGCATTCACAGTAGGTTGGCGCCGGTCGCGACACCCACAACGTCCTGGAATGAGGAAAGTTTCCAACCGATTTCTCATACACAAACAGCAGTTGACGGGCGTTGCCTGGTGAAATGTTGTGATGCCTCGTGTAAGGAGGAGAAATGCGTACCATCACCTTTCCGACTTTGATAAAGGTCGGATTGTAGCCTATCGCGATTGCGGTTTATCATATCGCGACATTGATGCTCGCGTTGGTCGAGATCCAATGACTGTTAGCAGAATATGGAATCGGTGGGTTCGGGAGGCTAATACGGAACCCCGTGCTGGATCCCAACAGCCTCGTATCACTAGCAGTCGAGATGACGGGCATCTTATCCGCATGGTTGTAACGGGTCGTGCAGCCACGTCTCGACCCCTGAGTCAACAGATGGGGACGTTTGCAAGACAACAACCATCTGCACTAACAGTTCGACGACGTTTGCAGCAGCACGGACTATCAGCTCGGAGACCATGGCTTAGGTTACCCTTGACACTGCATCACAAACAGGAGCGCCTGCGATGGTGTACTCAACGACGAACCTGAGTGCACGAATGGCAAAACGTCATTTTTTCCGATGAATCCAGGTTCTGTTTACAGCATCATGATGGTCGCATCCGTGTTTGGCGACATCGCGGTGAACGCACATTGGAAGCGTGTATTCGTCATCGCCATACTGGCGTATCATCCGGCATGATGGTATGGGGTGCCATTGGTTACACGTCTCGGTCACCTCTTGTTCGTATTGACGGCACTTTAAACAGTGGACGTTACATTTCAGATGTATTACGACCCGTCGCTCCACCCTTCATTCGATCCCTGCGAAACCCTACATTTCAGCAGGATAATGCACGACCGCATGTTGCAAGTCCTGTACGGGCCTTTCTGGATATAGAAAATGTTCGACTGCTGCCCTGGCCAGCACATTCTCCAGATCTCTCACCAATTGAAAACGTCTGGTCAATGGTGGCCGAGCAACTGGCTCGTCACAATACGCCAGTCACTACTCTTGATGAACTGTGGTATCGTGTTGAAGCTGCATGGGCAGCTGTACCTGTATACGCCATCCAAGCTCTGTTTGACTGAATGCCCAGGCGTATCAAGGCCGTTATTACGGCCAGAGGTAGTTGTTCCGGGTACTGATTTCTCAGGATCTATGTACCCAAACTGAGTGAAAATGTAATCACGTGTCAGTTCTAGTATAATATATTTGTCCAATGAATTCCCGTTTATCATCTGCATTTCTTCTTGGTGTAGAAATTTTAATGGCCAGTAATGTACTTATGGCTGCTGTTAAACCTTTCGGGATATAAGATCGTGGTCCACGAAACTTTTATGTTCCTACGTTTCAACCAGAACTGTGCTGGACATCTACAGAGGCGTTGCTCCTCCGTTGAGCCTTGCTGACTGACGGGTTGGACGTCCGAGAGAGACGTATATACTGTAGCAAAAGGGGCGCCGCCTCAGTTACATGTGATAAACAGAGATGATTCTTGCAAAGATAAATATAGCTATCGAATGTCGTCTTGTCAAAGATAAAAACTGTATTTCCGGCTAGGCCCACTACTCGTAAACAAAACTTAAGAAGTTGCCCAGTTCTTCAGAAGCTTCAAGGCAAGCGGCCAGAATAGAAAAGTCGAAGCTCGTTACTTTGCTTGTACATTCGACGTAGCTCAGACTTGGAATTGTTATACTGAAAAGATTTCTTATTTTGTCTGTCGCCCTTTGCTTGCGACACGTCTGTTTAACGCAAAGTCAAGTTTTGTCTTATTTTTTGATAATAAAACTCATTAATACGATTTGCTTGAATTATTGTCTAGCGATCCGAGAAAGCAGATTTCCCATACACTCCACAATTGACGACTAAGGCAGAATTCAAAAATTGTCACCACAACGAAATATCTCGTTTAATACCTCAATCTTTAATAGTTAAAATCATTATCTTCTATATGTCACAGTTTCTAAAATGAAAGCTACATTGAGTTTCAAATTTTAAACAGCCCAAGATGCTGCTGAGACCCCTTGTGCAAGGAAATATAGGGACGTTTTAATTATTCAAAAAAAAAAAAAAAAAAAAAAGTTCAATGTGTGTGAATTCCTAAGGGACCAAACTGCTGAGGTCCTCGGTCTCTGGCTGGCCGAAGTGGCCGTGCGGTTCTAGGCGCTGCAGTCTGGAACCGCGAGACCGCTTCGGTCGCAGGTTCGAATCCTGCCTCGGGCATGGATGTGTGTGATGTCCTTAGGTTAGTTAGGTTTAATTAGTTCTAAGTTCTAGGGGACTAATGACCTCAGAAGTTGAGTCCCATAGTTCTCAGAGCCATTTTCCTCGGTCTCTACACTTGCACACTAGTTGAACTAATTTATGCTAAGAACAACACACACACACACACACACACACACACAAACGCGCGCGCGCGCGTGCGCGCTCGCGGCTACTTATTATTTTGGCAGTCTAATGTAACAGTATAGCTGAAGTCCATAAGGTCGTTGAGAGGCTTAGAAGTTGAGAACAGTGATAAGAGGTTTCGCCATAGTTGCACAACTAGCAAGGTGATAGAGCACTACGTAAATCCTCCGTCATCGTCTTTGCGTTTAAGGCTTCTGCGACGCTGAATGTCCACGTGACGCCATTGTGTCCTCGGGTAGCGTTATCAGCCCCAGTAATGACTCTGTGAAAACAAAGATATTTAAAGTGGCTTCGCAAAAGTCTTTCAGCGTGCCCCCTCCCCCCCCCCCCCCCCCTCTTCCACGTGACACAGCGGGAAATTAGGCTCAGGCGTTCCTGAGTGCAGTGCGTTGCGATCTTTGTTGTTCACGTTGTATATTAACTTCCTGGTAGACAATATCAACAGCAACTTCAGTCTCTTTGCAGATAGTGCACTCAATTGTTATGAAGTAAAACATGAAAAAAGCTGCACAAATTTTCAATAAAATTCCAAAGTGGTGTAACGATATGTAACTTCTGTTATATGTTCAGAAATGTAAAACTGAACACTTCACATTTGAAAAAAAATCACACAGTGATTGCATTACCATATACTCCTGACACTGGCAGAGTTGGGGCGAACTCAAAAGAAAAACGTCAAAAGCCATGATCGCTAGTAAAGCATTAATTTCGGATCAGAAGATGGTAACTTAGTCGTACCGAAACGGGTTATCGAAATAAATGCTTTACTAGCTATCTGGGCTGTTTGAAGGTTTTCTTCAATATCAGTATCACATCGAGCTAGTTAACTTATAGAAATATCAACATGTAGCAGTTTGTATGGAAATGAAACGATCACATAGTCTGGAACTTCTCCCTCGGTGTTATACTCAAGAATAAATCTAAGTGAATTATAAATTACCCTTTTCATAACACGAAAGATAGGCAACAAAGATTAGAAATCTGGTTTAACGTCTACCTTCACGCAAGCCCCTTGAGTATCAAGAACCCCACACGTAAAGTGTGTAAGTAGGCTGTTTAGGTTTTTTTATTGGTAACGCCACCTCTGTATGAAAATCACTGGCTGTGCTGTGTGCAGTCTGTGGCTGCTTTGCATTGTTGTAATACTCGCCATTGTAGTGTTAGGCAGCTGGCTGTGAACAGCGCGTAGCGTTGCGCAGTTGGAGGTGAGCCGCCAGCAGTGGTGGATGTGGGGAGAGAGATGGCGGAGTTTTGAAATTTGTCATGAACTGCTATATTTATATATGATGATATCAAGGTAAATACATTGTTTGTTCTCTATTAATATCTTTCATTTGCTAACTATCCCTATCAGTAGTTAGTGCCTTCCATAGTTTGAATCTTTTATTTAGCTGGCAGTAGTGGCGCTCGCTGTATTGCAATAGCTTGAGCAGCGAAGATTTTTGTGAGGTAAGTGATTTGTGAAAGGTATAGTTTAATGTTAGTCAGGGCCATTCTTTTGTAGGGAATTTTGAAAGTCAGATTGCGTTGCGCTAACAAAATATTGTGTGTCAGTTTAAGCACAGTCATGTATAATTGTTCAAAGGGGACGTTTCATTTGTTTATTGCTAGCGCGTAATTGTAGAGAGAATCTCCTTTGTAGTTGTAGTCTTTCATTGTTGTACAGTAAAACAGTTGTGGCATGCATATAGATTTGCATCAAGTATTTCGCAGCTACGCTTGCAATTAACTAGATATTATTTTCAGTGCTATGTTAATGTGTTCTCCTATTTTTGCACTTCAAATTGTGCTTTTCTGTGTTATCGTGTGAAATATTGTGACAATTATGGCGTGTGAAAAACGTAACACTAGGCTCCAAACTAAACTGAGAAATAATAGTGACGACGAGCGTATCTTATCAGCGCCGCAGAGTAATGAATTTACTAATGTTCAAAGTAGTAATTTGGTAACTGTGCACGGGGAAATGGAGCGGGCGTCAAACAATGGCGTGGACAGTGAAACAATTAGTGAAGAGGGAAGCATTATCGATCGATCGGTCGGCAATAGCTCGCCTCAGGAAGCCGAAATGACACGACACGATCTCGCAAATACTGTAGATTCAGGTTTTGGATCCTCACCGTTTTCTCAAATAAGTCAAGACACATTTTCTGCTTGTCAAAATGTGAATGTTTCCGGTGTAAATTCACTGCCGAAAAGCACTGAGGAACATGTTTCAGACACCAATGCATTGTTATTACAATTAATACAACAAATGGGACAAACACAGCAAAAGCTTCAAAAGTTAGACACAGTGGAACAAAATCTTAAAAAGTTAGACACAATGGAACAACACCAGAGACAAACACAGCAACAGTTAGACACAATGGAACAACACCAGAGACAAACACAGCAACAGTTAGACACAATGGAACAAAATCTTCAAAAGTTAGACACCACACTTGAAAAAACACGTGAAGATTTAACTACTGAGTTACATAACATTGAATCGAAATGTCAAAAGGTCTGTAATGACGTAAAAACACAAATTTGTGAGCATTTTCAACCAATTTTTTCGCGGCATGAAAATGCATTGCAGAATCACGAAGCAGCTATAAAAGAACTGCAAACCATTGTTCATGAAAATCATGAGACATTGTGGGCTAAAATTGACTCAGTTGCATCTACCGATTCGGTTAAGCAACTTGCAAAAACTCAGGAAAACTTAAAGGACACAGTAGATTCGATTTCAACACAAATGGACACTCTGAAACTTGGTTCAGAAAAACACACTTAGGAAATGTGTTCACTATCGGAGAAAGTAGCCGAACTTTCGGATCAGGTTACTAACTTATCTACAAAGGTAGATGATGATCTGAATGACACAAGACCTGTAGCCTTCACTGACACAGAAGAGTATGAACAAATTAGAAAATTCAAACAGAATCAAAATCAAATCAATACACAGTACAAAAGAGAAATCCGGGAAGTACAAGATCAGCTGACACAGGTAATACAAGAATTACGTATTTCAGAGGATACTCGCGCCCCAATACGGGAAGAGGGACACAGAAATACGGAACAGCCACAAAATAATAACACAGGGCATTTCGGAAGTTATGAAAGAAATTGGCAATGTGCACCGAATTTTGAGATGGAACGGCCGACACGACCTAACAATGACCGATATGCGACTCGCCGACATGATGATTTTGACTATAAGCTGTTCATTACTACACGTAAATTCAAAACATTTAAGAATTCTGGCAACGACATTCATCCACAAGCATGGCTCCATCAATTCTCGCATTGTTTTCCTCCCAACTGGTCGTTAGAACACAGATTAGAATTTATGTGTGGCTACTTGGAGAATGAACCAGCTGTAAGAATGCGATCGGTAATTCACGATTGCCACAGTGAAGGAGAGTTTTACCATGCCTTCCTCCCAGCATATTGGTCTCAAGCCACACAAGACCGAGTAAAACATAGCATCATAATGATGAAACGTTTCGAACAATCTGAATTTTCCAGTCTTATGAAATATTTTGAAGACATGTTGCATAAGAATCAATATCTTTCAAACCCATACAGCCCTTCAGAACTCATCCGCATTTGCTTGATGAAATTGCCTGAACATTTACGACATATTATTTTAGCAGGACGTTGCAAAGACGACATTGAAGCTTTTCAGGGACTGTTACAAGAATTAGAAATCGACACAGACAGTCGCGGGATGCGAAAACAGGAAAACAATCACTACAGGTCACATCCATCACAATTTCGTGACGACAGAAACAATAACTGGACACGACAAGTCTATTCTTACAAAGCAAATCGTGACCAAAACAGACGCCACCCATATGACAACCACTGGCAGAGTAATAACAGTTACAGAGAAAGATCGTATTTCTGTAGTAATGAATGTGACAGAGATTACCATAGAAACAGACAATATGGGAACCAAAATAATTATTATCAAGGGAGACAGAATAACTTCAGACGCAATGGTCCGGCGCGCAGTTACGATTCAGGGAGAAATTCTCCACCACGTGACCGACAAGAAAGAAACTATGGAATCTACCGACATGACGACAGACGATATGATCGTAACGACAGAGCTGAATTGCATCAGAACTGGCGGGATTCAAACAGAGCAGGGCCCTCTCGACAACACGAATTTGTAGAAGTTAGGTCTCCAAATCCCAATAACGGCGCGCGCCAACAAAGAGACAGACAATGACTCGCACAGCAGGCAGCCGCGTGCGCCCGCTGGCTCCGAGAAAAATAACGTAAGACGCTAGCCTTGAGAAAAATTTTAGCATTCTTTACCGATGTATACAACATGATAATTGCTTTGAAGTTGAAACTCTGTGCACTAGGAAGAGTAAAGGTTTACACCACATTTCACATGTAAAACCGTTTATTGAAAGATAATCTGCTTTTTAACTTTGTCATTGTCATAAAACTTTTCACTTTACATTACTAGTATGCTTGTCAGACTTAGAATCTGTTAACATGCAACAATGTTTGAAGTTAAATATCCAGTCAAGAACCAAGAGAACTTATTGAAACAGAAATTACGAATGCATTGTTATTGTGAACAGACGACACAGTGTTATTGTGTGTGTACATTCTTGCTTGTTAGTTGCACGATTACATAACGACTATAAGGCTCACATACTTAGAACATTTACCAGTAGTGCTAATGAGATTTTAATGCAACATTTTGGTTTACTTGAAAATACATTCTGGGTTTAAAGTACTTTCTGTGAGATACCAGACGACAGAGTGATTAGTTTATGTGACAGATACACGATTTTATCACGACGCTACTAATGAGTGACAATTTACAATGTTGCTTTTGCGCTATATCTGTTTTATATCTGCACAGTTTTTCTGAATTATTCTGGAAAGTAAAACAGGTTTTAGTAGTAACTTTTGTGGTATAGCAACAATGAGACAGCCTTTTTCGTGGCATAACAATGCGTTACTGTACAGTACTTTCTTCATCACGCCAATAAGCATAATAACTACGATATCTATACGCAAAGCATTTCACTTTTGTTTATCATGTGGTAAGTACATTGACTTCTGCAGAACTTAGCTTCCGGAGGACGATAACTACGACACTTCCACAGAGATTATGTTGCGACAAGATGCACAGTTTAGCGCTACAGTACATGCATTTGAGTGATTAATCTTATACTTAAAACACTTATTTTTAAATATTTTTTTAATTACAAAGAAAGTTTTCCGTGATACATTTCATTCCATTGCTGTAATCTGTAACACCTGAGGGTATAATTACATTAATCCTCAGGGGGGTACACGCCTACTTTGTGTACCATGTGTTTGGCAAGCACAAGGAACCCTAGCTAATATGGTATTTGCTTATACAACTTTACACATCGGTACCATATTTCTCTAAAACATAAATTACACAGCGATCTGATCATTTAACTGAGAGATAAGCATGTTTTTTACTATGTCAGTGACACATGTTTACGTAATTACACCGTTGGATAACTTCACACTTACGAAATTGTATTTTGTCTGTACTGTGTGAACTCTTCATATTTTTTCGGAACCATTGTGATACTATGAGAGCTTTTAATGATGTATTTGGTATGGATTCATGATTTTTAAAGTACGTTTGAGGCAGATGACACTTTTGACATGAGCAGAGAATTTTTTTAATTATTGGAGGAAGCTATGACGATTTTGAGATTTGACTGAGGTGTTATGATGTTATTTTTACGACGACGATGTGTATTATGCTGCTGAGGTATGTTTATGATTAATAGGCTGAGGCTATATGAGTTAATTTATTATGCTTCATATTTGTAATGACGAAATATTGACGAGTGTCGATGGATACGTATATGTGTAATAAGCTAAGGAGTAATGAATAGTGGGTAGGGACTCTTGACTTGTGAAACAGGATGTTGGAAACCAAGAATCGTACTTTAAGAGTTATGAAATGTGTGTAAATGCGTGAATGTATCACAATGCCGGCGAAAATTTTTTGGACACTTATATTTGTAGGATTTTGTTTCTACAGATTTTCAATGCTAATTCTTGACCTGTGAAATATTTTTATGTGAGACTGTCATTGTAGCGGAAACTGCTGTCGTAAATATTTCCGTAAGAAAGTTAAGTGACCACCTGCACGTAATGTAATGCGTCGCGGGCACCCACCTGGGCGACAGCCGCCCGAAAAAAAAAAAAAAGCCATTAGCCTTTCAGCGGCACAGGTAGAAAAAAAAAGGGGAGGCCATTGTCCGTGCTACTGACATTTCCTTGTTGAAAGCATACTGTGGAGCTCGTAATTTATGATATTTACTGAAATGCCTAATAAAATGACAAGAAATATTTTTACATCTGCACACCTGATTATGACAAGCGTCTTTCTATGAGAGTTGAGAGAATTTCTACTAACTTATGAAATGTCACATGACTACTGAATGATATTTTTATGCTTTGCTTTTCATAGTTGCTTATTTCATTTGATATCTGGTTTCCAGCTGTGTTGCAGCATTGCTTTTATAAAATGAAATGCATTTGCTAATGTGAACACTTTCTGTCAACAGATCTATTAAATAATTATTTTATGATCCACATTCTTTAAAAAAGGAGCTCTTGGAATGGAGAGAACAATAAGAAGGAACTAATAACAGTAACTGCATCTATAATTTTCTTTTCAAGTACTTGGTAATTTCTTTTGTAGAATAATTTGTGGTGCACCACTTTAATTACTTAGACATTAAGATGTGATTATACATTTCCCTTATCTGCATTGTTATCTTTAGTGTACTATTTTTTCTGCGTGAGCTATGTCATGTTTAGATATAAGCTGCTGTTTGCCAGGCATAGTGCTACTGAACTTTAATTTGTGTTACTCTGCTAAGCCAGATTTATTTTTTTGTTTGCTGTGCATAGCCTCATATTAGTTGTAATATTGAATTGCTTGGTAATTTAGATTTACTGTAGCTTGCTTTGCGATTTTCCATTTTTTTTATTGCTGTTTATATTAATTGTTTTATGTGCTGCTGCATTGCCTCGTCCCTTAGTTTAGCATCTGAGCTCAGTAGATTTAAGTTAGCTTAAGAGGGGGTAGACTATATAAGAAACTGACTATGGAGAATAGGTAAAGAATGCATTACGAAGTTATATGAAAAGGATTTGGGCCCAAATGAGTATTGTACAATCAGAAATAATTATTTTGAAAGAAATATGAACAGAATACAGAAAGCAGGCTTAGATAGGACTTTTTGGGAATAATGATGAACAAAGGGAGATCTCCATGCAAAATACTGCAGTAAAACAAACCCTGTCCTTTCCTTTTGTGTCATCCCTCTATATGTTTGTGTACCCTTGTGTATTTGTCTTTTTCCTGTCTTTATGTGTTTAGCTAATAAGATTTATGTTGTAGAATTTTTCAAATACTATGTTATTTTCTTTGTAAAGATGTTTATACATTATTTATTCTGTTCTGTCTTAATGTTCATGTGTGAAGTTGGTGTTTCGAAAGTTATTCTGATCTTTTATGTATGTACTCATGTCATAATTCCTGGAACACTGACGTATATGTTAGTTCGATTCTTTTGTAAAGCCCATATTACTACAAATGTTATCTGTATTGTTATGTTCTTTAATGATGTATTTTGTACCTTTGTAATTGTATTCTTATGTTATAAAATTGTAATTGACACCAGTTCATCAAATTAAGCAATTTGTAAGTTACATTTCACTGCACACGTTTCTGTTGGTCATAGTATATGGACAATATGTGAGAAGTAGGGCCAGCCGAAGTGGCCGCGCGGTTAAAGGCGCTGCAGTCTGGAACCGCAAGACCGCTACGGTCGCAGGTTCGAATCCTGCCTCGGGCATGGATGTTTGTGATGTCCTTAGGTTAGTTAGGTTTAACTAGTTCTAAGTCCTAGGGGACTAATGACCTCAGCAGTTGAGTCCCATAGTGCTCAGAGCCATTTGAACCATTTTTTTGAGAAGTAGGGACTGTTAGTGTTTGCACATGTGTTGATAATTCAGCAAGGGACTGGATAACAGCATTGCTCGTTCTAAGGACAATTCCAAAAAACTTTGTGAGTGCACAAGTGGTGGTGATGGACTTGCTATATTATCCGCAAGACTCTTCAATGGTGATTGTGCACCTGCACAGTCACAACAGATGGCTGCTGGCTATCTCTACAAGGACTACAGTGGGTCTACATCTTTGATGATCCATCAATACCATTATTTCTACAAGGACTGCAGTGGGTCTGCACCTCTGGTGGCCCACCAATACCATACTCTCTAACAGGACTACAGTGGGTCTGCTCTGTGATGACCTACCTACCAATCTTCTTCAAAATGTCGAATGACTCTGCTGTGGGTTTCCTCTGTTGTGGCCCATTACCTGCCTGCACGTCGAGAGTCAGCACTCTCTTTCCGTTGGAAGAACAACATTACTTCTTCAAGACTGCATGGAAATCCACTACTTCTGTGTGCATTTCCTTTTACTGCTCAGACTTTGAGAAAAACACTGCAATTTTACTCTGACGAATGATGAGGACTGTCTTTATGGACTGTGAGAAAATTTTAGCTTTTGACCAACATTGTATCAATAAGTGTGTGCCTTTGATTTCTTTGTTATTGTAATTGTGAAAAAAATTTTAACAAATATGTATTGGCCAGTGCCCAAAAAAATTTGTAAAATTTTTTGTGGGGAGCATGGGGGCTATGTAAGTAGGCTGCTTAGGTTTTTTTATTGGTAACGCCACCTCTGTATGAAAATCACTGGCTGTGCTGTGTGCAGTCTGTGGCTGCTTTGCATTGTTGTAATACTCGCCATTGTAGTGTTAGGCAGCTGGCTGTGAACAGCGCGTAGCGTTGCGCAGTTGGAGGTGAGCCGCCAGCAGTGGTGGATGTGGGGAGAGAGATGGCGGAGTTTTGAAATTTGTCATGAACTGCTATATTTATATATGATGATATCAAGGTAAATACATTGTTTGTTCTCTATTAATATCTTTCATTTGCTAACTATCCCTGTCAGTAGTTAGTGCCTTCCATAGTTTGAATCTTTTATTTAGCTGGCAGTAGTGGCGCTCGCTGTATTGCAGTAGCTTGAGCAGCGAAGATTTTTGTGAGGTAAGTGATTTGTGAAAGGTATAGTTTAATGTTAGTCAGGGCCATTCTTTTGTAGGGAATTTTGAAAGTCAGATTGCGTTGCGCTAACAAAATATTGTGTGTCAGTTTAAGCACAGTCATGTATAATTGTTCAAAGGGGACGTTTCAAGTGGTTAAGCCCAAAATAAATCATTGTTACTGCTATCTGACCCATCCAAAGACATAATGAAGGATGCATCTTATGTCTTTTTATTCTGTGAAGACGGAAGAACCCATCTGGTATATGATCATGAAATAAGTTACAGAGTCCTACAAACGTTATGAAGCTTTCCATGAAAGAGCGCATTACAGACACAGAAACTGACTTTTCAAACGCTTTCCGTGCCTATTTTAAACTACTCTCGCTACTCGACTTCCAGTACATGTAACTACAGCACTCGTTCCAGCGACCGCCAGCCGGAAAAAGGAGTAGTCGCGTGCATGTGTGTTCCTATTGGGGCATGCAATGAACACTTCAACTTGAAAATTGGTTGTCACAATGAAAACTTTCAAATTTATACCTTCTTCCTTATATTCTGGATCGCAGCCATACTTCTTCTAAGACGAGACGAAGGAACGTTTCAGTTGGAGCTCTAAGTTTTAAATTCATTCCTGACATGTCTAGAAAATTCAGAGTCTTTTACACAAGAAGAAGTATTTCTCGCTGCAGTATCCATGTACGATTCTCTGGTGACCTTTCTTTCAAAGAAGATTATGTTCTTACGTCAAGCAGTATACCATGACACCTTTTTAAAGTTAATATTCTTTTATGGGACATAGAATTTTGTTTCAAGGAAGGGCAGCATTAGCAAGACGTCAGACAGCGTTGCCTTCTGAGACATTATAGACTTGCAGCGTAGAAAACTTCCTCATATTCATGCTATCTTTATGGTCTTCTTAAACCTCAATAACACAATCTCTTAATGGTTTTGTTGTGTCTCTGTGGAGGTACTACCGTTATTATGGAGCATTAACGTCGTCGACAGAGACGATTTCATAACAACACTATCGCTGAAAATACACGGAGGCAAAGAGAACAGCTAAACCGTTAAAACGTACAACCTGTGCAAATGAGGACCATTTTAAAAAATGTATAATCCACTGAGTTTTGTATGGCCTTTGTTATTTGCACTGTTCAAATACCGAAATAATGTAGAATGCCTTCAACAGATTTCGACGTCCCTGGAGCAAAAGTGAAAACGAAACGAGAAATCGAAGAAAAATTGTAGCATATAATGAAACGGCTGGAAGGAACATACTGTTATAGTGAAGGGTCTGGTCTGCTTGAATTAGTGGAATTGAGATGGTTTTGCGTTCACTGCTAGCGCCTTGTTGGGAATTTCAGGATTCATTCTTCTGAAGGTGGAGTCGCCGTTGAAAACATACATCAGCAGTACGGCATACCAGTATATCGTGACATAGTGATTCTTCAATGCATTGTGTACCGACTTGCTGTTCTGAACATTTTTTACATGACTTGGTTCACATCTACCTGATGATAATGTGGATTATGAAGGTGGCAGTTCAACATGTATGATATTTTAAATAAAATAAAACTAGAAAGATTATGTCTTGAAATAAAGCTACACAAGATTACCTCCATTAGCTGACAAAAATTTACGGAAGAAAAGGAAAACTTCTGGAGACAGAAGTACTGACCCGAAAAGAATGAGAAAGCACCGAGAACTGAAATTGCTTCTGAAGGTGAGATTAGGCTTTCAGCTGCGTTACTACGTGGTACATAAGCTTAATATCCAACACTGATGTTGAGAGTGGACAGGGTGATTTTTTCCACCGTGTAAAAACTCTAGGGATTGATCGATGAGAGTATACGAAACAAAAAATGTCTAATGAACTTATGACTGGAAATGCCTGGTTTCCATGCCAGAGATCATTTATTGGCTCAAAAATGGTTCAAATGGCTCTGAGCACTATGGGACTTAACTTCTAACGTCGTCAGTCCCCTAGAACTTAGAACTACTTAAACCTAACTAAGCTAAGGACATCACAAACATCCATACCCGAGGCAGGATTCGAACCTGCGACTGTAGCGCCTTTAACCGCTTGGCCACACCGGCCGGCAGAGATCATTTATTCAATCCTGCTTTGTTACATAGACTGTGGTCTAATACGCTCTGTACCATACAGCTACAGTTAACAGTATGCAAGGTTTCCTCCAACGTCATGTCCTAGACCCTTCGCCTGCTACAGTAATTGGTAATGTTGTGTCCGATTCACTTCTCTTGCTGACTTACCTTGTAGTGGATATGATACAGTGTTGTACACAACGGTTCCGTATTCGAATCAAGAGCTTGCCGACGTGGTGTGTACTTACGAAAAGGCAAATGGCAACTGGCGGCGGACCGCAACGTCGTATCAGGAGACCTATCCCCGCCGACAACAACCACAGCATTCAATATTTCCAAAAGTATTTCACCGTTTGTCTGAGACAGAGTCGTTTCAGGAAGCAGGAAATCATGAAGGACTTACCTGAAATGTTCGCACACCAGACTTGGAGGAAAATGTGATTAATACCGTGGAAGGCGACCGCCGTGTCATTACCAGTGGGTTAGTATGCAGAACTTCCATGGTACGGGAAGAGCACATCATCAGCATCGGTGCAGCCAGAATGCGTGGGCCGCGATAACTGGTGACCGTATTTAGGAGCCAGTCTTCCTTTCACGTCGCCTGACAGGCCAGAATTATTAGCGTTTCTTGTGCGTGACTTTGCCTCCCATCCTGAAAGAAGTGCCGTTGACAATTCGAAGGGCATGTGGCTGCTACATGATAGTACTCAGCCCACTTCGCCGTTAGCGTCCCTGGTCGTTGGATCGGAGGAGGGGGTCCAGCTGCATGGCCTGCGAGTTCATCGGCTCTCAACACGTGCGATTTCTGGTTACGGGGCAATCTCAAAAGCATTCTGTATGCAGAGCCTATTCCATATGTGGAGACACTGGAGCAGTGTATTCGTGCTGCCCTTGACACTGTTCGGATGCATCGTGGCCGTTGTTAAGGCCGGTTGCACACACGGCGGATTTTTTCCGCCGTGGTCAGTTGACCGTCGCCGCTCGCAGAACTCTAGCGTTTACACACACGGCGGTAAAATCTCCGTCGTCAGCAGCTCACTATGTTGCAGGCTATTCGCTTTGCCGTGCGCTTGGGCATCTAAACGAGTCAGGCAGTTTTCTACTGGCAGTGCTCGTTCATTATCAAACCAGTCCACACAAGTTTACTACTTTATTTGAAGCATTTGTTGCTTTTAAGCACACGGTGTCGTCTGAAATGAGCAGAGTGCGAATTATAAGTTTACTGTTATTACGTCGGCGAATGAAAAGGGGAAGAAATAATCGATTAATTTGGGTTCATCCAATTAATGAAAGAAGAAGGGAGGCTGGAGATTTCTACACGTTGTTTGAAGAGTTGAGGCAGGATGACACGAAATTCTTCAATTATTTCAGAATGTCGGTGTCTTGTCTTTGACAGGCCCCGTGTGCGGTTGAAAGATAGTATTCAGCGGAAAAATACCAAAATGAGGAATTGTATTCAGCCTGTAGAAATGCTGGCAATAACACTGAGGTAAGTTTGAGATAATCATTTTCAAACTAGTTTTAAAGTAACGGTATTTATTGATAAAATTCCGAAGAAAGATACAAAATATCTACATTACCAAAACTTTAAATAAACAAACGCACATTACAACACAATATAGTATTGATGTCCATTGTAGTGGACGAATTCGAATTTACTGAAGAACTACTTTCAAAATCTCCTTCAACACTCACAGGAAAATTTTCATAATGTTCATCTGCAGATTTTTTTTATCCTTTGTGGGTTGGGAGGGTGGAGTTGGTAGTTCATCTACGGTAGACACCGACGGAATCGATGGTGGATCATAATTTGGGAGATGTAGAACCTGTGAGGGATACAGAGTTCTGAATGCAGAATGCGTTCGCCCTGGCTGGGATACTGGAGGACATAGTGCATTTTGAGTTGAAACTGAGGGAATCGTTGGAGGGGCATAATGTGGGACATATGGTGGTTGTGAGTACTGTGAAGTGATAACAGAGAAATGTTGTTGAGGTGGCAGTGGATTGGTCTGTTGTTGGAGATGGTATGGCGTTGATTGGCTCTGTTGCTGGATGTGGGAAACGGATTGTGTGGTGTCACTTTGATAGTGATGAGGCGCAACCTTCTGATTCTTAATATTGGAAACCACTCTAAGAACTTCCATTTGAAACTGTAGCCATCCATTATTATCAAACTTCTCTGTATGTGGTAGCAGACTGGTAAAAGGACATTTGGGAATTTGGTTTCTCTGGTTATATTTTTTACAGTGCCTTTAAAAGCCTCAGATCTATTTCGTCCATTTTCTTGTACTTCTTTCGAGGTTGAGTGGTGGACAGAGGTTCTTCCTTTGTTCCAATTGATACGTTTACTTCATGTTCGGTGTTCTGACGAGGTTGCGAAGGGGCTTCGGTTTCATCCTTGTTCTTTTTTAATGCGCTGAAACTTTCTGTAGTGTCCGTTGTTTCGTATACTCTTTTTTAAAAACTGGAGTTCGTCATGAAATATGTACTTTCTTTTTTTTCTAGCTTGTGAGCCACTAGTTTTGTTTTCTTTTGCCCTTTTTTCAACCTTGGCGAAGGCATCACGTAAATGTTTCCATCGTTTTATCACTTCCTTACCTAAAAATGAAAATAATTAACGCCTACATTAGCTACGATAAAATACACAATAGTTATTTTACATTACAAAAAACTTGTGAATAATAATTCGTTAATTCTTCACATTTTAAATAATTTTTTTTTCAGATTCTAGCAAGTGGATGTACTTTCACCGACCTTCATTATTCCTTCAGAGTAGGAATCTCAACCGCAAGAGCTATAGTTTGATACGTTTGTCGAGCACTATGGAATGTTATGCAAAGCGAGTGCATACCTCCCCTTACAAATGAAATGTGGCAGTCAGTACCAAAGGATTTTAGTATGCAGCAAACTTTCCTCATTGCATTGGGGCCGTAGATGGAAAACATGTCCGCATTGTGAGTCCAATAGAAAATGGATCTATGTATTTTAATTATAAAGACTACTAATCAGTTGCGTTATGGGCACTGCAGATACGAAGTACCGATTTGTTTATGTGCATATTGGTAGCTATGTAAAAGATTGTGACTCATCGATTTTTAAACAGACTCAGCTATGGAAATCTGTTGAAAGCAGTTCAAAAAATCCACCTGGTGAGATGTGCCTACCAGGCACAGGAAGTCCGAAAGTGCCACATTTTTTTTTTTTTTTTTTTTTTTTGTTGGTGATGCAGCATTTGGGTTACATAAACATCTGCTAAGGCCTTATTCTGTAACACATTGAACAATCGACAAACGAATCTTCAACTATCAATTGCGCCGAGCAAGGAAGTACATAGAACGTGCTTTCGGCATTCTTACTAACAAACGGAGAATACTCCATCGACCATTAAATGTCTAACCACATTTTGTCAATGACATTGTTAAAGCCTGCATTGTTCTTCATAATTATGTTAGGGATAGAGATGGATACATTGTTGAGGATACAACGTGAATTATAGAGCTGGAAGATATTCAGGCAGAAAATACGGTAAGAGGAGGCCTCAAAGCAAACAGTGTGAGAGACATTCTGTGTAAATATATTGTTTCAAGTGTAGGAAGCGTTTCCTGGCAGAAGTCCATGATATAAGGGCATTCCGAACAGCATGATGTAGAGAACAGATAACTGTGGAATAGACCGTCTTCAAATTAAACACAAGTATTCCAGTACACGACTTATTTTTCGTTATTGTATTACTAGAAGTAAGCTGCAAAAATAATAATACTTTTTAAAAATGTGACTTTGTACTGTTTTTCAATAATGTTCGTTTTCATAAAATAAAACATTTTTAATAATAGCCCAACACGGTTGTCACGATAATAAAAAACTAAATAAATAATGAAGTCAGGAAATGTCTGCTATGTGAAGTGAAGATCCTGTTCCACTGCAAAGAGTGAGCGCCATCACTTCTAGAATCTATAAATCGAGTTTATTCTAGTACATATATGTGAAAAAGCATGTACTTACCAAAATCGTTCCTCTCCCTTTCGTCCAACACATCAAAGTCGCTACGAATTCCCTTGCAAACTTTATACCAAGCGTTTCTGGAAGCATCTCGGTCTTTGTATATGTCGAGGGTTTTGTCCCACAGAACAGACCTTTCTTGAATTAATGAAATTAAATTTACATTATCTATGTCTAGATTACTCATGTCTGAAAGAGGAAACCAGTTAACAACTGTCAACACCACGACGCGACTCTATTCACACTGAACAAAAGCCGGTCGAAGTGGCCGTGCGGTTAAAGGCGCTGCAGTCTGGAACCGCAAGATCGCTACGGTCGCAGGTTCGAATCCTGCCTCGGGCATGGATGTTTGTGATGTCCTTAGGTTAGTTAGGTTTAACTGGTTATAAGTTCTGGGGGACTAATGACCTCAGAAGTTGAGTCTCATAGTGCTCAGAGCCATTTGAACCGTTTGAGCTGAACAAAACAGCTGTCGACGGTAGAAAAACCGCTACGTGTGTAAACGTGCGCCGGCCCGGGTGCCCGAGCGGTTCTAAGAGCTACAGTCACGAACCGCGCGACCGCTACGGTCGCAGGTTCGAATCCTGCCTTGGGCATGGATGTGTGTGATGTCCTTAGGTTAGTTAGGTTTAAGTAGTTCTAAGTTCTAGGGGACTGATTACCTCAGAAGTCCCATAGTGCTCAGAGCCATTTGAACCATTTTTTGTAAGCGTGCATTTGGTCAAGTGTGCCACTACTTTGGCCGTGGCGGTTGAATTGCCGACGGCGCCAGTGGCAGCCGGCGGTCACACAACTACAGACGACAGCAGATGTACCGCTCGTTTTTTTTCTTCCGCTTAATGTGCAAGCTCTGACTTACTCCTGTGCACCACTACAGGAAAGGCGGCGGAAGAATCCGCCGTGTGTGCAACCGGCCTTTTAAGAGTGAGACAAAACACGCTGCGAAATGTACACACTTGCGTTGAAGCACAAGGAAACCACTTTCAGTACGTATTATAACAGTGGCTGCACGCTACAGCGCGTATTGGACCGCAGCCTGTGTAAGAATGTATGATTGAATAAATGGTCTCTAGCATGGAAACCAAGCGTTTCCAGAAAAAAGTTCATTAGACATTTCTGTTCCATATCCTTTCATCGATCAATCCCTAGACTTTGTAATGATGGAGAAAATCATCCCGTATATGTAAGTAGTAAAGCAGTTAACGCACGGAAATGTAGCAGCAAAATAATGGAAGCCCTTATGTTTCCTTCTTTTTATTCATACTTTCGCACAAGCCAGACAGAAAGAAAACTGAGAGGCCCGTTAAGAAATCTGGTGAAGCTGAAGCCACAAAACTGAGATACGCCGCTGTCGAGGACATGAGAAATATCCGCAAAATTTGCTGTAACTAAGATAAAGTTCATGAAGAAAGATCACCTACGTCAGCATTCTGATCGTCTGCCTTAAAAACGACTCACTGCGTGCAAATGGAACAATTGTTGAAGTTCTTTATGCACTACTGGCCATTAAAATTGCTACACCAAGAAGAAATGCAGATGATAAACGGGTATTCATTGGACAAATACATTATGCTAGAACTGACATGTGATTGCATTTTCACGCAATTTGGGTGCATAGATCCTGACAAATCAGTACCCAGAACAACCACCTCTGGCCGCAATAACTTCACCCAATACGCCTAGGCATTGAGTCAAACAGAGCTTGGATGGCGTGTACAGGTACAGCTGCCCATGCAGCTTCAACACGATACCACAGTTCATCAAGAATAGTGATTGCCGTATTGTGACGAGCCAGTTGCTCGGCCACCATTGACCAGACGTTTTCAATTGGTGAGAGATCTGGAGAATGTGCTGTCCAGGGCAGCAGTCGAACATTTTCTGTATCCAGAAAGTCCCGTACAAGACCTGCAACATGCGGTCGTGCATTATCCTGCTGAAATGTTGTTTTCGCAGGGGCCGAATGAAGGGTAGAGCCACAGGTCGTAACACATCTGAAATGTTACGTCCACTGTTCAAAGTGCCGTCAATGGGAACAAGAGGTGACCGAGACGTGTAACCAATGGCACCCCATACCAGCACGCCGGGTGATACGCCAGAATGGCGATGAATACACGCTTCCATTGTGCGTTCACCGCGATGGCGCCAAACACGGATGCGACCATCATGATGCTGTAAACAGAACCTGGATTCATCCGAAAAAATCACGTTTTGCCATTCGTGCACCCAGGTTGTTCGTTGAGTACACCATCGCATGCGCTCCTGTCTGTGATGCAGCGTCAAGGGTAACCGCAGCCATGGTCTCCGAGCTGATAGTCCATGGTGCTGCAAACGTCGTCGAACTGTTCGTGCAGATGGTTGTTGTCGTGCAAACGTCCTCATCTGTTGACTCAGGGATCGAGACGCGGCTGCAGGATCCGTTACAGCCATGCGGATAAGATGCCTGTCATCTCGACTGCTAGTGATACGAGGCCGTTGGCATCCAGCACGGCGTTTCGTATTACCCCCCTGAACCCACCGATTCCATATTCTGCTAACAGTCATTGGATCTCGACCAACGCGAGCAGCAATGTCGCGATACGATAAACCGCAATCGCGATAGGTTACTATCCGACCTTTAACAAAGTCGGAAAGTTGATGCATCTTCTTCCTGTCGGCTAAATTTTGCATCTGTAGCACGTCATCTTCGTGGTGTAGCAATTTTAATGGCCAGTAGTGTGTATTTGCAGACTGAGCTTTAAACTCAATCAATCATGATTTGGATCTGTGTTCGTGGGAAATATTCCGTTGTCTACTGAAGAGGAAGAAATCTGGACAATATTTGAAAAATGTAATATGATACCATATATCGGATTTGTAAGACCAATGAAAACAAGTATTAGGAAACGATTTGTTTATGTGACTTATGAGAGTGCATATCCAGTGGAATCTGCAGTGTATCTTTATGAAACTTCACCCAAATACATACTACTGCGTGTATCAAGAGTTGTTCGAAAGAAGAAATTTGTACTTAACCAACTCGCCAATAAAATGAAATTGCACTTTTTAGAGAATCTGAACTTGTTTGTGATAATGTCTAAATGAAAATTACGAAAGGTCGGTACCGTCGTCCCATGCGAGATCGTTTTTCAACAAGAATAGCGCATTGTCAGGAGAGGAACGTACTGTTGTAGTGCAGCGTCTGGTCTGCTTGAAATAATGGGGTTGTATAGTTTTACGTTCACTGCTACCGCCTTGTTAGGAATTTCGGCATTCATTCTTCTGAACGCGCGGTCGCAGTTGAAAAAAAGATGTCAGCAGTGCGATATGTATCGTGACACACTGGTTCTTCATTGGATTGTGTACCGACATGTTCTGAATCAGTTGGAATCGGCCAACTCATTCAAATACCTCGGTATATCACTTTGTAGTGATATGAAATGGAATGATCACATAGGTTCAGTCGTGGGTAAAGCAGGTGGTAGACTTCGGTTTATTGCTAGAACACTGGGGAAGCGCAATTAGTCTACAAAAGAGATTGCTTACAAATCACTTGTGCGACCGGATCTACAATATTGCTCAAGTCCGTGGGACCCGTACCAGATAGGACTAACAGAGGATATTGAACGTATACAGAGAAGGGCAGCACGAATGGTCAAAGATTTGTTTAATCCGTGGGAGAGTGTCACAGAGGTACTGAAGGAACTGAACTGGTAAACTCGTGAAGACCATGCTGAGAAAATCTGTTAACGAAGTTTCAAGAACCGGCTGTAATTCTTTCTGTAGGGATGTTCTGCAACCTCCTACATATCACCCACATAGGGATCGTGAGGATAACATTGGAATAATAACTGCAGCACAGAGGCATTCAAACAATCATTATTCCCGTTCTCCATACATGAATGGTACAGGAAGAAATCCTAATAATTGGTACAATGGGACGTACCCTCTACCATGCACGAAACAGTGGTTTGTAGATTAGCAGACACAGGCACGCTGCAGACTCAGCTCTGTCCTCTGGAACAGCAATGTAACGAAGAGGATGAAGAAAATCATATGCAAATCCTTTGTTGAGAACCTTGGTGCATAGAAAGAGACACGTAAACTGAAAAGACAGGGAAGTTACAGGTTTTGGAAATGACTTTTGGAAAAGAAGTTGTGGAATTACGAAACTGGACCATGTGAAGAATGAGAGAGATTATGGGAGGTAGCAAGTCGAAAATCGATTCAACCAAACAAACCACGTACACTACTGCCCATTAAAATTGCAGCCGGCCGAAGTGGCCGTGCGGTTAAAGGCGCTGCAGTCTGGAACCGCAAGACCGCTACGGTCGCAGGTTCGAATCCTGCCTCGGGCATGGATGTTTGTGATGTCCTTAGGTTAGTTAGGTTTAACTAGTTCTAAGTTCTAGGGGACTAATGACCTCAGCAGTTGAGTCCCATAGTGCTCAGAGCCATTTGAACCATTAAAATTGCTACACCGCAAGATGACGTGCTGCAGACGCGAAATTTAACCGACAGGAAGAAGAGGCTGTGATATGCAAATGATTAGCTTTTCAGAGCATTCACACAAGGTTGGCGCCGATGGTGACACCTATAAAGTGCTGACATGAGGAATGTTTCCAACCGATCTCTCATACACAGACAGCAGTTGACCGGCGTTGCCTGGTGAAACGTTGTTGTGATGCTTCGTGTAAGGAAGAGAAATGCGTACCACGTTTCCGACTTTGATAAAGGTCCGTTTGTAGCGTATCGCGATTGCGGTTTATCGTATCGCGACATTACTGCTTGCGTTGGTCGAGATCCAATGACTGTTAACAAAATATGGAATCGGTGGGTTCAGGAGGGTAATACGGAACGCCGTGCTGGATCCCAACGGCCTCGTATCACTAGCAGTCGAGATGACAGGCATCTTATCCGCATGGCAGTAACGGATCGTGCAGCCACGTCTCGATCCCTGAGTCAACAGATCAGGACGTTTGCAAGACAACAACCATCTGCACGAACAGTTCGACGATGTTTGCAGCAGCATGGACTATCACCTCGGAGACCATGGCTGCGGTTACCCTTGACGCCGCACCACAGACAGGAGCGCTTGCAATGGTGTGTACTCAACGACGAACCTGGGTGCACGAATGGCAAAACGTCGTTTTTTCGGATGAATCGAGGTTCTGTTTACAGCATCATGATGGTCACATCAGTGTTGGGTGACATCGCGGTGAACGCACATTGGAAGCGTTTAGTCGTCATCGCCATACAGGCGTATCACCCGGCATGATGGTATGGGGCGCCATTGGTTACACGTCTCGGTCACCTCTTGTTCGAATTGACGGCACTTTGAACAGTGGACGTCACATTTTAGATGTGTTACGACCCGTGGCTCTACCCTTCATTCGATCCCTGTGAAACCCTACATTTCAGTAGGATAATGCACGACCGCATGTTGCAGGTCCTGTACGGGACTTTCTGGATACAGAAAATGTTCGACTGTTGCCCTGGACAGCACATTCTCCAGATCTCTCACCAATTGAAAACGTCTGGTCAGTGGTGGCCGAGCAGCTGGCTCGTCACAATACGCCAGTCACTACTCTTGATGAACTGTGGTATCGTGTTGAAGACGCATGGGCAGCTGTACCTGTACACGCCATCCAAGCTCTGTTTGACTCAATGCCCAGATGTATCAAGGCCGTTATTACAGCCAGAGGTGGTTATTCTGGGTACTGATTTCTCAGGATCTATGCACCCAAATTGCGTGAAAATGTAATCATATGTCAGTTCTAGTATAATATATTTGTCCAATGAATGCCCGTTTATCATCTGCCTATCTTCTTGGTGTAGCCATTTTAATGGCCAGTAGTGTAGCATGGTTCAGTCACTTAGAAACAGGCGGTCAAAACGAATTTTGAAATGGACTCCAAAAGGGATAAAAAAAGGGGACGCTCACTAAGAACAACGAAGGAAGGTGTCTGTAGGGCAATGACAACGATAGGCCTCCCGGAAGGAGATTGGCTGAATGGAAAGAGGTGAAAATGGGGAGCGAGAAGCGGTTGCAGTCGCAAGCAACACTCGGGATACGATGATGATGTCTTTGCCAACGACAGTCAGTAATTGTCCAATGGTGTCATTGTAAGCCTAAATCCAGTTCATAGAGTGAACAAATATCGTAGTACATCAATAGTTTCCATTGTCATTTTTAATCACGAGATTGTTCAACCACGCAGAGGTGCAAGAATCCATTTACCTTACCTTCTCGTGTTTAAAGCTGAAAGGTGGATAAATTCTTTCTGTTTGTTGTCTTTTGTTGAACGTAAAAAATTGGCAAGAAAATTGGTTCGAGTCCCAGAGCGTTACCCAATACTAATCTCTCTTGAAATTACACTACAGCTCACACTACGACTGAGTGACAGGTTCGTTCTCTTAATGATATAGCCATTTTACATAAAGACACAGTTAAGTCACAACCCTCAGTCACTGTTTGTTGAAACCTTACTTAAGTTTTATTTACTCAACACCATGAGGCAATCTGGAGAATACAATAATAGTTTCGCATAAGCGTAGAGCGTTTATTTTTTAATAGCTGTTGTTATGAATATGTTGAAAAACGCCTGCGAAAACATGGCACGCCATTAGTGAAATGTACGAGATCCCAGGAGGTGATCACAGAAAAACTGCCTACTGCAATGGCAGAAGAAGGACAGTACCGCACTAGAAAATATCCCAGACTAAGTAAAGCAGTGGTGACGTCAAAAGAAACTACATTTTACGAAATACCAATAAAAGAAGTACCATCCTCTCAAAGACGTACTGCGCTTCTTTACTTTCACAGACATCCCTCAGCACAAGACGCGGCAGTACCATTAAAAACACTAAAACGCGTCTGTCCTAAACGACTTACGTGCATCTGTGATAACCTCTTGATGATGCTTATGACTCGAAACATGTCGTGTAATGTAAGCAAGTCTTGGATGAGGAGTTCCGCCTTATGCAAGACATCTTTCGAGTTTTCTTTTACCCAACATGTTCCAGCACTTTTTTCTGTCTTCAGGGGGTTACTTTATTTCCTTTCTGTAAAATTGTTATTTCATATTAACGTTTAGAGAAAATGTTTGGTACAAAATATTTACATTTGTGAATTAACTGACTGTTGTCAAATATTATTCATGGTTTTTTTACAGTTCACAGTTGAGATATCTGTTACTGGGCTGATGCATTGTATGTTGTTTATTACAGTACGTCTAAAGTTCTGATTTTATAGCTTATTTGGAAAAAGGGTGGATGTATGCATTAGTTCACATACCTTACATGAAATTATTGAATATTTATGTTGGTAACGGTAAGTCTGCTACACTATTTACAACTTGTCATTTGCAAACAGCGAAACGTAATTTTTGTTTCTGTTTATTATGCATTTCCGAACGAAAATGAGTATGTATCTCGTTATTTTTCGTGTTATTAACGGCTTTGATGTTGTGACGTTTGTCTCCTTTGTTTGTGGTGTGGTAACAAAGGAGATAAACACCACAACATCGAAGCCGTAAGTAACATGCAAAATAACGCAAAACATATCCATTTTCGCTCGGAAAGGCATAATAAACAGAAATCAATAATTACGTTTTGCCGTTTGCAGTTGACAAGTTGTAGATTGTGTAGCAAACTTACAGCCACCAACATAAATGTTCAATAATTTCGTGTAAGGTATGTAAACTAATGCATACATCCACCCTTTTTCCAAATAAGCTATAAAACTTTAAGACATACTGTAATAAACGGCATACAACGCATCAGCGCAGTAACATATATCTCAACTGTGAACTACACACAAATCATGTGTAATAGTTGACAACAAACACCTGATTCAGAAATGTAAATCTATTGTACCACATGTTTTCTCCAAACGTAAATATGTAATAGCAATTTTACAGAAAGGAAATAAAGTAATCCACTGAATATAGCACAAAAAGTGCTGAAACATGTGTGGGTGAAACAAAACTCCAAAGGTGAATTGCATAAGGCGAAATTCCTTATCCAATTTTCTTAGCAAGCACGGAAATAACGAAGAACTGTAATACCACAAGATGATTAGGCAAGTCTTCATTAAATTATGATTGGTAGCAATCAATGAGAACAAAAAAGACGTTTACGACAATTGTTCTGAACCCACGCAACTATTATTATTTATTTAGTTATTTATTTACTTAGCATCCTTGTATCTCATCATTTTAAAAAATGACATAGGATTTGTCATACACTACTGGCCATTAAAATTGCTACACCAAGAAGATAGGCAGATGATAAACGGGCATTCATTGGACAAATATATTATACTAGAACTGACATCTGATTACATTTTCACGCAATTTGGGTGCATAGATCCTGAGAAATCAGTACCCAGAACAACCACCTCTGGCCGTAATAACGGCCTTGATACACCTGGGCGTTGAGTCAAACAGAGCTTGGATGGCGTGTACAGGTACAGCTGCCCATGCAGCTTCAACACGATACCACAGTTCATCAAGAGTAGTGCCTGGCGTATTGCGACGAGCCAGTTGCTCGGCCACCATTGACCAGGCGCTTTCAATTGGTGAGAGATCTGGAGAATGTGCTGTCCAGGGCAGCAGTCGAACATTTTCTGTATCCAGAAAGTCCCGTACAGGACCTGCAACATGCGGTCGTGCATTGTCCTGCTGAAATGTTGTTTTCGCAGGGGCCGAATGAAGGGTAGAGCCACAGGTCGTAACACATCTGAAATGTTACATCCACTGTTCAAAGTGCCGTCAATGGGAACAAGAGGAGACCGAGACGTGTAACCAATGGCACCCCATACCAGCACGCCGGGTGATACGCCAGAATGGCGATGAATACACGCTTCCATTGTGCGTTCACCGCGATGGCGCCAAACACGGATGCGACCATCATGATGCTGTAAACAGAACCTCGATTCATCCGAAAAAATCACGTTTTGCCATTCGTGCACCCAGGTTCGTCGTTGAGTACACCATCGCATGCGCTCCTGTCTGTGATGCAGCGTCAAGGGTAACCGCAGCCATGGTCTCCGAGCTGAAAGTCTATGCTGCTGCAAACGTCGTCGAACTGTTCGTTCAGATGGTTGTTGTCTTGCAAACGTCCCCATCTGTTGACTCAGGGATCGAGACGTGGCTGCTCGATCCGTTACTGCCATGCGGATAAGATGCCTGTCATCTCGACTGCTAGTGATACGAGGCCGTTGGGATACAGCGCGGCGTTCCGTATTACCCTCCTGAACCCAGAGATTCCATATTCTGCTAACAGTCATTGGATCTCAACCAACGGGAGCAGCAATGTCGCGATACGATAAACCGCAATTACGATAGGCTACAATCCGACCTTTATTAAAGTCGGAAACGTGATGGTACGCATTTCTCCTCCTTACACGTGGCATCACAACAACGTTTCACCAGGCAACGCCGGTCAACTGCTGTTTGTGTATGAGAAATCGGTTGGAAACATTCCTCATCTCAGCACGTTGTAAGTGTCGCTACCGGCGCCAACTTTGTGTGAATGGTCTGAAAAGCTAATCATTTGCATACTACAGCATCTTCTTCCTGTCGGTTAAATTTCACGTCTGTAGCGCGTCATCTTCGTGGTGTAGTAATTTTAATGGCCAGTAGTGTACATTGCCTTACATAGAAAATAGGACATGATAAGATGTACAGTTATATGATCATAAATAAAGTATTATTACATATAACATGAAACCATATGCGTAACAACATTCGTAATATGCTAAATTAGAATAACAAATGAATAAAATTTAGTTTTCAATGAGCATTTTGGGTCATTATGGTGAAGGAAATAAGTTACTGTATATTGAATGCTGGTAATTTAAGTATTGACACTATAAAAACTCTTGCTAATTAACATTTTTTTAAGTTCTTTTTTGAACATGATTTTGATTATAGATCGTTTCATATCATTTCAGGTTGGTGCATAACTGCCATCGAAAGGACAGAGTGGTGTGGGGAACTTTCCTTCGGCCGTTACGGAACGCATTAGACGTAGAGGCTTTGCCTTCCGGGGTGCATGCCCGCTGCTTCGGGAGATGCAGGCGCTGCGTCAGGAAGTGACGTCAGCTGCTTGCACTCACTTTCTTCTCTTCAGTAGCGTCGACCCGTGCTTTCACTGTGCCGCTCATCCCGTCGCCTTGTGCCTTGGTATCGCGCAACGAAGCCAGTGTCCGAAAACGTGCCCAGAGTATGAGAGCATGGTGTGTTTTACAAAAAGGAGGCTACAGAGGGATTTTTGAGGTCCCTTGTTATGAATCTGCTGTTTATGTAAAATGGGTTCCTCAATACAGCAAACAAAAAGATCCCGTATGACAAACAGAAAGTATAATAGCGTAAAAGTTCATAGGTAAGGAATTTTGTGTATCCTAATTAAGAATCTCAAGCTACAAATTTCTCAGCATACACTACACTAGTACTACTGAACACTTCACTGTATTTTTACACTCAATGAGTTATGTATTCTCCAGATGTCTATCTCACGATGTGGCATATGTTTTAAAACAAGCTGCATCAGATAGCCAACGCACAACTTTATCCCAGAGGTGGGATCCATTGGTAATAATGCTAAGCATCAGTGGGTAACCATACCAATCACAAGGGCTGGGTATATGTAAAAACAACGCAAGAAATGCATACTTGAAGATAAATGCAGATACTAGCTGAGCCTGCAGGTTGTGCTGTAGTATTTGACCACGAAGAGCACCTGTGCAATAGCCTCAATATGTTGCAAATGCCATTCGTGGTTAGAATAGTGCTCTATGTAGTTGTGAGTACATTGTGTAGGAGCTAAGTAACTTAGAACTTCAGCAAGGTTCAAATTGCCGGCCCTGGTCGATGGTGATGGTAGCGGGGCAGACAAAGCAGGAAATCCAGCAAGAAACAAAAGCCTTAGTCATGGTTTCGGTGGTTATGTTGGTTAGAGGTATGGCGTCTATCCACTGAGATAAATGATCGAAGATAACAGTAGCTTTCTGAGGGGGGAAGGGGGCCGATGAAGTCCAGGTGTACGTGGCGAAAGAAGCTAGATGGAATTTAGAATTTGCAGAGAGGTGAATCAGTGTGCCTGGTGACTTTTTTGTGCTGGCAGGTGATGCAGTTTTGGTCCAAGTCTGACAATCGCGCTACATCTCCCACCACATGAATCGTTCGGACACAAGGTGTGTTGATGACTTAATTATGGGGTGTGCTAGAGAATATAGTGTGTCAAACACTGAATGGCAAAGGGGGTGGAGATGAGAGGACGGAGGGCGCCAGTGGAAGATCCACACCAGACCTCCTCTTAGATGCCAGGGAATTTTGCTTTGGTGAAAGACAGTGAAGTGGAGGTGCAGTTGAGGAGTTGCTGTTTATCCTCATCCTCATTCTGTAGGGACACAAGGTCAGGAAGCTCGACAACTGTTGAGATGGTGCTAATGCGGGAAAGGAAATCTGTAATGATGTTGTTGGTGCCTTTGATATGGCGGACGTCAGTAGAGAACTGATAGATGATATCAAAATGGCAAAAGCAACGGGGGTGAGTGTCGAGAGGGGCATTGCCTATGGCATATGCTACTGGCTTATGGTTGGTCAGGATGTGGAAAGGTCGGCCTTCAACATCATGGAAGAAGTATATCACCGCCTCATAAAATGTTAAAAGTTTGCGGTCAACAGCCGAGTATTTTTGTTGGGAACGTGGAAGCTTCTTCGAAAAGAACTGAAGTGGCATGACCACGTCATTGTGGCTAAGTTGTAGGACCGCACCTACCATGGATCCACTGGCACCCATGGTGATGAAGAGTTCTGCATCCAAGATTGGATGAGTGAGGGTGACTGCTCATGCGAGAGAGTCTTTCAGGGCCTGAAAGGTTGTGCACATTGGTTCCATCCAAGAAACGGGGTGTGTCCCTGAAGCCTGCTTGCCTGCAAGGGTGTTAGTGAGGGTGGCCTGGGTGTCGGCTGCTACAGGTAGATGATGATGGTAGTAGTTTATCATTCCCAGGAACCAACGCAGCTCTTTGTATGCGTTGGGGAGTAGCATGGATAAGATTGATTGCACCATCAATTCAAGGGGGCATATACCCCAAGAACTGAACAGATTGTTGACGTATTTGCAGTTTGTTGGTGTTAATCTAGATTCCGTTACATGAGTGTGTGTCCTTTACTATCATCATGTGACATTTGTGATCTTGCACGGGTTTGCTGAAGATCAGGATATCATTGAGATATACGAAGTCGAACTGGAGCAAGAGAGAGTCAATAAAGCATTGCCACATCTGTGTGGTGTTTTTTAATCTGAATGGGGTGAAATGGTACTCATACAACCTGACAGGGATGATAATCGCTGTTTTCAGAATGTCCTTGGGTGCGACTGGCATTTGATGATAAGCACGTTTGCAATCCAGTATGCTGAAAATTGTAGCACCCACAAGGAGGTGAGTGAAGTTGGAAATGTTTGGTACAGGATAATTGTCCATCACAGTTCTAGTATTCAAGCATCTGCAGTCATCACACATACACTCCTTGAAATTGAAATAAGAACACCGTGAATTCATTGTCCCAGGAAGGGGAAACTTTATTGACACATTCCTGGGGTCAGATACATCACATGATCACACTGGCAGAACCACAGGCACATAGACACAGGCAACAGAGCATGCACAATGTCGGCACTAGTACAGTGTATATCCACCTTTCGCAGCAATGCAGGCTGCTATTCTCCCATGGAGACGATCGTAGAGATGCTGGATGTAGTCCTGTGGAACGGCTTGCCATGCCATTTCCACCTGGCGCCTCAGTTGGACCAGCGTTCGTGCTGGACGTGCAGACCGCGTGAGACGACACTTCATCCAGTCCCAAACATGCTCAATTGGGGACAGATCCGGAGATCTTGCTGGCCAGGGTAGGTGACTTACACCTTCTAGAGCACGTTGGGTGGCACGGGATACATGCGGACGTGCATTGTCCTGTTGGAACAGCAAGTTCCCTTGCCAGTCTAGGAATGGTAGAACGATGGGTTCGATGACGGTTTGGATGTACCGTGCACTATTCAGTGTCCCCTCGACGATCACCAGTGGTGTACGGCCAGTGTAGGAGATCGCTCCCCACACCATGATGCCGGGTGTTGGCCCTGTGTGCCTCAGTCGTATGCAGTCCTGATTGTGGCGCTCACCTGCACGGCGCCAAACACGCATACGACCATCATTGGCACCAAGGCAGAAGAGACTCTCATCGCTGAAGACGACACGTCTCCATTCGTCCCTCCATTCACGCCTGTCGCGACACCACTGGAGGCGGGCTGCACGATGTTGGGGCGTGAGCGGAAGACAGCCTAACGGTGTGCGGGACCGTAGCCCAGCTTCATGGAGACGGTTGCGAATGGTCCTCACCGATACCCCAGGAGCAACAGTGTCCCTAATGTGCTGGGAAGTGGTGGTGCGGACCCCTACGGCACTGCGTAGGATCCTACGGACTTGGCGTGCATCCGTGCGTCGCTGCGGTCCGGTCCCAGGTCGACGGGCACGTGCACCTTCCGCCGACCACTGGCGACAACATCGATGTACTGTGGAGACCTCACGCCCCACGTGTTGAGCAATTCGGCGGTACGTCCACCCGGCCTCCCGCATGCCCACTATACGCCCTCACTCAAAGTCCGTCAACTGCACATACGGTTCACGTCCACGCTGTCGCGGCATGCTACCAGTGTTAAAGACTGCGATGGAGCTCCGTATGCCACGGCAAACTGGCTGACACTGACGGCGGCGGTGCACAAATGCTGCGCAGCTAGCGCCATTCGATGGCCAACACCGCGGTTCCTGGTGTGTCCGCTGTGCCGTGCGTGTGATCATTGCTTGTACAGCCCTCTCACAGTGTCCGGAGCAAGTATGGTGGGTCTGACACACCGGTGTCAATGTGTTCTTTTTTCCATTTCCAGGAGTGTATGAAAGGAGCCATCCTGTTGAGGGTTGAGGTGTATGGGAAGGCAGTAAAATTCCTGCCTCAAGAAGTTTCTGTATTTGCTGGTGAGCTAAGTGTAACTTGAATGGGTTAAGGCAGCGAGACTTGTGGAGAATAGGTGGGCCCTTGAATGTGACAATGTGATGAACAGTTCCATTTGTGATGGTGAAAACTGAATGTTTGATGGCTGTGTGCAGGCAGGGGATTGTGGTGGTTGATTTTTTTAGGGGCTCGTGGCTTGGAAACAGCGTAGTTGGCTGCTTGAGAGGGGAATGGCAGCGCAAAAGTCAGGTGTTTGTCATGTTTGTTATCTTCTGTCAGTGCGGATGGCAGTTTGTGAGTACCGAGTATGTGGTGGTGGGCGCAAACAGAGCTCTAGAGTGAGCCTTGCAAGGAGACACGAGGGAGGGGGGGGGGGGGATGTTTACCAACACATTGGGTGTGCTCGCTCTTGGCAGCAGTGGGCATGGCGGAGCCTGGACAGCTGGATTGTCTTGAGGCGTGCAAGTGTCAGCTGGTGAAACAGGTGAGAGAGACATTGACACACTTGGTGGGGACAGGGGTGGCACTGTGTGGTGGTTGAGATGGGAGTCACACGAGATAGGTGTGGTGTTGATAACCTGTGTGCTGTTGTTGACAAAGCTGTCAAGTGCAACGGATGAAGGCTCAGGTGTTGGCACTGCCGAGCGGTGTGAATTGATGCAGGTGGTGATCGCGGCAAGCTCATCCTCGGTGCATGCAATGCGATATATCAAAATGGCATTTTCAGAGCAGAGGGTGTGTGTCTTGACACTTTCTGCCAGGATGCGATTCATGATTGCACAAATCCTGCTCATGAGAGCCAAGCACTAATGCACTAAACAGTTAATGGCGTTTACACTTGGAGAAAGTGGTGGAGCACAGTCACACGGGATGTGAGAGTTAGAGGTGTTATGAAACAGAGAACCTCAAATGATGTTTGGAGACAGGTGGTGGTGTAATAAGAAGTTGATTCCCAGGATTCGTTCTGTGATGTCCGCCACATGGAAGATCCAGAGGAGGGAGAGGCTGTTAGAGAGGTGGAGTTGAAGCTCGATGGAGCTGCAGGTCTCAAGTGTTGCTGAGTTCATGGCTCGAAGGAGAGAGCATGTGCATGTAAGGCAGCATGAGACCATCGATTTAGGTACAATTGAGATGTCAGTACTGGTGTCCATGAGGAAGTTGTGACTCGAAGAATAGTTTTTGACATAAAGGCAGCCGTTTGATGGGATGGAGGCATGGATAGAATGTAGTGTGGGTTGGCACTTATTGGACAATTGGCTTTTCGGGTGCTTGCAAAGAGGGCGGCATTTTTTTGCGTCATTGCTGAATACAGTGTGGTACCAACAGTGAGATTATGTTGGGAGAGGAGGCAGCCTATCATCCTCAATGTGGACCATTAGGTTGAACAGTCAAAGATCTTGCGTGAAGAAAATTCTCATTCACAGTGAATAAAGATTGTAGAAAATGGCTAGTAGCTGTGTTACTGATGAAGGTGCATATCAAAAATCACAAAATAGGTGTAGGGGAAGAAAAGGATACGTGGATCCATAGGAGGAATGGCATTTTCCTTGGTCAAGTGAATCCATGGCTGGAATGACCTGTACTTATTTACGTAAGTAGGAGAAGTGTAAGGATAGGTGAACCCATGGAAGGGATAGTCTATATCTTGGTCAGGTGAATCTATTGGGAGAATGAACTGTACCATACTTTTTTGTGTGTACAGGGAAAAGGACAATACCTGCATTGTAATGGCATAGAGGTTTGATACAGTGTATGCCTTTAGAATGAGTGTAAGTAAAGTTTATACGGAAATATGAAGCTGTATAGTGACTGATGCTCATGATGTAGAAATTTTCTACAAATTAGTAATAAAATTGAATATATTTACCTGATAGCCAAGATGAAAGATGGTTTGCAGCAGAGATTTTCCACACAAGTTGACAAAAGCACACGCTGAGATTTGACTCTAGAGGTCGTACAGTAGACATATATCTGACTGGCAACACCTCAAGTAATAATGATGTCAGAAAATGTTGGAAATGTGTTCAAACTCACATAGGTATTTAAGTACACATAGTTATTTCAAATAAAATAAGGATGTAATTCTCAGGTAATAGATAAACAAAAAGATATCTAAAATATTGTACTAGATTAAAGATGATACAGTAGATAATAGCATAAGTACAGAAACCACAAAAAATCATTTTAAATATTTTTCTTACTTTAAATCTGGTCAAGTAGATCCATATCCATATGAAAAAGATATATCTCTCTTTTTAGAGAGACTGGTCATTACATAAGTTTACTGCATCAGATAAACAGAATATCAAGTATAGAAGACAAATACTCCTAAGGCAACACTGCGTAGCAGAATATGCTGAAAATTAAATAAAAGATTTATCACTTTATTATAACATTAAAATTGAAAGAACAATACTAAAATAGGGTTGAGAACTGTAAATGGATGGGATTATGCAAGACTTGGGCCTTGTTATTAAAGATGGAATATTTTCTCCTTAATGAAAAGTCAATTAGCATTAAGTAATTATGAGTTTTATGTTATGAGAATTCATTTGTAGCTAGCAGAGTAAAGAGTGGCCCTGACAACTTTCCTTTAAGTGGGGGGAGTCTGTAGTGTTATTTACCATTTAGGCAAATGACATTTCCCACTCCCTATTGATTATAAGTAAAGATACCCATGTCAAAATAGTGAAGTAGTATTAGGTAGGGAATAAACTGCAAAACACGCACTGTGCGCAGACGTCTTGTTTCACGTTTGTGCAGAGTTGAATGGAGAGGTATACGGTTCAAGTAATCAGCAAGACATGATGCTGAGTAAACATCTTCACCCGCTGTGGGCAAGGGCTTTTATGTTTTGATGTTGCACCTTGGCAGTGTCAAGGAGCAAACAGCCTATCCAAGAATGTAAACAGCAATAAACAAAGGAAGCCTTACAATGAAACGTTACTTATTTCTTGTCAAGCCTTTAAGGCAGATGTTCTATTTAATTTATATTGTATCCACTCCAAGTAACGAAGTAAATGTTGATCAGTACACCCATTGAAACAAATACAAAACAGTCATTGATGAAACGCTGACATCATTTCATAATTAGAGTAGATATCATTTTTCCTTCCACCAATAACAGCTGCATAAGGCAAGAGTTCAAGTCTTTCCAGAGCTAAGCACAGTTCTACAAAGATAATGCTTTGGAGGACCTCCACATAAAGAAGATAATTAATGGTGACCAAGTTACATTAAATGAAGATTAACACACGATATGTCAGGTGACAGATCAAATGTGAGTATTCTGACTCAGCTCCAAACACATAAGAAGAGGGTCAAAAACACTTCACAGTCACTCTCCCTGCCTCTACCCTCTGTACCTAACACCAGCCCAGTACAACCAGTCCACCTGCCAGAAAGTCTCTGTCACCATCATGTAGGAGCAGAGGCGCGTGTATAAGCATGCACTCATACGTGTGTGTGGGTGTTTGCATTCCATGTGTGTATGTGTGTGTGTGTGTGTGTGTGTGTGTGTGTGTGTGTTTGTATGTGTGTGTGTGTATGTGTTTTATTCTAGCTCATTAGAGGACAACTCCAAAAGCTGGTAAGTTCTCTTTCTTTTGAGTGGGACTATTGACAACTCAATGCTTCTTCCATTTGGTGAGTGTTCTCCTTTAGTCCAAAAGTATTTAATTTCTTATTCGTTATATATCTTTTTGAACTTCATTTTTCACAGTATTATTGATCAATTCCTCATCACAATAGTACATTCAATTCATGTGGAAACATTTTATTTAAGGAAATATCCATAATTTATAGTGCCTGTAAACTATGTGCATATCAAAACTCTACCCACGAAGAGTTCTCATTCTTAAGCTTGATATAGCTTATTTAAAAGCCACAATATTCTCCTCTTTCAAGCAGACTTTTTTAAACTTAATATTGCAAAGGTTATTCCTATACAAAATCTTCATGTTTCAATCTTAAATTGTGTAACATTATTATGAAAAGAATAATTGCTACTCTCCATATAGCAGAGATGCTAAGTCACATATAGACACAACAAGAAGACTGTTTGAAAGTGGGCTTTCAGCCAATAAGGCCTTTGTCAGAAGTGTATAACGTACACACACACACACACACACACACACTCATGCAAGCACAACGCACACAAACATGCCGCAGTCTCTGGAAGCTGCACAATGGGAGAGAGAACCAGGTGGGGGGTAAGGAGGAGGCTAGGATGTGGAGGAGGAGGGATAGCAGGTTAGGGTGGGGGCCAGTAAAGTGCTGCTAGTGGGAGTGTGCAGGGATGAGTTGGAGAGAAGGTAGGACAACTAGGTGCAGTCAGGAGGTTAGACAGTGGGCAAGGGAGAGGGGGGGGGGGGTAGGAAAAGGAGGGAAGTAAAAAGACTAGACACCTTTAGACACCTTGGTGGAATAGAGGGCTGAGTAGTGCTGGAATGGGAACAAGGAAGGGGCTAGTTGGGTAAGGACAATGACTAATGAAGATTGAGGCCAGGAGGATTACAGGAACGTAGGATATGTTGCAGGAAGAATTCCTATCTGCACTGTTCAGAAAAGCTGGTGTTGGTGGGAAGGCTCCATATGGCACAGGTTGTGAAGCAGTCACTGAAATGAAGAACGTCACATTGGGTGGCGTGCTCAGCAACAAGGTGGTCCATTTGTTTCTTGGCCACAGTTTGTCGGTGGCCATTCATGCGGACAGACAGCTTGTTGATTGTCGTGCCCACATAGAATGCAGCACAGTGGTTGCAGCTTAGCTTGTAGATCACATGACTGGTTTCACAGGTAGCCCTGCCTTTGATGGGATAGGTGATGTTTGTGATCAGACTGGAGTAGGCGGTGGTGGGAGGATGAATAGGGTAGGTCTTGTGTGTAGGTCTATTACAGGGATATGAGCCATGAGGCAAGGGGCTGGGAGCTGGGGTTGTGTAGATATATGAACGACAATATTGTGTAGGTTTGGTGGGCAGCAGACTCCATCTCCTTCCTTGCCCCAGCCTCCTCCTTACCCTCACCCAGCTGTCTCTCCCATCATGCACTGCTGTTCATAATGTGGCCTCAGCTGCCAGAGACTGCAGTCATGTGTGTGTGTGTGTGTGTTTGTGTGTATTTTCAACAAAGCCTTATTGGCCAAAACCTCACTTTCTGGCAGTCTTTTTGTTGTGCCTATCTGCAACTCAGCATCTCCACTACATGGTGCATAGCAAGTATCCTTTTCGTAATATTGTTACATTCCATCCTGGATTGTCCATTGTTTGAAATGTGTAATTCTTTCCAAAATCTGATGTAATAATTTTGTAGCTCTTCCCAAAAATTTATACTTCAAAATAAAATGTTAGTTTATTAACAGTATTATGAAAAGGACATATTTCTACTCACTGAATAGAGGAGATTGTGAGTTGCAGATAGGCACAAAAAAAACTCTATTATACACTTTAGCTTTTGCCAAAAAGGCCTTCCACTGGAGTGGAGCAGCCTTTTCTTTGTTCGTGATTCAGCATGCCCTGTGTAAGATGAGTAGCAGTCTATCCCTTTCATAATATCATTTTTATTCCATCCTGGACTTTCCACTGTTAGTTTATTAATTATTCCAATAAGAAAATACCACTTTTTCAAAAATTCTTGGAAAACTTTTGAAATCCTGGTACACATTAAAACTTCCCTCTATGGAAACAGTATTTGTTATTTTGTCATTTTCTAATTATAAAGCTGCAACAGCACAATTAATCAAATAGTAAAGAGAGTTTCTGATGGACTAAAAATGGGCAATGTCTTTTGGACTGTTGTCTTTGTTATTTTCCCTTTTGTCTTACTTTCTTGTGGTTGCCATTTTATACAGTCTTGTGTTGCACCCTTTTGCAAGCGTGCAATAATAAATTGCAATATTTCACCTTTAGCAGCTATGTTCTGTTTTTACTGTCGATAGTATTCTGACAACTGGTGTATCCGTCAATAGCTGTCAATAATGAGAAGCACATCAACCATGAATCTGCAATGCTGGTTACAGTAGATGCTGTCTCATCAGATCAGTTACTGAATGAGCCAGTTCTGATTCTCAAATGTTTCCAACCAATTGATGTTCATCAGAACTGTTGGCTTTTGTGCAATCCTTGAACATTTTATCAGCTGGCTGCACCACATATTAAGCACAGTGTACCAAAGTCATTCATAGTTCCCCCATATATGTTGCATTAGCCAGACCTATGATTCAAAATGCTAGAACTTTCATTTACTGCCTATGACATATGTGATGATAATTTACAGTTTATATTTACTATTCTTGCTCTGGCAACTCATACTTTGCTATTATTGTCAGACATTATTCATACCACCCCTACCATATGCAAATATCAACACCTCGAGCAACATGTATGTGGAAAACAAGAAAAAAACGCATGCAACAAGTCTTAGATAGTGAAATAATGGGTGACAAATCCCCATCAGAGTTTTGGTGTCACCTCTGAATATCAGTTATATACACAGAAATTTCAGAAGCAACCACACAACAAATGCAGTTCAACCAGATACCATTTGCTGTTAAATGTGCTGTGTCTTAGAACAACAGGGAAGACTTATCTTCACGGTTGCCCGTGGCTGACCAAATGCATAATATTTTGCAAAATGACAGTTCAAATGTGGCCCTTCAGACTTGTAATAGCATCACATTAGTAATGTCATTCAAAGCTACTATATGGCAGCAGCTCCCACTAGGAGAACAACAGGACTTCATCACTTTCCACCGGCACATAATGGAAATTCACACAGAAATGCTGACACAACTGCTAATGGAACAGCAGTGAATAGGACTCATGTGGAAATGTCAACAAGTGGTCACAAACTTGTTGGTACCACTTACACTTCAGGCTATATAGGCACAGAAGTGCACTTTCCCTTGAGGTTGCTTAAATGACAACAGTGAGTGGGTGTAGGTGTGACCAGTAACTCTGAGATGATGCATGTACCTATCAACATTCACCAGAAAAGTGTATGAATCTGTCGAAAGCTGTCAATGCTTTTGCCATTAATCACGACCTAAAAATGACTTGTCAGTAAGCCACTAGGTCTGTGCTCACACCCAGTGTTGACAATGGAATTATTCATGAAACACAGGAGTGACACAACATTCTTGCCTTTTTTTGTGGACCACATAATTTATACATTGTAAACACTTCTGTTTTGTGCACGTAACTTGTTGACTTCAGATCTGATGTCAGAGTACTTACTATGAATCAGGACAAAGAAACATTAGCTGACTCTTGGCTTACAGGTGCTAATAACTCCAAAACTATTGTGCTTGCTAAATGGATCATGGCTGTAAACCAAGAAAAAAATTTGAAATTTGTGATAAGATCTTATGGGACCCAACTGCTGAAGTCATCGGTCCCTAAGCTTACATACTACTTAATCTAACTTAAACTAACTCACGCTAAGGACAACACACACACCCACGCCCGAGGGAGGACTCGAACATCTGACGGGGAGAGCCACACGAACTGCGACAGGATGCCTCAGACTGCCAGCCTACTCCATGTGGCTGCTGTAAACCAAGGCTTCAAGAAACCTCTACAGTGGGTTTTCCTAACAGCTGATGTCAAGGAACCCAATCTTGGCACTGAGTTCCTGCACCATTATAACATAGTCATTTCCATATGCCACACACAAATCTGTGTGGGTTTTGAGATGGTTCATGGATGTCTTCGTAGAGCAAGCAGCTCTCAAATTCTGCATTGTACCTCACAATAGGGCACATCACAACATAGTGAGGTTCACAGCATTCCTGCATTGGATAACATGGTAACAAGGTTGGGTTCTGTCAGCTCCGGCTCTCACAACAAAATTACTTCCCAGAGGATCTTCATACATTACAGTGTGCTTACTGTGATTAAATTGACAAGCTATTTTCCCTAAGAGAAGAGAAAACAGACATTACTATGCAGAATAATTTGTTATGTTTTAAAATGATTTCAAAATATGAGGAAGTGGAGGAGGCCCAAACTGAACTACAGAGATTGTGTGGACATTTTCCTGCATCCACATCTTGAGTGTCTCAAGCAACTACCACTAAAGAGCAATCTATACCTGTTTTTCCTGTTGCACAAAATGTCAGACATAACATTTAGACTTCTCCCAGACCACCTATCACCTTCAAGGCTCACATTTTAGCAATGGAAAAATATGCTTCAGCACAGAAAGAAATTAGTGATTTATTAAATGTAGGAGTAAACAGCCATTCTGATAGTATCACCTCACACCTCCTAAAAAAGAAAGATAGCTCCTGGAGACTATGCAGAGACTATCTAGCGTTACAAATTTGTGGCAGCCACATATGTGCCCCTAACTAACCCATTATCAGTACCAAATTCCAGTGGACGGTGCCCTCTTACTTAGATTACAGTAATGTTACAGGTGTTTGACAAGATAATGTCCAGTTTAAGTGTGTTCATCCTGCTAGTGCATCTTGTCCATTTCAAACATCTTGCCATTGTATTGGACACTAGTCAAGTGGTGATATGGGTGTTGCTTCACCAGCAAATAAACTTTACAAGGAAGTCACTTGGTTTTTCCTCCTGGCAGTTGTCATACTAACAAATAGAGTAGAGTGCTTATGAAAAGCAACTGTAAGCAGTGTATGAAGCTATTAAGCACTTCAGACATACATAGAAGCATGAGTCTTCATCATGGTCTCTGAACCTAAATTTATTTATGTTGCATTTCAAATGCTATGTCAATCCTTTTCACTGAGACAGTGTTGCCAGCTGGAATTTTTCAGCCAATTTACAACAAACATTCACCTTTCAGGGGGCAGACAATATGGTAGCATGTTTGGAGAGATTTCAGGATTGCAGCCAATCACCATAAACTTCACTCCAAAATATTTTGATAGCCAATCATCTTCAGGTGAGTCATCAAAGACTAACAAAGACGCTCTGTGCTCCACCCTAAATAGCGCACTGAGAGTATTGCCATGCTGGGGTCAGAGTCACAGTGACAGATGGACCACACTGCTCAGCAGCAGTGCCTTCACTAGTGGAACTGCGAAGATTAGTTGTCTTTGGCACAGCTGCTTGCCACTGCCATCGGAGTATTCTGGCATCTTCATCTGGAGCAAATCTCAGAGATGACAGGATTCCACACATTATCCAGATGGTAGCCACTGTCACAGTTCATTAGATTTTCTGTGACATGTATTTCAATAGATTCTTTTACAATGGGGTCCCAAAAAGATGTCACTGTGGCCAAAATTAATGTTTTGTCATACTCTATTGAATGTCCGTTGGAGATACAATGTTCTGAAATTGCAGACTTGCTGGGTTTACGTTTATGTTCTGTGCAGCATTCTTCCAGTGTGCATGTTGTTTGGCTATATAGGCCATACCACACTGGATGGTATTTAGTGAGTTCCCAGCTTCCACAAAAACAAATTGCCCTTCACTGATCCCAGCAGGTCTGAAATCTCAGATGGTGGGCAGAAAATCACTTTCACCTGAAAATTACTATGAATTCTTGCTGGTTTGAAGGTAAATTTCCAACAAAGCGAAGAAAAGCTAGGGACTTTGCTGGCACATTCTCCTCTTTATCCACTTCCTGGTTCTTGGTTTTTGCAGAGAATGCCATGTTAATTTGTCAGGTAGAGTATCCCTTGTCTCTGAACACTGTCTTTGAATGTGCAAGCTCTTCAGGCGAACTATCTTAATCTGGCACTGTATGGGCTCCGTGTAGGAGTTTTAAGCACACTCATGTTTTGGAATGGGTGGTGGCAACATGAAAAGTGTAAGGACAAATCTGTGTGAGTGGGCTTATGATAAACAAAATGTACCTGATTCCATAGTAAACTGAACATTCTCATGAAAAAAAAAAATTAAATTTCACAATATAATACCAGACAATTTTTCTCAAATTAATTCTGGCTCTATGTAGATCAACTATAAGCTACCGTTCACAGCGGCGTGGTTTCTTCCATCCCTTTATGATGAACCTGCACCTACCTGTGAACATTGTCTCAGCAGATCATCAGTAGGGAAGCTGAGCGAAACCTACTGTACTTCGATGTGAACCACGCTGCAATTAAAGTCACTAATCTATGTTTTGGGAGAAAGTTTTCACACGAAATGAAAGGTTGGAAATTTTGTCCTTAACTAATATATTCTGAAACTTAGGTAAACAAGTATCACTGCCAAGCCCATGCTAGTCTTAACACAGTCATTCACAATCCCTTTCACTCATGTTAGCAAGTTTATGGTGTTGTATTTCCCAAAAATGTAATAGCTACAAAAATATGGATTGTTTTTGACTGAGAATGCACGACAAATATTAAGTCTGTTGGTACCTAATGCAGTCACAGTTTTTAGACACCAACCTGCTCATTACACCACGCGGAATTTATGTCTGTTCTCGTCACAAAATTCACTTAAAAATTCCGAAATTTCTACACACCCATCGGAATAATTATGCCGTCACTTTAAAACACTTTTGATGTATGAAACACTGCTAGATCTGGCAACTTATCATTTCGATCGGAACTACTACTACACACGTCCGAACTGTTTCTCTACCAGCAGAAAAAGGCTCGCGAAGAATACTGCTTTACCATTGGTCAGTTTACTCAACAGCCAATAGCAAAACAACATTCTCCTGCATCAGTCTGTGCTTTTCATCAATAACCAATCGCAAAATAGTAAACCCTATGACTGCACTTTTTACCGACGTAATTATCTAATAGCTGAAGTTTTGTTTATGCATAAAGTTATTTACTATTGTTATTTATACCTGAATTAACTTTCCCTTTACCATAAACTTACTTTACAAATCTATTCTAAAAAATCCCCTTTGTTCAAATCCATGCTTCTTCGAAATGTTCCCACACTAAATCCCACTACATAACTCGTTAAACAATTATCTTCATATTAACCTTAAGCCACACTCATGCATCATTCATACAGCTAAAACACATTTATAACATTTTAAATATGCAAAAAGACATAATAACACTTTATCAAAATACTAGAACAGTTTATGAAAAACATTCTATTACTTTAGTGCACTCTAGTGGGCACAATCGAAACTAAATCACAGTCCCCTATACAATTCTGTCCTCTATTGGCTGATACATAAACTATGTGCGTGCCCAGTCTCACATCACCATCTGTCACTATCCAGCTCTGAGACACATCTCCCACTTCACCGCCTCCAATGCAGGATCGGTATATGGTGCTACGCCTCATGTTGTCTGCACAGATTATGGATGTACAACTATATCAACTTATCAGCAGCCAAAAAATTGAGCCAGAACTAAAGTGGCTTCCAGTGGATGGATCCCAAACCTTGTTTTGGTGAGATATTTCTAAAAACTGGCCTTGCCCTTTTGTATCTCCACCTCTTGGGACACTAGTTTTTGATTCTGTTCATGGACTCATGCATTCTATGTTCATCACATAATTTTCCATCAGATCAGTCATGGGTTAGTTTTCAATGTATAGTTATTCTGTTAATCATTGCCATTTGTGAACTTTCTCAAACTTTTTCTAGTTGATGTAACTACTGATCTGTGTTATGATATTAATGCACATATATTCTAAAAAGCTGACCACTGAAACTGTACTTAGTACTAACAAATGTGAAGAGAATGAAAATCAAATTCTGTAATGTTGGGTATATTATTTAATAACTGTTTACTGCATTCAATTTTACAGGAGGAAGATTAAAGAAGAATATCCAGGAAGCCTAAGAGGTACAAAAACAAGATGGTAAATTTAGATATGACCTAACATATTTTAACATCCTAATCTTTCCACAGTGTTGGTTTACAGTCTTAAAAACCGGCAACTACTCCATTAACCCTGAAGTCTGAATTTGCATAAATTTTCCCTCCAGACACGGCAATTCCAGTCACTCTTGAAGACACTCCAATTCCATTCACTGATGTCCCACCAAGAGGAAATTCTTGCACACTGTGGCCAATTTTGCTGAGGCCTTCGATGACATTCTGTAAATTAATTGAACAATTCAGCAAACAAATGTCTGAGCTAAATCCTATTAACATTTTAAATATAGGTATTAAATTAATAACCAGTTGTAACTGACAAAGTAAAATGGCATGTGTGGATTCTCCTTTATTTGCAAACACTGTGAGATGACTTTTGTAGTGTTAGATACACTCCTTCTTGTACACATCATCACTATTGTTTGTTAAGACTTCTCTACCCATATAAAAATATGTTTATAGAATTATGGGGTGAAATTGCTGGCTAATATTTTCCTTCAAGAGACAAAACATTTAACACTCCCAATTGACACATATAAAGGTCCATGAGACTCTCCTAGCTTTCCAAAATCTAAGACACTGCTGCGTGCGTTTATTTGGGTCTATCAGCATTGTTACATATTTAGTATCCTGGAGGTATGTATTGTTGAGAAAACTGGAAGCAGAACATGACTGTAAGCACGAAATATTAGTTTTAAATGATTTATTCGCTGAAGCAAAAAACAATATGTGACATACAGGGTGATTATAATTAAAGTTAAACTTTCAAACCACTTTAGAAATAACACCACTGGCCAGAATGACATCAAATTGCAATGGAACATCATTGGAGAAGGGGGAAAATGTATGGCAGAAGGAAAATAAATAGCAACGAAATGTAGCAATGTATACCACTTTAAGCATCATAATTTAATAGTGGTTGACTACAAATGACAAATGACTCATACAACACTGCCTAAGATGTATGTTTGACATTAAACAAACTGTACTACTCAGTGTGCATGGGTGTGCAGGTGTGATACAGTTAGTTATGTAAGCCCATCCACCATGTCAAGGTCATATCAAATTGTATGGGAAAAATAAGTTTTTCATTGTCCTGAGACCAAAAACTGCATAAAAAGTATCAATCACACTGGTTTTTAATTGTCCTGAAGCCAGAAACCACATAAAAATCATCAATCAAAATCAAATTGGATTATTACTTTCCATGTGATGGGCACAAAACTTGTTCAATATGCTGTCCACTGTTTTCTGCAACAAGTTGAAATCAAGAAACAGCATGTTCAACAACTGATCGAAGTGTTTCTGGGGTCACATTCAGAAAGCGTTGTGCAATGCACACCTTTAATGCAGCTAAGTTTGAAATCAGAACATTGAACACCACATCTTTCAGATAGCCTCACAGCCAGAAGTCACGCGGATTAAGATCAGGTGATCAGGACAGCCAGGCTATAGGGAAATGGCGGCTGGTAATTCTAGTATTTCCGAAATGACGCTTCAGCAGCTGCTTAACTGGATTTGCAATATGCAGAGGTGTGCTATCTTGCATAAAAATGATGCCATCCACACATCCATGCTGTTGTAGAGCTGGAATCAAGTGGTTGCACAAAAGACACTCATAGTGCTTACCAGAGATGGATGGTACAGGTAACAGGACCGGAAGCACCTGTCTCTTCAAAAAAATATGGCCCTATGAGAAATGATGCCACAAATCTGCACCACACAGTGACCTTTTCAGGATGAAGTGGTACTGGTTGATTTGCATGTGGATTTTTTGTTGCCCATATTTGAAGAATGGATACCAAAGAAGAATGTTTCATAGGATGTTATGCACCATGCTCATGGATCTCAAGTCAGACCAGCTCTGTTCTGGTGTGCATTCTCTGCTTGGACAATTAATAGTTGTGTTAATTTTCTGTAACCTTGTCATTATTCCATGCAGTTATCAGCCAACATAATTTTTTTTCTGTATGTAGTGGTTGTCAATAAATAGTGTAGGTACACCAGTTTTGGTGACAAGGTAGTTGGTTCTGCATGTGTCTTTCATGAGTAAGATGAATCTGGCATTGGTTCAGTTGCTACAACAACAGAAGCAACAACAGCACCAGTTAGACTTGTTTCATCAATTATTTAAAAATTTGCTGGGAGCAACAGCAGCCCTCCACTGCTGCCTATGCACCCATCTGAACCCCCCCCCCCCCCAAACCTCCCTGCCCTCCCCCCCCCTCCCCCAGTTTTTCCACCATTCCAAGAAGCAAAGCAAGACTGGGATACATACGTGTGGTGTCTACAGTAGCAGTTCAGGTAGAGGATCCATTATTGCAATAAGCTAGTTTTTTTTCCATCGATCATGCCTGAAATGTTTCATTTGCTTCAAAAACTTGCCACATTAAAAGACCCATCAGTGTTGTCATTTTCTGAACTGTGTCACTTGCTTTCTTGCTTATTACTTTAAGCAAACCCAAGTGGTGGTTTCCTATATGGAGATCCACCAATGGCAAAAGAATCCAAGCCAGTCCAATCAAGGGTGGGTAGCTGACCTCTGTTGGTTCAGTAGGAAGTGTAAATTTGTGTGTTGCTCACTGCCAACATTCTATGCTGATTCTCTGATTTGCGACATTGTTGTTCGTTCTGCCCTAGAACAGAGGTCCATTGGAACATGTTGCATTTAGAAGATCCAATGACTGATGAGATTTGGGGTAGAGCTAAGGCTTTCAAAGTGTCACAGGCTGCTTCTCAACAGTTTGAGGATGTCATTGATGTCACATCAGAGTGATCATTGGCCAAACATCAGTGGCATTCCCTGATGTCCTCGTTTTGAGCCTGTAATTCGTTTGGGTCACAATCTGACATTCCTGTTTTGCACCATTGTTTCCCATTGTGTCCTGATTATTACTGTGTACACTCCCAGTGCTACTGCCCACATAGGTGTACCATGTGTGCCACCTGCAGTAAACAAGGCTAGATGGCCATCGTCTGCCATAAGTATCCGTGCAGTCAGCACTTGGATGTGGATGTAGAATCCACAGAAGTGCATAATCTTATGCCAGTCCATGGCTGCAAGTTTGATGTTCAACAATATTTACATTATACAGTTAATTCAGCAACAACCATTTCTTTTCCAGGTGACACCATGTACTTTATGTCCCTTGTGAACCATATCTTCAACTAGTTGACCTGAGCTCTCCTCCACAAATTGTCATTTTGTCAGTTATGGGAACCAACCCATTCCTGTTCAAAGAGAATTCATGATCGACATCAAGTATCAACTTGTCACGAGGGCGCTCTGGCAGTAGACAGTATGACACTGGAGGACATTTTTACTCTGATCCATTCATGGTTTTTGGGTTTCAGATGCAAGACATGGTCCATCTTGTTTCTGATTCTATTCCATTCCGGGAACAAGATGACTTCTCCTCTCTTCAATCCCTTGTTTTTGCCATGTTGGGGGACAGAAAAGGATTTTGAGGTACACATCATCATCAAACCAATGCATGTACCTAAGTTTTGTCATGCTCAGCCTCTCTCCTTTGGCCTGAGATTAGCAGTGGAGGTGAAACTTGATAGGTTGCAGGGCCAAGGGGTCATTGAACCACTTCTCCCTAGCTAAGAGGCTATGCAATTAGTTGTCATTCACAAATATTCAGGGATCCTTCATCTGTGTGGATATTTCAAATCCACCATTAACACTTAGTCAATAGTGGATTCTTATATGATTTCATGGACTGGAAAAATCTTCAGAAAACTAGTGGGTGGTGAATATTTGTTCAAAAATTGATTTGGCAGAGGTATATGTACAGCTTGAGCTGGATTCTGCTTCCCAACAGATTATGGTTATCAACATCCCGTTCAAGTTATACCATTACACATGCTCGCCTTTTGGCATTGTGAGCCCATCTGCTATTTTCAGGAATTCTTAGAGCAGTTGATACACAACATCCCCTGTTGTGCACACTACTTAGATGATTGAGTTTTCTCATGTTGAGAAATAGGAAGGAGTGAACTATTTTACTTGGTAAAAAACTTTCTATAGATTAGATCACATAAATATCACATATTTTCGACAAATGGCTTCAATAGACTTTGCTATCACCTTCTGGTCTTTAAAATTTTTGCTAAAAAACGTAGTCGTTGTGAGTTGGAACCTCATGCCAAGTTGTCATATTAGTGGATAAAATGTACCACATTGTATAAAGGTTTCTCAGAAATAAAACATTTACAGTTATTTCTGACAAACCTTTGTACACAGTAAGCTACTATCACAAACAGCACAATGTCCAATGTATATGGCAATTCAGATAGTAAAGAAGATAAAACCATTCAAATATATAAATATTATTCATAAATATAAGTGAAAAGAATTACACATGTGTTGAAATTGAACGCATTAATTTTTTTTCTTTCAGAATGAAAAATAATTACCTTACTTTTATAGTCATTGCTGCTAATTATTTAAAAGTTAACTAGGCTATCAAACTTAACATGAATAAAAATCAGAAAAAGATCATACATAGGTATTAGATTTAACTTAATATGGCAGTTACTTTTTTATTTTATTTTACTTCTTTATTTTTAATAAACTGAAGATTATAATTTTTTGTTACAGACAATGCTTATTCACTTGTTTCACAACTAAACCCAAGTGAACCTTCTTGTTCTTTTTAAAGACAGTCATCAAATGGCTGTTAAACTGACTCCTGGCTCATTTGATTACTCTGGATGAAAACAACCTTTAAAGAACCTTCTCTATGGGTTGTTTCCTTGCTTAAGGCATGTTATGTGGAAGCACAAAAGACGGTTATGTGGTTTTGTTATGATCCGATAAGGCAATCATTTTATGATCCTTGATTTTTACCAAATACCTCTGTATGATTTCCATTCAACTTGAACAATTCTTCTGCTTTTCTGGGTACAAACATCGAAATGCCATTAATTGTCAAACATATTTCATCTGGATTAAGTTCATGTTGTTGTTCTGGCTCCTCTAAATTTTTAGCTGGTTTGACTTCATAAGCCTCTGACACATTGTTTTCATATCCTTTCATTTCAACTACTTGGGAGATTCATGAAAATTTCCTATCAACTGCCATGTTTTTGACAAACTGAATTTTCTTGACTCCACCATCTCCTCTTATTCTTATCTCATTCTTTCCATGATCTATTTCTGCTTGCTGCTCAGTGAGTCAATATGATCCAATAATAAATTCCTCTTGTAACCCTGGTACCACCATGGCATCCAGCCGATACATTTCTCCATCTATTTTGACAGCTAATTGGTTTCTCAGCTTCTCCCACAGGTGATTTAATCTTAAAATCCACCACAGGCAAACTTAGTATTTGTGCACTCTCCATTAATAATGCTTGTAAACACTGTTGGCGATTGCAGACAGCTCACTTCCAGAGTCAATCAGTGTTCTCATTTTCCTTCCATAGATTTCTGTTTTTATAACTGGTATGATTACTGCCTTATCATCACCAACTACCTCTTCTACTAGCAAATCTTCTTGGTCAACTCTGAATTGGTCTTCGGTTGTTACAAAAACTTTGCTAGTCTCATTCATATTGTAATGTTGTGGCCCACTTCATCCATTTCAGGTCAGGCCACACCTGAAACTATGGCCTGTTTCCATCTGATTAGCCTGAAAAATATTCTACTCTTCACACTCACTCTCAAGTATCACATTCATTCCCATATGTGTTATGCTCATCTTCCTCCCACATCTCCACAAAAAAGCCTTTGTATCCATAGCTGCCTCATCCTCTGGCATGCACTGTCCAAACTTCATTTTTGTTTCATGCCATCCTTCTGGCTGTCACCTGGCAGTGTCAAAGTTACCTCTAAACACTGCCCTAGTCTTTCTTCTCTCTCTAGTTCAGCAAATATCATACTTGCTTGTATGACGGACTCAATAAGGGTTCCTACTAAGTGGGTGAGTGTATTTCTTGGTAATCTTTGCACCACCCACCTTACAACTGCTCTTTCATCATAGGGAGTACTTAAGTACTGGTTCCTTTCAAGTTTCTTTTCTAAAAATTCAGCATATGTCCCAACCGATCTCCTGTTATACGGACAGTTCCAAATCGATATTAGTATATCACTCTATTTGTTTTGCAGCCAATATTTGTCCAGAAAGATTTTTTCAAATTCTTGGTATGACATTCATTCCTTTCCTAGTCATATATCCCAGCAACAGGCTTTATCTTCAATCTGATTCACCACATACACGATTTTTATTTTACATCCCAACTTACAGGTAACAGGTCATGAAGATTACTAATGAAAGCAATGGGGTGAAGTTTTGCTCTTGGATGAATTTGCTGAATTTACAACTATTAATGAACTCAAACTGTGGGTCATTTTTACTAATCATAGTTGTTTGTCCAGTAAAAGCTCCCAATTTCTGCTTCAGTTTACTTTTCACTACCAGATCGACCTGTTACTCTACAGTTTATGTACCCCAAGTACGGTTTGGCTTACTGTTTCTAACTTTTTATCAACTTCATGAACCATTTTGGCTGTCTGCTCTTGAGTTGTGTGGTATCATTTGTGAGAACTGAAACCGCTAGCACACTATCCTCTAAGACAGTTTGCTTTTCATGAATTTTCCCAGTTTTGCCCTTGTGTAAGTTCCCCTACTGTCTTAATTCCTTACTGACCACTGATTGTTCCTGTTTTACATTTTATATTTGTTCATTAATGTCCTTTATCCATATTTTTTTTTACTGAGTTTTTGATTGTTTGTTAATGCCATTTCCAATTTTTCCTCTAGTTTCTTAAAACCTTCATTCAATGCCACTGACTGCAGTTCATTAAAATTTTCCTTCATGAAATCCATGATTTATTTGCTAAAAACTTCCTGATCTATTTTTCTTATTGGTGTTTCTATCACTGTACTACAGCCTATTACCTTTTTAAACTATCATTTCCTTCTCTACTATGTTTTCCGTTCATGGTGTGTTCTGAATTTTTGCGCGTTTTATCTGCCAAGCTCCCATGTTTACCATGCTCTCCATTTCCACTCTGTGCCCTACCATTATTTTTGTAGAATTTCCTAATGGATTTTCCATTATTCCCACAGACATGTTATCCTTCTGAATTTGACTTCCAGTAAATGATTGATCTGAAATACTTACCTCTTCCTAAAATCCTCTCTCCTCATTTACATTTTACTTTTAGCTTTATCTGCAGAAGTGTACAGTTCCATTTTACCCAGTAAATGTTTCAGAAATGTTGAACATTGAAAGACACACTTTCTGATAATATTGAAAATGCTATGTTTGTCACATGCACTTTTATTAGCATGTGCCTTTCTACTTCAGTCTTACTGCCAAGTGCATTTATTTTCACACATATGGGCCAAAAACTCAGATACAGTGTAAAAGCAATGATCAAGCAGGAAGGTTTTCGAAATCTTATTAAACAAAGGCAGAGACTTACTGTTCCATATTTCTGATGGCAGACTGTTGTACAGTTGGAGGCCTTGGTTAAATGGTGAGTTTTTGAAGGTGGAGGTATGCATATTTTGAACATTGAGCTTCACTTTTAGTCTTGTACCATGATCATGAACATCCACATTTTTGTTGAATTTAGTAATATTACTTTTTACAAACTTACATTTTGTAATATGTAGAGACTGCCAAGAGGAAGAATGAGTGAACTTTGAAAGAGAGGTCTGCAGCTGTCAGTTGGCTTTGCCCTGTTCATTATTCTCACAGCTCTCTTCTGGGTAAGGAGAATGTCTTTGTTATGCATGGAGTCTCCACACAGTGTGATACCATACTGCATTACAATATGAAATTGCACATAGTAAACAGTGTAGACAGTATCTGTGCTAGTGCAGTATGTGAGGATATGTAAGGTGTAGCACACTTCATTCAGCTTACTATTCATTTTGCTGATGTGTGTTTCCCACTTTAGGGAAACACAGGTCGAAAAATCTTGTTTCTGATGTGGAGGATATTACAGACCCATGCAGTCCCATGTCAAGCATAAATTTTGTCGTTCTCAGGTGGAAGTTTAGGAAAGTTATTTTTCTTTGTATTGACTATCAGATTACTTCCATCAAACCAGTTACCCACTTCATATGCACTTTTAGTTATGGCCTCTTCCAGGTCATAGTTGTTTCTATTGGTAAGGAGGATATTGGTGTCATCTGCAAAGAGTGTGCAGGCCGGAGTGGCTGAGCGGTTCTAGGCACTACAGTCTGGAACCGCGCGACTGCTACTGTCGCAGGTTCGAATCCTGCCTCGGACATGGATGTGTGTGATGTCCTTAGGTTAGTTTTGTTTAAGTAGTTCTAAGTTCTATGGGGCTGATGACCTCAGAAGTTAAGACCCATAGTGCTCAGAGCCATTTTTTGCAAAGAGTGTACTGGTAGTGGCACTGATATTCAATGACAAGTCATTAATGCAAAGAAGGAACTGAATTGGTCTAAGTATTGAACCTTGGGGCACACCTTGTGCTATACCACCATAGTCACAGCAGCAAATTTCAGTATGTCTATGATAATTGCATGTTACTGCTACTTTTTGTTTCCTGTTTGAGATATATTATCTGAACCAGTGTAGAGGGATGCCTCTGATCCCACACAACTGCCATTTGTCAAGTAGAAAACTGTGGTCTATGACATCAAATGCCTTTGACAAATCTAGGAAGATCCCAACTGCTTTTTACTTTTTTTGGATATTATCTAGGGTGGAGTATATATAATCATATATACCTGTTGTTGTGGATTTATTTTTCCCGAAGCCATGCTGGGTAGTTGAGAAGATTTGGTTCTTTAACCTTTGACAGATTAGTCTTTCCACAAGTTTACCAAGCACAGGTAACAATGATATAGGTCTGCAGTTTCTGACATTATTTTTCGCACCTTTCTTAAATACTGAGATAACTTTTGCCACTTTCATGCAATCAGGGAATGCACCTGTCATCAGCAATGAGTTGTACACATTGGACAGAGGATAGCTATTTCATTTATGCAGTTCTTGAAGATGAAATCTGGACTTTCATCCATTCCAGATAATAGTTTTTTAAAGGCTTTTGGGCTTAATATAATTTTGTCAGCAGTGGTTTCCCAGAAGACTATACAATCTACAGAAGTTTTTATTTTGTTTTGTCTATCGGGTGTGATTATGGAACTGTTCATATATTGTAGTAGTTGCTTTACAGTACTTCCATGGTAATTGTTGAAAATATTGGCAACTTCATGTGGATTAGTAACTTTGGAATTGTTGTGGCTCAGTGTTGTATTTTCATGTTCACGGGGCAGTTGATTTTTTTTCATTTCTAATGATAGAAATCATGCCAGGTGTTGTCCATGGCTTCTTTTTGGGTTCTTCTGATTTGATATGTTTCAGTTTCAGAGAAATGCAGTACTGAAGTGGTACAGGAATGTATTTAAGGATTCCACTTTTTTGTATGTACTTGTGCTTTGTATACCTCATTCCATTTTTCTGCTACTAGAGAATTGTTGAATGTTTTCATATTTTCATTGCTTTGAGGATAATCCCAAAAGTAAGATCTCCTATTTTTTACAAGTACATAGACTTCTTTATTTCTACAATGGTTTACATCAGTTTACGGCTTGAACATTCAGCTATTTTTTGACATAATCACCATTTCTGTCGATGTATTTTTGTACATGCTGTGGCAGTTTTTGTATGCCCATGTCATACCAGCTCTCCGCCATGCTGTTCAGAAAGTTATGAACCTCTTCTTTCACCTTGTCATTGGAGCTGAATCGCTTTCCGGCCAAATGTTCTTTTAACTTAGGGAACAGGTGATAGTCACTGGGTGCCAAGTCAGGACTGCAGGGTGAGTGGGTGATTATGTTCCACTGAAACTGTTACAGGAGACCAACGGTTTGCTGAGTGATGTGTGGGCAAGTGTTGTCATGGAGAATGTGTACGACCTTGCTCGTCACTCCTCTTCTCTGGTTCTGAATTGCCCGTTTGAGTTTTTTCAGAGTCTCACAGTACCTGTCAGCATTAATTGTGGTCCCAGTGGGCATAAAGTTGACCAACAATACCCCTTCTGATCCCAAAAAACAATTGTCATGACTTTACTGGTAGACTGTGTTTGTTTGAATTTCCGCGGCTTTGGCAAAGAAGGATGCCACCACTGGCATGATTGTTGCTTGGTCTCAGGCGTAAAGTGGTATGTCCAGGTTATGTCACCCATGACAACTGAGTCCAGAAAGTTGTCCTGTTCGGCTGCAAGGCGGTGCAGAAATGCATGGGAAGCATCAACTCGTTGCTGCACGTGATCCTCAGTCAGCATGCATGGCACCCATCTTGCGCACACCTTCCAGTAGTTCAGTGTCTCAGTTAATATTCTGTGAGTAGTTCTTCAGGAAACCTCAGGAACCAATGTGCAGAGACCATCCAGGGTGATTTGCCGATCTTCATGCATGCTTTGGTCAACCTTCAACACTATCTGCTGAGAAATTGATGGTCTCCCACTCCTTTGTTCATTGTGAATTTCACTCCAACCAGCTGCTAACTCTCTACACCACTTATGAACATTATTGACATCCATGCGCGGCTCACCATACACTTCCATCAATTGGCAATGGATTTCAATCAGTGGAGTGCCCTTTGCATTCAAAAACCAAATAACTGCGCGAAATTTGCACTTGGCAGTAACATCCAACGAGAGCTCCATTCTCAATGGCTGCCAAGCCAAGACTGAGCGCCTCAGTGCGGTGTGCACATGTTTACACACAGCGTGTGAAGCACTCTTCATAACTGTGTGACCAACTGCCACACAAACAGAGTTCTGTACTTATAAAAAAATAGCATATCTTATTTTTGGGTTTACCCTCGCATACCTTCTTATTTTGGTTATGTATTTTTTGTTGCAGTTTGGAGGGAGGGCATTTGTAAGGTGTAGGACTTGGGCACTGTGATCACTATAGCCTGTAACCACAGGTTCTATAGCCTGGTAGTGATGGTTTATAAATATCTGGTCTAGAGATGTTTTGATGCTATTTTGCATCTTGTGGGGAAAGTTACTGTTGTTTTTGAGTTGAGTGAGTTTATGAGGTTCAATAGTGATTCTCTTACATGCCCAGGAGACAGAAAACCAACATTAAAATGGCCACAGAAAATCAGTTCTCTTTTGTTTTGGTGGAGTTTGTTTAGCAGCATTTCAAGATTTTTGAGGAAGACATATATACTGCCTGTTGGGGAGTGGTAAAAGCATCCAATGATTATATTTGTTTCTATGATTTCAATAGCAGCTAGTTCAAAATCCTTGTCTTTATTTAAATAACGAAACTGGATGAAACTTTTATATTTTATGCAATTTTTTATGAATATGACTTTTACTGCAATAACAAAATGCTAATTTGTAGCCAGGTGTGTTTATTGAGCAAACCTGTTCTGGCTTTAGCCAGTGTTCTGTAATGCATATGACATTTATGTATTTTAAGGCTGTTGTAAGTAAGTTCAGTGTCTGCAAATTTGTCTGTTATTTATTGTACATTGTGGTGCCACACAAAAAAGTTATTTCTCTTGCACTTCTGGTGGATATGGCATACTGTATTATTGCCTATGGTTACTCTGGTATTGGTTTTCTTGGATAGGAGGCATGGCCACCAAAAAATTTTAAGATGAAATGTGTAACACTCATTTTCATTTACAGTATGTTTTACACTGTATTTGTATTTGGGTGCAATTTTTTCCTTACCAATGTTTGGTTCTCTATACCTGTATGGTATAATAGGGCCACTTAGTGCTTTTTCTTTCTTTACAATCTTTAATATGAAATCTGAGATTAATCTTCTCCCAAGACTGTTTAAGTGAGACCCATTTCATGTATAAAAGTCTGTGTTGAAATTCACTTGCTTTAATTATTGTAATATTTGTGGATTTTGAACACAGTTTATAGATCTACAAATTTATGCTTACTTGTTTGAAAACCACATCTTCTAAAAAACCTTTCTTTGATACAGTGCATGGTAAATTTGTTTTCAAAAGGTTTTATTAGATGTTGGCTATTATTGCAAGCAACATCATTTGTTCCTGTTGCAATTACCACAATGTCAGAGGTGCATGTTTTGAGAGTGTTTTGGTTAATTTTTTTTTAGTACTAAACTTGCATTGGCTTGGGGGTAAACATAGCATAAAAATTCAATCTGTGTGTCTTCATTTAAAAATCTAGATAAACTGTGGCTTTGGCTGTCACCCGAGATGGTACCCTTGAGCTTTTGACCACACAATTTTTCTTTTTCCTGAAATTTTGTGTTTACTTCTGCTTTGTTTTTGGAAACACTGATAAGTAACTTTGAGCTTTTGATTAGTGCTGACTTCGTTTTTGGATGAACATTAGGTCTGGATGACAACAGACATGATTGCACTTTACCATTTGAGCTGCTGGTGATACACATATTTTTTCTTGCAGTTCTTGTTTGAAGCACTAGAATCGTGGTCTTGGTTCACAGTAATAAGCTTGTTATTATTGGCATTCCTAGCCATATGCGGATCACATGAACACAATACATGGTCTACATGCTGATCACTTTCAGTTTTAGGCAGCTTTTTCTCTGCTTCCCAGCATTTCTTCATGTGGTCTTCGTATTCTGAACGTGTTGCAGCCAAATCTTCTTTTAGTATATTAATTTCCTTTTCCTGTGATTAAAACTGTGTGCCGACCAAGACTCGAACTCGGGACCTTTGCCTTTCACGGGCAAGTGCTCTACCATCTGAGCTACCAAAGCACGACCCACGCTCAGATGGTAGAGCACTTGCCCGCGAAAGGCAAAGGTCCCGAGTTCGAGTCTCGGTCGGGCACACAGTTTTAATCTGCCAGGGAGTTTCATATCAACGCACACTCCGCTGCAGAGTGAAAATCTCATTCTGGAAACATCCCCCAGGCTGTGGCTAAGACATGTCTCCGCTATATCCTTTCTTTCAGGAGTGCTAGTTCTGCAAGGTTTGCAGGAGAGCTTCTGTAAAGTTTGGAAGGTAGGAGATGAGATACTGGCAGAAGTAAAGCTGTGAGTACCGGGCGTGAGTCATGCTTCGGTAGCTCAGATGGTAGAGCACTTGCCCGCGAAAGGCAAAAGTCCCGAGTTCGAGTCTCGGTCGGGCACACAGTTTTAATCTGCCAGGAAGTTTCATATCAGCGCACACTCTGCTGCAGAGTGAAAATCTCATTCTGGAAACATCCCCCAGGCTGTGGCTAAGCCATGTCTCTGCTATATCCTTTCTTTCAGGAGTACTAGTTCTGCAAGGTTCGCAGGAGAGCTTCTGTAAAGTTTGGAAGGTAGGAGACGAGATACTGGCAGAAGTAAAGCTGTGAGTACCAGGCGTGAGTCGTGCTTCAGTAGCTCAGATGGTAGAGCACTTGCCCGCGAAAGGCAAAGGTCCCGAGTTCGAGTCTCGGTCGGCCACACAGTTTTAATCTGCCAGGAAGTTTCATATCAGCGCACACTCCGCTGCAGAGTGAAAATCTCATTCTGGAAACATCCCCCAGGCTGTGGCTAAGCCATGTCTCTGCTATATCCTTTCTTTCAGGAGTGCTAGTTCTGCAAGGTTCGCAGGAGAGCTTCTGTAAAGTTTGGAAGGTATGAGATGAGATACTGGCAGAAGTAAAGCTGTGAGTACCGGGCGTGAGTCGTGCTTCGGTAGCTCAGATGGTAGAGTACTTGCCCGTGAAAGGCAAAGGTCCTGAGCTCGAGTCTCGGTCGGGCACGCAGTTTTAATCTGCCAGAAAGTTTCATATCAGCGCACACTCCGCTGCAGAGTGAAAATCTCATTCTGGAAACAGTACTTATATTTTGACAGTTGCCGTCTTTTCCATGTCAAAGGTTCCCTCCCATACAGCCTTGGCATTTGAGGCAAACGTATGTGTTCAGATGCAGAATCTTTACAGCAATACACCACCACTCTCATTTCAGCCTTCACTGAACATAATTATGCCCACACCCTAGCTCAAAAGCAGATTTCCTGGACCATCACATCCAATCCTGGTACTGCTGAACCATTCAAAAAACAACTTCGGAGCACAAAACTTGTCACCCACTATTATCCTGGTTTTGAATGTATCAATCAGCAACTTTGACAAGGCCATAACTTCCTAAAATCATGCCCTAAAATGAGATCCAGTCTGTCTGAGATTTTGCCCACCACACCTAGAATAGCTTTTCATTGCCCTCCCAATCTCCGCAATATCCTTGTCAGACCCTATGCTCCATCTGCACCCCATCTCCCTACCTTATGGTTCCTACCCTGTTTTTTTTTAAAAAAAAAACATAGTTGTGTGGACATAACAGACATTGGTTTGTTTATAATCAATTATTCAAAATGATTGTCACAATCACATTATATGTGACTGTGACTGTCATTTTGAATAATTGATCCTACCCCTGTGACCATCCCCACTGCAAGACTTTCCCTATGCATCCATGCATCCTCCTACCACCACATATTCCAGCCCTGTAAATGGCAAAACATATACTATCAAAGAGAGAGCCACCTGTGAAATGTCACACGTTATATATTAATGGGCACAGGCAGAGAGTGTATACACTAACACATAATATACTGTTGCACAGCATGCTGTACAACATGACAGTCATGACCTCAGTGCCTGTTTCACTACACACACCATCTGGATTTTTCCCCCAGACACCAGTTTCTCTGAACTTCACAGCTCGGTACTAGCACTACAACATGTCCTTGGTTCTCACCAGCCACCTGGCCTTAATTTATGTTAAATCCTTCCATATCAGCATTTATTCACAGTAACTACTCCTTTCTTCACTCTGTTTCAGTTTTCTACATCTTTCGTTTTCTGACTTGTCTATTTTTCACCATCCCCCCTTCCACCTCTGTCACGTACAATGCACTTAGCTTTTCACTCTTACTAACTTATGCATGATATTTTAGTAGTAATCTCTGTCTTCCACATTACCCTGTCTTCCACTTTTAAGCTCTCAGTTTTCCAAATCTCATCCGGTGCAGTCCCCAACAATCAGACCTTTCTTCTCATCCTATCTGGTAAGTCCCCCCTTGACCTGGGGTTCTGGGTGACTATTTTTAATTTTACGCCTTTTCTTAAACCTCTCCAGTGCTTTTTCTTAACCCCCCTTCCTTCCTCTTCAACTCTTCTGCCAGAAGAAGGAGCCACTGGCTCTTAAGCCTTGTAAAAGTCAAATCTTTTTGTGTGTGTGTTCCTCCGCTACTGCATGGTGTGTAGAATGTATGAGACTGGCAATATACTTACCTGATTTTTGGAAAAACATCATCCACACAATTCCAAAGATTGCAAGACTGACAAGTGTGAGAATTATAGTACTGTCAGCTTAACAACTCATGCATCTAAGTTGCTGAAAAGAGTAATATACAGAAGAAAGGAAAACAAAATTGAGGATCTGTTAGATGATGATATGTTTGGTTTCAGGAAAGATAAAGGCATCATAGAGGCAGTTCTGATGTTGTCATCAACAATGGAAGCAAGACTGAAGAAATGTCAAGACATATTCATAGGATCTGTGTATTTGAGAAAAACTTTCAACAATGTCGAATGGTGAAGAAGTTTGAAATTCTGACAAAAATAGTGGTAAAAGAAGGGTAATATACAATATGTATAAGGTCCAAGAGGAAACAATAAGATTGATGCTCAGATTAAAAATAATGTAAGACAGGGATGTAGTCCTTCACCCCTACTGTTCAATCTGCACATCAAAGAAGCAATGACAGAAATAAAAGAAAGGTTTAAGAGTGGAATTAAAATCCAATGTAAAAGGACATCAGTGATAAAATGAAATTGCTATCCTCAGTGAAACTGAAGAAGAATTACAGGATCTACTGAGTGGAATGAATAGTTTAATGAGTACAGAATATGGATTGAGAATAAACTGAAGAAAGACAAAAGAAGTGAGAACTAGCAGAAGTGAGAGCAGCAAGAAAGTTAGCCTGAGGATTGGTGACCATGAAGTAGATGAAGTTACGGAATTCCACTACCTAGGTAGCAAAATAACCAGAGACGGTCTTAGCACGGAGGAGATAAGAAGCAGATTAACAATGATAAAAAGGAATTCCTGGCCAAGAGAAGTCTACTATCAAACATAGGCCTTTATTTGAGGAAGAAATTTCTAAGAATGTATGTTTTGAGAATAGCATTGTATGGGAATAAAACATAGCCTGTGAGAAAACAGGAAAACAAGAGAATCAAAGCATCTGAGATGTGGTGCTATAGAAGAACGTTGAAAATTAGATTGACTGATAAGGTAACAAGGTTAGGTTAGGTTAGGTTAGTGTTGTTTAACATCCCGTCGACAATGAGGTCATTAGAGACGGAGTGCAAGCTCGGTTTAGGGAAGGATGGGGAAGGAAATCGGCCGTGCCCTTTCAAAGGAACCATCCCGGCATTTGCCTGAAATGATTTAGGGAAATCACGGAAAACCTAAATCAGGATGGCTGGAGACGGGATTGAACCGTCGTCCTCCCGAATGCGAGTCCAGTGTGCTAACCACTGCGCCACCTCGCTCGGTGATAAGGTAACGAATGGTTGGTTTGTTGATTTGGGGGAGGGGACCAAACAGCAAGGTCATCAGTCCCATTGCATTAGGGAATGATGGGGAAGGAAGTTGTCCATGTCCTTTCAAAGAAACCATCCCGGCATTTGCCTGACGTGATTTAGGAAAATCATGGAACATCTAAATCAAAACGGCTGGAAATGGTTTTCAACTCTCATCCTCCTGAATGCAAGTCCAGTGTGCTAACCACTGTGCCACTTCACTCAGTGGTAAGGAATGAGGAGGTTCTTGGCAGGATCAGCGAGAAAAGGAATATGGAAAACACTGACAAGAATAAGGGACGGAAAGGTAGGACACCTGTTAATACATCATGGAATAACATCTGAGCCGTGTCACGGCTCAGCTCATTTGATTTACCCACGAGATTATTTCTTTTGTTTTCACCGCAGTGATAGGGGGCGTGATCACTGAGCGCTGTTGGTGCTGGAACGTGAAGCAACAGTTTTGGGAGGGCGGCTCAGTCGTGATGGACAGGACAGAAGTGGCTGGGAGTCAACTGGTGCCTGCCGATTAAGGACTGCAAAGAGTATGGCTGTTTGCTAGCATATGGGGAGGACGGAATGCTCGCTTGCTTAACGTGGTTCTCCATGACCAGCTGTTGTTTCCTGGGCCTAGCACTTGAGTGTAACAGGAAACTGCATTGGTGTGGTTCTAGTCACCTGGCCAAGGCCGAAATTTTCATATACTTTTATATTTAATGATCATTACTTTATTATGTGGTTGGTACTTGTTGCCAACATTTTGTGATTTGCAATACTTCAGAGAATATTATCATGTGCCAGGTGTCTATTGTGAATAATTCTTAATTTGTTCATAGTGTATGGCACGGTATCCACTATCATCGATCATTTTATGAAAGTTCTGTCCAAATTATTATTACATTAGACTTTGTTAAAATTGGTGCGTTTAAAATGCAAATTTCTTAATTATACTAGTATTGCTTGGGATAAACCCATCTATTTCTTGATATAGCCATATTTGTTTATTAACTTGTGTTTCTTCTCGAGACTGACTGAATTGATTTTGGAACATGTGGGGCGAGTATTTAAATGAAAATTTGCTAGATAACACAACCGTCATGAAATTGAAAACTTGACAGTGTTTACTCATGTCACCAGTCGTTAATGTTATTCTTGTCTTGTAGCTTACTTAACTGATATAAAATAAATTAGAAATTTTGTGTATTTGTCACGAAAGGTGAACTGATGTCACATGAGAGAAAAATAAGTGACATTTGTGTAGGGTTTATGTAAGCTTAAGTGAAATCAGGAGGTAAAAAATAAAATAAAATAAAAATAAAATAAAAATAAAAAATAAAATAAAAATTAAGCAGGCAGTAGGGAATTTGTTGCACTCTTGCCAAATTGGATTTTTTTGAGGTTTGATTTACATGTAGTACAAATCACAAGTTCAATATTTTTCTGGTGTAATTGTTAATATTTGTACATGTTGCACTATTGTACGATATAATATACCCTTTACTAATAGTACCTTTATGTAATGTTAGAGTGGGGCTGCATGTTCTTCTAGAGAATGTTTTATGAAAAATAAATTTTATTGTTAAAATTTCCTTTTAAACTGTTAATTTTATTAACTTGGATGTATAACCAATTATTGTAAATAATAAATTTGTGTCAACAAGGCTTTGACCAAATAAATGTGCCTACACCTTCCCCATCCTGGCTCTGCTACTGTCTATAAATCACAACGTCCATGGTACTAGAAGGAGTTATAGAGGTTAAAAACTGTTAGAGAAGACACAGAATAGAATACATCCAGCAAATAATTGAGGATGTAGGTTGCAAGTGCTATTCTGATGAAAGAGGCTGTCACAGGTGAGGAATTGATGGCAGGCTGCATCAGACCAGTCACAAAGCAGACAACTGAGAAAAGAAAGAAAGGAAACTGGCTGTCCGTGGTTGATGCAACACTCCTCCTTACTACAGATTCAGATGAAGTCTGCATTGTCATCCCACTGATCCTGCAGTCCTAGATTCTTGCACATTTCCACCATAGCCACTGGGCCACAATCTGCACGAAAATGCTAACCTGGCATTTTGACTAATGACCCAGCTCTGATTGTGATGGAGAAGCTGTTCCATACGTGCAAACAGTATGGTGTACATCATGCAGCTTCCCATGAACTATTGCTCCATGGCCTACTCCCGATCAACTAAGGGACCACATCCACAGTGATTTTGTGCATGCTTTCCTGCATTCCTTGTGGTTATTAGTGATTGGTGCACTGTAAAATTATCCATACGTCACACACATGAGCTTCACCTTTGCAGATGCTAATGGGCTGGCCCTAACAGGTTTTTGCAGTGAAAGTGTTGCCACAGATGATCATCTCAACAAAGACCCACGGTGTACCTCAGTGTTCTTCTGTGATTTTTGTATCTGTAACAGTGTTCAAAATGGTTCAAATGGCTCTGAGCACTATGGGACTCAACATCTGTGGTCATCAGTCCCCTAGAACTTAGAACTACTTAAACCTAACTAAACTAAGGACATCACACACATCCATGCCCGAGGCAGGATTCGAACCTACGACCGTAGCGGTCACGCAGCTCCAGACTGAAGCGCCTAGAACCACACGGCCACACCGGCCGGCTGTAACAGTGTTACTCACATCAAATCTAATATGCACAATTCTCTCCCCCCCCCCCCCCAATTGAATGGTTAGGTGGAATGTATGTTGCACACATTTAAGATACAAGTGGCAAAGTGCTTGGTGGATCTGTCAGCCAATAGGGCATTGCCTCCATTCCTAAGGACCTACAGGACTACTGTGATGAAAGGCCACAGCCCAGTGGAGGCTCTAGATGGCCAACAACCCCATATGTTGCTACACTTGCTTCGTTCTGCAAGGTCGTGTCCTTCACGAAATGTTGTGGGCAATCCAGCCTGGGCATGCACCTTCAGTCAGAAGTTGAGATGGGCACCAGCTATCGTTTAGGAGATACACGGATGGTGAATGTTCACCATGGATGCATGTGGGGTGTCCTGTCCCACCATCAGAAGGGCTGGGTACCATAGAGGCTCCATCTCTGGTGGGTGTCAACAACATCAATATGGTCCTTCTGCCCTCCCCGGACCCTCAATCAGTGTCTGACAGAGGCTGCTCAGAGGCTGCTCACTCATAAGAGCATCTGGTGTCACTGCTTCTGTCTCTTGCTGTGGCACAGTCCAAAGAGCCCCTGTGGCGAGGGTCATCACTGTGGACAGCACACCACTGTCTGGAACACATCCCTGCAAGAGTGATGCCTCTTCGGATGCTGATGAGCCAACAAAAGCCAACACTGTCACCATGCTGATGCCATTGTGCCTTTGCAATCATCACTGTCATCATTTTCGAGTCACCTGGTCAGATCTGGTGGCTTCCTCACATGTCCTGAGCTTCCACCAGCAGCGATCTGTCCCACATAGTCCTCCTGCCTGTGAAGCTGACTCCACAGAAGAGGGGAGGAATGTGATGGCACACCCACACAATTCACCACAGCAGTATTTGTATTCAGTGCCAGCAGTGACTGGGGAAAGCAAGGGTGCTACCATTGCATGCAGCCAGCACACAGGCCGGAAAATGTGAACACAGCACACTGCTGCCAGTGGGGCCTCGTTCACTTGCACCTTCTCCAGCATACACAAATTTTCTCAAGTCAGACCAGTTCTATGCCAGGGTGCATTCTGTTGTCAGTGATAGAACTCTGTACTTTGACCATTAATAGTTTTGTTAATTTTCTCTAACCTTGTTATTATTTGGTGTGCAGTTATCACATGATGTAATGTTTGTGTATGCAGTGATTGTCAATAAAGACTGAAAGTACAGCAATAGACCTCTTGTTTTTAGGTAATTCGCATACTGTGCAGGTCTTGTTTTCGTTTATTACTCATACCTGCCACAGCATGAAGCCTTTCCTCTGTTGAAATATGCTGAAGTTAAGCCACTATTTAAGAAGGGAGATAAAGAAATAGCATCAAATTTCCATCCAATTTCACTTTTGCCAGTATCCTCAAAATTTTAGAAAAAGTAATGTACTTTATAACCATCTTATCTCAAATAACATACTATCAAAGACACAGTTCGGATTTCTCAAGGGTTCACATATTGAGAAGGCTATCTACGCTTACAGTAAAAATGTGCTTAATTCTTTAGACAAAAAATTGCAGGCAACTGGTATATTTTGTGATCTGTCAAAGGTATTTGACTGTGTAAATCACAATATCCTTTTAAGTAAATTAGAATATTATAGTGTAACAGGAAATGCTGCAAAAGAGTTCAAATCTTGTATCTCTGGCAGGAAAGAAAGGGTGCTATTAGGAAAGAGACATGTATCAAGCTATCAGGCATCATCCAACTGGGAACTAATTACATGTGGGGTCCCACAAGATTCCATTTTAGAGCTCTTACTTTTTTCTTGTGTATATCAATGAGCTTCATCAGTAACATTACCAGATGCCAAGTTCATTTTGTTTGCCGATGATACAAACATTGCAATAAATAGCAAATCAAGTGTAGTCTTAGAAAGATCGGCTAATAAAATATTTTTGGATATCAATCACTGGTTCCTGGCCAATTCTTTGTCAATAAACTTTGAAAAAACACACTACATGCAGTTCAGAACTTGTAAGGGGTGCCCCACGAGTATGTGTCTAACGTATGATGACAAGCAGATAGAAGAAGTGGACAGTGTTAAATTCTTGGGATTACAGCTTGATAATAAATTCAACTGGGAGGAGCAGACCACAGAACTGCTGAAGTGTCTTAACAAATCTCTATATGCAATGCAAATTGTGTCAGACATAGGGGATATAAAAATGAAAAAGCTGGCATACTGTGCTAACTTTCATTCCATAATGTCATATGGGATTATGTTTTGGGGTAATTCATCAAGCCAAGCTAAAGTTTTCCAGGCACAAAAACGTGCAGTAAGAGTTATATGTGGTGTGAACTCAAGAACATCCTGCAGAATCCTGTTTAGGGAACTAGGGATACTAACTACTGTTCTCAATATATTTATTCCTTAATGAAATTTGTCGTTAAAAATGTATCACTTTTTCTAACCAACAGCTCAATTCATGGAATCAATACTAGAAATAACAATAATCTTCACAAGGGTTTAAAGTCACTTAGTCTTGTACAAAAAGGTGTGCATTATTCAAGAACACACATTTTCAATAACTTTCCAGCAGCCATAAAAAACTTAACAACCAATGAAATTCAATTTAAGAGAAGCCTAAAGGATTTGTTGGTGGCCAACTCCTTCTACTCCATTGATGAATTTCTCAGTAGAAGAAACTGATTTGTGTGTGTGATATTATAACTTCTGCACAATTTCAGTGCAGTAATGTGTTCATTGTAAATAAGTGTGTATATGTGTGTGTGTGTGTGTGTGTGTGTGTGTGTGTGTGTGTGTGTCAGTGCAGTAATCTGCTCATTGTAAATAAGTATTTAGTAGTTGTATTACATGTTTATTACCTTATAAATAAATAAATAAACTTTTTTATCTTAAATTCAGTGCATTAGTATTTGTAAAATGATTCTTTCATGTAGTGTTCATTAAAAAAAAAAAAAAAAAAAGACAATCATTCCACTTGGGACCTGTGGAATGTTACATTATTTGTTTGAGTTGTAAATATTTGTCATGTATTATTGTTTTTCTTACATGTTCTACATCCTGGAGGACCTCCTCACTACGGATCAATTGGAATGAAAGTAAATCTAATCTAATCCCTGTATCTGATCTAGTGTAGAGGTAACTGAAAGTCTCTCAAACTACTCACCGTACATTTTTGCATTCAGTGCTAATGCTGCCTATTGTTCCATCCATGCCTGACATTTCCTTCCTCTTATCCTTCTGCAGATATAATGAGATTTCTCATCTTCTGCTTCATTGTCACTTGATATGGTATCATTCCTGTAGTCACTAAAATTTTCTTCATCAATGGTAACCTCAACAATTGTGGTTTCTTAACAAGAGAACCAATCTTCATTATTAAAATCAAAATGACTTTTGTGAAACTTGATGTCTCTTCCAAGAATGATGTGTCTCTTTTCCAGACACCATAGCTGATATATATTAACACGGTATCCAACTATGAAGCAATTCTTAATTAGGGAATCAAACTTTTCAGCAATTATTTCTGCAGTAAGTTGTAAATATGCCACACAACCAAACTCTTTCAGTTTCTGTAAATTTAGCATTTCACCATAAGACATAGTAGCAGGAGCTGTTATTTTTAATGTACATTCAGGTGTTCTGTTTAACACATAAAGAGCAGTCTGTACTGCTTCTGACCAAAGTGGTTTTTCAGGTTTACTGTTCAACAACATACAATTAGCCTTGTTTGTGATGCCCCTATTCATGCTCCAACTCATTCCATTTTGTCAATTCACAATGGGTTCTCTTCATTGTAAAGAAGCTTTTGTTTGACAAATACTCACCTCCATTACTGGAGGAAAATCTACTAATTCTAAAACTGAAATGAGTGGTTGCTACAGCTTCATAATGTTTAGCATATTCCAGTAATGGGATTTATTTTGTGTCACATATAATCCGTAAAATAAGTATAGTCATCTATAAATGTAATGATATACGTCTTTCCATTGTGAGATGAGGGAGTAATAGGACCCATAATGTCACTATGTACTAGCTCCAGTGGATGTTTTGCCCTTGTCCTCTTCTGCTTACATTGAAGTCTTGTTTGCTTCCCTTCCATCAGAAGGTGCATGAATCTGGTGTCTTCATATCTTCAGTGTCTATTCATTCCACATATTTTGGAAGTACTTGTAGATCAGTATAATTAATATTAGTGTATCCTTTCTTGTCTTACGGAATAGTACTGTGGGGTGGGACTAGCAAATTAATATGGAAAGAGTTTTCATACTGAAGAAGCGAGCCTTGGGGATCATGGCTAAGGCAAAATCAGGAACTTCTTGCACACCCCTATTCATTAAACACAATATTCTCACACTTTATGCCAAGTATATACTACAAACTATAATGCTAGTGTAAAAAGACACTAAGATCACAAAAAGAAATATGTATATTCACTACTATGAAATGAGGCTTAGAAAAGATTTTCATATAGTTAACAGAAGATTAACTTTAACAGCAAAAAGCCGCTATGCCACAGGAGCTGTTTTTAATAACTTGTTACCAAATGAAGTTAAGATATTAACAGGGAATACTTTCAAAAAGTGAGTCAAGCAGTGGCTTGTCCAAAAAGGCCCTTATAAGTTGAATTTATCATGAATTACAGAGTAATAAGACATAATGTAAAGTAAAAAAAATGTAATTGTAAAACTTTATACTAAGTTGAAAATGCGCTGTATGTAAAATTATGTGTTATGAGTAATTAACTAAATTGCTTTGAATGTCATAACCTTTGATGACAGGTTGTTTCAGAGGCAATTCCGTGCAGGAATTTCTAGTTAATTTCAGAGCACACAGTTTTGCATGTAATTTCCTCTTTGAATAGCTGTCCTTCAATTTTCAGCTTTGAAACCATTTGTCTCCAGTCTGTTCACTGACAATAAGTTATGAGCTAGTCCAGAAACAAGTACACTACTTTTAATCAAAACTCGTACTGCCTTTCCATTGAAATAGCTAAGGACATTCATTTCATTTAAGTGTATTGCCTTCAAAACAGTTCCAGTTTTTGCAACAGTAATCACTACATGTCTTTCAAGCATTTACAGTTTATCAATATCCTTTAAATCATTTACAAAGTGTTCACTCACATCAGAGCCCAAAAACCAGGAAAGCAATTCATTTAATGCACCAGTTGAAAACCAACATGCTTCTGAACTGAGAGTCACAATCTATTGAATTTTCAGAGTTTTTCATCTTTTTTCTTTTATTGCAAATCAGCTCTTTTGCGTATTTGTTTTTCCAATAAATTTTACCATGGCCGTAAATGTTTCTACACATATGTTCTGTCCACACACCTACTGTGCAGTTTACATGTTTATTCTTGTGATCTAAGAGCCTGTGGGTATTCTAGTGCTACATCATAGTACAAAGTACTAGAGCCACACATTTCAGTTATATACAGTTTATTCATGATATCTTTAGACAAAGCCCATGGTGAATAATAGCAACATACAAAACATTCCTGATAAGAAAACTCAAGGGGAAAAAGTCAAAGCAGTTCGTCCTCACAGAGGTGATGGTTGGCTCATGCCAAGTCCACTGGCACCACAAGCGTATTTTTAATCAAGCTCAACTTCAGATTTTCTGTAGATAATGTCCTGATTGCAGTTACATTATCATATATTATCATTTATGAGGGAAACTATGAAACATAAAAATTGCTTTTTAGTGTGAGATTTTTCCATGTAAATTCTTTTTCTGTATTGAAGAGTGTTTAGCAGCAGCTATGTTAACGGAAAGCGGACCTCGTGTGATTAACGAGTTTGAAATAGAAGGTACTGTTAAATCAGGAGCTGGTTTACAAGATTTTTCAACATCAATCAAGAAAGAAAGCACAGTCCTCGCGGACAGAGACTTTTTAGTGGTAATGGCCGGAGCAAACGACGTCAGCAGAAACGAAAGGAACATTGCTACTTCGACACTGAAGAAGACTCTCGGAATGTTAACCCACACCAACGTGATTGTTGTTAATGTGCCACATCGACATGATTTGCCTCAGTGGTCATGTGTGAATAAGGAAGTGGAGCAGACAAACAAGGAGTACAAAGCTATCTGTAAGAACTTTAAGAATGTTTCCCTAATTAACACCAGTAGTTGTAGCAGAGAATGGCATACCAAGCATGGTCAACATTTCAGTTATCTAGGTAAATGTGTTTTAAGTGATACAATTATTGGAATAGTATTGGATAAGCTAGAGAAGGAAAAAAGACCAGTAATGTGTTTGGATTATGTTTCAACTGAGATGACAAAAAACTTGTATGCATAGACCAGGTTGGGTGTTCCAGTAACATAAGGACACAACCTGATCAACTTTCATGCAGTAACAGTAGGTCATGTCAACTAAGAGAATACGCAAAAAAAAGAAATGCCTAAAGTAGAGTTTAAAATATGCTACCTCAATATTCAGGGCATGGCAGATAAAAACTTAATTGTCAACGAATTTTCAAATGAAAACGTGATAGATATTCTATGTTTAAGTGAACATTGGTGTAAAGAGGATGAGCTTGGGTACAAAGTATTGGATGATTACACACTACTTAGTTGCTATTGCAGAAAACAGCACTTACGTGGTGGGGTAGCAATATGTGCAAAAACACCTCTTGCACCAAACTGTGGCAGGATAGATCTCAATACCCTTTGTGATGAAATGCATTTTGAAATGTCAGGTCTAGTAATTGAGAGCCTTAAGCTAATGGTAGTAGTAGTGTACAGGCCAGCTAGTGGTGACCCCCATATCTTTCTGGAGAAACTTGAGGAACTCTTAATGTACATATGTATACCGAAATGGAAAAAATACAATGTTGTCATTGGAGGGGATATCAATTCAAGTTTTGATGTCCTGCAGGACAGAAAAACTGTGACAGAGCTAAAAAATGTGCTTCAACAATTTAACATGTACTCTGTTAACTGCAAACCTACCAGAGGCTCATCCTGTCTAGACAATATATTTACAAATATTAAGAGAACTTGTATGTCCACTGATGTAATTAGTTTCCCTTTCTCAGATCATGATGCAGTATATCTTAGTCTTAATAATGTAACTTCAGACTGCACCAAACCAGAATCTAAAACTGTGATTACTAGACCAGTGAGCAGAGAGAGGATGGATAGGTTTAGACATGCCCTCACGTATTTCAGTTGGGACATATGTTTTATTAGGCTTCAACACCATTCAGTTGATATTGTATTCACAAAGTTTTTCTCCATCTTTTTAAATGTATTTGAAAATAGCATCCCTCTGAAAAAATGTATAGTGAATATTAGTAGTAATTACAAGAAAAGGAAAACGAAGGAATGGTACACTCCACAGTTAGGGCAACTGAAAAATACTGTTATGCTGTATTCCAGTCTGTACAAAACCAGTAAATCAGAACTGTATAAAGACCTGTATGCTAAAGCTAAATGCAAGTACAGGAAGGCAATAAATGAAGCAAAGAAACTGCATAACATAGTAAACATTGAAAAATCTAACAATAAATGCAAGAAGGCCTGGAGTGTAATAAACTCCATTGCACACACTAAACACGAAGAGGAAATTGCCATTACCCCAGAAGAATTTAATAAATATTGCATTCAGTCCATTGAAGAAATTAGTAGTTCAATAATCAAACCACCTGAAAATGCACTTAGTATTATGGACAGCTGCTTTGAAAAGCTTCCCCCAAGCACCTTCACTTTCACAGAAGTGAGGCCAAATAATATCCTAAAAATAGTGAAAAATTTCAAACATTCAGTTAGTGTTGATTACTATGATATGTCATGTAATTTGTTGAAAGATGTTATTGATTGTGTGATTTAACCTTTAATCTTTTGTGTTAACAAATGCCTAGTTGAAAGTAAGTTCTGTGACATACTAAAAATTCTAGAGTTGTGCCCATATACAAAAAAGGGGAAAAGAACTGTCCCGTTAGCTACAGACATATATCCATGACCCCAGTTTTTTCAAAAATTTTAGAAATGATTATGTATGAGCAAGTTAGTGCCTACTTGGGTAAACTAAATATAATTAGTGATAAACAGTTTGGATTTAGGAAAGGTAAATCCACAACAGATGCAATGGACTCCCTCGTAAAATTAGTCCTAGATGTGTTCGAGGCTAGGGACTATGCCCAGGCTACATTTTGTGACCTGAGCAGAGCCTTTGACTGTGTAGAGCATGACACTGTGCTGAATAAGCTAGTTTACTATGGTTTTGATGACAACAGTATAAATATGTTCAGGTCTTTTCTAGAGAACCGTCAACAAGTTGTGTGCATTGGTAGGGAGAAATCAAATTTGGTTAATGTTAGGTACGGAGTGCCTCAAGGGTCGGTGCTTGGACCTTTACTGTTTATACTAATGATTAATGACCTGCCCTTATTCATAAAATCTCATACAATATTGTATGCTGATGACACAACTTTTCTACATAAAACCTCTGATCTAGGTACACTGAAAACACTGACCGAAAATACCCTTGCTCAGTCCTCATTATGGTTCAAAGCTAATGGCTTCTTGCTAAATGAAAACAAAACCCAGACACTTTACTTTAGCCTCAGAGAGATTCCTAACTACCAGGAATTAGAAACTGTTAAATTTTTAGATGTTACTATTGACTATAAATTGACGTGGGAACCACACATTAAAAATATATTGGCTAGGCTTTCAAGAGTGATTTATCCAATTAGAAATTTAAAAAGACATGTTCCCAATGACTATGTGAGATCAGCATATTTTGCCTTCTTCCAAAGCATCATCTCTTATGGAATTTTACTGTGGGGTAGTAGCTGTCATGTAAATGACATTTTACTTTTACAGAAGAAAGTAATAAGAATAATAACGGATTCTGATAAAACAGAAAATTGTAAACCTCTGTTTATTAAATTGCAGTGTCTTAAAGTAGTAAACATATTCATCTACAATGTTTTAATGTACATTAGAAACAATGTGTCTAATTTTGTGTTGAGAAGTGATATTCATAGCCATAATACTAGAAACAGAACATCTGTAGACGTACCATATCATAGATTATCAAAATCGCATAACTCTTACCTAGTTCTTGGACTAAGGATGTTTAATAGACTAAGTGCTGACTTTAAAGAACTGCCTGTAAATATCTTTAAAGCTAAATTATACAAGCTACTAGTGAACAATCCGTTTTGCTCCATTGATGAATTCTTTGAAGATGAAAATACTGTATTCTAATGTGTACCTATTTTATGTAAACCAATTCACTTCGATATAGTAGTTTATGTAGAAATATATGCTCTTGACTTTGTCTATTGCTGTAATCAGCTGAACGACAATAAAATTATTATTATTATTATTATTATGTTTCCAATTTCTCAATATTTTGAACTCTTACAGAATTATTTCAATGTCAAATTCCACATTTCCATCACCATATTACACTGCATAGCTCATCACTGTTCATATCTCCGCTGTCACATTCCCTTCTACATTTCTGTTTAAAACAATTTTTTCTGCTCATTGCTGTTACACATATTCTGCACTTTTTTGATTTTCTTTTACAATTTGCAGTCAATGCGCTAGAATTATTTTCATATTACTTCATTCTTTATTCTCCTCATTCAGTAACACCCTTTCAAATTTTCATTTTATCATCATTTTATTTCTGTTTTCTAAATTTTTGCTTCACACATTAAGCAAGTTATTTAATGGTAAGCATATTCCTCCCCCCCCCCCCCCCTCCTCTCCCCCCATTCTCCCAGCACTCATTGCCTTTCTTTTTTACTTACTAATTACATGCTTCCAATTTTCTTGCCTAGAAACTTTACTTTGCCACCTACACAATATGGTCACACACTTATGTCAAGGTAGAGAAATTTCTCCCTGTGCTGGAAGAGTTTACTCTGAACTCCCATTTTAATTTTTTATCTTTATTTGTGATCAAAAAGTAATATTTAACAGCAGAAAGTTCTCAAGTGAACATCCCAACTGTTGTGGTACACACATACAATATTTTAGCAATTCACAATTCACAGTTCTATGTCTCATAGTGAATCGGTCAGTAGCCTGAAACTTTTGGCTCACGATAACAGACCGAGAAAAAGTGATGATTTTAATTTCTGATGACAATCATTTAGGTGGATGCATGCAAGCGCACATGCTCACATACGCCCTAACCCATCCCCCCCCCCCCCCAACCCATTCCACACAAACACAAACTCAAGTAAACAGGTTGTCCAACCTAATTTCGCCACTTCATATTTCCAAAATGAAACAATGTGTGAAAAATGCAACTGAACATGGATGCACCTATGTCAGGGGCTCCCACAATGGGCAGGAATGCACAATGCATACAAGTAAACAAAGATCACTTTCAACACAAAGTTACATTTTTTAAACTGTGGCACATGCATGTTTTTTTCTACCAGAAAGAATTAATGATAGCAGACTTGGTTTCACTGCTCTAAACCTCATATCTTCTGGAATACTTAAGACTTCAAATAATGGAAATGGTGCCACATTTTCTGCATTAATGCTGTAATGCCATGATGTTGGTTGCCTGCACTGTCATGAAACAACTTTTGCTTTGTGCATTATGGCATAAACTATGGCACCATTGCCATCATTTTAAGTCTACATATTTCAGAATGTATGAGGTTTAGAACAATGAAAACAAGTCAACTATATGTTGAAAGTGATGTTTACATTTATGAATTGTGCATTCCTGCCCCTTGTTTGAGCCCCTGACATAGGTGTATCACTGGCCAATTGCATTTTTCACATTTTTTTGTTTGTTTTGGAAACGCATGCAGTGGCAGAGTTAGATGGGACACCCTGTATATCTGAACTAGTGAATCCTGTTTAATTGTATGGACTGTGGATGAACAGACTTGTAATATACAGTAATGAAATTATCTTGTGTGATATGTACTTGTTTCCTTTGTAAATATCATCTTCCTAATAAGGAAATCTGTAATGTGACTTGACTGTCTACAAATTTTAAGTTACCTACATTACACAGTGTAAAATATTAAAATTTATAGAGTATCATGTAATTTGTACCTACCTCCTCAAACCCTTCTTCATATAAAAGTGTCATAGGGAATAGCTGATGATGAATTCGGCTATGGTCAATAGCTTCCTTTATAGTTTTGTTGAACCACAGGCTATATATAGATACCTGTAAATATATTGTACTGCAATATCTTTATGATTTGTAATTATTGGTGTATGTTTTAACTTTCTGCTAAAGCAATTAATTAATGAAATATGCAAATACCAGTGTTGTTGCTGATATAATTTTAGGTCCACCAGCAGCTCCAGTAACGAGTTGTACATCTCCACTTCCATTGACAAAAATTGAAGGAGACATAGATGAAAGTGGTCTTTTCCCTGGCTGAATAAAATTTGCTGGTGATGGAGGAATTCCAGCTGCACTGGTAATGTTTGGTGCAGAGAAATCATCCATTTCATCATTAAGAATGATACCTGTAGATTTTGATACAACCATTGCACCAAAGCTGCAAAAACATATGAGACTCTTCTCAGTTTTCAAAGAGCAATCATAAGAAAACCACACATGCACATTCATTCATCCATTACTTCATTCATTCATCCATTCACTCATTCATTGCATTCCATTTATTCATTAAAAAGGGGAATCTAAACCAAGTTTGAATAAGTGACGAGCTGTCGCGAATTAATGATGTAGATTGTATTAACAATTCACTATCAATAAAATACTATATTTTATTTGCACTTACACAGGTTAAAATAAGGTATTAAGAGTAGCAGGAAATCTTCTATTGGAAAAATAGTGCACACAAATACATATGTACAAATATTAACATAGATACAGAATTTGGCTGTTAGAAATTCAATTTTATTGTAGAACGAATGAAAATAAACTTGTGGCGACTATCGACCAAGTCGCGTGTAATATCTTTGTTTTTGGCAAGCTCTTTGCCCCAGTCTGTGGTCGCGCGTGAAAGTGTACGGACGTGTACCGAGAATTCAGAATGTAAACAACTGTATATGTGTGCTTACGAGAAATAAAAATAGTGTTTATTACATGTGGTGTAGCGTGCATCATTGGATTCGGCAACCCTACCACGCTAAACCCATACTGGTGACCCCGAATTTTGTTCGCGAGTGCTACAACGAAATCTTATACCATCGAGCAGTACACAATGGATCGCTTGCCGCCTGCTACACTGAACACGTGCCAACTAAGTGTTCCAACGGACGCTTCGGCATGGTTTCACAATTATCCACCGGGCGTCCGCAATAGTTCTACGCAGTTTCCGAACACATCGACTAGCTGTACTCAACAGGACAGTGTTTATACAATTCCACAGCCATGTGTGCCGGCATCAGGTACGTGTGCTCAAATCCCAGTGACTATGTTTACAGGTTTCCCAAGTGCAAGTGTGAATTTTCCACCCGAATCAGTGACTGTACAAATCGAGCCGGACGCTCAAGACAGGAGAGTTCATATTTCTGCCGGAACTCCGGATTTTGCACCAACCCCCCCTACACCACCAGCGTCCGCTTTACGAGTGTTTCCGACGGCACACGCCGTTCCTGCCGCGTGTGTTCCACAAACATTAGGTGATTTTAACTATTTTAATGCATCTGTAGGGGAGGGGCCCGGAAACTGTATTCCGTCGTTCGCCGCACATCGGTCGACTACGGTCGATTCTACCCCGCCGGTCCATTCTACGCCCGTCGGCGTTACTCCGTCGACCGCTCGATTCGTTGATTTCTCGACCAAGGTCGAGCCAGCCGTGCCTACCGTGCCACGTGCCACTGAAAGTGCCGGAAGCTGGTGCACCGCTACTGCACCCGAGACAATTACGTTGCAGAACTATGGACAGGGAGAGACAGTTTCTGATACACATTTATGTCAAGACTTTCCCACCCGTTGGCCGAAGCTACCACCCCTTCGCAAGGATCACCCACGCACATGGTTTGCCTTGGTCGACCACGTCCTGCAGCTACACGGCGTCGCCGACGACAATTCGAAGTTCCTATGCTTACTGTGTCACCTCCATGACGAACTGGATCTGATCTGCGACATTGTGGCTTCGCCCCCCGCTACGGACAAATATGCGTTCGCCCGACGCACCATCCTCGAGCGACTATCCACATCGACAGAGGAAGCTATCCGCCTCATCAGTCAGGAATCGCTGGGATCCAGGTCCCTGTCGTAACTCTGGCGTCATCTCCGCGCTATGATTGACACGCATCACATGCCAGACATTACACTTTGGACCATCTGGTTGCTGAAACTTCCCCCGCAAGTTCAACTTCACCTTCTACATGTAACTTCGGCCCCACTAGATGCCAAACTGAAGATCGCAGACCAGGTTTACTACATTTTGCCCCCCCCCCCCCCCGCATACCCCCCCAGGGTGCCCTCAGGCCTCAGGGGTTGGCACACCTGCGCGGAAGTTCCCATCCTGCAGTACAGAGTGCGCACGACTCGCTCCACGCATGCGCGCGGAGCCAACGCCGCCTGGCAACCGCCGCAGTAACTCCTCTCCTACCAGCACTACTGCAGCGTCGCCATCGGAGGGAACTACAAACAAGTCCCCCTCCACTGCCGCTTCAACCTCAACCAGCGCGACGGGCGACGCCACGCGCTGCCCCGCTTGGTGTTATTTCCACTCCCGCTTTGGCGACGCGGCTAAGAAATGTCGTTCTCCATGCGCGTTCCCAAACTAATAACGCGACCCAATTCAGGCGCTACGGGCCGCGTTGCACCGCACAGACGCCTATCACTAAATACTTCTTCTCCTCACGCGCCAGGACGCTTGTACGTGAAAGATGCAGTGTCTTGCCTTTCATTTCTAGTCGACACGGGGGCCGAGGTTAGTGTGATACCTTTGTCCGCAGGTATTAAATTCGAGCTTCAGCCTTGCCCCCCCGCTTCGAGCCGCCAATAATTCCCTGATCCGCTCTCATGGAATACCGAATTTAAGCCTTAAACTGCAGGACATTAATACGCCCTTACAGTGGACTTTCGTTATCGCGGATGTGGATGAACCCGTGCTTGGGGTAGATTTTCTCTTAGCCCACGCACTGTCACCCAACCTACAACGAGGTACACTAACCTTTAACTCGGGAGACCGTACCACCGATTCAGATATCTTACCCCTCTCATCCGAAAGCGCCATTCTGCTGTGTGAGCTAGCGGAAACTGCTGTTGCAGTGCTTTCTCTTAGATCACACAACGACGAACTTCGGGACAGCAATGGGGCCCTCCGCTTACGCATCGCCGCCGTGCAAGCCAAGCTCACGGACGCGCGTAAGCAGACCGCCCAGCTGTCGCACACGGCCACGCCCCCAACCCCCGCACCACTTCCTCGCACCTGCAGCCGACGCCGCGTGACATTTCTACTGCCAGACGGAAGCTGTACCCGCGACGCTACCAGGTACCCCACCGAGCTCTTCGACAAGGACTACCAGTGGATCACCGCCACTGCTGCTGAACTGCCGGCCTTGGACACACACACGTGTGCATTACAGGTTAGTCACAGTGCAATGGGTGCTCGTCCAGCATCCCCATCGGTGTTCGCGATCAATAACGGTACTGTCCACAGAATAAATACCACAGAAGGCCCACCGGTACGTGCAAAGGCTAGGCGTTTAAATCCGTAAAAACTTAAACACGCTAAAGCTATTGTTCAGGAACTTTTAGATAATAAGACTATCCTCCCTTCTTCTAGTTGTTGGTCGTCACCCATTCATTTGGTGCCCAAGAAAGATGACACTTTCCGCCTCTGCGGTGACTATCGGGCGCTTAACGCCAGAACAATTTTAGATAATTATCCCGTCCCAAATATTCAAGACTTTGCTTCCCAGCTGCATGGGGCACAAATTTTCAGTGTAGTCAATTGTCATAAGGCGTACCACCAACTGCCAATGGCACCTGAGGACGTTGAAAAGACCGCTATCATCACCCCGTTCGGGTTGTTCGAGTATTTATTTATGCCATTCGGCCTTAAAAATGCTGCACAGACGTGGCAACGGTTCATCGACTCGCTGGTTGGAAAACTGGACTTTGCATATGCGTACCTGGACGACTTGTTAATTTTTTCTTCCTCCCTCGAGGAACATGAACAACAATTAAATACAGTGTTACAACTATTAAAAGCAAACGGTATCGCAGTGAACAATACTAAGTCACAACTCGCCGCACCAGTGTCACTTTTCTGGGCCACAGAGTTTCTGGCGACGGCATCCGCCCCCTAACTGAACGGGTGGAGGCCATTAGTACGGTGCCTTTGCCCAAAGATTTTCAGGGCCTCCGCCGCTTCCTTGGAACGGTAAATTACTACCGTAAACATATTCCCCGCGCCGCCGACATACAAGCCCCACTGACGGATGCCCTCGCGGGAAAAAACACATCAGGGTCTCGGGCGGTCACGTGGACTCCAGATATGCGTCGCGCATTTGATAATCTAAAGTCAGCCTTACAGACAGCTGTTACGCTTGCTCACCCCATTCCTGATGCTCCCATCTCGCTTACTACAGACGCAAGTGATACAGCAGTGGGGGCAGTACTTCAGCAATCCGTGGGTTCTGTTGTACAGCCGCTCAGATTTTTCTCCCACAAACTGACCGCTTCCCAACGTAAATGGTCGACCTTCGACAGGGAACTGTTTGCTATTTACGCTGCTATCAAATATTTCCAAGACGATATCGAAGGTCGCCATCTCGTGGTATTTACCGACCACGAGCCATTGGTTTACGCTTTCCGTAACCCAGGTAAGGACTCATCCCCGAGACGTTTTAGGCATATGTCAGTTTATGAATGACATACGTTACGTCAGAGGCGCAGACAATGTCGTCGCTGATTTTCTGTCTCGGATGTCGGTTTTATCTTCACAACTGGACCTCAGTGAGCTCCCTAAATTGCAGACAGAGGATACTGAACTCGCAGCATTGCGTTCCGATATCAAAACAGGACTCAAACTAGAGTTACGGACACTTCCTGGGTTTTCATCACCCATCTGGTGCGACATTTCAACAGGACGCATACGCCCGGTGATTCCTGCACCTCTCCGCCGGGACATATTTAATAGTATCCACGACTTGGCACACCCTGGCATTCGCGCCTCCGCACGTCTGGTATCTGAACGTTTTGTTTGGCCCGGGGTGATAAAACAGTGTCGCAGTTGGGCACGAGCATGTGTGGCTTGTCAGCGCGCAAAAGTAGGACGTCATGCACAGCCCCCCATGGGTACGTTCGATGTGGCAAAAAGAAGATTCCAGCACATACACATCGATATCGTCGGGCCTTACCCCCCTCAGGCCCCTTCCGTTACATACTGTCCGCAATTGACAGGATTGCCCGCTGGGTAGAGGTAATTCCTCTCACTACTATCACAGCCGATGCAGTGGCCCGAGCCCTGCTGTTAATGTGGATCTCGCGCTTCGGCTGCCCAGTCTCTGTCACCACCGACCAGGGCCGCCAGTTCGAGTCTGCCCTCTTCCGACAGCTTTGTGAACTGTGTGGGGTGAAACGATTTAGGACTACAGCATACCACCCCCAGAGCAATGGGCTTGTGGAACGCTGGCACCGAACGCTTAAAGCTCCCCTGATGTGCCACGGAGGTGAGTGGGCCGATGCCTTACCATGGGTAATGTTAGGCGTTCGGGCCGCGTACAAAGAGGACCTTGGCGCATCCCTGGCAGAGGTACTGTATGGAGAACCCCTCACACTCCCAGCAGAGTTAGTCGAGCCTTCACTTCCTCCAGATCAAATCTGCGACTCGACATTCGTCGGGCAGGTCAAGGAGCTAATTGCTAACATCCGCGTGCCACCTCCTCGACCACACACGCCCCCTCCCGTATTTCTGCATAAGGACTTGGCGTCGTGCACTCATGTCATGGTGCGTGATGACACCATCCGACCGGCACTCAGACCTCCATATACGGGCCCGCACAGAGTCATATCACGGCGTACCAACACGTTCGAAGTGCTCATTAACAGCACGCCTCAAACGGTATCCGTCTGCCACCTCAAACCTGCATGGACTCTGGGAGAACTGCCCGATACCCCACCCAGTCAGACCCCATCCCCTGCTGCACCCACCTCGCATGAGGCATCTACCGACAGTCCATGGATGAGCGGCGCCCATTCCCACACGTGTGACGTTCCCCACTCCCAGTCGTGTGACAGTGCTACAGGTGCGTGTGACATTCCTATGCAGAGTGATGCGTGTGATGACTTACCCTCCTACAGGCAGCCCCTCGCCTCTCCCCTGTTAGGATTCAGTGATGTATCAGGGACCAGCCTCAGAGCGTGTGATGTCACCGATGACGACTCGTGTGGAGATTCTGTCAACCCGTATAAGGAAGTGGTAGTGAATGTCAACACAGATCTTATTTGCAGCTCTAATGTGTTTTTTGTTATGCAGCCGGGTAATGTGTACATCTTCTACGAACAAGCCAGCTTCCCCAGTGACAACTTAACTCACATTCATCTCCTCCAGTCTCTCCCCTTGCCTGTTGGTACTGACCTATCAACGGTCAAAGTCCTACGTACCGCCACAGGCATTCAGATCCGCTATCCTGGCCCCTCACAACCCACCATCCCCTCCCCAGATCCCTCAACTGCTGTACGAGGATTCACCCGGTCAGGCAGGACCATCCGCCCCCCTCGCTGGCTCGAAGACTTCAATTACTAATGTAATGTAATGTAAGGTATGGTTTCTGATTAAACACCCTCTCCCTCCCCCCTGGGTGTTCCCTTTACATGTATGCCCCAATATTTATGTTTGTGCTCCACACTCTAGGGGGGGGGGGGGGCTAATGTGGCGACTATCGACCAAGTCGCGTGTAATATCTTTGTTTTTGGCAAGCTCTTTGCCCCAGTCTGTGGTCGCGCGTGAAAGTGTACGGACGTGTACCGAGAATTCAGAATGTAAACAAATGTATATGTGTGCTTACAAGAAATAAAAATAGTGTTTATTACATGTGGTGTAGCGTGCATCATTGGATTCGGCAACCCTACCACGCTAAACCCATAAACTTTTCGGTGGCAACACAAATTTGCAGAGATAAACTTTTTTTTATTATGTTGAAAAAAAATTAATTACATTTCTTTGGTGAGACATCAGGTGTTACTGTGAAATTTCCACAATATTTCATCAGCACAACTAATTATCACTTTCAGGTGCAATGAACACAGAGTGTTCACTGCACCTGATGACGTTGGTCAGTTGCCCAATGAAATATTATGGAAATTCACAACAATGTCTGATATCTCACCCAAGAACCATATTTACAACTAGTCTGTTTGGAAAGCCTAAATAAATACAGATTAACTACAGTTGAGCCTCAGGATGACAGCACACACAGTATCCACTATCCTCCATGATTACAAATATTTAACAATTCATAATCATCATTTGTTTTGAGCATTAGACCATTGAACCTGCTGTGAACTTTATATTTCATTAACTGTTGCTCTCTCCATTTGGTCTTTGAATTGTCTGCTCTAACGAAGCCTCTAGGCTGATACCTCCACATAAGTGTGCATCATTCATCCATTCTACATGAAATCTCAACTTTTGGCAATATTGCATGATTTTGTCAAGTAAACTACAGACATTCTGTTATTGTGATATCTTTGATACAAGATCAGTCTCATTTAGTTACTCCCATAATCAATGGAAGAAACAGCATTTCCAAATCCTAGATTTTACTTTCCTTTGATAGGAGGGAAGCCTATTCTGTACAATACAAATGAGGTTGTCAGAAGAATCCTAAATTACTGACAAACTTCAATCAGCCTTTGATGCAGACTACATACAAATGATTCCAAATCAAAAAGACACAATCAGTAATGAGAGAAATTTGTAAAGAAAGATAACACAGTATGTAAATAGCACTTTATATCATAGTGTAAGACATGCACAACAGAATGGCCATAATGAACCAAAGTTTATTCTTCATCCCCATACAATTGAACAACAGTCGAAAACATGAGAGACAAACATAGAAACAGCCTAAGCACTGATACAAGCAGTTGTTGACAATAAGTATGAGCATAACATGAAGGTAAATGCCTGTAGCACTGCACTTATGAAGAGGAGGGCTCTGGAAGCTGGTGTAGTGGATGCTGTGCTGTGTGGACAAGCATCACATCAAGGAGGAAAACCTTCAGTAGCCGAAATGTAGCAAAGAGGATGCATTCCATTTGCTACACTAGTAATCCTTAAATAAGTATTTTTCCTTTTTTTTTTTTTTTTATGTCACCTAATTCCATTTAAAATGTAACATCTATACCACCTGTACATAAAATGGCCAAGTTCTTTAATGATCTTACTGTTTATGTTCTAATTCCCATGGCATAGATAGTTTTCCATAAAACATCTTTACATCTTTACATAAGATAAATCTTTAACTAAAGCTGCTCCAGTGCTATGTGGTCAAAAAAATGTTATGTGTTAAAAAGTAAATTTAAGAAGACTGGCTCAGCTGGATAGCTCTACATTCACTCTCCACAGTAACTAGTTTAACTTGGCTGACAATTCATTAACTTAGAAACAGCCTGGGAGATGTTTTCAGAATGAAATTTTCACTCTGCAGTGGAGTGTGCACTGATATGAAACTGATATGGCTAAGCCATGTCTCTGCAATATTCTTTCTTCCAGGATTGCTAGTTCTGCAAGTTTCACAGGAAGTTTGGAAGGTAGAAGAGGAGATACTGGTGGAATTAAAGCTGTGATGATGGGGTGTGAGTCATGCTTGGGTAGCTAGGTCAGTAGAGCACACATCTGCAAAAGGCAAAGGCCCTCAGTTCAAGCCTCAGTCCAGCACACAGTTTTAATCTGCCAGGAAGTTTCATATCAGCACATACTCAACTGCAGAGTGAAAATTTCATTCTGGAAATTTTGTATTATTCACCATTAGAAAGTGCACTGTTAAGATCCTGCCAGTTTCAGAATGTTTTGTAGACTTTTGAGTGTGTCTAACTGCAATTCGTATTCTACATGAAATCTTATAAACTAACTGATCAACACATTGCTACAAATGATAATAAATGTGGAAACCAGTCAAAAATCTAAATAATGTGTTGCAAGCATTATTTAAAAATTCATCACAAAACTAGATTACAGTAAAACGAAGGACAATTTGATGACCCGCTGCAAGGGCAATCATGAAATTGTAAGAAATATTCATGCCAGGAAGTGGAATGGTTTGGATGTGGTTTGACAATACTGATACAATTATGGGTCACATTCCATTTAATGTTAAGCTTGCCCTTAAATGGTTTTTCTAAGTTTCCACACTTTATCTCTGGCTTTAAACATTTGGAGTATGTGACTTGCATTCTTCACTACACATTTATCTTTCACAAACAATGGAAAGTCCAGGTTGGAATACCAACAACATTATGAAAAATATAGATAGCTACTAACCTTAAAGATATGACACAAGGAGTTTCAGACTGACACAACAGGAAGGTTATTACACATTGAGCTTTCTTCAGAAAAGAAAACAGACACATTCACAGAAGCAGGCACACCTCATGCATACATGACTGCTACCTCCAACTGCTGCAGCCAGAATGTGACTGTAACATTGAACAAAGGCAACAATCAGAAGTGGGGCAGGAAAGGGGGTTGGATAGCAGGGGGTGGGTAGAAGTATAGAATTGCACTGTCTGGCAAAGCACAGATGAAGAAGAAGGGGGGGGGGGGGGGAGATGGGGAATGGAAAAGGAGAAGAACAGAGAATGGGGAAAGGTTGCTAGGTCTAGGTGCATTGGCAGAGAATGGAGCACAGTCAGCATGAGGAAATCTGAATTGGAAAGAAGCGATATAACAGAGGGGGCAGAAACTGTTAGATGTACAGGGGGGGGGGGGGGGGGGGGAGGGGGGCATGGTAATTACTGTAGGCTGGGACTAGAATAATTTTAAGGGTAGAGAATGTGTTCTAAGGATAACTCTCATCTGTGCAGTTTAGAAAAGCTGGTGGTGGAAGGGAAGATCCATGTTATCCAAGTCGTGACGCAGCCATTGAAATCAAGGGTGTTATATTCAGTTGCATATTGTGCTACAGGGTGGTCTACTTTGCTCTTGGCCACACTTTGGCAGTGACCATTCATCCTGGTGACCAGTTGGTTTGCAGTCTTACCAATATAAAAAGCTGTGCAATGGTTGCAGAAGAGATGGTATGAAGAGATGGTATATGACATTGCCGCTTTCACGGCTGACTCAGCTTGTGATGGGAAAGGACAAGCCTGTGACGGGACTGGAATAGGAAGAGATGGGTGGACTGAGCAGGTCTTGTACCTAAATCTTCCACAGGCGTATGATTCCTGTGACAAGGGATTGGGTCTAGTAGTGTCTATGGATGGACTAGTATGTCATGGTGGTTGTCTTGGCAGTGAAACACCACTTCGGGAAAGATGGGATGGTTCTTGGGTAGGATGTCCCTATTTCAGGGCATAATGATAGATAATCAAAGCCCTGATGAAAGATGTGGTTCAGTTGTTCCAAACCAGTCTGTGGTGATACTGATGAAGGGAGTGCTCCTTTGCAACTGGTTCTTGAGGGTGGTGGGATGATTGGGGAGGGGGAGTGGAGAGGCGGATGGCACGAGAAATCTGTTTGTAGACTAGGTCTGGGGAATAGTGCCTGTCTGAGAAGGCCATTGTGAGAACTTCAGCATACTGGGCAAGAGAGTTCTTGTCACTTCAGACACATCATTCTTTGGTGACCAGGCTGTATGGGAGGGATTTTTTGGTGTGGAAGGAATTGCAGCTGTCAAAATGCAGGTACTGTTGGTGGTTGGCAGGTTTAATTTGGACGAGGTCTACATGGAGATACAAGAGAGGATGAGGTTAACACCCATGAAGGTGGCATGCTGGGTTGAGAAGGACCAGTAAAGTGGGTGGGATAGAAATTGTTGAGGTTGTGAAGGAATGAGGGAAGAGTGTCTTGCGCTTGAGTCGAGATCATGAAGATATCATCAATGAACCTTAACCAGACCAGGTGTTGGGATTTTGTGAGGCTAGGTAGGTTTCTTCTAAATGGCACATAAACAGGTTCACATAGGAAGGGTGACATATAGGTGGCTATGACTGTGCTGCAAATTTGTTTGTATACCTTCCCTTCAAAGGTCAAACAATAGAAAATCCAGGGTGGAACGTAACAATATTATGAGAAGGAAAGTTGCTACTCAACATATAACAGAGATGCTGAGTCACCGATAGGTAAAACAAAAAGGTTTTCACACTTATAGCTTTCAGCCAATGGCCTTTGTCAACAACAGACACGTAATCGTGTACACACACACACTCACGCAAACACAACTCACACTTATGACTGCCGTCTCAGGCAACTGAAAACACACTGCGAGCAGCAGCACCAGTGCATGATGGGCACGGTGACTGGGTGGGGGAAAGGAGGAGGCTGGGGCCGGGAGGGGGAGGGATAGTGTGGTGGGGACGGAAGACAGTGAAGTGCTGCAGGCTGGGCAGTGAGCAGGGGAGAGGTGTTGAGTTTGGGGGGGGGGGGGGGGGGGGGGGGAAAGTAGCGGAAAAGGAGAGACATAGAGAGAAATAAATAAAAAATAAAGTAACTAAAAACCTTTGTTGGTCGCTGTCCTCACCCATCCAGCCCCTCCCTGCTCCCATTCCAGCACTACACAGCTGTCCTTCCACCACCACACCCAGTCTTTTTTTATTTATTTGTTTATTTTTTATTTATTTATCTCTATGTCTCTCCTATTCCACCACGTCCCCCCCCCCCCTCCCGCCCCTCTCCACCTCTCCCCTGCCCACTGCCCAACCTGCAGCACTTTACTGTCTGCCATCCCCACTGTACTATCCCTCCACCTCCCTCCCCCAGGCTCCTCCTTTCCCCCACCTAGTCGCCACTCCAATCATGCACTGGTGCTGCTGTTCGCAGTGTGGTTTCTATTGCCTGAGACTGCAGTTATGTGTGTGAGGTGCATTTGCTTGTGTGTGTGTGTGTGTGTGTGTGTGTGTGTGTGTGTGCGTGTGTGCGCGAGCACATATGTGTGTCTATTGTTGACAAAGGCCATTGGCCAAAAGCTTTAAGTGTGAAAATCTTTTTGTTGTACCTATCTGTGACTCAGCATCTCCACTATTGATGAGTAGCAACTTTCCTTCTCAATATTGTTGCATTCCCTTCAAAGGTGAACTATTTGCATGTAAGAATGAAGTCAGTAAGGTGTATGAGAAATGAGATAGTGAGTTTGGAGTCTGAAGGACATTGGGAGAGGTGGTGTTCAATAGCAGCAAGACCATGGGCATGAGGGATGTTAATGTCTAGGGAAGTAGCATCAACAGTGACGAGGATTCCAGGACGTGAAGGGGTGGGGATACTGGAGACTCAGTGAAGGAAGTGGTTATTATCTCTGATGTCAAAGGTTAGATTTTCGTCAGTTGGTTGCAGGTGTTGGTCAATGGGGGCTGAAATTCTTTCAGTGGAGGCACAATAACCAGCTACAGTGGTGCATCCAGGATTGTTGGGTTTTTGGATTTTGGGGAGCTTGAAGAAGGTGGGTGTGTGGGGTATCATAGGGGTGAGGAGGGATATGGATTCAGGAGACAGGTTCTGGGAAGTGTCTCAGGCCTTAAGCAGGGATTGAAGGTTATGTTGGACCTCTAGAGTGGGATCATTATGGCAGGGTCTGTAGGTAGAGGAGTCACAGAATTAACAGAGACCTTTCACCAGGTAGTCACTGTGATTTATAAGGACAGTTGTAATGCCACTTCCTTGGACAAGAAATGAAAATCAAAAATTAGCTCCAAAATTCCCAACGATTTCCCCAAAACAAGTCCCAAATTCCATGAAAAATGAACAAGCAAACAAATTTCCAGTTAACACTTTTATCTGGATTTAACCAGTAATTGAATCAGGAATCTAATACTCTGTAATTTATTAACGTATGAAAGAAAGATAGGATTCCAGTAAAATCAAACTCAAAATTCAAAATCATAGTAAATCGCAAAATCATTATAATTACAATTCACAAAGTAGAACCAACATTCCCAAAGAATACTCCGTGAGAGTACTCTTTGCGATTCATGAGTAATGGCTAAGGATAATTCAATCCATTGTCACTACGTTACAAGAGTTAGCCAAAGCAAGTCATACTTTTGAATGCTCAAATGCTCGTATATGTAGGCGCAATTAGATTGTTTTTTCAGAATTGGTTATTGTGATCTACTATGAAACAGTGAAATGATACTTTGACTTCAAATATTATGTTATTTAGAATTCAGATAGAGGACTTGCACATATTAGACAGAAGTGACTTTTAATTAGATAACCTGAAGTTAACACTATTTAGGAAGTGAACACAGATAGGCAATTTCATTCGTAATAACTAATGGACTATGGAACTTGGCGATAGTTACGTAGCATATAATTTATAATTCCCCCTAACACCTGGGAAAGCTTCTTCTTCACAGCTCGTTTAGGAAGTGACTAATATTGTGTAATAAAACAGCATATCGTGTCAATTCACGCATTTATCATTCAAGTTTTACAATATTATTTATAGAGATAACATGCTGCAATATTATTTGACTGAAGCGCTCGGTGCTTATATAGAAACTCCTTGACGTTAGGAATTAATAACACTGTTACGACTGGTTATAGATTTGAGATTACAACCAGTATATAGGGAATTTGGTGTCGCTGGAACTAATTCGAACTTATCATTAATTTTTAAATAGCAACTGATAAACCATCGATTATAAATGATTTAATCACGACATTTGGTGAAATAAATATCTCGCACCAAGTTCAGTTCATCAATGTTCTTTTTGTAACGTCGATACCGATACATAAGAAATAACAATCTCATTGCTCTACCGCTGAGTGTTAGCCGAAACCAAAGATCTGAAAATGACATTACACAGTGACGCAACCTTTGTTTTCAGGTATTATGATAAGGTAAGGAATTATTTTGAGGCAGTAATTGGCTCTGCCAGAGTTCTTCTCTTCCTCTCACCCATACCCTTCTGTCCCATCTCCTTCCCTGCCTCACTCCAGATTGCTACTTTCATTCAACACAACAGTTGCCTTCTGGCTGCAACAGCCAGAGATAGTGGTCCTGTTTGCATGATGTGTGCTTGCTTGTGTGAATTTGTCTGTGTTTTCTTTTCGGAAGAAGAAGGTTTTGACTAAAAGATCGATAAGTAACTATCTTTTCATTGTGCCTGTCTGTAACTCAATGTGTCATTTTTATGGTGAGTAACAATCTGTCTTTTTCATAATATTGTTTATCTTTCTCCACTTCTTTTGTCTTTTGTAATAATTCAACATCTGAGTCTGGCTGTTCCACGAATATTTCTGTGTCAATTTTACCATTGAGAAATGCAGTGGTGATATCCAACTGTGAAAGAAGCAAGTCAAATTTCACTAACATAGCTGTGAGTAACCTAAATAATTCAGTTCCTGCAACTGGGGAGAATGTCTGCAAAAAGTAAACTTCAGGCCATTGGTTGAATCCTTCTGTAACTAATCTTGCTTTTCTGCTCAGCAAAGGCCCATCACATCTGTATTTATTCCTCAGAACAGTTCTACAGTCAATTATTCTTTCAGCTATTGGCTTGTCTACAGTTTCCCAGTTGTTATTTTTCTTCAGTGACCTGATTTCACTGTATACAGCCCCAAATCAGTCCTGATGATCTCGACCATGTAATGTATCATTGAAATTTACCTCCATTGGTGTTTGAAATGGAGTTAGTATTAAGAATTGAAACATCTATCACCTGTTGAGCAGGGGTGACATTTGAAGAATTATTGTCTTCATGACATGATAAGTTACCATCAGGTTAATCCTTTTGATTCTTTTGATCTGCAGTGAGTGGAAGACCATCTTCTTCAAAGCCATAGAACAGCTGGTTCATTGTCTGACAATGGCTCTGATTCATTGTTTACACAACCATTGAAATCCCCTTCACTGGAATTTATGTTGATGCCTTCTAGTTGGTGATAATCTGATTCATTTTCATAAGTCCAAATAAATTTTCTTGGGCTCAAAACTGTCCTGCTCAAGGAACTTCATATCTCTTAACATGTGAATCCTGTGATCTATTCATACCACACATGACCAATTTTAAAATAGTTGGAACAGACAACAAAAATCCCTTCTTTGCCTTTAGGATGAAACTTGCCTATGTTAGGTGATTTATCCATGGTGACAACCTTTTGACCAAATGTACAAAGATGAGATTGGTCAGGTTTTCTCTTCAGCTGCTTCTCATGTGGAGTTCCATCAGACAGTCTTTCAATTAAGCAACACTTTTGGTTGTAGTTAGCTGTGTTAATGGCTTCAACCCAAAAAGATGTCTGCCAACAGACAACAAAAATCCCTTCTTTGCCTTTAGGATGAAACTTGCCTATGTTAGGTGATTTATCCATGGTGACAACCTTTTGACCAAATGTACAAAGATGAGATTGGTCAGGTTTTCTCTTCAGCTGCTTCTCATGTGGAGTTCCATCAGACAGTCTTTCAATTAAGCAACACTTTTGGTTGTAGTTAGCTGTGTTAATGGCTTCAACCCAAAAAGATGTCTGCCATGTTATCAGTACACATATCATACATCAAATCACTGAAAGATGAAGCTGAGGCCACGGAAAGTGGTGAGGGGTCATCAGGTGGATCTGGAGGGACAGTACATGTGGCCCGAATAAGATTGTTGGTGAGAGATAAGGCAAGTTTCAATCGATTCACCAAGATCATATGACATTTGCCATTAAACATGATGTCATAGGTGCCAAGTGTGCATTCCAAAGTTCCACAAGATCACTGCTCTGTGGGTAATAAGATGTGGTGTGAAAGTTTGTCATCGCTGCACAGTTCATAAAGTTTTGAGAAGGCAAGAACTCAGATTGGCAGCCCTGGTTGATTGTAATTGAGGAGCGGCAGTAGAAGTGGGCAATTTAGGAGTTAACAAAACTATGAGTAACTGTTTTGGCCGTAATGTCAGAGAAGGGAATGGCTTCATCCCAACTTGTGACTCAGTCAATGACAGACAGAATGTAGAGAAAATCATCTTAGGGGGCTAACAGCCCCACAGTGTCAATAATGACATGATGTAGGCAGCCCTTGTGGATGCCAAATTTTCCAAGATGGGCTGGGTGTGCAATCCCACCTTACTCCTCTGACATTGGGTACATGTGCAATGATTTTTTTTATATACCTGCCTAACAAAACATTCAGTGACTAGTTTAGTGGTAGCTTTGCTTGCTGGATGGGCCAGTCTGTGCAGAGATGTGAAGATCATCTGGCACATAGGAGCAGACAGGACCAGACAGAGCACAGCTGTTAAAGTGTTGTACACCATGAGGGAACCTGTGAGGACCAATACCAGCATTTTATGTCTGTCAACATTTTGGCTAGCTCAAGATCATCTGTCTGTAGACAGGCCAACTTGTTCCTGTCCAGGGCAGTCAAGATAATGTTCATATGAGACAAATAATCTACGACAACATTGTCAGACCCATGTGTATACCATTTATCTGTGGAATACTGACAGATGAAGTCCAAGTGCTGAACCAGTACAGGGGGAATGTCCTTTCCTGTGTTATGGGTGGTATCAGCCAACAGGAGATGGAGAATTCACATCCCTTGGTATTGGTGTAGGTAGTGTTTGATTGCCTCATACAACATGAGGAGTTGGTGATTGAACATTTGTCATTTGCACTGAGAGGAGAGAGTTTCCTAGAAAAGAACTGAAGAGGCGCAATATGCTGCTGCGCTAAATGCAGCAATCGATGTATTACTCGCATCTGCGATTACTGAGATGTGAGCATCAAGCACCAGGTGAGCCATTATGACAGCATGTCTGAGGGTGGCCTTGAATGACAAAAGCTGTGGTCATATCATTTGTCCAAGGCACCTTTCTAGCACCTGCAGTGTTCTTACCAATGAAGGCATTGGTAAGGGATCCTGGATAGAGGTGGAATGTGGCAGGTGTCAGCAGTAGCCATTTATGATACCAGGAACTTACCCTGATTCATAGCTGTCCATAGATAAAGATAGTTTGGGAATGAACTCAACACAGTCAGATGTTGGTTGGATGCTGTTCAGATGAAACAGTATAACCTAGAAAAGTGAGACTGATTTCAACTCCTTTGTGGTGCGGCAATGTCTGGGCCTGCAACAGGTGATGTTCATGTTCCTCAGTGGTAGATGAAAAAATCAAAATGTCATCGAGATAGGTGTATGCAAATGGCAGGTTGAACAACAGAGAGTCAATAAATCTCTGTTTTGGACTGCATTTGTGAGGCCATAAGGCATGAAGCAGTGCTCACAAAGCCTGAAGGAGGTAATCAGTGTGGCTCTTTGAATGCTGTCAGTGAAAATAGTATTTGGTGGAAGTCTTGCAGCAGTCCAGGACACTTACCTGTGTGCCATTAAGCAATTGGGTGAAGTCTTGAATGTGAGTGATTGGACAGTTATCTATGATAGTTCAAGAGTTCATGACCCAGTAAAACCTGCTTGGATTAAACGAGCTCTCTTTCTTCTGGGAAAGGTGGATGTGGGTAGACCAGCTGCTGTCCAATGGATGAATGATTCTGGTGTTGAGTAGTTCACTGACAACTGCCTAGGCATATTGTAACTTTTGGTGATTAAGTGCCTTATAATGTATGGGTGGACATTCTGTTGTATTAATTCTGCAGCTCTTGCCATTAGAGATCACCACCATGAGCGCATCGTTGCAGCTCGCCTGAGGAGCATCAGTGTCAGAGAGTGAGGGGGGAGTACACTGGGGTGTGATGCTGGAGAGACAAATGTCACAGACCTTGGAGTCCTGAGACATCAGTAGCAATGAACATAGAGTAGACTTGATAACAGCCGCATCACCAGATTGTGAGGAACTCATGTTGCAGAGTTGGTGTACTATGTGAAGAGCCTGTGCCTGCTCTACAAATAAAGTGTTGGTCTGTCGGTGTAGTGGGGCATCGTGCACTTAAAGAGCATGAGCAGTTGACCAGTGAAATGAAGAGCTGGACCCATAACATAGAGGTCATAGACAGAAAGTGAAGGTGGGGGGGGGGGGGGTCTTTTGTAGTGAACTTGGAACGGGTGGTGCCAAATAAGCCTGGAATTAGTATTCCAGATGCATAAAGAGCAGCAAACCTGACTGTACATTGGATGAAAGTCCAAAATTTCTAAGAAAGTCAATGCCAAGCAATGATCATCAACATTAACAATGTGAAACATCCATGAGAAACAGTTCAGACATTAAATGGACCTGGAGATCTGCAGCACTGAGGACATTGATGTGGGTGTTGTTCACTGCTCATGATGTCAGTTTGATACACTATGTGATGAAAAGTATCTGGACACCAAAAACACATATGGTTTTCATATTAGGTGCATTTTGCTGCCACCTACTGCCAGGTACTCCATATCAGCGACCTCAGTAGTCATTAGACATCATGAGAGAGCAGAATGGGGTGCTACACGGAACTCACGAACTTAAAATGTGACCAGGTGATTGGGTGTCACTTGTGTCATACATCAGTATGTGAGATATACACACTCCTAAACATCTCTAGGTCCACTGTTCCTGATGTGATGATGAAGGTGAAACGTGAAGGGACACGTACAGCACAAAAGCGTACAGGCCAACTTCGTCTGTTGACTGACAGAGACTGCTGACAGTTGAAGAGGGTCGTAATGTGTAATAGGCAGACATCTATCAGACCATCACACAGAAATTCCAAACTACATCAGGATCCACTGCAAGTACTATGACAGTTAGATGAAATGTGAGAAAACTTGGATTTCATGGTCGAGCAGCTGCTCATAAGCCACACATCATGCCAGTCAGTGCCAAATGATGCCTCACTTGGTGTAAGGAAATAGTGTAAACATGTTGTGTGGAGTGACAAATCATGGTACATAATGTGGGGATCTGATGGCAGGGTGTGGGTATGACAAATGCCCAGTGAAAGTCATCTTCCAGCGTGTATAGTGCCAACAGTAAAATTTGGAAGCAGTGGTGCTATAGTGTGGTCATGTTTTTCACGGAGGGAGCTTGCATTCCATGTTGTTTTGCATGGCACTATCACAGCATAGGCCTACATTGATGTTTTAAGCACCTTCTTGCTTCCTGCTGTTGAAGAGCAATTTGGGGATTGTGATTGCATCTTTCAACACGATCAAGCTCCTGTTCAAAATGCATGGCCTGTGGCAGAATGGTTACATGACAATAACACCCCTGTAATAGACTGTCCAGCACAGTGTCCTATAGGACACCTTTGGGATGTTTTGGAACGCCGACTTTGTGCCAGGCCTCACTGACCGATATTGATACCTCTCCTCAGTGCAGCACTCCGTGAAGAATGGGCTGCCATTCCCCAAGAAACCTTCCAGCACCTGATCGAATGTATGCCTGCAAGAGTGGAAGCTGTCATCAAGGCTATGGATGGGCCAACACCATATTAAATTCCAGCATTACTAATGTAGGGCACCATGAAATTGTAAGTCATTTTCAGCCAGGTGTCCAGATACTTTTAATCACCGCACAGATGCCTATCACTAAATACTTCTTCTCCTCACGCGCCAGGACGCTTGTACGTGAAAGATGCAGTGTCTTGCCTTTCATTTCTAGTCGACACGGGGGCCGAGGTTAGTGTGATACCTTTGTCCGCAGGTATTAAATTCGAGCTTCAGCCTTGCCCCCCGCTTCAAGCCGCCAATAATTCCCTGATCCGCTCTCATGGAATAACGAGTTTAAGCCTTAAACTGCAGGACATTAATACGCCCTTACAGTGGACTTTCGTTATCGCGGATGTGGATGAACCCGTGCTTGGGGTAGATTTTCTCTTAGCCCACGCACTGTCACCCAACCTACAACAAGGTACACTAACCTTTAACTCGGGAGACCGTACCACCGGTTCAGATATCTTACCCCTCTCATCCGAAAGCGCCATTCTGCTGTGTGAGCTAGCGGAAACTGCTGTTGCAGTGCTTTCTCTTAGATCACACAACGACGAACTTCGGGACAGCAATGGGGCCCTCCGCTTACGCATCGCCGCCGTGCAAGCCAAGCTCACGGACGCGCGTAAGCAGACTGCCCAGCTGTCGCACACGGCCACGCCCCCAACCCCCGCACCACTTCCTCGCACCTGCAGCCGACGCCGCGTGACATTTCTACTGCCGGACGGAAGCTGTACCCGCGACGCTACCAGGTACCCCACCGAGCTCTTCGACAAGGACTACCAGTGGATCACCGCCACTGCTGCTGAACTGCCGGCCTTGGACACACACACGTGTGCATTACAGGTTAGTCACAGTGCAACGGGTGCTCGTCCAGCATCCCCATCGGTGTTCGCGATCAATAACGGTACTGTCCACAGAATAAATACCACAGAAGGCCCACCGGTACGTGCAAAGGCAAGGCGTTTAAATCCGGAAAAACTTAAACACGCTAAAGCTATTGTTCAGGAACTTTTAGATAATAAGACTATCCGCCCTTCTTCTAGTTGTTGGTCGTCACCCATTCATTTGGTGCCCAAGAAAGATGACACTTTCCGCCTCTCCGGTGACTATCGGGCGCTTAACGCCAGAACAATTTTAGATAATTATCCCGTCCCAAATATTCAAGACTTTGCTTCCCAGCTGCATGGGGCACAAATTTTCAGTGTAGTCGATTGTCATAAGGCGTACCACCAACTGCCAATGGCACCTGAGGACGTTGAAAAGACCGCTATCATCACCCCGTTCGGGTTGTTCGAGTATTTGTTTATGCCATTCGGCCTTAAAAATGCTGCACAGATGTGGCAACGGTTCATCGACTCGCTGGTTGGAAAACTGGACTTTGCATATGCGTACCTGGACGACTTGTTAATTTTTTCTTCCTCCCTCGAGGAACATGAACAACATTTAAATACAGTGTTCCAACTATTAAAAGCAAACGGTATCGCAGTGAACAATACTAAGTCACAACTCCACCGCACCAGTGTCACTTTTCTGGGCCACAGAGTTTCTGGCGACGGCATCCGCCCCCTAACTGAACGGGTGGAGGCCATTAGTACGGTGCCTTTGCCCAAAGATTTTCAGGGCCTCCGCCGCTTCCTTGGAACGGTAAATTACTACCGTAAACATATTCCCCGCACCACCGACATACAAGCCCCACTGACGGATGCCCTCGCGGGAAAAAACACATCAGGGTCTCGGGCGGTCACGTGGACTCCAGATATGCGTCGCGCATTTGATAATCTAAAGTCAGCCTTACAGACAGCTGTTACGCTTGCTCACCCCATTCCTGATGCTCCCATCTCGCTTACTACAGACGCAAGTGATACAGCAGTGGGGGCAGTACTTCAGCAATCCGTGGGTTCTGTTGTACAGCCGCTCAGATTTTTCTCCCACAAACTGACCGCTTCCCAACATAAATGGTCGACCTTCGACAGGGAACTGTTTGCTATTTACGCTGCTATCAAATATTTCCAAGACGATATCGAAGGTCGCCATCTCGTGGTATTTACCGACCACGAGCCATTGGTTTACGCTTTCCGTAACCCAGGTAAGGACTCATCCCCGAGACGTTTTAGGCATATGTCAGTTTATGAATGACATACGTTACGTCAGAGGCGCAGACAATGTCGTCGCTGATTTTCTGTCTCGGATGTCGGTTTTATCTTCACAACTGGACCTCAGTGAGCTCCCTAAATTGCAGACAGAGGATACTGAACTCGCAGCATTGCGTTCCGATATCAAAACAGGACTCAAACTAGAGTTACGGACACTTCCTGGGTTTTCATCACCCATCTGGTGCGACATTTCAACAGGACGCATATGCCCGGTGATTCCTGCACCTCTCCGCCGGGACATATTTAATAGTATCCACGACTTGGCACACCCTGGCATTCGCGCCTCCGCACGTCTGGTATCTGAACGTTTTGTTTGGCCCGGGGTGATAAAACAGTGTCGCAGTTGGGCACGAGCATGTGTGGCTTGTCAGCGCGCAAAAGTAGGACGTCATGCACAGCCCCCCATGGGTACGTTCGATGTGGCAAAAAGAAGATTCCAGCACATACACATCGATATCGTCGGGCCTTACCCCCCTCAGGCCCCTTCCGTTACATACTGTCCGCAATTGACAGGATTGCCCGCTGGGTAGAGGTAATTCCTCTCACTACTATCACAGCCGATGCAGTGGCCCGAGCCCTGCTGTTAATGTGGATCTCGCGCTTCGGCTGCCCAGTCTCTGTCACCACCGACCAGGGCCGCCAGTTCGAGTCTGCCCTCTTCCGACAGCTTTGTGAACTGTGTGGGGTGAAACGATTTAGGACTACAGCATACCACCCCCAGAGCAATGGGCTTGTGGAACGCTGGCACCGAACGCTTAAAGCTCCCCTGATGTGCCACGGAGGTGAGTGGGCCGATGCCTTACCATGGGTAATGTTAGGCGTTCGGGCCGCGTACAAAGAGGACCTTGGCGCATCCCTGGCAGAGGTACTGTATGGAGAACCCCTCACACTCCCAGCAGAGTTAGTCGAGCCTTCACTTCCTCCAGATCAAATCTGCGACTCGACATTCGTCGGGCAGGTCAAGGAGCTAATTGCTAACATCCGCGTGCCACCTCCTCGACCACACACGCCCCCTCCCGTATTTCTGCATAAGGACTTGGCGTCGTGCACTCATGTCATGGTGCGTGATGACACCATCCGACCGGCACTCAGACCTCCATATACGGGCCCGCACAGAGTCATATCACGGCGTACCAACACGTTCGAAGTGCTCATTAACAGCACGCCTCAAACGGTATCCGTCTGCCACCTCAAACCTGCATGGACTCTGGGAGAACTGCCCGATACCCCACCCAGTCAGACCCCATCCCCTGCTGCACCCACCTCGCATGAGGCATCTACCGACAGTCCATGGATGAGCGGCGCCCATTCCCACACGTGTGACGTTCCCCACTCCCAGTCGTGTGACAGTGCTACAGGTGCGTGTGACATTCCTATGCAGAGTGATGCGTGTGATGACTTACCCTCCTACAGGCAGCCCCTCGCCTCTCCCCTGTTAGGATTCAGTGATGTATCAGGGACCAGCCTCAGAGCGTGTGATGTCACCGATGACGACTCGTGTGGAGATTCTGTCAACCCGTATAAGGAAGTGGTAGTGAATGTCAACACAGATCTTATTTGCAGCTCTAATGTGTTTTTTGTTATGCAGCCGGGTAATGTGTACATCTTCTACGAACAAGCCAGCTTCCCCAGTGACAACTTAACTCACATTCATCTCCTCCAGTCTCTCCCCTTGCCTGTTGGTACTGACCTATCAACGGTCAAAGTCCTACGTACCGCCACAGGCATTCAGATCCGCTATCCTGGCCCCTCACAACCCACCATCCCCTCCCCAGATCCCTCAACTGCTGTACGAGGATTCACCCGGTCAGGCAGGACCATCCGCCCCCCTCGCTGGCTCGAAGACTTCAATTACTAATGTAATGTAATGTAAGGTATGGTTTCTGATTAAACACCCTCTCCCTCCCCCCTGGGTGTTCCCTTTACATGTATGCCCCAATATTTATGTTTGTGCTCCACACTCTAGGGGGGGGGGGGGGCTAATGTGGCGACTATCGACCAAGTCGCGTGTAATATCTTTGTTTTTGGCAAGCTCTTTGCCCCAGTCTGTGGTCGCGCGTGAAAGTGTACGGACGTGTACCGAGAATTCAGAATGTAAACAAATGTATATGTGTGCTTACAAGAAATAAAAATAGTGTTTATTACATGTGGTGTAGCGTGCATCATTGGATTCGGCAACCCTACCACGCTAAACCCATAAACTTTTCGGTGGCAACACAAATTTGCAGAGATAAACTTTTTTTTATTATGTTGAAAAAAAATTAATTACATTTCTTTGGTGAGACATCAGGTGTTACTGTGAAATTTCCACAATATTTCATCAGCACAACTAATTATCACTTTCAGGTGCAATGAACACAGAGTGTTCACTGCACCTGATGACGTTGGTCAGTTGCCCAATGAAATATTATGGAAATTCACAACAATGTCTGATATCTCACCCAAGAACCATATTTACAACTAGTCTGTTTGGAAAGCCTAAATAAATACAGATTAACTACAGTTGAGCCTCAGGATGACAGCACACACAGTATCCACTATCCTCCATGATTACAAATATTTAACAATTCATAATCATCATTTGTTTTGAGCATTAGACCATTGAACCTGCTGTGAACTTTATATTTCATTAACTGTTGCTCTCTCCATTTGGTCTTTGAATTGTCTGCTCTAACGAAGCCTCTAGGCTGATACCTCCACATAAGTGTGCATCATTCATCCATTCTACATGAAATCTCAACTTTTGGCAATATTGCATGATTTTGTCAAGTAAACTACAGACATTCTGTTATTGTGATATCTTTGATACAAGATCAGTCTCATTTAGTTACTCCCATAATCAATGGAAGAAACAGCATTTCCAAATCCTAGATTTTACTTTCCTTTGATAGGAGGGAAGCCTATTCTGTACAATACAAATGAGGTTGTCAGAAGAATCCTAAATTACTGACAAACTTCAATCAGCCTTTGATGCAGACTACATACAAATGATTCCAAATCAAAAAGACACAATCAGTAATGAGAGAAATTTGTAAAGAAAGATAACACAGTATGTAAATAGCACTTTATATCATAGTGTAAGACATGCACAACAGAATGGCCATAATGAACCAAAGTTTATTCTTCATCCCCATACAATTGAACAACAGTCGAAAACATGAGAGACAAACATAGAAACAGCCTAAGCACTGATACAAGCAGTTGTTGACAATAAGTATGAGCATAACATGAAGGTAAATGCCTGTAGCACTGCACTTATGAAGAGGAGGGCTCTGGAAGCTGGTGTAGTGGATGCTGTGCTGTGTGGACAAGCATCACATCAAGGAGGAAAACCTTCAGTAGCCGAAATGTAGCAAAGAGGATGCATTCCATTTGCTACACTAGTAATCCTTAAATAAGTATTTTTTCTTTTTTTTTTTTTTTTTTATGTCACCTAATTCCATTTAAAATGTAACATCTATACCACCTGTACATAAAATGGCCAAGTTCTTTAATGATCTTACTGTTTATGTTCTAATTCCCATGGCATAGATAGTTTTCCATAAAACATCTTTACATCTTTACATAAGATAAATCTTTAACTAAAGCTGCTCCAGTGCTATGTGGTCAAAAAAATGTTATGTGTTAAAAAGTAAATTTAAGAAGACTGGCTCAGCTGGATAGCTCTACATTCACTCTCCACAGTAACTAGTTTAACTTGGCTGACAATTCATTAACTTAGAAACAGCCTGGGAGATGTTTTCAGAATGAAATTTTCACTCTGCAGTGGAGTGTGCACTGATATGAAACTGATATGGCTAAGCCATGTCTCTGCAATATTCTTTCTTCCAGGATTGCTAGTTCTGCAAGTTTCACAGGAAGTTTGGAAGGTAGAAGAGGAGATACTGGTGGAATTAAAGCTGTGATGATGGGGTGTGAGTCATGCTTGGGTAGCTAGGTCAGTAGAGCACACATCTGCAAAAGGCAAAGGCCCTCAGTTCAAGCCTCAGTCCAGCACACAGTTTTAATCTGCCAGGAAGTTTCATATCAGCACATACTCAACTGCAGAGTGAAAATTTCATTCTGGAAATTTTGTATTATTCACCATTAGAAAGTGCACTGTTAAGATCCTGCCAGTTTCAGAATGTTTTGTAGACTTTTGAGTGTGTCTAACTGCAATTCGTATTCTACATGAAATCTTATAAACTAACTGATCAACACATTGCTACAAATGATAATAAATGTGGAAACCAGTCAAAAATCTAAATAATGTGTTGCAAGCATTATTTAAAAATTCATCACAAAACTAGATTACAGTAAAACGAAGGACAATTTGATGACCCGCTGCAAGGGCAATCATGAAATTGTAAGAAATATTCATGCCAGGAAGTGGAATGGTTTGGATGTGGTTTGACAATACTGATACAATTATGGGTCACATTCCATTTAATGTTAAGCTTGCCCTTAAATGGTTTTTCTAAGTTTCCACACTTTATCTCTGGCTTTAAACATTTGGAGTATGTGACTTGCATTCTTCACTACACATTTATCTTTCACAAACAATGGAAAGTCCAGGTTGGAATACCAACAACATTATGAAAAATATAGATAGCTACTAACCTTAAAGATATGACACAAGGAGTTTCAGACTGACACAACAGGAAGGTTATTACACATTGAGCTTTCTTCAGAAAAGAAAACAGACACATTCACAGAAGCAGGCACACCTCATGCATACATGACTGCTACCTCCAACTGCTGCAGCCAGAATGTGACTGTAACATTGAACAAAGGCAACAATCAGAAGTGGGGCAGGAAAGGGGGTTGGATAGCAGGGGGTGGGTAGAAGTATAGAATTGCACTGTCTGGCAAAGCACAGATGAAGAAGAAGGGGGGGGGGGGGGAGATGGGGAATGGAAAAGGAGAAGAACAGAGAATGGGGAAAGGTTGCTAGGTCTAGGTGCATTGGCAGAGAATGGAGCACAGTCAGCATGAGGAAATCTGAATTGGAAAGAAGCGATATAACAGAGGGGGCAGAAACTGTTAGATGTACAGGGGGGGGGGGGGGGGGGGAGGGGGGCATGGTAATTACTGTAGGCTGGGACTAGAATAATTTTAAGGGTAGAGAATGTGTTCTAAGGATAACTCTCATCTGTGCAGTTTAGAAAAGCTGGTGGTGGAAGGGAAGATCCATGTTATCCAAGTCGTGACGCAGCCATTGAAATCAAGGGTGTTATATTCAGTTGCATATTGTGCTACAGGGTGGTCTACTTTGCTCTTGGCCACACTTTGGCAGTGACCATTCATCCTGGTGACCAGTTGGTTTGCAGTCTTACCAATATAAAAAGCTGTGCAATGGTTGCAGAAGAGATGGTATGAAGAGATGGTATATGACATTGCCGCTTTCACGGCTGACTCAGCTTGTGATGGGAAAGGACAAGCCTGTGACGGGACTGGAATAGGAAGAGATGGGTGGACTGAGCAGGTCTTGTACCTAAATCTTCCACAGGCGTATGATTCCTGTGACAAGGGATTGGGTCTAGTAGTGTCTATGGATGGACTAGTATGTCATGGTGGTTGTCTTGGCAGTGAAACACCACTTCGGGAAAGATGGGATGGTTCTTGGGTAGGATGTCCCTATTTCAGGGCATAATGATAGATAATCAAAGCCCTGATGAAAGATGTGGTTCAGTTGTTCCAAACCAGTCTGTGGTGATACTGATGAAGGGAGTGCTCCTTTGCAACTGGTTCTTGAGGGTGGTGGGATGATTGGGGAGGGGGAGTGGAGAGGCGGATGGCACGAGAAATCTGTTTGTAGACTAGGTCTGGGGAATAGTGCCTGTCTGAGAAGGCCATTGTGAGAACTTCAGCATACTGGGCAAGAGAGTTCTTGTCACTTCAGACACATCATTCTTTGGTGACCAGGCTGTATGGGAGGGATTTTTTGGTGTGGAAGGAATTGCAGCTGTCAAAATGCAGGTACTGTTGGTGGTTGGCAGGTTTAATTTGGACGAGGTCTACATGGAGATACAAGAGAGGATGAGGTTAACACCCATGAAGGTGGCATGCTGGGTTGAGAAGGACCAGTAAAGTGGGTGGGATAGAAATTGTTGAGGTTGTGAAGGAATGAGGGAAGAGTGTCTTGCGCTTGAGTCGAGATCATGAAGATATCATCAATGAACCTTAACCAGACCAGGTGTTGGGATTTTGTGAGGCTAGGTAGGTTTCTTCTAAATGGCACATAAACAGGTTCACATAGGAAGGGTGACATATAGGTGGCTATGACTGTGCTGCAAATTTGTTTGTATACCTTCCCTTCAAAGGTCAAACAATAGAAAATCCAGGGTGGAACGTAACAATATTATGAGAAGGAAAGTTGCTACTCAACATATAACAGAGATGCTGAGTCACCGATAGGTACAACAAAAAGGTTTTCACATTTATAGCTTTCAGCCAATGGCCTTTGTCAACAACAGACACGTAATCGTGTACACACACACACTCACGCAAACACAACTCACACTTATGACTGCCGTCTCAGGCAACTGAAAACACACTGCGAGCAGCAGCACCAGTGCATGATGGGCACGGTGACTGGGTGGGGGAAAGGAGGAGGCTGGGGCCGGGAGGGGGAGGGATAGTGTGGTGGGGACGGAAGACAGTGAAGTGCTGCAGGCTGGGCAGTGAGCAGGGGAGAGGTGTTGAGTTTGGGGGGGGGGGGGGGGGGGGGGGGGGGAAAGTAGCGGAAAAGGAGAGACATAGAGAGAAATAAATAAAAAATAAAGTAACTAAAAACCTTTGTTGGTCGCTGTCCTCACCCATCCAGCCCCTCCCTGCTCCCATTCCAGCACTACACAGCTGTCCTTCCACCACCACACCCAGTCTTTTTTTATTTATTTGTTTATTTTTTATTTATTTATCTCTATGTCTCTCCTATTCCACCACGTCCCCCCCCCCTCCCGCCCCTCTCCACCTCTCCCCTGCCCACTGCCCAACCTGCAGCACTTTACTGTCTGCCATCCCCACTGTACTATCCCTCCACCTCCCTCCCCCAGGCTCCTCCTTTCCCCCACCTAGTCGCCACTCCAATCATGCACTGGTGCTGCTGTTCGCAGTGTGGTTTCTATTGCCTGAGACTGCAGTTATGTGTGTGAGGTGCATTTGCGTGTGTGTGTGTGTGTGTGTGTGTGTGTGTGTGTGTGTGTGTGTGTGCGCGAGCACATATGTGTGTCTATTGTTGACAAAGGCCATTGGCCAAAAGCTTTAAGTGTGAAAATCTTTTTGTTGTACCTATCTGTGACTCAGCATCTCCACTATTGATGAGTAGCAACTTTCCTTCTCAATATTGTTGCATTCCCTTCAAAGGTGAACTATTTGCATGTAAGAATGAAGTCAGTAAGGTGTATGAGAAATGAGATAGTGAGTTTGGAGTCTGAAGGACATTGGGAGAGGTGGTGTTCAATAGCAGCAAGACCATGGGCATGAGGGATGTTAATGTCTAGGGAAGTAGCATCAACAGTGACGAGGATTCCAGGACGTGAAGGGGTGGGGATACTGGAGACTCAGTGAAGGAAGTGGTTATTATCTCTGATGTCAAAGGTTAGATTTTCGTCAGTTGGTTGCAGGTGTTGGTCAATGGGGGCTGAAATTCTTTCAGTGGAGGCACAATAACCAGCTACAGTGGTGCATCCAGGATTGTTGGGTTTTTGGATTTTGGGGAGCTTGAAGAAGGTGGGTGTGTGGGGTATCATAGGGGTGAGGAGGGATATGGATTCAGGAGACAGGTTCTGGGAAGTGTCTCAGGCCTTAAGCAGGGATTGAAGGTTATGTTGGACCTCTAGAGTGGGATCATTATGGCAGGGTCTGTAGGTAGAGAAGTCACAGAATTAACAGAGACCTTTCACCAGGTAGTCACTGTGATTTATGACAGTTGTAATGCCACTTCCTTGGACAAGAAATGAAAATCAAAAATTAGCTCCAAAATTCCCAACGATTTCCCCAAAACAAGTCCCAAATTCCATGAAAAATGAACAAGCAAACAAATTTCCAGTTAACACTTTTATCTGGATTTAACCAGTAATTGAATCAGGAATCTAATACTCTGTAATTTATTAACGTATGAAAGAAAGATAGGATTCCAGTAAAATCAAACTCAAAATTCAAAATCATAGTAAATCGCAAAATCATTATAATTACAATTCACAAAGTAGAACCAACATTCCCAAAGAATACTCCGTGAGAGTACTCTTTGCGATTCATGAGTAATGGCTAAGGATAATTCAATCCATTGTCACTACGTTACAAGAGTTAGCCAAAGCAAGTCATACTTTTGAATGCTCAAATGCTCGTATATGTAGGCGCAATTAGATTGTTTTTTCAGAATTGGTTATTGTGATCTACTATGAAACAGTGAAATGATACTTTGACTTCAAATATTATGTTATTTAGAATTCAGATAGAGGACTTGCATATATTAGACAGAAGTGACTTTTAATTAGATAACCTGAAGTTAACACTATTTAGGAAGTGAACACAGATAGGCAATTTCATTCGTAATAACTAATGGACTGTGGAACTTGGCGATAGTTACGTAGCATATAATTTATAATTCCCCCTAACACCTGGGAAAGCTTCTTCTTCACAGCTCGTTTAGGAAGTGACTAATATTGTGTAATAAAACAGCATATCGTGTCAATTCACGCATTTATCATTCAAGTTTTACAATATTATTTATAGAGATAACATGCTGCAATATTATTTGACTGAAGCGCTCGGTGCTTATATAGAAACTCCTTGACGTTAGGAATTAATAACACTGTTACGACTGGTTATAGATTTGAGATTACAACCAGTATATAGGGAATTTGGTGTCGCTGGAACTAATTCGAACTTATCATTAATTTTTAAATAGCAACTGATAAACCATCGATTATAAATGATTTAATCACGACATTTGGTGAAATAAATATCTCGCACCAAGTTCAGTTCATCAATGTTCTTTTTGTAACGTCGATACCGATACATAAGAAATAACAATCTCATTGCTCTACCGCTGAGTGTTAGCCGAAACCAAAGATCTGAAAATGACATTACACAGTGACGCAACCTTTGTTTTCAGGTATTATGATAAGGTAAGGAATTATTTTGAGGCAGTAATTGGCTCTGCCAGAGTTCTTCTCTTCCTCTCACCCATACCCTTCTGTCCCATCTCCTTCCCTGCCTCACTCCAGATTGCTACTTTCATTCAACACAACAGTTGCCTTCTGGCTGCAACAGCCAGAGATAGTGGTCCTGTTTGCATGATGTGTGCTTGCTTGTGTGAATTTGTCTGTGTTTTCTTTTCGGAAGAAGAAGGTTTTGACTAAAAGATCGATAAGTAACTATCTTTTCATTGTGCCTGTCTGTAACTCAATGTGTCATTTTTATGGTGAGTAACAATCTGTCTTTTTCATAATATTGTTTATCTTTCTCCACTTCTTTTGTCTTTTGTAATAATTCAACATCTGAGTCTGGCTGTTCCACGAATATTTCTGTGTCAATTTTACCATTGAGAAATGCAGTGGTGATATCCAACTGTGAAAGAAGCAAGTCAAATTTCACTAACATAGCTGTGAGTAACCTAAATAATTCAGTTCCTGCAACTGGGGAGAATGTCTGCAAAAAGTAAACTTCAGGCCATTGGTTGAATCCTCCTGTAACTAATCTTGCTTTTCTGCTCAGCAAAGGCCCATCACATCTGTATTTATTCCTCAGAACAGTTCTACAGTCAATTATTCTTTCAGCTATTGGCTTGTCTACAGTTTCCCAGTTGTTATTTTTCTTCAGTGACCTGATTTCACTGTATACAGCCCCAAATCAGTCCTGATGATCTCGACCATGTAATGTATCATTGAAATTTACCTCCATTGGTGTTTGAAATGGAGTTAGTATTAAGAATTGAAACATCTATCACCTGTTGAGCAGGGGTGACATTTGAAGAATTATTGTCTTCATGACATGATAAGTTACCATCAGGTTAATCCTTTTGATTCTTTTGATCTGCAGTGAGTGGAAGACCATCTTCTTCAAAGCCATAGAACAGCTGGTTCATTGTCTGACAATGGCTCTGATTCATTGTTTACACAACCATTGAAATCCCCTTCACTGGAATTTATGTTGATGCCTTCTAGTTGGTGATAATCTGATTCATTTTCATAAGTCCAAATAAATTTTCTTGGGCTCAAAACTGTCCTGCTCAAGGAACTTCATATCTCTTAACATGTGAATCCTGTGATCTATTCATACCACACATGACCAATTTTAAAATAGTTGGAACAGACAACAAAAATCCCTTCTTTGCCTTTAGGATGAAACTTGCCTATGTTAGGTGATTTATCCATGGTGACAACCTTTTGACCAAATGTACAAAGATGAGATTGGTCAGGTTTTCTCTTCAGCTGCTTCTCATGTGGAGTTCCATCAGACAGTCTTTCAATTAAGCAACACTTTTGGTTGTAGTTAGCTGTGTTAATGGCTTCAACCCAAAAAGATGTCTGCCAACAGACAACAAAAATCCCTTCTTTGCCTTTAGGATGAAACTTGCCTATGTTAGGTGATTTATCCATGGTGACAACCTTTTGACCAAATGTACAAAGATGAGATTGGTCAGGTTTTCTCTTCAGCTGCTTCTCATGTGGAGTTCCATCAGACAGTCTTTCAATTAAGCAACACTTTTGGTTGTAGTTAGCTGTGTTAATGGCTTCAACCCAAAAAGATGTCTGCCATGTTATCAGTACACATATCATACATCAAATCACTGAAAGATGAAGCTGAGGCCACGGAAAGTGGTGAGGGGTCATCAGGTGGATCTGGAGGGACAGTACATGTGGCCCGAATAAGATTGTTGGTGAGAGATAAGGCAAGTTTCAATCGATTCACCAAGATCATATGACATTTGCCATTAAACATGATGTCATAGGTGCCAAGTGTGCATTCCAAAGTTCCACAAGATCACTGCTCTGTGGGTAATAAGATGTGGTGTGAAAGTTTGTCATCGCTGCACAGTTCATAAAGTTTTGAGAAGGCAAGAACTCAGATTGGCAGCCCTGGTTGATTGTAATTGAGGAGCGGCAGTAGAAGTGGGCAATTTAGGAGTTAACAAAACTATGAGTAACTGTTTTGGCCGTAATGTCAGAGAAGGGAATGGCTTCATCCCAACTTGTGACTCAGTCAATGACAGACAGAATGTAGAGAAAATCATCTTAGGGGGCTAACAGCCCCACAGTGTCAATAATGACATGATGTAGGCAGCCCTTGTGGATGCCAAATTTTCCAAGATGGGCTGGGTGTGCAATCCCACCTTACTCCTCTGACATTGGGTACATGTGCAATGATTTTTTTTATATACCTGCCTAACAAAACATTCAGTGACTAGTTTAGTGGTAGCTTTGCTTGCTGGATGGGCCAGTCTGTGCAGAGATGTGAAGATCATCTGGCACATAGGAGCAGACAGGACCAGACAGAGCACAGCTGTTAAAGTGTTGTACACCATGAGGGAACCTGTTAGGACCAATACCAGCATTTTATGTCTGTCAACATTTTGGCTAGCTCAAGATCATCTGTCTGTAGACAGGCCAACTTGTTCCTGTCCAGGGCAGTCAAGATAATGTTCATATGAGACAAATAATCTACGACAACATTGTCAGACCCATGTGTATACCATTTATCTGTGGAATACTGACAGATGAAGTCCAAGTGCTGAACCAGTACAGGGGGAATGTCCTTTCCTGTGTTATGGGTGGTATCAGCCAACAGGAGATGGAGAATTCACATCCCTTGGTATTGGTGTAGGTAGTGTTTGATTGCCTCATACAACATGAGGAGTTGGTGATTGAACATTTGTCATTTGCACTGAGAGGAGAGAGTTTCCTAGAAAAGAACTGAAGAGGCGCAATATGCTGCTGCACTAAATGCAGCAATCGATGTATTACTCGCATCTGCGATTACTGAGATGTGAGCATCAAGCACCAGGTGAGCCATTATGACAGCATGTCTGAGGGTGGCCTTGAATGACAAAAGCTGTGGTCATATCATTTGTCCAAGGCACCTTTCTAGCACCTGCAGTGTTCTTACCAATGAAGGCATTGGTAAGGGATCCTGGATAGAGGTGGAATGTGGCAGGTGTCAGCAGTAGCCATTTATGATACCAGGAACTTACCCTGATTCATAGCTGTCCATAGATAAAGATAGTTTGGGAATGAACTCAACACAGTCAGATGTTGGTTGGATGCTGTTCAGATGAAACAGTATAACCTAGAAAAGTGAGACTGATTTCAACTCCTTTGTGGTGCGGCAATGTCTGGGCCTGCAACAGGTGATGTTCATGTTCCTCAGTGGTAGATGAAAAAATCAAAATGTCATCGAGATAGGTGTATGCAAATGGCAGGTTGAACAACAGAGAGTCAATAAATCTCTGTTTTGGACTGCATTTGTGAGGCCATAAGGCATGAAGCAGTGCTCACAAAGCCTGAAGGAGGTAATCAGTGTGGCTCTTTGAATGCTGTCAGTGAAAATAGTATTTGGTGGAAGTCTTGCAGCAGTCCAGGACACTTACCTGTGTGCCATTAAGCAATTGGGTGAAGTCTTGAATGTGAGTGATTGGACAGTTATCTATGATAGTTCAAGAGTTCATGACCCAGTAAAACCTGCTTGGATTAAACGAGCTCTCTTTCTTCTGGGAAAGGTGGATGTGGGTAGACCAGCTGCTGTCCAATGGATGAATGATTCTGGTGTTGAGTAGTTCACTGACAACTGCCTAGGCATATTGTAACTTTTGGTGATTAAGTGCCTTATAATGTATGGGTGGACATTCTGTTGTATTAATTCTGCAGCTCTTGCCATTAGAGATCACCACCATGAGCGCATCGTTGCAGCTCGCCTGAGGAGCATCAGTGTCAGAGAGTGAGGGGGGAGTACACTGGGGTGTGATGCTGGAGAGACAAATGTCACAGACCTTGGAGTCCTGAGACATCAGTAGCAATGAACATAGAGTAGACTTGATAACAGCCGCATCACCAGATTGTGAGGAACTCATGTTGCAGAGTTGGTGTACTATGTGAAGAGCCTGTGCCTGCTCTACAAATAAAGTGTTGGTCTGTCGGTGTAGTGGGGCATCGTGCACTTAAAGAGCATGAGCAGTTGACCAGTGAAATGAAGAGCTGGACCCATAACATAGAGGTCATAGACAGAAAGTCAAGGTGGGGGGGGGGGGGGGGGGTCTTTTGTAGTGAACTTGGAACGGGTGGTGCCAAATAAGCCTGGAATTAGTATTCCAGATGCATAAAGAGCAGCAAACCTGACTGTACATTGGATGAAAGTCCAAAATTTCTAAGAAAGTCAATGCCAAGCAATGATCATCAACATTAACAATGTGAAACATCCATGAGAAACAGTTCAGACATTAAATGGACCTGGAGATCTGCAGCACTGAGGACATTGATGTGGGTGTTGTTCACTGCTCATGATGTCAGTTTGATACACTATGTGATGAAAAGTATCTGGACACCAAAAACACATATGGTTTTCATATTAGGTGCATTTTGCTGCCACCTACTGCCAGGTACTCCATATCAGCGACCTCAGTAGTCATTAGACATCATGAGAGAGCAGAATGGGGTGCTACACGGAACTCACGAACTTAAAATGTGACCAGGTGATTGGGTGTCACTTGTGTCATACATCAGTATGTGAGATATACACACTCCTAAACATCTCTAGGTCCACTGTTCCTGATGTGATGATGAAGGTGAAACGTGAAGGGACACGTACAGCACAAAAGCGTACAGGCCAACTTCGTCTGTTGACTGACAGAGACTGCTGACAGTTGAAGAGGGTCGTAATGTGTAATAGGCAGACATCTATCAGACCATCACACAGAAATTCCAAACTACATCAGGATCCACTGCAAGTACTATGACAGTTAGATGAAATGTGAGAAAACTTGGATTTCATGGTCGAGCAGCTGCTCATAAGCCACACATCATGCCAGTCAGTGCCAAATGATGCCTCACTTGGTGTAAGGAAATAGTGTAAACATGTTGTGTGGAGTGACAAATCATGGTACATAATGTGGGGATCTGATGGCAGGGTGTGGGTATGACAAATGCCCAGTGAAAGTCATCTTCCAGCGTGTATAGTGCCAACAGTAAAATTTGGAAGCAGTGGTGCTATAGTGTGGTCATGTTTTTCACGGAGGGAGCTTGCATTCCATGTTGTTTTGCATGGCACTATCACAGCATAGGCCTACATTGATGTTTTAAGCACCTTCTTGCTTCCTGCTGTTGAAGAGCAATTTGGGGATTGTGATTGCATCTTTCAACACGATCAAGCTCCTGTTCAAAATGCGTGGCCTGTGGCAGAATGGTTACATGACAATAACACCCCTGTAATAGACTGTCCAGCACAGTGTCCTATAGGACACCTTTGGGATGTTTTGGAACGCCGACTTTGTGCCAGGCCTCACTGACCGATATTGATACCTCTCCTCAGTGCAGCACTCCGTGAAGAATGGGCTGCCATTCCCCAAGAAACCTTCCAGCACCTGATTGAATGTATGCCTGCAAGAGTGGAAGCTGTCATCAAGGCTATGGATGGGCCAACACCATATTAAATTCCAGCATTACTAATGTAGGGCACCATGAAATTGTAAGTCATTTTCAGCCAGGTGTCCAGATACTTTTAATCACCGCACAGATGCCTATCACTAAATACTTCTTCTCCTCACGCGCCAGGACGCTTGTACGTGAAAGATGCAGTGTCTTGCCTTTCATTTCTAGTCGACACGGGGGCCGAGGTTAGTGTGATACCTTTGTCCGCAGGTATTAAATTCGAGCTTCAGCCTTGCCCCCCGCTTCAAGCCGCCAATAATTCCCTGATCCGCTCTCATGGAATAACGAGTTTAAGCCTTAAACTGCAGGACATTAATACGCCCTTACAGTGGACTTTCGTTATCGCGGATGTGGATGAACCCGTGCTTGGGGTAGATTTTCTCTTAGCCCACGCACTGTCACCCAACCTACAACAAGGTACACTAACCTTTAACTAGGGAGACCGTACCACCGGTTCAGATATCTTACCCCTCTCATCCGAAAGCGCCATTCTGCTGTGTGAGCTAGCGGAAACTGCTGTTGCAGTGCTTTCTCTTAGATCACACAACGACGAACTTCGGGACAGCAATGGGGCCCTCCGCTTACGCATCGCCGCCGTGCAAGCCAAGCTCACGGACGCGCGTAAGCAGACTGCCCAGCTGTCGCACACGGCCACGCCCCCAACCCCCGCACCACTTCCTCGCACCTGCAGCCGACGCCGCGTGACATTTCTACTGCCGGACGGAAGCTGTACCCGCGACGCTACCAGGTACCCCACCGAGCTCTTCGACAAGGACTACCAGTGGATCACCGCCACTGCTGCTGAACTGCCGGCCTTGGACACACACACGTGTGCATTACAGGTTAGTCACAGTGCAACGGGTGCTCGTCCAGCATCCCCATCGGTGTTCGCGATCAATAACGGTACTGTCCACAGAATAAATACCACAGAAGGCCCACCGGTACGTGCAAAGGCAAGGCGTTTAAATCCGGAAAAACTTAAACACGCTAAAGCTATTGTTCAGGAACTTTTAGATAATAAGACTATCCGCCCTTCTTCTAGTTGTTGGTCGTCACCCATTCATTTGGTGCCCAAGAAAGATGACACTTTCCGCCTCTCCGGTGACTATCGGGCGCTTAACGCCAGAACAATTTTAGATAATTATCCCGTCCCAAATATTCAAGACTTTGCTTCCCAGCTGCATGGGGCACAAATTTTCAGTGTAGTCGATTGTCATAAGGCGTACCACCAACTGCCAATGGCACCTGAGGACGTTGAAAAGACCGCTATCATCACCCCGTTCGGGTTGTTCGAGTATTTGTTTATGCCATTCGGCCTTAAAAATGCTGCACAGATGTGGCAACGGTTCATCGACTCGCTGGTTGGAAAACTGGACTTTGCATATGCGTACCTGGACGACTTGTTAATTTTTTCTTCCTCCCTCGAGGAACATGAACAACATTTAAATACAGTGTTCCAACTATTAAAAGCAAACGGTATCGCAGTGAACAATACTAAGTCACAACTCCACTGCACCAGTGTCACTTTTCTGGGCCACAGAGTTTCTGGCGACGGCATCCGCCCCCTAACTGAACGGGTGGAGGCCATTAGTACGGTGCCTTTGCCCAAAGATTTTCAGGGCCTCCGCCGCTTCCTTGGAACGGTAAATTACTACCGTAAACATATTCCCCGCGCCACCGACATACAAGCCCCACTGACGGATGCCCTCGCGGGAAAAAACACATCAGGGTCTCGGGCGGTCACGTGGACTCCAGATATGCGTCGCGCATTTGATAATCTAAAGTCAGCCTTACAGACAGCTGTTACGCTTGCTCACCCCATTCCTGATGCTCCCATCTCGCTTACTACAGACGCAAGTGATACAGCAGTGGGGGCAGTACTTCAGCAATCCGTGGGTTCTGTTGTACAGCCGCTCAGATTTTTCTCCCACAAACTGACCGCTTCCCAACATAAATGGTCGACCTTCGACAGGGAACTGTTTGCTATTTACGCTGCTATCAAATATTTCCAAGACGATATCGAAGGTCGCCATCTCGTGGTATTTACCGACCACGAGCCATTGGTTTACGCTTTCCGTAACCCAGGTAAGGACTCATCCCCGAGACGTTTTAGGCATATGTCAGTTTATGAATGACATACGTTACGTCAGAGGCGCAGACAATGTCGTCGCTGGTTTTCTGTCTCGGATGTCGGTTTTATCTTCACAACTGGACCTCAGTGAGCTCCCTAAATTGCAGACAGAGGATACTGAACTCGCAGCATTGCGTTCCGATATCAAAACAGGACTCAAACTAGAGTTACGGACACTTCCTGGGTTTTCATCACCCATCTGGTGCGACATTTCAACAGGACGCATACGCCCGGTGATTCCTGCACCTCTCCGCCGGGACATATTTAATAGTATCCACGACTTGGCACACCCTGGCATTCGCGCCTCCGCACGTCTGGTATCTGAACGTTTTGTTTGGCCCGGGGTGATAAAACAGTGTCGCAGTTGGGCACGAGCATGTGTGGCTTGTCAGCGCGCAAAAGTAGGACGTCATGCACAGCCCCCCATGGGTACGTTCGATGTGGCAAAAAGAAGATTCCAGCACATACACATCGATATCGTCGGGCCTTACCCCCCTCAGGCCCCTTCCGTTACATACTGTCCGCAATTGACAGGATTGCCCGCTGGGTAGAGGTAATTCCTCTCACTACTATCACAGCCGATGCAGTGGCCCGAGCCCTGCTGTTAAAGTGGATCTCGCGCTTCGGCTGCCCAGTCTCTGTCACCACCGACCAGGGCCGCCAGTTCAAGTCTGCCCTCTTCCGACAGCTTTGTGAACTGTGTGGGGTGAAACGATTTAGGACTACAGCATACCACCCCCAGAGCAATGGGCTTGTGGAACGCTGGCACCGAACGCTTAAAGCTCCCCTGATGTGCCACGGAGGTGAGTGGGCCGATGCCTTACCATGGGTAATGTTAGGCGTTCGGGCCGCGTACAAAGAGGACCTTGGCGCATCCCTGGCAGAGGTACTGTATGGAGAACCCCTCACACTCCCAGCAGAGTTAGTCGAGCCTTCACTTCCTCCAGATCAAATCTGCGACTCGACATTCGTCGGGCAGGTCAAGGAGCTAATTGCTAACATCCGCGTGCCACCTCCTCGACCACACACGCCCCCTCCCGTATTTCTGCATAAGGACTTGGCGTCGTGCACTCATGTCATGGTGCGTGATGACACCATCCGACCGGCACTCAGACCTCCATATACGGGCCCGCACAGAGTCATATCACGGCGTACCAACACGTTCGAAGTGCTCATTAACAGCACGCCTCAAACGGTATCCGTCTGCCACCTCAAACCTGCATGGACTCTGGGAGAACTGCCCGATACCCCACCCAGTCAGACCCCATCCCCTGCTGCACCCACCTCGCATGAGGCATCTACCGACAGTCCATGGATGAGCGGCGCCCATTCCCACACGTGTGACGTTCCCCACTCCCAGTCGTGTGACAGTGCTACAGGTGCGTGTGACATTCCTATGCAGAGTGATGCGTGTGATGACTTACCCTCCTACAGGCAGCCCCTCGCCTCTCCCCTGTTAGGATTCAGTGATGTATCAGGGACCAGCCTCAGAGCGTGTGATGTCACCGATGACGACTCGTGTGGAGATTCTGTCAACCCGTATAAGGAAGTGGTAGTGAATGTCAACACAGATCTTATTTGCAGCTCTAATGTGTTTTTTGTTATGCAGCCGGGTAATGTGTACATCTTCTACGAACAAGCCAGCTTCCCCAGTGACAACTTAACTCACATTCATCTCCTCCAGTCTGTCCCCTTGCCTGTTGGTACTGACCCATCAACGGTCAAAGTCCTACGTACCGCCACAGGACGTACCGCCACAGGCATTCAGATCCGCTATCCTGGCCCCTCACAACCCACCATCCCCTCCCCAGATCCCTCAACTGCTGTACGAGGATTCACCCGGTCAGGCAGGACCATCCGCCCCCCTCGCTGGCTCGAAGACTTCAATTACTAATGTAATGTAATGTAAGGTATGGTTTCTGATTAAACACCCTCTCCCTCCCCCCTGGGTGTTCCCTTTACATGTATGCCCCAATATTTATGTTTGTGCTCCACACTCTAGGGGGGGGGGGGGGCTAATGTGGCGACTATCGACCAAGTCGCGTGTAATATCTTTGTTTTTGGCAAGCTCTTTGCCCCAGTCTGTGGTCGCGCGTGAAAGTGTACGGACGTGTACCGAGAATTCAGAATGTAAACAAATGTATATGTGTGCTTACAAGAAATAAAAATAGTGTTTATTACATGTGGTGTAGCGTGCATCATTGGATTCGGCAACCCTACCACGCTAAACCCATAAACTTTTCGGTGGCAACACAAATTTGCAGAGATAAACTTTTTTTTATTATGTTGAAAAAAAATTAATTACATTTCTTTGGTGAGACATCAGGTGTTACTGTGAAATTTCCACAATATTTCATCAGCACAACTAATTATCACTTTCAGGTGCAATGAACACAGAGTGTTCACTGCACCTGATGACGTTGGTCAGTTGCCCAATGAAATATTATGGAAATTCACAACAATGTCTGATATCTCACCCAAGAACCATATTTACAACTAGTCTGTTTGGAAAGCCTAAATAAATACAGATTAACTACAGTTGAGCCTCAGGATGACAGCACACACAGTATCCACTATCCTCCATGATTACAAATATTTAACAATTCATAATCATCATTTGTTTTGAGCATTAGACCATTGAACCTGCTGTGAACTTTATATTTCATTAACTGTTGCTCTCTCCATTTGGTCTTTGAATTGTCTGCTCTAACGAAGCCTCTAGGCTGATACCTCCACATAAGTGTGCATCATTCATCCATTCTACATGAAATCTCAACTTTTGGCAATATTGCATGATTTTGTCAAGTAAACTACAGACATTCTGTTATTGTGATATCTTTGATACAAGATCAGTCTCATTTAGTTACTCCCATAATCAATGGAAGAAACAGCATTTCCAAATCCTAGATTTTACTTTCCTTTGATAGGAGGGAAGCCTATTCTGTACAATACAAATGAGGTTGTCAGAAGAATCCTAAATTACTGACAAACTTCAATCAGCCTTTGATGCAGACTACATACAAATGATTCCAAATCAAAAAGACACAATCAGTAATGAGAGAAATTTGTAAAGAAAGATAACACAGTATGTAAATAGCACTTTATATCATAATGTAAGACATGCACAACAGAATGGCCATAATGAACCAAAGTTTATTCTTCATCCCCATACAATTGAACAACAGTCGAAAACATGAGAGACAAACATAGAAACAGCCTAAGCACTGATACAAGCAGTTGTTGACAATAAGTATGAGCATAACATGAAGGTAAATGCCTGTAGCACTGCACTTATGAAGAGGAGGGCTCTGGAAGCTGGTGTAGTGGATGCTGTGCTGTGTGGACAAGCATCACATCAAGGAGGAAAACCTTCAGTAGCCGAAATGTAGCAAAGAGGATGCATTCCATTTGCTACACTAGTAATCCTTAAATAAGTATTTTTTCTTTTTTTTTTTTTTTTTTATGTCACCTAATTCCATTTAAAATGTAACATCTATACCACCTGTACATAAAATGGCCAAGTTCTTTAATGATCTTACTGTTTATGTTCTAATTCCCATGGCATAGATAGTTTTCCATAAAACATCTTTACATCTTTACATAAGATAAATCTTTAACTAAAGCTGCTCCAGTGCTATGTGGTCAAAAAAATGTTATGTGTTAAAAAGTAAATTTAAGAAGACTGGCTCAGCTGGATAGCTCTACATTCACTCTCCACAGTAACTAGTTTAACTTGGCTGACAATTCATTAACTTAGAAACAGCCTGGGAGATGTTTTCAGAATGAAATTTTCACTCTGCAGTGGAGTGTGCACTGATATGAAACTGATATGGCTAAGCCATGTCTCTGCAATATTCTTTCTTCCAGGATTGCTAGTTCTGCAAGTTTCACAGGAAGTTTGGAAGGTAGAAGAGGAGATACTGGTGGAATTAAAGCTGTGATGATGGGGTGTGAGTCATGCTTGGGTAGCTAGGTCAGTAGAGCACACATCTGCAAAAGGCAAAGGCCCTCAGTTCAAGCCTCAGTCCAGCACACAGTTTTAATCTGCCAGGAAGTTTCATATCAGCACATACTCAACTGCAGAGTGAAAATTTCATTCTGGAAATTTTGTATTATTCACCATTAGAAAGTGCACTGTTAAGATCCTGCCAGTTTCAGAATGTTTTGTAGACTTTTGAGTGTGTCTAACTGCAATTCGTATTCTACATGAAATCTTATAAACTAACTGATCAACACATTGCTACAAATGATAATAAATGTGGAAACCAGTCAAAAATCTAAATAATGTGTTGCAAGCATTATTTAAAAATTCATCACAAAACTAGATTACAGTAAAACGAAGGACAATTTGATGACCCGCTGCAAGGGCAATCATGAAATTGTAAGAAATATTCATGCCAGGAAGTGGAATGGTTTGGATGTGGTTTGACAATACTGATACAATTATGGGTCACATTCCATTTAATGTTAAGCTTGCCCTTAAATGGTTTTTCTAAGTTTCCACACTTTATCTCTGGCTTTAAACATTTGGAGTATGTGACTTGCATTCTTCACTACACATTTATCTTTCACAAACAATGGAAAGTCCAGGTTGGAATACCAACAACATTATGAAAAATATAGATAGCTACTAACCTTAAAGATATGACACAAGGAGTTTCAGACTGACACAACAGGAAGGTTATTACACATTGAGCTTTCTTCAGAAAAGAAAACAGACACATTCACAGAAGCAGGCACACCTCATGCATACATGACTGCTACCTCCAACTGCTGCAGCCAGAATGTGACTGTAACATTGAACAAAGGCAACAATCAGAAGTGGGGCAGGAAAGGGGGTTGGATAGCAGGGGGTGGGTAGAAGTATAGAATTGCACTGTCTGGCAAAGCACAGATGAAGAAGAAGGGGGGGGGGGGGAGATGGGGAATGGAAAAGGAGAAGAACAGAGAATGGGGAAAGGTTGCTAGGTCTAGGTGCATTGGCAGAGAATGGAGCACAGTCAGCATGAGGAAATCTGAATTGGAAAGAAGCGATATAACAGAGGGGGCAGAAACTGTTAGATGTACAGGGGGGGGGGGGGGGGGGAGGGGGGCATGGTAATTACTGTAGGCTGGGACTAGAATAATTTTAAGGGTAGAGAATGTGTTCTAAGGATAACTCTCATCTGTGCAGTTTAGAAAAGCTGGTGGTGGAAGGGAAGATCCATGTTATCCAAGTCGTGACGCAGCCATTGAAATCAAGGGTGTTATATTCAGTTGCATATTGTGCTACAGGGTGGTCTACTTTGCTCTTGGCCACACTTTGGCAGTGACCATTCATCCTGGTGACCAGTTGGTTTGCAGTCTTACCAATATAAAAAGCTGTGCAATGGTTGCAGAAGAGATGGTATGAAGAGATGGTATATGACATTGCCGCTTTCACGGCTGACTCAGCTTGTGATGGGAAAGGACAAGCCTGTGACGGGACTGGAATAGGAAGAGATGGGTGGACTGAGCAGGTCTTGTACCTAAATCTTCCACAGGCGTATGATTCCTGTGACAAGGGATTGGGTCTAGTAGTGTCTATGGATGGACTAGTATGTCATGGTGGTTGTCTTGGCAGTGAAACACCACTTCGGGAAAGATGGGATGGTTCTTGGGTAGGATGTCCCTATTTCAGGGCATAATGATAGATAATCAAAGCCCTGATGAAAGATGTGGTTCAGTTGTTCCAAACCAGTCTGTGGTGATACTGATGAAGGGAGTGCTCCTTTGCAACTGGTTCTTGAGGGTGGTGGGATGATTGGGGAGGGGGAGTGGAGAGGCGGATGGCACGAGAAATCTGTTTGTAGACTAGGTCTGGGGAATAGTGCCTGTCTGAGAAGGCCATTGTGAGAACTTCAGCATACTGGGCAAGAGAGTTCTTGTCACTTCAGACACATCATTCTTTGGTGACCAGGCTGTATGGGAGGGATTTTTTGGTGTGGAAGGAATTGCAGCTGTCAAAATGCAGGTACTGTTGGTGGTTGGCAGGTTTAATTTGGACGAGGTCTACATGGAGATACAAGAGAGGATGAGGTTAACACCCATGAAGGTGGCATGCTGGGTTGAGAAGGACCAGTAAAGTGGGTGGGATAGAAATTGTTGAGGTTGTGAAGGAATGAGGGAAGAGTGTCTTGCGCTTGAGTCGAGCTCATGAAGATATCATCAATGAACCTTAACCAGACCAGGTGTTGGGATTTTGTGAGGTTAGGTAGGTTTCTTCTAAATGGCACATAAACAGGTTCACATAGGAAGGGTGACATACAGGTGGCTATGACTGTGCTGCAAATTTGTTTGTATACCTTCCCTTCAAAGGTCAAACAATGGAAAATCCAGGGTGGAACGTAACAATATTATGAGAAGGAAAGTTGCTACTCAACATATAACAGAGATGCTGAGTCACCGATAGGTAAAACAAAAAGGTTTTCACACTTATAGCTTTCAGCCAATGGCCTTTGTCAACAACAGACACGTAATCGTGTACACACACACACTCACGCAAACACAACTCACACTTATGACTGCCGTCTCAGGCAACTGAAAACACACTGCGAGCAGCAGCACCAGTGCATGATGGGCACGGTGACTGGGTGGGGGAAAGGAGGAGGCTGGGGCCGGGAGGGGGAGGGATAGTGTGGTGGGGACGGAAGACAGTGAAGTGCTGCAGGCTGGGCAGTGAGCAGGGGAGAGGTGTTGAGTTTGGGGGGGGGGGGGGGGGGGAAAAGTAGCAGAAAAGGAGAGACATAGAGAGAAATAAATAAAAAATAAAGTAACTAAAAACCTTTGTTGGTCGCTGTCCTCACCCATCCAGCCCCTCCCTGCTCCCATTCCAGCACTACACAGCTGTCCTTCCACCACCACACCCAGTCTTTTTTTATTTATTTGTTTATTTTTTATTTATTTATCTCTATGTCTTTCCTATTCCACCACGTCCCCCCCCCCTCCCGCCCCTCTCCACCTCTCCCCTGCCCACTGCCCAACCTGCAGCACTTTACTGTCTGCCATCCCCACTGTACTATCCCTCCACCTCCCTCCCCCAGGCTCCTCCTTTCCCCCACCTAGTCGCCACTCCAATCATGCACTGGTGCTGCTGTTCGCAGTGTGGTTTCTATTGCCTGAGACTGCAGTTATGTGTGTGAGGTGCATTTGCGTGTGTGTGTGTGTGTGTGTGTGTGTGTGTGTGTGTGTGTGTGTGTGTGTGCGCGAGCACATATGTGTGTCTATTGTTGACAAAGGCCATTGGCCAAAAGCTTTAAGTGTGAAAATCTTTTTGTTGTACCTATCTGTGACTCAGCATCTCCACTATTGATGAGTAGCAACTTTCCTTCTCAATATTGTTGCATTCCCTTCAAAGGTGAACTATTTGCATGTAAGAATGAAGTCAGTAAGGTGTATGAGAAATGAGATAGTGAGTTTGGAGTCTGAAGGACATTGGGAGAGGTGGTGTTCAATAGCAGCAAGACCATGGGCATGAGGGATGTTAATGTCTAGGGAAGTAGCATCAACAGTGACGAGGATTCCAGGACGTGAAGGGGTGGGGATACTGGAGACTCAGTGAAGGAAGTGGTTATTATCTCTGATGTCAAAGGTTAGATTTTCGTCAGTTGGTTGCAGGTGTTGGTCAATGGGGGCTGAAATTTTTTCAGTGGAGGCACAATAACCAGCTACAGTGGTGCATCCAGGATTGTTGGGTTTTTGGATTTTGGGGAGCTTGAAGAAGGTGGGTGTGTGGGGTATCATAGGGGTGAGGATGGATATGGATTCAGGAGACAGGTTCTGGGAAGTGTCTCAGGACTTAAGCAGGGATTGAAGGTTATGTTGGACCTCTAGAGTGGGATCATTATGGCAGGGTCTGTAGGTAGAGAAGTCACAGAATTAACAGAGACCTTTCACCAGGTAGTCACTGTGATTTATAAGGACAGTTGTAATGCCACTTCCTTGGACAAGAAATGAAAATCAAAAATTAGCTCCAAAATTCCCAACGATTTCCCCAAAACAAGTCCCAAATTCCATGAAAAATGAACAAGCAAACAAATTTCCAGTTAACACTTTTATCTGGATTTAACCAGTAATTGAATCAGGAATCTAATACTCTGTAATTTATTAACGTATGAAAGAAAGATAGGATTCCAGTAAAATCAAACTCAAAATTCAAAATCATAGTAAATCGCAAAATTATTATAATTACAATTCACAAAGTAGAACCAACATTCCCAAAGAATACTCCGTGAGAGTACTCTTTGCGATTCATGAGTAATGGCTAAGGATAATTCAATCCATTGTCACTACGTTACAAGAGTTAGCCAAAGCAAGTCATACTTTTGAATGCTCAAATGCTCGTATATGTAGGCGCAATTAGATTGTTTTTTCAGAATTGGTTATTGTGATCTACTATGAAACAGTGAAATGATACTTTGACTTCAAATATTATGTTATTTAGAATTCAGATAGAGGACTTGCATATATTAGACAGAAGTGACTTTTAATTAGATAACCTGAAGTTAACACTATTTAGGAAGTGAACACAGATAGGCAATTTCATTCGTAATAACTAATGGACTATGGAACTTGGCGATAGTTACGTAGCATATAATTTATAATTCCCCCTAACACCTGGGAAAGCTTCTTCTTCACAGCTCGTTTAGGAAGTGACTAATATTGTGTAATAAAACAGCATATCGTGTCAATTCACGCATTTATCATTCAAGTTTTACAATATTATTTATAGAGATAACGTGCTGCAATATTATTTGACTGAAGCGCTCGGTGCTTTTATAGAAACTCCTTGACGTTAGGAATTAATAACACTGTTACGACTGGTTATAGATTTGAGATTACAACCAGTATATAGGGAATTTGGTGTCGCTGGAACTAATTCGAACTTATCATTAATTTTTAAATAGCAACTGATAAACCATCGATTATAAATGATTTAATCACGACATTTGGTGAAATAAATATCTCGCACCAAGTTCAGTTCATCAATGTTCTTTTTGTAACGTCGATACCGATACATAAGAAATAACAATCTCATTGCTCTACCGCTGAGTGTTAGCCGAAACCAAAGATCTGAAAATGACATTACACAGTGACGCAACCTTTGTTTTCAGGTATTATGATAAGGTAAGGAATTATTTTGAGGCAGTAATTGGCTCTGCCAGAGTTCTTCTCTTCCTCTCACCCATACCCTTCTGTCCCATCTCCTTCCCTGCCTCACTCCAGATTGCTACTTTCATTCAACACAACAGTTGCCTTCTGGCTGCAACAGCCAGAGATAGTGGTCCTGTTTGCATGATGTGTGCTTGCTTGTGTGAATTTGTCTGTGTTTTCTTTTCGGAAGAAGAAGGTTTTGACTAAAAGATCGATAAGTAACTATCTTTTCATTGTGCCTGTCTGTAACTCAATGTGTCATTTTTATGGTGAGTAACAATCTGTCTTTTTCATAATATTGTTTATCTTTCTCCACTTCTTTTGTCTTTTGTAATAATTCAACATCTGAGTCTGGCTGTTCCACGAATATTTCTGTGTCAATTTTACCATTGAGAAATGCAGTGGTGATATCCAACTGTGAAAGAAGCAAGTCAAATTTCACTAACATAGCTGTGAGTAACCTAAATAATTCAGTTCCTGCAACTGGGGAGAATGTCTGCAAAAAGTAAACTTCAGGCCATTGGTTGAATCCTTCTGTAACTAATCTTGCTTTTCTGCTCAGCAAAGGCCCATCACATCTGTATTTATTCCTCAGAACAGTTCTACAGTCAATTATTCTTTCAGCTATTGGCTTGTCTACAGTTTCCCAGTTGTTATTTTTCTTCAGTGACCTGATTTCACTGTATACAGCCCCAAATCAGTCCTGATGATCTCGACCATGTAATGTATCATTGAAATTTACCTCCATTGGTGTTTGAAATGGAGTTAGTATTAAGAATTGAAACATCTATCACCTGTTGAGCAGGGGTGACATTTGAAGAATTATTGTCTTCATGACATGATAAGTTACCATCAGGTTAATCCTTTTGATTCTTTTGATCTGCAGTGAGTGGAAGACCATCTTCTTCAAAGCCATAGAACAGCTGGTTCATTGTCTGACAATGGCTCTGATTCATTGTTTACACAACCATTGAAATCCCCTTCACTGGAATTTATGTTGATGCCTTCTAGTTGGTGATAATCTGATTCATTTTCATAAGTCCAAATAAATTTTCTTGGGCTCAAAACTGTCCTGCTCAAGGAACTTCATATCTCTTAACATGTGAATCCTGTGATCTATTCATACCACACATGACCAATTTTAAAATAGTTGGAACAGACAACAAAAATCCCTTCTTTGCCTTTAGGATGAAACTTGCCTATGTTAGGTGATTTATCCATGGTGACAACCTTTTGACCAAATGTACAAAGATGAGATTGGTCAGGTTTTCTCTTCAGCTGCTTCTCATGTGGAGTTCCATCAGACAGTCTTTCAATTAAGCAACACTTTTGGTTGTAGTTAGCTGTGTTAATGGCTTCAACCCAAAAAGATGTCTGCCAACAGACAACAAAAATCCCTTCTTTGCCTTTAGGATGAAACTTGCCTATGTTAGGTGATTTATCCATGGTGACAACCTTTTGACCAAATGTACAAAGATGAGATTGGTCAGGTTTTCTCTTCAGCTGCTTCTCATGTGGAGTTCCATCAGACGGTCTTTCAATTAAGCAACACTTTTGGTTGTAGTTAGCTGTGTTAATGGCTTCAACCCAAAAAGATGTCTGCCATGTTATCAGTACACATATCATACATCAAATCACTGAAAGATGAAGCTGAGGCCACGGAAAGTGGTGAGGGGTCATCAGGTGGATCTGGAGGGACAGTACATGTGGCCCGAATAAGATTGTTGGTGAGAGATAAGGCAAGTTTCAATCGATTCACCAAGATCATATGACATTTGCCATTAAACATGATGTCATAGGTGCCAAGTGTGCATTCCAAAGTTCCACAAGATCACTGCTCTGTGGGTAACAAGATGTGGTGTGAAAGTTTGTCATCGCTGCACAGTTCATAAAGTTTTGAGAAGGCAAGAACTCAGATTGGCAGCCCTGGTTGATTGTAATTGAGGAGCGGCAGTAGAAGTGGGCAATTTAGGAGTTAACAAAACTATGAGTAACTGTTTTGGCCGTAATGTCAGAGAAGGGAATGGCTTCATCCCAACTTGTGACTCAGTCAATGACAGACAGAATGTAGAGAAAATCATCTTAGGGGGCTAACAGCCCCACAGTGTCAATAATGACATGATGTAGGCAGCCCTTGTGGATGCCAAATTTTCCAAGATGGGCTGGGTGTGCAATCCCACCTTACTCCTCTGACATTGGGTACATGTGCAATGATTTTTTTTATATACCTGCCTAACAAAACATTCAGTGACTAGTTTAGTGGTAGCTTTGCTTGCTGGATGGGCCAGTCTGTGCAGAGATGTGAAGATCATCTGGCACATAGGAGCAGACAGGACCAGACAGAGCACAGCTGTTAAAGTGTTGTACACCATGAGGGAACCTGTGAGGACCAATACCAGCATTTTATGTCTGTCAACATTTTGGCTAGCTCAAGATCATCTGTCTGTAGACAGGCCAACTTGTTCCTGTCCAGGGCAGTCAAGATAATGTTCATATGAGACAAATAATCTACGACAACATTGTCAGACCCATGTGTATACCATTTATCTGTGGAATACTGACAGATGAAGTCCAAGTGCTGAACCAGTACAGGGGGAATGTCCTTTCCTGTGTTATGGGTGGTATCAGCCAACAGGAGATGGAGAATTCACATCCCTTGGTATTGGTGTAGGTAGTGTTTGATTGCCTCATACAACATGAGGAGTTGGTGATTGAACATTTGTCATTTGCACTGAGAGGAGAGAGTTTCCTAGAAAAGAACTGAAGAGGCGCAATATGCTGCTGCACTAAATGCAGCAATCGATGTATTACTCGCATCTGCGATTACTGAGATGTGAGCATCAAGCACCAGGTGAGCCATTATGACAGCATGTCTGAGGGTGGCCTTGAATGACAAAAGCTGTGGTCATATCATTTGTCCAAGGCACCTTTCTAGCACCTGCAGTGTTCTTACCAATGAAGGCGTTGGTAAGGGATCCTGGATAGAGGTGGAATGTGGCAGGTGTCAGCAGTAGCCATTTATGATACCAGGAACTTACCCTGATTCATAGCTGTCCATAGATAAAGATAGTTTGGGAATGAACTCAACACAGTCAGATGTTGGTTGGATGCTGTTCAGATGAAACAGTATAACCTAGAAAAGTGAGACTGATTTCAACTCCTTTGTGGTGCGGCAATGTCTGGGCCTGCAACAGGTGATGTTCATGTTCCTCAGTGGTAGATGAAAAAATCAAAATGTCATCGAGATAGGTGTATGCAAATGGCAGGTTGAACAGCAGAGAGTCAATAAATCTCTGTTTTGGACTGCATTTGTGAGGCCATAAGGCATGAAGCAGTGCTCACAAAGCCTGAAGGAGGTAATCAGTGTGGCTCTTTGAATGCTGTCAGTGAAAATAGTATTTGGTGGAAGTCTTGCAGCAGTCCAGGACACTTACCTGTGTGCCATTAAGCAATTGGGTGAAGTCTTGAATGTGAGTGATTGGACAGTTATCTATGATAGTTCAAGAGTTCATGACCCAGTAAAACCTGCTTGGATTAAACGAGCTCTCTTTCTTCTGGGAAAGGTGGATGTGGGTAGACCAGCTGCTGTCCAATGGATGAATGATTCTGGTGTTGAGTAGTTCACTGACAACTGCCTAGGCATATTGTAACTTTTGGTGATTAAGCGCCTTATAATGTATGGGTGGACATTCTGTTGTATTAATTCTGCAGCTCTTGCCATTAGAGATCACCACCATGAGCGCACCGTTGCAGCTCGCCTGAGGAGCATCAGTGTCAGAGAGTGAGGGGGGAGTACACTGGGGTGTGATGCTGGAGAGACAAATGTCACAGACCTTGGAGTCCTGAGACATCAGTAGCAATGAACATAGAGTAGACTTGATAACAGCCGCATCACCAGATTGTGAGGAACTCATGTTGCAGAGTTGGTGTACTATGTGAAGAGCCTGTGCCTGCTCTACAAATAAAGTGTTGGTCTGTCGGTGTAGTGGGGCATCGTGCACTTAAAGAGCATGAGCAGTTGACCAGTGAAATGAAGAGCTGGACCCATAACATAGAGGTCATAGACAGAAAGTGAAGGTGGGGGGGGGGGGGGGGGGGTCTTTTGTAGTGAACTTGGAACGGGTGGTGCCAAATAAGCCTGGAATTAGTATTCCAAATGCATAAAGAGCAGCAAACCTGACTGTACATTGGATGAAAGTCCAAAATTTCTAAGAAAGTCAATGCCAAGCAATGATCATCAACATTAACAATGTGAAACATCCATGAGAAACAGTTCAGACATTAAATGGACCTGGAGATCTGCAGCACTGAGGACATTGATGTGGGTGTTGTTCACTGCTCATGATTTTAGTTTGATACACTATGTGATGAAAAGTATCTGGACACCAAAAACACATATGGTTTTCATATTAGGTGCATTTTGCTGCCACCTACTGCCAGGTACTCCATATCAGCGACCTCAGTAGTCATTAGACATCATGAGAGAGCAGAATGGGGTGCTACACGGAACTCACGAACTTAAAATGTGACCAGGTGATTGGGTGTCACTTGTGTCATACATCAGTATGTGAGATATACACACTCCTAAACATCTCTAGGTCCACTGTTCCTGATGTGATGATGAAGGTGAAACGTGAAGGGACACGTACAGCACAAAAGCGTACAGGCCAACTTCGTCTGTTGACTGACAGAGACTGCTGACAGTTGAAGAGGGTCGTAATGTGTAATAGGCAGACATCTATCAGACCATCACACAGAAATTCCAAACTACATCAGGATCCACTGCAAGTACTATGACAGTTAGATGAAATGTGAGAAAACTTGGATTTCATGGTCGAGCAGCTGCTCATAAGCCACACATCATGCCAGTCAGTGCCAAATGATGCCTCACTTGGTGTAAGGAAATAGTGTAAACATGTTGTGTGGAGTGACAAATCATGGTACATAATGTGGGGATCTGATGGCAGGGTGTGGGTATGACAAATGCCCAGTGAAAGTCATCTTCCAGCGTGTATAGTGCCAACAGTAAAATTTGGAAGCAGTGGTGCTATAGTGTGGTCATGTTTTTCACGGAGGGAGCTTGCATTCCATGTTGTTTTGCATGGCACTATCACAGCATAGGCCTACATTGATGTTTTAAGCACCTTCTTGCTTCCTGCTGTTGAAGAGCAATTTGGGGATTGTGATTGCATCTTTCAACACGATCAAGCTCCTGTTCAAAATGCATGGCCTGTGGCAGAATGGTTACATGACAATAACACCCCTGTAATAGACTGTCCAGCACAGTGTCCTATAGGACACCTTTGGGATGTTTTGGAACGCCGACTTTGTGCCAGGCCTCACTGACCGATATTGATACCTCTCCTCAGTGCAGCACTCCGTGAAGAATGGGCTGCCATTCCCCAAGAAACCTTCCAGCACCTGATTGAATGTATGCCTGCAAGAGTGGAAGCTGTCATCAAGGCTAAGGATGGGCCAACACCATATTAAATTCCAGCATTACTAATGTAGGGCACCATGAAATTGTAAGTCATTTTCAGCCAGGTGTCCAGATACTTTTAATCACATAGTGTATGCAAGGTGGAAGGCAGGGCTAGTGCCGTAGGTATAACAGTAGCCTCCACACCAGTGCCAATGAAAAATAGGAGGCTTGGTGAGCTGTCCACAATGGAAAGATGACCACCATAAGATGAGTTGTTTACCTATTGTTGTTTGATAAGGCGCACTGTAGGAAGGGCACAGCTAAACTGCTTAAACCAGTCCGCATGCAGAGTTTCCACACAAGGCATGCAGCAGTTCCAAGTGGCATCTCCAAATGTAGCTTGTAACCAGCAGAGGGGAACATGAGGTGGGGAGTAAGCTGTGCCACATACATGTCTCTGTTGGATTCTGCAGAAAAGCGTCCTGCTGTACAGCTGCTTTTTCAGTGGTGGTCAGAAGTTATCAGGAGTCAGTGCAGGTAATGCACAAAAGTTACCACCAGATGGCTGTGTATCATCCCAGGCAACCACATGTGCTCTTCTGTGGCTTCTGCCAACTGAGCAAAGTGGAGTGGGAGGAGGGAGCCTGCCCACAGTGCCAACATCATCATCTGAATGACCGTTTAGGCTAACGAGAAAGTGTATGCACTGCAGGATTGCAGGAAGCTATATGCTTGATCTGCAAGGTGTAACTTATTTTCCAATGGATCAGAAGCATGTGACAATAATTGTAATTGCAATTCATCTGGGAGTTTGATGATCCACAATGACATGACCACAACAAGATGTCCAGCATGAAATCAGCATCCACTGATGTGTGCAGATGCCACAAAAGTTGGGCTGGAGTCCTAGATCCTAAGTTCCCATCATTTATAATATGATGCATGACCTCATAAGGGGGACACGACAAACATTCAGTAGTAGTAGTTTTAGTCACAGACCATGTGCGACGGGCAGTTGCTGCTAGGACCAAGGCACTGATAAAGTCTATATGGCCACACGAATAATTAAACAGGTAAATAAAATAGGAGTCTTAATTCAAGATGCCATGAAAGTGGAAGATGTTATCTGCTAACCTGATCCACAGGTGAGTGTCCTTCAGTAATGAAGGAAATTTAGGAAACCTGCCAGATAAAATTGTATGTGTAAGTGAAGAATTAATTTTTCACTCTGCAGTGGAGTGTGCACTGATATGAAACTTCCTGGCAGATTAAAACTGTGTGCTAGACCAAGACTCAAACTCGGGACCTTTGCCTTTCATGGGAAAGTGCTCTACTGACTGAGCTACCCAAGCACAAGTCACGACCCATCCTCACAGCTTCAGTTCTGCCAGTATCTCATCTCCTCTCTTCCAAACTTCACAGGTATCTGTAGGTGTTGGTGCAGGAGGTGAATCTGTGGTGACCGATGAAGGCAGTACAGCACTGGCAGTGGTGAACTGTTGATTGAGCAGTTGTGGGTTGGACACCTGTCTGAGGTCACCATGAGGGGTTCAATGTGATGGTCGCACACAGCACATGGCACAGTAGACATGGCAGGGATGACCATGGTCATTGAAGATAGCATTGCATGAACATACAAAAGACAGAAGTGATGTGATGTGTCAGCCAAGGCCCATATTGAGGACCAAGGATGCATGACACAGGAGGTGTGGAAGTGTGGTTGAATGTTATGGGAGGTACAGCCATAACTGCAGAGTGCAAAAATGGAGAAGTAAGAACATACAGAGCCAGAGAATGGAAGGTATCTGTAGAAGATAAGCACACAGACCTCTGGCCACCGATTGGCAGTGATGAACTGTGTGGCATAGTAGTTGCACACTGTGAGGTATACCATCAGTTACAGAACATACATTGTGAACAGGCTGCATGACATGCAAAGTGCTGAATTAACATTGCTGTGTGGAAACACTGAAACTGGTGCACTGTTTTAGCACCACTGTGCAATTGGCGAGGCTAGAGCATCCATTCAAGTTGGGTAATGGCAGAATTGCTGCTGCTCCAGTTTAATGATCAGACGTGGAGGGAGACACATTTGACATTCACAGTCTATTGGCACAATGTAATGGGGTAGCACAGAGTTTGGAGCACTGTATGTTACAGGATTCAGAGTTAGTAAGGTGCACACAGGAAAGTAAACAAACTCCAGAATAATTTTTGATAGAATGTAGATGAGTCTGGGCCTGTACACACTCAGGTTGAGAAAATACACACTAATCACACTTCCAGTACATTGCATCCTGATGTGACAAGCTGTAAAACTGGCAAATGTAGAAGTCCAACAAAAGATAACTGCATTGTCAGTCCATGATGAAGTGCAAACCTATGCTGTAGGCATTGAAAATGATGTTCATGAGCATCGTCAGGATCACCAGTGTTGTAATTCCAGTCCTAACAATGATATGGTAGAGGATGGAAATCACCAGCAAGCGATTAATTATCAAAAACTTTAACGAAACATCGAAGCACAACACAGTTGAACTCTTAACAGAGGACAGATACAAAGATCAAGATAGCAGAGTCAAAGATTATAACATCAAAAAATGTATGATAGTGTTCCAGTGGTCAGTGGTTGCCACATATTAATATTGTCTGCCAGGTCATTAATACACAACATGAACAGCAAGTGCCAAATCATATTTCCCTGGGATATAGCTGAAGTTGCTTCCACATCTGCTGATAAGTCAACATGAACAGTAAGGGTCCAATCACATTTCCCTGGAGTATACCAGAAACTGCTTCCACTTCTGTTGATAAGTCAATATGAACAGTAAGAGGCCAATCAAGCTTCCCTGGGGTATACCTGAAGTTGCTCCCACATCTGTTCATAAGTCTTCATTCAAAGTAATGAGTTGCAGCATCCTCCCTACCCAGGAAATCTATAACACTTACGAATAATGTTAGTGTGGTACTGAGTCAAATGTTTTTCAGGAGTCAATAAATAACACATCCATCTGACTACCTTGATGTAAGGAGATTAAGAAAACATTACTAGGAAAAGGGTACAAAATCTACCCACCAAGTGGCAGCAGGAGAACAAACATATAAAACAAGGTCTAAGCGAGGTTTCAGAGCCAGTGGCTCCTTCGTCTGGCAGAAGGACTGAAGGGGAAGAAAGAGCCACTGGCCCCAAAAACTTGCATAAGCAAAACTTTTTCTGTATGTGTATTCTCCTGCCACTGCTTGGCGTGTAGATTTTTTTACCTATCCAATTACATTATATCGTTAAGAATTGATTATTATGTTGCAATATTAGGAAAAGGATAAATTGTTACTCACCATAAAGATGACTCACTGAGTTACAGACAAGCATAATAAAAAAGACTGTTAAACATCATAGGTTTCAGTGAAAGCTTTTTCTGGATTGGGGTGGGGAAGAGAAAGGGATAACAGGGTATGGATTGGGGGAAAGAAGAGCCCTGTCTGGCTGGGTGAGCAGGGGCTAGGCACAGCACTGAGAGGTGGGGTGTGTTTGGGGGTAGGGTGTGCATGTCTGCGCGGAGAGGGGGGGGGGGGGAGGGAGGGAGGGATATGGAGTGGAAAAGGAGAGGAGCAGGGAAGGGGAAAGGATGGGTGGGTCAGCAGAGGGCGGTACACATAGGGTGTGAGGGAATGTGAAAAGGGAGGAACTGATAGAACAAGGAAGCTGAAACTGTTGGGTGGAGGGTGTGGAGATAGTAGGTTAAGGCTTGGATAATTTCAGGACCTGAGATCATTTTCTTAGGATAAAAAATAGAGCACCCTGTGGCACAATATGCAGCTGAACATAACATGCTTGCTGCCAATGGCTGCTTCACAGTCTGGGCCACCTAAATCCTCCCTTCCCCTGACAGTTTTTCTGAACTACACAGATGAGAGTTATCCTCACAACACATTCTTCGCTCCCGAAATTAACCCGGCCTCAACTTATGGTAACCTATTGCCCCACACTCTCCACCCAACAAGTTTCATCCCCATTTCATATCACCTCCTCCCTTTTCACATTCCCTCACCCTCACCCTTTTTCTTTTTGTGTGCTGCCCTCTGCCAATGGACCCCCCCCCCCCACCCCCACCCAATCATTTCCCCTTCCCTTCTGCTCTCCTTTTCACTTCCTGGTCTTTTTATTTCCTACACGCCCACCTTCTGACGTTGTGCCTGGTAGTCTCAATGCTGTGCACATCATGCCATACAGTGCTCTTCTCTATCCCATCTGTACCCTGCTATCCCTGTCCTTTCCCTGGACCACTTCAAATTGCTATTCACATGACAGTCACATTCCGGTCAGCGCCACCAACGTTAGTGGACATGTGTGCATAACATTTGCTTGTCTGTGTGAATGTGTGTGTTTTCTTTGCTGAATAAGGCCTTGGCTGAAAGCTATAGTGTGTAACAGTCACTTCATTGTGCCTGTCTGCAACTCAATGGGTCATCTTTACAGTGAGTAGCAATCTATCCTTGTTGTGACTCACTGATCTTTCAAAGTGCCGCCGCGCAGTTACACGCATCCTCTACATGCAGCGCTGTCTGCCAGCCATGCAGCAGCAGCGCCACCTAAGCAGCCAGCCAGCAAGAGGCTGCTAGACTCGGACTCAGTTATGATTTCACTGTTAAAGTGTACACAGGTCCTACTCTGTTTACTTGATCTGTGACTTTCATGTATTGCATCTTCCCTGAAATATATTTGTTCAACTTGAAGTTATAACAATTGGCGATGAGGATGGGATTTTTCTTTTCCATCGTTGACCCACATGTTTCCATGGCTACTTTAGAGCAACTATTGCTAGGTCTCATAGAACAGCAAACGCTTCTCACAAATGTGATTCGTGATTTCGTCGCGGCATCAAATGTGGGGCATCTCTCATCATTGTCTCTACCTCCTTTTCCTCCTTATGATGAGACGGTGGAAGACTGGTCTGATTACGAAAAACGTCTTTGACAGCACTTCTTGGCATTTCATGTTGCGGATGAACAAACATGTAAGTCTCTGTTCCTTTCATGGATTTCACCTCAAATGTATCGGTTGTTGTCGCAATTGGCTCCTTTGAAAGATCCTGCGTCTCTGTCCTTTGCTGAAATGTGCTCACTTCTGTCCATCTATTTTCAAAAGCAAACGAATGTGGTAGCCTCTCGTGTTGCCTTTTATCATTGTCAAAAACAACCGAATCAATCCTATTGCGCTTGGGCTGCTGAACTTCACGGCCTCAGTAGAAAGTTTCAATTTGTTACTGACGTTCACAAAGAATTCTACGCCGATTCCATGGTACGGGATGCTATTATCCAATCGGTGCCCGACAAAGAAGTTAGGCAATGTGCCCTTTAGTTGGCAAAAGCGACTCTAGATTAAGTCCTATCCATCGCTCAGTCTTTTGAAATTTCTTGCGCCACTGGAGCGCAAATAGAGGCATGGGTCGACGCCGGGGAAATACTACCTCTGTGCGATGTTGACGAAGCGTGTGGCGTGTCCCCGCTGGTCGATGTGGCCGCAGTACGCTCCCAAACCCAGCCTCGGCCTAACCGTAAACTAACCTCTAAGAAACTGCAGCAAAACCCATGGCAACTTCCTTCATGTCCGCGGTGTTTTACAAAACATTCACGAGAATATTGTCCACAACGTTGGGCCGTGTGTCACAAATGCAATAAAAAAGGGTAATGTGTCGTCCGTTTGCAAATCCGACCACATACATGATGTTCATGAACATGACACTGATTCTGATTCTGTGTTGTCTGTCAATTGTACTTCTTTCCTTTCAGGGAAGTTATTCCTCACTGTCCAAATACTTGACTGAGATGTTCGCATGCAGGTGGATACTGGTTCTGCTGCCACTATCATCAATTCTCAGACGTACCTTCAGTTGGGTTCTCCAATTCTGTCACCTGTCACTAGGCAATTACAGACTTATAATAAACAGAAGATTTCTCTCTTGGGACAATTTGATGCTGAGGTATCTTACAAATCTGTCATTCGCACTGTTCCCATATTTGTGGTCAACCATAGTAATGCGGAGAATCTTTTTGGTTTCGATGCCTTTCGTGCTTTTGGGTTCTCCATAGATGACTCTGTCAATATCGTCTCTGATGCTATTCCTTATGCTCAATTGGATTCCATGTTGATGACATTTTTGTCCCTTTTTTCTCCTGGGTTAGGCCGTGCAAACGACTTTGAAGCTCATATCATGCACAAACCCATTGCTCGGCCTACATTTTTTCGGGCTCGGCCCATTCCTGTGGCCCTTTGTGATCAGGTCAAATGGGAGCTGGATCGTCTCGCTGCTTCAGGGGTCTTGCTTCCTGTCACTTCCAGTGAGTGGTCCACTCCCGTCATTGTCGTTGCTAAGCCAAATGGTGATATTCGTCTCTGTGGCGATTTCAAAGCCACTGTAAATGCTCAATGCCTTATCGACACTTACCCTATGCCTCGACCTGAAGAATTGTTCACTAAACTTGCTGGAGGCCAGTATTTTTCTAAACTTGACCTGTCAGAAGCTTATCATCAACTTCCTCTCAACGCTGCTTCCCAGCAGTTTCTGGTCCTTAACACGCCTTTCAGCCTCTATCAATACCAATGATTGCCATTTGGGGTTGCCAGCGCCCCCGCTCTCTTTCAGCACTTCTTGGAACAATTATTGCTCACTGTCCCTGGGTGTATAAATTACCAGGACGACATTGTTGTCAATAGCTCCACCACTGACAAACATCTTCAAAATCTCCGCACACTTTTTCATGTCTTACAGACTGCCGGTCGTAAGTGTAATCTTCAGAAATCAAAATTTTTTCAGGCATCTATCACGTACTTGGCGTTTCAACTCTCTCGGGATGGTATTCGTTTGCTTCAGCAAACTGTCGCAGCGATCGATGCCCTTCCTCGCCCTACATCTTTTAAGTAACTGCAGGCCTTCTTGGGGAAAATAGCATACTGTCACAAGTTTTTACCGTCTGCTGCTTCCGTGGCTCAGCCGCTGCATTGCCTGTTGCATAAAAACGTGCCTTTTTCACTGGTCCGCGTCATACGATGCGGCTCTCCAGAAATTGAAGACTATGCTGAAACAGGCCCCGTGCCTGGCTACTTATCAACATGGCCAACATTTTTTTCTTGCCATGGACGCCTCTCCATACGGGGTTGGTGCAGTCCTTGTGCACCATTTTTCTGACGGTTCTGAACAACCCATCGCTTATGCCTCCAAAACGCTCATGGATGCCCAACAAAAGTATTCTCAAATTCAAAAAGAAGCTTTGGTCATTATTTATGCTCTTCATAAGTTTAGTGTTTTTCTCTATGGATCCAAATTTCATCTCGTTACGTATCACAAACCACTTGTTTCCTTGTTTCATCCATCACATCGCCTCCAGCATTGGGCTCTTTACTTGTCTCGTTTCAATTATGAGATTCATTTCCGGCCAACGGCTCAACATGCGGAAGGCTGATGCACTGTCTCGCCTTCCCATGGGTCCTGATCTGGCATTCGATAAGGACAAACTTTTGTGTCTCCACCTGGATGTTGATGAGCAGCGGGTTGTGGATGGGTTCCTCATCACCAGGGACCGGCTGGCGGCTGCTACGGGTTCTGACTCTACCCTCTCCCGGGTTTTATGCTGTATTCAGAAGGGTTGGCCAGATCGTCCATCCGCTAAGACTTCTGATCCATTGTGGAACTACTACGCTTTGCGTTACTGCCTCACAGTTAGGGATGGTGTTATCCTCCTTTCCACCAAAACTGCTTCGCCGCATGTTGTGGTACCTGCGCCTTTGCGTGCTTCAGTCTTGCGCCTCCTTCACCAAGGGCACTGGGGTGTCTCTTGCACAAAATCTCTGGTGTGCCGTCATGTGTACTGGCCCAGCATCGACTCTGAAAACGCACACACGGTCGCTGACTGCGGTCCTTGTGTGTCACAGGCCGCCGCCCTGAAGTCATCTTTGTCACCATGGCCTTCACCTGAGAAGCCCTGGGAGCGTATTCAGGCTGACTTTGCAGGACCTTTTTTAGGTACTTATTGGCTTCTCGTTATTGATGCCTACTCCAACTTTCCTTTCATTGTCCGTTTCACGTCACCTACCACCGTGGCAACCACCAATGCTCTAGCTCGCATTTTCTCTTTGGAAGGCCTTCCCTCTACTCTTGTTACTGATAATGGTCTGCAATTTGACTCTTCCGATTTTGCGGATTTTTGTGCCTGTCACGGCATTATGCATGTCATGGCCCTTCCGTTCCATCCACAGGCAGAGGATGAATGACTGGTCCGCACATTTAAGGCTCAGATAAGGAAACTCCTGACTTCTTCTGCTGCTGATGATGCGCTTCTACAATTTCTGGCTTCTTACCGTTTCACCCCCATGGGCGACCACAGACCGGCTGAGCTCTTACATGGCCAACAGCCCTGCACGCTACTTCGTCTTCTGCGGCCTTCCATCTCACGGCCGCGGGTGCCTTCGCTTGGCCGGTTCACCGCCGATGACCTTGTATGGGTATGGGGATATGGCAGACGGCCAAATTGGAGTCCTGGCCACATCTTACGACACCATGGCCAGCGCCTGTATGAAATCCAGATGGGCACGGGTGTTGCAGTGCGTCATTCGGACCAGCTTCGGCCTCGTGTGCCAGAAACACCTGTTCCGGATGCCGCTACACCACCTTCTGCTCTACCTGATGCTCAGGATACTGGAATCTCTCATTACTCACAATGCATCCTCTCACCATCATATCGGTGCCAGCACAAGAACTGACAGCACCTGGAGACGTGCCCATGCAGGAACCAGATGACCATCATCTGTCGGAGCAACTCTACTCGCCTCCTTCTCCTATGGATTCGGACACATCGCCCATGTCTCCTGTTATAACAACCGGACTTGCCGCAACGGGCAGGTTGGTGCACGGGGCCCCAGCAGATTCGACCCCCACGTCTCCTGTCATCTCGACCCGTTATCATCGGAGACACTTCCGTCCGCACGGGAAGGAAGCCTCCTCCTCGAGACTTTACGGCCAGTCAAACAACACCTATGGACGTTAGCAATCTCCAGGCCACCTCCATCAAGACCTGTGCAAAAACTTAAAAGGGGGAAAAGTGTTGTGACTCGCTGATCTTTCAAAGTGTTGCCGCGCAGTTACGCGTGTCCTCTTCATGCGGCTCTGTCTGCTAGCCATGCAGCAGCAACGCCACTTAAGCGGCCAGCCAGCCAGCGGGCGCTAGACTCAGACATGATTTGACTGTTAAAGTGTACACACGTCTTACTCTGTTTACTTGATCTGTGACTTCCATGTATTGTGTCCTCCCCAAAATATATTTGTTCAACTTTAAGTTATAACAATCCTTTTTCTAATATTGTTGATATTCCAACATGGAGTTTCCATTGTTTGATTTTGCCTAATTGTTTTACTTCCATCCCACAACACTGTGTTATTTTCCTTTGTTACTATCTCTAAAGCGTTACATTTCTCAGTGTCTATTATTTCTCTTCCTTCATAAGTTTTTTCACCGCCTTCCAAACTGCACATGCTCCGACTTCCGAATCTCACTGTATCAGTGATCTTGCCTGCACACAACATATATCTACGTGACTGTGTAGATTGTTGGTGCAACATCTCATGACCCAATTTCTTCCCTCCAATAATTAAAATTATTACTATTGACCATAATTCCTTCCTCCTCCTCACATTTTCGAGCTTGATATCCCATACTTTCCTGTGACAAACAAACTCCTACATTTTTATTTGTATTTTGCATATATTTGTTTGTTTGTGCATACTTTCACATATTTGTGTGTATTATCAAGTATTTGTGAGTATTTTTACGTATTTGTGTGAATTTTTATGTTTTTGTGTGTTTTTTGTCTATTTGTACCTTGTTTTTTGCATGCCTCTACGTATTTTTGTGGGTCTTTTTCTGTAATCCAGTTCCACTCAGAACCACTCAACGCCTCAATTTGCCCATTTGCTATGTCATTTGCCATTTCCCCAATGTCATCCCTGCCACAATGAATCCTGTTCCATCTTTCTGCATCAATTTAGATAATTATTCCTTTTCCTGGTTAAAATCCAGTCCCACATTCTGCTCCTTAAATGCTAATTACTAACAATGGCCTAACCATAAAAATTTCTTTCTCTGGATGCCAACCCTCCTTTCACAATGACCTTCACCTTTTGAGATTCCCCCAGTCCCTGTCCCCCACAGACCTAACCTGGTATTGCAAAAACACACTTCCATGCCATATGCATCCCAGAACCACCTCTGTTCCCTCAGCAAGCAATCCCTACTACATACATCACATCTCTGAAACTGAATCTCTTGCTCTCCAGCACCTGGAAGAGCATTCCAGACACCATTTCCATAAGATAACCAACCTGCTGACATCCTACTGTCACCTTGGGGCACCCCTATCCAACCCCTATCCTATCCACAGTGCTCCATCTCATCAATCCCTATAGAACCCAGACCCCGGCTAGCACCCTTTTCAAGAATCGGAATCAGAATTTTATTGTCTCATGATGTACAAGCAAAAACCATTGATTTTAAAGTGCAAAAGACTTGTCAATATAACTACCTGAGATTCATACAATGTGCCAAACACACAACAAAAACAATATTAATTTACAAAAATCATTACAAATTTGTTTCATTACTCTTCGTCATCATTTAGAAATTCCACGAGTGAATGATAACATTTTTGCACTAGGATGACACATAACCATATCTTCCGTAAAACAAGCTCCATACTGTGAAAGTTTTCCATTTTTAATTTGTTATTAATTTCGATAGCCACATATTGAGGAGTCTGTGAGCAGAGTTTTAGTCTATGAGACAGCAAAGTAAAATTATCTTTGTTTCTTTTGTCACACATATGTTGGAAATTCTAGCATTTGTAGACTTAGAGAAAGCTTTTGACAATGTTAACTGGAATACTCTCTTTCAAATTCTGAAGGTGGCAGGGGTAAAATACAGGGCGCGAAAGGCTATTTACAAATTGTACAGAAACCAGATGGCAGTTATAAGAGTCAAGGGACATGAAAGAGAAGCAGTGGTTGGGAAGGGAGTGAGACAGGGTTGTAGCCTTTCCCCGATGTTATTCAATCTGTATATTGAGCAAGCAATGAAGGAAACAAAAGAAAAATTCGGAGTAGATATTAAAATCCACGGAGAAGAAATAAAAACTTTGAGGTTTGCCGATGACATTGTAATTCTGTCAGAGACAGCAAAGGACTTGGAAGAGCAGTTGAACGGAATGGATAGTGTCTTGAAGGGAGGATATAAGATGAACATCAACAAAAGCAAATCTAGGATAATGGAATGTAGTCGAATTAAGTCGGGTGATGCTGATGGAATTAGATTAGGAAATGAAACACTTAAAGTAGTAAAGGAGTTTTGCTATCTGGGGAGCAAAATAAGTGATGATGGTCGAAGTAGAGAGGATATAAAATTTAGACTGGCAATGGCAAGGAAAGCGTTTCTGAAGAAGAGAAATTTGTTAACATCGAGTATAGATTTAAGTGTCAGGAAGTCGTTTCTGAAAGTATTTGTATGGAGTGTAGCCATGTATGGACGTGAAACATGGACGATAAATAGTTTGGACAAGAAGAGAATAGAAGCTTTCAAAATGTGGTGCTACAGAAGAATGCTGAAGGTTAGATGGGTAGATCACATAACTAATGAGGAGATACTGAATAGGATTGGGGAGAAGAGAAGTTTGTGGCACAACTTGACTAGAAGAAGGGATCAGTTGGTAGGACATGTTCTGAGGCATCAAGGGATCACTAATTTAGTATTGGAGAGCAGCGTGGAGGGTAAAAATCGTATAGGGAGACCAAGAGATGAACGCACTAAGCAGATTTAGAAGGATGTAGGTTGCAGTATGTACTGGGAGATGAAGAAGCTTGCACACGATACAGTAGTATGGAGAGCTGCATCAAACCAGTCTCAGGACTGAAGACCACAACAACAACAACATGTTGGAAATGGTTTTAAACAGATAATTCTGGATTAACACAGATAAAGGCAAACAGTTTATAAACGTAAATACATGGAAGTGTTAAAATTTTTAGATCCCATTTTTAGATCAGAATAACTTTTTAAGCTTAATATTACACATATTTCTAATAACAGGTTTTTGAAGTAATAATATTCTATTTACAACATATGGCTTCCCCCAAAAGATTATTCCAATCTTATGATGGTTCAAAATAACTGCAGTAAACAACTTTCCTAGTGTCAGTATCACCTGCATAGGACAATACTGTCATTGCAAATGCAAGACTGTTTGCCAGGTAACTTGTATACTCCTATTTCTATTCTGTAGAAGAATTTCTATTACTGTAATGTGTTAAAGATGGTGAGTGAATGTAAAATGACTCTTTCTGCAACATTACAATCTGCTGTGCAAAATACTCCCTGGAATAACTAGCTAACCATGAATTTTTTTTTTTTTAAATATCTCCAAAAATTTTCAAGATTCTGCTTCCCTTAATTCCTGATTTTTATCTGGAAGTCACTTGAATTTGATTGTTCAGTTTTAAACTGTGTGAGGTGGGTTTTTTCATGTTTAGTTTTAATCCATTTACATCAAACCAATGTTCTAAACTATTTAGGGTGTCAAAGACACTTTGGAGAATTTCTTCTATGATCTCACTTGCAATGAGTACAAATGTGTTGTTCACAAATAAAACTGAGTATGATGTTATATTTTGCAGTTAATTATTTACATAAAATAAAACAAGAGTGGGTCCAAGATGGAACCTTGTGGGATGCCTGTGAAATAATTTTTCATTCTGAGAAACAATTTCATGTACCTGATGTTTGGTTTGCCTTTGCTTTCTATGTGTTAAATATGATTTTAACCTCAGCAAAGGACTACCATTTATTACAGATCTTACTAATTTATGTGACAGTAGAGAGTGGTTTACACAGTCAAAAGCCTTCATAAGATCATAGAAAAATCCTGTGTCTGCCCCTGTAAGCTGAGCGATCAGAAAGATGGAATGCCACAACATGAGGCCTGGGTTCAATTCCCAGCTGGGGCAGGAGATTTTCTCCACTCAGGGACTTGGTGTTGTGTTGTCCTCATCATCATTTCATCTCCATCTCTGATACTCAAGTTGCCCAATGTGGCGTCAAATGCAATACATACTTGCCCTCGGGGTCATTATCCTGAAGGAAGTCATTCACAAGATGTGTTTGACAGGGGCATGCATTGTCATCCATGAATACGAATGCCTCGCCAATATGCTGCAGATATGTTTGCACTATCGGTCAGAAGATAGCATTCACGTATTGTATAGCTGTTATGGCATCTTCTGTGACCACCAGCGGCCTACATTGGCCCCACATAATGCTACCCCAAATCATCAGGAAACCTCCACCTTGCTGCACTCGCTGGACAATGTGTTTAAGGAAACTTCCTGGCAGATTAAAACTGTGTGCTGGACCAAGACTTGAACTAGGGACCTTGGCTTTCACGAGCAAGTGCTCTACCAACTAAGCTACCCAAGAACAACTCACGCCCCGTCCTCACAGCTTTACTTCTGCCAGTACCTCGTCTCCTACCTTCCAAACTTTACAGAAGCTCTCCTGCAAACCTTGCAGAACTAGCACTCCTGAATGAAAGGATACTGCGGAGAAATGACTTCAGCCTGGGGGATGTTTCCAGAATGATATTTTCTCTCTGCAGCAGAGTGTGCACTGATATGACACTTCCTGGCAGATTAAAACTGTGTGCCGGACCGAAACTCAAACTCTGGACCTTCTGTAAAGTTTGGAAGGTAGGAGATGAGGTACTGGCAGAAGTAAGGCTGTGAGGATGGGGCGTGAGTTACGCTTGGGTAGCACAGTTGGTAGAGCACTTGCCCATGAAAGGCAAAGGTCCTGAGTTCGAGTCTCAGCCTGGCACACAGTTTTAATCCGCCAGGAGCTTTCATATCAGTGCACACTCTGCTGCAGAGTGAAAATCTCATTCTGCAATGTGTCTAAGGTGTTCAGCCTGATCGGGTTGCCTCCAAACAGGTCTCCGATGATTGTCTGGTTGAAGGCATATGTGACACTCATTGGTGAAGAGAATGTGATGCCAGTCCTGAGCGGTCCATTCGGCATGTTGTCGGGCCCATCTGTACCGCACTACATGATGTTGTGGTTGCAAAGATGACTTCACCATGGACATCAGGAGTGAAGTTGTGCATCATGCAGCCTATTGTGCACAATTTGAGTTGTAACATGAAATCCTGTGGCTGCAGAAAAAGCATTATTCAACATTGCTGTCAGGGTTCCTCCGAGACATAATTCATAGGTAGTGGTCATCGAATGCAGTAGTAGCCCTAGGGCAGCTTGAGCAAGGCATGTCATCGACAGTTCCTCTCTCTCTGTATCTCCTCCATGTCTGAACAACATCGCTTTGGTTCACTCTGAGATGTCTGGACACTTCCCTTGTTGAGAGCCCTTCCTGTCACAAAGTAACAATGTGTACATGATCAAACTACAGTATTGACTGTCTAGGCATGGTTGAACTACAGACAACACAAGTCGTGTACCTCCGTCCTGGTGGTATGACTGGAACTGACCGGCTGTTGGACCCCCTCCGTCTAATAGGTGCTGCTCATGCATGGTTGTTTACATCTTTGGGTGGGTTTAGTGACATCTCTGAACAGTCAAAGGGATACAATATCCACACTCAATGTCTATCTTCAGGAGTTCTGGAAACCGGGGTGATGCATAACTTTTTTTATATATATGTTTAGTTATTTAGTCTAAATTCGTTTTGTGTTTCAGTTAATTATGTAACTTTTTTTGGTACTTGATACTTTTATACCATCAGTTATCCATCTGAGTCTGTTTGTCTTTTCTTACAGGAGACTCTGGGGCAAAATATTCCATTAAAAACTTGCAAAAATCTCTCAAGAAGTCCGTAATAATTTTTAGAAATTTTAGTACAATGATTCACTGGCCAGTTTACTTCTTTAAGCCAACAATAAAACAAGTTTATATTGTCCTTACTGAAGCGTTATTTGATACACGAGTTTCTAATGTCTGGTTCATTTACTTTTGGTACCTCCAAAAACAGTGCAGAATGATCCAAAATACCCAAATCAACACAAAATTTTTAGGTATCATCAAATGAATAATTTGTCAGCATATTATCTACACATGTTGTTATCAACTTGCCCATACCCTCAAAATTCCCTAACTGCATTCTAAATCCAGAGCCTAAACAATCCCAGAACACTACCGTTAACCTTTCTGCCAAAATCCTCAGCTCAACAGAGACCTCACTTTAGCCCTGCACCCACATTTAACAATGCTGGACTTGTTATAGACCTACACTCCTTCTCCTGATCCTGCAATGGAATCACTTCTTTGCCACCAATCACTCCAAAGTAAGACAGCCTAATTACAACACTGAACCCTGCCTCTCCCAGTTCATACCACCATCCAACTATGACCCTCCCTCCTTGCCACACAACCACCCCTGGTTCCCTTCCAGGAATTCCTTACCTCAAGCTTCGGCTCACCAAATATCCCCAGGTCCCTTTCTAAGAATACCAATGCTTCAGAAGAGGAAAGGACAGGGCTGGGTGTCATATTGTAGCTGGTTATTGTGTCCCTACAGAAAGGGTTTTGGCCCTCATTGATAAACAGCTCCAACCAACTGCCTGTAATCTAGCCTCCCATGTCAAAGACACCAACCCCTTCCTTCACTTCCTCAGTCTCCACCCCTTTACCTCCTGGTTCCCTACTGGTCACTGTTGATCCGCTTCCTTATACACCAACATCACTCAAGGCCATGCAGTGGCGGATACAGAAAAACCTCAAGGAGGGGGTGCTGAAGATATCTTGAGCTACCTTTACTTTTACTGTAATAAAAAATAATCAAGTTACATGTAAAGTCTAAGAAAGTTTTATTTAAACTGATTATACACGTATACAAGACAATGTTATTTTATAATATAAAAGAGTTCCAATTGTGGTTCTCTTCCTTAAATGATGAATTCTATGCACCTATTCTTCCTGGCAAATTGGTTAATTACATCGTCAATAGGACAATCACCTTCAAAAGAGCTAAGCCATTAAGTCAATCCTCCTTCATTGTCTACCTCAGCCATGTCTTTGTATGCTGCAATGTTGAAAAACTTCTTTCTACAGTAGCAATAGATGCAGGTAGACAAGCAAGTATTTTGTACAGCATGTGCAAAGTAGGATAGTCAGATCTAGGACAAACAGACAACACTTGCACAACAGAATCATGATCATTAAGAGCATTTATGCTCATTTGTTTGTATTGAAGAATCACTCCCATTAGTATCTTTTTGATCACAAAGAGTGATCCTTCTTCAAAGAACGGTAGTTCAGTTAAGCACTGGTTCAATTTATGTGCCAGATTATTACCGTCATGTTTCAGTAGTTGTGAGGGCAAAAGTATGTTGAATTTTAAATGATACATATTTTCTTCAGGAATACATTCTCTCATGTCAGTCATAACATGGCCCAGTGTTGGAATAAAAACAGTTCTTTTCCAGTATGCCATAGCATCACCATTATGATCGCAATTTTCCCTGTATCTTTGTCTACCTGCAAGACGAGGAACACTCATCTCCATGTCTAACTCTTCCATAACTGCCTTCACCTCTTCAACACACCTCTTCAACAATACAAGCAAAGTGGCTATCAGCATTAGCTCTCATGCTGTCGTACACCTTGAACGTCGAATCTAATTTTGCTTTTGCCATCATGATGTCCAGGCTAGGGCCTTGTAAGATTTTACTGACTGGATATGTTATGCTCATAATGTCACTCAGTGTAAACAGAGTGATAATACACTCGCAATTAAAGAGAGCTCGAAGGAAAATATTGGTTTTGACAGCTGTTGTTCTATCCTTCCAACACTGTATTTCTTTAAGAACTTTGCAAACTGTTCCAAGATCAGCTGCAAATTGAATAACAATATCATGCCACTCAACCCATCTTGTTTGACAATGTGACTGCTGTGAGTGTTTTAGGTGACTCTTCAATGTTGCGCAGTGCCTGCTACACACTTTAAAGAACAGTACTACTTCTTCAATGGTACCCAGTGAGTTTCTCACACTTGTAACTTTGCAACTGCGAGAGGCAGTGAGGTTGAGCTGAAGACTTTGTCACAGAGCCACTTGCGTGTTGAAAGCTTTCTTTTTTATTGTAGCTTCAGCTCCTTTCACTTCTGACATATTAACTGAGCAATCATCACAGCCTGTACCCGCACAGTTCTCCAGTGACAGAGAAAGGCTTTCCATTCTCCTTAGAATCATAGTACCTAATACTTCACCATTAATGCTATGCTCTTCATCTTGACTCTCTTGAGGTTCATCATCAATGTTTCGACTACAATCATTGTCCTTATGCATGTTAACGAAACCCAAAAATCATTCGTGTAATTTGCCTTAATCATCACCATATCTTGTAGCTAAACTCAATTGGGTGATGTGCTCTATGTCTGTAATCTCATTAAAGATTATGCTGTAACAACGAGAACCTTTGATTTCCTCCAGTATTCTCAATAATATCACTGTTTCACAGCATGAAATAAGTTTGTTACATGTTGCTTTACTTATGTAAGTGACATTCACTTTAGTGGTCTCAAGATGATTTTGTAGTTGCAAGTCTACAGCATCAATTCTAAATCTTAGAAGTGCTCTAAAGTTTCCCTCATTACTCACTATACTTTCATGATCATTTTCGTTTTCTAATAGAATACCACCATTTCTATGCCCCTGCAGAGGAATATTTTGCTTTCCATGAAATATGATTGTTTTTATTATAGTTACAAGACGGTCTCTGTTTTCTGTAATGCTTCCATTCTCTGTCTTGACAATTGATTTATGACCTCAAGTTTATTGTTGTTTCATGTCACCAAAAATAATTTTGCATCTGTTGATGCTTCAACATGGTACTTGAGCTGAGAGTGGGTCTCAAAGTCACCATCTTTACCAGTAAATTTGACAAACTTTATTAGTGGTTCAGTTACAAGTTTATTGGCGATATTGGATTTCTTTCCTCCAACCATTTTATTATTCACAAAAATTGAACAGTTAATGAAAAGAAGTCTCTTTTCAAATTGTGAGAACACCACCCATGGATACTGTTCAAAGTGATTATCATGCACTTGTCTGCATTCAACCCGTCCCCTCTTATTGTGCATAGAATTAGGAAAGATATAACCTTTTTTGAGTTTCCTTGGAGCTGTGAGAAGCTTGTGTTTTATATCATCACTAATATTTACTGATACCAATATATCCAAACAATCGCCAATATCTGTGGGATTAAAGGAATCAGTCGATGAACATTGTTGTGGAAGTTTCGACGAAGTGCTGGGCTCTGCCTGTACATCTGGTGGTGTTTTTGAGGCTGAATGGTGAATGGAATCTTCAGATGTTTTTAATTTTCTTTTTCTTATTACACAATGATCCATTTTATTATATTGTTATGATGCAGGTAAATTAGATGCCAATTGTTCTTGAAGAAGCACTTTATTCACACTGGAAAATGCAACACCAGTACACTTAGCACGAAAACACTCACAGTCACACTCTGTGTATTTCTAATATCACTGAGCACAACACTGACTCAAGTCTGTGGTAATAGCCAATAATTGCAGTTCACTTTTTATCACGTCGAAGTTAATGCGATGATTGTAGCTTTCAAACTGGCTACCTGGCAGCGACTCTGCTTCCCTAATATATGTGGCTCAGTTGTTTTGAGAACATTCACTGCCAGAATGTTCACTTCCAGACTTTTATAGAGTGTGAACAAATACCTACTGTGAAAGCGACAAGCCAATATGTACCTTACAATGTATAATATAAGGGCGAGTTTCCAGTGATGATGTTATCCAGCAATTTGTGTGTGTGGAAATTTTATTGCTAAGAAATTACTATGAATTACTATTATTAATACTTCACAATCATCTGGCCACTCTCTCTCTTGACTAATCTTCAAACTTACACTTGCTACAACTAAGACTTTTTACTTATTCATTCTTCAGTCTTACTATTTGTGCTCTGAATGTAAACTGTCTTCTATTTGGCAAATAGTCCATATTTATAATGCTTTGTATCGAAGGTTCTCTGTACAACAAAACAGTAGAATATTCCCAACTTTTCTCGAACAAATGCCAGACAGAATAACATATCGAGATCATTAGAATGGCCGCGACTTTTCTCGTGGGTGTGTTAGCTGTCTATATGTCAGACAGAAACATACAAAATATGACGACGTGGATGCATGTGCTACATAGAAAAGTACAACTGCTCGATAACTGAATTCAGCCAAGTCGACTGACAAAAGAAACATACGAATAGTGTGCAGGCTGACTGACGGAGGCAGCGCGGGTGGCAATGTGGTTGTCCTGGCAAGGGGGAGGGCGGGGGGGCGGGGGGGGGGGGGGGGTTGCACATCCCATGCACCCCCGCACCCCCCTATATGTATCTGCCAATCTGCCATTGTGCCCATAACGCAGCTGAACACTGCCTTTCCCAATGTCCATCAGGCTCCAAACCCACTACTTCATTCCTCAGTAACCTAATTAACTTCATCTTAACACATAACTACTTCTCGTTTGAAGGGACGGTATACAAACAAACTCATTGCACAGCCAAGGGCATCCACATGGCACCCTCTTATGCCAACCTTTCTATGGGCAATCTAGAGGAAACCTTCCCAGCCTCCCAAAACCCCAAACCCCCTGGTCTGGTTTAGGTTCATTGATGATATCTTTATGATCCAGACTAAGGGCCAAGGTCCCCTATCCTCATTTTTTCACAACCCCAACACCATCTCTCACTAAGTGAGGTGGTGCAGTGGTCAGCACACAGGACTTGGAAAGGACGATGGCTCAAACCAGTGTCCGGCCATCCTGACTTAGGTTTCCCGTGATTTTCCTGAATCACTTCAGGTGAATGCCATAATGGTTCCTTTGAAAGGGCACAGCTGACTTCCTTCCCCATCCTTCCCTAATCCCCTGGGACTCATGACCTCGCTGTTCAGTCCCCTCCTCTAAATTAACCAACCAACAGCTTCCCTCTCATCAGTTTCACTAGGTCCTTCTCAACCCAGTGTGCCACTTTCCTAGGTATTGACCTCCTATTTTCTGATGGCTTCATCCACACTTCTGTCCACATTAAACCCACCAGCCACCAACAGTACCTGAAGTTTGACTGTTGCCATACCTTCCACACCAAAAAGTCCCTCCCATACAGCCTTGCCACCCAGGGATGTTGTATCTGTCATGACAAAAACACACTTTTCCAGTATGCTGAATGTCTCACCAAGACCTTCACAGACAGGCATTATCTCCCAGACCTAGTCTGCAGAAAAATTTCCCATGCCTTTTCCCAACACACATCCAATCCTGCAACCACCTTCAAGTAACAGCTACAAAAGAGTGCCACTCTGTCACCAAATACCACCCTGGACTGGAACAACTGAGTCACAGTCTTCATCAGGGCTTTGATTATCTATCATCATGCCCTGAAATGAGGGATATACTACCCAAGATCCTTCCCACCCCTCTTAAAGTGGTATTCCATCACCCACCCAACTTCCACAACATCCTAGTCCATTCCTACGGCACCCCAGTGCCCATTCCTTACCACATGAATCATATCCTTGTGGAGGACCCAGGTGAAAGACCTGCCCAATCTACCCATCCCAAACTTCCTATTCCAGTCTTGTCATAGGCTTATCCTAACCGAGCGAGGTGGCGCAGTGGTTAGCACACTGGACTCGCATTCGGGAGGACGACGGTTCAATCCCGTCTCCAGCCGTCCTGATTTAGGTTTTCTGTGATTTCCCTAAATCGTTTCAGGCAAATGCCGGGATGGTTCCTTTGAAAGGGCACAGCCGATTTCCTTCCCAATCCTTCCCTCACCCGAGCTTGCGCTCCATCTCTAATGACCTCGTTGTCGACGGGACGTTAAACACTAACCACCACCACTACCACCACCGCTTATCCTACCCTATCAAGGTCAGGTCACCTGCGAAAACAGCATGTTGTATACCAGCTCTGCTGCAATCATTGCACAGCTTTTTATATTGGTATGACTACCAACCAGCAGTCTACAAGGGTGAATGGCCACTGCCAAACAGTTGCAAAGGGCAAATAGAACCGCTGTGTTGCACAACATGATGCATCTGAACATAACATGCTTGATTCCAATGGCTGCTTCTCAACCCATGCAGTCTGGATCCACCCCTCCTCCACAAGCTTTTCAGAACCGTACAGATGGAAGTTTTCCTTTCAACATGTTCTCTGCTCCCAAAATTATCCCAGCATCAACCTATGGTAACCTATCATCCCAAAAGCCTCCACTCAACAGTTTTTACCTCCTCCCTCACTCTCACCCCCTTTATGTGCTGCCCTCTGCTAATATACTCATCCATCCTTTCCCCTTCCCTGCTCCTTCCTTCCCTGCTCCTCTCCTTTTCCACTCCCCATTGTCCCTCCTCCTCCCACACACACACTCACACTTCACCTCCAGACACTGTGCCTGGCAGTCTCTAGACCTGCACGCCCAGCCACAGTGCTCTTCTCTCCCTCCATCTGTACCCTGCTATCCTACCCCCTTCCCTGTCCCACTCCAGATTGCTATTCACATGACAGTCACATTCCAGCCAGAGCTGGTGGTGGTAGTGGTCATGTGTGTGTGTGAGGTATGCTTGCTTGTGTGAATGTTTGTATGGGTGTATTTTCTTTGCTGAAGAAGGCTTTGGCTGAAAGCTATAATGTGTAACAGTATTTTTGTTGTGCCTGTCTGCAACTCAACACGTTATCTTTGTTGTGAGTAGCAATCTATCCTTTTTCTATTATTGTTGATATTCCAAGCTGGAGTTTCCACTGTTTGGAGATTAAGTAAAACTGTGATGAACACATCACTACCACTACTGCACTGTTATCATTCTAATTATTATTTGGTCTTTAAATATGTCTGCTTGTGTCTGTATGTGTGGATGGATATGTGCGTGTGTGCGAGTGTATACCTGTCCTTTTTTCCCCCTAAGGTAAGTCTTTCCGCTCCCGGGATTGGAATGACTCCTTACCCTCTCCCTTAAAACCCACTTCCTTTCGTCTTCCCCTCTCCTTCCCTCTTTCCTGATGAGGCAACAGTTTGTTGCGAAAGCTTGAATTTTGTGTGTATGTTTGTGTTTGTTTGTGTGTCTATCGACCTGCCAGCGCTTTTGTTCGGTAAGTCACCTCATCTTTGTTTTTATATATAATTATTATTATTTATATTCTGTGTATTTATATTACATGTAATGACTTATTTTACATCCAAGTGATTTGTTTGCCCATGCAAGTCTAGGACATACATATAACATATAAAAATAATGAGTAAATCTATTCTAGTGAGCACACAAAGTCCAGATACAAGGACTATGTCAACTGGGTTTGATGGTTCTAACTCACCTACCCAGTAAGGAGTTCATTAATTTTTCTATCCTGTTCTAAAATATTTTAATAAGACAAAAGTAGCTGAAATTTTATTGTAACAAATTAAAAGTTGGGTGGGAGAAAAACAATTCTGGTGACTACAAGAAATTTGTATTACCCTACGATTATGCTGCTTCATTATTTTTTGAAATAGAATGTTGGTATAGTATACAATAAGTATAATACACCAATAAAACCTCATTCAAGGAATATTATAGCTTAATGGTGATACTTTAACATATTCCACTAGAGTTTTATTCTTCTGCATTCATTTTAGTTTTGATAATGGAAATGCGACAATTAAAACTATTTTTTCCTATTTTAAGAAATTTTAAACTTTTTGAAAACCATATTACATACAATAAATTGATGGTACTTGTGACAGAGACAGCATCCCCATTAGGTGCAATCACTGAAATATGTGCTGTCCCATGATCATCAGGCTGACTTAGCACAGCTCCATAATGTCCTGGGTCATTGTATGTTACAGAATCGCTTATTTGAGCACGTATACTTTCAGCATAACTTCTTGATGTTAAGTTTTTGACAATCTGTGAATACAGAAAAAGATGATTTGCAATGAAAATGTGCTCAGGATTGCAACAATGTGATACAAAAGTTTTAGCCAAGCACCAACCTCCAAAACATCTTCATTAAAATAAGGATCACCTAATTCTGTCCTTCTGCCATACCCATATTTGAAAGCTTCTGTGATACGCTGATATGTTGTTATTTCATCAGAAGCAGGTATATAACCATCCAAGATATTCAGTATAAATGCAAGCACAGGTCCTGATCCAGGTAGAGGCATTGTATACAATGTAACATTGCCACTCAACTTAGCAGAAACAGGAGGCTCCCAATGAATCCTAAGTAAAAAAAGAAGAAAGTGTTAGTATAGTAAATAAAAGACACTACTTAAATCACCCATTTTACTCCAAAGAGTAAAATGTTTAGAAAAATAAATTTTGCTAACAGTGGTTATTTTTTTATGGGGGCGGGGCGAGGGAATTATATGAAAACCATGAAGTTCGTATGCAGAACAGGAAAGACCAAAACTAAAGCTATTAAAGCTATAAAATTATAAAAAGATAAAACAAAACAGACAAAAATTAAGAAACTGAAAGCCAAACAAATCAAACTATAGGCTACATCAGTAACCAACCAATGGCAAAGGAGTGATTTCAGGTGAAGAAAGAAATCTGGTAACCAAGTGAATGAAGAAGTAGTGGGCTAACAGGAAACTGAAAATCCCCTTGAAAGCCATAAAATGTAAATAAATAATAAAAAGTTGATCTTGTGTTTTGTAATGTTATGATAGCTTATTGAAATTTTAAAGGTGAACATTTTTGTTTCTGTAGATTATGCTGCAAAGAAGGATCGGGTGGATGTAGGATGGGCCAACAAAATACTTTGGTTTAATCCTGACTGTCAAACAGATTCAATAATATTACATTGGTAGCTCTCAGACTGACTTATGGAGGTTTTCCTATTTTGTGACGAAAGAGAGGGATGAAAGAACAGTGTAGACATGATCTACATTAACTTCCCCATCCCTTGTCCTCTTATTCGAATTTTATTATTTTTGGTTACTCATTTAAACCACATCCTTCGCAGGCCAACTTATCACTTTTAAGTGACTTTGTGCTAAGGCTTTCTGTCCTGTCGAAGGCAGTAAGAAGGAATGCTGAGAGTGCCAAGTCCCGTCCTTGGTGATGCATACTCTTCATCTTTGCTGAGGGCCAAACTCCATGGACTTACTGGCCTCCAGCAATGCACAGCTGTTCTAGGTCTTCTCGTGCAGGATGGCTTTTAGGCCACATTTTCTGCCCAGGCAGTTATTAGATGTATGTATTCACAACTGGAATTTCAGCCTATTAAGCTCTTATCAAAAGACAGTTCACTGTGAAGTGCATCAGTCCATGATCATTCCTTGTAAGAGGACACTTTCTTTGTGACAACCTTGTTTATACATTTCTCATGCATAATAATAAAAGAATTTTTATCTTTAAGGACATGGCATGCACATCTTCCTATGCACATGGAATAGGTAAATGTGGTTCATATGAGTCAGCCTACTCTTAAAAAATCACATACCTCATAGTGGGCTGTCTCTTGACAATGACACAACATACTGAAGGTGCAATTGTGAATAAATACACTTAATATGTAAAGGAGCAATGCAAATTTGATAAGAGAAACAACTGATCACTATAAGAATACATTGGGTAGTCATTACATTTCACCAGTAAGGTGGCACAGTAATGGTACAAAGAAAGAAGACAAGAATCAGAATGACATATAGTTAATAATGGAAGTAATACTAGATGGAATGAAAAAGCAACTGAAGTACAAAAACAAACAGACACCCATGACTGATGTATTTCAATAGAAATCTTTAAACCTGAAGACAAGTAACAGAAAGCAAACTTTCAAAATGATATGCAGAATTCTTGCAGAGGAAGACATTGCCTAAAAATAAGAATGTTGTTGTAATTGTTCTGCTTGACAAGAAATGAAACAGGTAGGATTTCAAAACTATAGGCTTATCAGCCTTCTTCAGTAATGTGAAAGATACTTACTAAAATTATAATCTACCACATAGAAGAAAATATTGTATTTTAATTGAGAAAAGTAACAAGTTGTCTTTAGAAGTGTACATAGTACAATGGAATGTCTCTAAGTTGCAAATGAAATTATGGAATTGAGGAATGAATATAAATCATCACTTTTTCTAAAATAAGTTAATAATGAGAAAGCATTTGACTCAGTTTCTACATGGTATGTGCTGGCAAAATTTTAAAAACAAGAATTTTAGTGTAAAAATCTACTTTATTGTTTTGTCTCATCTTGTGATTGAGACAAGATACAACATGTAACATAATCTGAGCATAATTTCATTCCAGCAACCTATTTTAAAAGAGGCCCCCATAAAATGATGATAACGGTATAAATTAATTAGTTATAACAACATGTTTTTAAAGTATATTTATTTGTGTGTTGCATCCAATGTAAAGTAAGAAATGAGAAAAAGTACCAGTATTAAAATAAGAAGCAATGTTAGGTTACTCTTTAACACAGCTATTTCTACAATCACATAAATGTAAGAGCTGAGCAGTATAATAGTTATATTTATGAAGATCCAGGGAATCTATGGAGATTTAACCTTCATTTATGAAAGTTATGCAATATTTTTGCTCTAACTTTAGTTGAATAGCACACATTAACATACTCATAATTCCTTAGGTCATCCATTGTCATGATTCCTCCAAGATCTGTGACGTCCTTAATAAATTTCTCACCAAGAGAACCATTATAGAAAATATCTATACCATTTTCAGCAATCTGAATTAATGTTTCACCTAAAGTAGGTCGCTTCAGTATGTCACCCAGCTGCCACACACTTCCAGTTTCAGGATTGATCAAAAGTTCACTGCAAAATAATTTTCATAGTTTCATCATAGAAGAATATATTACGTACATTGTCTGTTCATTCCTGCTCCAAAGCATTAAGCACAATTTCTCCATTTATAAGCATATTAATTCATTATAGCAAAATGCAAGATAAGAAATATGTTATCTTATATTGCAAACAACTGCATGTCAACATGTAAATAATACAGTAATTACTTTTTACATTACAAAAATGAAAGCTTTCAAAATGGCAACAAGTAACAAAATAAACACAGACAAATGTTCAAACTCTGTGTTTTTATAGTTTAATAAATAAAGTCCCTCATTCCAGTTTTGCCCATCAAGCCCAATGATACAAAACAACCAGAAAATTAATAGCATCACAGGAAATATGTAAGTGAAATATAACATTAAGAATATCATAGGTTAACAAGATATTCTTTGAAACTTCCTGGCAGATTAAAACTGTGTGCCGGACCAAGTCTCGAACTCGGGACTCGGGACACCGAGTTCAAGTCTCGGTCCGGCACACAGTTTTAATCTGCCAGGAAGTTCCATATCAGTGCACACTCCACTGCAGAGTGAAAATCTCATTCTGGAAAGATATTCTTTATTTTAATTTGCAATTTTGGTCCATAGCAGCTTACAGGTGGCTACGAAATAGTTCTTCCTTAGCTGCTAGACTACTGATGAGGAAATTAGTTTACATTCAACTCAGGTTAAGTTAATAAAGTGAGTATTCAACAAAAAATAACTTCCTTTGAAGTTCACAGAAAGTTATGATGTGCCTCAGTGAAATGTGTATTTGATCTTCATATTTACAAAATCATCAAACAAGTAAAAACAATGAATATTTTAACAGAAAATCACGTATGAAAAACAATTTTGTGAGTCAGTACAAATACCAGACAAGTGAAGAGTTGAGCAGCTCAGCTTTTGCACTATAATCTCGCATCATTTATTCATTAGTGTGATCCTATTTTAAGGAGAACCATCAGGAACATGGGAGAAGTCAATTTGTGTGTTAACAAAGAGAAACATCTGCCACAAAACGCATTGATAATTATGTATTATTAATCCACTAGATATTATTTATGCACACTGATGCTGAACTTGTGTAGTAGAATTAACACAAAAGCCACAACTTTGAAAAACACTACCACTGTCTTGGGTATAACAACTAGCTGCTGTTTATATCTCACTTACTGTATAATAATTACATGGTCACATTGATTTTTATCGTTCAACAACTGTTATTTAATAATATAAGACTTGAGTTCAGTTTACAATAAGAATTGCTATTTACAACACAGCAGGAAGCTACAGTCCTTAAATTGATGTAATCAGATAGCTTCGAGCAAAGTGGAAAGATTTTTTAATTTTTCTAGTACATAGGTATTCCTCAAACAATGGAAAATCCAGGATGGAATGTAACAATACGAGAGAAGGAAAGTTGCTACTCACCATATAGCGGAGATGCTAAGCCGCGATAGGCACAATAAAAAGATTCACACAGACATAGCTTTCGGCCATTAAGGCCTTTGTCAACAGTAGACACACATACACACACGCACACACACACTCATGCAAGTGCAACTTGCACACACATCTGCAGTCTCAGAGAGCTGAAACTTCAGTCCATGATCATTCCTTGTAAGAGGACACTTTCCTTGTGACAACCATGTTTATATATTCCTCATGCATAATAATACAGGAATATGCAAATGCTGTGTTGGTGTGAATCTTTTTATTGTGCCTATCGCAGCTCAGCATCTCCGCTATATGGTGAGTAGCAAAGCAACTTTTGTTCTCTCGTATTGTTACATATGTATTCCTAATATATACACTGACAGAAAAAAATCAGAACACCAAACAATAATTAATGGAGAAGAGTGAAATTTTAGGAATACATTTATCTAGGTAACATATTTAAATGATTAACATTGCAATTTCACAGGTTAATGTACACATGAGGTAAGCCATCTCATTCTGGATGAGATAAGCCATTGCAGATGTGAAATGCTGGTACATTAATAACCAGCGTAACTGCCTGAATGTTGAGTGCAAGCATGCAAACGCACATACGTTGTGTCATAGAGGTGCCAGATGTCTGCCTGAGGGATGGAGTTCCATGCCTGTTGCATACGGTCAGTCAATTCAGGGATGGTTACTTCTGTTTATGGATGACGCTGGAGTTGCCATCAGATGACATCCCATATGTGCTCTATTGGAGACAGATCTGGTGATCAAGCACGCAATGGCAACATGTCAACACTTTGTAGAGCATGTTGGGTTATAACAGCAGTGATTGGGAAAGCATTATCCTGTTAGAAAATACCCCCTGGAATGCTGTTCATGAATGGCAACACAACAGGCCAAATCACCAGACTGACATGTTGTTGTTGTTGTTGTTGTTGTGGTCTTCAGTCCTGAGACTGGTTTGATGCAGCTCTCCATGCTACTCTATCCTGTGCAAGAAATTGTCCATTCCATTCAACTGCTCTTCCAAGTCCTTTGCTGTCTCTGACAGAATTACAATGTCATCGGCGAACCTCAAAGTTTTTATTTCTTCTCCATGAATTTTAATACCTACTCCAAATTTTTCTTTTGTTTCCTTTACTGCTTGCTCAATATACAGATTGAACAACATCGGGAAGAGGCTACAACCCTGTCTTACTCCCTTCCCAACCACTGCTTCACTTTCGTGTCCCTCGACTCTTATAACTGCCATCTGGTTTCTGTACAAATTGTAAATAGCCTTTCGCTCCCTGTATTTTACCCCTGCCACCTTTAGAATTTGAAAGAGAGTATTCCAGTCAACATTGTCAAAAGCTTTCTCTAAGTCTACAAATGCTAGAAACGTAGGTTTGCCTTTCCTTAATCTTTCTTCTAAGATAAGTCGTAAGGTCAGTATTGCCTCACGTGTTCCAGTGTTTCTACAGAATCCAAACTGATCTTCCCCGAGGTTGGCTTCTACTAGTTTTTCCATTCGTCTGTAAAGAATTCGTGTTAGTATTTTGCAGCTGTGACTTATTAAGCTGATAGTTCGGTAATTTTCACATCTGTCTTTGGGATTGGAATTATTATATTCTTCTTGAAGTCTGAGGGTATTTCGCCTGTTTCATACATCTTGCTCACCAGATGGTAGAGTTTTCTCAGGACTGGCTCTCCCACGGCCGTCAGTAGTTCCAATGGAATATTGTCTACTCCGGGGGCCTTGTTTCGGCTCAGGTCTTTCAGTGCTCTGTCAAACTCTTCACGCAGTATCATATCTCCCATTTCATCTTCATCTACATCCTCTTCCATTTCCATAATATTGTCCTCAAGTACATCGCCCTTGTATAGACCCTCTATATACTCCTTCCACCTTTCTGCTTTCCCTTCTTTGCTTAGAACTGGGTTTCCATCTGAGCTCTTGATATTTATAAAAGTCGTTCTCTTATAAAGCTGCATGCCCTCGGGAAAAATTACGGCTGTAGTTTCCCCTTGCTTTCAGCCGTTCGCAGTACCAGCACAGCAAGGCTGACATACAAATTCATAATCAAGGTGCACAAACTGCAGTGGTTTGGGGTCTGTGGAAAGCACACTGCAGGGCATCTGGCTTGGAGCTGTCTTTAAAATAACCAGTTTTTAATAGTTCGTTACGTCACTGCAGCGCCAATTGTTACTCAAATTGCTGCTGCAGATTCAGTATGATGCAACAGAGCGATACGCTGAACACTAGGGTCTTCCCTCTTGGTAGTGTCAAGTGGTCATCCAGAGCCAGTCTTCTTGTAACCTTACATTCTTGTAACCACTGCTGCCATCAATCATGTACAGTGGTTACATTCCTGCCAAATCTTTCTGCAGTATCGCAAAAGGAACATCCAGGTTCTCGTAGACCTATTACATGACCTCACTCAAACTCAGTGAGGTGCTCATAATGCCTTCTTTGCTGCCTTAAAGGTGTTCTTGACTTACATGAACTCATCACACCCAATCTCAAAGGTTACTAATGCTCATGACCATTACAGCATGCATTTAAAGCAAACCTGATTTGTATCTTCATAGCAACAGTACTAGGACCAATCTTATGTGACTGATGCAGATTTTGAACAGACATCATCTTTCATATGTAGAAACACACCTACCAATTTTTTGTTTATGCCACACAACTTCTTTTCTTGAGTGTTGCAATTTTTTTTACCATCAGTGTATGTGACTGGACCTTGTTAAAGCTCTTTACGTTAGAATACAGACCCCCCATTGTAAACCATAAATACGCATAAACCATAGACAAAGAGGCAAAAATTAAATTTAAATTATTTTATGTATTATATTATGTTTGCATAAATTGTAGCTCATGTGGAACTTACTTTTTCTCTTTCAAGATACACCACTGAGGACTAAATTTACTGAAACCTAAGTGTATGTATTCGGAGATCACTGAATAGGTTTTTTACGGAATATATTGAAAGCTACCACATAGTTACTTATATTGAGTTCGTGCAGTAGTAGTAGTAGTAGTAGTAGTAGTGCTGGTGGTAGCAGCATTCGTACATGGATCACTTTTACAAGGGTGTTTGTCACGTTGCGGCATCAAAATTTCAGAATAAAAAATATAATTAATATATATAGACATTTACATACTAAAAGGTCTGTTTTGGCAAGTATAGTAAAAGTACCTGGGTATGAGGTTATAGCAGGAAGCCCAACAGAATTTTCTTGAAGTAATTTTTTAGCAAAAACATGTAATACCAAAATCAGTACGGACAGATGAGGACTGGAGCCTCCATCCTCCCGAACAGAAGTACACCCTGTTAAAATAACACTATCCCCTTCAACAACCTGGACTTTCCATTGTTTGGCAATTCTTTTCAATTTGACCCTAGTGCACAGTTCCAGTTTTCTTGTACATTTTAGCGAAAAAGTTAGTGCTACTCTATTCATTCACTTCTTAACACCAGTCACTGCATACACTACACACACAATGCACGCATTATTTCATTACGCAAAAAGCTACTGGTACCACTTCACTGTTATTTATTTCTAGGGTTCCCATATTATTTTCAGCTAAACTCAGGGCTTTTTAAAATAACTCAGGACAAATGAAGAAAAATCAGGACACAATAGAATTACCATCAATATAGGCTTAACAGTAATTTATTTTCATGCAGTCTTTCATACCAATGCAGAAATCCATATACAATTTTGACACAAATATAAACACAAATTTCACACATTTTGCATTGAGGATGATGGTACAGATCCCACAGGCATTTGAGCAGTAATTTTTAGTGGTGTGTATTTTATCCAAAAGTTTATTTTCATTTAGTATCACATTGTAAAAACCCTTACAACAGTGGCTAACAAATATGATTTTTAAGACTGTCAGAGTTTTTCCTGTTTCTGAACTTGGCTGACATGCACTTGCAGAGTTTACAGCTCTTCTGTTGCATCCTACTGTTGGTAGTTCATTATAGTTGGTGATAACCATTCAGGTCATAGTATGCAGTTGCCAATAAGAATAGCTCAGTCTTATAATCTTTGTTGTCACAAATATTTGGTTGTTCTTTTTCCAGTGAGTGAAACTACCAACAGTAAAATTTATAACTTTGGCTCTGACAGATATTTATCTTTTTTCCCCAACTATATCACAGTTTCTGAGGTGGTGGTTAGGGTGCAGATGTGTATGAATGGACATGTGGTCAGCACACCGCTCTCCTGGCCATTGTGCAGAGTTTCCAAATGATGGATCTGCTGCTTCTCAGTCAAGTAGCTCCTCAATCGACATCATGAGGCTGAGTTCACCCTGTACCAGTCCTCCTTTCAAAGAAAAATCCTTGGCAGTACCAGGAATTGAACCTGGGTCCTCTGCACAGCAGTCATCTACACTAACCACTCAGTTACTGAGGTGACAGGTTAGATCTAACAGCACAGCTTAAATTGCAGCAAGTGGAACAAAATACCAGTTCATGTCATTTACAGAGCATAGGAAATTACAAATGAGAAATCCAACTAATAACTTGTGTTCACTTCCTGTCACTCGTTGTGTGAAACATTACCAGTAGCAGCATGCAATGAAAAAATCCACAGACACTCTGAGTGCACTTTTACTCCTGCCAAACAGTTGCACAGGTGTAATGGATACACTGCTTCATTGTATTAATATCATTGACCAATGGATCACGGACAGATTTTTCTTATGTCACCACAACCAAAAAGCTCAATGAATGATCCAAAGCCTAGATCTGACCCAGTGGTGGTAATTTCTAATTTGAAGTGTGCTGGGGTTCAATCATGCATGAATTACACAGTGAGGTGAACTGCTAGGTTCTATTGACTCTCAATGAGATCAATTATGCTGGTCATTTTGGGTCATAAGAGTAGAATTCACTTGCCAATCTTAGATCATACCATGCTCTATGTTGTGTCCAGCCACATAGCACTTGCATCTTGACCACTTCAGAACCTATGTTGTTTGTTGTTGTGGTCTTCAGTCCTGAGACTGGTTTGATGCAGCTCTCCATGCTACCCTATCCTGTGCAAGTTTCTTCATCTCCCAGTACCTACTGCAACCTACATCCTTCTGAATCTGCTTAGTGTATTCATCTCTTGGTCTCCCTCTACAATTTTTACCCTCCACGCTGCCCTCCAATGCTAAATTTGTGATCCCTTGATGCCTCAGAACATGTCCTACCAACCGGTCCCTTCTCCTCGTCAAGTTGTGCCACAAACTCCTCTTCTCCCCAATTCTATTCAATACCTCCTCATTAGTTATGTGATCTACCCATCTAATCTTCAGCATTCTTCTGTAGCACCACATTTCGAAAGCTTCTATTCTCTTCCTGTCCAAACTATTTATCATCCATGTTTCACTTCCATACATGGCTACACTCCATACAAATACTTTCAGAAACGACTTCCTGACACTTAAATCTGTACTCGATGTTAACAAATTTCTCTTCTTCAGAAACGATTTCCTTGCCATTGCCAGTCTACATTTTATATCTTCTCTACTTTGACCATCATCAGTTATTTTGCTCCCCAGATAGCAAAACTCCTTTACTACTTTAAGTGTCTCATTTCCTAATCTAATTCCCTCAGCATCACCTGACTTAATTCGACTACATTCCATTATCCTAGTTTTGCTTTTGTTAGTGTTCATCTTATATCCTCCTTTCAAGACACTGTCCATTCCATTCAACTGCACTTCCAAGTCCTTTGCTGTCTCTGACAGAATTACAATGTCATCGGCGAACCTCAAAGTTTTTATTTCTTCTCCATCGATTTTAATACCTACTCCAAACTTTCCTTTTGTTTCCTTTACTGCTTGCTCAATATACAGATTGAATAACATTGGGGAGAGGCTACAACCCTGTCTCACTCCCTTCCCAACCACTGCTTCCCTTTCATGCCCCTCGACTCTTATAACTGCCATCTGGTTTCTGTACAAATTGTAAATAGCCTTTCGCTCCCTGTATTTTACCCCTGCCACCTTTAGAATTTGGAAGAAAGTATTCCAGTCAACATTGTCAAAAGCTTTCTCTAAGTCTACAAATGCTAGAAATGTAGGTTTGCCTTTCCTTAATCTTTCTTCTAAGATAAGTCGTGAGGTCAGTATTGCCTCACGTGTTCCAATATTTCTACGGAATCCAAACTGATCTTCTCCGAGGTCGGCTTCTACCAGTTTTTCCATTCGTCTGTAAAGAATTCACGTTAGTATTTTGCAGCTGTGACTTATTAAACTAATAGTTCGGTAATTTTCACATCTGTCAAAACCTGCTTTCTTTGGGATTGGAATTATTATATTCTTCTTGAAGTCTGAGGGTATTTCGCCTGTCTCATACATCTTGCTCACCAGATGGTAGAGTTTTGTCAGGACTGGCTCTCCCAAGGCCATCAGTAGTTCTAATGGAATGTTGACTACTCCTGGGGCCTTGTTTCGGCTCAGGTCTTTCAGTGCTCTGTCAAATTCTTCACGCTGTATCGTATCTCCCATTTCATCTTCATCTACATTCTCTTCCATTTCTATAATATTGTCCTCAATTACATCACCCTTGTATAGACCCTCTATATACTCCTTCCACCTTTCTGCTTTCCCTTCTTTGGTTAGGACTGGGTTTCCATCTGAGCTCTTGATATTCATACAAGTGGTTCTCTTTTCCCCAAAGGTCTCTTTAATTTTCCTGTAGGCAGTATCTATCTTACCCCTAGTGAGATAAGCCTCTACATCCTTACATTTGTCCTCTAGCCATCCCTGCTTAGCCATTTTGCACTTGTTGATCTCATTTTTGAGACGTTTGTATTCCTTTTTGCCTGCTTCACTTGCTGCATTTTTGTATTTTCTCCTTTCATCAATTAAATTCAGTATCTCTTCTGTTACCCACAGATTTCTCCTAGCCCTCGTCTTTTTACCTACTTGATCCTCTGCTGCCTTCACTACTTCATCCCTCAGAGCTACCCATTCGTCTTCTACTGTATTTCTTTCCCCATTCCTGTCAATTGTTGCCTATGTATTTACTTTATTTCAACCTATTTTTGTAGGGCTTCTGTATCACCGTGATAGCCTAACTGCAGGTTTTATGTGGCTACCCTTGAGAACATTGTAGAACATTGTTATCCATTAAACACCATAGGGACACGTGCCATATCTGTAGAATTTATGAAACAAGTAGCCACAGTGCTCTCTGCTACTGTGACTGCATTGCTACTGTTTCAGAAAAACAATGGATGGAGAATTTTATGAAGCTGCACTAGGATGTTTGAAATCTAGCAGAAAAGTTTTTTGAAGTCCATATATTCAGACTGTGATTTGGAATAGCATAAAAAGTTGGGCAAAAAATTAGAGAATCCTTGTGATCTTATCTATCCATCTTCTCATCATTTTGTAGTGTGATGTTCAGCTGCACACAGTTAAGTTATCAAAATACTGAAATGTTTGTAAATTGAAGAGTAAAAGGTAACAAAGCAAGTTTGAACTGAATGTCAATCTTGTATGTCCTTCACATGTAAACCTAAGAACTTCATTAGCAGGGATCACTGAAAATTAACCGCTCCAGTGGAATCCGGGGGGAAAGTTTCACAGAAATTATTATGATGACACTTGTACTAGGAATCATAACATCTACAAACTACAATTTGTCTGCCAAATTTGCAAATAAACTATTGATGAATAAAGAAATATTTTCCAATCATGTTGTCTACAGTTCTTTACCCATTATTCAGGTGATTAGAAAAGATTGCGTGCATGTGCTTCCACTTGCATCTGCCAGTTTTCCTAACATTTGAAACGAAATTTAAGTACTTGTTGGAACAGTTACCCAGACTTCCTGAGCAAAGTATCAGAAGTTGGTACTAACAGAATGTGTTGAGTGAAACGAATGATACTTACACTGAACACTTGTAGGACAATCTGTTGGAGTTGCTTTTTAATTTATCATTTATTATTGTAAGTTTGACTTAATAAATATTGCATCTATTTAAAACTGCTACATATATATATTTTTTAAATTAGATACTTTTATCAATAATTACAGATAGCAACATTCAGAGATATTTTTATCAAGGATTACAGATAGCAACATTCAATAACAGACTCGTTGTGCCTGTCTGAAATTCAAAGGGTCATCTTTATGGTGAGTAGCAAACTACCCATTTCCTAATATTGTAAATAGTAACATTCTCTAACCATTTCTAATGAAAGTACCTACAGAATAAACTACAGAACAACAGCTGTTAAGAATTTGCAATGTACCTCATACTAAGAATTTCTCCCGGCAGACCTAGGCAAATTATCTTCTAAATCAAACATTCTTCTGAAAACTTTGGTATTTTGCAGTCTTATTCTATATACTAAAGATGTACTGTGCAGAAATCTTGTTTTGTTATGTGGCAATCTCACTTGGATAAAAACAAGATTATACCATCAGTACCAGGCTGTGAGTCTCATGTTAAATAGACAAACATAAGCAATCAGTCTGGTTGATGCAGTAGTGACATAAATTTATAAAAATTGAGAGAAAGAAATTATTTCTAATTACAGGGCAATTTTTCTCCTTGCAGTCTTTTATAAACATTTGAGGTAGTGGGCTGCAATAACATGTTGACTCATTTTTCATGGCATGAATTTCTAATGTCTTCCAAATTGGCACTTATAAAGCAATTTCTAGAGAGAAAGACATAAAGGATCTCACAAATATAGTTGGGTCAAAGCTTCACAACAAAAAGTATTACATTAATGTATCACGTGATCTCTCAAGACCATTTATTGTGCAAATTATAAAATTCTATTAGCAAAACTGAACTCTAATGGCATCTCAAATATTGATATGAAGTTTTATCTTCATAACAAGAGGCAGAGAGATTGTGCTGACAAATTTTATGGCAAGAAGAAACAAAACTAAGAATTGGGAAACATAAAAATCTGATATCCCACAAAGTTCAGTACAGTCTTTGGTCCAATTCCTAATCAATATAAATGACCTTTGTAGAACTGTAAGGGCTCTTCAAAAACTATTTACTGGAGATAAACAAGGATCCAAACTCTACACAGCCAGACAGAGGACAGAATATTGCTGAACAGGGTTACAACTGTTTTGTAGGAAACAATTCCAGTGTTTAACTCACAATGGCTCATATTATGAAATTTCAAACAAAAATGAGCTTCTGATGGCTACACACTAAATGGAACATCATGTGTGAGATTTCTTGGTTCCATGCTGAGTTGAAAGCAGGCACAAAAAAAGACTGTTGCACATTTAGCTTTTTTGCCATAGCCTTCTTCAGAAAAGTAAAAACACACGCACTCTTCACACAAGCGAGCACACCTCATGCACATGACCGCTATCTTCAGCAGCTCTGGTCAGAATGCCAGAGCTGCTAGAGATTACGGTCATGTGTGCATAAGGTGTGCTTGCTTGTGTGAATGTGTGTCTATTTCCTCTTCTGAAGAAGGCTATGGCTGAAGGCAAAATGTGTAACACTCTTTTCATTGTGCCTGTCTGCAGCTCAATGCCTCACCTTTACAGAGTGTATCATAATAATGTTGATATTCCATCCTGGACCTCCCATTGAAACTTCCTGGCAGATTAAAACTGTGTGCCCGACCGAGACTCGAACTCGGGACCTTTGCCTTTCGCAGGAAAGTGCTCTACCATCTGAGCTACCGAAGCACAACTCGCGCCCGGTCCTCACAGCTTCATTTCTGCCAGTATCTCGTCTCCTACCTTCCAAACTTTACAGAAGCTCTCCTGCGAACCTTTCAGAACTAACACTCCTTAAAGAAAGGATACTGCGGAGACATGGCTTAGCCACAGCCTGGGGGTTGTTTCCAGAATGAGATTTTCACTCTGCAGCGGAGTGTGTGCTGATATGAAACTTCCTGGCAGATTAAAACTGTGTGCCCGACTGAGACTCGAACTCGGGACCTTTGCCTTTCGCGGGCAAGTGCTCTACCATCTGAGCTACTGAAGCACGACTCACGCCTGGTCCTCACAGCTTCACTTCTGCCAGTATCTCGTCTCCTACCTTCCAAACTTTACAGAAGCTCTCCTACGAACCTTGCAGAACTAGCACTCCTGAAAGGCAAAGGTCCCGAGTTCGAGTCTCGGTCGGGTACACAGTTTTAATCTGCCAGGAAGTTTCATATCAGCGCACACTCCGCTGCAGAGTGAAAATCTCATTCTGGACTTCCCATTGTTTGATTCCTTGGTTTAATCTACATAATAATCTAAGCAGATGTGATATGCAGATAAACAACACAATAAGTTCAGTTGAGCATGTTTTACATTTAGGAATACCCCACTAAGCTGTTTCATATTGGAAACTTCTAATCCCCATTTTCTTATAGAATTATCTTCTGGGGTATATAGCTAAAGTAGATAAGATAAGCAGTAATCAAAAGTGACCAATAAAAGTACTATGAAAAATAGATAACAGTATGTTTCCAAGATCAGTCTTCAAAGGTCTTGGAATTTTTATTCTCATTTCCCAATAAATTTACTCTTTCATGGTAACTTTTAGTAATATTAAAATAAACAAAATAAGGCAGTTGAACTGCAATGTACATAATAACAATACAAAAGAGAACAGTCAGGTGAGTGCATATGAGTGAGAGTGTGTTGCTTGTGTGCATGTTTTCCTTACAGCTAGAAAAAGGAAGTGCATTCTGAAAACAAGCCAAGCTCCATACCTCTGTTTGTGGACCTATCGACAACATAGCATTTCTGCCTGTTGGTGAGTCATCCCCTTTATTCCTAAATAATTCGTAATTTTTCAACCAGATGTTTCTGTACATTATTCAAACTCATCTCCAATTAGACTTTGACCCTTGATTATGTCTCAGAGTGGATTCTGTATTCTGGTAGAAAGCTGTTAACAAGCTCCCGACATTAAAAAATGAGGAAATTGAGAAACTTTATGATGTGTTGGTAAATGTGCCAACACCTTGTAGATAGAGGCGGCCAAAATGCACACTCTCTAACGCAGACGGGTGTGAATTCTCGAACAGGATAAGTAGTGAATGGTAGCAAGAAAAGTACGTAGCTGCTATACTTAACTTTTATATCTTCATTGGTTTACAACGTTCTTGTAGAGACATGCTTTATACGGCAAGTATCAAACTATGTAAGGCTAATGGCGCCTTGCTAGGTCGTAGCCATGGACTTAGCTGAAGGCTATTCTAGCTGTCTCTCGGCAAATGAGAGAAAGGCTCGTCAGTGTAGTCGCTAGCAAAGTCGTCGTACAACTGGGGCGAGTGCTATCCCGTAACTCGAGACCTGCCTTGTGGTGGCGCTCGGTCTGCGATCACACAGTGGCGACACGCGGGTCTGACATGTACTAAATGGACCACGGCCGATTTAAGCTACCACCTAGCAAGTGTGGTGTCTGGCGGTGACACCACACTTTATAAATTATTAAAAAGGTAATGACATATTAGCAATATATTCTCTAAGTTACCACACTATGAATATTTTTATTTCCTTTTTCTGATCTCTTTTCTTTAGTAGTGGATATACCATAATTAGGCTACACAAAATGACTAAATACTCATTCATGCTATAATTCATTCACAGTGTAATTTACCAATGTCTGTGAACAACAGTACATTTAGTTCATACAGAAACATTTCATGTAAATAAATGTTCATAGTTTATGAAAGGCCCTACCTATAAACCATGCACACATCAAAATTCAAAACTGCCAAAATGATGTTTTTTAAAGATTCAGATACCTTATTTGGAAGCCATCATTTTCCTCTTTCAAACAAATGTTTCACTATTTCTGAAAGTTTAATATTTCAAAAGTTATTTCAATTCACAATTTTTGTGTTCCAAAATACTCCACCCTTAAGGTGTAATTCTTTCAAAAACTACAGTGATACAGTTTTGCAGATGCAAATTTTCTCCTTCCAGAGAGGTATACTTTTAGTAAAATAACATTTTGTGTATTAATTATTCAAAATAGGAAATTTCACCATCTCAAAAGTTTTTAGCAAGTTTCTGGAATCCCTGTGCATGTTAAAATTTCCCTCTAATAAAATTGTATCTATTATTTTACCTCTTTCTAATTATATAGCTTGTGGTTAAACATATTTACTCCACTGCCAATTGTATGTTTGTGTGTTTCTCTTTTTCTGTCTTTCATGTTAATACCTAAAAATGTGGTAGTACTGTACTTCACCATTTTGCATTTTCTGTAACATAGACATTGACAACAGCAGGCATCAGACAGGGCCCCAGAGTAAAATCAACAACTTCTGCGGCAGTTCTAATGTCTTTTGCTCAGTATTATCAGTCACAAAATTTTCAGTCCACTGCATGTAGCCAATAAGTCAACTCCTGACTCAGTACCCAATCATCGATGAGTGCACTAAGTATGGTCAGTATCCAATTTTATCACGTAATTTTCTGTCAGTCATGGATTAGCTTTCAGTTACTGTAAAAATGTATAATTATTGTGTTGATCATAAACACTTGTGAACTTTTTGAAACTTCATTGAGTTGGTTTAATTTACTGATTTGTGTTCCAATATTGATGCTCAAACACACTAGATACACGGTGGCATGCAATCGTTTGAGTGACATATCTTTGGATTTCCTTCTTTGGGGTTTACGGCTGATAGCACACAGACCTTCAGTGCATTGCAAAGATTTGAAATGGAGGGGCTGTGTGTTGATGTTATCAAGCCAATCATTGAAGTACTTATCTCTACACATGGAATTTTAGTGTATTCATTTAAGTCATCATACTTACTTCCACACTGGTGACCCTGACAACAAGTGTTCCAAACTGTTTCATGTTTTTCTTATCATCTTTTGTTGCTACGCCATGTGGCCTTTCAACAGCCAACAGCAGCTACCTTTGCCTACCACGACTCAAGCACATTACTTATCAGGGAACCAAATGCCATCGCCACTTCCATCTATGCAACCAGAACTTCTGAACACAAACTTTCAACATTTTTCAGCTGTGCCTGTGAATGCTATGGTTAATAGGGCCCATGCGACCACCACCATATTGCCTCTGACTATGCCTTCGTACATGTACGGACATTTAAAACAAGAGAGTGATGTATCACGAACTGTGCCTCGTGCTTCAATATGTACTGCATCCAACTTCATACAACATGGTTTTACCGACCCATGTCATCTTGCCTTGGCCAAGGTTGAGTCTGCTGTGCTGTGTGTGCCAGCCACATTTCCGACTGAATTACAACTCTCTCCCATGACTATCGCGCATTCCGAGCAGTGCGTTATGGATGTGGGAGATACTACTACCTCATTTCCCGACATCTTGACTGAAACAGGAACTTTGCCTGCCATGTCCCCTCTCCCCAGTGTTACCACACAAACAGTTACGTGCAATCAACCCACAAGTAATGCTGTATTATTGGACGTCCCGCATGCCAAAATTCTGAAATGCCTACATTTGTAAAGAACCGGCCACACACCTGGCTTACACTCATGGACTCTTACATACTACTGGTGTCCACTCCAAGGAATCAAAATTCATGTGCCTCACCAGACATTTACACGACCATTTGGACTTAATCAGTGACACTGTGGTGCATCCATCCTCCCCCCCCCCCCCACCCCCTACCCCACCCCACGCCACCCCCACCCCCACATACTGCCTTACTGCGCAATACACAAATGTGAAAGGACTTATCTGTGAATGTTTGTTGCTACCTTCTGATGGGACCATTCACCACATTATTCACAAGGAACATTTAGGCAACCTCATTCCGTCCACACTGTGGTGTCGTCTATGTACCCTTGCAACATGTAACTTCCTGCCAGATGCAACACTGTGGTCCATCTGGTTAATGAAACTCCTGGAAACATTACAACTGCAACTCCTGCCTCTCACATCAATCTCACTCGACAAGAAGCTGTTAGTGGCGGATCGCGCTTTCAAGATAATTCGCCAGCGTGAACTTTTATTTCACATTCCAGCATCCTCCACTCAGTCAAGTGACGTCAGAGCAGTACTGCCCCCTCCACCACCCAGTATCAGATGCGCGTGTCCATGCACCTAGCAGCCAGCACGAGTGCTTCCATCTGGCGGCCTGAACATATGAACCTGCGATGCAGACTGTCCCCCCCCCCCCCCCCCCCCACACACACACACACACTCCCTTTGGCAGCCTCAAGTGACACACAGTGCAGCATTGAAGCAACCTCCGGTACTAATGCAGGTACTCAACTGCACCCACATTATCCCTTATGCTGGTTTCATGCCATGTTCAGCGATGCCACTCACAACTGTCAGTCACCATGTGCTGTGGAAAACATGCAATACGACATGCATTAGGTGCCTCGTCTCATGCAAAAAATACATGGTGCCACAGTCACGAGCATTCAGCATATATCACCTCACCAGTCAGCAGGTGCCTGTATGTGCATGATGGTACCAATAACCAAAAGTTTTTGATTGACAGTGAGGCTGACACAAGTCTCATTCCCCTGTCACTTGCACCTCCAAATCTGTGACCTTTGCCTACATTACTATGGGCTGCAAACGATTCAAACATCAATGTGTTTGGTTCAGCTCCAATCACGTTGGAATTATCCACCTCTCTGCTGTTTCCATGGACATTCCACGTAGCAAACGTCAGTTACCCAGTGCTAGGCATTGATTTCCTAGGCCACCACTCGTTTTCTATCAATACAACGGACAATACCATGAGTCATCTACCTACTGATATGACTATTCCTCTCATGTCTGCCTCTTGAGTGCAACTCCCACCCCCTTGTGGCTGTTCTCTTAGCTCTTTTACAGTTGAGTGTGTTTTGCTTACAGCTAAACTTGCAAGTGCAGCTTGTGACATGGTAGTTCAATGCCAACAGATTAGCAACCTCCAAACTAATCAAGCCACATTACAATGACTCATCGAGGATACTGCTCATGCCCTCGACCTCACCAGACCGGAGTTCTCCAGGCTTTGCAGCACCAGCTGTTCAGCATCACCACCTGCTGCTGCCACCAACCACCATGTGACGGATGATATTAAGGTCAGTGTTCCTTCCTCACCTAGTGAGCAATGTGATCCCCAACACCAACCGCAGTGTTTTGGCTGTCACCAATGGTGCATGTCACAAACAGCACACTACTGAAGGCCCTTAGACATAAAGCTCGGAGACTGAACCCTCATAACCTCAAGATCGCTTCTTCTGTCGCCACATCCCTAAGGCTACATCATTACTAATGCCATTGACAGATGCTCTGTCAGGCCCACATACAACAGGCACACACAAAGTGCCATGGACTGAAGAAATGGAGTGCACATTTGTGGATTTGAAACAGGTCCTCGCACAAGCCGTCACCTTAGCTCATCCAGTCGTGGACGCCAAAATCTCCATCACCACAGACACCAGTGATTCTTCCATTGGGGCCATCCTACAACAGCATGTAGGAGACAAAGTACAACCCCTACATTTATTCTCACAAAAGTTATCACCCTCCCAGAAGAAATGGTCAGCATTCAACAGAAAGCTACTTGCTGTGTATGAGGCTATATGTTATTTCTGCAAAGACATTGAGGGTAGAGATGTTACGGTCTTCATTGACAACTGCCCCCTCGCAGATGCTTTACACAACCCACCTGGGGACCCCCGTTCCCACCAGTCTGCCACGTGGACCTTCTCTCCAACATCTCTGACATAGATAGTGTCATTGACTTTGATGCACTTGCCCTAGCACAACATCATGTCACAGAAATAATGAAATTACTCACAACAATTCCATGTCTCTTAAGATCAAGCCTCGTCCCACTGCAGCGTGACGGCTCAACTCACTCATCCCATCACCTGTGAGAGGACAGGTTTTCACTGCCATACACAACCTCGTCCAGCCAGGTGTCAAGGCTTATCACCAAACCCTTAATGTGGTCTGGAATTAAAGCTCAGTGGTGCAACTGGACATGAGCATGTGTTGCATGCCAATGCTTCAAAGTTGATAGGGTTGCGCAACCCCCAACTGGCATGTTTGATTTACCCCCAGATCGCCTCAGACATGTAAACCTTGATTTGGCTGGTCCACTCCCCCCTCACAAAACTATAGATACATCCTGTCAATTATCAATAGGGCTACTCCTGTGGTGGACATTTCTGCAGACTCTGTTGCTCATTCTTTCATGTTGTTGTTGTTGTGGTCTTCAGTCCTGAGACTGGTTTGATGCAGCTCTCCATGCTACTCTATCCTGTGCAAGCTCCTCCATCTCCAAGTACTTACTGCAACCTACATCCTTCTGAATCTGCTTAGTGTATTCATCTATTTGTCTCCCTCTACGATTTTTACCCTGCAAGCTGCTCTCCAATACTAAATTAGTGATTTCTTCATGCCTCACAACATGTCCTACCAACCGATCCCGTCTTCTCATCAAGTTGTGCCACAAACTCCTCTTCTCCCCAATTCTATTCCATACCTCCTCATTAGTTATGTGATCTAACCATCTAATCATCAGCATTCTTCTATAGCACCACATTTTGAAAGCTTCTATTCTCTTCTTGTCCAAACTATTTATCGTCCATGTTTCACTTCCATACATGGCTACACCCCATACAAATGCTTTCAGAAATAACTTCCTGTTACTTAAATCTATACTCAATGTTAACATTTTTCTCTTCTTCAGAATCGCTTTCCTTGCCATTGCCAGTCTACATTTTATATCCTCTCTACTTTGACCATCATCAGTTATTTTGCTCCCCAAATAGCAAAACTCCTTTACTACTTTAAGTGACTCATTTCCTAATCTAATTCCCTCAGCATCACCCGACTTAATTCGACTACATTCCATTATCCTTGTTTTGCTTTTGTTGATGTTCATCTTATATCCTCCTTTCAAGACACTGTCCATTCCATTCAACTGCACTTCCAAGTCCTTTGTTGTCTATGACAGAATTACAATGTCATTCCCGAACCTCAAAGGTTTTATTTCTTCTGCATGGATTTTAATACCTACTCTGAATTTTTCTTTTGTTTCCTTTATCGCTTGCTCAATATACAGATTGAATAACATCGGGGAGAGGATACAACCCTGTCTCACTCCATTCCCAACCACTGCTTCCCTTTCATGTCCCTTGACTCTTATAACTGCCATCTGGTTTCTGTACAAATTGTAAATAGCCTTTCACTCCCTGTATTTTACTCCTGCCACCTTCAGAATTTGAAAGATAGTATTCCAGTTAACATTGTCAAAACTTTCTCTAAGTCTACAAATGCTAGAAATGTAAGTTTGCCTTTCCTTAATCTATTTTCTAAGATAAGTCACAGGGTCAGTACTGCCTCACGTGTTCCAATATTTCTCCGGAATCCAAACTAATCTTCCCCCAGATCAGCTTCTACCAGTTTTTCCATTCGTCTGTAAAGAATTCACGTTAGAATTTTGCATCTGTGACTTATTAAACTGATAGTTTGGTAATTTTCACATCTGTCAACACCTGTCTTTCATAACCACACAGATTTCTCACTTCGGCTGTCCACCCTGTGTTACAACAGATCAAGGCCGGCTTTTTTCCAAATTATGCAAACTCTGCAGGGTGACACAATCCCGGACTACTGCCTACCACTCCCAAAGTAATGGCCTCATGAAAAGCTGCTCTCATGTGCCACAACTCCTCATGGTCTGATGCATTACCCTGGGTTCTCCTGGGTATTTGTGCATCCTTCAAGGAGGACATCAAGACCTCCCTGGCCAAAATATTGGCCATTGTTTCTTACAGTCCAGTTCATTGAGGACTCACCTTCACTTGCAGACACTGAACTCCCTCCACTAGTAGAGCAGGCGCGCTCCCATATTTCTAGACAGCGTTTGCTACCTCCCTGTTCTCACTCCACTCCAACCATGTTTATCCACAAGGAACTAAACAAGTGTGACTATTTGATGTTATGCAAGACTCAGTGCATGCAGCTTTACAATGCCCACATTCTGGCCCTCATAAAGTGATAGCCTGTGCATCGAACACATTTGACATCCACCTATGAGACCGCCCTCTCACCGTTTCAGTTCACTGGCTGAAGCCAACATGGACCATTACAGACGACACTGTGGATGAGTCTGCTCCTGTCGAACTGCCTACATCAATGCACGAGGTCTCTGCTGACAGTGACGTCTTGCTGCCTGACGGCTGCTCGGTAGTAGCTCCAACTCCAGCCTGTTCGAGTCGGGCCCCTGATGGCAAAGGTTCCCCTTCTTCACCATTCACCCACTTTTCCCCTTCCCCTACTAGCTCTTTTACCCTCCAAACAGAAGTGTCCCGTTTCACTACAGTTTCTCTCTACAGTTATGCGACAATTTCCTTTTCATCCTTCATGCTCCTCCCCGCTCCGCCAATGACCCTTCCACCTCTTCCATTTCTATCATCAAACACCTCTAACTCCCCCCACCCCACCACCCCCCAGGTGTGGAGATCAATGTGATCTCTTCTTTCATCAATGCTATAGACCTCCTAACCATCACACTCACTCCCCTCCCCCCCCCCCCCCCCCAACCAATTTTGATGGTCCGCCCCACTCCCACGTGGGCTGCTTATTATGCCCACCTGTGTGGCACAAGGACTATGTCACAAGATGTACCTACTGCTCCTGGATCTTCACCTGTGAGCAGTGTCTCCAATGCCTCCCCCCCCCCACCCCCCAGCATAATGCCACAAGTGCTCTGCTCTTCCAGGGGAGGGGGGAGGGGGGGAGGGGGGGGGGGGGGAGGGTCTCTGTGGCAGCTTGCAATTGGTCGAGTGACCTATCTTTGAATTGCCTTCTTTGGGGTTTAGGGCTGATAGCTTACCTTCAATTCATTCTGATGATCTGAACTGGAGTGACTGTGTGTTGATGTATAGTGGTATCAAGCTGATAATTAAAGTACTTATCTCTACATGTAGAATCTTAGCATATTCATTTAAGCCATCATACCTAATTCCACAGAAAGCTAGTCATTGAAACTGAACTAAGTGTTAATAAATGTGAAGAGAATGAAAAGCAAATTCTACTATTTATGTACATTTTTAATAACAGTTTACCACATTTAGTAATCACTGGAGGAAGATTAAAGAAGAGACAGAGGCATTCAAAACAGGTCACTAAGTTACAAACTAAAGGATTAGCAGCTTTTTTTTAAGTGGAAGCACTCCTTGTGATGAAGCAAGCTGGGATCTCTTTACTTCCTCTCTTGTTTTGCCATCCTTAAATTCATTTTTTTCATTTTTGACTAATTACCATTGACATATGTGAGTATGATTTGCATTTTCATAAAAGAGAAAGGTTGGCCCTTAGTCTTAAAGAATATGCCACCAGGTCTAATTTTGTGCTTAGTTTTGTGTATGTAATTAATTTCCTAATTCATTTTGACCATTCTTGGTTAATATCTTTTGTTATAGGGTAAAATATATAATTTTTTAGTGGCGTAAATTCTATTGTTGACTTACAAACAAATATAAATTCTGTATTAATTATAAACATTTGGAAGAAGAACTACTAGGATTCTTAAAGTATTTATTTGGCTCCATATGAAAACATATTAGCAAAGCCCCCCTTAATTAGTTCCAAAATAATTACCAAGTTTGTCAAAAGTATTGTTTGTGTAACTATATCTGTTAATTTTATTATTTAAACAACCTTTGTGCTAGAAGAAACTGTTAGAAAGAAGGCATTTTCAATGTAGTCAATTAATTGAATGAGTTATGTTTTAATTGTAATTTCTGTAACTTAAAACATCAAACAGTGTATAGTTTCAATGTGTATTATTGTGAGGATATATAAAGGATGGATTTTTGGTGCTGAGACAGTCAATCCGTGGCTGATTTTCAGATGAGAAACCTGCATTGGTTAGGTCAACAACAATACATCAACTTAACAGTGAAATAAGTGTAACACAAATAGGTCATGTGTTAAAACAATGACAGTGGCTGTTCAGTAGTGTCACACGTACCGTATTATTTTGCAAGAACTGTGTGGTTAGGTTTTTATTGCTCATAGATGTTCAATTGTAAACTATTGTAGCAGTACGCTGACATTTGTCTGCAAACTATTAATGAGGCTTATCAAAAGTTAACCAATAGTGAACTGGCCATAAAACTATGTAATCTTGAGGGGTTGTGAACAGTGAAAGTAAAGAGCTGCAAAGAGCAACTGTGCAACTGTTGGCTACATCGTTTACAGTAGTCAGTGTTGAACTCCCACCCCCCCATTTTCTAGTCAGTATAACAATGCAGTACGTCAACACCAAGGATTATCAACAAAAAAAATAAAGCAGGCAAATGTCACATCCTGCTAATTTTAGTATGTTATACATAGCTTCAGGAAGCACAATTTTTATTGCAGTTTAACAATAGGTAATTATTAAACCAGTTGCAGACAACATCTTTACTTTATTAATGTGAGCCTTGACATCATCCTACATGATGGCATCTACAGTGTATGATCACTAAGTCGACCATCACATAGGAATCAGATCATGTATGCTATTTTATAACTGAAGACCACATGGAAAGAAGGGGTTAAGTCCATTTTATAGATTTTTCAGAAGAGCAATTTTAAAGTTTAAAACATTACAGTTTTGTTGGTTATTGAAATATGCTTTTGTAATTTATATGGTACATTCAATGACCTTTTCTTTAGGGTTCCCTAAAAGTGGAAAAAAATATTATTAAAAATTGGGTCCTGTATGTCTTTTTATCTGAATATTTATTTTTTAAATTCTTTGTATAATATACTAATTAGATTCTAAAGGTCAGAATGTAATGTGATACTGGGGTGATACTTCACTATAAAACTTCCCTACAACTCCATTGACAAACACATCTATTCATCTTTGAGTCTAGTCATTATTGTACAGGTTGTTTGTGACTAATCGGGTTTTAGGAAAAAAACTGTTTATCAATATTCTGTTTTTATTTTTATTGAACTCATTTAAATTTTAATGATTAATTAGCCCATGTCTCAACTTTTGTATCTTTAAATCACCTGGTATACAACTACCAACAATTATTCAATAAATGGTTACAACACATACATTAAAAATATAGTTAATAGGACTTAATTTCAGTTATCAGCATAAATTACAGTTTACTTATTACAAACAAATAACTTAAAATGTGTTTGTAAATTCACTGTCAGAAAGGAATATTTGTATAATACTCTTTAGCCCCTGTGTCACAGAACACCTTCATTCTTGCAGATTACTATAGTTTCCCTTGATGATAGGTAGCAATCCTGAAACATTGGACATGCAACCTCTTATTAGAGGTCAATAGGTTTGTTATAGTAAAACAGGTCCTTCTATTTCATGGACAGATATGATATAGTTTCATTTAATTACTGTGACAAGTCCTTACCAGCCTGCCTTCGTAACAGGGTGAAGGGAACAAAAACTCCCCTCCTGCAAGTTCTGGTCCCTCTTCCATTTGTCCAGCAGGAGCAGTAACAACTGATGTGATCCAAGATCCATTGTAAGTGCCACAATATATGATAATCCTTGGATGGTGACGTTCTTTCTTCATCTCCTTAATAAATCCCAATGTGAATGAATATTTTGGTCAGTGTCTTGGTTATCAGTCCAGTCACCTATCATTAAGCCATGAACTTCAAGAACCTGAAAAGGACTGGGTTTTGCACGTGCATCCTTAATTATGTCTGTCCAGTCCTTTGGGAGCTCAGCTTTTGGTTTACATCTGATGAGGCCCATGTCTTTGTCACTTTCCAGGTATGAAAGTCTTCTTACTGGAAATGTCACCCGAATTGATTCAAATCACTTTGCACGATGGACAAGGTAATGGATGAATATGAAAATTGTGTGGTTTTTGTTTTGACCACCACATGTGTCATAGAAGATTTCCAAATTCTTAGCCTCAGGATCCAAGAACGGAGTAACATAATGAGGCAGAAGGAAACTACTTCACTTGAAGCTTTCTTCCCTATGGTTTCAGGGTAAACACAAACACTGCATTACTGCCTGAGAGTTGACGTATGTTAAATAGATTTAGAGAAAGCTGTCACCTATAATAGACAATGTTGGTGCTGATGTGTGGCTATGGAAGATTTTGTTGGAAATCCATACATATTGATTCTGTGTTTGTAAACTTTCTACTGCTGTTGAGATTGTTTTTTATACTGACAGAATGCATCAACTTTATGGCTGTGCAGTTCATATTCAATCTTCTCTCTCTTAATATTACTTTGAAAGTCTGATCTTTCCTTTGCATTTGTTGCATGTGTGAGTTGTGCCTCTAGAGATTTGAAAGTTACAGAAAACTTATCACAAATACTGCATGTATCACTTCGAGGGAAACCGAATGAGATATTAAATTTTGTATTAAATATTTTATGATAATTTCCATATGATATAGAACAAGTAGAATGTGTCTCTTGAAACATCTTGAACATCTTCTTGATTGTGAGTTCTTCAGGGCAAATAAAGTTTCTGAGTTTTATTTATGCTGTAATGCCTGGACCATCCTTTAAATGATTTGATGTGAGCGCAGATGTTTTGCTCTGTTTCTGTTGACAGTTTATGGACTTGGTTTCTGTGTTTCCCTCATTTATGAATTGGAACTCCTGATAGTTTCTAATACATTCTTTGAAATACTGTGCAGTGATACAAAGACCTTATGACAAAGAAACAATTCTGTCACAGTAATGTCTCTCATTATTGTGACCTTGTAATGAAATGTATAATCATGTAAAGTAGCTACCGTCTCATCTCTGGGAGGCCTTAGGCATAGTACATTGTCAACAGAAATCAGTCTTGTCAGGTGACAACTTTGCTCATTCCAGACCTTCAGCAAATTGAAATGAGATATTAATGTAGACTTCTCTGCATCAGTTAGCAAATCAGTACAATTCTTCTTGCAGTTACAATGCTCTCGTATTTCATGTGACATTGTTCTTAGCTTTTTAGATACGTCAGGTTTTCTACCATAGTTCTGTCTTTTTCTAGACTTACCACTGCAGCTTGACTCTGGATATTCCATCGCCAGTTGAAAGACTGACCTGAGTTGGGTTTTACACAAAATTCTCTCTACCACACCACAAAGCGCTGAAGTGATTGTCAAGGCTGCTCTGTGTTAGTACAAATCACGGCACGAAATTCAGTTCCACCACAGCACAAAGAAAAGAAGCTAATGTCAATTCTGCTCTGTGTCAGCTTTGACAATACATAAGAAAGATCAACAATGACATTGCATTGAACAATGTCAACAATGAGACTTCCATAAAAGCAGACAAAAAAATCAATACAGCTCAGAAATCTGCACCTGCTGGACTTCACCCCTTCTGTCCATGTAATGGATGGACTCGACCCATTTTCTCCATGTATACCATATTTTAATCTGGCTACAACTGTGTGACTATATCCATCACATTCATTTAAGTTCACCCAACTGAAAGTACATCCAATGAACTTCATGATGACATCACTAACTCATTTACGTGAGATTTGGACTTAGCCCTTTCTTTCCATGTAGTCTCCAATTTCAGTCTCTGTGGATACATTTACATCCACATCAGTGCTCTACAAGACATTGTATTTTGAGTGATTAAGGGTATTTCATGCAGAACTATTGCTGTATCCCACTACTGGTGCTTGTGGGTGTGAGTGCACTGTCCCTGTGAATATGAATCAGCCACCATCTGTATCAGCGAGGGCAAGCCACTATAGGCCACCAGTAGGAAGTGGCATGCAGCACATCTCTGCTGCAACATCTACTGGCAGCCTGTGCCTATATATGTGTGGAGCAGTGCTCACAGACTCACTCTATGTTATTCTAGTTTGTATCATGCACATCAGTTGTTCTGTGTCTTGTGGAGTTCTGAGAGCTATTTCCATATTGTTCAGAGGTTTGAATAAAGCCATATTTGTGTGACCCGGATCTGGTTTGTGTATTACTCGGTCACTAGAGCTATCATTTCCCCCATTTCCTGTTCTATTTGCAAATGATGAAATCCACTCCCATTTTTGGTTCTTTTCTATTTCCTTTATTAATCCCATTTCATAAGTGTCTGAGACTCAAGAGAAATACTCAACAATTAGTGAGCAACAATATTAAAAGGATAGATTACTATTCATTACGTAGGGGAGTCATTGAGTCGCAGACAGGACCGAGGAATGAGGCTGCTAACCATTGAAACATTTGGACAAAATGGTCCTTCTTCAGAAATAGAAAACACACACACATTCACAGAAGCATAACTCACACAAACATGGCCAGTGCCTCATGCCGCTGTGGCTCAACTGCGGACTGTGACTGCATTTGACGTGAGCAGCAATCTGGTGTGGGGTGATGGGGAAAGGGGGAGGCTTGGAGTGGGGAGAGATAAAAATGTTGGGGTAGGAGATGATGTGCTGCCTTTGGGAACTTACAGGGATGTGGTAATCTTTGACTAATCACTAAAATATAATGGGTCCTGTGTTTGAACCCTGCCACTGCTTAATGTTTTAATGTAATAATTGGATATAGGCAATTAATTATGTTATAACTGATTTGATTCATGCTCACAGAAATGATTATTATTGAGATGTATGAATACGTTTAAAAAGTAGACATCACTTATATGTAAACATTTACATTCAGAATTGTTCACCATAACAGGTTGGTATACAGGTTTTGGCACATTTCTATTTGATTCATAACTGTTTAATATATGTATATACGGTAGTAGGGTGTAGCGGGCTTAGTGTTACTTTGTGCAGGCATTGCTGAGAAAGTGCCTCCATGTGTCTGGAATTTACATCATATGGTTCCCCACACCAAGATTCCAGTTATCCCAGTATATCATTCGACAACATTCTGATAGGATATGCCTTCATTTCTCATTTAATTTCATTTCCCATAAATCATTGGTATGTCATTTATAGTAAAGGTGAATCTAAATTCTTCTCTGATAATGACAGTCTGTTTTACTTTTCATTATCACAAGTATATCACTTTATAACTGGCTTGAAACACTATTTTTATCAGTGTGTTATTGTTTCTGCTCTCTTAAGTCAGACTTCTAAGGCCTGAGTAAATGTCACTTACCTGAGTGTCTCACTTTTTTTAATGTTGTCCTCATTTGACTTAAGAAGTTCTGCTAAGTTGGAATTAACCTCAAAGCCTTCCTGACAGATTTTAACTGATGGATACACAAGATCGCTCCAGGTCACATTCCCACTTTTATAGGTATTAAATGCTTCCCAGTAACCTTTCAGCTCACCAGGCACAGCAGCGGCCATCCCACCTAGAATTATGCAGTCAACAAAAAAATTCAGTAATATTATGTGTGAATAACAGATTGATAAACAGAGAAATGGACAATAGTCACCATATAGTTTAAATACACCCTATCAAAAAAATGTAACAAAATACTTATATGATTTGTGACTGTTCTGTTTGTTATAGAAACATGAGATAGGGAACTGTTGTCTGAAGGAGGCTGGACTAGAATATTTTTGAATAATCATAATGTACTGAAGGAATGGTCTGTGCACGAGTACAGGTTAAACCAAAGAAGTGTAGCAAATTTTCACATTGGGTTCTATAAACAAATGAAGTAGTAAAAGTAATAATTCACCAGATATTTGAGATGTCGAGTGGTCTTTTATAATTATTTATTTTATGGCCTTCATTGGACCACTCTAGTCAAAAATACAAAGTTGTAAACAAGTTGTTACACAGGGATACAATTTGGCTCAACAATAACTTAATATGATATTTAGGTAATATAATTATTAGAGTCTATTCTTATATGAAAGGTGTTTTGCTCTTCTGTCTGCCCAATATTTCTTCATTCTTTCAGATATTTTCTTTCTTCCTTCATCTGAGACCACTCTTCCTGTACTCCTTTCATTGATTTTCATTTGTAGTCTGGTTTGCGGGTCTTGCAGTATTCTGGTTTTCTCTGTCTTGTTTTTTAGGTCATCTACTGTAATTTGGAGTTCTTTTATATCTTCCTTAATTTCTGTGATCCATTTAATGTCGCTCTTGCTATTCCACAATTTTTGTATTATTTTTTTACTAATTCTGTTTTCTGGAGTTCTCATCAGATGTCCAAAGAATGAGATGTGTTTCTTCCTGATTGTGCTCATGACTGGTTCTATTTTCTTATATACTGTTTCATTTGATGCTATTCTCCAATGTCCATTTATTTTATACTGTTTATTTATACATGTTCTAATTATTCTTCTTTCTATTTTTAGTATTCTGTCAATTTCTGCTGTATTAGTTGTTTTGAAGATAGTTTCAGCTGCATACGTTATTTCTGGTTGTGTAACTGTTTTATAGTGTTTTAATTTTGCATCTATAGATAGGCTTTTTTTGTTTATTTATTTATTTATTTATTATTTGTCCCGTAGATCAAATCAGTACAATGGCTTGTACAACTGATATGGGATAAGTCAATACAAATATACAGTTTACAGGAGTCTAAAATAGTAAACAAGAGTATAGAAGAAAGATTATTTTACATTACCTACCAAATTATGTTACTTAAAGTTACAGCTTTACAGAGAATTGTTACATGATGTGACAAGACTGACTTAACAACATTCAGCTTTGATACATTATCATGCACTAAGACAATTTTGATTCCAAATATTCCTGGATGGTATAAAAGCATTCTTTTATTAAAAGAGATTTCACTGCCTGTTTTAATTTATTTATTTCTTGGATTTCTTGTATAAAAGTTGGAAGATGATTATATAATTTTATTCCCATGCACTTGACACCATCACTGTACAGTTTTGTTGAGTGGGGAAGTATTCTTAGAGAGGTTTTTGATCTTGTGTCATAATCGTGGTAGTCCATATTTTTGCTAATTTTGTTGATACTTTTTTTGGTAAAGAATAATAATTCTAGTATATATTGGCATGGGAGGGGCAAAATATTTAGTTTCTTAAATAATGGTTTACTAGTGTCTCTCTGTTTTTTGAACATAATTGTTCTGACTATCTTCTTTTGCAGTTTGAATATCTTAATTGATTCAGAATTATGGCCCCAGAAGATGATTCCGTAGTTAAGTACAGAGTGAAAGAGTGCATGGTACATTGTGGTTAGGGTACTTGTGTTAGTGACGTTCCTTATTGATCTAATCATGAAGCATACTCTACTAAGTTTTGTGCTGGTAACGTCAATGTGCCTTTTCCATGTGAGCGTATCAGTAATAGTGACCCCCAAAAATTTTATTTCATTTTCAAGTTTAACATTATTTTTTTCCAGTGATATAGTTGGTAGTAATGGATTTCTGTTTTGGGCAGTGTGAAAGGTTATTCCAATTGTCTTTTTTGCATTAATCAGCAGCCTGTTACTTTGAAGCCATCGACTTATTTGATCTGTGGTTCTGTCTATATTAGATTGGAGAATTTGTTCGGGCGCAGATATGAGTATAGAGGTGTCGTCACCAAATAAAAGGGTTTTTGTGTTTGGTAGGCTGTGAGGAAGGTCATTTATGTAAAGTAAGAACAGCAAAGGGCCCAGGACGGAGCCTTGGGGAACGCCTTGCTTTATGGTACGTATGGAGGAGTGTACAGTGCTAGCTGTACCTGAGAGCTTAGTTTCATTTAATTCGACATACTGCTGTCGATCTTCCAGATAGCTTTTAAACCAGTTATAGGCATTTCCTCTTATTCCATAGGAATGCATCTTTTGCAGAAGTATACTATAATTAACCATGTCGAATGCCTTTGTTAGATCTAGGAAGATACCTATGGCTGGGAGTTTTTTGTCCACAAGCTCCAGTGCATGATCTAGAAATTCTTGTATTGCATCTGTTGTAGCTTTCTTACTTTGGAAGCCGAACTGAGCAGGTGACAGGATATTTTCTTTGTCTAGAAAGGACATGATTCTGGTGGCCATTATATATTCAAATACTTTACTAAAAGTTGAAAGTAGTGCAATGGGTCGATAATTACTGGGATCCTCTTTGCTTCCTTTTTTGTGGACAGGTATAATTTTTGCAATTTTGAGCATACCAGGAAATACACCATTCAGGAATGAGAAGTTTATTATGTGAGCTAGGGGTTTACTGATAAAGTTACTGCAATTATGAAGGAGGAAGCATGGGATTTGATCTTGTCCAGCAGATGATTTTTTTTTTTAATTTTGCTATGAAGTGCCTTTTCAATTTCAATTTCAGATGTAGGCCTTAAAAATAGAGTATCAGAGCATAAGTATGGTTCTAGTTGTAAGGGACAGCTATTTTTAAGATGGTTAGCCAGGTTTTCTACTGTTTCTGTAAAGTAGTTATTGAATTCCTCTGCTGTTTCTTTCCCACTAGAGACGAATTTTCCATTTATTTTTAAGCTAATATCACTTTGTAGCTGTTTTCCTCTATTAGTATGTATGTAGTTTTGGTAATGTAATTTACGTAGTTCAGTTTTTTTACTCTGTTCTGCCATGATGGTTTCTCATTTAGATTGTATGTTATTATTTTGCCTAAATATTTAAATTGATCAACAATTTTGATTTCCTGTTCTCCTATTGTAATTCTGTTTGCAAGTGGTGGATCATTTAGCATAATCTCCATTTATTCAAATGATATTCTAAGGCCTACTTTCTCTGCCATTTCCTGTAGTGATTTCACTTGTTGCCTGGCTTCTTGAACGGTGTTGGCTAGGAGAGCAAGATCATCAGCGAATCCCAAGCAGTTTAAGCTAATATCATCTTTTGCACTTCCAATTATTATTGTCTTTGGATTGTCCTTGTACTATTCTCTCATTATTTATTCCAGTGCACAGTTGAACAGTAATGGTGATAGGCAGTCACCTTGTCTTAACCCTGTTTTTATGAGGAATGGTTCTGAAATTTCTCCTCTAAACTTCACTTTAGGTTTGGTGTTGGTTAGAGTGAGTTGTATTATTTTAATTAGTTTTGGATGGAGTCCTAGATTTCTTAAAATTTTTAATACTGAAGGTCTGTGGAGACAGTCTTATGCCTTCTTAAAATCTACACATGTTATTGCCAGAGGTTTGTTCTGTTTCTTGTAGTATGCCATAATCAATTTTAAACTAATTATCTGCTCTGAACAGCTTCTCCATGGTCTGAAACCTCCCTGATATTCCCCTAACTCCTGTTCTAATTGCTCCTTGATTCTTTCATATAGAATCTTGGATAGAATTTTGTATGAGCAGTCTAAGAGAGAGATTCGTCTGTAGTTGTCTGGAGCCTCCCTTTTTGTGTAGTGGGTGGATGATAGCTGTGGTCCAGTGTTCGGGGAATCATTCTGTTACCCAAATTTTTGTTAGAGCCATGTGTAAGGAGGTCTTGACTGTGTCACTTGCATATTTCCGCATTTCAACAAAATCCTGATCTTCTCCACATGCCTTATAATTTTTTTGTTCTTTAAGAATTTTTTCTACTTCTTGGAAAGTCGGAGGGTCTAGTTTGTTAGATTTGGTTTTTATTGGGGTATTTATGTTGATTTGTAAAGGTTCTTTGGGTTCCTCGCAATTCAGGAGTTTGTTAAATGCTTTTGCCATGATTTCTGCATTTTCCTTGTTACTGTGTGTCATTCTTCCATCTTTATCTTTTAGTATTAGTGTAGGGGCCTCATATTGTTGTAGTTGTTTCCCAAAGATTTTATAGTAGTTCCTGGAGTTGGTTTTATGATAATTACCTTCTATAGAGTTTATAATATCTTTATGGAATCCTCTCTTGATTCTTCTAATATTTTGTGTGAATTTTTTTCTTTCATTTTTTAGGTTGATGGCATTTTCTTCAGTTTTATGTGTTTGAAACTTTAACCATGCTTGGTGTCTATCTTCATGGAACTTGTCACATTCTGATGTCCACCATGCATGTTTCCTTCATGGGTTCAAGGGAGCTAGATTCTCTGCTTCTTTTTTAAGATTAGGCACTAGTTGTTCTAGATCATCTGTTAATTTGATGGTTTGTGTTATTTGTTGGTATTTATTATTTTTAATTAGCTGATGTGGGTCCAACCTCCTTTTTATTTTATTAGTTTTTCTGGTCCTCTTCTTTAATGGAGTGAATTTGATTTTAATTTTAACTATATAATGGTCTGAGCCTGTGTCTACTACTCTCAGTAATTCAACATTGTGGATCTCCATAGAGACATGGTCTAGCTGCCACTCCCCCTTCGTCCAGTCTGGATGTTTCCATGTTTTAAGTTTACTTGGCTTCCTCTTAAAGTATGTTGATTTAGATATAAGGTTGTGTTCTCTGCAGAGTTCTACAAGTCTTTGACTGTTTTTGTTCGTAAATTTATGTGGACTCCATTTTCCAATTATATCTTTATATTTCCTTTCTTTTCCTCTTTACTCATATAAACAAGACTGAAAACATTGCAAAGCCTCTGGATTCACCATACATTTGAGATGTCGTGTGGTCTTTACTCATATAAACAAGACTGAGGACATTGCAAAGCTTCTGGATGAAATTCTTTTACAGAGAAATAATACAGAAGACACAAATATATCCATATACACACTTGACTTCGTAGTCCTGTTGCTGCAGCTTGACTTGGGGGAGGGTTTAGGCTGGATGAAGTTAGACTAACAGTTGGGAGAGTGTCAACAGAACTAACACACACACACTTCACATAAAAAATGAAAACTACTTACATTCAAGAATTCCTCTATTGCATAGAACAAGTAGTTGGAGAGAAATGTCTTTATCTACACTTGAAAACACATCTGCTATTTGTCAGACATTTTATTTCCTGAGGTAAGTAGTTAAAGAGATTATTTTATGGCTGCATATTTCACCCCTTTCTGTGCCAAAGTTAAATTAATTGAAGGATAATGTCATAATTATTCCTTTCAGTATTGCACTTTTGAATATGTGCTACTTTCAATCTCAAATAGATTGTTAATAACAAATTTCACATGAAAATAAATGTACAGTGAGGTTGTGGTTAGTATTACCGGCTGCTTTACACCAGAGCAGGTGCACCATTTTTCATAACACGATCAAGCACAAGGCGTACTTTGTACACATATAAAGTATAGCAGCGTTAATATTACCAAGGTAAACATGTATGAGTGAAATCACTGTTTAATCTTAGTTTAATTAAACAATGATAAAATAAACTTACATAATAAGAGCTAAAACACTGTTTAATTAAATAATAATGAAATAAACTTTCTTTCATTATAGCACTCTGCATCACATCCCAGCCATCCGCTTATTCGATTAGTAATCATCTGGTAGATGACTGCCATATTGTGAAATTGTACTTGTCAGCTGGATCTTTTTTTTCATGGAATGTAAATTTCTTCTCACTTAACTCACTGTTTATTTTATATTACTGCTGCTCACTGCTTTATCACTGTGTTTGCTGAAGCAATAATGAAGGTCTCGTAATTGTGAAGCATGAATGGAATGATGCAAAACAATTTTATTTATGGTTGGTGCACCTTATACATAGGTGTATCTGCTTGTGGGGTTGAAGAGCTGACTTCAAGCTGTGTCCATGGGAACCCCAAAAATAATTCTAATTACCTTCTTTCCTGCAATGAACATGTTTTTTTCTGTGTGAGTAGTTCCTTCAAAATATTATCCCACAAGACATCAGTGAATGAAAATATGCAAAATATGTTAATCTACTGACTTCCATATGCTAAAAGTTGGTGACTATTCCTATGGTAAAAGTAGTCAAACCCAGTTGGTGGCATCTATTTATCTGTGTGGACAGCAGTTTAATGGGGTTAGTGGTCATGTGAAAATTAAAGGCCATGAAAAAGTTGTTCCAGAGATGGTACATGACATGACTGCTTGCACATGTGGTTCTTCCTCTGATACAGTAGCAAATGCTTGTGACTGATTTAGATTAAGCTGTGCTGTCTGACTGCATAGAGAGGTCTTGGATCTGGATCTTCCACAGGGATATAACCCATGTGGAAAGGCTTTGGGAGTAGGTGTGGCACACGGATGAATCAGAATATCTCATAGATTTCTGAGCCAAGTGATAGAAAATGCAGGATCATTGTGCAAGGGTTTCACAAAGCAGGATCATGTTGTGGTAGTTGGTGGAGCAGGAAACAGTGTTGACAGCGATCAAGGCTACAATGCTGAGTGTGACCTGGTAAATGTAGCATCTGCAACAAACCACACAAATGTTGACTTGGTTCCTGCTTTCATGTGGTATGATCAGCTCCAATTGATCAGCTCTGTCAAGAGGGGCAATATGGAGTTACAGCTACTTTGGGCAGCTAACTCATGAGAGTACCTCTTCTTTAGGCTAAGATCAGTGTCCAATGATTCAACATTGTATGAAATTAAGCTTCATGAGAAGTTCAGACAGACAGGTACTAGAGATGTTAAAATATCACAAGATTCTCATAAAGGTACAGAGAAAAATAATGTTAGTATATTGCATCAGAATATCAGGAGGTTAAAAACCAACGTAGATGAGCTTCTTGTTCATTTAGGATACTTAGAAACTGAGGGTGGAATAGATGTAATATGCTTGCCTGAACATCATATAGTCATAGTTATGGAAAAGGTAAATGTAGGTGGATATAAGCCTCCAGCACATGTAAATAGAGGAACTATGGAGAGAGAAGGAGCTACCATATAAAAATTCATCATAGTGTGAAAACTTTAGAAAGTAAAAAAGTTGTGTAGAGCAACATATAGAAGCATTTACCTGTGAGCTTAAACTAAACAACTAAACGATGGTACTCTGTAGCTGTAGCTATGTGTAGGTCCCTATTGGGAAATTTTTAGCTATTTCTGGAAAACATGGATTCTTTGTTGTACTGTCTGACAGACAGAGGGAAGCAAATTATAGTTTGTGTGGATTCAGTTCAGTTCAGTTTATTAGTGTCCTTGTAGTGCATCATCGAAATGACACAGGACTTGTCAATAAACATTACAATTTAAAATACATATACATGAAAATTTATAATTGAATTTACTTGTCACTTAGACATTACAATTTTAATAGAACTTTTAGAACATTAACATAAAAATATACAAGTAGGATAACAACGTAAAAAAAAAAGGTTTGTGATTCTCACATCAAAGATTATTTACATTCTTACATTAACACTGTTTCACACTTTCATAGAAACAGCAAGTATTTAAATGTGAGCAATTACACATATTTATTATGTCAGGGAATTATTAACTGTGCTTTTATTGTCAACGATTCATAAACTCTTCAACACCTTAAAAACCATTGCTCAATAACATGTTTTTTAATTCTCTTTTAAATATGTACAGTTTTGGTATTATTTTTAGTTCTTTGGGGAGAGCACTGTAGAGGATTTTGGGTTGGTATAGTACAGTTTTGTGATATGTAGCTGTTTTATGAATTTCTCTGTGGAAATCATTCCTATTCCTTGTTTCGTAGTTGTGAAATTCTCTGTTTAATGTAGAAAATTCCTCGTGTTCTTTTAAGAAACATATGCTTTCATATATGTATAAAGATGGTAGTGTCATGATTTTTAATTCTTTGAAAGCTTGCCTACAAGAGTATCTATATCCTATACCTTTTATTATTCTGACTGCCTTCTTTTGTAGTCTAAATGAGTGTTTTGTTAGATTGATGTTCCCCCAAAACTGTACGCCATATCTTAATAAACTGTGCATGAATGAGAAATAAACACATAACACTGTTTTAATATTACATGAGCTTTTAAGCATTCTAAGTATATAACATGTTTGACTTAATTTTTTGTTCAATGATATTACATGCTTTTCCCATCTTAAGTGTTCATCAAACCATACTCCCAAGAATTTAGTGTATGATGCTTGTTCAATCTTACAGTTACCCAGTTCTACTGTAAGGTTAGTTTTTATTTTATTTGTAATATGTCTGAAGTTGATCCACGTTGTTTTTTTGGCATTCACAATGAGTCTGTTTTCATTAAACCATCTGTCTGCTTCGTCTGTTGCTAATGTGACTTTTTCCTGTAAGTCAGCTTCACTATTTGCTTTAACAAACAAACTTGTATCATCAGCAAACAGTACTGCCTCTGCTTCAGATAGTTGACTTGGTAGGTCATTGATAAATATTAAAAACAGTAATGGCCCTAATACAGATCCCTGGGGTACTCCATACAAAACTCTCTCGAATCTTGATGAATATGTCCTATCTGCCTGGCTTATCTCCACCTTCTGATACCTGTCTGACAGATATGATTCAAACCATTTGTGGGCAACTCCACGTATCCCATAGGCATATAACTTCCTAAGCAGTAACTTATGGCCGATGACATCAAAGGCCTTTGATAAGTTTAAAAACAATCCACAATTTAATTCCTTTCTGTTTATGGAATTTAGAACAAGTTGCAAAAAATTGAAGATAGCTGTTTCAGTTGATTTATTTTTACGGAAACCATTTTGCACATTAACCAATATTCTATTCTTAATAAGAAATTTGTATAGTCTCTGATACATTATCCTTTCTATTATTTTTGAGAAACCTGACAACATTGATAAAGGCCTAAAGTTACTAACATATTTATCACCATTCTTGTACAGTGGCTTTATAGTTGACATTTTAAGTTTTGATGGAAACACTCCTGTCTTAAAAGATTCATTTATAATTTCAGTGAGATGCGAGGCTATGTTTCTTGCACTTTGCTTAATGACTTTGTCAGGAATCTCATCACACCCACATGACATTTTATTTTTTAACTTATTTATAGCATTTAGTACCTCTGAATCAGTTACTGGATAAAGGAACATTGTCATGTCATTCATGGGGATTTTTACCTTGCTATTGGAATTGCATTTAGTTTCAATTAAATTTATGGCTATATTTGTGAAATGTTCATTAAATATGTTGGCAATCTGAAGTGGGTCCTTAACAGATTTACCCCCACTTTTAATTACAAAGCTGTTATCTTTTCTTTTGTGTCTACCTATATTTTTATTTATTACCTCCCAAGTTGACTTCATTTTGTTGCTACCTTTCTCTATACAGGTATCATTATCAAGCTTCTTAGCTGCAATTATTACTTTCTTGTACAGGCTTCTATAACATTTCACATGTGCTTTCAGTACTACATTCTTGCTGGCTGATTTATTTAACTTTCTGAGAGTGTCTGATGACTTTCTAATCCCCTGTGTAACCCATGTTTTGGTTTTATGTTTAGTTTTGACTCTTTTTATAGGAAAGGCAACATCGAAGCAGTGTTTGTAGCTTTCAATGAATGAGTCAAACTTTCTGTTGACATCACCACTTGATTCACTACCCCAGTTGTTATTTTCCAGAATGATTTCAATGTAGATTTTCTGAAAGAGTCTGATAGAATGAATGACCTTAAAGTATTACTTGGTTCTTTCAAGTGACATCTGTTATTGATTTTCCTACTCGAGTAGTAGATTACACACTAATAGATAATGTTTTTATAGATCAAGAGAAATTTAATCAAATGAAAATTTTACCTGTTAAGAATCAGCTTTCTGATCATGATGCACAGCTAGTTACAGTATGTGACGTAGCTCCACTACAGTAATGCAAAACAGTACTCCAAAATAGTGCATTCAGTTAATCATTAAACAGTTACAAATTTTACAGAAAGCTTGCAATAGTTAGACTGGGACAAGGCGAACTGGGAAACTGATGCTAATTTAAAATTTAACTTATTTCATGATATCTTTGTGAGTATATTTGAAAACAGTGAACATAATTGTAGGAAACCATCTAAAAGCCATGGCTTAGCAAATGGGTAAAAATATGTTATAAACAGAAAAGTGAAATGTATCTTGCCACTAGAAAGGAGCACTGATCCAGAAACAGTCAAACATTATAAAAACTACTGCACTGTCCTAAGAAACATTATTAAAAAGTTCAGAAGTATATGCATTATGTTTGACATTAGCACTTCTGATAATAAAGTTACAACAATCTGAAATATTGTTAAAAGGAAACAGGGCAACACTGAGCACAGGAAGACCATATTTCTATCAAACGCAATGAAAAGTTTGTTAACCAAAAGTCAGAAGTACAAAATATTTTTAATAATCATTATTCAAGTGTTCTACAAAAAATGAGATCCAGCTGTTCATTAGAAAATGCAAGGCTGTATATGAGAGAGGCAATACTTAGGCAATTTAATGAAATTAAAATTCAACCCAACTCTCCTAATGACATTAGGAAAACAATAAATTCACTCAAAAGTAAAAGCTCATATAGAATTAACAGCATTTCCAACAGAGTAATAAAAGCTTGTTCCCAACAGATAAAAAGGATTCTCAGCCACATACGGAGCTGCTCACTGAAACAGGGCATTTTTCTGGATAGACTGAAATATGCTATTGTTAAACCATTGCATAAAAAGGGGAATAACAACTCCCACCCTATCTCACTTCTATCAGCTTTATCCAGAATTGTTGAAAACATAATATATACAAGAGTATCAAACAACGGAAAATCCAGGATGGAATGTAACAATATGAGAGAAGGAAAGTTGCTACTCACCATATAGCGGAGGTGTGGGTCGCAACAGGCACAATAAAAAGATTCACACAATCATAGCTTTCAGCCATTAAGGTCTTTGTCAGCAGTAGACACACACACACACACACACACATGCACACACATGCTCACGCAAGCGCAACTTGCACACACATCTGCACTCTCAGAGATTGCAGATATGTGTGCAAGTTGCGGTTGCATGACTTTGTGTGTGTGTGTGTGTGCGTGTCTACTGCTGACAAAGGCCTTAATGGCCGAAAGCTATGATTGTGACTCTAAGGTATAAAGAACGGGTCCCGCAGGATTCAGTCTTGGGTCCATTATTGTTCTTAACCTTCCTTCTCTCGTATTGTTGCATACAAGAGTAGCTTCACATATTTGTAAAAACGAAGTACTAACAAAATGTCAGTTTGGTCTTCAGAAAGGCTTTTCAACATAAATTGCTATATATGTCTCCACAGATTAAATATTAAACCCTCTGAATAACTGAATATCACCCATTGGGATTTTTTGTGATCTCTCAAAGGCTTTTGACTGTGTGAATCATGAAATTTTCCTAGGTAGGTGTAAGTATTGTGATATGAGTGGGACAGTGTACAAATGGTTTAATTCATACTTGTTTAATTCACATTTAACTGGAACAATGTAGAAGTTTGAAATTAACAGTACAGATAGTCTGCAAAACTCAGCAGGGTTCTCTAAAGTATAAAGAATGGGTCTCACAGGGTTCAGTCTTGGGTCCCTTATTGTTCTTAATATACAGGGTGTTGATTTTAACTGAAGACACTGAAATATCCATAAAACTACACATTGGATAAAATAAGTTATAATTCATATTTGTTTGTTTTGGAAGAGGACATCCAGCGATACCACACACAACCCCCACTCCATCCCATGTGCAGAAGGTGGGGACAACTTTGAAGTCTTCAATGGGAACCCCATTTTTTAGTGCAGATTACAGTTCTATGGATAAATCTACATACATTTGGTTTGGGGCATTTTCCTCATTTCATCATAGATGGCGCTGCAGTTTGAGGAACAGAAAGAGGTACACAATCATAATTTACAACATGCTACCCAATGGCCCTTTAATATCTGATGCCATGTGGGATGCCATCTCCACATTGTGAGGGTAGGAAAGGCCAGTATTTCATAACATCTAGTTGGAAACCCCATTTGCATTTTATTCCTCTAACATATTGAACAGGGGTCTACCTAACATACCACCATGGCAACGTGATGAACTACGATGTATCACAACTGGAAATACACTGTGGCCAGAGTTCATGTATCGTGCAGATGTATAACAGATAGTGTCTCTAAACATTACAATACTTGCACTGTGTTATTGCCTGCACACCTACCTATCACTTGGAGAAAAGATGTGCAAGTGGACAATGACTGTTGCAACCACAGAAGAAAAAACTGAAATACAGCCTGATATGCGAAGAATGTAGGAGAAATGCAGAGGCTGCTATTGCCTTTTACACTGGGCATTTTCCAGAGGAAGCTTTCTCTTGTTTGTTATTTTACAAGGTTGTGAATGACTTTATGTCTAATGACAGCACACAGACCGGCAAAAGGAAATGAAGCAAACGTGTTACAGTAAAAGCTGATGAAATAGCTGTACTAGTGGCATTACTCTAAATGCAACTATTTATGTTGTGGTGTTAATGCCAAGCTATGCACGGGGTGGTAGTGCCTAGCCCGGCTGCTGCTAGTCTCAAGATATGAGACTTGAAGACAGGTTGAACACAGTGCAAAACAGGAAAGGGAAATATTGCAAAGGTTTCTGTCAACAACATCTGACCACTTACACTTGTAAATAATTGATTAATACATAACATGAAAGGATGTGCTGAAATGGCAGCTATAAACAAGTTGAAATCCTTAGAAGAGGCTTACCATATTGAGAAAGTGTAGAATTTCCATGGAACATGTCTGTATAGGAACTTGCAGGTGCTGTTTCACGTGCGTTTAATGTCACTGCAGTCTGGTTCTCCCGAGAGTAAATTGTCATGAGGAAACCGCCCCCTATACCCATGCTCTGCAGAAAGATCACTCCCTCGCAGAAGAGTGCAGCTATTGCAGCCTCAACAGCATTGCCTCCCTTCTGCAATATATCACTGAAAAGACACAAAGATGCACAATTTTTAATACTAGTTTTATGAGTTACTGTAGCAAATAAACAGTCAAAGACATAGTTTAAATGAGCATTGTCATAGAACAAAAGCAAAGTCTTCTTGTTATGCTCTGTTGAGTAGTTAAGAATGAAGAAGTTAAATTGGTTATAAAAATTGGGCAAAGCTGCAGACACAAAAAAACCAAAAGGTATTCGATCTGAAATAGCCATTTACTGTTTCCATCTATTGTGGTCTGAGTTTAATTAGTAATATATCTCTGGTATCTGACAGTGACATCAATCCTCTGCGGTATCCACTATGAATGACTTGTGTGGCACAGTTAAATGAGCCAGTGGCCATCACATTGCGCTGGCTGCTGGGCCAATGAGCTGCTGCAAGACACTTTGAATCATGCTGTGCTAAAGTCTCTACCGCGCTTACAGCTTACTTTTGTCACCTGACTGCTTGCAGGCTGCAATTGGACTAGATTTTTGACTGGTGTTATATGAATTATTGATGGATTGGTTTGACCATGGACAATCTGAGTTATTCTTTTGGTGTCTTCTGCAATTTATAATGACCATTGTGAACTGGAATTGTGAAGTATTAAGTGATTACAGTGTATCCGTACTTTCTGCGTAATAAAGAATTTGTTGCACTACAGCATGTGTCACAATTTTTTAATACAGTATCATATTCTGTTCATCTTGTGGGTGTAAGAGACATAATTTAACATTTTAGAACTAGATTTGTTAGCTACAGACCCACCTTCCAATACCTGCACATAGATACCCATTGGTGGTGACGGCTGCTTGATTATAGATGCCCATGATGGAGTCTGAGGGTGGCAGCGATTTCAAACCATCACTGTGTTGAGTTCGCAGAGCATCAGCCAGCTGCACCAGAACAGCAACCAGCGCTAGGCTGATGAATGCCTTCTTCATGTGTACCGGTAATCTAAGGATAAATTGAAAGAGGAATTTCTTTCAGTAAAGACAATGTCAAGAATCAGTACCATTGAAACTGAAGTATGCAGCAAATAAAATTCCATCTTTGCCATGATGTTGTTCATCAACAATGTTATGAGTTTCAGAACATTTATTCTCATTCTTCTAATAATTCGACATGTTGCCTTTGTGTGAGACCGCATGTAGAACATTCGTGTGCCAATTTGGAGTTCTAGATTCGCATAGTTTACTGTTCGTGTCGCTTCTGCATAATCTATGATTGATCACATCAATAACTGTTTCTGTTGTAATATATTGTGACATTTTGAACATTCGTGAGTGCTGCAACGAACTTGTACTGTCATCGTCAACTGTAGGCTTACCCCACTTAATTGTGCTCTTTTAAAATTTTTGAGAATAGTAGGCCTGTCATATATCAGAAAAACTGTTCTCCAATCATTGTATAATTATGTGAGAAACAGTTTATTTTTGAGAATTTTTGGATGAATATGATACTATATTTTCTTAAGTTAGCAGTACAAGTGTTTTCTGTTTTGGATATGTAATCTATTTTATAGCAAATCAGCATTTGTGATTCACAGTTACTGCCAAAGAATACAACGCCCCTGAATTTGATTGTGTATCAATGCAAATAAATGAGTGTTTTAAAGAATTTTTGGAAGCTACCATTGACCTTTACGTAATCTATGAGTCATTTGTGGTAAACTGCCGTTTCTGATTCAGTTACTATAGCAGATATTCTACCTAATATATTGTATTACATCCAGTTTTTCCTTAAAAAGGAGTAGCCCTATATATTATCTATATTTAACTTAAATTAACTCCGTTTTCAAGTCTACTAAAAGCTATAATTAACCCCAAAACGTTCTTGGAAACAAAAAAAATTACCACAGGTTTTTGTGTTGCCTTAATGGAACTCTTGTTTTGCGTATTTTCTTCCATTCTTATTGGGATTTAGCAACTCTTTAGCTCTACAAGTTAAAAGATTATCAGTGGGCTTAATTTAAAGTTAATTGTTCACTGCCCTGTAAATCACTGCACTAGTAAAAATGAAGCCCCACTGTGAATGCTGTTCTCAAACTTCTCCACAGTTTTCGTTTTTATGTTCAGAGGAGAAGTAGACTGGATTATAAATTTACTTACACGTTTATTAGTGTGCAAAAACTAAAGGCATTTTTGCACAACTGCATTTATATTTTAAATCACATCTCACATCTATTACACATCGATTCAAAGATCAACTAATGACCAAATTTGACTTGATTACTTAAAGACATAAAAATTCCAGTTCTTCTCATGCCTATGGAATATCGGCCAAGCTGCGGGCCTGGCTTCTTGATTTCCCGTCAGAAAGGTCACAGTTCGTAGTAACAGACAGAAAGTGATCGAGTAAGACAGGAGTAATATCCGGCGTTCACCAAGGAAGTGTTGTAGGCCATCTATTGTTCAGGTTGCTGTCATTTACAGTCTTGTAAAGTCATCAGATGACCAAAAGGAATTGCAAAATGATTTAGATAAGATATCTGCGTGGTGCGAAAAGGATTACAACACCCATACAATGCATATTGTTAACGGATGAATAAAGAGACTGAATTGAACTGAATTACAAATAACCTAAATTGGAACGACCACATAGATAATTTTGTGGGTAGAGCAAATCAAAGACTGCGATTCATTGGCAGAACACTCAGAACGTGCAACAAGTCTACTAAAGAGACTGCTTACATCACGCTTGTCCGCCCTATTCTGGAGTATTGCTGTGCGGTGTGGGATCCGCATCAGGTGGGACTGACGGTTGACATCGAAAAAGTTTAAAGAAGGGCAGCTCATTTTGTATAATCCCGAAATAGGGGAGATGGTGCCGCAGACATGATACTTGGATTGGAGTGGCAATCATTAAAGCAAAGGCGTTTTTCGTTGCGACGGGATCTTATCATGAAATTTCAGTCACCAGTTTCCTCCTCCGATTGCGAAAACATTCTGTTGGCACCCACCTACATCACAATAAAATAAGAAAAACCAGGGCTCGCACAAAAAATTTAAGTGCTCGTTTTTCGCGCGGGCGGTTCGAGAGTGGAACGTTAGACAGCTTGAAGGTGGTTCATTGAACCCTTTGCTAGGCACTTTATTGTGAATAGCAGAGAAATCACGTAGACGTAGATGAACATCAACTTGCCACATCCAGTGAAAGTTAACCAACGCTCACAACTGTTATAGCCTGTATTTAAAAGAAGCGTCTCGCGGGCCCTGAGGAATCATGACGTCATATCATGGCATGACGTCGTCTCTCATGCAAGCCAATATCGCTGGTAATTTTCGAAACGCGGATATTCTTTGAACATGGCATGTTGATGCCTTGTGGATTTGTGTGTGATGGCGTGATTTGTGTGCGTTAAAGCTTTCCAATCACGGAAAAAAATTGATAATACTTGCTGCAAAAGCACATGTTTACAGAGGAGAAAGGATAGTTTATATTCCAAACAATGGACGGTAAGTAACTTTCGTTAGTAATCTTATCATGCGCAAGAAAAGTAAAATGTAGCCTATGGTAAACTACAGAAATTTCATTCTTTGTGCCTATAGTATTCTGATGCATTATGTTACTCAGTAAAGTTTCTTTCAATGCATCTATGTGGATTACTTGTGGTAACGGCGTATTCTCATAACAAATGGCTTCGGTATTTAAGTTGCAATCATCGTAACTTTGTCCTTGTCAAAAATTGTGTAGTAAATGTATTCTAACTAACCTGCACATTTGAAAACTTTTGAATGTTCACAATTAATCATTGATCATAGTCAGTCTTTTTGGCAGTAAAATAGATATGAATTGCAGTGACTGAATTCAGATTTGTGAGTGGTGTAATGTGTTTTTGTAATGGATGTTTCAGAGTTTCTGAAGTGAAAGTCCAAGGAAGAGAAGACAACGAGAAGTAGCTTTTTTGTCTGTTTCATGGTTTATAGGCCTAGTGGGGAAACTCGCCATGTAAAAAAACGAGTAACGCATCCAGCTTGGTACCTCTACGGTGGTGTGGAAATCCGAGCATTGTTAATAAAGAAATTAATTCTGTGTGTGTCTTTCTTTTGATTCCTTTATCATGTTGCTTATAGTAGACCAAATTTAATTAAAATACCCAGGTGATAATTTCAACATAAATTGGACTATGTGCATAGCTGCTTCTCACAGGCAAAGCATAAATATTCACCATACTCTGGCATGCGTGTTCACTAGTCAGTTATGGCAAAAGAAATCACTGATTCAAAGCATAATTGGCTTGGTAGACATAATTGGAAATGGCCTTTTTAGTTAGAAGTTTACATTATTAGATTATAGTACTCCCTGAAAGATTATCTTCTGCATTTCTTGGCCCTGACGTGATTAGGTCTGGAATACAGCATTAAGTGTGCTGCTCTGCTGTCAGCAGCATGGTAGTCAATGTGTTAAGCAGTCGTTTAGGAACTACTGTGAAGTATATGCATCTGTACAGCCTTGGCTAAAAAGATACAGCTAGAATGCTAATTACTGTTTCAGGAATTATCCTTTGCACAGTTAAATATGTATCTAAAACTGAATTCATGAATAAATTTGTAGTCATTTAAATAAAAATACCGCAAACCGAAAAATGGTCTTGAAATGGTAAGGGATATCAAATATAAGTAAATATTTTTCCTCGGTAAGATTAAAGTGTAAAATTGCTGATACCTGGTTGTTACCATGAGATCAGTGCTGGCCCCAGCAGAGCAACCTGCTGTGACCACCGGCACCTTCATGCCAGCCAACGGGTTAATACACAAAACAGGGCAGTGCAAGACTTGGTCCGTAATTGTCATTGATTGAAGCACCTAAAATTAAATTTCTGAGGTATGCTGGAACTGTGTTATTGGTATATTCCCCAGCATGATTTAAAATCTTTGCATTGAAATGGCACTGACAGTGTGTAATATATTTTGCAACCGAGAATAGATACTTAAAAATTTATGTGGGAATATATTTCAAGAAACCCTTTCAAACCAAACCTGACAATTATAGTGACACACCAGTAAACCCACCTGAATGGCACGATGGGTTACACAAGCATTAGCTGTAGGTGTAGAATAGGTAATTTACACAGAAAACTTTTCATACAAATTTTATTGTAAAGCACACTGAAGTTAAGGGAAAGATGCAATGCCTAGATGAGATAAACATGGACACACAATAACTCGTTTTTCTCAGATATATAGAAAATTAACTGTAGTATTATATGATGTATAACATATATATGACATATAACACATCTGAGGTGCAAATTTGTGGGGAGGAGAGACTGCATTGAACCTGTCATGTATAGTGCACATTTTGTTGCAGTGCTGGGATGATGTCATCCAGATTTCAAAATTAGGGGTCTTGTAATGAAACTCTCATCAGTTTTAATATTTAAAAATAAACACGCCTGAAAAAGGAAGCTGAATAGGACTTTAAATTAAATTGCAAAAATTTTCTTGTTTTGCATATTCACTGCAGCTGACACTTTAAAGCTCGTGGCTAGTAGCTCTTATTGACCTTTGTGTCAGCCACAGTGAAGATGTTGAAGATTTTAAAGTAACAAAGTAGTTGTTGACATTCTGGTATTAATGGATGGCAGCAGGAAACACAGCAATGAAATAATGTGAATGACTTAAACCAGGAATTAAACAAGTCTACATAGCTTTGAACACAGTCATTTCACACTTCTTAGTCACTGCATATTTATGTGCTATAACTAATACAGCAACCTTTCATTTTCTCGTCTTTGATCTGGGACACATGTCACATCTTACTTATTTTCCTAGAGCAACTCTAGGTTTACTAGATCCACATTTCAGAATTCTGGTAATTGTAGTCCTACTTCATGCTGAAAGTGTGGGTTGATAGCTGTCTCTTCAGATATGATCTCATCAACTGCCATTTCAGAAACTTGAAGCAAAAATGTGATTATTAAATTTTCTGTCAGTGATGAATATGAATATATCACTAATGTATATACCACACAAGTATTCATGATGCTATAGAATAGTGCAGGGCCATCTTCTGGAACACCTGCTGGGTAGACTAAACAGTGCACTTCACATCCAGTGCATCAATTTCTTCATAGGTAGTATCATAGTACACTACTATCTCGGGCTTGATTGTTGCGATGCTCAATGAAACAGCATTATGCCTTGAAGACACTAAACTAACAGCCTTCTTAAGTTCTTGGATGAAGGATATAAGTAAGTAATATATCCAAAAACAATTAAGTTTTACATTTTGCTGTAAGAAACTCGTTTGGAATCTTTCCTTTTATTATTATTTTGTACATGTGTGACCTCTTTTTGTGTCCTCTTCCCAGTTTGACAAGTACATCTGATTTACTTAATGAGGATAATTATGGTTACAAAAAAAAAAAAAAAAGAGAGAGAGAAAACATGTGGTGACAATGCAACCTGCGAACAAAGATCATCCTCCAAAACTTTACGAGCCTAGGAAGTAAGCACAATGATTTGGACATAATAGCATGTTTTAATAAACCAGATGTTTCAGTTATTACTGAGCACTGCTATACCAAAAAAGAACCTTATTATGCACCAATTAACAAAAAATTTCTGCTCGTCTTTCAGTAGGGATATCAAACCTTATGGTGATGTTGCAAAAAGTGCCAATAGTTGGTGCTCAATTCCTTACGTGTTGAAGGTGTTACTGAACTTTCTGCAATAAGCTATAGATGGGAAAGCTAATCTCTATCAATTGCTTGTAGAGAGAGATAGTAAATACTCTGGGAAAACCGGTGGGTAATAATGCTGAAAATTGTTCACAGTTTAATAAAACCTTATCTAACACAAATCAGTTTTCACTCTCAAGAATGGCGAGTGGCACACACAGATCTAACATTACTGATATGTAATACAGGGTACCCAGAACTTTGTACTGGGATACTTTCTTTTGTCGATTTATGTAAATGACAAAATACTGCTCCCCAAATTCAAGGATAGTTCTGTATGCTGATGCTACATCCATTGCATGCAAGTGTAAAGGTCATGAGCAACTACAAAAACTATGAAACTGTATTACAAATGAAATAATTCAGTATTTCTAAGAAAGTCATCTCATTGTCAGCACAAGATAGTAGCAGTAATGGATTTTCACCCCACAAGACAGATTTTGAAATTCAGTTGTGCACTGGAACTGATATTGTCATCAAAGAAAACTACTGCTTGGTTACAGTTAAACTTTCTATATTTAACATGTTATAACATGGAAACTAATTACTGTACAAGAACACAACTTGGTAGCATTAATGCCAAGGACATGAGGAAGAGAAATAATGCAGAATCAATTCAATTGAAAGACTTTCAATGTTTCCAGAATGAGAAACATCCCCCAGGCTGTGGTTAAGCCATGTCTCCGCTATATCCTTTCTTTCAGGAGTGCTTGTTCTGCAAGGTTCGCAGGAGAGCTTCTGTAAAGTTTGGAAGGTAGGAGACGAGGTACTGGCAGAAGTAAAGCTGTGAGTACCGGGCGTGAGTCGTGCTTCGGTATCTCAGTTGGTAGAGCACTTGCCCGCGAAAGGCAAAGGTCCCAAGTTCGAGTCTCGGTCGGGCACACAGTTTTAATCTGCCAGGAAGTTTCATATCAGCGCACACTCCGCTGCAGAGTGAAAATCTCATTCTGGAAACATCCCCCAGGCTGTGGCTAAGCCATGTCTCTGCAATATCCTTTCTTTCAGGAGTGCTAGTTCTGCAAGTTTCGCAGGAGAGTTTCTGTAAAGTTTGGAAGGTAGGAGACGAGGTACTGGCAGAAGTAAAGCTGTGAGTACCGGGCGTGAGTCGTGCTTCGGTATCTCAGTTGGTAGAGCACTTGCCCGCGAAAGGCAAAGGTCCCAAGTTCGAGTCTCGGTCGGGCACACAGTTTTAATCTGCCAGGAAGTTTCATATCAGCGCACACTCCGCTGCAGAGTGAAAATCTCATTCTGGAAACATCCCCCAGGCTGTGGCTAAGCCATGTCTCTGCAATATCCTTTCTTTCAGGAGTGCTAGTTCTGCAAGTTTCGCAGGAGAGTTTCTGTAAAGTTTGGAAGGTAGGAGACGAGGTACTGGCAGAAGTAAAGCTGTGAGTACCGGGCGTGAGTCGTGCTTCGGTATCTCAGTTGGTAGAGCACTTGCCCGCGAAAGGCAAAGGTCCCGAGCTCGAGTCTCGGTCGGGCACACAGTTTTAATCTGCCAGGAAGTTTCAGGTTACCAGTAGTTTCAAAATATGTGAGAGTATAATGAAGATGCTTGGCAACACATGTGAGAATCCCTGGAGGGAAAATAATATTCTTTTTGTACTACCCTATTGAGAAAATTTAGAAGGCATGAGAAATCTGGGCTCGGATGGTAGACAGCCTTTCTTCCCTCTCTCTGTTTGCGAGTGGAACAGGAAAGAAAATGATTTGTAGTGGTACAAGGTACCCTCCACCAGGTACCATTTGGTTGCTTGTGTAGTATGTATGTAAACCAAAATATGGAAGAAAATTGTGACTGCCTACTACATTAAGAAGTAATAGTTGAACTAACCTAAGCTTTGTGATTTACTTCAAATGTTTTGTCCCACTGATACACTCTGACAATCAGTGACTTGCATCTATAGCAGTCTTACAATTTGGAGATGTCAGTAGGCTTACTGCTTAGATCTATTAATATTCCCTCATTGAGCTCTTTTTATCTTAAGATCACATAAACTGGATTTTTGAGAAACTACATACAGGGAGATGTGATTGGCATATAGCTGTTTGTTTACAGAAAAACAGCGATCAAAATTTAAGCATATCGGTAACGCACACTGGGCAAGAGCACATATCTGGGCTAGAGCACTATACTGGATTTCACCCCCTTCCCCCCCTTTCCCTAGAAACCTTGGCTGGAGTAATAACTAGCATTGTCTGAGGTCTACATTAAGTTGAAAAGCGATAATTTCGTCGATAGTTGTGGAACACAGCGAATGAGAACTAACGGTTGTGATAACAGGCGTGTGGCTTTGCGTAATATTTGTTTGCGGCGTATTTAAATGCACTTTCCCACATTTAATGCATTTCTCATAATAAAAAAAATAAAACTACTGGGTCATCCCCCAAAAACATATATTAAAAAATGAACAATCATCCGACGTGTTTTGATGCATATTACTAACAGATATCGTACACAAACTGGAAAGATGCAATGGGCGTTCCACTACGTATCCTTTACCATATTTGATTTGTTTTTCCGCATTTGCTACTGCTGGTATGGGTTCAAAGACAAATTCGTGCTGCAAACATTTCAGTGGTAGTTAGCCTACATTGGTAAGCTGCAGTTAATGCGTTAAAAACATTTATACACATTGTCCTCAATGCATAATATGTGTTATGCTATAAATCACTCTGCCTTTCGACCAATAATTTGTTATCAGTTGGCTTCAATCAATCACGTAAGACTCTAATGTGTAACTTTGACTACGCTGCGGATTATTATGTCACCATAATCCAGATTATTCGCATTCAAACCTTCTTTCTACATTTAATTCTGTTAATGGAAGCTTCATTCAAACAATTTGGATTGATTTGACGTTCCAAAACAATAGCTGATGGCAAGTCTGTATAAACGCTGTGGCCAACGTGTGACGTCACTTACGTCAGCAGAGTTGTTTACAGGTCTAGTTACCAGGCAGCGCTGTCACGCTTTCAGCCTTACTGATGACGTCATGATGCGATTCCTCGGGGCCCGCGAGACGCACGTGTATTTAAAGCGTACCTGATTTGCAACCTCATTGGGGCGCTACTCTTCTGCGACTCGCGCGAAATATGAGTAGATCTCATCTTTTAGTTGTAGAAACATGCCTGTCAACATTCGGTTACGTCACACTTCACCTTCTTGACGTTCCGACTTTTTTCCGTCAGTGTAGTAGCTTTTAATGAAGGAGATGAGGCCCGAAGATCCACAGGAATTTAGAAACTTCTTCAGAATGGATGTGCCTTGTCGACTGTATGTGACGGGATTCGCGCAAGTGATACAGCAATGAGAAACGCTATTTCACAATAGTGCGATCGCAAAGGTGCAGAAAGGCTTTTACAGTTCTCACTAGTCGCGGCCGGCACAACTATTGTGACTCTTGCGGTTATTCTCTCAGAACTATCCCTCATGGCATGCTGAAATAATATAAAAGATGCGATCAAATCAAACACATAAGGTACTTTCACCAACTAAGATGATACGTACGCATATCAAGAATAAAATTATATGCTCATTTACGTAAAACATATAAACTCAGAATGAAATGTTTGCAGGCGTATCTCATTGTGGTCCAGCGTGTCTAAAGGAACATGTAAACACCTTTCTTTGCTGTATGCCTCTATAAGCACGACTATACTTGCTTTGTTTCATTCCGTTTTTGTGATGACACAATTTCAATAGATGCGCTACACAGCTTTTCTCAATGGCAACACAAAAAAAGAGTTTTCGTTTGTTTTATTCTGTATTTATACAAAATTTCTCACTGCAAAAACGTGTAAATATCTCGCACAATAGCCAAAAGTACCCCCAACAGCTCATGTAATGATCGTCTGCTGAGCACACGTGGAAACAATAACAAACGGAAAGCCCGCTTTAAATGCACAAACACGAGAGGTGCACCTCTTCTACTGCGCATGCGCAGATCCACGCCGGAACAGAACTGATCCGATTCTCCCCGACGGATAAACCATCTGCTGAAACCGCAGTTTCAGCCCAAGGCGACTCAAATCAACTTCACCCATTCTGCCTATAGGCGGCAGGTCTTCTACACCTAACTTGTACATAGTAGGTGTTTCGTGTAATACCTTATTTAACGGATGCTGCATTTCCGCTTTCCCTGCATGCGGTAGAAGTCTTCGACAGGTTGCTTCTCGAAACACCAATCACTTCGGCTGCCTTGGTAACAGAAGCCCCCACCATACGAGAACCAACAATTTGCCCACGTTCGAATTCGCTCCGACATAATGCACTCCCAACTACACAGAACACTGGTTCTAACCGCGACTGATACACGCAACGTGTTGAACACATTGCACAGGCGTTGTTCGTGATCAAATACAGGGTGATTCAAAAAGAATACCACAACTTTAAAAATGTGTATTTAATGAAAGAAACATAATATAACCTTCTGTTATACATCATTACAAAGAGTATTTAAAAAGGTTTTTTTTCACTCAAAAACAAGTTCTGAGATGTTCAATATGGCCCCCTCCAGACACACGAGCAATATCAACCCGATACTCCAACTCGTTCCACACTCTCTGTAGCATATCAGGCGTAACAGTTTGGATAGCTGCTGTTATTTCTCGTTTCAAATCATCAATGGTGGCTGGGAGAGGTGGCCGAAACACCATATCCTTAACATACCCCCATAAGAAAAAATCGCAGGGGGTAAGATCAGGGCTTCTTGGAGGTCAGTGATGAAGTCCAGAACTTTTCCCTTTGCACAAACACCCATTCTCTGTAAACTGTTTATACCAACGTTTAATACACCACCTATCAGGAGGTTTAACACCATACTTCGTTCGAAATGCACGCTGAACAACTGTCGTCGATTCACTTCTGCCGTACTCAATAACACAAAAAGCTTTCTGTTGAGCGGTCGCCATCTTAGCATCAACTGACGCTGACGCCTAGTCAACAGCGCCTCAAGCGAACAAATGTACAACTAAATGAAACTTTATAGCTCCCTTAATTCGCCGACAGATAGTGCTTAGCTCTGCCTTTTGTCGTTGCAGAGTTTTAAATTCCTAAAGTTGTGGTATTCTTTTTGAATCACCCTGTATAACAGCGGAACCTGCAGGCTTGGCTAGCTGCTGCATTTATGTTCAAGGACGCATTTCTCTCAGTGTTTCCATACTTTTGTCTAGTTCCTGTTTGTCAGTAGATTCTCCCATTTGCAGCCCATACCACTGCTGAGAAGATTCTCCCTTCGTCTCTGCTCCGCTTACACAGTGGTGGAAATCAGTATTCCACGAAAGTAATATTACAATGTCTGAGCCATACATGTATCGAATTTACTATGAAAGTAGCAGATATATATAAGACATAAACAATCATGATGGAATTACAAAGTTTCTTTCATAACACGAGTAACTGAATAAGGCGTTTGCATTTCCTGGATGGAAATTAGTATAAATGCACTCACTGATGTGTTATTCTGCTGTTAGTATGAGGGTTGTCCAGAACGAAATCCACAGCATTTTGTTTTTCTTCGCTACGGTCGCAGGTTCGAATCCTGCCTCGGGCATGGATGTGTGTGATGTCCTTAGGTTAGTTAGGTTTAAGTCGTTCTAAGTTCTAGGGCACTGATGACCAAAGACGTTAAGTCCTATAGTGCTCAGAGCCATTTGAACCATTTTTTTCTTCAACTATTGTTTAATGAATGTAATGAGAATTACCCACACAAAAGAATGGTGTTTTATCTACACGCCCAATTTTTCCACGTAGTCTCCATCCCGTTCTACGGCCTTCCTCCAGCGCGAAACAAGGTCGTGTATGCCCTGTCGTTACCAATCCTTGTCCTGGTGGTGGAGCCAGTGCTCCACTGTGTCAATCACCTCCTCATCATCCTCAAAATGTCTTCCACGAATGGAATTCTTTAAGGGCCCAAAGAAGTGGAAGCTGACTGTGTCACGTCAGATGTGACAGCCGTGGATGGTCTCCCCGCCTGCTGCAAATCGTGCAGCTACGCCGGACCGCCTTCTGATGACCTCACCCTCCGTGCCCAGCGACTAACTGTACTTCTGTCGACAGCAGATGCTCCATAGACTTTCCACAAGTGTTTGTGAATGATCCCCACAGTTCTCTTCCCTGCAGTGAGAAATTCAATGACGCCACGTTCTTTGTAAAGGCGCGTTCACACTGAGTTCGCAACATTGTTCGTGGCTAGTAATGGACTACCGATGATCGCAACATGTGGGCAACAGGTTCACAACACAAAATCAGTGTTCCACGGCTGTGTCGGTAGAGATCAAAGAAACATTGTTCGTGGCCTGCTACCATTAAATTCCGCTACGCAGCGCTAGTGTTCGTTTGCTCTGACAAGGGAACCTCCCCATCGCACCCCCCCCCCCCCCCCCTCAGATTTAGTTATAAGTTGGCACAGTGGATAGGCCTTGAAAAATTGAACACAGATCAAAGGAGAAAACAGGAAGAAGTTGTGTGGAACTAGGAAAAAAATAAGCATAATATACAAATTGAGTAGTCCATGTGCAAGATAAGCAGCATAGAGGACAATGTGAGCTCAGGAGTGCCGTGGTCCTGTGGTTAGCGTAACCAGCCACGGAACGAGAGATCCTTCGTTCAAGTCTTCCCTGGACCGAATATTTTAATTTTTTATTTTCAGACAATTATCAAAGTGCAGGCACTCACACAAAATCAGCTTCACTCTCCAAAATTCCAGGACACGTTCAGATTTACTTGGACATATGCAGGATTTGACGGTCTACACACAGAAAAATTTGAAAACATTAAAAACATATGTTTTGACAGAGCACAGGGAAAACTGAGCGACTGTGAAACTGTTGCATTCATTTGCTGCAGTTTATGTGACAAATTCTTATGTTTTCATCACTTTTTTGGGAGTGATTATCACAGCCACAAGAAAACCTAAATCGGGCAAGGTAGAAGAATCTTTTTACCCATTCGCCAAGTGTACAAGTTAGGTGGGTCGACAACATATTCCTGTCATGTGACGCACATGCCGTCACCAGTGTCGTATAGAATATATCACGTGTTTTCCTGTGGAGGAATCGGTTGACCTATGACCCTGCGATCAAATGTTTTCGGTTCCCATTGGGGGGGCACGTCCTTTCGTCTACTAATCGCACGGTTTTGCGGTGCGGACGCAAAACACAGACACTAAACTTATTATAGTGAACAGAGACGTCAATGAACGAACGGACAGATCATAACTTTGCGAAAATAAAGAAAGTAAAATTTTCCCTCGAGGGAAGTCTTGAACCGAGAACCTTTTGTTCTGCAGCTGCCCATGCTAACCACGGGACCACGGCGCTCCGCAGCTCATCTCTCCTTGATGTTACCTATCTTGAGGATGGACTAGTCAGTTTGTATATTTTGCTTATTTTTTCATAGTTCCACACAACTTCTTCCTGTTTTCTCGAGTGATCTATGCTCAGTGTTTCAAGGACTATCCACTGTGCTAATTTATAACTAAATCTGAGGGGGGTGCGATGGGGAGGTTCCCTCGTGAGTGAGTGTTTTGGTGTTTGTTTCGCTGGAATGTACTGGTGCGTTTATTTTATGTCCCATCATTTTTATTTGAAATGGAGTGGTCACGAGACAAAATTTTCCAGCTGATGTCTCTCTATGAGGCAGCGGAGTGCCTATGGAATGTACGTTGCGCAGGTTACAAAAATGCTAAAATCAAACATGATTCATTACAAAAAGTTGCTGTGGCGCTTGGCACCAACAGCAGGGACATGGACAAAAAAATTAAATCTCTCTTGTCTCAGTACCGACGAGAGAAAAGAAAAATAGAGGAAAGTAAAAAATCTGGATGTGGTACTGACACACTTTACGAAACGAAGTGGTTTGGATTTAAATATCTACGTTTCCAGGATGATATGGAACTATTTGAGATTTGGCTGGTTTTGGTAGGAGTCTCCTGATGCTTTTCCGAAATTTGTGACTTTCTTTGAAACAACTGGTCCTATAATATTCAACAACATTACAAAATCTGACGGCGACATTCTACTGAAGTTGCGAAAGCCAGAACTGTCTTCCCAAATTCAGCTCACAAAGCATGTCATTCCCGCCACATCTTCTATAGTATGTTTTGGTCCACCGAAGACGACTACATCGTTTTCTTCGTCTGTTAATTTCGCTAAGTATTATTAATGCAGCACCAAATGTCATTAATTCTTCCTCTTCACTTGACATAGCGTATCTCTTGATGTGAATACACAAAGTAACCTATCAGTTCACGGCAGCAGACTACGAGAATACGTAGAAATGTTGGTCGCTAGTGCAAACGGGAATGCGAGCAACGAACAGTGTTGCCAAACATGTTGAGGGAACAAGTTGCTCACAATGTTCCGAACAAAAACATGTTCTGAGCTCAATGTAAATGCCCCTTAACGTACGTCACCTACAGACGCCATTTTGAAACTGTCCTGCAGCTACGCTATCTGTCGGAAGTGACGGAAACTTGGCGCGCTCACTCAGGAAACTTCAAATAACACAATCGTAACGTTTGACATAGCTGCGGCTGAGATAAAAACGCGGTGCGCCACTTTCTGGGCAACCTTCACACTTTGTCCAACCTCCGTTCTTCCTAATTACCTAAAAAGTTCTCTTTGGCACTGATTTTGTTAGGGTTTGTAGTTCTTGCAATGGAACAGTCACCCATTCTCCTCATGTTGCTCTCTTGAGCTCCCATACAGCCTCAGATTGCCTTCCATTGCGATAAACACTCATTGTAAGTATTCCAGAAAGATATTCCAGCTACGAGCAGGCCAGGGCAAGATATCTTTGTCTTCAAACCACTTTTTGGTTCAAGCAGAACCATACACAGTGCAACATCTAGTTGAAACATTAGACTTGAGTCCCCTAGGTCCTCATGCATTCTAATCAGTTCTGCATCTAGCATCTCAGTGTGCATGTTAGAGTTCATTAAGTTTTCAGCCAAGCAATGTGTCATTCACCTTTAGCGCAGAAGGCTGCCAAATCATAACACTTCCACCACCAAAATTACTCGTCATTCTTATCTTCTTCTATACTGAAATCGAGTCTCGGCATCTAAATTAAACTCCTTATCACTGACTATAAAAAAAAAGGCTCTGAGCACTATGGGACTTAATATCTGAGGTCATTAGTCCCCTAGAACTTAGAACTACTTAAACCTAACTAACCTAAGGACATCACACACATCCATGTCCGAGGCAGGATTCGAACCTGCGACCGTAGCGGTCTCGCAGTTCCAGACTGTAGCGCTTAGAACCGCTCGGCCTCCCCGCCGGCTCACTGACTATCACCTTATCCCATCTTGAAGTCCATGACGTATGTTTTTCAGCAAACTCCAACCTTTCCTGTTTATGGTTGGGTGTTAAGACGAGTCTCTGCAGTCGTTTCTTGAACGCAAGCTGTTCGCCACGTGACAAAACTTGTCGTACACGTCTGACAGTTACTGACAACTGTAAATCAGCCACAAATTCAGAAGAATAACGCTCTGTGGCCCTCGCTTTGCGCAAAAGTAATCCTTTCTGCGCCTTACACGATTTTCCACTTTGCCTATATCTTCCGTTCTGTCTACATCGTGCGCCCAGTCTAATGAAATTATCAATCACTGTACTTGAACAGTTCATCTTTTGCCAATTTGACGATTAGAGAGTTATCTTTCCTTGTATGACCGATCTTTGCTTTTTCATCACAAGATAACTGCTTTCTGCGTGGCATTGTGGGAATCGTGTTCTACGTACACAACGTTCATTGTGACTAATGGTGTCAGTTTCCTATCTGCACTAAAGGAACGTACGCACGTACTAAAACCGCACAGAGCCAACTGCCTATATACTGTGTAACACCCTTGACCTCCTGAACTGTTTATGTCTTTTTTTATACTGTGCTGCTGACGTCAAATGCCTTACCATTTGGCATCATTTGTCGTTATACCAGATTTAACACTATTGCATATACACGGTGTATCAAAAAGAATCATCTGATTTGGCACGTCTCTATTTCTGAAACTACACTACTGGCCATTAAAATTGCTATACCAAGAAGAAATGCAGATGATAAACGGGTATTCAGTGGACAAATCCATTATACTAGAACTGACATGTGATTACATTTTCACGCAATTTGGGTGCATAGATTCTGAGAAATCAGTACCCAGAACAACCACCTCTGGCCGTAATAATGGCTTTGATACGCCTGGGAATTGAATCAAACAGAGCTTGGATGGCGTGTACAAGTACAGCTGCCCATGCAGCTTCAACACGATACCACAGTTCATCAAGAGTAGTGACCGGCGTATTGTGACGAGCCAGTTGCTCCGCCACCATTGACCAGACGTTTTCAATTGGTGAGAAATCTGGAGAATGTGCTGGCCAGGGTAGCAGTCAAACATTTTCTGTATCCAGAAAGGCCCGTACAGGACCTGCAACATGCGGTCGTGCATTATCCTGCTGAAATGTAGGGTTTTGCAGGGATCGAATGAAGGGTAGAGCCACGGGTCATAACACATCTGAAATGTAACGTCCACTGTTCAAAGTGTCGTCAATGCGAACAAGAGGTGACCGAGACGTGTAACCAATGGCACCCCATACCATCACGCCGGGTGATACGCCAGTACGGCGATGACGAATACACGTTTCCAATGTGCGTTCACCGCGATGTCGCCAAACACGGCTGCGACCGTCATGATGCTGTAAACAGAACCTGGATTCATCCGAAAAAATGTCGTTTTGCCATTCGTGCACCCAGGTTTGTCGTTGAGTACACCATCGCAGGCGCTCCTGTCTGTGATGTAGCGTCAAGGGTAACCGCAGCCATGGTCCCCGAGGTGATAGTCCATGCTGCTGCAAACGTCGTAAAAACTGTTCGTGCAGATGGTTGTTGTCATGCAAACGTCCCCATCTGTTGACTCAGGGATCGAGACATGGCTGCACGAACCGTTACAGCCATGCGGATAAGATGCCTGTCATCTCGACTGCTAGTAATACGAGGCCGTTGGGATCCAGCACAGCGTTCCGTATTACCCTCCTGTACCCGCCGATTCCATATTCTGCTAACAGTCATTGGATCTCGACCAACGCAAGCAGTAATGTCGCGATACGATAAACCGCAAACGCTACAAACCGATCTTTATCAAAGTCGGAAACGTGATGGTACGCATTTCTCCTCTTTGCACGAGGCATCACAACAACGTTTCACCAGGCAACGCCGGTCAACTGCTGTTTGTGTATGAGAAATCGGTTGGAAACTTTCCTCATGTCAGCACGTTGTAGGTGTCGTCACCGGCGCCAACCTTGTGTGAATGCTCTGAAAAGCTAATCATTTGCATATCACAGCATCTTCTTCCTCTCAGTTAAATTTCGCGTCTGTAGCACGTCATCTTCGTGGTGTAGCAATTTTAGTGGCCAGAAGTGTAATAAACATATGTAATGAATTATTTTTTGATGAACGGTATACTCAAACAGTTTTTTCATACCTTTTCAAAGGTGTTCAATACGCCCCTCTTGAGATACATGGCATGTCTCAATGCGGTATTGAAATTGTTCCCACACTGCATTGAGGATCTATTTAGTTAACAGCATCCACAGTTGCTGCTATGCGATGTTCATTCACTGTTGTTGGTAACGGAGGCACATTAACAAAGTATTTTAGAAGCACTCACAAGAAACAATCACATATAGTCAGATCTGGTGACCGTGGAGGCCAGTAATACTGTAACTCAAAAATTCCCGCACTTGCAGATGCCAGTGTGGCAGTGCCCCATGCTGTTGGTAAATTAAGTCGTTCGAATCAGTCTGCAACTATGGGAAAAGAAAGTTCTCAAGCATATTCAGATACGTGTTTCATGTAACTGTTCTCGGAAAAGAAAAATGGACCATACACCTTTTCCCCTTAAACTGTACAGAACACATTAAATTTTGGAGAGTCCCTCTCATGTTCTACAATTTCATGTGGTTGTTCTGTATCCCATATTCTCACATTATGACGGTTCACCCTTCCATTTAAATGGAAAGTTGCCTCGTCACCAAACACTAGCCCGGTAAGTGTGGAAGAAAACTGTCATCCTCCATCTTGCCAAGAACGACATTACAGAACTCCACATGTCGTTGTTTGTCACCTTCGCGAAGAGCTTGCAGTAGCCGAATTTTCTATGGTTTCATGTGTAAACGTCGACGCAACACACGACAGACGGACATTGGGGGCATGTTGAGCTGTCGAGTTGCGCGGCGAACGGATTTCTGTGGACTCCTCGTCAAACTATGGCGGATACGTTCGACTCCTGTGTCAGACATCTGGGAACTGCCCTGCGATTTACGTTTACCCAAACAACCTGTTTCTCGGAATTGTTTATGTCATCGTCTAATGCTCTGTGCTGTAGGAAGATCCACACCATACTTAGCACGAAAATCACTGACCCCGCACTGCGCAAAACGTTGAACATAAAACACTTTTTGTTGTCCCGACCCGACTGAAGTGGGTCCACACTGCTGCTGCCTTGCGGGAACCACGTAAAGCTCGAGAGTTTGTTCTTTTCAACAGTCCGTTATTCACGCACATATATCTCAAATAACATAAGAGTTATGATTTTTTAAATCAGATGATAACTTTGAGTTATGTTGGGGTCTTTGTTGTTCCAACATCTCTTTCCTAGCAATCTGTTGGTAAGTATCATTGCCTATGTTATGAGTGAGTCGGAAGTCCGTATCACGACTTTATGCATCCTAGTGCTGATGCTGAATAGCTATAGAAGTATTGCGTCAGTTGATACAATCTTGTGTCTTGCACTGTTTGTGCCTTAGCACGTTAGTCTGTGGCCTCTGTATTTGTACAGGAACTTCCCAGTCGCACTACGAAGATATTTATGAGACCAATACACTACTGGTGTTACTTCATCCGTTTTGTGGTATCTGTTTACTGTATGATCTTTTTCCTGAATGGTTTATGACAGTATTGCATTATTTGACGCAATTTTGTATCTATCACTGCCTGTTGACTCAGCATGTTTGTCTATGGCCTCTTTATCTATACAGGTAGTTCGCAATCGATGCTTCGAAGATATTTCTCAGACAGATGCACGGCTCGTATCATTCACTTCTGCTGTATACGAATATCTATTTTCTATATATGATTTTTACTGTGTTATAAGGCAAAGAAAATTCTGAGTATATTAATACAATGTCCTTGGAAAAAATCCACTGTAACTGGTTGTAAAATAGGTTCTCTTATAGTCCTTATTGATTGCTTCAATTTTAAAAGAATTAAAAAATCTCACCAATCAAGATGGACAACAGAGAACCAGTTATAAAGAAAATTCTGTTATGTTCTCGATTTTAAAGGATCAATATCGTACTGAACTGGTGCGCTCTAATGTCTACTGTCTCGGAATCACAAAGCTATAGTTATTCGGCGAATCGTGCGATGTGTAGGCAGGGCTCTTCATTGAATTTTGCTGCAAAGTAGTGTACCAGCTACAGAAACGTATATGTGCGTGTATAATGACCTAAACAGTGTTGTAGTAAGCAAGTAAGGAACATTATTACTGTAATTAATGTATAACAATTGCACTAGCTACTTGCTGTAATATCTATAGCGTCAGTGTGCTACAGACACATAACATATCGAAGAATCGCAAAAGGCATCAACAATACTTCGGTAATGCAACCAGAAGCTTCGCTTTAAGAGGGAGTAAATCTCTCTCAACGCAACGTGGAACAAATCAGAAATAATAACGGTTGTAAGTAGTGTCTTTCATGCGTCAATTAATTTGTAACAGCCACAAGGATAACTTAAACTCCTGTTATCAAGTGAGTGCTATCTTTTTATTAGTTGTCTATGTTACCCAGCTAGAAGGTTCTGACATTTATTCACAAGGCTAACCTCAACTCCTAAATGACTGTCATCTAATCAGAGTTACCTTTTTATTCACTGTAGCTTTGTCTACATTCCCCAGCTGGAAGGTGCTAGCATTTATTTATCAGTCTTCACCCAAAAGGCTACGATTTTTTTCATAAAGTGATATTGCAAAGAGATGAGTTTTGTTTATAAATACAATTTTACAATAGATTTTAGTTGCCGTAAATCCCTATTTCCATAGCACGCGTATTGTGTTAGCGGTTCACAGAGGTTTATTTAACACATAAGACACGAATTCACAATTAATGAGACAGATGACCAATACATGTCTGGTAGTAGGAAGTGGAATGCCAATAGATATGAATTCCACGTCCTACAAATAAGTACACAATCGTCACCAGCAGAAATCTAATCAGCCAATAGCAAGTTACCACAAGTATAAAACAACTACCACCGTCACACCTTATAAAAATATCTTGCCGAGAAACCGAAACAATTCTGGCCCTATGTAAAATCGCTAAGTGGATCAAAATCTTCTGTCCAGTCACAAGTTGACCATTCTGTTGAGGCAACAGAAAACAGCTAAAGGGAAACAGAAGTTTTATCTGTCGCATTTTTACACAGTGATTGTACAAACATAGCGTTGTTAGACTGTCATACAGTGCAGGACGTGGTAATAGGCACCCCTGGTGTAGAGACGCAACTGAAAAAGTTGAGAATAAGTAAGTCCCAATTCGATTTCACAAAGAGTACCCTACGATATTGGCACCTACTTAGTTTGCATTTATCGCGGATCTCCCGCTCAGCGCAAAGTCCCAAGCAATTGGAAAAAAAGCGCAGGTTACTCCCACGTACAAAAATGTGCAGGATGCTTGAACGTATTCTCAGTTCTAACATAATAAATTTCCGCCGCACGGTCTAGGGCGTCTTGCCACGGTTAGCGCGGCTTCCCCCGTCAGAGGTTCGAGTCCTCCCTCGGGCATGGGTGTGCATGTTTCCCCTAGCGTGAGTTAGTTTAAGGGGACCACACCCTGCCTATCTAACCCATGTTAATTTAGACAAGTTTTTGACCCATTTCTGAAGAAACTATTTGATGCGGGACCTCAATATTTTTACTATATGTTACATGATGCTAACAGTCAACTGTACTAAAAATCTATTTTATCCATTTTATAGTTTTTAAGAAATACCTTTTTAAATTTATTAACAAAAAATATTAAGTTTTTCTGCAGAAAATATTTTTTGTGAATTTCCTAATGGGGGAAAATTAATGAATGTATTACCAGAGGTGGCTTTTTATGATATGCAGAGTCTCTGAAAATTTTATTCATTTATCTATGATAGTTTCTGATATAATGGGGCATATGTACTGAAAATTTTAGTTTGCGGGAAATCGGCATTAAAGAAAAAACTTTTGAAATTTGTTACTTGAAGTTAATTAAAACTGTCCTACTGCATATGATGACCCTTCTTTGGCCTCTAGCAGGTCTTCCAGCTTCTTTTTCACCTTCCTGGATGTTTGTCTTGCTTTCTTGGCCATATTAGATGCAGACCTGTCTGCATCGGCTATCCTCATTTTATTGCAATGTTGCAGCCCAGTGATCATATTTTCACCAGGATTAATTCCCAGCTTTTTCAGCATCCAACACTTTCCAATATTACCATAACTGAATGTAATAATAGCATCATGAACTCCTAGTTTCATTGATGCATACCTTCAAATACAGGTTTGGGAAGGCGGTTCCAAATTGTGCTATTGAAACATTCATTTGGGTTCTGTGTCTGCCCATGCAAACATTTCCTTAGAAGGTCAGGATGAGCCAAGTCTCTGAAAATAGGTTTAACTGCTGTAATAACAGCAGCAGGAAGAGAATGCTGGTGAGAATAAGATTCTCCAGTTGCCTGAGCCGTATTGTAATTGCACCACGAATTTTCTCCTGATGGACACAATCCATGAGATGGCTTATCATCAGTAGAGTACTTATGGAAGGATATGGCTCAAACATCTCTCTTCATTGCCTCCAGATTTTCTTTATTTCTCCTAATTGCCTGCCCATAGTATACCTGCAAGTTTTCTATTTCAGTTTTAGTTAACTGACCCTGTCTGGTCAATAATTTTCCATCTTCTAATTTTTTTCCTCTCACATCAACGTTTGGTTTTCTCAGCCTTGTTCCCAAACGGTTTTGAACATGGCCTACACATTCTATTTTGCTAATAATGTCATCTCCACATGGCTTAGAGTTGACAGTGGGTGGGTTGACAGTGGGTGACAGAAAAGTGGGCGTGGCACATAAACACACGTGGTAGGAAACTGCTCTTTAAATGCTCGAAAAAAATGTTTTTCAGCAAAATCCTTTTCAGAGTACTTAAATAAAACTGTAATCTACCGAAATATGATGGAAACCGAAAATCGATTTTTTTCGACCTGAACCACGGTGTGGTTCCCCACTTAGTTTGCATTTATGGCGAATCTCCTGCCCGGCGCGAAGTCCCAAGCAATTGGAAAAAAAGCGCAGGTTACTCCCACGTATAAGAATGTGCAGAATTCTTGAACGTATTCTCAGTTCGAATATAATAAATTTCCGCCGTGAGGTCTGGGCATCTTGCCACGGTTCGCGCGGCTCCCCCCGTCGGCGGTTCGAGTCCTCCCTCGGGCATGGGCGTGTATGTTGCCCTTAGCGTAAGTTAGTTTAAGTTAGATTAAGTAGTGTGTAAGCCTAGGGACCGATAACCACAGCAGGTTTGTCCCACAGGAACTTAAGGCAAACTTCCAATAAATATCTTTGAATCAGAAAAGCTTCTGTCCACAAATCAGCATCGATTTAGAAAGCATTATTCGTGCGACGCTGAGCTTTCTTTTTTCTCACATGACATCCTGTGAACAATACATGGAGGGCAACAGGCGGGCTCCATATTCCTACATTTCCGGAAATCGTTTGACACGGCGCCCCACTGTAGATTGTTGACTAAGGTACGACCATACGGAATAACTTCCCAGGCTCAAATACTTCTTAAGTATCAGAATGTTCTCGACGGCGAGTGTTCATCGGAGACAAGGGTATCGTCAGGAGTGCCCCAGGGAAGTGTGATTAGCATCATTAGTATTCTGCCGAAAGGCAGGTTTTCACGTGGTAGTTCTTCAGGCTGCCCGGTCTTCTGCCATCTTCTCCAGGTCTGCATAATTTCCCCTTCCCTTTATGTCGTCTAGCATCTTGTATCTCCTTCTTCCTCTCAGTCTTCTCCCACAAACCAATCCTTCCAAAGCAACTGCTAGCAAGCACTCCCTTCACAATGAATGTCCCAACCAGTTCTTTTTCCTTTCTCTTACGACCTTCAGCAGACATCTTCTCTCACCAACCCTTTCCAGTACTCTTTCATTACTCAGTCTTTCCATCCAGCTTATTCTATCCATTCTCCTCCACATCCACATGTCAAATGCTTCTAACCTTTTTTTCATCCTCTTGTCCCAGCGTCCATGTTTCTGCCCCATAAAGTGCCACATTCCAGACAAAACATTTGGCAAGCCTTTTCCTTAGACCTTTATCTAATTTTCCAAAAAAGAGTCTCCTCTTTCTGTTCAATGCCACCTTCGCTATGGCAATTCGAGTTTTCACCTCCTGGTGACACCTTAGGTCTTCAGTTATTGTGCTTCCAAGATATTTAAATGCACTTACTTGGCTAATGGTAGATTGTCCCATTTTAATATTGGATAGTCTGTGTCTTATACTGACGACCACACTCTTTGGTTTTGCTGTGTTTATTTGCATCCCACATTCCACACAAGCTTCATTTAAATCTTTCAGCATGTTGTTCACTGTCCGCTCACTTCCTGCCACTAATACCATGTCATCAGCAAATCTTATACATTCTATTCTCTTTCCACCATTGCATATTCCTCTTTTCCCATCTAAGCCTTTCGCAATACAGTAATCTCTTCAAGGCATGCATTAAACAACAGTGGGGAAAGGCAACAACCTTGTCTAACACCTCGTCCAATGCTGCTTGCTTCTGACATTTCATTTCCAGTCCTTATCCTTATTTTCTGGAGTAAATATAGATTCTGTATCAGTCGTCTCTCTTTCCAATCTGTTCCTTTCCTCTTCAAAATATCCAGCAGCTTGTTCCACTGAACTCTGTCAAAAGCCTTTTCTAAAGCTATAAAAAAAGCAAAGATTTATTTGCCTTTTTCCATATATCTTTAGCCTACAGTTCTTAACAGGCCAATAGCATCTCTTGTTCCTTTTCCTCTTCTAAATCCGAACTGCTCCTCTGCAATCCCTCTATCCAGCTTGCCATATAGCCTTTGTAGGGAAGCAGCCTACTCACGCCGTAATAAATTCACATCAGTCTTTCCATTGTGTGCCAGCCAGTCCGCTGTAACTAGCTCTGACGTCATAAATGTTGCGCAATACTTTAAAAATCAAGTAAATAACCTGAAACGGTTCTAGCATGTCAGGAGTAATACTAAATTAATATGTGTTGAATATCAATTCGATAACTTAAGCCATTTTCGAAATTTGGATGTTTTTCTGTAAAAATCATTGGCGCAACAGAAAAGAGCTAGAGACTTAAAAATTTATATTTAGATTCCTTTTTCATAATAATTTAATAGAAACAGTCTTCTGGATCTCACAAATTAAGATTTTTGTGGAAATTCATGATTCTCTGGTTTTTGTCTTAAAAATTAAGGAAGCAAGATAGATTAAGTAGGCTAATAAATAAGGCTAGGATGTTTAAATTTAAGTAGAAGGGAGATCCGCTATAATCATAAAGATGTGAGAAATTTCAACTGAATGACTATACAACTATAGCGATAGTGTATCTCCAAAGGGCAAGTTCAGAGCTCGTCTACTGCGTGTAGTGTAATTAAATTAATTCTCTCGCCCAAAATGTTTTACTTAGCCACATCAGACTGTTATTATGATTACTTACCTGTGTGCTGAATGCGCATTTAAATTGAGAGCTTCATCTGCCATCAGCAAAAGAAGCTATGATTTATTCAATAACTTAATGTGTTGCATACTAGTCCAGCGGTTAGTCAGGAGAGCCGATTTGATCAGGCGTTCCCTTAGCCGTCCGCACCGCGGCTTTATATATAAGAACTATATAAGAACGCTGCGCGAGAGAGAAAGGCCCCAGTTCTCTCGGGACGCTGAATAGCACACCATCTGTGTCGGGAGTCGCGTCGCGTCGGTATCATTGCTATAAACAGCCTCGGATGCCGTATTAAGTTACTCGGGATACGCGTAACCATGAAATCATTTTCGAGTGAAGTGTTAATTCTGGGATGACTTTAATTATCTATCTTCAGTTTGCGTATGTCGTATTTTCACGTGCCGCCGCGGGACAGACATTCTACCATTATTTAGCGTGGCGTTTGATGAACATTATCATCAAATTATGGCGAGCATTCACTTAAACATTTAATTTGGACAGTTATAGGTGCATCAGCGCATTTGACTCTGAACTGCTCTGTTAGTCAGATTGTGTGGATTCTTTTTTTTTTTCATCTGTGACTTTCAGAATATAGAGAACGTTTTCTCCACGATCGTTTTTGATTATGAATCCCAGACAATCTCCTAACTCCTCAGAGTTTTAAGCTGTAGCTATAAAAGTATTTCTCAGATGAAGTGGGCACTAGGAATTCTAATTACAGGCTTCACGTTTTGCTAATCACTTTCTGGTTGCCAATATTGTAGTTAGAGAGCCAGTGTTGAGAATGGCAAAAGACAGCATAAATGATAGGAACATTTTAAATAACAACATTTATTCCACCCGACGCCCCACAATTGGTGTTAATCGGCAGGGAAATGCATCTTTTCTACATTACAATTCTACATAAACAACAATCAATTTCACCCGCCGCCCCCACACCTTCTATTCAACACTCTCAGCAACACTTTAGCTGCATGAGAAATTAGACTGATGGTCCTGTGCTCTTCACATTTTTTAGTATTTCTCTTTTTCTCTACTGGTATAATAACTGTTACACGGAAGTCCTCAGACCATTCCCCTTTGTCATATATCTCGTTACAGAGGTAGACTATTTCTTTTCTTGCCTTGTTTCCCAGACTCTTCAACAGTTCTGCTGGCAAATCATCAATTCCACATGCCTTCCTATTCTTCATCTCCTTCAGCGCCCTTTCTACTTCTGCTTCCAAGATGGTAAATCCCTTTCCATCTCCCAGCACATCTTGCTCGTCTGCAACCTTAATTTCGCTTTGTATTTCATCCCCCTTATACAGACATTCAATATGTTCTTGGCATCTGTTCAAAATCTCCTGTGATTAGGATTGCTGTTATTTTCTATACACATAAATGATCTAGTGGGCAGGGTAAGCAGAAGTCTGTGGCTGTGGTATATGGAAAGGTTTCATCGTTGAGTGATGCAGGAAGAAGCAGTGTAGGATCTTGCCCACTCGTGGCTTATAGGGTGCCTAAAGTATGCTACGTTCTTGGAATGCTATACAACAATTCAAACAAATAACATTAGTAGTTTTATTTCTATTAAGCAATTGACAATACTTAACTCTGGAGTTACATCAGTGTCACAAATGACATGCAAACGACGGTCGTCGTCGTGCAAGACAGACAATATACACTCCTGGAAATTGAAATAAGAACACCGTGAATTCATTGTCCCAGGAAAGGGAAACTTTATTGACACATTCCTGGGGTCAGATACATCACATGATCACACTGACAGAACCACAGGCACATAGACACAGGCAACAGAGCATGCACAATGTCGGCACTGGTACAGTGTATATCCACCTTTCGCAGCAATGCAGGCTGCTATTCTCCCATGGAGACGATCGTAGAGATGCTGGATGTAGTCCTGTGGAACGGCTTGCCATGCCATTTCCACCTGGCGCCTCAGTTGGACCAGCATTCGTGCTGGACGTGCAGACCGCGTGAGACGACGCTTCATCCAGTCCCAAACATGCTCAATGGGGGACAGATCCGGAGATCTTGCTGGCCAGGGTAGTTGACTTACACCTTCTAGAGCACGTTGGGTGGCACGGGATACATGCGGACGTGCATTGTCCTGTTGGAACAGCAAGTTCCCTTGCCGGTCTAGGAATGGTAGAACGATGGGTTCGATGACGGTTTGGATGTACCGTGCACTATTCAGTGTCCCCTCGACGATCACCAGTGGTGTACGGCCAGTGTAGGAGATCGCTCCCCACACCATGATGCCGGGTGTTGGCCCTGTGTGCCTAGGTCGTATGCAGTCCTGATTGTGGCGCTCACCTGCACGGCGCCAAACACGCATACGACCATCATTGGCACCAAGGCAGAAGCGACTCTCATCGCTGAAGACGACACGTCTCCATTCGTCCCTCCATTCACGCCTGTCGCGACACCACTGGAGGCGGGCTGCCGATGTTGGGGCGTGAGCGGAAGACGGCCTTACGGTCTGCGGGACCGTAGCCCAGCTTCATGGAGACGGTTGCGAATGGTCCTCGCCGATACCCCAGGAGCAACAGTGTCCCTAATTTGCTGGGAAGTGGCGGTGCGGTCCCCTACGGCACTGCGTAGGATCCTACGGTCTTGGCGTGCATCCGTGCGTCGCTGCGGTCCGGTCCCAGGTCGACGGGCACGTGCACCTTCCGCCGACCACTGGCGACAACATCGATGTACTGTGGAGACCTCACGCCTCACGTGTTGAGCAATTCGGCGGTACGTCCACCCGGCCTCCCGCATGCCCACTATACGCCCTCGCTCAAAGTCCGTCAACTGCACATTCGGTTCACGTCCACGCTGTCGCGGCATGCTACCAGTGTTAAAGACTGCGATGGAGCTCCGTATGCCACGGCAAACTGGCTGACACTGACGCCGGCGGTGCATAAATGCTGCGCAGCTAGCGCCATTCGACGGCCAACACCGCGGTTCCTGGTGTGTCCGCTGTGCCGTGCGTGTGATCATTGCTTGTACAGCCCTCTCGCAGTGTCCGGAGCAAGTATGGTGGGTCTGACACACCGGTGTCAATGTGTTCTTTTTTCCATTTCCAGGAGTGTATAAAACAATTGAAGACGTCGAAATGACAACATCTGCTGCTGACAAGAAGAAGAATACTATAAAATCTGCCGCTGCACATTCATTACTAGATGGACCTGCTGTCTTCTGTGGATGTAGACTGAACTTCAGTATTGACCTGAATGATACATTTTTGCATGGTAATGGCTGGCTAACTGTGGCAATTGTACGAGGTGGTACAGGTGTACCCAATGTATCTGGACTGTCACAAATGACAGTGTCACAAATGACATGACAGATGTGTATAGTGTTGCAGAACTTTTTAGCAAAATTTTATAACTGTTACTGAAAAGATGGGGTTGTCAGGTTCGGTAGATGCTGCTATGGAATATCTCACACCAGACATTTCAAGTAACTTCCATAATATGAATTTGACCCTCACTACCCCAGCAGAAATAATGTCCACCATAAAATCTTTATAATCAAAAACATCTAGTGGGTATGGCGAAATATCAACAAAGTTAATTAAAGAATGTGATTCTGAGCTAAGTAACATATTAAGCTATCTGTGTAACCAGTCGTTTATCAGTGGAATATTTCCTGAATGGTTGAAATATGCTGAGGTTAAGCCACTGTTTAAGAAGGGAGATAAAGAAATAGCATCAAATTTCCATCCAGTTTCACTGTTGCCAGCATTCTCAAAAATTTTAGAAAAAGTAATGTAGAATCGGCTTTATAACCATCTTATCTCAAATAACATACTGTCAAAGTCACAGTTCGGATTTCTAAAGGGGTCTGATATTGAGAAGGCTATCTACACTTACAGTAAAAATGTGCTTAATTCATTAGACAAAAAATTGCAGGCAACTGGTATATTTTGTGATCTGTCAAAGGTATTTGACTGTGTAAATCACAATATCCGTTAAAGTAAATTAGAATATTATAGCGTATCAGGAAATTTTACAAAATGGTTCAAATCTTATATCTCTGGCAGGAAACAAAGGGTGTTATTAGGAAATTGACATGTATCAAGCTATGAGGCATCCTCCAACTGGGAACTAATTACATGTGGGGGCCCACGAGGTTCCATTTTGGGGCCCTTATTTTTTCTTGTGTATATCAATGACCTTTCATCAGTAACATTACCAAATGCCAAGTTCGTTTTGTTTGCCAATGATACAAACATTGCAATAAATAGCAAATCAAGTGTAGGCTTAGAAAGATCAGATAATAAAATATTTGTGGACCTTAATCACTGGTTCCTAGCCAATTCTTTGTCACTAAACTTTGAAAAAAACACACTACATGCAGTTCAGAACTTGTAAGGGGTGTCCTATGTGTATATGCCTAACATACGATGACAAGCAAATAGAAGAAGTGGACAGTGCTAAATTCTTGGGATTACAGCTTGATAATAAATTCAACTCGGAGGAGCACACCACAGAACTGCTGAAGCGTCTTAACAAATCTCTATATGCAATGCGAATTGTGTCAGACATAGGGGATATAAAAATGAAAAAGCTGGCACACTATGCTTACTTTCATTCCATAATGTCATATGGGATTATTTTTTTGTGGTAATTCATCAAACCGATCTAAAGTTTTCCAGGCACAAAAACGTGCAGCAGTAGTTATATGTGGTGTGAACTGAAAATCATCCTGCAGAAGCCTGTTTAGGGAACTAGGGATACTAACTACTGCTTCCCAATACATATATTCCTTAATAAAATTTGTCATTAAAAATATATCACTTTTTCAAACCAAAAGCTCAGTTCATGGAATCAATTCTAGAAATAAGAATAATCTTCACAAGGATTTAAAGTCACTTAGTTTTGTACAAAAAGGTGTGCATTATTTAGGAACACACATTTTCAATAACTTTCCAGCAGCCATAAAAAGCTTAACAACCAATGAAATTCAGTTTAAGAGAATCCTAAAGGTTTTATTGGTGGCCAACTCCTTCTACTCCATTGATGAATTTCTCAGTAGAACTAACTGATTTGTATGTGTGATGATATAACTTCTGCACAATTTCGGTGCAGTAATGTATTCATTGTAAATATGTGTGTGTGTGTAAGTAAAATCTAACTTCTGCACCATTTCAGCCCAGCAATGTGTTCATTGTAAATAAATATTGTAGTAGTTGTATTACACGTTTATTACTTTATAAATAAATAAAAAACTTTTTTATTTTAAATTCAGTGCATTAGTATTTGTAAAATGACTCTTTCATATAGTGTTCACTAAAAAATGACGATCATTCCACTTGGGACCTGTGGAATGGAACATTAGCTTATTTGTTTTAGTTGTAAATATTTGTCATGTATTGTTGTTTTCTGACATGTTCTACATCCTCACCACGGATCAATTGGAATGAAAGTAAATCTAATCCAATTCACACTCCGGAAATACCTCTCACTATTGTCTGTACACTGAGTCGATCTGAGTGGCCGAGGCTGGCAGGAGCGGCGCTTTCATTCACTTCTTGCAGGGGGCGCGCCTGGCGCGGCTCAGTCCTTGTCAGCAGGCTATTGGCTGACGTTTCCTCACCGCCTTCTCTGGTTTTTCGTTCCTCGTCTTCGTTCTGGCGCTTGTGGTTATGCCAGAACATACAAGAGACTCACACAAAATTTCTAGTTGGTTCGATGAATGTGACAGATGTAGGTTAATGCAAATGAGTAGGAACGTCATCTACATCTACGTACATACCTCCAAACTACCGTGCGGTGCACGGCGGAGGATACCTTGTACCACAATAAGTCACTTCCTTTCCTGTTCCACTCGCAAGTAGAGCAAGGGAAGAACGACTCCCTAAAAGCCTAAGTACAATCCGTAATTTCTTTTGTCTTATCTTCGTGCTCCTTACGCGAAATATAGGTTGACGACAGTACAATCGTTCTGCAGTCAGACTCAAATGCTGGTTGTCTACATTTGTGCAATAGTGCCTCGCAAGAATGCATCGTCTTCCCTCCAGGGAATCCCACTTCAGTTCAAGCAGCATCTGCGTAACACTTGTGTGCTGACCGAACCTATCAGTAACAAATCTACCAGTCCGCCTCTGAATTGTTTCAATGTCTTCTTTTAATCTGACCTCGTGGAGATCCCATATACTCGAATAGTACCCAAGGATGAGTCGCGCTAGTGTTCTATGCGCCATCTTCTTCCGGATAGGTTAAACTTTCTCAAAATTCTCCCATTAAATCGAAATAGAGTATTTGCCTTCCCTACTACAAGTCTGACGTGCTTATTCCATTTCACAGTGCTTTGCAACATTACGCCTAGATATTTAGTCGAAGTGACTGGGTCAAGCTGCACCCACTGTATTCGAACTTACAAGACTGTTTTTCCTACTCAACTGCATTAACTCACATTTTCCTACATTTAGAGCAAGCTGCCATTCATCACACCAACTATAAATTTTGTATAATTCATTTTCTATATTCCTACTGTCACTCAAGCATGACATCTTCCTGTAATCACAGTGTCATCAGGAAACAGCTGTAATTGCTGCTCACCCTGTCCATCAGGTAAGTTGTGGATACCGAAAATAAAAGCATCCTGTCACACTTCCCTGGAGCACTACTGACGATACCCTTGTCTCTGATGAACACTTGCCGTCAAGAACCACTTACTGGGTTCTATTACGTAAAAAGGTCCTCAGCCCGCCCAGTTAGCCGTGCGGTCTAACGCACTGCTTTCCGGGCGGGAAGGCATACCGGTCCCGTGCACAAATCCACTCGGCGGATTAGTGTCGAGGCGGATTAGTGTGCCAGCCAGTCTGTGGATGGTTTTTAAGGAGGTTTTCCATCTGCCTCAGTGAATGCGGACTGGTTCCCCTTATCCTGCCTTAGTTACACTATGTCACCGATTGCTGCGCAAACACTTTCTCCACGTAGGTGTACACCAAAATTACTCTACCATGCAAACATTGGGGTCACACGGTGTGAGATGTTCCCGTGGGGGGAACCACTGGGTGCCGAAGTGCGCAATAACCCTGGGTTCGGCGTGGGGTGGCTGTGGGGTGAGTGGACTGCTGTAGCCTGCTGTGGGGTTGATCTAACACACTGCTTTCCGGGCAGGAAGGCGTATTGGTCCCCAGCACAAATCCACCCGGTGGATTAGTGTCAAGGTCCAGTGTGCCGGCCAGTCTGTGGATGGTTTTTAAGGTGGTTTTCCACCTGCCTCGGCGAATGAGGGCTAGTTCCCCTTATCCCACCTCAGTTACACTATGTCGGCGATTGCTGTGCAAACACTTTCTCCATGTACACATACACCATAATTACTCTACGACTCAAATGGTGTGAGACGTTCCTGGGGGGGTTTCCACTGTGGGCCGAACCGCACAGTAACACTGGCTTCAGTGTGGGGCAGTGGTGGTGCGAGTGGACAGCTGTAACCTGTTGTGTACCACTATGAGCTGCGGCAGTGACGAAGCCTCTCTGTCGTTTCTAGGTCCCCAGTTACATACAATACAATACAAAAGGTTCTCTAGCCGGTTACATATATGGGAAGATATAGTGTATGTTTCGACCTTCGTTGACAATCTGCACTGGGACACCGTGTCAAACGCTTTCCGGAAATCTAGGAATATGGAACCTCCTTGTTGCTCTCCATCCATGTTTTGGAGCGTATCATGGGAGAAAAGGCCGAGCTGAGTTTCACAGGAGCGATGCGTTTTAAATCCGTGCTGTGGACAGAAGCTTTTCTACATCAAGGAAATTTATTATATTCGAACTCAGAATGTGTTCAAGATTTCTGCAGCAAACCGATGTTAAGCGTATTGGCCTTTAATTATGCAGGTCAGTTACTTTACCTTTCTTATATACAGGAGACTTCTGCGCGTTATTCCTTTCGGTTGGGACTTTGCGATGGGGAATAGATTCGCGATAACAGCGAGATAAGTAAGGGGCAAATGCCGCAGTGTACCGTCTGTATAACTCAACTGGCATTCCATCTGGTACTGGAGGCTTACTTATTTTTAACTCTTTCAGTTGCTTCTCTACGCCAGTGACGCCTACGTACTCCTTGCAGGAGTATGTACGACTGTCTAACGACGGTATGTTTGTTCAATACTTTTACGTGAATTATTTCTTAAAAGTGAAATTTAAAACTTCATCTTTTCTTCTGCTGTCTTCTATTCCCCCCCTAAACTAGCTGAAATGTGACTGGATAGCGGCGTTCGACTCGTTTAGTGATTTTATGTGTGGCCAAAACTTTTTTTCCAGTTTATGGCAAGATCTTTCGCTAAGGAATGACGGTGGAACTTGTATGCTTCGCACACTGTTTTCTTTACGGACAACAAACTTCTGATAACTTTTGCTTGTCAACATTTGCGCGTTGTTTTTTGAACCGAGAGTGCAAAAATCTCTGTTTCCTCAACATTTTCCGAATTTGATTATTAAACCACGGAGGGTCTTTCCTTCCTTAATCCACTTACTTGGCAAATACCTCTCCAGAGAGCGATTTACAACCAAATTGTTCTTTGCCCATAATCCCCTTTTGCCCGTTATACTGGACCTAATTGATGTCCATTCATAGTCTAAGTGGAATGATAACAGTTGCTTATCTGCTTTTTCTGGCATAAACGCTCCCATGGCCTTGTTGATAGATTTATTAACTTTAGTAGAAATCGCCTTCCACGTACAAGGTCTATCCGAAAAAATTCCACAACATTCGTAATTCAGCACCAATGGTTGGTTGGAGCGAAATGCGGTTAGCTTCCCTGCACACGCCTGCGTTTAATGTTTAACAGTCGGAAGTTTCACTGCGGTGTGTCTGTTAATTATTGTTAAGTGCTGTATTAAGTAGAACGTTGTGTCGCGCAGTTTGCAAATTTCGAGATGGAAGAGTTAGAGAAGCAACGCGTATGCATAAAATTTTCCATGAAATCCAAGAAACCCTTTACATAGACACACCAAATGATGACCGAGCAAGGTGGCGCAGCGGTTAACACACTGGACTCGCATTCGGGAGGACAACGGTTCAGACCCGCGTCCGCCCATCCTGATTTAGGTTTCCAGTGATTTCCCTAAATCGCTTCAGGCAGATGCCGGGATGGTTCCTTTGAAAGAGCACGGCCGATTTCCTTCTCCACCGTTCCCTAATCCAATGGGATTGATGACCTCGCTGTTTGGTCCCCTCCCCTTAAATTAACGAACCAATCAACCAACCAACCAACGAAATGATACAGAGAGCCTACGATGATGTGTCTTCAGCCGTACTCGGTATTACAAAACGTTCACAAGGTTTAAAAATGGCCAGACGGAAGTTAAAAATGACCCTCGTTCGGGACGCCCTTCGACGTCTACCGATGACGCTCATGACAGGAAACGTCAACGAAATTGAACGTACCAATCGAAGATTGGCTGTCCGAGATATTGAAGAGGAATGTGACATATCAGTTGGGCCATTTCATGAAATCCTGGCACATCATCTTGGAATGCCGCCAAGTTCGTCCCACGGCTCATGAGTCAAGACCAGAAAGACCTTCGCGTCGCAGTCTGTGAAGAGCTTTTGGATTTCGCAAAAGAGAACGAGATGTTCCTAAGTGCATCAGAACTGGTGATGAGCCATGATGTTGAAACAAAGGTTCAATCTTCACAATGGTTCCAGAAAGGTTCTCCAAGATCAAAAAAAGCTCGCCAGATCAGGTCAAACGTCAAAGCCATGTTAATAGTTTTCTTTGACTTTGAAGGATTAGTTCATCATGAAACGAAAGTTTTCCATTTCGAAAATATAACATTACTCTGTACTCTTCCGGCGTACAAAATTGGAATGTAGTTGTAAATGTATAATCGTAAACACAGAAAATCTTTGAATCTTGTTGTATTTTAACAAACATGATTTAATTATTTTTCTGCATTCTTTGGAACATTTCAAAACCCTGAATAAAACTGCGTTATAGAAACATTGATCAAGGATGCCAAAGTGGCATCCATGATCATTAGCATCCCTGCGTGTCCTTTTATCACACAATAAAGAGGGAAAGACTTCATACCATATGTTACTGTTCGGGTATGAAAGTGTCCGATTATTAGAACTGACTACAGAAATGTGTGGCTCATGAGAAGCTGGTCGACCATTCTACCCCGTTCTTGTTAACTTCCTACAGTCATTGTTCAAGCTGGACTGCTGATAGCATTTTGGAGGCCACGAATCATTCCTTGCGCTGGCTTCGTCAGATTTTTTACAACCACACTCGGCAATGCTAGACGCTCGCTGTCCGGGGTAGCCGCGCGGTCTCGGGCGTCTTGTCACGGTTCGTGCGGCTCCCTCCGTCGGAAGTTCGAGTCCTCCCTCGGGCATGGGTGTGTGGTGGTGTGTTGTCCTTAGCTTAAGTTATGTTAGATTAGATTAATTAGTGTGTAAGCCTGGGGGCCGATGACCTCAGCAGTTTGGTCCCAGATTTCCCTATTGTCCGTCGGTATATGAGGACTGCCTGGTCTTGGTTCAGCTGTCATTGTTGCTTCATGTTTCCACTTCAAAAGCACGTCAACAAGAGTCGACTTGGCCAGCTTTATGACTGAAATCTCCCTAACGAATTTGTTACTCAGGTGACATCTAGTGACCAGTCCACGTTACAAGTCGCTGACCTCTCCTGACCACCATGTTTGGCTGTCACTGCTTCTCTACTGACAGCACAACACTCTTCGTTTCCTTTTGAGGGCTATCCACATACCGTTGATCAGTGTATATTATAAGTAGTAAAAGCTCTATAACACACTACTGGCCATTAAAATTGCTACACCAAGAAGAAATGCAGAAGATAAATGGGTATTCATTGGACAAAAATATTATACTAGAACTGACATGTAATTACATTTTCATGCAGTTTGGGTGACAGATCTGGAGAATGTGCTGGCCAGCGCAGCAGTCGAAGATTTTCTGTATCCAGAAAGGCCCGTACAGGACCTGCAACATGCGGTCGTGCATTGTCCTGCTGAAATGTAGGGTTTCGCAGGGATCGAATGAAGGGTAGAGCCACGGGTAGTAACACATCTGAAATGTAACGTCCACTGTTCAAAGTGCCGTCAGTGCGAACAAGAGGTGACCGAGACGTGTAACCAATGGCACCCCACACCATCATGCCGGGTGATATGCCAGTATGGCGATGATGAATACACGCTTCCAATATGCTAAATTCAAAATGGTTCAAATGGCTCTGAGCACTATGGGACTTAACATCTATGGTCATCAGTCCCCTAGAACTTAGAACTACTTAAACCTAACTAACCTAAGGACAGCACACAACACCCAGTCATCACGAGGCAGAGAAAATCCCTGACCCCGCCGGGAATCGAACCCGTGAACCCGGGCGTGGGAAGCGAGAACGCTACCGCACGACCACGAGCTGCGGACTTCCAATATGCGTTCACCGCGATGCCGCCAAACACGGATGCGACCATCATGAAGCTGTAAACAGAACCTAGATTCATCCGAAAAAATGTCGTTTTGCCATTCGTGCACCCAGGTTCGTCGTTGAGCACACCATCGCAGGTGCGCCTGTATGCAAATTAGCCAGCGTCAAGGGTAACCGCAGCCGTGGTCTCCGAGCTGATAGTCCATGCTGCTTCAAACGTCGTCGAACTGTTCGTGCAGATGGTTGTTGTCTTGCAAACGTCCCCATCTGTTGACTCAGGGATCGAGACATGGCTGCACGATCCGTTACAGCCATGCGGATGAGATGCCTGTCATCTCGACTAATAGTGATACGAGGCCGTTGGGATTCAGTACGGCGTTCCGTATTACCCTCCTGAACCCACCGATTCCATATTCTGCTAACAGTCATTGCATCTCGCTCGACCAACGCGAGCGGCAATGTCACGATACGATAAACCGCAATCGCGATAGGCTACAATCCGACCTTTATCAAAGTCGGAAACGTGATGGTACGCGTTTCTCCTCCTTACACAAGGCATCACAACAACGTTTCACCAGGCAACGCCGGTCAACTGCTGTTTGTGTATGAGAAATCGGTTGGAAACTTTCCTCATGTCAGCACGTTGTAGGTGTCGCCAACGGCGCCAACCTTGTGTGAATGAACTGAAAACCTAATCATTTGCATATCACAGCATCTTCTTCCTGTCGGTTAAATTTCGCGTCTGTAGCACGTCATCTTCGTGGTGTAGGAATTTTAATGGCCAGTAGTGTACATTCTCCGGGTAATCCTAAAGTATCTTTCATCTGTCGATTTTGCCCCATTTTAAGAACGTCTTAAGATCTATCTGCTAGGATACTCTTAATTAAAATACAAATCTGGTCCGATTCTCTGTAATTCGTCTTCTTGTTTACCAACTATGTATCACCTCTCGTGACATATAGTGGTTGGCTGGTTGTTTGATTTGGGCAAGGAGACCAAACAGCAAGGTCATTGGTCCCACCGGATTATGGAAGGGTGGGGAGGAAAGCGGCCGTGGCGCTTCATAGGAACCATCCCGATGTTTGTCTTAAGTGATTTAAGGAAATCACGGAAACCTAAATCAGGATGATTGGACGCTGGGTTGAACACTCATCCTCCCGAATGCGAGTTCAGTGTGCTATGCTAACTACTGCGCCACCTCGCTCGATGAAGCTAGTAGTTAATTGTGCATAACATAGGGCTGTCCAAATACCGTTGATGAGTGTATATTATAAGCTCTATAACACATTCTCCGCGTGATCCCAAAGTTCCTTTCATCTGTCGATTTTTCCCAGTTTCAAGAACGTCTTAAGATCTATCTGCTAGGATATCCCGAATTCAAATACAAATCTGGTCCGATTCTCCGTAATTCGTCTTCTTGACTACCAAACGACAGGGCAGAAATGTACGAATGTGAACAGGTCATCACTCTGACTGCCTAGACGAGATTGAGGGAGTTCTCCGCAGAATCAGTGAGGAAAGCAACATGCTGAAAACATTAACTACAAGTAGGGACATTTCTCAAGACATCAAGGCACAATTTCCATGGTACTTGAGGTAGCCTGAGATGGAGGGATTGGCACAGGAGAAGACACCGTGGAGTGTCCCACCAAACCAGACATATCTCAGGAAAAAAAATACCTTTAATGAGAAAGCCGGTATACTCGCCACAGACAGTGAAGATCGTGACGAAAGAGCGCCTGCAGTCCGGATGAAGCACGGCACGGAGCGGATAAACGTGCTGAACTGCGGCATACGTTCCCCAACTGGCGAATCGCTGGCAGTGTTAATCTACCGGCCTGGAGCAAACGCCAGCTGCTGATCGTCAGCGATAAGCCGCTAGCGAGCCGGCAGTGATAAGACAACTTGGCACAGCGCATCGTCGCCCCGAACCATTGACACAGCATGTAGCGTCACCGTGAACTGCAAATGTTGGAAGGTCAGCGTACTCCATGCTCTCCCGCTTTTGCATCACGATGTGGTGTCCGTAATTAAAGTTCCAGTTTCAAAATGCTGTAGAAAGAGAACTGCTGCTCAGAATGACGTCAACTTTGAGCAGCATATTACTGACTCGGGGTAAACGCCATGGAAAAAAAAAAAAAAAAAAATACGAAACTTTGACCAATAGGCGGCTCTGTTAGCGTCAGAATACGCACACTATCAAATGCAGAGCACACTGCTATACTGCAGTTTGCGTCCGAGACGCCCAACATGATAGTCTTCATGAAGGATCGCGCACTGCTGGTAAAGTTGTTTTACTAGAACAGTGCCAGTCACCGATAGCCCTGCAGAAGCTCTGAACGCTCAAGGGTATGAAAAAAAAGGAATTGGTCCGACGTCTGCTAATGTTTTGGAGGAAATGATCACAAAATTCGAAAAGACAGGTTCTTTTGAAGTGCAGTGTGGCAGAGGGATGAAAGCAGTTGATTTGACGTGTGTCGAAGATGTGGCAACAGCACTGCAAGAGGAATCGAGTAGTAGTGTGCAAACATGCAGCGCATGGGAAATTGCCCGATTGTTGGACATGCCTGAGAGCACAGTGCATAAACTGATTCAAAATATCCCATAGTCATCTCAACAGTACTAGGATACTTTGTAAATCACAGTTCGGATTTCAAAAATGCTGTTCCACTGAGATAGCAATATACAATTTCACTGTCCACATAATAGAGTCTTTAAATAGTAAAATGTCACCAATAGGAATTTTCTGTGACATGTCCAAAGCATTTGATCGTGTCAACCATGACATTATGTTACCGAAATTACAATTGTGTGGTATAAATGGGATAGCATATGAATGGTTTAAGTCATACCTTTGGAACAGGAGGCAAAAAGTTTCCTTATGTGAGTCAAGTGATTTAAATAAGTTTGCCACTTCATCTAACTGCGGTGAAATTACATTAGGTGTTTCACAGGATCCAATCATGGATCCCCTTCTGTTCTTGATACATGTGAACGACCTCCCTTCCTATCTGAGACAGGAAGCTGAACTGACATTGTTTTCTGATGATACAAGCATCATAATTAATCCAGTAATAGAAACTCCAATTGAAAATGATACAAATAAGGTCTTCAGAAAAGTCATTAATTGGTTTTCTGCAAATGGGCTTGCCCTAAACTTTGAAAAAGCACAGTAAATACAATTTTCTGTTGAAAAAAGTACAATTCCTTCAACAAATATAACACATCAACAGAAGTCAGTACACAGGGTAGAGCATACTAAGTTTTTGGGTGAACACATAGATGAGAATCTTAACTGGAAAATTCTTATTTTGGATCTTCTAAACCGACTAGGTTCAGCAACTTTTGCAATCAGAATAATTGCCAATTTTGAGGATATAGAAATTAGTAAGCTAACATACTTTGCATACTTTCAATCTCTGATGGCATACGGAATAGTATTTTGGGGTAACTCAACATTTACACAAAAAGTATTCACTGCTCAAAAGAAAGTGGTTAGAATAACGCGTGGGGTTCATAGTCGCACATCTTGTACGCATCTTTTTAAGAGATTGGGAATTCTTACAACAACCTCACAGCACGTTTGCTCACTAATGAAATTTGTTCTCAATAGCATGGACCAGTTTAAAAACAACAGTGACATTCATGATTATAATACCAGAAAAAAGAAAGACTTACACTATCCCTTACTCAACCTATCTTTGGCACAGAAAGGGGTAAAGTGTGCTGCAATAAAAATTTTCGACAAATTACCAGATGAAAAAATGTCTGACAGACAGCAGTAATAGCTTCAAAAATAAAGTGAAATCATATCTCCTTGACAACTTCTATACAATTCTTGAACAGGAATAAATAAATCTATAATTATAGTATATGCATGTTGTGCCATTTAAGGGAATGGGGAAAATAATTGAAATATTAATCTTTAACTCTGTATTGTAATACGTTTATACAAAAAAATCTTGTTTCAAATGTGCATTTGTTCTGCACTTGAGACGTTTCACATCATAACTGCTACCGTACCGTGCGATTGATCAATGGAACACGCAACCAACTACCTAACTAACTTAGCTAACCATACAAGATCACCCATGTTCAGGGATTGTTCCCTGATGACCTGCCAGCGAGACAAACGTTCACTCTGGAATTTCTTGCTCGCATGGAAGTGGACACTGAATGGCCATGCAACATTCTGTGGACAGATGAAGCCCGTTTCCGTCTCCAAGGTCATGTTAATACTCAGAACTGCAGAATGTGGGCTATGGAAAATCCGCACACGCATCAACCACACTTCATTTTCTGCAAAGGTGACATTGTGGTGAGGGTTGGCTGCCTTTTTTTTTTTTTTTAATGAGGAAATGAGTCCTGCGGCTCCTGTTACAGTCCGTGCAGAATGCTGTGGCTCGGTAGACGTACAGACAGCAGGGCGCGCATGGGAGATCTGTAGGGGTGGAGGCTAAGGGCAGGTGTTGTAGGTAAAATGCCGGGCGCTGGAGAAGAGCCTTTTTAAACTGAAGCATACACTCAACACTTTTTGTAAATCTGAAGTGGGACCCCTCCACAGGCACACTTGCATGGTGACCATACAGAAAGATCTCTGCTTTTGTTAGTTTGTAAAAAGAATTCCGCCGAAAATGGAGCGGTTTATTTTCGTCTGACTTGTTAAACATTTGTAACTTTCAGAGAAGCGTCATGAGTGGCAAATTTTGAGGAAAACCTACACATTTCCCTGGTTGCAATGTCAAAATTTGCTCCTTTTGCCAAAACAAAGCGGAGTTTACACAGCCTCGCCTCACTAACGTGATGTGCAGACACAACTGCGAGAGAATTCTGAAACAGTGGTTTATTAAGTTTAATAAGCAAGGAACCAGCAAAGGACTTTGGAAGAGCAGTTCAACGGAATGGATAGTGTCTTGAAAGGAGGATATAAGATGAACATCAACAAAAGCAAAAGGAGGATAATGGAAAGTAGTCGAATTAAGTTGGGTGATGTTGAGGGTATTAGATTAGGAAATGAGACACTTAAAGTAGTAAAGGAGTTTTGCTATTTGGGGAGCAAAATAACTGATGATGGTCGAAGTAGAGAGGATATAAAATGGAGACTGGCAATGGCAAGGAAAGCGTTTCTGAAGAAGAGCAATTTGTTAACATTGAGTATAGATCTAAGTGTCAGGAAGTCGTTTCTGAAAGTATTTGTATGGAGTGTAGCCATGTATGGAAGTGAAACATGGTCGATAAATAGTTTAGACAAGAAGAGAATAGAAGCTTTCGAAATGTGGTGCTACAGAAGAATGCTGAAGATTAGATGGGTAGATCACATAACTAATGAGGAGGTGTTGAATAGGATTGGGGAGAAGTTTGTGGCACAACTTGACTAGAAGAAGGGATCGGTTGGTAGGACATGATCTGAGGCATCAAGGGATCACCAATTTAGTATTGGAGGGCAGCGTGGAGGGTAAAAATCGTAGAGGGAGACCAAGAGCTGAATACACCAAGCAGATTCAGAAGGATGTAGGTTGCAGTAGGTACTGGGAGATGAAGAAGCTTGCACAGGATAGAGTAGCATGGAGAGCTGCATCAAACCAGTCTCAGGACTGAAGACCACAACAACAACAAGCAAGGAACCGAGGAAAAGTCAGGTTAGTAGCTTATGAAAAAGAACATCCTCGATACAAAAAAACCGTGTAATGTCTTCACTTACTTTGTTGCAAAACCGACAGAATTTCTCATTTCACCAGCTATCAATCGCTCTTAAAAATTACATTCTTTCATCATAAAAGTCTGTAGTTAGTGAAGAAATACGGTAAACAATGAAGTTTTACATAATAACGATGCGGTAAAAGACTCTCCTCTTTGTGTGCTATGATTTGCCAAAATCTCATTTCGATATCTGAAACCGTTTAGAAAATATGAAGAATGCTGTGAAAATTGTTTGAGAAAGACTGCAAGGCATGCGCCTCGATTCTGTCACCGCCGACTGGCCGAAAGGTAGAAAACAATTGTCGGCCTCCCCTTCCAAACAAACGAACTCGCCCAGGGCCTGGGACGAAAACTCGTCACCGTATCCTACTTGGGCTGTACCTGTACCATTACTGGTAAACACTATGAGTCTTTTTGCGCACCAACGTCATTCCAACACTTTAACAGCGTGGGGTGTGGCTAGGATCATTTTTATGCAAGACGGCGCTCCTCCGCACATTGCACAGACGTGAAGTGGCTGCTGCAGAGGCATTTCGGAAATGCTAGAATTATCAGCTGTCATTTCCGTACAGTCTGAGTGGCCAGATCACCTAGTCATAATCGGTGTGACTTCTGGCTGTGGAGTTGTCTGAAAGATTTTGTTTTCAGTGTTCCAATTACGAACATAGCTGAATTGAAGGCACGCATTGCGCAACTCTTTCTGAACGCGACCCACTAGACACTCCGATTTGTTGTAGAACATGCCGTTTCTCGATTTCAAATGTGACAGAAATCGGTAGACGGCATATTCAACGTGTCTTGCGCCATTTTCACGACAAGTAGAAACCGATGTCATTTTGCTTTTTATTCGGTTTTCGGTCCCAGGACAATTAAAAACCGATGCTATTGTTTTGCTTTTTATGCTGTTGTTCGCTCAGATCAGTTAAAAGTCGATTTTTCCCATCCGGTGTGGTGCAAACTTGCCGTGATGGATGGGCTCACCTAACTAAAAGTGTCACAACAGTTCACTGTCGAACTTGTGCAGACGTGCACATTGAACAGTACGGACGCCGTTAAGTTACCACTCATACCATAGCCGTCCTATCGCGATTCATCGTCGTTTGTAACCGATCCCGTTGCGTCTATAATATGCAGTTCAAATTTGACGTCATTTTGAGCAGTGGTTCTCTTTCTACAGCGGTTTGAAACTGGAACTTTAATTATGTACTTCCGTTTCACAGCATCGTCAATTCGCCTTGTCCTTCTCATGTGAGTTGACATGCGACGCGACAGCTTGCAAGACAAGTAGACGACTTCTGGTGTAATGCACGGGCCACCACGAGCTTGATTTTGAGGCGGTTTCTCACACTCGTCTACCCAGATTCGGATCGGGTTACCATCGAAGGCTGGGCGCACACTGATCCAGCATTTCACCTGAAGCAAGTGTTGCGAAACAAAATGTTTTGCTGGGTACGAGCGCTCCATGTATTTCAATGGGAGCCCGCACACTGATCAAGCAAACGTTGCGAGGCGTTTCGCAACGCCTTGAAACATTTGATCAGTTGCTCGACGCCTGGATCCGATACAGCACAATGCTTGGAGTTTCCAAGGAGCAAGACGTTCTGCGCGTGCGCCAACTCCCTTCCACTACCCACTACTACAGCTGTCAGGCGCAGCTCTGACAGTACACACCGAGCGAAGTGGAGCAGTGGCTAGCACACTGGACTCGCATTCGGGAGGGCAACGGTTTAATCCCGTTTCCGGCATTCCTGATTTAGGTTTTCCGTGATTCCCCTAAATCGCTTCAGGAAAACGCCGGGATGGTTCCTCTGAAAGGGCACGGCCGACTTCCTTCCCATCCTTCCCTTACCGATGAGACCAATGACCTTGCAGTCTGGTCTCCTCCCCAAATCAGCCCAACCAACACTGACCGTACAGAAGCGCTGCTTTGTGTTTTCGGATCTGTGTTTTAGCCAAGTGTATTGTGTAATGACTGAAACAGGGGAAGATGGCGTGGTCGACGATACAGTTATCGATGTTGATAAACTTGTAGCCCTCTTGGAAACCGGACCCGAGTTCTACGTGATTATCAGGAAAGATCACCACAACCAGGACGTGATCGCCAAAGCATGGCAACACATAGGTCAGGAAATGAAGATCTCAGGTAAGAAATGTATAATTAAAAAACAAATTAATAAAATTCGTGCAATTTTATCAAGAATGACCTTCATGAGCTATAAAAGTGATCATATTATGGAAACCTCTTCTTTCAATCGTTTTATAGCTTTAAACATAGTGTTTTATTAAGATTTAAACAAAAATGTTTCTAAATTGATTGTAAATTACTATTTAGTAAGATAATAAAGTAATAATTTAATCGTCATCTTTACTTTTGTACATGAGTTCATTTCTACATTCAGGTCTATAGGTTAATAATTCTTCACAAATTGATTGATATCTTAATTACAGAAGGCCATCCTGTCTTACCAAGGAACAGCACCTGTTGGGCTACTAAAAAACCGAACGTAGCTTTCTATAACATTGTAGGCTGCTTTTGAGGTTCGTGTTCCAGCCTGCTGTGGTTCTTCATCAACCTCAACAATATGCATAAGCTCATCATAGTCTTCTGCTAGTTTTCCTTCCCTTTTTCTTATGAAATTGTGCAACACACAACAGGCTAATATTATTTGTTTCGTGACATCTGGGTGAACGAGCATTGCTTGCTCAAGAACTCTGAATTTTTAAACATCATACCAAACGCGCATTCTACTATTCTGCGAGCTCTAGATAACCTGTAATTGTATATTTTTCTATCATTACTTAGAAGTGTTGATCTTAGAAATGGTTTTATCATATTGATAGCCAAACCATATGCATCATCAGCTACAAACACGTAAGGAAACGAAAAGTTTTTGTTTGGGCACAACACTCGGGATACAGGGAGATTTAACCTCTTGTCAACGAACTCTGTCCAAAGCCCGAAGAGAGAAAAACACCAGCATCATTGTTTCTTCCCGGTGCTCCTACGCCAACTATTAAAAAGTTTCCTTCAGCATCTACCACTGCTTGTAGCACGATAGAGCGAAAGTTCTTGTAATTGTAGTAGGCTGATCCACAGTTCCATGGTCTCTCAGTTCTTGTATGTTTTCCATCTACTGCGCCACAGCAGTTTGGAAAATTCCACAAGTCTTCAAAGCGTTCAGTTACAGTTGCCCATTTTTCAGGTGTAGGCTCAGTCATCATATACAACGGTGACAGTACTTCCCAAACATAAGTACATGTCTCAACTACTATTTTTCCGACTGTCGTTGCACCAACACGAAGATTGTAATGGACGTATTGAAATCTATCTCCAGTAGCCAGAAACGTGAAAATACAAAATACCATTAGCATACAAATAGTTTTTAACTTATTTTACTAATCTTTGTTGTTTTGTTTTAGGTAATGAGTGCAAGTACAAGTGGCATGTTCTGAGGTCGTCATACGCGAGATTTCTGCGTGAGCTGAAAAAAAATGCCAAGTGGATCAGTTGGAAACAAGAAAAAGTGGTATTTGGCTGACACAATGAGTTTTTTGCTGCCCTACATTGGACATCGAAAATGTACAACAAGCAATATGGTTCGAACGCGAACAGATGTAGCAGCTGAGGAAGGGACAGAAGAGAACTTGGAACAACCCATAACTGAGACAGATGTTGCCGCAGTCGCTGGTACTTCATCTTCACTTACAGCAGCGGTCGAAATGAATCCAAGGAAAAAAAGGCTAAGACACCAGCAGAGGTAGTGGCTGAACCAATGGCTGCATATTTTAAATCGATCACCCAAAAAAAATCATCATAAGAACATCCTATGATGCTTTATTTTAGAGGTCTAATGCCGGAAATTGAAAAATTGTCTGACACCTCTCAAAGACATTTCAAAATGGATGTTGTAAAACAGCTGAACTACTATCTTGATCAAGAAGAAGGGGTTTATTCAGGACAACCGAATCTCCCTCAAATTTCACCAGCATCAACTTCCTGCAGTTCTCATGGCAGAAACCCATCAAGTGATTCGACACCATCTCAGATATCTGCTCAAGATGAATACACTCCTGGAAATGGAAAAAAGAACACATTGACACCGGTGTGTCAGACCCACCATACTTGCTCCGGACACTGCGAGAGGGCTGTACAAGCAATGATCACACGCACGGCACAGCGGACACACCAGGAACCGCGGTGTTGGCCGTCGAATGGCGCTAGCTGCGCAGCATTTGTGCACCGCCGCCGTCAGTGTCGGCCAGTTTGCCGTGACATACGGAGCACCATCGCAGTCTTTAACACTGGTAGCATGCCGCGACAGCGTGGACGTGAACCGTATGTGCAGTTGACGGACTTTGAGCGAGGGCGTATAGTGGGCATGCGGGATGCCGGGTGGACGTACCGCCGAATTGCTCAACACGTGGGGCGTGAGGTCTCCACAGTACATCGATGTTGTCGCCAGTGGTCGGCGGAAGGTGCACGTGCCCGTCGACCTGGGACCGGACCGCAGCGACGCACGGATGCACGCCAAGACCGTAGGATCCTACGCAGTGCCGTAGGGGACCGCACCGCCACTTCCCAGCAAATTAGGGACACTGTTGCTCCTGGGGTATCGGCGAGGACCATTCGCAACCGTCTCCATGAAGCTGGGCTACGGTCCCGCACACCGTTAGGCCGTCTTCCGCTCACGCCCCAACATCGTGCAGCCCGCCTCCAGTGGTGTCGCGACAGGCGTGAATGGAGGGACGAATGGAGACGTGTCGTCTTCAGCGATGAGAGTCGCTTCTGCCTTGGTGCCAATGATGGTCGTATGCGTGTTTGGCGCCGTGCAGGTGAGCGCCACAATCAGGACTGCATACGACCAAGGCGCACAGGGCCAACACCCGGCATCATGGTGTGGGGAGCGATCTCCTACACTGGCCGTACACCACTGGTGATCGTCGAGGGGACACTGAATAGTGCACGGTACATCCAAACCGTCAACGAACCCATCATTCTACCATTCCTAGACCGGCAAGGGAACTTGCTGTTCCAACAGGACAATGCACGTCCGCATGTATCCCGTGCCACCCAACGTGCTCTAGAAGGTGTAAGTCAACTACCCTGGCCAGCAAGATCTCCGGATCTGTCCCCTATTGAGCATGTTTGGGACTGGATGAAGCGTCGTCTCACGCGGTCTGCACGTCCAGCACGAACGCTGGTCCAACTGAGGCGCCAGGTGGAAATGGCATGGCAAGCCGTTCCACAGGACTACATCCAGCATCTCTACGATCGTCTCCATGGGAGAATAGCAGCCTGCATTGCTGCGAAAGGTGGATATACACTGTACTAGTGCCGACATTGTGCATGCTCTGTTGCCTGTGTCTATGTGCCTGTGGTTCTGTCAGTGTGATCATGTGATGTATCTGACCCCAGGAATGTGTCAATAAAGTTTCCCCTTCCTGGGACAATGAATTCACGGTGTTCTTATTTCAATTTCCAGGAGTGTATAATATTTTACAGCTTGGTGACTATCATAATTCAAACAACCTTTTGTGGTTCAACAAAAAGTAACTCTTCCTTGAAAAATATGTTTTGACGTTTCATTATAATGTAACAGTTATATTTTGAATTTCCATTGAACAGTATTGTTTTATTTCGTTTGGTATCAATTTTATTTTATAATTAATAAAATATGTTAATAAAACTTAAGGTTTCATTCCATTTCACCTAATGACATGTGTGATTGTATAAATAAGTAGCGCTTATTTATTATGTTCTATGAGCATGACATTTAAGCCTAAAGACTAGAATTTATGTACCATCATATTACAATATGAGAAACATATAGAAGCAAAAATGTACAAAATAAATTCAAATATTTTCTTGATAAATGTAGAAAAGAAACAAATTTAGAAGACGAAATAGCCGACTGATTTTATACAGATGTCCCATTTCTGTTACATATACGAACTGTGAATTACTGCCAAAAAGAAAAAAATATTCTCATGACTGATTTAAAAGCGAAATATTGTATGTGGTGCACCTCGGATTCTGAAGGGTACGAAGTGGTCCTCAGCAGTAAAAATGTTGAGAACCACTGGTATATTACAAAGTATAATTATAAATTTTAGTTATAAAGTTATTATGAGGCTAATTACGGCACTTACAAAGTTCATCAAGCGTCGTAGGTAGCCACTGTGATAACTGCACATTTTACATAACCATTTGAATTGTAATTGCAGTAAATTAAACTTACCTTAAAGTTATTAATAGTCGTTCATCAGCAGGGACACTGCATCTCCAATTAGTGTCCGTTTTGGGAATTTTGTCTCCAACGCGTTCCAACAACACTTCAAAACTATTGACCCTCATTCTACAATAATTGTAAAATTTTCCCGGATCTGATTTCAGTTCTGAGAGGAAAGACTTAATGTCTCTCCTCTGATTGATCGGGTGAACCCAATGTTTCCTTTCATTTGAGTCCAGCATTTGCAAAAACTGCCATAAAGCAATAGCTACGTTGACTTTCTCGTCACACATGTTACTTGCGACACTACTGGAGGAGAACAATACAAACAATATTATGTACTGTTGCTTGAAACAAAGTATTACCTCCCGCACACTGGAGCAGCAAAGAAGCAAAACGCCTGCAGCAAAACGTTGCGCAACATTTGCTTCAGGTGAAATGCTAACCTGTGTGCGCCCAGCCTAACAAGCGAAGCCCACGCCCAGCTGATGAGCGGTTTTTGTTTGTCTTTCCACAGATTGTAGCACATTATTAGACGCAGGAAATGCTGCTCCAGTAGGATTCCCGAGAAATCGACGTTCGAAGTATCATGAGTGGCAGCCACTGAGCAACGGCATTAGCGCAATCGGCAACAGCAGGGGACTACGATTGTGCACATAGAGCAATCGGGTCCCGTCATTTGCTGAAACATTTTTTTAATCTTCCACAAAATATTTGCAGCACTACAACGAACCACGTTTCTACAGGAACGAGTAATAATAAAGTGTCGTAGTGGTACATTCAAAATGACAGATAATCGATATGGAGTAAGGAGTCGCAATGAAATGAACATTTGTTTATGGATATACCATATCTGATCAGATGTATTCGGACACCCCGATGTGCTGCGGAATTGATCACCAAATTTCACAACAGTCAGTATAAAAGGGAGCGGGAAGTATTGTGTTGCCAATAGAGCAGCATTAACAACAGAATGCATGGATCAGGAGAGCTCAGGTACTTCGAGCGTGGGTTGTTGTTGTTGTTGTGGTCTTCAGTCCTGAGAGTGGTTTGATGCAGCTCTCCATGCTACTCTATCCTGTGCAAGCTTCTTCATCTCCCAGTACCTACTGCACCGAGCGAGGTGGCGCAGTGGTTAGCACACTGGACTCGCATTCGGAGGACGACGGTTCAATCCCGTCTCCGACCATCCTGATTTAGGTTTTCCGTGATTTCCCTAAATCGTTTCAGGCAAATGCCGGGATGGTTCCTTTGAAAGGGCACGGCCGATTTCCTTCCCAATCCTTCCCTAACCCGAGCTTGCGCTCCGTCTCTAATGACCTCGTTGTCGACGGGACGTTAAACACTAACCACCACCACCACCTACTGCAATCTACATCCTTCTGAATCTGCTTAGTGTATTCATCTCCTGGTCTCCCTGTACGATTTTTACCCTCCACGGTGCCCTCCAATGCGAAATTTGTGATCCCTTGATGCCTCAAAACATGTCCTACCAACCGATCCCTTGTTCTAGTCAAGTTGTGCCACAAACTTCTCTTCTCCTCAATCCTATTCAATACCTCCTCATTAGTTACGTGATCTACCCACCTTATCTTCAGCATTCTTCTGTAGCACCACATTTCGAAAGCTTCTATTCTCTTCTTGTCCAAACTAGTTATCGTCCATGTTTCACTTCCATACATGGCTACACTCCATACAAATACTTTCAGAAACGACTTCCCGACACTTAAATCTATACTCGATGTTAACAAATTTCTCTTCTTCAGAAACGCTTTCCTTGCCATTGGCAGTCTACATTTTATATCCTCTCTACTTCGACCATCATCAGTTATTTTACTCCCTAAATAGCAAAACTCCTTTTGTAAATAGCCTTTCGCTCCCTGTGTTTTACCCCTGCCACCTTCAGAATTTGAAACAGAGTATTCCAGTTAACATTGTCAAAAGCATTCTCTAAGTCAACAAATGCTAGAAACGTAGGTTTGCCTTTTCTTAATCTTTCTTCTAAGATAAGTCGTAAGGTTAGTATTGCCTCACGTGTTCCAATATTTCTACGGAATCCAAACTGATCTTCCCCGAGGTCGGCTTCTACCAGTTTTTCCATGAGCGTGGGTTGGTCATTGGATATCACCTGAGTAACAAATCCATCAGAAACATTTCAACATCTCTGAAGTTGCCAAAGTCTACTGTTGCTGGTGTGACTGTGAAGTGGAATCGTGAAGGAACAACCACTGCTAAATCATGTTCAGTCAAACCTCATGCTGAAAGATTCAAGGAAAACTTGAGTGTCTTCTCAAACACTTAGTCCACTCATATAGTAATACCTGGTGGTGACTCCAGTCTACCCTCAATACGTTGGCGAAAACATGTTAAAAGCTGGGGACAGCTTCGCCCAAAATTGTACTAAATGGTTTCTCTGAAAATTATTTTGAGCAATTAGTTCAGGAGTCTACTCGAGGTGTAAATAGTTGTGAAAACTTACTGACCTCTTAGCTACAAGCAATTCTGATCAAATAGGCAGCATCATGATGGATACAGGGATTTGTGACCACAAGGTTGTTGTAGCGAGACTGAACACCGTAACAACCAAAGCCAACAAAAACAAACGTAAAATATGTCTACTTATAAAAGTAGATAAAAATTCGTTTGATGTCTTCCTAAGAAGACTACTATACGAACTATGTAAGTGTGCACCAGACGTGGATTGAATTTTAAAAAAACAGTGTCGACAGAAATTGAAAGATTTATACCAATAAATTAATAAGAGCTGGAACTGATCCCTCATGGTTCACAAAACAGGTCCGAACACTGTTGTAGAAGCTACAAAAAAATCATGCCAAATTTTGAAAGAACCTAGTGTCCCCAAGATTGGCGAAATCTTACAGATGCTGCAGGGGGTAGCCGCACAGTCTTAGGTACCTTGTCACGGTTCGCGCAGCTCCCCCCTCGGAGGTTCGAGTCCTCCCTTGGGCATGGGTGTATGTATTGTACTTAGCGCAAGTTAGGTTAAGTTAGATTCAGCAGTGTGTAAGCCTAGGCACCGATGACCTCAGCAGTTTGGTCCCATCGTCCTTACCACAAATTTCCAAAAAATTTACAGGAGCTGTGATAGGCAATGTACTCATTCACGTTAAAACTGCACAGATTCGTTTGTTCACAGCGCCTACGTCGATTACAATTTTAATAGGAATGAGTACATTGCCTATCACAGTTGTTATAGAATGACAATGTAATTTGTATAACAAGATGATAGGAGTGTACTATTCATGGTTTTATCACCTAACGATAATGGTTTCATATTTCGCCTAACATGATGCTGTGAATACTTTTATGAATGTGATAAAGTACTTTACCAGCAGCTGAAGGCCGTAATACGACATCTTTCAAATACATAAGAGCTCTGGGGCGCCACCTCCTGAAAATACATCATACGAGTGTTTGGAAAATCGGAGAAAGAATAGATGACGGGATGGGTCTTAGACTCAGTAGGGGCAGACTTGTAGTCTCGCACCTTTAGTCAGCTGCACTAAAACCAATTGCTCTCGCAACGTGATCTAGCGGCTCGTGACATTTTGAACCGCGATTTTGCGGAAACGTTTGAGAAATGCGTCGTACTGGAGCAGTATTTGTGACATCTACGTACGAACTGCAGTTGTGCGGAATATGGGCAAAATTGGTGATCCTTTCAGCGTATGTTCCCCCACCGAAGTCCCAGAAACAAAACACAGTTATGAAGTTAAAACAGGACAGCAAAGCTAACCAAATTTACACGATTCAGAAGTACACAGGAAACAGAAATTTCCACCATTATGTGGAAAGCACAATATGTAAATCAAGGTTACCCAGACCCTGGCCTGCTGACCACAATGTGGCCCACGAACGAATTGTAAGTTTCAAAATTCCCGCCAACTTGAAAAAGTTTCGTGTGCCGCGGAAACAAGTGATGCGCGTTGTGCGCGGTCACGCGATTGGCTGTCCCGTGCGGGAAGTCACAGTCCCTTGTTCCCTTTGTGTTTGGGCGCATGTATTTATTTGCAGTTCCAATTTATAATTATCTGCCTTGAAAGTTATGTACGTAAAAGTATTTTAAATTGTGATTTTAAAGATCATACTGCATCATACAGTGGACATACCTTGTCAGTTTATCTTAAAAACAACAAGAAGTGTTTACTTTGGCATTCAAGGTATGTTATTCATTTGTCTCTAATTTAAGTCTTCCCCACAATAAAACTGATTAAAAGTTTTCCCATTAGGTATTCAGGAAGTAAAGTAAAACATGCTATTTGTTACAGTATGGCTCACAACAAACTTAGCTCATCGAAATCGACAGAGTACTACAGTGTTTTTCACGACGAATGAGAAAGGAAATATTATTTTACTGAAAGCAAGGCACAGAAATCTGCACATTTATTTTGCTTTACTACAGTAACTGTTGCAAAAAATATAATTTCGAAAGGAATTGCAAACAAAATTATTGTAGTTTTGAAGAAGAGTATCCTGTTGGTAGCGTCACCAAAGATTTTGTAAAGAAAAAGAAATGGGAACCATACAACTACAGAATATTTTTGTTAAAAGGCACAGCGAGCCTGAATCTATGATCAATACATCTTAAGAAATTTCTTTGCTCTTAGAGAAATAGAAGAAGCCTTTTTCTGATGGAGAAATCGTTAGAAAGGCTTTGACAATTTTTGCACAAAATGGTAATGCTCAAACCGTCAACGCTAACACCGACACAGCGTTGCACTTCCACGAAACACTTTTACGAGGTGGGTGGAGGAAATGTCACTTGATGTCAGCAACCAGATCAAAGAGGTCGTAACAAAGTGCAGCTAGTTTTCGGCGGGGCGTGGTCAGTCGTCTTATTTTTTTGTTGATGCTTTCATTCAGTTCACCTACCGTCCGCCCCCGGTTGCTGAGTGGTCAGCGCGACAGACTGTCAATCCAAAGGGCCTGGGTTCGATTCCCGGCTGGATGCACTGACGGCCCTCCCCCTCTCCCCTCCTGTGACATAATCCAAGATGACAGTCTGGGAAAAAAATTGTGAGGAAAGGACTCAGTCTGTGTCTAGCTGCTGGACTGGAAGAGAGGACGTAATTGTTTACTGTGTTCGATGGATGAGATGTCTGTGCTAGAGGAGGACGAGTATATTAGCTGTAACCATGCATCAGAGGACTGTGTTGATAGCAATGATATACAGTGAAGACAAATACGCTTCATGAGAAGATGCAGCAGGATGGAGCTCTCACAACTCATGCTGGTAAATGTGTGTGCTGTAACTGTAGATCATCCGATAAAAGTCCAGTCAGTCTTCCAAAGCACAAGAGAGAAGACCTTCACTCCAGTGTGTGTGTGATCTGCTGGAGGAGAGGCCACGTGCCACCTTACAAACATGGCCATGTGGTAGCCACAGGAGGGGCCACATACTTCTTTTCGCATTGGTAATATCTGCAGCCTTCCTTGTCCTTCCCATCCCCAGCTCATAGATACCCTTTGTCGTTGAACACGAACTGTCTCAGGAGTTACTACATCTGGTGTTGCGAAATATTGTCACATATGTAACTTGAAGAGGTCATAGGAACTAAATGTACCACTGCAGAAAGAAAGAGAGAGAGCTTTGCAGATGACACGAGAATATTTAAACAATTAAATGTGCAGAATATTGTCACATACGTAACTTGAAGATGTCACAGGAACTAAACGTGCCACTGCACAAAGAAAGGGAGAGAGCTTCACAGATGATGCGAGAATATGTAAACATTTACACATTTTATTCAGAAGAATACCACCACTGTCACACTTGAACACGAACTCTAAAAAGACCACTACGCACTTGTGAAACCATCCATGATACACTTCGCGCGCTTTTGTGAGAAATACCCCTTTATTTGAGCATGAGCTGCTGCAGGAGTTACTAAATCCGATTGAATATGTCTCTATACACTTTCAAAAAGATAACTGCACAGTAGTTGCTTCAATTTTGCAGTGTATATTGCCACACTTGAACAAAACTAGAAAAGAAGATCACAGTACACTTTTGAAACCTCTCAGTCTTGCTTCACTACTCTGTAATATGTTTAATATCTCAATATCTGCAGATGTTGGTTTAAACAATTTATGTCAGATACATTCGCACAGAAAACACTGTACTGTCTTCCCAGGTGCATGATGAATGGAAATACATTATGGCAAAATTCACTCGAAAAAATACATCTCAAAAATAAATGAGCACAAATACACCATGTCGAAACTCAAGACGATCCTACCTCATGTAAAAAAAAAAAAAAAAAAAAAATATTGTAAAGATATTATCACAATGTCATAACTGGGGTACCTGCAAAGCGACGGTGAGTCCGTCAGCGGCCGCAGCTCTCCACAAGGTGAAGTGGTGGCTGGAAGTGGGAGTTTTCTGGCTGTATCCACGAGTGCATGAAAATTGTAGGCAGCCAGACCAGCAAACATCTTGTCCTGCGTGCTCAGACCGGCATTTATCTGCAGGTGGGGTTGATTGCTGCACTCCTTTTGCTTCTTGAAAATACTGTTCAGGACTTTCTATCAACCACCCTTCCTATTTGGTTCTCGCCAAATCAGTGTGTCTATATAAATCATACCCCCTCCACTCCTCGTCTCATTCTGCCAGTGTCTGTTCGCCTGTGTGGTCATTCTTTTAGTTTTGTATGCATTTGTTTGTTGTTGAAGATGAAATGTTTGGCAACATAAAACACCATCATCCTTAGCGACGAACAACTTAGAATTGTAGAAGAAGAAGAATATGAACTGTCCCATAAGTAAATAATTATCTTTTTTTGTAAGTATGTGGTTGTGGTACTGAAATCGGAAAAAATGTAGTGTGTTAAAAAGTTGTCATTGGTAACTCAGTGTCTTTTCCTTGTTTTACAGGGCAACTCCAGGATATTATCCTGCATTGCGAGGATAGACAGGAGGAGGAGGAGAAGCAGGAGGTTGGGTCACAGCAAACTCTCCCTGTTGAGGTCTCGCCTCATGTGGAAAGCCTGCAGCTAGAGCTGGAGGGTATTTGCCAACTCTAGCAGCACTCTCTGGTACCCAGTGAGACAGCAGAGCAGTTCTGTAACTGCAAAAAAAGAACTCTAATTTTTTTGTGTCTGCGATATAGAAGATTTTCCTTCTTCTTCCCTAACAAATCTGTATACACTACTGACCATTAAAATTGCTACACCAAGAAGAAATGCAGATGATAAACATGTATTCATTGGACAAATATATTATACTAGAACTGACATGTGAGTACATTTTCACGCAATTTGGGTGCATAGATCCTGAGAAATCAGTACCCAGAACAACTAACTCTGGCCGTAATAACGGCCTTGATGCTCCTGGGCATTGAGTCTAGCAGAGCTTGGATGGCGTGTTCAGGTACAGCTGCCCATGCAGCTTCAACACGATACCACAGTTCATCAAGAGTAATGACTGGCGTATTGTGACGAGCCAGTTGCTCGGCCACCATTGACCAGACGTTTTCAATTGGTGAGCGATCCTGAGAATGTGGTGGCAAGGGCAACAGTCGAACTTTTTCTGTATCCAGAAAGGCCCGTACAGGAACTGCAACATGCGGTCGTGCATTATCGTGCTGAAATGTACGGTTTCGCAGGGATCGAATGAAGGGTAGAGCAATGGCTTGTGACACATCTGAAATGTAACATCCACTGTTCCAAGTGCCGTCAATGCGAACAAGAGGTGACCGAGATGTGTAACCAGTGGCACCCCATACCATCTAGCTGGGTGATACGCCAGTATGGCGATGACAAATACGCACTTCCAGTGTTCGTTCGCCGCGATGTCGCCAAACACCGATGCGACCATCACGATGCTGTAAACAGAACCTGGATTCATCCGAAAAAATGACGTTTTGCCATTCGTGCACCCAGGTTCGTTGTTGAGTACACCATAGCATCTGCTCCTGTCTGTGGTGCAGCGTAAAGGGTAACTGCAGCCGTTGTCTCTGAGCTGACAGTCCATGCTGTTGGAAACGTAGTCGAACTGTTCGTGCAGATGATTGTTGTCTTGCAAACGTCCCCATCTGTTGACTCAGGGATCGAGACGCGGCTGCACGATCCGTTTCAGCCAAGCAGATAAGATGCCTGTCATCTCGACTGATAGTAATATGAGGCCGTTTGGATCCAGCATGGCGTTCCATATTACCCTCATGAGCCCACCGATTCCATATTCTGCTAACAGTCATTGGATCTCGACCAACGCGAGTAGCAATGTCACGATATGATAAACAGCAATGGCGATAGGCTACAATCCGACCTTTATCAAAGTCGGAAACGTGATGGTACGCATTTCTCCTCTTTACATGAGGCATCACAACAACGTTTCACCAGGCAACGCCGGTCAACTGCTGTTTGTGTATGAGATATCAGTTGGAAACTGTCCTCATGTCAGCACGTTGTAGGTATCGCCATTGGCGCCAACCTTGTGTGAATGCTCTGAAAAGCTTATCATTTGCATATCACAGCATCTTCTTCCTATCGGTTAAATTTCGCGTCTGTAGCACGTCATCTTCGCGGTGTAGCAGTTTTAATGGCCAGTAGCGTATATATCTTTTTGTCGTTGTTGCAGACAAGATGGATCAGAGGCACCATATTGATTCTGACGAGGATGAGATACCTGAATGGGTCAGTGAAATGACCATAGCTGAAAAGGTGGAGAGGCAGTGCGACCTGGCCCTTTTAAAGGATGAGATACCTGAAGTTGTGGTAGAGACATCTAACAGTGTAGATGAAATGTTCACGCCATGAACCCATAGTGTGAAAGGTCTTTACTCACTCTACTTAACAAATAATCAGTATTATTTATTTTCTTGTAGTAGCAGCAGCGGTAAGCAATGTCTAGAACGTTGTACTTCATTTTTTTTTCATTATTCTGCAATGTATGGATCAGGGGGGCAATTCACACAATACAGCGTGGCTCAGGTACCAGGTGTGGCGAAGCCTACAACATCGAAACGAGGTCCTGAGCGGCATGCTTCGCCAGCAAGGGCACTGCTAGTCACTGCGTGGGAAGCCACCGCTGCTGCCACAGCCACCCCAGCCATCTTTGGATTGAGCAAGGAGCTACCATCCCTCAGGCTACTGGGTCAAGCATACAGCAGTAGCAGCAGCATCAGGAACCATCGTCACAGCCAGGCTGCTCCCACTGGTCTGACACCGTAGTGCCGCCTCGTCTTCCCTCTCAGCCTCATCAGAATCATCACCGGCAATGGAAGGTATGTGTGCCTCCCGCCGACTCAATCATTGACAGGACTGACATCGCCCTGTAGTAGTAGTAGTAGTAGTACTAGCAGTAGTAGTAGTAGTAATAGAGAAGATGCTGTGGCTAGCAGCAGCTCCCTCTCCCATCATTTTAGTGAAGGAAATCAGGTCAGTGACACTATACCAGAGTTAGCATACTCGGTGATTGCAGGCGTCTTTGAGGAGCAAATCTCGTTCATGAGGATTGAGAATCTGGCAGGAGGGTACCACAACCCCATTGGTTTTCTAAGGGCATGGCTTCCAGTTGTGGAAAAGGAGCTCCTCAAGACAGTTAATGATCCGTGGTATCCCACAGCTTGTGAGAGAAATTACAATTGTACAGATCATCCTAAGCATCCCAGTGCATGCCATATAAATGATATTATTCATGTTATAATTTTGATGGTATCAAGTTCTCTGTCAAGATCCAGGACATACCTAAATTTGAGGTGCAGGATCCCAGAATATCAGTTCATGCTTATGGCCTGGAGAAGAAAAGCAAGTCAGATGAACAGGACAAGCATGTTGTCATTGGCCCCCTCCATTTCTCAAAATTTGCCGGTGAGTGTGAGATGCATGTGAACATGGTACTCTTCTCTGAACATGATAATTATCATTATTTTCGGATCAAAGATATGTCCCTACTCCTTTCCACCCAACTGAGCAGACATGCACATAAACTTAAGGTGACCCAATGCCTTTTCCTCAGACAAGTTATTAGAAGGGCATCTAGTAGACTGCACTTCCAAGGACGTGGTTTGTATTATTATGCCTACTGAAGAACACAAATTCATAAACCCAGAATGAGATTTTCACTCTGCAGCGGAGTGTGCGCTGATATGAAACTTCCTGGCAGATTAAAACTGTGTGCCCGACCGAGACTCGAACTCGGGACCTTTGCCTTTCGCGGGCAAGTGCTCTACCACTCTAGAGCACTTGCCCGCGAAAGGCAAAGGTCCCGAGTTCGAGTCTCGGTCGGGCACACAGTTTTAATCTGCCAGGAAGTTTCACAAATTCATAAAGTTTAAAAATGCACACCACCAGGAGCGAAGACCATTTGTAGTGTATACCAACTTTGAATGCTTTCTTTCTCCCATGACTCGCTTGGAAGGTGACCCCAAGACCTCACATATCACCTTTACAGAAAAACACATACCATATGTGGCAGCATACCAAATTGTATCGTCATAAGACTCGAGTCTTAACCAGTATAAATCTTACGTCAGGGATAATCCTGCAGTTTGGCTGCTCACTGACCTCGAAAAACTTTCATGGGAGGTTGATCAACTTTAGAGCGGCAACGTTCCCATGATCAAATCGAAGGAGAATGAACATTTGTACAACAATGCGGTTGACTGTCATATTTATGAGTTGACTGTCATATTTGTGGGCTGCCATTAGCCAGAAATGTGGAAACTCCTCATAGGGACCATTATCACCTTACAGGGAAGTTCCTTAGTGCAGCTCACAGTACTTGGAATTTGAAGTACCAGCTACCAAGGCACATACCCGTTTTCTTACATAATTTAATTGGGTATGACACTCACTTTCTTGTTAAGCACTCATCTGATTCCGGTTGGAAGAAAAATCAGGTCTGGGTCCTACCTGAGAACATCGAGAAGTACATTTCATGCTCCAAACGAATGATGCCAAGAATTAAGCTCTGCTTCCTTGATACGCTACATTTTATGCAGGTGCCACACCAGAAACTTGTTTAAACTCTACCCCAGGGGGATGTGCATATCACTCGAACTGCATTTCCTTGTGAGGAAAAGTTTCAACTTGTGACTAGGAAGGGGGTTTTCTCATACGAGTACATGGATAGTATGGCAAAACTCAACAAAATCTGGCTACCTAACACGGCTGCATTCTTCAACAACCTTACAGGCGATGCCATAACAGATGCAGATTATGAGCATGGGGTGAATGTCTGGTGGGAATTCAACATCTCTATTTTAGGAGAGTTCAGATGGCTTTATGTGGACACAGACGGGTGTTTGCTTGCAGCTGTTCTCGAGAAATTCCGGAGTCTATGCTTGAACACATATTCTCTGGATCTCGCTTTTATTACACAGCGCCTAGGTTGGCTTGGGATGCATTGCCCATAAAACGAAGTGCAGCATCGAATTATTGACTAATGCTGACATGCTTCTTTTCTTTGAGCGAGAGATCTGTGGAGGACTTTGCCAATGTATACATAAGCATGCCAAGGCAAATGACCCACGGATTGGTGACAGGTTCAACACATCCCTTTGATTCGAGTTACATAATATACTTGGATGTAAGGAACTTATACGGACATGTCATGCAGCAGTTACTGTCTATTGGTGAGTTTTGTCTGAAGACGAATGCAGGTGGAAAAACGATGGGGGTATGGCGGCTGATTCTGATGTAGGCATGTATAGAAAGCAGAACTCACATACCCCATTAGTTTGCATGATGTGCAAGCCAATTTGCCACTGTGTGCAGATCAACTAGTACCACGAGGAGGCTCCACCCCAAAACTGATCACAATGCTGGGAAATGCCGCATATGCTGCAGCAAACTAGTATTCGATCGATGTGACACAAGGTGTACACTGTTCTGCAGTCTGAAATCAGCCTGTTGCTTCATGACGATAAAAGGGTCATTAGTGATGAGGGGACTGCAACTCTCACTTACTCACACTACTCACTTGTAACGGGAGAAGGGGTGGGGAACTTCGCTTACACTGTCAATACTGTACATGCCAGGTTCTATTTCCACAATGTCATTTTCACCATTAATATCCAGATGTAGTTTGTTGTTACCCTCAGTGGTGTTTGGGATGCTGTTGTACGTCTCCAGTCCAATCAATGCAATACTCTATTCACCAGTGGTCAAATCAATTGGCAGGAAGTAATTTGGAGTGTAAGGGGTGCGTAGGCCCTTACTATAAATTTGCACTCGGCACAGGTCGATAGGGCAAACAATCGATTGTGTCGTGTTGCGAGAGCAAATGTGGAGTTGAGTCAGTGCCATGTTGCGGGTGGAGGTGTGTGGAGGCCAGTTGTTGTAATGCGAGGCTTTATCGACAAAGGGAGTTGCCATCGCCGCGGTTTAACCCCTTTGTGCTAGAATAATACCGGGAAAGTGAAGAAGTGTTGTTACGAAAGTGATTAGTGATATTCTAGTGCCGATATTTTGGTTTCGCGTCTACCGCGCCGGCATCTCTTTGGATTGCAGTGATGGATTAGCGTGTGACGAATAATGGAAAATGAACAGGTTTGTGCTGAGATTAGCCGTATTTAGATATGTATGACGAAGGCAGTGGCTGTCTCCTCCTTTTTGTGTTTTTGAGACGAATATAGGTTCGTAATCAGTGAAACTGTGTTGGTGTTTTTCTTGTTACCAGACATCTCATTATTACAGCATTTGAGAAGGACGAACAGGAAAGTAACAACTTCCGTAGCAGTCCATTCCGATTGCCAGCCCCATAAGGTACACGGTCACATTAATAATAATTATTGGGCTACTATTCGATCAGATCAGGTCGGGATAAATAAACAGAGGTGTTACACCTTGGCTTACCGTGAAAGGACAAGTGCAATCTTCAGACGAATAGTAAGAACAAAAGGTAATTTTATCTTGCTTAACGCGAGAAAATGTTTTCCAATTTCGGATCAAGACAAAGCATAAACTTTAAAATCGCGACAAGAAACAGTGCATTTAGAACAATACGAAGTAATAGCATCTTACAATTGTGAATAAACTGTTTTTTCCGCCATATTAGATGAGAGTAGTAGTGTCGATAAACTGTGTTATAATGTGCAAACGCGTAAATCCGCACGAAAAACTGTGAAAAGTGAACACCAAAGAACACCAGCTAGCACTCAAGCTTATTTCAAGGTGGATATTGAGTTTAGGTTCAGTTGAAAATTCAAGATTGAAAAATCAACCTGTTACACAGCTTATTTCAAGGTGGATATTGAGTTTAGGTTCAGTTGAAAATTCAAGACTGAAAAATCAACCTGTTGCACAGTTTACATCAAGCTGTAAAAATTTAGCTTGAATTAAAATAATTTTCCCAAGCTTGAAATAAACTGTAATTTCCCTGGAAGGCTGTACAGCAGATGCGCGCGCAGCATAGCTTTCATAGACGTCCACGGGAAGCGCCACAAGCGTTTATAAGCCTTGCAGTTGCACTGACTCTGCTAGGTTTACGGCCATTTTATTTTTGTGATGTGCGTTAATGATTGTTGACTGTTGTGAAGTTTGTTTTATACTGGAAAATAGTTCAGAAAGTGTGTGGCGTCCCCTGCCTTACTGCTGCACCGGGTCTGAAGAAGATATATAGTGTATTACAGGTACGCTGGTGCATTTTTTCTCTAGTGCTACGTTAATATTACAAACGTTAAATATTATTACGTAATAAAGAAATATCATATTCTTTTACGTAGAAAAATTGAACCTGGATGAAAGTGAAATGGATTACCAGCTAAGAAAACATATTACAAGTTGTTCAGCAAAAAGAGGTCATTTTAAACTAGCTCTCTAGCACGTGGCGCCAATAAATTAAAACTTAATGTTGTTTTACCTTTTTAAAATCTCGCCTTTTTACATATATCGCCCTATTACATTTGTTTACTTGTAAATACTCGCATGTGTCACACCATGAATGAATAATCGTGAAGTGTGCAAAGTTTCTTTGCTAATACAAATAGTAATGATAAGGTGAACGGGAAAAGTGCATCAAGAACCAGTCACTACATAGGTGTCAGTCTTTTTTATTAACGTAGCTTTGATTGGTCTTCAATTGCTCTTAATTTTGTTGTTCCCTAGGTGAAATAATACTGCAAGGCCTACTGGTACTTCTTACTTTTATTGTTATTTGTAATGTGGCTGAAATCTAATAAAAGGCAATATTAAAATATGACAAGGAGAACATTTTTTGTTCTTTTACATTACAGTTCCACTGAACTAGTAATTTCTTAAATTCATTTCAATTTCATCTTTTATTTCATTGTGATTCAGTTTTACTCACTAAAATATAATTGTGGATAGAATAAAACGTCTACATTTTTCCAAACGGTAGTTGCCTTATAAGTTTACAGTATGAGGTGTATATGATTTCAAGTAATTGTTTGTTTATACACTCCTGGAAATTGAAATAAGAACACCGTGAATTCATTGTCCCAGGAAGGGGAAACTTTATTGACACATTCCTGGGGTCAGATACATCACATGATCACACTGACAGAACCACAGGCACATAGACACAGGCAACAGAGCATGCACAATGTCGGCACTAGTACAGTGTATATCCACCTTTCGCAGCAATGCAGGCTGCTATTCTCCCATGGAGACGATCGTAGAGATGCTGGATGTAGTCCTGTGGAATGGCTTGCCATGCCATTTCCACCTTGCGCCTCAGTTGGACCAGCGTTCGTGCTGGACGTGCAGACCGCGTGAGACGACGCTTCATCCAGTCCCAAACATGCTCAATAGGGGACAGGTCCGGAGATCTTGCTGGCCAGGGTAGTTGACTTACACCTTCTAGAGCACGTTGGGTGGCACGGGATACATGCGGACGTGCATTGTCCTGTTGGAACAGCAAGTTCCCTTGCCGGTCTAGGAATGGTAGAACGATGGGTTCGATGACGGTTTGGATGTACCGTGCACTATTCACTGTCCCCTCGACGATCACCAGTGGTGTACGGCCAGTGTAGCAGATCGCTCCCCACACCATGATGGCGGGTGTTGGCCCTGTGTGCCTCGGTCGTATGCAGTCCTGATTGTGGCGCTCACCTGCACGGCGCCAAACACGCATACGACCATCATTGGCACCAAGGCGGAAAGCGACTCTCATCGCTGAAGACGACACGTCTCCATTCGTCCCCCCATTCACGCCTGTCGCGACACCACTGGAGGCGGGCTGCACGATGTTGGGGCGTGAGCGGAAGACGGCCTAACGGTGTGCGGGACCATAGCCCAGCTTCATGGAGACGGTTGCGAATGGTCCTCGCCGATACCCCAGGAGCAACAATGTCCCTAATTTGCTGGGAAGTGGCGGTGCGGTCCCCTACGGCACTGTGTAGGATCCTACGGTCTTGGCGTGCATCCGTGCGTCGCTGCGGTCCGGTCCCAGGTCGACGGGCACGTGCACCTTCCGCCGACCACTGGCGACAACATCGATGTACTGTGGAGACCTCACGCCCCACGTGTTGAGCAATTCGGCGGTACGTCCACCCGGCCTCCCGCATGCCCACTATACGCCCTCGCTCAAAGTCCGTCAACTGCACATACGGTTCACGTCCACGCTGTCGCGGCATGCTACCAGTGTTAAAGACTGCGATGGAGCTCCGTATGCCACGGCAAACTGGCTGACACTGACGGCGGCGGTGCACAAATGCTGCACAGCTAGCGCCATTCGACGGCCAACACCGCGGTTCCTGGTGTGTCCGCTGTGCCGTGCGTATGATCATTGCTTGTACAGCCCTCTCGCAGTGTCCGGAGCAAGTATGGTGGGTCTGACACACCGGCGTCAATGTGTTCTTTTTTCCATTTCCAGGAGTGTAATTCAGATTAAATGGCCCTGAAACTGTTAGAAATAGTGATGTGTGGCTCCTTCATGAAGTCATCGCAAAATTACCCATATGTCATCTTTACTTTCAAAATTTCAAACAAAAAGTTATTTCAAATTACTTTAAAAACTCTTTGGAATGAAGTCACCAGAAGCAGCTGCTTACTCAGTGACGTTTATACTAGTTAATGATTCTTACTACATCAAATTTGAAGTTATTTTGCTAATCTGGGGCATAAACTATATTTAGGTTGATCAGTTTCAACTTTTTACATTTTTTATGTTTAGGTATGGCCAACATTTTCTTTTACCTGTTACAGGATCATTATACCAGCAGAAGTCAGCGATATTTGATCCTGCTCTGGTCTGTGTACTGGGGCTGGAGGGGCTTCAGAATAATTAAATTTTAAAATAAAACAATTTTAAACACTTTGAAAATAAATTTTTTTAAACATACATGTGATGATAATTTTTTTCACACCATTTCCATTCTGATATTTATTTAATTAATTAGGTTCAATAAATTCAGATTAATAATTATGTAGCTTAAAACAAGCTGTAAATACCAGGCTGTATTCCACGTGTGTAGATACAGTTGGAGCCAAACTTGATAAGTCAAGCTTGAAATATAGCTTGAACCCTGCCAACTTTGATGTTTGTTTCAAGCTTGAATCCAACTAACAGGACTGAATATTCCAGCTTTGATCAAGCTTATATACTTGAACTTTACATCTGGAAACAAGTTTGAAACCGGCTTACTGTGCTATCTGGGAAGACACGTGTGAACATTACCGCAACAAAACGAGCTAAGAATTCGTCACAGAAGCTTTTAAAGAAGTGTTTAGTAGTAATGTTATGACTGAAATTGTTTTTTGAATAATGAAAATCGAGCAACTTCATGTGGACCCATAAACTGTTATGCAGGCGACAATTTATGTGGCGACGCGATTGTTGAATGACGTCACGCAGACCCGCGCAGCAGCTGCGCCAAAGAGCTTCGATCCGCGAGGTGATTTCACACGTCATCCCAACTACCTGTGCAAGGAGTAGGTTAGACGCAGACGCACTACACTGGGCCAAGACCACCTACAATAGGTGGTCTCATGAAGGTAAGAATAGAGGGAGACGCCGTGATGTCACAGCTGCGAAGCTATGTGAAGCCGAGGGTAACCATCTCAGTCCGACCAAAACATTGCTGCTGTAAGCTTGTGTGCATATGCTTGTCGCTCGCTTTTGGAAGGATTTTGCGCTATTATGGGTGACTTGTGTGGTGTTCAAGTGTACGAATCGTTCTGATTGTGATGCGAAATCGAAGGGAATAACATTTCATGTGTAAGTTGTCTCGTTAAGTGTGATTTTACAACTTCATTGTGAAAGAACATGTGCTACATCGGTACTTGTACTATAGCGTGTTTTTCTCCTGTATGATTTTAGATTTCCTAAAAATGAAAGTCGGAAAGCGCTGTGGGAGAATGCCGTGAGGAGGAAGAATTGGCGTGCGTCTAAATGGAGCACTATATGTTCTCAGCATTTCCGAGAAGACGACATAGACCGAACTTCCCTTTCAACAGTAAGTCTCCGAGAAAATGCTGTACTATCAGTTTTCCCTACACACGCAAAACATTTGCAAAAGGTATGTTAATTCAAAGAATTAAAGTCTTAGTTTTCAAGTTCACGTTTCAGTATAATACGTACGTATCGTCGATAATCGAAGTGTTGAGTAACTCACTTTGTCTTCGTCATGTACCAAATTAAAAGCTAACACTACATTAACTGGCGTAAAGTATAGGCCTAAACAGGACACTGTGTAGATTTGCCATTCTATGTACCGTATTTCAGTAAATATTGGTGGTAATGAACAGTGTTTCCCAGTAGTGTAACGTAGCTGAAATGTCCCAGAACGTATTACAAACAAGATGTATTTATGAGGCTTTGGAGGGAGGGTATAGCTAACTTAGTTTTCAGTTTCTATTATTTAGCTCTAACTCTGAAAGTAATGGAATACACATGTGAAGTAAATTATATCAGTTATGTGAATATTTAAGGCAGTAGTTTGTGAACATCTCACTTTGTCTGGTGTACTGTGTTGTACAACATTTTTATTGCACTGTCTTTGCTAGTTAATGGCAGTTATGTTTTAGGAGTAATTGATACAGCTCTAGTTTTACTTATATATGTTTATTTTGGGAGGATTCCTTCAGGTCATTTGAATACATTAATTTCACTTTCCACCTGATTAGGTCCTTACACATAGCTTTTGCCTAGGAATGATTCCATGCTGTATATAGAATTTAAGAGGGGACGTGCTGGAACACTGAAGTGTTTCTGCAGCTACACAGTATGTTATAAAGAGATAATCTGTTTCTCCACATTGTCATGTAGAAACAAATTTATGAAACTCCTTTTTGATGAGCATCAGCCTCTGCACACAAGAGAATATTTGAGAAGAAAGTTCAGGTTCGCTGTTTAGATTATGAGACTACTGAAGCTAACAAGTTTGTCTGGTATAATTATTTAGTGAAGTCACAGAAATTAACACTTGGGCTGTGTTAAATATAACTCTGTATTTGGGTTAGGCACAGCAAATGAACATTTCTTTTGTTTGATGCACTATTCATTGACATTCTCCATTGAAAGATACCATTGATAAAAAAGCTTTGGCAGTACCTTCTTGTTAACATTATCCACTACTGTGGAACATTGAATATGCACCAACCACTAATGCAAAATTAGATATAACACACAATTTTATATCTTTAACTGTTGGACCAGTTGTATTGAGAACTTGTTAACTGACAGCACCCATAGCGATACAGTGTGATAGTTAAACAAGACACCCCAGCAGAAATATTTTACATGTTCAAAGTTTATATTTTTTCAATAAGTGTGTATTAATTGTAGCTTCGCACATGGGAGGCATTTCAAGTTGTCTGCTGAACACAATAACGGTTTTTGTTAGAGTAATGAGTATTTTATGAACAAGATAAATAGCTGCTGGAAAAATAGAATTTATATTTCTGGAAAGGACTAAGAATAGGAGTAATTAGTAGGCTGTAACATGCTGTTCATGACAAAGACTGTAACACCTTCAACCATCTGTTAAAAACAGTTCTTAATGTTTTCCATCCTTTTATTTCATTTAGGGAGACAAGAAGAGAAAGCCACCATTGCGGAAGGAAAGCTCTTGCTTTCCATCTTCAGTTTTGGCTGCCATCAGCAGAGTGCAGGATGAAGAAGTTCCTGCTCTTGTTCCTGAGTACACTCCAGGACCACCAGAACGTAGTCAGACATCCTCTGAAAGTGAGGAACTGAAGACGAAGTGTGAACAACTCATAAGAAAAACTGATCGGTACAAAAAACAAATTAAAGCTCTTCAGCAGTCTAAGCGATGACTTAAGAAGAAAGTGGCTAACACTTCGGAACGGTGGCAGTTACTAAGCACGGAAAATAGTGCAGCGACAACTGACAACGACCACGATTGCTTTGCTACTGGAATTTATCTCTCTGAAGTGGCAGTCCATATTGTAGTATATATAGCTGGATTTGTGGTGCGTCACTTAGAGAAAACCTTAAAATGTGAGCTACTGGAATTTATCTCTCTGAAGTGGCAGTCCATATTGTAGTACCTTAAAATGTGAGCCATGTTTATCCGTGTTGAGAGGGGATGGTAGCCATGTTGCTTATTCTCTCATTCATAGAAAGAGTAGGAGATGGTTGGTTTTACCATCGAATGGTGTTGTTGACATCTGTGTGTGTGCAGAAAAAGTGTTCAGGTGCTATACTACAGGTAATTCTAAAGTTCCTTTGAAAAATCAGTTTTCCAAATGTGTGTCTGAGGTGCGTAGTGAATTCATATTCAAGCCAGTGTTTAAGGAGTTAGCAGACCACATGAAAAATCAGCATCCCTTGGACAATCATATGATACTGCTGATTAAAGCAATTGCCACACGATACCTCCTGACATGGCAAAAACATGCAGCCAAGAGAATAAGTGATGCATTGCATGAAAATAAAATCAGGACAACCTATACAAAACTGGTACTCTTTAATGGTCAGTAACTGATATTTGTACACAGAGGTCTAGTGTGTGAGGCATCCTGTATAAAGCACTCATTATATTGAGGCACACTGGGAATGTAACCTTATTGTAATTAATAAATGATGCACATTCTTCCTTTTCCATTATGTCTATGTTGTTATAACCAGCTACAAAATGTTTGTGATGTGTGTATCTTCAAACTATTAGTACTAGCATATTCAGGATATCTATGAAAATTTGTTCCTGGTGTGTGATGGAGTCAGACAATTATAATTGTATGTGTGTGTGTAATACCTTCCAAATATATCTTTCTCAAACCAAAATTTCGAACTACATTATATGTAGTGTGTTTCCAAGTGATTGATACTCCACCATACCAGTATGCAGTACTAGTTTTGCAATAGCTTGTGATCTGTGTGCTTCCAAATGGGACATACATTTCTTTTTGAAATATTTAGCCATTGTTTGGCAGAGTATGCTGCAGTATGTTCTAGCCAGTGTTGTTAATTAAGTTTCCACGAGTGACAACATGTTAATGAGAAATAGAATTGCCTCATTTTTGGCACATTGAAATACATTCCCATCATTGTGTGGTATGTTATGGTTTTTGCTTGTGTGTCATTACAAATTATATTTTTTTGTGATCTAGTCCAACAGTGGTTTACCCTCAAAAAATGAGAGATAGTAGTGTTCGCAGGTGAGCGTTATTGGTTTTTCACTACTTCATTGCGCACTAAATTTTCTAGCAGAATCTCCCCTAATCCATTGAAATGTAACCCATGTGTTATACAGAAACTACAGCCCACAACATTTATATCTGTAGTAAGACATATTTTATAAATGATTGCATATTTTCTTATGCTTGTTTGCTTGACTACTTTCCTGGTTTATGCAAGACCACTGTGATAAATCATATGTATGTGGAATGGTAAATAGTATTACATTTGTATCAGTCAGGAGACTGAGACATTTCTTTCATTCTCAACAAGCAATGATGTGGACTTTGTTACAATTTCATATAATATTTTTTTTACATAGTACTGTGTTATTTTTAAATTCCACAATCTTGTGAAAAAGGCAGTTAACTGAAAAGTCACATTGTAATAATTTTTCTGTATACCTGTAACAAGCAGTTCAACAAAGTGGATAACAACAGATCAAGAAAAGCTTTTTTGCTGGAATAAAATTCTGAATATAGTACCTAATATTTATGCTTTATTTCATTCCCAGTTCCCATACTTTTTATGATTGAATAAGGAATATATAGCCTATATTTTTATTAGGACAATGATTTCAAAAGCAAATCCTAGTTTCAATGTTAGTAAAACTTTGTCATTGGCAGGCAATGAAGCTTCTGCTTATTGATTGAGACATTCCACACTTCTCAAACTATGATGTAAAGTTTTGCTACATGATCTGTCTCAATCCCTTCATCATTTCATTTTGTACCACTGTAAATATCTGTCAACTTGACAAGAAAGGCTTGCATTTAAAAGAATGAAAATTATAAAATAGGGAATGACATAAACAAAGCTCAATGTAGAATGGTTTATGCCTAAGCTACCTAAAAACACTGGGACATTGTTGCCCTGTAAAGAAATCTCTTCCATACCAAAATAAGATATTGGAACCTAAGGTAAGTAAGCAATAAGTAGAACTCCTTACTAATATTAAAATGAGTCCCATAGCAGATGAAAATTAGAACACTGTTATACTGCCTTGGCTAACAGACATGTCATTTAAGTGCTGCTGCTGCAGTTGATTTGTTAGTTACTAAAAAAAGTGCCGTAGTGTCATATTAGAGCTGGTGCATATCACTTAAGAGAAGAAATGTGGGTATGTATTGAAGTGTGTATGAACTGTATGGCAAAGTGTTTTGTTTTCTTCCTCAGGGTCAATGTTATCCAAACTGAAAGTACCTGTTTTGTGTATAACAAACACCTAATCTATATTTCTTGGGATTCTCCGCAGTTATATTCCACTTGACAACAGAATGAAGTTGTGCACAATGTGACAGGTTGTTGGCTAAACATTAACTCACATTGAGTTATTTTATCAGACTTATTTATCTGCTGCTTCATTGTTTAAATAATTAACAACAAAGACATCACTTGGTTACCTCTTCAGATATAGGTGGCGGTCAGAACCGCAATCAGTCTGTTACACATTAGTAAATAGCTGCTACAATACATCATTCTGAACTCAAACAACTGAAAAGTTTTGGTTTGTATGTCACAAAAATCGGAAAAGACGACATCGCTTTTCGTAAATCTGGCATTGCTTCGTCCAATCAGATGATTGTAAGAATAAGTAAAGAAAGAACCCTAGTTTGTGATACACGTTGATTACTGAATTAACAAAATTGTATCGTTTACATTGAAGACTAGCCATTCGTAATATTACATTAAAACCTATTTTTAATCAGAAGAAACGCGGAATTTCGCCTTTACGAGATTTTATTTTAAACAAAAACTTTGAAACAACCAATCTGATGACGTTAAATGCGTGTATGGTGCAATTAGCGACTTTAATACACGCAGCGCTATAGCACACTGGCAATGTTTTGGTCAGAGTGTCATGGCAGCGAGCCACGCCCCCATGGCTTCAAAACGTAGTACGGTTGGGATACGTAGCGCCATCTCCCCTTATTCTTACCTCCATAGGTGGTCTTGACTGGGCAGCGGTCAGCGTGACTTCGAGACACCGAGCGCCAACCCGGCATCTAGTGACCGAACTACAAACTACGCCCGCCTGCAGCACCACGGAGCGGCCGACAGAGAACTACGACGACTCGCCACAGATCTTCAGCGCGACTTCACGTGGCTCCGGCGGCAGTACAGTGCCACGCCCACTTCAAACGTCAAAACATCGCGACTCGTGGTAACGTCAGTTGGTGAGTGAAGACAACTGGTTAGCATAACATTAAATTGCAGTATACTGTCTTCACGATAAATAAACAGTTTTAAAGTGTGTTTCACCTTAGGAGAAGTGCCCAATTACAGTAATTTCCGAAAAGTTTGCGAAACATACTCTGAAATATAGCATACTTATTTATGCATACTGCGCTGTCTAAATGGTGATTATACAGATATGCTCATTGTTTTTGGGGATTTTACATTTATAGATTTAATGAGTGGTGTGATTTGTTTTATTTAAAACATTTTAACATAAACTGTGTATGTGAAAATTGATATTTGAAGTTATTAGGTTTTGAGAGTCGTTATGTTCAGTACTCATACGTATTGTATCAATTTTGGGATTAACTGAAGACACTGCAGTACTGTTTGATTAGTTTAGCGGTAATTAGGAGTGTTTTGGGTTACTAGAGGTTATTTTATATTACTTGCCTGTGCATTAAAAATAAACCAAACATGTCTACTGAAGATAAGCAGGTCTGTGAGGCAGTAGTTGAAAGGAAAGGGATAGGACAGGAAGACAGAGATGATTCAGGGATCAGTGATTATGGATTGTATTTAGAAAGCCCATTAGCACATTCAACTAGTTACCCTGAGACCCTGGGACAAACGACGAGAGATAAGTCAGTTTCAGAGGGTGCAGATATGCGGTCGATGTTGGCAGACTTGCTAAAGGAAATCAAGGCAACAAAAGTGAGGGAAGAAATATTCCGCAAATCATTAAAGGAAGATTTACAAGAAACTAGAGAATCGTTAAAGGAAGATTTAGAAGAAACTAGAGAAAGGGAAGAAATATTCCGCAAATCAGTAGAGGAAGGTTTACAAGAAGCTAGAGAAAGGGAAGAAATATTCCGCAAATCATTAAAGGAAGATTTACAAGAAACTAGAGAACCATTAAAGGAAGATTTACAAGAAACTAGAGAATCATTAGAGAAAGATTTACAAGAAACTACAGAAAGGGAAGAAATATTCCGCAAATCATTAAAGGAAGATTTACAAGAAAGCTTAGAAAAATCATTTAAGGAAACTATAGCACAAGAGATCAAAACATCGCAAATGAAGATAGAATATAATCTGAAGAAGGAAATGCAGGAGTTACAAGAACGATAGAAGATGGACATCAACGAGAGAGAGAGTAAGCTACAGAAGAGTATAGACCAAGTCCAGGGAGACGTGGAGAAGATGGAAGGAAAGTTAACGAAAAAGATAGAAGACAATATTGAAGAAACTAAAGCCGAATTGGGAGAAAGGATCACCGAAGTGGAAACAAATTGCAATCATCGAATCGCCGAGGTGACGCAGATGCAGAAACAATGCAATGATGCGGTTAAGGGGATAGGAGATAGGCAAAACCAACTGGCTGTCAATCTGAGAAATGCTATAGCCGTGCAACGGGAAGAGGATAACAAGAGGGTTGCAATGGAGGTCAGGCAATTACAACAGGGAGTGCAACAATTGGAGAGCAAGACAGAAGAAATTGATAAACGAATTAGCAATGCCACTTTAACTGTTGGGGAAGGTAGAGTCGTTACCTTGATGAGCAGTGATAATCGGTACATCCAAAATAATACAGGGCAGAAGTTTAAACCGAAAGGAGGGTTACACCCAATGATATTTATGAAATGGTTAAAAGGAGTTTTCCCAGCACATTTCAAAGACGCAGACAGGATTCAATTTGCAATAGATAGGATGGAAGGTGAGGCCTTCACTTGGGGAGTCGGGAAGAAGGAAGGGACTACTGGTATTGATCAGTTTGAAGGGGAATTCTTGAAGAAATACTGGTCCAAAAGTCATCAGTGTGCAGCAATTGAGGACCTACTACACCGCAAGTCACTTAATACATGGAGAGGAAAGTTGAGAGAGTTTGCCGAACATTTGTGGGAATTGAACGAGACCTTGGAACAACCCCTGAGTGATGACATAATGATATCAGCGATAAAAAGAAGATTGAGCCAGAGAATGCAAGAAACTGTATCCGGGAGCCTAATTAAAGATAGGGAGGCCTTGATGGAGATACTGGAACAGTTGGAATCTGTTCGATCACAGGAACACAATCAAGCTAATGATCAAAACCGAGAGGGAAGTAGTGACCAAAGGAATCCTTTTAATAATTCGTCTAATTATAGAGGAAGAGGTGGTGGCGATGGGTATAGGATCCATGGTGGAGGACGGCAATGGAGAAATGACTGGAGAAGGAGTGAAGAACCAAGAGATCATGAGAGAGGAAGGGATAGGCGAATGAATGACACAGTGCATATAGAAGTGGCGGAGAGACCAGAAAACTGAATGATGCTCCAGATGAGGTCCGGTCAGGAGTGAGAGCTACAAGGACCAGAATAAACCTACTGAGGCACGACAATGGTGGAGATCTAAGAGGAGATCTACTGGAGGAAAGAAGTAGGATTCCCAAAGAACCCATACTACCCATGATAGGGATCAAGCTATGTGGACTGAATATCGAGGCATTAGTCGATACAGGAAGTGAAGCATGTGCAATATCCAAGAGGTTATATGAACAGGTACTGAAAGCAAACATTAGCTTGCCTAGTTTCCCGGTGAGTGGAGTGAGAATTGTGAATGCGTTGGGTGCGAGGAGTAAACCTATTAAAGAACAAGTGTTTATTACCTTCGAGATAGAGGGAGAAGAATACGAAGTAACATTTTTGGTGGTGGCTGGACTGAACACATCAATTATTTTAGGAATAGATTGGTTGAATGAAGTTGATGCAGTAGTGAGTTTTGATGAAGGTACTACCAAGGTCAAAGGAAGAAAGGGAGAAGAGAAGAGGTTAAAGTTTGCTGAGGGTAGTGCAATCAAAGAAGAGGAAGAATTTAAAAGGATAAGTTTGTGTTATGAAGAGGAACCCACAATAGGATACGGGGAAGAGGAACTAGAAGAAGAAGTATTGATATACCTTGAGGGATTAGCACGAAAGGATAGACGTAAAGAGGATAAGATCAGTAAAAAGTTGGAGGAAATGACACACCTAGATGGGGAGATTAAGAGGAAATTAGCCACAGTGTTATACAGGCATCATAAAGTATTTTCTCAATGGCCAGGTATCATGAAAGAGGTGGGGTGTAAGCCAAAAATAAAGAACCATAAACCGTTCAATATAAAACAGTATTCCATTCCCCAGGCGAAAAGAAGTGCAGTAGATGAAGAGATACAGAGGTTGATGGACCTTGGTGTTATAGAGAGGGCCAACAGTCAATATGACAACCCCCTATTTGTTGTTGATAAGAAGGATGGAAAGGTGAGGATAGTTTTGGATGCATGAACAGTGAACAAGATCATCGAGCCGGAGCGAGACAAGCCTGAGACTATAGAAGAACTAATTCAAAAATTCCAAGGAGCGAAGGTACTTAGTAGTATCGACTTAACTGCTGGTTATTGGCACATACCATTGGCCACAGGGTCCCGCCAGTATACAGCATTTACTTATGGAGGGAGGTGCTATCAATTTAAAGTGTTGCCGTTTGGGCTTAATGTGTCAGTGTCTGAATTCATAAGAGCGATGGATAAGATACTGGGTGAGGAGTTACTTAAAAAGGTCACCGTCTATGTGGATGACCTCTTGATAGCAACTGAATCATGGGAAGAACATTTGAATAGATTGGATGCAGTCTTGGCAGCTTTTGAAACCGCAGGGGTAACTGTAAACCTGGACAAGTCGGAATTTGGCAAATCAAAGATTAAAATTCCTGGGCCATATAATATCAGAGGAGGGTATCTATCCTGATCCTAGTAAAATGGAGGCAATTAGAAATTTTCCGACCCCCCATAGTAAGAAGCAGTTGCGAGCATTTTTTGGGGTTTGTGAGTTTTATAGAAAATTTGTAAAAGTATCCGTACTTAATGCCCTGAGTATGAGGGAATTGACCAAGGCGAGGATGACGTGGCATTGGAGTGCAGAGTGCCAAATCGAGTTTGAGAATATCAAGAAAGCACTATATAGTGCAGACATATTGTACCACCTGGATTTTTCCAAGGATTTTTGTTTGGGAGCAGACAGCTCTGACTATGGACTGGGAATACATTTGTACCAAATGGAGAGGAGCGAAAATGGTGAGAATGTAAGAACAATAGCTTTCGGTAGCAGGAGTTTAAATGCTTGGGAGAGGAAATATTCTATTACTGAAAGGGAGGCATTGGCAATTGTGTGGGGGTTTAAGCGTTTCCGTTATTATTTGGCCGGGAGGCATGTGAAAGTAGTGACTGTCCATAAGGCCCCTACATTTCTGACCACAAGTAAGTTGAGGTATAGCAGACTAACGCGATGGGCCCTGGCATTACAGGACTATGACTTCAATATAATTTATGAGCCAGGAGCAACCCATATAATACCTGATGCCTTGTCAAGATTTCCAGCTGACTCAAGAGGAATGTTGGTGGACAGACCAGAAGGAGAAGGAGTTGGAATTAACCTGATGAAAGGAGTACAGTATGAAGAATTCATAAGGAAGTTCCTGAAGAATGTGCGCAGGGAACAGAACGAGGACGAGAAATTAAAGACAATTAAAAACAAATACAGGTGGGCAGGAGAGGAAAGAATTCGCACCTTTTATTGTATTCATAATGGGATACTTTATAAAAGAAACAAGGAGAGTGAGGAGAACTGGAAACTCTGTGTGCCTGAGCATGTGGTAGAAAAATTAATTTGGTATACACACTATAGTAATGCAAATTATGGACCGAAGAAGTGTCTGGAAAAGTTGAAGTTGGATTGTGCATTCAACAACATGGGAAGGCGTATACGTAAGATACTGAGTACATGTGACACTTGTCAGAAATCGAAAACAACTACAGTACAGCACAAAGGATATATGCATCCAATTGTACCAACAGCAATTAAGGACATAGTTGCAGTGGATCTCTTTGGGCCACTTCCTGCCTCACGAGGGAATTACACACAAATCTTAGTAATGGAAGAACTGGTTTCCAAGTACATAAAATTTTACCCATTAAAGAAAGCCACTAGTAGAGCCGTCATTAACCAATTTGAGAAAGACTATTTTCGAAAGGTGTGTATTCCTAAGCGAATTTTGAGTGATAATGGGTCACAATTTAGGTCAAAGGAGTGGACAGAGATGCTAAACGAACACAAAATAGAGCAAATTGCCATTTCTAGATATAGGACCGCTTATAACCCTGCAGAATGAACAATGAAGGAATTGAACCATTTATGCTGAACATACTGTCATAGGAAGCATGGTTCATGGAAAGAATATCTGGAAGAATTTGAGCGGGTCAGGAATCACCTCCCGCATGATTCTACAGGGTTTGCACCATGTGAAGTATTGCTCAATCAAGAACCCGACAGTATTTTTCGCGAGTTGCTAGTCTACCCACCAGGAAATTCATTGACCTGGGAAAGGAAATTGGAGCTAGTGGAATTAAGTATGAAGGAGAAGGCTAGGAAAAGACAGGAAAGACACGACAAGCTAGTGAGACGGATAACTTACCGAGTGGGAGACTAGGTACTAGTAAAGGTTCACGCAAAATCAAGTAAAATAAACTCTGAAATACACAAATTCAACCAAGTTTATAAGGGACCGTACAGGATTATAAAAATTGGTCATCCTAACACGGTGGAGTTGGAATATGCACAGACAAAGAGACTGCATGGTAAGGAGCATGTGGAAAACATAAAAAGGTACTACTCACACGAGAACAGGGATAACCCAGATGAGGAAGGGGAACTCGATTAGGGCGAATGTCTGAAAGGAGAGTGTTCAAGCTCCTTGATGTAGTTGGGTAAGACATGTTTAGAACATTTAGTTGTTAAACGGACATTTGAAAAATGGCAATGTTTATTTGCATTGTATTTTCTGATGTACAGGGTTATTACAAATGATTGAAGCGATTTCACAGCTCTACAATAACTTTATTATTTGAGATATTTTCACAATGCTTTGCACACACATACAAAAACTCAAAAAGTTTTTTTAGGCGTTCACAAATGTTCAATATGTGCCCCTTTAGTGATTCGGCAGACATCAAGCCGATAATCAAGTTCCTCCCACACTCGGCGCAGCATGTCCCCATCAATGAATTCGAAAGCATCGTTGATGCGAGCTCGCAGTTCTGGCACATTTCTTGGTAGAGGAGGTTTAAACACTGAATCTTTCACATAACCCCACAGAAAGAAATCGCATGGGGTTAAGTCGGGAGAGCGTGGAGGCCATGACATGAATTGCTGATCATGATCTCCACCACGACCGATCCATCGGTTTTCCCCTTACAGAGGCATCCAGAAGCTTTAAACTGTGCATACCATCGCCGAATGGAGTTAGCAGTTGGTGGATCCTTGTTGAACTTCGTCCTGTAGTGTCGTTGCACTGTTATGACTGACTGATGTGAGTGCATTTCAAGCACGACATACGCTTTCTCGGTTCCTGTCGCCATTTTGTCTCACTGCGCTCTCGAGCGCTCTGGCGGCAGAAACCTGAAGTGCGGCTTCAGCCGAACAAAACTTTGAGTTTTTCTACGTATCTGTAGTGTGTCATGACCATATGTCAATGATTGGAGCTGCAGTGAATTTATGAAATCGCTTCAATCATTTGTAATAGCCCTGTACTATAACTAGAACTTCATATTTCATATCGAAGATTACCTGAGAATGGGTGTAAAACCTGTAACAACTAATTTGTAATATAATAATTCATATGTCATGTATTCACATAATAATTCTTGATTGTATGTTGTGTGTTACATTCAATATGGACTATAGAGGATTATTGCTGCTTGATAAAAAATTGTGATTTGGACAATGCCATGTTTGTGAGATGTATTAACCTTTTGTAGTATATTATTGTGGAGGCAGCCCACTACCAGAGTTGAGGGATTATTTGGTGAATTGTAATTTCATTAATTATTTACACTATGTGTTTTGTTCAGATGTAATGGTATCTAATTCCCTTGCCGATTCTTTTACACCAGAGGCTCCAAAGAAGTTTTCGAGGGCGGGGATGTAAGGGGTCCGTAGGCCCTTACTATAAATTTGCACTCGGCACAGGTCGTGTTGCGAGAGCGAGTGTGGAGTTGAGTCAGTGCCATGTTGCGGGTAGAGGTGTGTGGAGGCCAGTTGTTGTAATGCGAGGCTTTATCGACAAAGGGAGTTGCCATCGCTGCGGTTTAACCCCTTTGTGCTAGAATAATACCGGGAAAGTGAAGAAGTGTTGTTACGAAAGTGATTAGCGATATTCTAGTGCCGATATATTGGTTTCGCGTCTACCGCGCCGGCATCTCTTTGGATTGCAGTGTTGGACTGCAGTGTTGGATTGCAGTGAAGGATTAGCGTGTGTTGTGTTTTTGAGACGAATATAGGTTCGTAATCAGTGAAACTGTGTTGGTGTTTTTCTTGTTACCAGACATCTCATTATTACAGCATTTGAGAAGGACGAACAGGAAAGTAACAACTTCCGTAGCAGTCAATTCCGATTGCCAGCCCCATTAGGTACACGGTCACATTAATAATAATTATTGGGCTGCTATTCGATCAGATCAGGTCGAGATAAATAAACGGAGGTGTTACAGGTGGTAATACAGATGATCATTATTATAAAGTCAAAGCATACAACATTGCATCTGAACCTGACCTGACAAAAGAATGTTTAAAACTCTTCCTTATAAATTCATCTTTTTCTTTGTAAATGTCAAGAAAAACATGATACATATACGAGTGTTGGAACTTAAATAGTGGCAACTATTTATTCACAACTGATACAAAAGAGTTACATGTTTGCACCTGTTACTGTCCTTCAAAGTAGTCACCAGTGCTGTGTAGAACCTGTTGCCAGCGATGTGGGAGGTGTAGTATACCATTAGCAGAGCCTGTTCTGTTGAAGGTACGAATGGAGCGGTCTAAAGTTATGGTGATTCTCGTGTATGACTGTAATGGTGCTATCCTAACGCATTACATTCCTCCATGGTAGACTGTCAGTGCACAGCATTACGGTTCGTTTTTGGAGCGACCTGCCACCAGCTTTGCGAAAGAAGTGGCGACACTTTCTGTGCTACCCACTCATCATTTTGCACGAGAATGCGTGGGTGCATACAGCGTAAGCTGTGGCTGCTCTGTCAGTCGAAGGGACTGGGAAGTACTGTACCAACCACCATACTCCCCGGACGTAAGTCCTTGTGACTTTGATTTGATTCCGAAGATGAAGGAACCACTTCTTCCTGTAAAAAATTGCTTTCACTTCCTCTACTTCCATTGCTCCACTCATGCCGTGAAAATTTGCTTCACAACTTTCACTATGTTCGTCCTTGGTACTGCCCTTACATCTATAATGTTTTGAGAGAATAGCAACATCAGTTACTTTGCAACTGTCTCCATCAGTAGCTGTCACAACTCCATTTAGAGATATATGACATATACGTTGCCATGATCCATCTAAAGCAACAGTTAAATCTCTACAATTCCCATTACCTGTCACAGCTTCTTCAACTGTTTTCTTCATTGTTGCTTGAGCAATATCTTCAGCAGAAGATCCCACCAATTCATTATAATATCCAAACTTGGTTGGTGGTTTTGGCAAGTTCATAATTCCACACAACATTGCCCCTGCAGCACTGCCGTTGCCAATGCAATGCAAGCCATACACTAGCCTAACGTTTATATCATACACTATTACCACTGTGAGAAATACTGTTAGAATTAGAAAACGAAACTTCTGCAGGACATTCGTTACACTTCAATAACATTTTACATGCCAAACCAATGTGTGAAGTTATTTTCAGTTTCAGTTCTCTTACTTCGCAAACTTGGCATAATATATTATGTTTCAAAATATTTGAGAACACGGAAATGTTAATTATTTCATTCACATCATTACTGTTCCTTTTGTAGTTTTCAAATTTTTCTTTGCAGTTACGAAGTTTCTTGCTGGAAGAAGTTCTATCACATTCATTTGGAGTACTCGGTGAAGCAGTCTGAGCAGCATCTCCCTTCGAAACAAAAAAAGGTTTCTTCTTCCATTCATTGTGCCTTTTCTTAAACACTCCATTGCTGAAACGGGCATATTGATATCCACATACCAAATACATAAAACAGGTACAAGCAAAATTCGTCAAATACACAGAATTGAACAGCTAAAGCCCGGTCCACACGCAACGATCTGTCTGCGCAGACATCGGCGCAGATGTCTGTACATGCAAAAGATCGCTGCAAATGTGGTGTGTTCACACGACACAAACCCCAATCTAGTACTTGCCCGTCATCTGTCGGTGTAGAAAAGAAATCAGTGGCAAGTGACTACGCTCCCCGTAAACGTCAAAAATTTAATTCAGTTATTCTGAAATATAGAAATGGAGGAAGTTCTGTTGTGGTCTGTGTTCGCCACTTGTGTTGCAAAAAACATTCAGACCAACCGCAGGAAACAGAGAAAGCGGTCAAAATGGTGTAGACAGTGGCTGCTAAAGCGAAAGCAGTTTTCTCACGTAAATTTACTGCGAGATTTGCAGGGCGAAACTTAAGAAAGCCAAGCAGATCAAAATACTATAACATTGGCTGGTATACTTGATCTACCCCAACACCAGATCTTCTAGATTTCTGAACTTTGGATAACTCTTTTCGGTAAACAGTTCGCAACGAATTTAATTTTTTATTACTGTTTCTCTGTTTGCCAAGGCGTCAACTGCCCGCAATTTTTCAATTAGAGCATTGTATGCTGCTGTATTTTTGTCTCGGTCACTATATTCTTTACTTTAATCTTCCACAAACATGGGTGGTTTCTACATATTTCAATGAACTCACTAACAAACTCTCGAGAACACTGACGAGTTATCAGCCATTTTAATGCCCTGTGCGCACAAATTCAAACACTAGACTGAGCAAACAGCTGTTTCGCGCCAGATTTGCGGCGATCTTCTGTCCACACGCTCCAACTCGTCTGTGCAGATGTGGTTTGAACCCACAGATTTGAGAGGTTTCGCTCAAACCTCCAACTCCAACTTCCAGGTTTGCACACACCTCAGGTTGGTGCAAATCTTCTGTCCACACGCAACGATCTGTCTGCGCAGATGTGATGTGCAGAGACATTTGCGCAGACAGATCGTTGCGTGTGGACTGGCCTTAAGCAACACAAAGCAAGCTCCACAAATCAACACACATGGTATAGAGTTAATGTTTACCGATATGAATAGTCACTTGTCACAGAGATAAAGCCATACAACGTTGGCAAACAAAACACTCTCTAATTCCGCAAAGATACCCTGCTTCAGCCAGCGAGCGGCGCCGTTAGATGTGACATACCAAGTCGCTACAACCGTTTACGCGGTGTGTCAACTTTGCAGTCATAAAAAACACACGTAGTATTCACTTAGAAGGGTGAAAATTGATTTGCTTTATTCAGAAAACTCCAAATAATTTTATAATGAAAAAACCAAGAAATGTTAATTTTGTCATTTTCATTGTTCCGGCTCCCCTTAATGTGTTTAGGTTGCTGAATAGGGTATGTTTCATGGTTGACCATCAGCCATAGGCCATGATGATCATATAATATTGGATCTGTCACTCAATACTGATATTCATCTTTTGTTAAATTGGAAATTATGTTATCCAGGCATACCGCTAATCGTGTTGGCTGGTCATTCACACAGTACAAGTTGTTGGATCTTAGCAGTTGGAAAACATGTGACAGTTTTGTAGAATGTCAATATTAATCTCACCAATGTATACTATCTTGTGGTGCCTGTATTTTACCAACAGGTAGGTACTTATTCAGAGTCTTTATTTGATCAATAAACTGATTTGTATCAGAGCTTGGTGTGCGATAAATAGAGATGAGCACTAACTTTTGTTTTGGAAGTAGCACTACAACAATTTCAAAAATTTGGTCTTTGCAAAAATGATCAACTTTCTGTGCTACATATTCAATGTTAGAGTTTTTATTGACAAAAATTGCAACTCCTCCATGTCTGCTTTTGTGTCTGCAGTGTGAACTAGCTAACTCAAATCCTTCAGGGATATACAGAGCAGTCTCATCAGGTGTGAGCCAGTGTTCATTTACACAATAAATATGGCATGGGTTTGAAATTAGGAATACACCTATTTCATCTGTTTTGTTTCTGATAGACTGTACATTTGGAAGCAAAATTAAAATTCTGTTGTCAGCAAGGATAGGCAAATAATTTGATACTTCTGTATTTACAGTTTTTGTGGCACTGACTGGGGCATAATAGTTCATAAAAAATCTTCACTACAGCTAGTCACTTTCCTGCATCTGGCAGATGAGCGAGTGGCAGCATTATCCTTCCTCTTGGGTGTTGATGTGGCTGTATCTGCAGTTCTGGCTGTTACACTTCTGTTGCGGTCAGGTGAGGTGGCTGCTGCTGTTGGCTCAATAGTGGGTTCATGCCACCCTAGTTCTCTGGTGGTCTTTTGGGACTTACATTTAATAGCTTCATTTATCATCTTTCCTAATTTATACTTTCCTTTACTGTTCAAGCGAAGTCCATGTCTGGCAAAGCATGTTCTGTCAAGTGAGCTGACATCTATTAGTCTGACATTACTGAATGTGTTGCAAGTGCTTTTTAGTTTAACATTTATTCTACGAATTTCTTTGTTTATTGGTGAGCTTTCAGGCAGGTCATATCTGTGGCTAAAGTTCACGAGTACAATATTTGTATTTGTTAAGAATAATGTAAGTCTTATGAGCTGTTTAAAAATCATGTTCATGGCACTGTCTTTGTAGATGTCATTTGCTCCAGCACAAATCACTACATTGTCTTTTCCGGTATAGTTATTTTTCGCGATATTCTTCGTCACTTCATTGAAGTAGGCACCTGGTTTAATCATACCTGTAACTGCCAGAGAAGTATTGATACTTTTAAGTCCTTGTGAAAGTCCCTTGGCATGACTGTCTCCATATACATCGATATTTGTTTCTTTCTTCTTCATGGCGCGTAGTTCATTTTTATTTACACTTTTAACTTGTCTCTTTGGGTCATTTCTTCTGGAAAAATTTGTAGAAAAGGTATTGTTCGTTCGCGCGTCTTCTCTATATTGCTCGCATCTAGAGGTGGGAATGCACTTATATCGTTCACATCTACAGGTGGGAAAACACTTTTATCATTGTTCATCTCACTGCATTTTTCTTCAAGTTCAAGAGCATCGAATTTATTTGTGACACTTAATACGTTCGCACTTTTAGTTTTGTTCTGCACAACGTTCCATGATACACTGTTTTTTGATCGGCGCCACATGTCATTGTTTACATCGGAATTGCTGAAATGGCAAAGGTCTTTTTGAGGAACTTGCTTCTCTAAGTTTGCACATTTTTCACTAAGAGCTTTGTATTTAGTTTTTAACGAGTCGATTTCGCTTTGGAGTTCTTTTATTAACTCGTCTTTGTCCGTTAAAACTTTATTGACGTCATGTTGGCACGTTTCTGTAATGCACTCCTGACATGACCACACGAAATCATTGTTACAAATTTTACACACACTTTCGAACACTTCTCATGGAACCAAAAGATACATATGGAACACCGAATGCCTTTCACTACCTTTTTTACGCACAGTTTACACTTGTTACCGGTATTAATTTCATTTTTCTCACGATCGTTCTCACTTGCTTCTTTAATCTGCGCCATCTTGTCGCTAGAGTCTAGTCTATAGCTCCATATCTTAACCAACTAATCTACATTGGCTACACAGAGAATTCAGCTATATATTTACCCATGATGAGTAACTTCATCATGCATTTTGTCAGTGACTGGTGAGGAGATGTTTGAGGCAATTGTCTGCTGCTGCATTATTATAGGTGCAGCAATGAAAGTAATGATATTAATAAGCGTAATACTTGGACTACATTGAGAGAGGTATGAAGTAAAACACAAACACAGTATGCAGCCATACAGGGTGTTTAAAAAAGAACTCCCTAGTTTTAGGTATAGATTTAATGGGGAAATTAATGGAAAACTATGTCAATGAGTACATATCATGAAAGAGAAGTCCTTCAAGTTTTGTTTAATGTCAGTAGTCCTGAATGTGGGATCCATTTGTTGCCCTGCACATGTCGAGACAATATTCCTCTTCTCGCCAAGTATTCACCAACATTTCAGGTGTAACTGTCCCAACCACCACGATAATTCTTTCCCATAAATGACTGATGGTTTTAATCTATTCAGTGTACACAACATTTTTAAGCGACCCCGAAAGAAAAAGTCCAGTGGGGTTAAGTCTGGGCTTTGTGGTGGTCAAGGTATTGGGCCAGCCGAGCCGACCCACTTTCCTGGAAAGCAAGTGTCAAGAGCCGCATGCAGATGGCTACTGTAATGAGGTGAGGCTCCAAACACATGAAACATGGATCTGTTCAACATCTTTAGAAGTTCTCAGTCTACCTGGTGATTTTGGTTTTAAACACTATGGGTTTCCTTGAAAGACTAGCCAATGACAGATAGATTTTGCTGCATGTGGGTCACTACCATACTGATGTCTAAAATTATGTTGCACTATTACAACTAAGTTTTCACAAGCCAAATGACACACTGCACTTTCTGTTGTGGAGTTCACATTGTTGCTGAGTTGCTCTGCACTGTACTGCACACACACCTGGACTGAACTGAGGGAACAGAGGAAGAGCACTGGTGCCATCTCAAGGTCAAGCAGACCTGCCAACTGCAGGAGAGCCAAACTTCGAGAGTTGATGAATCAAACACCACAAACTAGAATAGTGTATGTCACTTTGTACAGATTCTATGGCACATTGAAACTAGGGAGTTCTTTTTCAAACACGTTGTATATACACACATTATTTATTTAAATATCATGCTTTGGATGCAGTATTTCAAAAATATCACCAGACTCTTTCTTTATCTTCTTCTTTGCACCTGTGTAGTATTCCTCCAATAAACCTTTTTGATATGCAATAAATTCCACGTGTTTCACCTTCAAAGTGAGGGGTACCTCACAATACTCAAGTTTCTCACATGCACAGTTAACCTGTTTCTCTTTTGGCTTTGCACTCATGTGCAAACAATGGTACTGCTCCAAATCATCAACATATACACTGAGCACATATAGAAAGTTTACAACATCATTGTATGTGGAGTCTATGTTTGGAAACCAATGACGCAATCTCTCCAATGCAAGGCGTAGCGCAATATCCACATCTTATAAGTTCATAATTGAGCCATGCCATAGATAAACACACTTGTCACCTGATTACACACATAGTGCAGAGTAATCGTACACAGTTATAGTAGATAGTGTCACACCAGCGAGGCGAGTGTCCAGGGGATACAAGTTGAATAATATTCTGTAGTTATCTGCTAATTGATGTAGCACTCTGCACAACATATTTAATCCCAGTCGAACTTACAAATAGGCACCTCAACGCCCTTCCATTTCTATTTCAATTCCTATTCTAACATGCAAGCCCTACCCACATTTACACATTTTGTTCCACTATGAGTTAAATCGTAAATAGAACTGAAAAGCAAGGGTACACTTGATACCTTCTTATCCACAACATCTGCATTCTGTGTCTGCACTAGCACAGAGACGCTCTACTGGGATGGGTCGTATGCTGGTGACCGATACTGTCGTCCATCTTTCAGTTGCTTAGGACCACCAGTAACATTTGATGTGTTGGTAGCAGATTGTGCATCCCCATCACACAAATCGATGAGTGGGACAGGCAATAACAGCTTCACATTCTGCTCCAGCAAGTGGGCTATGTGCATTACTTGTTCACTACAGGTTCAGACATGCTGGAGTTTGTTGCTGCTGCAGGTCCAGAGGTCGGTGCAGTCTCAACAAGATGGCAGCTGAGGTTGCCACTGGCCCAGACATGGCAGAGGTCACCACATTGGCACTTGCCCCTGCAGGTTTGGACATGTTGAAGGCTACTGCTGAACAAACAGGAGGAAGCATTGTATATGGACCAAGACACAAAAATAACCAATAACAATAATAATGAAACTTCCTGGCAGATTAAAACTGTGTGCCCGACCGAGACTCGAACTCGGGACCTTTGCCTTTCGCGGGCAAGTGCTCTACCAACTGAGCTACCGAAGCACGACTCACGCCCGGTACTCACAGCTTTACTTCTGCCAGTACCTCGTCTCCTACCTTCCAAACTTTACAGAAGCTCTCCCGCAAACCTTGCAGAACTAGCACTCCTGAAAGAAAGGATATTGCGGAGACATGGCTTAGCCACAGCCTGGGGGATGTTTCCAGAATGAGATTTTCACTCTGCAGCGGAGTGTGCGCTGATATGAAACTTCCTGGCAGATTAAAACTGTGTGCCCGACCGAGACTCGAACTCGGGACCTTTGCCTTTCGCGGGCAAGGTTTGCGGGAGAGCTTCTGTAAAGTTTGGAAGGTAGGAGACGAGGTACTGGCAGAAGTAAAGCTGTGAGTACCGGGCGTGAGTCGTGCTTCGGTAGCTCAGTTGGTAGAGCACTTGCCCGCGAAAGGCAAAGGTCCCGAGTTCGAGTCTCGGTCGGGCACACAGTTTTAATCTGCCAGGAAGTTTCATATCAGCGCACACTCCGCTGCAGAGTGAAAATCTCATTCTGGAAACATCCCCCAGGCTGTGGCTAAGCCATGTCTCCGCAATATCCTTTCTTTCAGGAGTGCTAGTTCTGCAAGGTTTGCGGGAGAGCTTCTGTAAAGTTTGGAAGGTAGGAGACGAGGTACTGGCAGAAGTAAAGCTGTGAGTACCGGGCGTGAGTCGTGCTTCGGTAGCTCAGTTGGTAGAGCACTTGCCCGCGAAAGGCAAAGGTCCCGAGTTCGAGTCTCGGTCGGGCACACAGTTTTAATCTGCCAGGAAGTTTCATATCAGCGCACACTCCGCTGCAGAGTGAAAATCTCATTCTGGAAACATCCCCCAGGCTGTGGCTAAGCCATGTCTCCGCAATATCCTTTCTTTCAGGAGTGCTAGTTCTGCAAGGTTTGCGGGAGAGCTTCTGTAAAGTTTGGAAGGTAGGAGACGAGGTACTGGCAGAAGTAAAGCTGTGAGTACCGGGCGTGAGTCGTGCTTCGGTAGCTCAGTTGGTAGAGCACTTGCCCGCGAAAGGCAAAGGTCCCGAGTTCGAGTCTCGGTCGGGCACACAGTTTTAATCTGCCAGGAAGTTTCATATCAGCGCACACTCCGCTGCAGAGTGAAAATCTCATTCTGGAAACATCCCCCAGGCTGTGGCTAAGCCATGTCTCCGCAATATCCTTTCTTTCAGGAGTGCTAGTTCTGCAAGGTTTGCGGGAGAGCTTCTGTAAAGTTTGGAAGGTAGGAGACGAGGTACTGGCAGAAGTAAAGCTGTGAGTACCGGGCGTGAGTCGTGCTTCGGTAGCTCAGTTGGTAGAGCACTTGCCCGCGAAAGGCAAAGGTCCCGAGTTCGAGTCTCGGTCGGGCACACAGTTTTAATCTGCCAGGAAGTTTCATATCAGCGCACACTCCGCTGCAGAGTGAAAATCTCATTCTGGAAACATCCCCCAGGCTGTGGCTAAGCCATGTCTCCGCAATATCCTTTCTTTCAGGAGTGCTAGTTCTGCAAGGTTTGCGGGAGAGCTTCTGTAAAGTTTGGAAGGTAGGAGACGAGGTACTGGCAGAAGTAAAGCTGTGAGTACCGGGCGTGAGTCGTGCTTCAGTAGCTCAGTTGGTAGAGCACTTGCCCGCGAAAGGCAAAGGTCCCGAGGTCGAGTCTCGGTCGGGCACACAGTTTTAATCTGCCAGGAAGTTTCATATCAGCGCACACTCCGCTGCAGAGTGAAAATCTCATTCTGGAAACAATAATAATGGTAGCTACAGACAAATATGTGATATGGGATACTTACTTTTCTGTTTCTTACTGTTCTGCAGGGCTGTGCTGGTCGTGACTGCTGTTGATGCTTCATGGTTCTTCTTCTTCTTCTGCTGCTGCTGCTGCTGCTGCTACTGTTGCTGCTGCATCTTCATTATTGCATGAAGTGTATTTGTCTTCACCAAATATATTTTATATCAACACAGTCCTCAGAGGTATGGCTACAGCTAGTCCATTCCTCCTCCTCCAGCACAAACATCTCTTCCATTGAACGCATTGAACAATTACATCTGTCCTCCCAGTACAGCAGCTAGACTCAGACCGAGTCCTTTTCCCAACATTTTTTGCCCATCTTGGATTTGTCACGAGAGTGGAGAGGGGGCGAGAGGGGGTCTGACAATGAACTCTGGTGGTTTAGCTGTGAATTAGGGTCAGCTGGACTCTGGATCTAATGGTGAACACACTGGACGGAACAACTATCTATGACAACTCAAATTGCTTAAGAAACACACTGCATACTTACATCTGTCCTGTCTGGCAGCCCAGCACAGACTGAGTCCTTTTCCCACCAATTTCCAGATGGGGAGGGGAAGGGGGAAGGGAGGGGTATTAGGTTGGTTGAGGTAACCCAATTGACCTATTTTCCCACCAAATTTGAAATTCTCACCTTGATGTCACTCCAATGTTCCACATCTATGGCCACCATTTTGAATAAATTTGGCAACAACGCAGAGTGGGACCGCACTAGCTTTGCCCTACTATCAGATTGACTGAAATAGTGACTTATGCTGCCAGTATTCAGTTGGAACTCAATTGAAAAATCAATCCACATCAAGAAATGCTTTGCAGAAAAAATATCTTCAAAGTCACTAACTTCTTCAGAAGAATTTGTTGATTCTGGAAAGTGGTGCCAAAAGAAGAGTTTCCTGAAATAAATGACCTGGCCTTTCAATTTTTAAGTAATTTCAGATCAAGAAATGTCTGCAATTTTTTTTAATTTTAATTATATAAAATTATATAAAAGCTGCCGGCTTTTTCCCGTGCCCAGCACCAAAAAAAATAAACTTCAGTCAACTCCAAATGTTTTTCAGGTTGCCCGCTTTTCATAATTCGTGGTTAATCTTTCATGCATTTTCACCTGTAGAGTTTTACTTTACGTCACTTGTTTTATGTCTCTTGTAATTTATTCTTTGTGCTTCATTCTATTATTGATGCTTCAGTCAGAAAAAAACTAATTATAATAACTGACAGTAACGGTTGCAACGATTCTGCTACATATTGATTTAACATCTTTTTGTTAAATACTGGTGCAATATAGTTGAAGAACATTAAGATCGACAGCTTAGAGTCTTTTATGCAATGAACAAAGACATAGACGAGCGGGCATCACTAAGATCAAACGAGTAATATGACATTGATGCAAAACCTGAGAGGCGAATTCAAACAGAACTTTTCCTTGTTATTCTGCAAATTATTATACTACTAAATTTATTCGTATACAAGTGTGCAATGTTTTATTTCGACCAAAGAAAGTAAATACGAAGTTTCTATGATATTTTGAACCACACACGGATACAAAATATCAGCGAAAATAAGTAGGTTGAAAGGTGGTTGAAGAGACACCTGAGTGCAGACTTTGTGAGACAAAAGCAGGGAGAAGGCTTTCAGACGTGGAAGCGACCGTGTTATTGGGCGACAGGGACAGTGCAACAATGTGTGATCGATGACGACAGGGCAACTGAGTATGTGACCCCAGCTCCATTTGACACTGCCATTGGAGGCAATGCTTCCTCTGCCGTTTTGGAGACTCCACGCACAATTACACAACAAATCAGCTCGTAATTCGCTGCACCACATAAAGGAAAGAACCAGTACCAACTTGAGAAATGAACCCTACAAATTCAAAAATTTGCTGAAGAACATTTTATCAGCTGAACCGGACGCTGTAGCAATGGTTCAGAATTGCTTTTGCGTTTTTGCTGGAATATATCATTCAGAAAAAAACTTGAGCCAGTTATTTTTATCTCCCTAAGTCCAATATAAATAAAACAGTTTTCTGTGTTCATTACTTATTTATTTTTCCATTATTCATTTCATCTTCAGGTGGAGAATTATTTAGTTATATAGCTGCTGTAACTGAAGGCTGCAGATGCCATTTCGCAGCAGAAGATAAGGGCTAACGTAGGTTATGTTGGGTCTCTTCTGAGCTACCCTCTTTAGGTCTGTAACAAAGTGCGAACACATGGAATGTGTCTCATAACTTAAAATGCACTATTTGAGATAAAGGTTTTAGTTCGGCATTACGAAAAACGGAAGTGGAACAGTAGAGCTAAATAACTTAAACCTTTTTGTTGTTAAACGTGTTCGTTTTAAGCTGGACTTCACGCCAAGTTGTCATGTAGATAACAAACAGCACATTATAAACGATTTGTCATAAAAGTGTAAAGCACCATGTGCAAATGGACATGTCCATATATACACAGCCCACAAATGACTGTTACGTCACGAATTACACAGTAAACAGTAGCACGTCTATTTACATAAGCTGGACATATCCTGAACTTTGAAAATCGCCCTTAATCGGTGCATAAGATACAACTGAACTGAGTTAAGCTCAGTTGTACCTTATGTGCTTTTTACAGTGGATTTTCAGTGTTTAGAATATGTCCAGCTTATGTAAACAGATGTGCTACTGTGTACTGTGTTTTTGTCTGACATAACAAACATTTTTGGGTGGTATATATATGGACATGGTCATTTGTACAAGGTGCTTTATGTTTTCAGATATCTTAGTTATGAGAAACCTTTTATAATGAGCTTATTTTTATCCACACAACAACTACGTGTGAGATCCAACTTAAAATGAACATGTCTCATAACAAAAACATATTTAAGGTATGTAAATGTACAGTTCCACTTCCGTTTTCTGTAATGCCAAACTAAAACCTTTATCTCAAATATTACATCTCAACTCATGTTGTGAAACATATCCCACATAACTGCACTTTGTTACAGATGTGAAAATAACAGCAAAGTCTGTCGAAAATGGTTATTTAAATAAAGAAATATTTAGGTCATCTTGGCTTTTGAATGTTTTTGGCAAGTTAAACTGATCGCTCTTTCTATCTTCTCAAAAAGAGAAAATTCAATCTGATGATGATTTTTTTTTTTTTTTTTTTTTTTTTTTTTTTTTTTTTTTTTTTTTAGAGAAGGCACTTTTCAAGTTAAAAAACATGAATGAGTGATAGTAAACTAAACTGTACTAAAAGGGGCAGTAGAGTTGTAAAAAGTCTGCACACTGCTACTTGTTGTATGTCCTCCCTACTCTACATTGTGTTTGTTTACACTGTCACTGCAAAGATGTTGCGCATGTTACAGATATGCTTGCTCACGTGGGACATAAAGACAATTAAAAGGTGCTATAGCCAGATCTTGGTTATTCGTTACTCTCTACCACAATTAAAGTATTATATTAAATGGTTATATATGTCAATATATTTTTCTTTATTTTAAAAATATGAACTCACTGCAGCAGAATATGAACATGTACGGAATTCAGTAGTTATATCAGGTGGTTACACTGTGTGTGTGTATATATATATATATATATATATATATATATATATAAAATTTTCTTGTATTTTAAAAGTATGAATGGACTGCAACAGAGTATGGACATATGCACAATTCAATTATTATATTAAATTTTTGCTCATAAAAAGATTACAAAGGTCATACATATACTCACTGAGACAAAAAGAAACGTCGTGCCTTGAAGGAGTTACAAAAATTGGTCACAAATTGATATTCATAAAGTTATTTTGGTGATCGACAGATGAAAGTGTGAAGGCCAATTCACATTGGCCATCATTTCGCCGTCATGTCACAGTACCGTTATGTCAAGGTGTATTCAACTCTATCTGACATGTCACGGCACATCAAGTCAGTTCAAGTCACGTGATATCAACTCGCATGGCTGTCTGCAACTTTTTTTTTTCCTCCACGAGAATTGCGATCTTAGTGTTGCCAACTTAGGAGGTATTCCTCCAAATTTAGGGGGAAGTTAGGTGAAAAGCGTTTTTTGCAGGCGCTTCAGTTTTATGGGGGGATTTTTGAGGGGACTCTAAGAGAAAGACAGAAAGTGCACATGAACGACAGCGGTTGAGATTATGGAGACTAAAGATAAGGAGTGTGCACAGCTTGCTTCAGCAATGGACACAAAATCCATACCTCTTGTGGCGGCGCTGTGGTCGGCAACATCTAAGACGTATATATATGTAGATGGGGCTATGATGGGAATGGTTTACTCTAGTCTCCAAGGTAACGGGAAAGACCTTCGTACCGCGCAAATGCTGAACGGTATTGTACTGCTATTGGTGGTTATTGTGCAACTTCGCGCCGCTCGCGGTACAGCACAGAACTAGCGAAAGAACGGATTTCCAGTACGCTGATACTACGTGTTCTCCTATCCTGTGCACACTCCTTCACTCTATTCTCCGTGGTTGAGATTCTAATGTGGCCAGGTATCTGATGGCCTGTGTAGCAGCATATTCTACTCTTTAAAATTACAAAGTAAGTTATAATTGTCTTTCTAAAGTACCCCAAAATGAACAAGAACATCAATGAATAACGATTGATGCTTATATTCATACTAGAACGCCAAAGGAAAGCACGAAATGGTATCAACAAAAATATGCAGAATGTTGGGAGACTGATCCAGAACTCAAAGGTTTGTTCAAATGGTTCAAATGACTCTGAGCCTATGCAACTTAACTTCTGAGGTCATCTGTCGCCCACAACTTAGAACCAATTAAACCTAACTAACCTAAGGACATCACACACATCCATGCCCGAGGCAGGATTCGAACCTGCGACCGTGGCGGTCGCGCAGTTCCAGACTGTAGCGCCTAGAACCGCCCAGCCACCTCGGCCGGCTCAAAGGTTTGTAGCCAAGCTTTTTTTTTTTTTTTTTTTAATTGGTATAAAAATTGTACATGATATATCGCATTCTAGTCGAAATATTATATCCTCCTAATCATACCCTGTCCCGGAAAAAGAATAATCGTCTGTGATTAAGGAAAATCTAAATTGAAAAGTAAAATGAGGTTAGGGAGATAACCTAATTTCCGTAGTCAGATTGTTTCCATCAGTCATTGTTTTGCAGCAATACATAATGAATAGTCATGTAAATGTTGATTCTTTCGATAAATGTTTATATGCAAGAATTTCTTCAAAGCTTCCAGACCAGGAGACCAACGAAGATTTTCGAAACATTATCTTAAAAAAAAAAAGGTAAAATAGGTTAAGAATGTCAGTTGTCAGTGTGTTTCAGTTCAGTTTGTGGAATGCCTTTGAACAGGAGCTTGATTCGATAGTGAATGACTATTAGGCCTACTTCCAGGTGTTGCACATGAATTTTGTTCAATTTACATGTACTTGCTTGCTTGTTTTTCTACATGAGTTCGTTAATATGTCTAGCTTACAAATGAATCTTGGGGATATTTTTGTTGGCACGCATTTTGTATATTTTCGTGCTTGCACTCGTGACATTTGATATGGAGGTGGTGTGAAAGTTCTTTTTAACTAATGTTTTTACATTTATTCCGTTCCTCAGGCAATTGGGGTGGTCTTTGCAACTCATTAAAAATTGTCTGAAACTTGTCAATCTGGTTTAATTTGCACAGATAAATACCGTTATATGTTATTGAATATCGTGTTATTTATATTACAGGTTGGATAGGACCTGATCCATCTGATTCATGCTCCGCGACTTGCAAGTACTGTCGAATTACGTTAAAAGCGCACAAAAAGGATCTCGTGAGTCACGCAAAGGCTGAAAAACATAAGAAGGCTGTAGCATTCGAGAAATCTGCAAAGTATTGCAAAACTTTGACTTCAACGTTCAAACCAGTTTTATCTGAAACTACCAAGATTGCTGAATTGAAAATTGCTGCATTCATCGCACAGCACAGTTCATTACAGACTGTGGACCATATCATCGAGATACTACCACAGCTAAACCCTTTGTCGCTTGCGATTTCGGATCTAAAACACCATCATACTAAATGTTCGATGTTAATTAAAAATGTGCTCGGTCCATGCATGCTTCAGGATTTGGTAGAAGCAATTGGTGATGGTCCGTATTCGATCATAATCTATGAAAGCACTGATTTTTCGATGCAAAAGGTTTTGTGTTTTATGCTGCTATTTTCTGTGCAAAGAAAAAGACACTGCTCACAACTTTTTACAGATTGATAAAAATAATTGATGCTGATGCAAAAAGTATGCATGGTCCCATTAAAGCTCAATTAGAAGAAGATTGTTTCAAAGTTGAAAATATAGTCGGGACTGGCGTCGATGGTGAAAGTGTCATGGTTGGGAAGCACAATTCAGTCACCACTCTGTTTAAGAATGAAATAAGTGACATAATTGTCATGAGGTGCGTTTGTCATTCACTCCATCTGTGCTCTGAAAAGGCATCAGAGACATTACCGCATCGACTGGAATTCCTAGTACAGGAAATACATAATTGGTTTTCCTACAGCCTAAAGGATCAGGAAAGTGTAAGATACTGTACGAAACTATGAATGGAGCTGGAAAACCAAAACAGATTCAAGACCTTAGTGGAACACGTTGGCTTGCACAGTCTGAGACAATTAAGACAATATTATATCAGTAGGAAGAACTACAACTGCTGTTTCCAATTGCTATATCGGGAGATAAATGCTTTGTGGCTGAACACCTTTACGATATTATGACAAGATTACCGTTCAAAGCTTTCCTGGTCTTCCTAAAATTTGAACTGAAAAACATAACACAATTAAATTTACTTTTCCAAAGTGACCACGTGGAACCTACTAAGTTGTTCGAAGATCTGTTTTTGATGTTCAGAAGTTTACTGCAAAAACTTTTTGTACCATCGAGCCTACAGAAAGAGACATTGAATAAGAGGATTTTGATTTCGAGTCCCATCTAATGCATACATACACAATGTATTTTGGCTATGAGTGTCATTCCATTGCACAAAATGTCGACGAAAAAGACTTACAAGATGTCAAAGAACGGTGCACAGTGTAACTAAAAATAAATTACGCGGTAATATGTCTCTTGAAGTACTTCAAATAATCATTATGGTAAGATTTACATTGCAAAGAGACTGCACTTCATGTGTCATATTCGTTCCATCCACTCGTATGCTCGAATTATTCAACGTTAATATGTTGTTGTTGTTGTTGTTGTGGTCTTCAGTCCTGAGACTGGTTTGATGCAGCTCTCCATGCTACTCTATCCTGTGCAAGCTTCTTCATCTCAATATGTATGATCACAAAAATCTTTGATTTGTAACCCTCCATTATGAGACAATAAACTACACACACACACACACACACACACACACACACACACACACACACAGGCAATAGGAAAACACAACATGATTTGGCGAAATATTCGATGTTTTTTAAGTCGAATTTGGGGCACAATTTTATCATTCCCAAAATATTTTTTGTTTCATGTTAAAGTAGAAGAATTCATACTGTGTGTTATTTTTTTCTATTATCATTATAGTCTTAACTTTCAGATTTACTAACCTCAATGTTAGTTAACAAACAGCATTACTAAGTTTTTCAAATAATGAATCAAACAACCTTAGTTAAAAATGTTAATTTTTATATCAATTAACATCATCGCAATGCTTACGAATTAGTTGAAATCATTCTCCAGTGTCTGTTTATCATAATAGGGTATTTAGAGCATAAGTTGCATTGTACAAAACACAACTATGTAAATAAAATCATCATTTCTTCCTATGTTCTTTTATTAATAGTTCAATTGTTCTATCAAACACAGATGACTATTTGGAATTTTAGGGAGGGTCGAAGGAAAATTTAGGGAGATTTCGAATTGACCCTAGAGGGAACGTTTTTTAGGAGTTGGCAACTCTGAGCGAGCTTGGCAAAGAAAATTTCAGCTGTTTTTACGTGTGAAGTGCACACACACAACATAGTAATGTATGCTAGCGACCACATTTGTACGAAAATGACGTTTATTGGGCTCAAATGGTTTGCAGTTTGCAAGAATAGCTTGTATATTAGAGAAGGAAGAAAGAAGCACAAAAAAACTCAAAAAATTAATGTGAGTCCGAAAAATGTGGTACACAATGGGCGTTTCATACACTGTATAAGGAGCTCGAGGATGAGAAATCTTTATTTTATATTTTAGAAAGTCGAAGGATCACTTTTTTTCATTTGTTGCGACAAATTGCATCAAGAATCACTGAAAGGAATACAGTGTTACAAGGTGCCATGAAAAATTGGTTTGTTTAAGGTTACGTTTAGTTGCTAGTCCAGTGCGAATCTTTGTGCAATAGTCATATCTCCCTCAATACCTTTCCCTTCAAGATTTATAGGTTTTATTTGAGTTCTGTATTTGGCTTTAAACAGTTCAAGCACCTAATTTGTACTGGGGTTACCTCATGAAACCACATAAACATTGACCACTGATGCTTGCAAAACTGTTTCATACACAATATGGAGAGGTACTTAACAATAAATAAGTCCACTGCAAAAACACAGTTAAACAAAGAACTTGTAGAGTCTGAAGGTTTCAACCCGTTTCTTTACAAAACGCTACAAATGTTTGGCAAAATAAAAATAAATTCCACCTGCTACTCAGTCCGATTCTACCCACAATACATTTTTCACTTCAAGTTGCAGCCATACTACACTGCATTTCGTTGTAAAATATTAAATACCATATCAGTATCTATAAAAATCCACTTTGTAAATGTAGTAGAGGCCAAGTGATTTAGTATGCTCATGTAGTACAATTCAGACTGCTGCCTCACTGATTCGATCAATCTTTCATCATTTATCACAAATTTATAAAAGAAGTAATGAAACAAAACAATTTATAACTAATAACAAACAAAAAACAACTGATATTAACCACAAAAAGCACAAAAAATTAAATATGGATATTTGTGCATGGTTGTGGATTGGAAGGAAATGACCTCAGCATGATCAACAATGGGTGGATGACATCAGCCTTCAAAACTTTCTTCCCGAGAGAACTTGAAGGTGCCATGACATGATGTGACAGGACACCACAGCCAATGCAGATGTCGTCATTTGAAATGCTCTGCAGAATGTTTTGACAGGACGGGACATGATGTGACGTGACATGACGTGACGGCCAGAATGAAATGGCCTTGATGTTGCAGTACAATTTCAACACACAGCCAGCAATGATAGTAAACAGGGGACAGTCGATTCCAGGACATAAATCCTCTATGAATTTCATTCTGTGTAGTCAATTAAACAGTAACTATGCCTCACAGATAGGTACATGAACAATATAGCCAGATGTCAGCATTTGAGGGAGGATGTGTATCTGGGCTCAAAGAAGCTGATTTGAGCAATTGGCAAATCGCTCAACATCTAAATAGGAGCGATGCCAATTTTCGATGATGTTGGCAGACATGGGGGAGCTATGGCTGAACATGGTGTCTAGAAGGAAGTGGCCAACTCCCAATGACCTCTGTATGCCCATTTGCAGTAGTGTGGGGCACATTTGGACTGGAATCTCATTGACTGGAATAGAAGTGTCTTCATGATGGAGTCTCGTTTCGAACTGAGCCCTGATAATCAGCAAAGATGTGTCTGTACATGCCCCAGACAGCTGCAATATATCAGTCTCATTGTTGGCCACCAATGGCCCAACAGCCAGGAGTGATGGTATGGGGTGACATTTTATCTCATAGCAGGTCCCCTTTGGTTTCATCCACAGCACACTTAACAGCACAGCGGTACAGTGACGATAGTCTACAGGCTGTTTTGTTACCCTTCATGGCAAGCCATTCTGGACTTACATTTCAACAAGATAATGCCCGACCACACAAGGCGAGAGTTTTTACTGCTTGTCTTCGTGCTTGCCAAATCCTACTCAAGGTTGCCAATCGAGAACGTTTTGAGCATTATGGGCAGGGCCCTCCAACTAGTCAGGATTTTGACGATCTAACGCACCAATTGGACAAAATTTGGAACATTATCCCTCAGCAGGACACCCAACTCTGTCAATCAAAACCACAATAAGGGCCAGAGTAAGTAAGACCAAAGCATTATGACTTGCTGAATTTGTGACACTCTTTCTCCTGAATAAATCATCCAATTTTCCCGAAATTTTAATCGTTTATTTGCCTGTACATATACATGTACATTACATCCACCGATTTCCATACCATTCAGATGACTCCTTTGTGATGAGTATTTTTTTCTTTTTTCTTAGAATGTATATTGCAGGTTGAGCTTATTGGGAAATGAATGGGAGTGGTTAAATAAAATGCTGTGCACTGAAATTGTAAATTCTGAGAGTGCTTTAAGTGTCTTGTCACAGGTTCTGAAGAAGTTGGTTAAGCCTGTTTCATTATTGCCTTTGAGCAGATTTTCCTCAAGTTTCTTTCTCTGGATATGGACTTCTAATTCTTCACGTAGAGACATCCTGGGTCCTTTGTTCAGTGTGTAGTTTCTTCGCGTTGCTTTGTACACTGTTAGATAGATGTCCTGTATCTTTTATATGGGACGCCGATGCAGTTATGTGTGGCGTGTTGTATCGGAAGGCGTTGATGTGTGGTGCGTAAGCCACTGCCTGTTTGACCTGTGTACTCATCTGGGCATTCACTACATACAATTTCATGTATATAGTTTAGAAGTTAGTCTGTTTGGAATATAATTCTTATTTTGTGTCATTAGAAGATAGCGGGAACTTTTTGGCGGTGGGGAACAATATCAGAGGAGATGGGAAGCTGCCTGATATCATGCCGCCAAAACCAGCACTGTGAGAACATTGAAACTAAGTGAACTGTCCAATTACTTAGAACTGTGAAATAATTATCACAAACCATAATCTTAACTGCATTAAATACCTTTCGCTTGATTAATTCTGTCATTGTTGTGGCTTGTTGCTCAAGCCATTAAGATTAATTTCTTTCACTAGCATTTCTGGAGGAAAATTAATAAGAACTTTTCACATAAGACTTCTGGGCTGGCCGCTCACCGTCAGTATGTAACACTTTCTGCAACGATTTATCTCTGGCTCCAGGAGACGACCCTGGAGTTGAAGCCATATCACCTCCAAGGATGTCTCCCACAGCTGGAGACAAAACGTAGGGGAGAGCCTTACATACTGATCACAGTCTGTCAGCCTGGAAGTTTCAAGTGAAGTTAATACCAGCCATTGAGAGTCTACATTTTATGATCAACACGAACTTTTTTACCCATTTCATTTATGCATATGTGGACTCGGCTTCTCACATGAAGTCTACAATCGCCTTTCAGCATTGATGTCCGGTGCACTATGATTAGAACTCAGGTTGATCTTGAGCAGTGGTATTCACGCAGAAAGTTTGAACTGTTGCCAGGGGTGGAATTTTTTTGTAATGCAGTTTACAGGCCTAAGAGCAGAAGGAACATGGAAAGCCAGCTGTCTACTTAAGAGCTAGTTTTTTCTGTTCTACATCTACATCTACATGGATACTCTGGAAATCACATTTAAGTGCCTGGCAAAGAGTTCATCGAACCACCTTCACAATTATCTATTATTCCAATGCCGTATAGTGCGTGGAAAAAATGAAAACCTATATATTTCCGTACGAGCTCTGATTTCCCTTATTTTATCGTGGTAATCGTTTCTCCCTATGTAGGTCGGTGTCAACAAAATATTTTCGTATTCGGAGGAGAAAGTTGGAGATGGGAATTTCGTGAGAAGATTCCGTCACAACGGAAAACGCCTTCCAGTTAATGATGTCCAGCCCAAATTCTGTATCATTTCTGTGACACTCTCCCATATTTTGCGATATTACAAAACGTGCTGCCCTTCTTTGAACTTTTTGGATGTACTCCATCAGTCCTATCTGGTAAGGATCCCACACTGTGCAGCAGTATTCTAAAAGAGGACGGACAAGCGTGGTGTAGGCATTCTCCTTAGTAGGTCTGTTACATTTTCTAAGTGTCCTGCCAATAAAATAGTAGTCTTTGGTTAGCCTTCCCCACAACATTTTCTATGTGTTTCTTCCAATTTAAATCGTGCGTAATTGTAATTCCTACGTATTTAGTTGAATTTACGGCTTTCAGATTGGACTGATTTACCGTGTAACCTCAGCACGTGCTACACAACTCTACTGTAGACCCTGACGAAAACAAGGGAACTGTGTCTAATAATACGTAGATATTCAAAAACCTAACTACCGAAGCACTCAGGTGAAACTAAATAATTCGCCCCAGATTAGGAACTTGTAATATGTCACAAAATCGGTTTACCTTGTGATGCAAACGAAAACGCGAGAACTGTGGCAATTAGGTATTAAATTTACATGCAGAAACTCAAGTATTAAAGCACACAGATGATATAATAAAATTCTCTCCTGGTTAGGAACTCGTAAATGTCACAAAAGCGGTTACTTCCCTGTTGCTGCGTCTCTCTCGCTTGTCTACTACTGGCGCTGACTTTTGTTCTGAATATGCAGATGTTAGGATATTGAATCTGACTAAATATGGTAACATAAACGGAATCCATGGCCATAAAATTATTGTGGCCTGAAGGAAAAATGACTACTGCCTGGGACATTATAGGTCACAATTTAAATATGACAGCTGTTAGTGAATGTTACACAGTGACATTTGCAAATGTATAGGATGATTGTAATTAAACTTTCACTTCCTGAGCCAGTGTAGACAGAAAACTATTTACTGTATGAGTACTTAACATTATAGGAATGATGTTTGGACTGTGTGCTGCAGGATTTGCATTGTTAGTATTGTCAGTGCCGTTAGGCGCTAGTTCTGGTACGTTGACATAGGGCTGAAACACAAGCTAAAGGGTTCATTACAATTGTAGACAATCAGTGTAGATCTGGACAAGGTGAGCTGTTACAGCAGTAACAATGCTGCTGCTCTACACGAGTATCAACACAGTAAAATAGTATGGAGAGGTCCTCTTTCTGTACCAGGATTGATGAACATGATTTGGAAGTTCGAATTAACTGGCGATTTGGGAAATGCTCCTGGGACAGTCTAACAGCCAATTGTGCCACAAATAGTTGAAGAAGTCACTGTTGCCATGGCTGAGAATGCTAGATGCAATGTATGATCTCCAAGTAGTGCATGAGCAGTGTCACGACACCCAAACATTGCATGGTCCACCATTAGAAAAGTGCTGCAAACACATGTTCAATTGTATATCTTGTGCGATTCTGGACTGCCATGGCTGAAGATGGTCATTGCACTAAGCAGTTTTTGTAACCTGGAACGTAAATGTGGTATGCAATGAACAATGTTACTTCCACATGTGGAAATTAAAATGTGTTTCTTTCAATTGTGTATTCCCTATTTCTCTTCTGCATGTCGTTACGAATGTTTCCACAAAGTTTCATTGTCCTACAATCATTTTTTTTTCATGGGAGCCCCCCAAAGCAAAGTGATTGGAAGCTGCTGCGAATGGGTGTGCTGGTAGGCCTACTGAGAGTCGTGTCCTCTGGTTTGGATCCCAGTAGAAGGCTTAAACCAGAGGCTCAGACGATTCTGCGGAGATCTGGGGTGCAAATTTCTCGACCAACGCTATTGGGTGGAGAAATGTAGGGTCCCCCTGAATAGGTCAGGCGCGCACTAAACGCCGGAAGCGGCTACAAGGGTAGCGGAGTACATGTGGAGTGCACATGTGGGTTTTTTAGGTTAGAGAACTCCCTCCCTAGGCCTGACAAGACGCCTCCTGAGACGCGGCAAGGTAGGAGTAAGCAAAATGCAACAGGGAACAACAATATTAATGTGCTAATAGTAAACTGCAGGAGCGTCTATAGAAAGGTCCCAGAACTGCCCTCATTAATAAACGGTCACAATGCCCATATAGTACTAGGGACAGAAAGTTGGCTGAAACCAGACGTAAACAGTAATGAAATCCTAAAGTCAGATTGGAATTATACCGCAGAGACAGGCTGGAAAGTGAAGGGGGAGGCATGTTTATAGCGATAAGAAGTGCAATAGTATCGAAGGAAATTGACGGAGATCCGAAATGTGAAATAATTTGGGTGAAGGTCACGGTTAAAGCAGGCTCAAACACGGTAATTGGATGTCTCTATAGGCCCCCTGGCTCAGCAGCTGTTGTGGCTGAGCACCTGAAGGATAATTTGGAAAATATTTCGAGTAGATTTTCCCACCATGTTATAGTTCTGGGTGGAGATTTTAATTTGCCGGATATAGACTGGTAGACTCAAACGTTCATAACGGGTGGCAGGGACAAAGAATCCAGTGAAATTTTTTTAAGTGCTTTATCTGAAAACTAGCTTGAGCAGTTAAACGGAGAACTGACTCGTGGCGATAACATATTAGACCTTCTGGTGACAAACAGACCCGAACTATTTGAAACAGTTAACACAGAACAGGGAATTAGCGATCATAAAGCGGTTACTGCATCGATGATTTCAGCCGTAAATAGAAATATTAAAAAAGGTAGGAAGATTTTTCTGTTTAGCAAAAGTGACAAAAAGCAGATTACAGAGTACCTGACGGCTCAACACAAAAGTTTTGTCTCAAGTACAGATAGTGTTGAGGATCAGTGGACAAAGTTCAAAACCATCGTACAGTATGCATTAGATGAGTATGTGCCAAGCAAGATCGTAAGAGATGGAAAAGAGCCACCGTGGTACAACAACCGAGTTAGAAAACTGCTGCGGAAGCAAAGGGAACTTCACAGCAAACATAAACATAGCCAAAACCTTGCAGACAAACAAAAATTACGCGAAGCGAAATGTAGTGTGAGGAGGGCTATGCGAGAGGCGTTCAATGAATTCGAAAGTAAAGTTCTATGTACTGACTTGGCAGAAAATGCTACGAAATTTTGGTCTTATGTCAAAGTGGTAGGTGGATCAAAACAAAATGTCCAGACACTCTGTGACCAAAATGGTACTGAAACAGAGGATGACAGACTAAAGGCCGAAATACTAAATGTCTTTTTCCAAAGCTGTTTCACAGAGGAAGACTGCACTGTTGTTCCTTCTCTAGATTGTCGCACAGATGACAAAATCGTAGATATCGAAATAGATGACAGAGGGATAGAGAAACAATTAAAATCGCTCAAAAGAGGAAAGGCCGCTGCACCTGATGGAATACCAGTTCGATTTTACACAGAGTACGCGAAGGAACTTGTCCCCCTTCTTGCAGCGGTGTACCGTAGGTCTCTAGAAAAGCGTAGCGTTCCAAAGGATTGGAAAAGGGCACAGGTCATCCCCGTTTTCAAGAAGGGACGTTGAACAGATGTGCAGAACTTTAGACCTATATCTCTAACAGTAGATCAGTTGCAGAATTTTGGAACACGTATTATGTTCGAGTATAACGACTTTTCTGGAGACTAGAAATCTACTCTGTAGGAATCAGTATGGGTTTCGAAAAAGACGGTCGTGTGAAACCCAGCTCGCACTATTCGTCCACGAGACTCAGAGGGCCATAGACACAGGTTCACAGGGAGATGCCGCGTTTCTTGACTTCTGCAAGGCGTTCGATATAGTTCCCCACAGTCGTTTAATGAACAAAGTAAGAGCATATGGACTATCAGACCAACTGTGTGATTGGACTGAAGAGTTCCTAGATAACAGAACGCAGAATGTCATTCTCAATGGAGAGAAGTCTTCGAAGTAAGAGTGATTTCAGGTGTGCCGCAGGGGAGTGTCATAGGACCGTTGGTATTCACAATATACATAAATGACCTTGTGGATGACATCGGAAGTTCACTGAGGCTTTTTGCAGATGATGCAGTGATGTATCGAGAGGTTGTAACAATGAAAATCTGTACTGAAATGCAGGAGGATCTGCAGCGAATTGACGCATGGTGCAGGGAATGGCAATTGAATCTCAATGTAGACAAGTGTAATGTGCTGCAAATACATAGAAAGATAGATCCCTTATCATTTAGCTACAAAATAGCAGGTCAGCAACTGGAAGCAGTTAATTCCATAAATTATCTGGGAGTACGCATTAGGAGTGATTTAAAATGGAATGATCATATAAAGTTGATCGTTGGTAAAGCAGATGCCAGACTGAGATTCATTGGAAGAATCCTAAGGAAATGAAATCCGAAAACAAAGGAAGTAGGTTACAGTACGCATGTTCGCCCACTGCTTGAATACTGCTCATCAGTGTGGGATCCGTACCAGATAGGGTTGATAGAAGAGATAGAGAAGATCCAACGGAGAGCAGCGCGCTTCGTTACAGGATCATTTAGTAATTGCAAAAGCATTACGAAAATGGTAGATAAACTGCAGTGGAAGACTCTGCAGGAGAGATGCTCAGTAGCTTGGTATGGGCTTTTGTTAAAGTTTCGAGAACATACCTTCACCGAAGAGTCAAGCAGTATATTGCTCCCTCCTACGTATATCTCATGAAGAGACCATGAGGATAAAATCAGAGAGATTAGAGCCCACACAGAAGCATACCGACAATCCTTCTTTCCACGAACAATACGAGACTGGAATAGAAGGGAGAACCGATAGAGGTACTCAAGGTACCATACGCCACACACCGTCAGGTGGCTTGTGGAGTATGGATATGGATGTAGATGTAGATGTAGATGTACCAGAGATACCATAGGGACCTCAACTAGTATCCTCTCCTGTTAATTCTGTCTTATCTGTGGGAATTATGGGATCCATAATTACTCACTCACTTGACTGTGACTGGCATACCAATTCCTGAACAGGGGAGACAGAGACCAGAAAGAACTCAGGATATTACACCCATCCATCTAACCAACAATTTCAAGCTGCTATCTTCCACTGGAACCACAACAGTTAAAACTCACTTCACCTGTTGGAAAACCTTCTGTGTCCTGTGTCAAGACCAGACAAATGCAAAGGGTAGGGGTCTATTAATCATTGGTAGTTCAAACATATAGTGAATAATGTAATCCCTTACAGACATTGTGGCAATTCATGGGAAGGAACACCAGGTGCATTCATTGTGCATGCCTGGGGCCTCATTCAGCATGTTGTAGAGGCTATTCTGGCAGCCACTGAGGGAACAGGGTGCAACCAGCTGAAGACCATGGCACATGATGGAAGAAACGATGCTGTCGTCTGGGCTGAAAGGCCATCCTTGAATCATTCCAGTGAGTAGGAAAGAAAGTGGATAATACCAGCCTTGCTCACAGAGTTTCAATTTAGCTCACGATCTGCAGCATTGTCGCCAGAACAGATAATGGACCCACGGTTCCAAGTTAAGTAGAGGGCTTGAACCAGAGATTGTGGAAGTTTTGCGACAATCTAAGCTAGGACTTCCCAGACTTGTGTGATAACATTGAAAACTGTAGGGTCCCACTAAATGTGTCAGGCGTGCACTACACATTTGAGGAAGCTACCCAGGCAACTGACTGTGTGGGACGCACACAAAAGGATTAGGTGACACTCCATCCAGTACTGATAATGATAACTGGAGGGAATCTGGAAGTGTCAGTGTAGAAACCAAAGAAAAGCACCTCACCCTACAGGTGAGATTATTAAAGTCCTAGTGGTTAACTGTTGAAGTATTCGCAACAAAGTGCCAGTGTTTGCAGCGCTCCTAAAAAGCAACTAAGCTCACATAATACTAGGTACAGAAAGCTGGTTAATACTTGAAGTTAACAGTAGTGAGATTTTTGGGGCAAATTTAAGGATTTACCAAAAGGATAGTCTAATGATAGTGCATTTGTCGCAGTGGACTAGAAACTCGAATCCACCGAGATACAAACTGAGCTGCACGTGAGATTGTTTGGGCAAGATCCATTATCAGTGGTAGGCTCACCTCCCAATATAACTGGAAACTTTAGAGAATATCATACTTCACTTGAACATAAGTTTCTTTATCATACTGTAATCAGCAGAGGATACTTTAATCAGCCAACAGTCAATCCGGATAATTCAGTTTTGTTAGTGGTAGGCCTGAAAAGACATCTAGCAAACCATTATAAATACCTTTTCTGAAATCTGCCTAGATCACACTCATAATGGAAATGTATTGAATCTAATTGTGCAAATAGACCTGAACCCTCTGATGATGTCCACATCAAAACTGGTTTTAGTGACCATGAGCCAATTGTAGCAACAGTGAATACCAAAGTAGAAAGGTCAACTGAACAAGTAGAAAGATTTATAAGGAACCATCATAAAGTTTCTGTTCGAAGGTCTTACTTTCCAGAACAGATATGCAATCAGGCAAAATTGTCATGAGCATTGAGGTAATTATAGCACCGACCAAGTCAGTTGTAGGTAACTGTTTGGTAAAGTAGTCCAGCTGAGTGAAGAAATCTCTACCTGCCTGATGCATATCCTCATCCAACAGGATCGCAGCTTGTGGTCTTTTTATTTCATTATTTATTTATTTCATTCATGTTCTGTAGACCCATTAGCGATAAATCACTTGGGTGTAGAACATGTCATTTACATAGATTTGAGACATTTGTTTATAATCATAGGTTGTACAATGAATAATATATTACATAGAAAAAATGTTTACAAGAATTGTTTTTTGTAAAAAGTTACAAATTACATTGAACAGACTTACAATAGATCAAAATCAATTCACATATTCTCACACATAAATTCGTCCAGTGAGTAAATGGTTTTACTTAGAAGATACTGTTTAAGTTGATCTTTAAAAGTAGGTGGATCAGTAGCTGACATTTTTATTGCCTGAGGGAGAGCATTAAATACTTTTATGCAAGAATAGCGTACTCCTTTTTGCACCAAACTAAGATTCTTTTGCTCAAGATGTAGATCATTTTTTACCCTAGTGTCATAGTTTGATACATGCTGTTTATTTCAAAAAGGGAATGGTTTTTACACAAGAAACGCATGAGAGAGAAAATGTACTGAGATACTGTTGTGAGTATTCTCAGTTCTTGGAAGAGTTTCCTGCAGGAATGTCTGTAATTGACACCACACAGAATCCTAATGACTCTTTTCTGGGCTATGAGGATTTTGTTTGCCTTTGGCTTGTTTCCCCAGAATATAATTCCATAGGCCATCAGGGCATGAAAATAATCAAAATAGGCAGCTTTCAAAGTATTTAAGTCACTGAAGTAAGCAATTTCACGAATAGCATAAATTGCTGAACTTAGTTTTTTATATAGGTAAGGAATGTGTAAGGACCAGTTTAGATTGCTACTAACAAGTAGACCCAGGAACTTTGTTGACTCCTCTCTTGCTAAATTCCCATCACTGTATTTAACATTAATCTCCCCTTCGATATATTGGCTTGTATGGAACTGAATCAATTGAGTTTTTTCAAAATTTAGTGATAATCCATTAGAGGTAGACCAGTTAAAGGTCTCCTGAAAAATTTCATTTACAGTGATTTCAAGATTAGTATTTGTTGAATTGTCTACCAGAATCATCGTGTCATCGGCAAACAAAGTAAATTTTATCTTAGTCCTTGTACACATTGGAAGGTCATTCATGAAAATAAGGAAAAGTAGAGGACCCAGAATAGAGCCCTGTGGGACTCCACAGTTTATTGTGCCCCAAAAAGAGGACACTGGTTCCCCATTAGTGTCGTTTACCATGACTTTCTGTTTCCGGTCCTTTAAACAGGAGGCAAGCCACATCCCCAGTTCTCCAGTTAACCCATAAAATTCTGCCTTCCTCAGAAAAATCTCATGGTTCACACAATTGAACGCCTTAGAAAGGTCACAAAAAATTCCAGTTGGAGACATTTTATTATTGATTGATTCAAGAATTGCATTGGTGAAAGAATATATTGCCTCTTCTGTTGAGACGTTTTTCTGAAAACCGAATTGACTTTTATTTAGAATCTTGTATTTACTAAGATGTTCAAGACTCCTTCTGTGTACAAGTTTCTCAAGAATCTTGGAGAAACAAGTTAAGAGTGAAATATGACGATAATTGGTTACTTCATTTCTGTCACCCTTCTTGTACAATGGTTTCACCAATGCATATTTAAGTCTATCAGGGACAATTCCTAGTCTCAGTGATTCATTAAAGATGTGGCAAGGACTTCACAAATGAAAATGTGTGTGTGTTTCAACACTTTGATGGAAATACCATCAATACCAGCTGAGTTTTTGTTTTTCATGGTCCTTATTATCTTCTTAATTTCCTAAACAGTGACAGGAGGCATGCTAATCTGGAGTGTTGCACTAAGTCCACTTCTTTGTAAAACATTCAGAACCTCACTTATAGAACCTTTACACCCTATTTTATCCACTGCAGTCAAAAAATGCTTGTTGAAAATTTTTGCAACATTTCCACCTTTATCAATGATATTCCCATTATGTCTAACTTCAATATTTTCTGCATCGTTTCAGTGACTACCAGTTTCTCTTTTAATAATACCCCAGATGGTTTTTATTTTGTTGCCAGAATTATCTATTTCTGATTTGATGAACATACTTTTTGCCTTTACCAGAACTTCATTCAAGATCTTGCAGTACCTTGTCTAATGAGCTCTTATTTCAGGATCATTAGTATTTTTGAGAGAAACATAAAGCAGTCTTTTAGTCCTACATGATATTTTTATTCCTTTTGTGAGCCACTGTTTGCTGGTACGGCTCTGGCAGTTCTTAGAGGGAAGACAGCTTCAAAGTGGCACATAAATTCATTTATAAATAGGTTAAATTTGTCATTGACTTTAAGTGCTCTATAAATTGGACTCCAGTCAATGAGTTGAAGATAACTGTTGAAGATCATGAGATTTTCATTATTAATTACCCTAAATGACCTTTTACAGTCTTTGTCCTTCTTGTGTGGGCATATATAATTGATAGTTAGCAATTGGCCATCATGGTCTGAAAGACCATTAAGGACTTGTTTTACTGTTGCATTGGTGTTTCTATTCTCATCATGAAAATATTATCTACAAGACCTGAACAGTAGTTCGTAACCCTTGTGGTGAAGTCTACCATGGGTGTGAGCTTGTATGTGTTCATTATATGTAGCATGTCAGCTCTACTACTATCATAATCTAGAAAGTTAATGTTTGAGTCTCCTAAGACTACAGTACTTTTATTTTTTGAATATATATGGGATGGAAGAGATTCGAGTTGCTTAAAAGAACATACATTGCTTCCCTGATGGGGCCCTATACACTGTTACTACAATGAGTGACAGGGTCTTGGTGCTAATTTCTATACCACAAGCTTCAAAATGCTGATCAAAACAGTATTTTGTGAGCTCTAGAGATCTATACATTATATTCTTTTTTACAAATATAATTACACCACCCTTCTGCACACTGTTTCTACAACAATGAGAGGCAATATTATAGTCATCTAGATTCAGCATATTGATTTCCTCCTTTATATGGTGTTTGGTAAAACAAAGGATATCGGCATTATCAATAGTATTACTGTCACTAATATTCACTGTCAACAGTTCTAGTTTACTTTTTAGCCCCCTTATATTTTGATGGAAAATACACAGTTTGTCACATTTAGTATTGACTTTTTGAGGAAGTGAGTTGCTAGGTTTCAAGATGGGTGAGTTTTTGCAAATGCTCGTTAGACTTACCCGAGTCATGGTTTTCCCCTTTTTGTTGCGAAATCATAAAAAAATCTTGATTTAGTAGAGCAGGTTTTCTAGGCCTCAAGCTCCTCTTTTGATTGTAGACTGCTGCAGGCCTTGGTGACACTACAGTAGTTTTGATGGAACACTGATCTAATTGTTGATCCTGCTGCAGTTCATGTTTCTGGTGCTGTAGTTGCTGTAGCTGGAGTTAATGACACTTCCACCGATGACGGGACAGGTGATGTAGTAGAAACTGAGCTTGGCAAATCATCTATGTCGATTTCTTCACTTGAATTGTTTCTCAATTTATCCGAAGTCACTGCAGTTGTACCACTCTGTGATCCTAGATTAGGCTCCACCATACTTACTGCTATTGGTGGATACTGTGATTCATTGAGTTGATTTAGGTTTTCCAGTATTCAGTCACACAATCTAGATTTGCCACTGCTGTTCCTGTGCATACCATGCGTTGTGAAGTCTTCTCTTAGATTGGCAGCTTTAAGAAATCTCACGTTGCAGAACAGTTTGCACATTTTCTCAATTTTACAATTTGTAATTTCTATTTCTTTATTTACACAAAATGTTTTTGTTAGGTCATGTCACTCAGGAATACTAACTATAGTTATTTTGAGTGCTGGCACACACTCTAGCATTTTCTTCAGATCTCTTATTGCATGTTTCGCTTCGTTTTTGTAAACATCATTTGCTCCAGCTATTATTATAAATGAGTTATTTGAACCCGAATGTTTGTATTTGTGGATATCTTTCGTAACAACATGCAGAGGCGCACCTGGTTTCACTAGACCCATAACATTTACCTTTTCCATTTTTTCTTTCAGTGTTTCAGCTAGCCCTCTTCCATGATTGTCTGAGAATAAGTAAATATTTTCTTGATTTACTTTCCGGTTTTCAGCCCTGTCATTTTTCCCCAGCAATAAAGTGTTCACCTTATCATCACATTTGTTTCTAATATATAATCCAGTAGTTATTTTTTTGCTGCCAGAACGAGTTAAATGTTTTTCATTGAGACCTTTTGCCGTAAGGTATTCATGAGAATTCGCAATGACTTTCTCTTTTTGCACTACAGTATTGTCTGATAATACCTGATACCTATTACTTAATTTGATATGAAAATTATCTGTAGAATTTCGCCTGATGAGCCTTTTTAGGTGTGTAGGGCATGTTACAAAGCAGGTCCAAGTGAGTGTCCGCTGCTTTTACATTCGCCGACTTGGTTTCTTCTACTGAGAAAGCATTTTTTAGTTTGTTTACTTCAGCTTTTAGCCAGCACACATCATTCATTAATGTTGTAACAACACATTGTTCAATGCCTGCATCATAAGCCACGAAAAGTTCGTTAAGGCGTTGCACTGATCACTACACAAACACGTTTTATTGATTGCAGTATAATTTAAACTGAGTGCGACAACACAAATTGAATGAACCCACTGTTGAGCTTCTCCACACATATGGAGTCCCTGCGTTACATTTTCTCCACATACATAACACTTAACACCATTATTTTCGTAATTTGAACTGGAGGGATTTACCACTACATCAATACGTGACGCCATCTTGGAACAGGTCTAATTGCTGCCTCTGGATAACAGGGTCCCGGGTGCCGGGTTGGGGATTATCTCTGCCCGGGAACTGGGTGTTTGTGTTTTCCCCATCATTTCATCATCATCATCATCATTTGTGACAATGGCTAGATTGGACTGTGTAAAAATTGGGCTGTGAAAAAAAGGAGACTTTGTGCAAGTGCTGATGATGGTGCAGTTGAGCACCCCAAAAACCAAACATCATCATCCAACAAGAATCGTCAACATTCAAGGTATTTTTTAAGGGACCAAAAGCATGATCAAAGCAAGGAGAGATAGCAGGACTAGAGGTTGGCTGCTCAAGTGGGTACCACTTGAATTGGAATAACTTACATTTGCAATGTGGGGATGTGTGTTATCATGAAACAGTATTTTTCCTGGGCATTTCCACTTAACTGCACGCTGTAATTTCTCCAACATTGCACAGTACTATTCCGTAGAGTTGGAGACAGCAGGGCCCTTGAAATCAATAAGTAATGGGGGCCCCAGAAATCAAACAACAGGGTGATCATCACCTTTCCAGCAGAACGTCTTGGGAAGAGGGGACAATGGATGACACCACTGCATCATTGATACTTTTGACTCCAGTTCTCAGTGATGCCATCGGCTTTCGACACCTAATACACGAATGTTTGTGTGTCAGCCCACCCTAATTGCATCATCAACTGCCTGCTTGTTGTTGCCTGTAATGGATCAGGCTGGCTTCCCATATCAACTTGCATCTTGTGTCAAAGTGCAACCAGTGCGGAACTTGGCGCACGACTCCAACAGTGGTGGTTTTCGATGGACCTGCTGCCCCATTCAAGTTCTTCTTTCTTCCATGGGTATTTACTGGTGTTTGTCCTTCAGCAGGAAAGAAAAGAATAACAGCAGGTTTCTTCTGTTTGGATGCATTTGGTAATAATGTCACCATAGTTCACATTTCTGCATTAACCACACAAATGTCGGAAAGACACGAATGCCATTCTAACCCCTTGCCTGCATTTCGGTCCTTATATACCCACCCAGAAGTCCTACTGTGTTGCATAGACGTTGCAGCAACACCCTCAAACAGAAAATTTTTGATTGTCCCTTGCATATGTTCAGCAAACTAGGCAAGGAACCTATAGCGTCATACTTGAATGAAGAACCTGAAACTTTTAGTTCAGGACGAAATGTGACTCAAGTTTAGAAAAACAGATGACTATTCACTGGACAGATGTTGTTGTTGTGGTCTTCAGTCCTGAGACTGGTTTGATGCAGTTCTCCATGCTACTCTATCCTGTGCAAGTGTCATCCTCTCCCAGAACCTACTGCAACATACATCCTTTTGAATCTGTATTCCTCTCTTGGTCTCCCTCTATGATTTTTAACCTCCAAGCTGCCCTCCAATACTAAATTGGTGATACCTTGATGCCTCAAAACACGTCTGACCAACCAATCCCTTCTTCTAGTCAAGTTGAGCCACAAATTTCTCTTCTCTCTAGTTCTATTCACTACCTCCTCATTAGTTATGCGATCTACCCATCTAATCTTCAGCATTCTTCTGTAGCACCAGATTTCGAAAGCTTCTATTCTCTTCTTGTCCAAACTATTTATTGTCCACATTTCACTTCCATACGTTGCTACACTCCATACAAATACTTTCAGAAATGACTTCCTGACACTTAAATCTATACCTGATGTTAAGAAATTTCTCTTGTTCAGAAACACTTTCCTTGCCATTGCCAGTCTAAATTTTACATCCTCTCTACTTCGACCATCATCAGTTATTTTGCTCCCCAAATAGCAAAATTTCTATACTACTTTAAGTGTCTCATTTCCTAATTCCCCCAGCATCACCTGAGTTAATTCAACTACATTCCATTAGCCTCATTTTGCTTTTGTTGATGTTCATCTTTTATCCTCCTTTCAAGACACTGTCCATTCTGTTCCATTGCTCTTCCAGGTCCTTTGCTGTCTCTGACAGCATTACAATGTCATCGGCGAACCTCAAAGTTTTTATTTCTTCTCCATGGATTTTAATTCCTACTCCAAATTTTTCTTTTGTTTCCTTTACCGCTTGCTCAATATACAGATTGAATAACATCAGGGATAGGCTACAACCCTGTCTCCCTCCCTTCCCAACTACTGCTTCCCTTTCATGCCCCTCGACTCTTTAACTGCCATCTGCTTTCTGTACAAATTGTAAATAGCCTTTCGCTCCCTGTATTTTACCCCTGCCACCTTCAGAATTTGAAAGAGAGTATTCTAGTCAACATAGTCAAAAGCTTTCTATAAGTCTACAAATGCTAGAAACGTAGGTTTGCCTTTCCTTAATCTAAGTCATAGGGTCAATATAGCCTCATGTGTTCCAACACTTCTACTGAAACCAAACTGATCTTCCCTGAGGTTGGCTTCTATCACTTTTTCCAATCTTCTGTAAAGAATTCGTGTTAGTATTTTACAGCCGTGACTTATTAAACTGATAGTTTGGTAATTTTCACATCTGTCAACACCTGCTTCCTTTGGGATTGGAATCATATTCTTCTTGAAGTCTGAGGGTATTTCGCCTGTCTCATACATCTTGCTCACCAGATGGTAGAGTTTTGTCACTCCTGGTTCTCCGAAGGCTATCAGTAGTTCTAATGGAATGTTGTCTACTCCCAGGGCCTTGTTTCGACTTACGTCTTTCAGTGCTCTATCAAACTCTTCACGCAGTATCGTATCTCCCATTTCATCTTCATCTACATCCTCTTCCAGTTCAATAATATTGTCCTGAAGTACATCGCCCTTGTATAGCCCCTCTATATACTCATTCCACCTTTCTGCTTTCCCCTCTTTGCTTAGAACTGGGTTTCCATCTGAACTCTTGATATTCATACAAGTGGTTCTCTTTTCTCCAAAGGTCTCTTTCAATTTTCCTGTAGGCAGTATCTATCTTACCCCTAGTGATATAAGCCTCTACATCCTTACATTTGTCCTCTAGCCATCCCTGCTTAGCCATCTTGCACTTCCTGTCAATCTCATTTTTGAGACATTCGTATTCTTTTTTGCCTGCTTCATTTACTGCAGTTTATTATTTTCTCCTTTAGTCAATTAAATTCAATATATCTTCTGTTACCCAAGCATTTCTGCTAGCCCTCGTCTTTTTACCTACTTGATCCTCCGCTGCCTTCACCATTTCATCTCTCAAAGCTACCCATTCTTCTTCTACTGTATTTTTCCCTCCATTCCTGTCAATTGTTCCCTAATGCTCTCTCTGAAACTCTCTACAACGTACGGTTCTGTCATTTTACACAGGTCCCATCTCCTTAAATTCCCAGCTTTTTGCAGTTTTTTCAGTTTTAATCTGTAGTTCATGACCAATAGATTGTGGCCAGAGTCCACATCTGCCCCTGGAAGTGTCTTACAATTTAAAACCTGGTTCCTAAACCTCTGTCTTACCATTATATAATCTATCTGAAACCTTCCAATATCTCCAGGCCTCTTCAATGTATACAACCTTCTTTCATGATTCTTGAACCAAGTGTTAGCTATGATTAAGCTTTGCTCTGTGCTAAATTCTACCAGGCAGCTTCCTCTTTCATTCCTTACCCCATGTTCATATTCACCTACTACGTTTCCTTCTCTTCCTTTTCCTACTATCGAATTCCAGTCACCCATGACTATTAAATTTTCGTCTCCCTTCACTATCTGAATAATTCCTTTTATCTCATCATACATTTCATCAATCTCTTCGTCATCTGCAGGCTAGTTGGCATATAAACTTGTACTACTGTGGATGGCGTGGGCTTCGTATCTATCTTGGCCACAATAGTGCATTCACTATGCTGTTTGTAATAGCTTGCCCGCATTCCTTTACTAAACCTGCTCCTGCATTACCCCAATTTGATTTTGTATTTATAACCCTGTATTCACCTGACCAGAAGTCTTGTTCCTCCTGCCACCGAACTTCACTAATACCCACTATATCTAACTTTAACCTATCCAGTTCCCTTTTTAAATTTTCTAACCTACTTGCCCAATTAAGGGATCTGACATTCCACACTCCAATCCGTAGAATGCCAGGTTTCTTTCTTCTGATAACAATGTCCTCCTGAGTAGTCCCTGCCCGGTGATCCAAATGAGGGACTATTTTACCTCCAGAATATTTTACCCAAGAGGACGCCATCATCATTTAACCATACAGTAAAGCTGCATGCCCTTGGGAAAAATTATGGCTGTAGTTTCTCCTTGCTTTCAGCCATTCGCAGTACCACAACAGCAAGGCTGTTTTGGTTAGTGTTACAGGGCCAGATCAGTTAATCATCCAGACTGTTGCACCTGCAACTACTGCAAAGGCTGCTGCCCATCTTCAGGAACCACACATTTGTCTGACCTGTCAACAGATACCCCTCTGTTGTGGTTTTTGCATAAACAAAGTCGGAAACAGAATTCCTATGAACACAGCAACATAACATTAAAAGAAAATGGTGAAGAAATAAATGACTCAAAAAAAGTGTGTGAGAAATTTATACAATAGTTCAGTACAGTTGGTACAAATGAAGTTCATATCAAGCCCCAATCTAGCCAGTCGTTTTATATCCACGGCATTACTGACCGGGACGTCCTAGCAATCATAGCAGCACTTTGACCAAAAATGTCTTGTGGCTGGGATAATATTTCACCTAAACTGCTAAAGGAATGCAGGGATGAACTAGTGAAACCCCTGACTCACTTGATAAATAACTCCCTCAGGAATGGAGTATTGCCTGGCCTTTTGAAAATTACTGAAATTATACCAGTGCATAAAAAGGGATTAAAAACTGACACTAAAAACTATAGGCCAATATCATTAACCTCAGAACTAGGCAAATTGTTAGAGAGAGTAATACTAAATCAAGCTGAATCATATTTCACCAAACATAATCTGTTAAACAACCTACAACACGGAGATCTACAACAGCAGTAGCATTTTTTATCCATGAAATATTAAATAAGCTGGACAAAAGTGACAAGGTAATAGGCACTTTCCTAGATATGAGTAAAGCCTTTGATACTGTGAATCATACTGTTCTTCTGTGTAAGCTAGAAGAGTACGGGTTGAGAGGACTAGCCTCGAAACTACTTACCTCCTATTTGAAAGACAGGAAACAGTGTGTAAAGCTAACTTATCAAAATAATGAGCAGCTCCTAACAACCAAATCAAACTTCAGGACACTTCAATGTGGCGTGCCTCAAGGAAGCATACTAGGGCCTTTTCTGTTCCTTGTTTATGTAAATAACTTATTTTAACCCCAAAATTGCATGGTTTTAAGCTATGCCGATGACATATCCTTCATCAGCTGTGGCAGTGATATGCAGTCTGCAGCTAACAGTACCAAGATCAGTTTCAATACTCTGTCCGCATACCTTACAGCAAACAAGCTTCTTGTAAATAAAGACAAAACGGTAATAATTAAGTTCATCCACAGTTATAACGCTGCCATAACTGATACTGTATTTGCATCCCCATCGTGTCTTGCATATGCAAATTCCCATAAATTTTTGGGCATCATTGTTGATGAGCACTTATCATGGAAAGAACATGTAGATAATATTTGCAAGAAAATAAGTACAAATGTGTATCTACTAAAACGGGTCTCAGCCTTCTTGGACCATGATACTTTAAGGCAAATATATTTTGGGTTGACCCATCCGCACCTTCAGTATGGTATTGAGATATGGGGTGGGGCATCAGCAGTTCATATAGATAACTTTTTAGATTACAAAAAAAGGCAGTAAGAATGGTAGCCAAGGTAAAGAAGAGAGAGCCTTGTAGAGACATCTTTAGAAAATATAAAATTCTTACGGTGTACTCCACGTATATACTGCAGACAGTCATGTTCGTGAAACAAAATCCTGAATTTAATATGAGAAACAGTAATGTACACAACTATGATACACGGGGAAGGGAAAATTTTCATAGAATTGTGACCAATAAAAAGGCAACGGACCACAGCCCACACAGAATGGGAGCAATTTTCTACAATGCACTACCCTGTGAACTCAAGAAAATAAATCTAGACATGCTAAAGAGTAGACTGAACCAATTAGTAACCGAGAAGTGTTGTTATTCTATAGAGGACTTTAAGTTGTAGTGCCACCTTGGAAAACAGTGTATATAGACAATGTCTCCGATCTATCAGTGGTATGAAAGAATGTAATTATACACTGTATTACGTGTACTGTACTATTATAAATATAAGCTCAACTGTGTTACACTATAGAGGAATCTACTTGTAGTACCCTTTTGAAAAATAATGTGTACAGACGTGTCTGATCCATCTGTTGTTATGAAAGAATATAAATATTTTACTGTATACGTGTAATGTAATCTAAATTTTCCTGGCAATGTCCGAAAACTTATTTTTATATGGATAGAAAATAAATAAATAAACCTATGGTCTAAAACAAGCATCTAAACTATGGAACTGACGATTCACCAGAGTGCTAAACAAATGTGGTCTGATAGCAACAGGCGCAGATCCTTGCGTTTTTGTAAATATCAAGGGCGGGCTCTTTACCATCCTAGCTATTCACAACAACGAGGGTCTGATTGTATCAAAGTCTAAAGAAATCATTAATTTGTTGCTGAATAATTTAGACCAGGAATATGATGTGACTACAAGCAGTGATAGTTGTTAACTAGGTTTGCAAATAGAGCAGTTTCAAGATGCTCTATCTTCATAAGTCAAGAGGCATATGCAAGTGCTTTAATGGAATGGTACAACATGGAGAACTGCAATGCTGTTGCAATACCTGCTGATCATGGTCAAGTGTAACACGAGTTGGGCCTCAGTTCAGAAATTGTCATGCTCCATACTGTAAAGCTGTTGGAAGCTTGCTCTATCTATCGGTGATCACTAGATCTGACATCACCTTTGCAGAGCACAATGCTAGTTGTTGTTGTTGTGGTCTTCAGTCCTGAGACTGGTTTGATGCAGCTCTCCATGCTACTCTATCCTGTGCAAGCTTCTTCATCTCCCAGTACCTACTGCAGCCTACATCCTTCTGAATCTGTTTAGTGTATTCATCTCTTGGTCTCCCTCTACGATTTTTACCCTCCGGTACTAAATTGGTGATCCCTTGATGCCTCAGAACATGTCCTACCAACCGGTCCCTTCTTTTTGTCAAGTTGTGCCACAAACTCCTCTTCTCCCCAATTCTATTCAATACCTCCTCATTAGTTATGTGATCTACCCATCTAATCTTCAGCATTCTTCTGTAGCACCACATTTCGAAAGCTTCTATTCTCTTCTTGTCCAAACTATTAATCATCCATATTTCACTTCCATACATGGCTACACTCCATGCAAATACTTTCAGAAATGACTTCCTGACACTTAAATCTATATTCAATGTTAATAAAATTTCTCTTCTTCAGAAACGCTTTCCTTGCCATTGCCAGTCTACATTTTATATCCTCTCTACTTCGACCATCATCAATTATTTTGCTCCCCAAATAGCAAAACTCCTTTACTACTTTAAGTGTCCCATTTCCTAATCTAATTCCCTCAGTATCACCCGACTTAATTCGACTACATTCCATTATCCTCGTTTTGCTTTTGTTGATGTTCATCTTATATGATCCTTTCAAGACACTGTCCATTCCGTTCAACTGCTCTTCCAAGTCCTTTGCTGTCTCTAACAGAATTACAATGTCATCGGCAAATCTCAAAGTTTTAATTTCTTCTCCATGGATTTTAATACCTACTCCGAACTTTTCTTTTGTTTCCTTCGCTGCTTGCTCAATATACAGATTGAATAGCATCGGGGAGAGGCTACAACCCTATCTCACTCCATTCCCAACTACTGCTTCCCTTTCATGCCCCTCGACTCTTAACTGCCATCTGATTTCTGTACAAATTGTAAATAGACATTCACTCCCTGTATTTTACCCCTGCCAACTTCAGAATTTTAAAGAGTATTCCAGTCAACATTGTCAAAAGCTTTCTCTAAGTCTACAAATGCTAGAAACATAGGTTTGCCTTTCCTTAATCTTTGTTCTAAGATAAGTCGTAGGGTCAGTATTGCCTCACGTGTTCCAATATTTCTACAGAATCCAAACTGATCTTCCCCGAGGTCGGCTTCTACCAGTTTTTCCATTCGTCTGTAAAGAATTCGAGTTAGTATTTTGTAGCTGTGACTTATTAAACTGATAGTTCGGTAATTTTCACATCTGTCAACACCTGCTTTCTTTGGGATTGGAATTATTATATTTTTCTTGAAGTCTGAGGGAATTTCGCCTATCTCATACATCTTGCTTACCAGATGGTAGAGGTTTGTCAGGACTGACTCTCCCAAGGCTGTCAGTAGTTCTAATGGAATGTTGTCTACTCCTGGGGCCTTGTTTTGACTTAGGTCTTTCAGTGCTCTGTCAAACTCTTCACGCAGTATCATATCTCCCATTTCACCTTCATCTACATCCTCTTCCATTTCCATAATATTGTCCTCAAGAACATCGCCACTGTATAGACCCTCTATATACTCCTTCCACCTTTCTGCTTTCCCTTCTTTGCTTAGAACTGGGTTTCCATCTGAGCTCTTGATATTCATGCACGTGGTTCTCTTTTCTCCAAAGGTCTCTTTAATTTTCCTGTAGGCAGTATCTATCTTACCCCTAGTGAGATAAGCCTCTACATCCTTACATTTGTCCTCTAGCCATCCCTGCTTAACCATTTTGCACTTCCTGTCGAGACAATGCTAGTCAGTACATCGAAAAACCAGGCAAGCAGACAAGACACAGTGGAATGCTGTGAAGAGAATCTTAAAATACCTAAAGGGAACCGTCCTTTACGGCTCATACTATCTAAGAAGAGGGGATATTCGTGTGTCTGTTTTTAAGGACTTGAGCTATGCAGGAGATGTCCCTACCTGAAAGTAAACGATAGGTTTTGTCATCAAACTTGGTGAAGCCAACATAGGAAGGCACTCTCAGAGGAAGAAAGTGGTAGCCTTAACAACAGAAGCAGAATTTTTATTTTTGTGTCAAACTGTAATGAAAATCATGTGATTCCAGTCAATTTTGAGAAATATTATGAGGCTAAAAGAAATACCTGCCACCTTGTTTATGGATTGTCAGAGTGCTATACAGTTGACCAAGAACTCTGAGCATCACAAGTGAACAAAAGACATAGATGTGAAGTATCATTTTGTACAAGAAAAATTCAACTTGGGCAATTCCCTCTGGAACATATAACCTTTGCTGATCAGCAAGCAGTTGTTCTCACCAAGCCACTCACTAGAAGCAACTAAGACAGCTGCTCTCTGTTGTAACCACTGAAGATGTTAGAGATAAAGACAGAGAAAGTATTATTATTAACTGAAGTAGGACAGTTGTAATCAGTTAAAAATGTTCAGTTTTGTTTGTTTCTCCTATATTCATAAACAGTGCTAGACCGTCAGTTTGTATTTGGCACACTGTTCAGGTATGTATACCGTGCTGCCAACTGGAACTTGCACATTGAACTTGATGGTAAAATGACCACCTTTTTTATATACTGTTGTGTGTATCTGACTGTGTGCACTATGTGAAACGTTTTGTACTCATTTAACAATAAAAATTTGTCATTGTCCTGCAATGAGTATCAAGTGTAATTTTACTGTGACTGCTTCAACAATTAGCATATAATTAATTCAGTTTAAGTTTTAAATTAATCTTGTGTAGCACGTCATTGCAATAATGCAACACTACACTGTTATTTAACTTATTGGTAATGATTGATGGTGAAAAGCCTTATTACAGTGTAGAATGAAAGGCATGACGACATATAAACCATTCATTGGCACTGTGCATAGCACATGTCACAACACTAACGTGCCGCTGCACTACTGTTTAATTACCACATTTGCTGAAAATGATTAACGACAAAAAAGATATATTATGTTATAGAAAGAGAGGCCACATGGGATAATACTGAATCATTAACACTGAGTATAAGAAACATCATTGTATTAGATACCACAGGACATGATGCTGCACAAAGCATAAGACCAATAACCATTATGAAAGAGATGAATATAACAATTATAACAGTGATACATAATTGTTTAGAAAGGAATGGATCAGTATCAATGGGTTAGCCTTATCTCCTTCTGTACAAGAGTGTAGTTGATACTGAGGTTCATTTTTATCTTTATGTATTTCTTTGTATGTTCTCTACCTGATTTTTTTATTGTGTTGTTAATCACCTACAAAGATATGTTGTTCTATGGAAGTGCTCTGGTTTACAAAAAAAAGAGATCAGTTTATGTGATTTTCCTACAACAAAATGACATACGATAGTTTAGGAGAGATTATTACTTGCTACAGTGCAAAAGAAGGCTGACAGATTATGAAGACTTAATGGCTTGGATACCTGACTGAATTATTTCCTTCTCACAGAATTCATGTAATGTTAAAACAGCTAATGTAATATACCTACGTAATTGTTTATATTTTTTTCTTATTTACTGTACTCATTTTTGTTGTCAACTGTTTAATTTGTACTTTTACTAGTTCTTTTGCCTGGAAGAGCCTTTCACGGCCTGCCAATATACAACACTCTTTGGAGAGGGGGGGGGGGCTGTTACTGATACGTACATCAGTTTAGGGGGTTTACTGCACAGATTGATACAACAGCTCTCAACTCTTAGTTCATTTAGGCCATGTATTCAACCCAGTTCAAATTAACAGTCAAACCTACAGAACCCAGTTGATTGATAGGAAAGTCTGAAATTATAGCATTCTGTTCTAATTATTGAATAGTGAAATGATATACTGCAGTGTTATTTAATTTTCATTTGTTGGTCTAAATACCTGAAATAGCATGTGATTTATTAATGTACATAATGAATGTATTTAATTATCAATCAAATTAAAGTAATGCACTAAATAATGCAATGTAATAATGTCAACAAACTAACAAACAGGACTTCTGTATAAGAGGACAGAACTACTGCTCATACTTAATAAAAGACCTAGTCATATGTAACTCAAAAAACGTGGCAAGACTTTGAATGTATTTTCACCTTGATGCAATTAAGAAAACTAATAAGTTCACTGTTTGTTCTAGATATTTAATGCAAATTTCTGTAATAACATTGTAATTTGGCAAAAGCGTATGTCTAAAACTAAAGAGAATATCGGAACTATAATGCATGCCAGTCAGTTCAATTGGATGTAGTTATTTGAATATAAAAAAAACTACATTTACAGTGAAAACATTGTTTGGAGTGATACATTTAAGCAAGAAAGCCAGTTTGCTGGTGGTCATTGTTGACTGGAGGTTTTGTGACATGCCATCTGTATCACTGTGTATGTGACATGCCATCTGTATCACTGTGTACAATAAATCTGCAATGAGAAGAAAAAAGGAATATCTATTTCTTATTTCACATTACGTGCTGATTGAATTTCAAACATGAATCCAGTTCTTGGCAAGATTTCCAGGACAACGAGCGGATCTTGAGATGTATGCTGAATTACTCCTCCCATTCATACTGCTTATGTTTCATCAAATTTCTAACTGCAATAACTTGACATAAGCTCATTTCATTTAAAGATGAACATATTATGTCGCAAAGCAACTGGAATATTTAAATGTCACCAGATTTAACTGCATCATAACCAGGGGGACAGGTAGGAAGAGGGATGGGGATAGGGAGGGATAGAGGGGGGGGGAGGGGGGGAGGGGGGGGAGGGGGGGGGGAGGGGAGAGAGAGAGAGAGAGAGAGAGAGAGAGAGAGAGAGAGAGAGAGAGAGAGGGAGGGAGGGAGGGAGATGGTGGTTACTTAAAAAACAATAGCTCCATATTATTCATCAAAATTTAGAACATTTTGAGGGCAACTCCTCTGAACATCTGTACTGAACTAGACAGTACCTAGTCATTGGTAAATAATGTGGAAAACTATCATTTTATATGGCTGTAAAACTTTCAAATAAAATCTGGCTATGGGGCAGGGTGAGGGGCAAGATGGCATATAGATCTATAAAATATTAAATCACAAACAGAAAAAAAATGTTTATACTATTAGAGTCCAAAAGATTTGATGAGGACTTGCACAATGACTTGTTACTCTGGTTATTTCCTTTACAGTTTGCTACAGAGCACAATATGAATGTATTATGACGCTTAATGAAGTAACCATTTGCATCTCAACTTGCAATTAACATTTTCAATCACTAAGTAATGTTCTAATTCACAATATATGAGGATTGCCCAGAAAGTAATGCACCGCATTTTTTTTCTCAACTGAAAACAATTCTACGAATGTGAATTGTTATGTCTGTATTATTTGAAGTCTCCCGAGTGAGCCTGCCACGATTCCATCACTTCCAACAGATAGTGCAGCTGCAGGACAGTTTCAAAATGACTGACTGTAGGTGATGTATGTTACAAGCAATGTGTCATCATTGAATCTCTCACTGCACAGAAAGAAAACATGGGGAATATTCACAAACGCTTGTGCAAAGGCTATGGAGCATCTGCTGTCGACAGTACAGTTAGTTGCTGGGCACGGAGGGTGGGTCATCAGAAGACGGTTTGGTGGAGCTCCACAGTTTCCAGCAGTTGGGGAGATCATCCACGTCTGTCACACATGACATGTTGCAGTGAGCTGATGATGCCATTCGCGAGGACAGAGGCATTCATGAAAAACATTTTGAGGATAGTGAGGAGGTGATTCCCACAGTGAAGCACTGGCTCTGCCACCTGGACTAGGATAGGTACTGACAGGGCATATACGCCTTTGTTTCGTACTGGAGGAAGGCCATAGAACAGGTTGGACATTAAGTGAAAAAATAGGGTGTGTAGATAAAACACCATTCTTTCATGTGTGTAATTCTCACTATGTTCAATACAGAACTGTTGAAGAAAAAATGCAGTGTATTACTTTCTGCATAACCCTCATATGTTATTGTGTGAAACATCCAATGTGACAATGGAGATAAGTTATGATCTGGTATATAGGTTACACTCATCAATTAGATAATAGGCTACCATGTGAGGTATTTATGGTAAGCAAACAAGGTATTAAAACTTTAAATTATTTTTTTCTATGATTACACAAAGGACTGAAAACATACATAGTTCATTTCTTACAGAAATTTTCTATTAAGCACCAGAAGATTAAAGGAACGCTCAATTCTGAACAAAAACATTCTGATATATGCTTGAAACTTATTAACAGAATATAATCTGTTTCAATAAAATAAAATACTGTCATGTCATTACATCAAAATCTAACAGCTGTCATAAATAAACAGCATATATAAAACAAATTGCATATTTTATGACTTAGTCAAATTTGCGTCTAAAAGGAGCACAGTTCTTAACCACATTCGACAACAACTTCCAATCACATGCCAACTTGAACATACCACAATTCCAAATATACTGCTAAAACCCTAAGTATACAAAAATCGTTATATTATGCAACTTTGCAATGTACGAGATGACTTTTGCAAAACAATACAATCACAGTTAATGGGAAATGACAAGTGCTAGGGTGAAACTGCAGAGTTTCATGTAATACAGTGGTTATCACACTGATGTATCACAATGTCGGTGATACAGGAATCACAACTCTTCCGTAATGACTACAATACCAGTAACAATTAGGAATATCTTCTCACAACGAGCACTGCCAAAACCTAAAGAAGAAAATTATGTTTTATTAGTTTCTGCCTTCCTTATCCAAATATATAAATTTGATATTTATAATCCATGTGTTAAAAGCTCTTCACTGGTGAAAAATGTTCTTTTAATGTGAAGAATAACAGCTCACACTATTAATTATTTAAATAATAACTACTTACCAGACAACAGCAAACTGATAGAAAAGTAACACAAAAAAGAGAGAAAATTTCAAGCTTTTGGAAAATGAGACTTGTTCTTTGACACAAGAAAAGAATGAGATGGGAGAAATACAATAAGTGAAAACTGCATAGATTCCCATGCAAAACTGCAAAATGGGGCAAAAGTGATGACGGCAACAAAATGTCAGCAATGGCTGAGGTTAGAAAGCATGGGGTTTAAGAGAAGAGAGAAAAGTTAGGGATAAAGGAAGGAGACACAGAAGCCACAGACATAAATTAGATGATGATGATGGAGAGAGACAGATATGGACTTTGTACCATGGGGTAACTTGGCATTTTTCACACTAACAAATTATTACCAGAAGTGAAAGATGCAATAAGTGACAGAAAAAAAATCTGGGATCAACACTGGATTGAACCCTAGCCCTCTGGATTTGAAGCATGGCACCTAACAGAGCCACTGTGCCAAGCTGCTTGACTGTACCTAAACAGAACATAGTATGTTTTGTGATTACAGATGCAGTAGTACTTTCAGAGAAACTGCTGCTCTGTGTGGCCTGTAAAATGTACCACAGCACATTGCGAAAGTTCACTGTGTCTTCCATTACATGAAAGTGAACATTTTTACTTTTATTTATTGATGCCCATTCAGAGTGCACTACCCAGTAACTCCGCATCTACTGACTGGCTCTGCTCTTGTTAAATAACCACCTGCTCTATTTGCTCCAGACAGGCTCCAATTGTACATCATCTCCTATGGCAGCACCAGAGATGGTGGGCACAACACCACTTCAAAACTCTGACTTACTCGTCACTTAATCAGATCCGCTCATCAACTCTACTCATGTCACTAACAGTTGCCTCCAGAGAAACGATATTACTCAAAATCTGAAGTGAAGAATATTTCCATACCAGTTGGCTATAGAAAGGACGAACTGTTGGATCTCATGGATCAGATTAATATTGTCTCTCTATTTATAAGTGTACCTGGCTAAGAAATACTGGCATGGACTCTGGAATGCCTAGATTATTATGTTTCTCTCAATAGCATAAATTAAGATTAGAGCTGTGTTGCAAACAATGGAAAAAAAATGTTCACCAGAAGTAGAACACCCTGGGAAAATGAATGAGTACAAAAACCAAACTAACAAACAGTAATTTATTATTTCATTACAGCAGCCTGAAGATGAAGCTGTCTAAAATATGTAATAATTCTAATAAATTGCTTTCACAGACAGTTGACTGATTTTTCTAATAAAATATGAGCAAATATTCAAACAGTTTACAGGATGATGACTTCTACATTGAAAATGACAGGGCACACACCTGTCAAAAATACTGGCAGTTGTCGAGGACATCTTTCGGATGGATTCCCATAAATTGTTTCACACATTTTATATGCTGGGGGAAACTCAAGCTTCATACTGTATATAAATAGACTCATGTTTTGATCTTATAAAATGTACTTGCATTAGTTGTATGGAGTTAAGTTGTTAGATTCACAACATCTACTGTGTATAACCTCTTTTAATTTCCACTAACTTTAAACAAGTAATTACAGTGTCAATATATGCAAGACAATCTCTTCTGTTTTCTACTGCTGCCACCAAAATAACTGCCACCATTACCCTCTCAGCAAATAATTCAAAATACACATTTTTGTTTCTTTTTGCAATGCCCTTTCAACCAGCAAATACAAAAGTACATGGCCTGATGCCTGCCAACATGCAGTGCATCCCTTCACCATTGTCACCTGTAATTTGAAATTTATGGCCATGAAATGGTCGAGTGCATGAGTAGACATAGAAAAACTGGCCACCTCATGAACACAAATTATCAATGATGACTAACTGAAACCCTCAGCTGGACAAATGTCTATAAGCTACATTACATATGTAGAATTGTGGACAGTTGGGAATGTGAGTGTCACGGGAAGCGTGCAAGGGATAAGTCCCTGCAGTCACGCTATTCATCTGTGTTCTCGGTGGCTCAGATGGATAGAGCATCTGCCATGTAAGCAGGAGATCCCGGGTTCAAGTCCCGGTCAGGGCACACATTTTCAACTGTCCACATCGAGGTATATCAACACCACCTGTCGGCAGCTAAGGGTTTCAGTTAGTCATCATTTATTCCAGGGAAAAGCTGCATGGTCATCAACAGTATTCTGTTCTTTCACATACTGAGCCCATTCTACAGTGTGACCCAAGGGACATGAATGCCTGCTACTTTACAGGGACCACCCAGCATTAACTTACCTAAACTCCAGTGATGGGAACATGCTCTCCAAACATATCATCATCTCCCCCCTCCCCCCCCCCCCCCCCCAAACCCACCCTTCAATCTCAATCTAGCTTCTATTAATAACACCTCTCCCCCTTTTTTCCTCTCTTTTTTGTTTTATTTTCATAGTTTGAATCTTATTATTTCCTTAATTATTTGCTCTATATTTCCTTAATTATTTACTCTATTACTTTTATCATTTTTTTACCATCATCTTCACTCTGCTTCTCCTTTTTGATTTTCCTCACCACCTTTTCTACTGTCCTCCTGGTCTCGATTACACTATTTATTTCTCTTCCATTCATTATACTGCTCACTCAATCCTTCTATCATATCTGGACAAAAGCGAGCACAGTGCTTACCAACATGTGATCTTTGATTCCTATTCTCTCTTACATCTCCCTGTTGATTTTTGTCTCTCCTTGTCCGCATAACAGGTGAGTCCCTCTCAAACTGCAGTCTGAGTGATTTGGCCCAGGCACAGGCCCTCCTTGAAACTTTCCACAACTTATCACACTTCAACTAACAAATTCTTAGACTTAGGTATACATTTTTTTTATGTGTGTTTGCAGTATTTAGTAATTTTGCTTTGCCTCATGAAAGGGAGCAAAGCTTTCAGCCATTCTGTCTCCTTGTAATTTTACAGTTATCTCAAATGAATTTTCCTTTCAATGCAAGCTAATTTAATTAGACAGCAACTGAACTTACACTGAGCCACACTGAAATTATGCCTCCTTTCTTACAATCTGCAAAAGAACTCTTTACAGAAAGAAACAAGGTCACAACCTAAACATTAATTTGGGAATAATTTTAACATGGATAAAAGAAGTTTGACAATGTTGATTTCATCTCACCTTTCAATGAACAGCAGGATAGTTTCTTTTTTCCCTGTAGTCATTAGGGGTCAGTCCAGAGCACTCACCAGGGAAAAGACAACACGAGCACCGAGTCATTCACTGAGCCCACACACATATTAAAGGGATGCACTCACACTGCTCTGACAGTCTCATGATGGTGCAGTGCCACCTTCACCAGCTGGTCCTGCTGGAGCAGCGGGTGTCTCACCGTAGCAGTGTTTCGCACGTGGATCACGGTAAGAATTCTCGTGCTGCACACTCTGAGAGCTAGTTCGACATTTCGCTAGACAAAGCTCAAAATGGTCTGTGACAGAGGCGAATAGCACATTGAAAGTTTCTGATGCTTTTCCCAAGACATTCTGCAAAACATTTTTCTGTAATAGAAAGGAAAAAACAAAATGATCATCAATAAAAAGTTTGTCACAGTTTAAATATAACAAGGGATTATATGGCCTTGGCTTTTGTGCTAGGCTCAATGTGTAAACATCAGTAATTTTACAGAATACAACATAGTGCACAACAAATAAAATCATTTACCACATCAAATAATGGTGAACTCAAATTATTAAACTGTGCACTCAGAATGGTGGCCACTGTAGTCTATTCCGAGCATCTCTCGCATCACTGCTTTATTAGGTCACTAAAATCAACAGATCAATAAAAAAGAGATGTAAGACACGCTCAGAGTGCACACAATGGTTGCAGGCCTCCTGTATGAGTATGTCACAAATTATGCAACTGTAGTCTAGGAGGTAACATCTTCGATTACGAATCTCAGGATCTTGTATTTCATTTCCACCAATGCCAAAGCTTTAGATAAAAGTCATATGATGGCACCCTCATTTCCACAATGGCCATTAAAAAAATTAATTTAAAAAAAACGAAAGAAGTGATTTAAGATCAGAACACCCTGCTACCTTGGGGTGGTACTCTACACCTGAAGACGGCTATTGGGATGCCGAAGGCTATGTAAACAACTGAATTACAGACATAAGATGTTTGTTCATGGGGTGTAAAGTCTACTGAAATGAAATATAACCCCACTTTTTCGTTCCTGAAATAAATTTTTTCCCTCCTTTTATGACTTTTTTTATCACTCTTGTCAAATTTCTTAGGTCAACAATGTTAATTCACACCCGACTTTGTGTCAACATATTTATAATTTTCCCGCAGTTTATGCTTTATGAAAAAATGTTTGTGGGGAAAAATCTGACGTAAAAGGACACTGGAATGATGTTGGCTGTCAAGTAGTGTTTACAAACATTATGTGGTTAAATTTCTTAACACCAGGGCACCCTACTCAGCAGATTTGAACCAGTAAAAGTGTAGAAGTGGGAGCAATTCGTGTCCTATCTCCTGCCGCCGCTGAGCTCTACTCGGCATGGTGCCTGATGGGAGTAACTATTTTCATTTGAATAAAGATATAATGACCAACCGCAACGACTGTGCGCCTGGTCCCGGCGAGAGGTTCGAGTCCTCCCTCAGGCATGGGTGTGTGTGTGCGTTTGTCCTTAGGATAATTTAGGTTAAGTAGTGTGTAAGCTTAGGGACTGATGACCTAAGCAGTTAAGTCCCATAAGATTTCACACACACACACACACACACACACACACACACACACAAACCGCAACCATTTCCGAACTGTGTCTACTGCACATGCTCAGTTTCATCATTGTTGTGATTGTCTTGACACCTCTGTCGAACCATATTTAGCGTTTCACCATTTGGCCACTTGTAGCACTAGTTGACATGTTCACTCACTCTGTGTTGCTCAAATGTTTTCACTTTAAGCAGTGTCAGTTACAATTTTTTGTGATGAGCAAATCATATTTCAAGAATTTAATCTCATTGTCAAGTGTTGTATTTATGTATGTATTTTTTGTGGTGTTACACAAACAAACAATGTGAGTTATAGTTTGCATGTGTGTGGTTTTCTACATAACTGAAGAAGCACAGTACCTTATAAACTCAAAAAGATGACAAAAGTGCAAGAGACGAAGAACACCACATATGCAAACACCAACCCAATTACTTTGTAAATGTTAGAGGAAAAATTCTCGAAGCATAATGTGCTACACATGAAAAAATTCGTAACTGGTACAGTGTTTCATTGTTTAAATGATGAATGACAATTGTATGATTTCCAAAAACGTCGAGCATGATGTATGAAAATGAATCAAACGTTTCTACTTCCCAGACTGTTATCAGTTCCAGTTACATCACTGATTTTTATTACATAATAAATAAGCCCCCGACAAGCATTTTGCAGCCCATATGTATATATATCATATATAAAGCAAGGGGATATCCTACACGTAACATTTACAGCTCATTTTACATTTTCCCATATTTTAAACTTTTTTGTTAAGTGCCTTGAAAAGTGTAAATGCGGGCTTTCACTGTATAATCTCACTCTGGCCTGTACCTTTGCCCAAAAAAAGACAACACTAGCTCCCAAGGTCAAATTCCCCATTCTAGTCTTCAGATGGGGGCTGGTGAGGATCAACTGAGCAAACTGGAATGCGAAGTATTACAAGTTTGAATATTCTGTGAAAATTAGAAAATTGTAAGATAGAGATTAAAGCCTGAATATACACTATGTTATCAAAAGTATCTGGATACCTGGCTGAAAATGACTTACAAGTTCATGGCGGCCCCCATCGGTAATGTTGAAATTCAATATGGTGCTGGCCCACCCGTAGCCCTGATGACAGCTTCCACTCTTGCAACCATACATTCAATCAGGTGCTGGAAGGTCTCTTGGGGAATGGCAGCCCATTCTTCACGGAGTGCTGAGGAGAGGTATTGATGTCGGTCGGTGAGGCCTGGCATTAAGTCGGCATTCCAAAACATCCCAAAGTGTTCTATAGGATTCAGATCAGGACTCTGTCCAGGTCAGTCCATTACAGGGATGTTATTATCGTGTAACCACTCCACCCCATGCTGTGCATTGTGAACAGGCGCTTGATCATGTTGAAAGATGCAATTGCCATCCTCGAATTGCTCTTCATCAGTTGGAAGAAAGAAGGTGCTTAAAACACCAATGTAGGCCTGTGTTGTGATAGTGCCACACAAAACAACAAGAGGTGCAAGCCCCCTCCATGAAAAACACAACCACACCATAACACCACCACCTCCAAATTTTACCCTTGGCACTACACATGCTATAGATGTCTGCCTATTACACATTACGACCCTCTTCAATTGTCGGTGGTCTATTTCAGTCAACAAACGAGGTCGGCCTGTACGCTTTTGTGCTCTACAGGTCCCTTCACGTTTTCACTTCACTATCAGATTGGAAACAGTGGACATAGGGATGTTTAGGAGTGCGGAAATCTCACGTACAGACATATGACACAAGTGACACCCAATCACCTGACCGTGTTCAAAGTCCGTGAGTTCTGTAGAGCTCCCCCATTCTGCTCTTTCACAATGTCTAATGACTACTGAGGTCGCTAATATGGAGTACCTGGCAGTAGGTGGCAGCACAATGCACCTAATATGAAAAACATGTTTTTGCAGGTGTCCAGATACTTTTGATCACATAGTGTAGATGCAATTGGTAGATGATCAAAGAAGAGATGGCTGGATCAGGTGAAGGACATTGGAACACAATTGCAGTGTAGATACAGTCCTTAGAGAAGAATGGTGCATGGGCAGACACAGGTGGAGAGCACCCATAAACCCCAACTGGACAGTTGGAGTGGAAAACTGATGATGATGATGATGACGAATAACCATATCAGAAAAGTAGCACAAACTGACATCATTACAAACAGCAAGATAAGCTATAAGATAAATTACTATGAGCACTGAAAAAACACAGACACCTTCTAAGGAGTGAAATAAAGTCAAGACATCTACTTCCCAGAATGAAATTTCCACTCTGCAGCAGAGTGCGTTGTGATGTGAAATTTTCTGTCAGATTGAAACTGTGTGCCATAACTGTGAAGTTTGAAAGGTAGGAGACAAGATACTGCTGAAAGTAAAACTGTTGAGACGGGTCTTGGGTCATGCTCAGTTGGTAAAGCACTTGCCCGCAAAAGGCAAAGATCCCAAGTTCGAGTCTCGGTCTGGCACACAGTTCTAATCTGCCAGTAAGTTTCATCATTCTACTTATTTGCCTAACAATGTTACCAGCAGTAATTTACAAAGAATAAACAACAGCTGGAACTTCTCAGCCACATCAACTATCATCTCTGGACTACTGTCACTGTAATACTTTGCTGCAGTAGCTCCCCCTTTTTGAATGTGGGGCATGCAGGTACCAATATGAGGCAACACTCTGGAGAATATGGCTGCTGTTTCTTCTATTCCAACTGTAAAAATGTTGTTCTGGAACCGTGGTGCACCTGGAACCTCTGGACATGTAGGTTAACTGTGACATCCAGCTCAGGAGAACACTCCGCTGCACTGTCCTGTTGTTGATCGAGGTGTCTTGCTAGGTACCACAGCCAGTACCCATGGCCTTTTGTGCCATCCGACCTTAGATTGTTGACATTGTAAACATTCTCTTGCCAGCTGTCAACAATTCTTGTCTGCTTTCGACCAAGTAAAACACTGAGTAACTGCATGTGCCGACACTTGAATTCCTGGATGTGAGAGGTCGTGAACCATGTGAAATATAGTCTTACAGCATTGTTCAGGAACGTAGGGGCGAATCTGACCATGAACTCTGTCACACTACAATGTTGTTTGTGTGGCCAGTGCACAAATTTCTTTCAATTCATAACTCGAATTTTTGTCTTCTTTTAATCTCTGCATTTCTTTGTCCATTTTTTGTGCCAACACAATAGCTGACCATGAAATTCCTTGAATCGCTGTACACTCTGTTGATAGACAGTATGTCACAATGTTATCATAACCACTGATGTGACGTATGTGCATTGTAAATTCTCCTATGAATTCTAAATGTCTGATGTGATGTGGGGAACTCTCTTGGTGAATCCTCTCAAAGGCATTGACTAGTGGACGGTGGTCTGTATAAACAGAGAAGGGTCTTGCCTCTAAATCCGCACGGAAATATTTTACTGCTTCACACATTGCCAAAAACTCCCTATTGACAGCTGGCCACAGAGTTTGAGGTGGCATGAGCTTTCTTGAATAGAATGCCAATAGCTGCCATATCCCTGCTGTCCGTTGCTGCACTGCCGCACCAGCGGCGGTCTAGCATGTGTCAACCTTAGAACTACTTCTGCAGTATGACTTGGATGACATAAGCAGCTGACACCAAAGAATCCTTGAGTTTAAAGAAAGCTCCTGTCATCTGCTGTGACCATGGCACTTGACATTTACCACTGGTATGTTTCCCCGATAGCACTGCAATAAGTGGCTCTTCAATCCCTGCAACATGTGATAAGTGACATCTGTAAAAATTTATCAGTTCCAAGAAACAACATAACTCTTGCTATGCTTCTGATTGGTGCATATGTACTATTGCACATACAGGGTGATCAAAAAGTCAGTATAAATTTGAAAACTTAATAAACCACAGAATAATGTAGACCGAGAGGTAAAAATTGACACACATGCTTGGAATGACATGGGGCTCTATTAGAACCAGAAACAAACAAAGTTCACAAAATGTCCGACAGATGGTGCGTGAAAGATCTCTTGCACGCATCGTTTGGTGATAATCATGTGCTCAGCCGCCACTTGCCTCCCAGGTCCCCAGACCTCAGTCCATGCAATTATTGGCTTTGGGGTTACCTGAAGTCGCAAGTGTATCGTGATCGATCGACATCTCTAGGGATGCTGAAAGACAACATCCGACGCCAATGTCTCACCATAACTCCAGACATGCTTTACAATGCTGTTCACAACATTATTCCTCGACTAAGCTATTGTTGAGGAATGATGGTGGACATATTGAGCATTTCCTGTAAAGAACATCATCTTTGCTTCGCCTTACTTTTTTTTATGCTAATTATTGCTATTCTGATCAGATGAAGCGCCATCTGTCACACTTTTTTGAACTTTTGTATTTTTTTTGGTTCTAATAAAACCCCATGTCATTCCAAGCATGTGCGTCAATTTGTACCTCTCTATCTACATTATTCCGTGATTTATTCAGTTTTCAAATTTATACTGACTTTTTAGTCACCCGGTATATGCTCTGGAAGAGGATTTATACCTTCTACTGTTACCTCGTACCCCAGAAATTTGGTCTTCCTTTTTCCTAATGTACATTTATCAAGGTTTAAAAGCATGCCAAATTTTTGTAAGTGACTCAATAATCGTCATGAGTGTCTCTTGTGTTCTTCCCTGCCTTGGGAAATCACCAGAAATATAATCAATATAGGCTACAAAAAAATTTAATCCATGTAAGACCTCATCTATGAATCACTCCATGTTTGTGCAGCATTCCATAACCCAAACGGCATAAACTGAAATTCGGAGAGCTTGAAAGGTGTTATGTTTTTGGAATATCACGGGGAGCCCTCAGGATCCAGGGGTACGCCTTCTCACAACCTGTGGCACTGAATACTGTTGACCCATGTAATGTACCCGTAAAGTCTTGAATGTTTGGGTTTGCATTAATGGTCTAGCACTGTCCAACTGTTCAGGTGTTAAACACCCTGAAATCATCACAAGGTCCTAAGGTACCATCGTTCTTACTCACCAGATGTAGAGGCGATGCCAAGGAGCTGTCTGAATGACGTACAATCCCTATGTCTAACCATCTATCGAAGTGTTGTTTGGCTGCTGCACACTTCTCTGGTGCTAGACAGCAGGCCCAGACGTAGATTGGCAGATCAGGTACAGTTCTGATGTACTGCATCATTGCACGCTGACTCTGCTTCCGTCATGTTTAACTCCGGGTAGTGCATTATCTGTCGAATTGGGTCATCATCCTTAGCTATGCTTGTTGTTGTTAGAAATTCCACCAGTTTAATGGCAGGAATCTTGTGTGAGAAGTTGCTAGTAATTAGTTGTTGATTATTTATATTAATTAGTAACTTGATCTATATCAATTAGTAAGTGGATGTCCTAGGAAGTCTATCCCCATGGGGATGAAATTCCATGTTCCCTGAATCTCTGGACTCAGTGTCACTGACGTTCAAGTTGTTCCAGACATCCATAGCACTGTCTCAATCACTGCTTTCGGCGTAAACATTTGCTTGGGATGCATCATCGCAATGCACTGTTGGGGCAGAATGCTAATATCTGATCTGCTGTCGACAAAGTATTCTTTACCATTCAAGGTGTCCTTGACAAAAATATGCATCTTTGATACTGCTGGTTTGTTGATTAGCACTTCATACTACAGTCATGTTGTGTTGCTCCTGTCTCTCACTGGGGTTTGTGGGGTAATAAAATTGTTGCTGGTGATCAATAACGTACCTTCATAGCTGCTCTTGGCATTTGGGTACCCACATGGCTGTCCACACTTCCTAGCCCGTAAACTGAACTTCCTGTGATACCAGCACCATGCTACCCAATCCTCCCTTCTCGAACATGGCCTGTGGTCATACTGTTGAGGAAATCATGTCTCCCTTGGACGTCAACTAGCAATGAGTTCTATATGGCTTCCACCTTCCTCTCTCCTGTGCTGTTCTCTTGAGATCCATCCTCCAATGCCCTCTTAACTGTGGCACATTTCCTTAATGGTGTAGCCACTGGTGAGAACTGGGAGATCACGTCCGATTTTTTCCTCCAGTTCTGATAGCGATAAATTATCGTGGGCCGTCAGTACTAATCCAATATTTGTTGGAAGATGGTTGAGCCAAATCGTATGTAATGTCTGATCTGAAATAGTCTATGTCCTGCTAAGTTGTGTAAATGTTACAGTAATTCTGATGGAGTACAATCTCCGATTGCCTCAAACAAAACATGCTGTGTGTGTTGTTCCTAGGGCAATAGTAAGTGCTTCACAACTCTCTCTTTGAAGGCTGGTTACGATTGCTCATGAACTAGCTTCATGATGAGATCTTGTGCTACCTTTGCTAGTTCTTGGTCCATATTTACAAAAATATAGCTTAGTTTGTCACTGTTGCTGTTCACATCACATTGCTGGAAAATGTTCTCCACTCTTATAAACCACTCTCTTGGTAATGCAGTCAAAAAATTTCAGTGAACGTAATGTTGTAGTCATACTTATGGTTGCTGTAGTGGAATTGCACATCTATGCCGAAGATGACTGTATGCTTGAATCCTCTCACTGCACTGCCATCATGCTACACTGCCTTTCATTTGTAATTTGCACTGTACTTTTTTTCGTTCAGGGTCACCAATGCAGGTGCTCACTATTCTCCAAAATAACAGGATTAATAGATTCATGTCAAACCCAAAAACCAAATCTGATAAACACTAAACTATGACAACCAGTAATTTACAAAGAATCAACAATGGTGGTGAATTCTCAGCCATCTCAACTATCATCTCTGGACTACTGTCACAGTAATATGTCACCACAAGTTCAAGTGTGCCCCACTGAAGTGTGCTAGGGTCCCACACTAGCTGCTCATGTTGTATATTAATGACCTCACAGACAATAACAACAGTAACCTCAACCTTTTTGCAGATGGCAAAGTTATCTATAATGATTGTATGAAAGAAGCTACACAAATATTCAGTCAGAGCTTGATAAGATTTCAAATAGTGTAAAGACTGAGAACTTGCTTTAAATGTTAAGCAAAGTAAAATTGTGCACTTGTCAATAAGAAGAAATATATAACATCAATGAATCACAGGAGGAAAAAGTTTACGAATGTTCAACTGCGAGGTTATCAGTGCAATGGAGTCATAGTTGGATTCAACTCATACAAACACCTCGCTGTAAAGCTTTGTGGGGTTCTGAAATGGAACAATCATATAGTCTCAGTCGTAGGTAAAGCTGGTGGCATACTGTGATTCTTAGTAGAATACTAGGAAAATTCAACTAGTCTACAGAGGAGACTGCATACAAGACACTGTTTCGACCCAACCTAGATTATTGCTCACGTGTGTGTAACCCACACTGCACAGAACTATCAGGGAATATTGAATGAATACAAAGAAGGGAAGCATGAATGGTCACAGGTCTGTTTGATCCATGGGTGTGTGTCACAAAGATTCTGAAAGAAATGAACCTGCAAGATGCTTGAAGAGAGATGCAAACCATACTGTGAAAATCTACTTGGAAAATTTTTAGAACTAACTTTCAGTGATGAATCTAGGAATATATTTCAACACTCTCAGTATTGCTCCCATAGGGATTGCAAAGACAAAATTAGAATAATTACAGCACACACAGAGGCGTTTAATCAATCAGTCTTCTGCTCCATATGTGAACAGAATGGGAAAAAGTGCAATGGGTCGTACCCTCTACGGTGAACTTCAAAGTGGTTTGCATAGTACAGATGCAGTTTTAAATGGAGATGAAGAAGTAAATGCATAACTTAATCCTGAAGCTGCTGTGACAGCTAAATGATGACAACATGATCACAGTATAATACAATATTTTGTGATTGGGATCAGGGGATGGTCACACATGAACCAGTATTTATTTGTAGCACTGTTTGGTCAGATGAAGCACATTTCAAACTTAATGGAATTTTCATTGGCATAAATACATATACCGAGCTGAAAACAATATCGTATTACTGCTGAAAAGATTTTGAATTTTACGGGTGTGAATGTATGGTGCAGTTTGCCTCCCAAGACACTCACTGACCCTTTCCATTTTGAAGCTATGAACACCTCCATATACAACATGCATGCCACTGTACTGTGCATGGCATGGAGTACATCATAACAACATTACCTCCTTTTTTTCTATTCCATTTGTATCACAAGGGAAAACTGAGTCCATATGCCCTAATCTCTCTTATCTTATTCTCATGATGCTTACATGAGATATAGGAAGGTGGCAGCATAATGGTTGCACCATCTTATTGAAATACAAATTCTCTAGATTTATCCAACAGGATTTGTGACAACTACACTGTCTTTCATCGATGGATTCCCATTTAAGTTCCCTGAGTATTTCTGTTACATCCATAGGTGCTATACCTATCTTTTACAGTCCTGGCAGTACATTTCTGAATCCATTTGGGGTGCGGCGATGACAGATTTTATTCCAATAATATGGCATCCCACCACACTACCACAGGGAGTGGGAGTATACCTGGATGAAAATGTACCACACCAGTTAATAGGATGCAGGGGACCAACTGAGTTTCTTACATGCTTCCCAAACTTCAAAGAGCTCAATTTTTTGTTGAGAGACACAGAAAAAGAGAAAGTACACAGTCATACACTACATAATGTGAAGAACTTAGGACACAATTCAAATGGTGTGTGCAGAAGTCCCATTGGACACTGGTGAATTTGTTGTGATGCATACTATGGAATATATTGATACTGAAGGTCAACAATATGAACATTTACTTTAACCTGCAACTGGAATTCTTACTTTAAGTGGAAAGTACATGTCCAAAAACAAAAATAAATTTTACATTTTACTTCAAAGCATGAACAGACTTTTTTATGTATCCTGCTTTTATATGTATAAATACTTGGCCAGTATCAGCAGATAAAAATGACATTACAGTGCATTTTTTGTTAAGAATTACAATACAATGTTCCTTTGGACACACTTGCATGTCCAAAAGAATATTGCATCATCATCATTTTATGATAAATTATACAAAGGTGGCCAATATGGCATTGTTTTACTTTGTTTTTGAGCACATGGAGATTTTTCAGTTTCCTGGCTGATGCCTACTACCAATCACATAGGCTTTTAAATCAGAACATAGAACTCCATTCTGACACCTAGATGGGGATGCATAGTCTCTGTGGAAAATATTTTTACTTCTGCTACTCTGGAACTAAATTTCACAATTATCCTAAATTCACATTTGTTATTAACTCAAATACCATTAGGGAATAACTGTTTTATCTTATTAGTGACAGCACCCCAAGGTCTCTGAATAAATGGCTGCACGGTGTTCAGCTATCAAATTTAGATAACATTCTTAATGTAGGATTCCGTAGAATAAATACTTCTTTCGGCTTAGGAACATTGCCCCAGTAGACTATGTTGTATGATAGTACTAAGTAGGTATGGAACTTCACATATGGAGTCTCATTTTCATGTGTCTGTAAAATTAATGATAAAGCTGTTGCTGTGAATCTGTTGTAAGCCTGTTCCATTATTGTCCAGGCTGTGTCTAATATGAACGTGTTTGTGTTGTTGATCAGGATACTAGTCTTGTAAGTACACATCACAGTTTTTTGAGAGTCCTCGAAAGCACCCTGTAAATCAGTTATGTAGGACAAAGATAGGAGCAGGACAAGCAGCAGATCTTGTAAAATGCCAGATTTAATGTTTGCCAACTCTGAATTTAGTCTTATTCCTGTGATAACTTTTGTTAATGTGACAGTGTTTTCTTTGTTAAGATATGCTTCTATTTCCTTGGCCTTTCAAGACCTAAAATTTTAATTTTTCTACAAAGTTTTTAAGATGTATGAGATCTGTTCAAAAAATTCCAGAACATTCGTAATTTCACGCCAATGGTGCATTGGAACAAAATGCAGTTGGCATCCCTACACATGCCTGTGTTTAATGTATAACTGCCAGACGTTTTATCATTGTATGTCTATTACTTATTGTTCAGTGCTATATTGAGCAGAATGTTATGTCACACAGTTTGTGAATTAAAAAAAAAAAAAAAAAAAGTTTAAATGTGTGTGAAATCTTATGGAACTCAACTGCTATGGTCATCAGTCCCTAAGCTTACACACTACTTAACCTAAATTATCCTAAGGGCAAACACTCACACCCATGCCCGAGGGAGGACTCGAACCTCCGCCAGGATCAGCCGCACAGTCCATGAGCATGAAACTCAAGAAAACCTTTACACACACACATACCAAATGACGCAGGAAGCCTACGGCGATGAATGCTTAAGTCATACTCAGTGTTGTCTACCGTAGACACTCATTTCAGGAACATCAACAAAATTGTGCATGCCAATTGAAGAATGACTGTCCGGGAGTTTACAGATGATCATGCCAGGAAATCCTGACACAGCATCTTGGAATGCATCGTGTTGCTGCCAAGTCCGTCCCATGGGTCATGAGTCAAGAACAGAAACAACTTCGCCTCATAATCTATTGCACAAAAAACAAAATCACTGTGCTACCTCATCCTCTGTACTCTCCAGATCTGGCCCCTACGAACTTTTTTCATTTTCAGAGTTGAAAACCCTGTTGAAAGGAGGAAGATTTGCAACAATAGATAAGATAAAAAAAAATTCGCAGGTGGCGCTTCGTGCGATCCAGCAACAGATATACCAAGACTGCTTCAGGAAGTGGAAACAGCATTGGGAGCGGTGTATCAATTAAGGAAGAGAGTATTTCAAAGGACACCATGTACACTAAGTTAAAATCAAGCGCTGAAAAATTTTGTGGACAAAGTTCCGGAATTTTAAATGCGAACTTTTTGGTTAGGCTTTACCGTGACCGTTATGGAGATTAAATGAAACAACAAGTTTTCTATTATCAGTCACTGTTTATTTACCTCCATGACACGTTTCAAATGTTTAAACCTCCGTCATCAGGTGGATTTACATTTGTTAATATGACATGTGTCTATGTGTTGTGTTACAATTTTTCGGACGTATTGTGGCACTGTCTAATGGGAAAAACAAACCACTATTTCAGAATATGGTTTTGGGGTTCTTTTGGCAAAAAACTAAACATACATCTAACGGTAAAAATAAAATAAGAAAAATAGAGTACCTCCAGAGGCCACAGGTTTCTTTCACTGCTGTAACATATCACATGTATACTGTCATATTTTGTAAACAAATATAGTGTCAGGAAACTATTTGGTGCAAGGATCATATAGCAGAAGAGAAACATTATCACTAAGTTCACAGAATACACATCATAACAACATTATTACAGAATAAATTTTAAAGGATTTTACAGAATAAATTTTAAAGAATTTTGGAGATCTCTGTTTCAAGGTGTTGAATACATGCATTGTAATAAATATTACAGATGGTATATAAATCCGATTTTGTCAAGTTTTATTTTCCTGAAAAGTGTTGAATAACTGGTTCAACTCACTGATGTTATCTTTTGTGCCACTGATTAAAATTATGGTATCATCTACATATCTGCAGTAAGAGATGATATTTTTGAGGAGGCGGTGATTGAATTAAAGATTTTGTCATCCAAATTACTTATAAATAATTCAGCTAGCAATCCAGAAAGGCTTTAACCCACTATCAGGCCGTATTTGTTTTTAGATTTTATTGTTACCACAAAACATACTACAATCCACAACTCCTCTTGTCACACTGTTGTTGAGGTCTTCAGTCCAGAGACTGGTTTGATGCAGCTCTCAACGCTACTCTATCCTGTGCAAGATTCTTCATCTCCCAGTATCTACTGCAACCTACATCCTTCTAAATCTGTTTAGTGTATTCATCTCTTGGCCTCCCTCTATCATTTTTACCCTTCATGCTGCCCTCCAAGACTAAACTGGTGATTCCTTCAGAATATGTCCTACCAACTGAACCCTTCTTCTAGTCAAGTTGTACCACAAATTTCTCTTCTCCCCAATTCTATTCAATACCTCCTCATTAGTTATGTGATCTACCCATCTAATCTTCAGCATTCTTCTGTAGCACCACATTTCGAAAGCTTCTATCTTCTTCTTGTCCAAACTATTTATCGCCCACGTTTCACTTCCATACATAGCTACACTCCATACAAATACTCTCAGAAACAACTTCCTGACACTTAAATCTATACTCAACGTTAACAAATTTCTCTTCTTCAGAAACGCTTTCCTTGCCATTGCCAGTCTACATTTTATATCCTCTCTACTTCGAACATCATCAGTTAGTTTCCTCCCCAAATAGCAAAACTCATTTACTACTTTAAGCATCTCATTTCCTAATATAATTCCCTCAGTATCACCCGATTTAATTCGACTACATTCCATTATCCTTGTTTTTCTTTTGATGATGTTCATCTTATATCCTCCTTTCAAGACACTGTCCAATCCGTTCCATTGCTCTTCCAGGTCCTTTGCTGTCTCTGACAGAATTACAATGTCATCGGCGAACCTCAAAGTTTTTACTTCTTCTCCATGGATTTTAATTCCTACTTCGAATTTTCCTTTTGTTTCCTTTACTGCTTGCTCAATATACAGATTGAATAACATCAGGGATAGGCTACAACCCTGCCTCACTCCCTTCCCAACCACTGCTTCCCTTTCATGCCCCTCGACTCTTATGGGATACCAGTTTGATTTTACACAGAGTACGCAAAGGAACTTGCCCCCCTTCTTGCAGCGGTGTACAGTAGGTCTCTAGAAGAGTGTGGCATTCCAAAGAATTGGAAAAGGGCACAGGTCATCCCCGTTTTCAAGAAGGGACGTCGAACAGACGTGCAGAACTATAGACCCATATCTCTAACGTCAATCAGTTGTAGAATTTTGGAACACGTATTATGTTCGAGTATAATGACTTTCCTGGAGACTAGAAATCTACTCTGTAGGAATCAGCATGGGTTTCGAAAAAGATGGTCGTGTGAAACCCAGCTCGCGCTATTTGTCCACGAGACTCAGAGGCCCATAGACACAGCTTCACAGGTAGATGCCGTGTTCCTTGCCTTCCGCAAGGCGTTCGATACAGTTCTCCACAGTCGTTTAATGAACAAAGTAAGAGCATATGGACTATCAGACCAATTGTGTGATTGGATTAAAGAGTTCCTAGATACCAGAACGCAGAATGTCATTCTCAATGGAGAGAAGTCTTCCGAAGTAAGAGTGATTGCAGATGTGCCGCAGGGGAGCGTCATAGGACCATTGCTATTCACAATATACATAAATGACCTTGTGGATGACATCGGAAGTTCACTGAGGCTTGATGCAGTGATGTATCGAGAGGTTGTAACAATGAAAAACTGTACTGAAATGCAGGAGGATCTGCAGCGAATTGACGCATGGTGCAGGGAATGGCAATTGAATCTCAATGTAGACAAGTGTAATGTGCTGTGAATACATAGAAAGATAGATCCCTTATCATTTAGCTACAAAATAGCAGGTCAGCAACTGGAAGCAGGTAATTCCATAAATTACCTGGGAGTACGCATTAGGAGTGATTTAAAATGGAATGATCATATAAAGTTGATTGTCGGTAAAGCAGATGCCAGACTGAGATTCATTGGAAGAATCCTAAGGAAATGCAATCCGAAAACAAAGGAAGTAGGTTACAGTACGCTTGTTTGCCCATTGCTTGAATACTGCTCATCAGACCTTCACCGAAGAGTCAAGCAGTATATTGCTCCCTCCTACGTATATCTCACGAAGAGACCATGAGGATAAAATCAGAGAGATTAGAGCCCACACAGAAGCATACCGACAATCCTTTCCATGAACAATATGAGACTGGAATAGAAGGGAGAACCGATAGAGGTACTCAAGGTACCCTCCGCCACACACCGTCAGGTGGCTTGCAGAGTATGGATGTAGTTGTAGATGTAGATGTTATAACTGCCATCTGGTTTCTGTACAAACTGTAAATAGCCTTTCGCTCCGTGTTTTTTACCCCTGCCACCTTCAGAATTTTAAAGAGAGTATTCCAGTCAACATTGTCGAAAGCTTTCTCTACGTCTACAAATGCTAGAAACATTGGTTTGCCTTTCCTTAATCTATTTTCTAAGATACGTCGTAGGGTCAGTATTGCCTCACATGTTCCAATATTCCTACAAAATCCAAACTGATCTTCCCTGAGGTTGGCTTCTATCAGTTTTTCCATTTGCCTGTAAAGAATTTGTGTTAGTATTTTGCTGCCGTGGCTTATTAAACTGATAGTTCGATAATTTTCACATCTGTCAACACCTGCTTTCATTGGGATTGGAATTATTGTATTCTTCTTGAAGTCTGAGGATATTCCACCTGTCTCGTACATCTTGCTCACCAGATGGTAGAGTTTTGTCACGGCTGGCTCTCCCAAGGTTGTTAGTAGTTCTAATGGTATGTTGTCTCCTCCTGGGGCCTTGTTTCAACTTAGGATTTTCAGTGCTCTGTCAAACTCTTCACGCAGTATCATATCTCCCATTTCATCTTTATCTACGTCCTCTTCCAGCCCCATAATATTGGCCTCAAGAATACTGGCCTTGTATAGACCCTCTATATACTCCTTCCACCTTTCTGCTTTCCCTGCTTGTCACACTATAGCCCACAAAATGGCAGCATTCCAGTACAAGATCAATACAGGTATCCAACTACCACTCTCTGAAGACAAATATCAACAAGAAACTGAAATTGCAAATGGTTACAACAGCTCCATAGTAGATACCCTAAAACACTCTACAGTGGCAAAGCAATCGCATCACAAAAAACAAAAAGAAAACATTTTCCACACAATTCAATTTCTTAGTAACATTTCATATCAGATTGCCAATGTCTTCATATGAAATGGCATAAACATATACATTACCAAAGAAAAAAAGATTGGACAGAAGTTACCCCACAACATCAGCACACGAAACCCACATCATCACACAGGTGTGTACAAAATTGAACGTTTGGACTGTGACTGCTTCTACATAGCCCAGACAGGCACATCATTTGAGATAAGTTTCAAAGAACACATGGCAGCTCAAAAAAACAAAAAATACCACACATCAGCAGTACCCACCCACTGCACGAAACAAAACATCTGTTAACTACAGAAGTATCAGCATCCTACACATCCAACCATCATAATCAGAAGAGTTACTGTTTGTCAGTGACCAAATGATTTTTATTATCTTGTCAACAGTTTATCTGGCAGCATCAGTGTCCACAAGTGAAGTTAGCAATGCCTGTCAAAGTAAATTAAATGGGTCTGTTTTCAATAGTCCGTATTTTGTCCCTGTGTTTTCAGCTACTTTCATGAATAATTCAGTGAATTGAAATTAGCATCACCTGTACCTTTGCTGCTGTCTCCAGGCTGTTTCGCCTTCCTAAATTGATTCATTTTACATACAATAATTTACCATATATGAAGTCTTCACAGGTTGTCAGCCGAGTAGCATCGTCATCTCATAGCAACGTTTCGATGGAATGCGTCTCCATCATCTTCAGGCGAAGATGATGGACACACATTCCATCGAAACGTTGCTACGAGACGACAACGCTACTCAGCTGACAACCCGTGAAGATCTCATATATGAAATTTGCTGAGAAAGACTGCACTCGCACAATAACTCCCCAAATTTCCTTTAGTTCGTACCTTGAATTTTTTGTGCATAGTGGGTGGTTTCTGGAGTTTTTATGGCACAATGAAAAATTATAACAATGGACATGAGAGAGGTGGACCATCCTAGCTTTTCTTATACCACTCCTGACACCAGTATACATATTTGTTTCCTTTATTTGAACTCATTTTGTTAAGAGTACACATGCAGCAAATATACAAATCGCTAGTTTCTTATGCATGCCTTATTATATTAAACTTTCTTATTCACCGTATAGTTTCTCAATTGCCGACAATAATATTAGGTACTTCACCAGGAAATAGTTTTTTTCTAAAGAAATATCCACAATTTAATATTGATAAAAACATACAGAGATGAAATTTTGACTGAGCAAATGGCTGCTTATTTCTAACTTGTCAGAGCTTATTTAAAAGCCCTCGTTCTTTTCGTTTCAGCACACATTTTAAAACTATTTAAAAAGTTACTCATTTTCAAAAACTGTGTTCATGAAAGTTCAAATCTTAAATAGTGATTGCGAAATATAGTACCCTAGTTTTGTAGCCCATATTTTTCTGATTCCAAAAATAACTACTTTCACTCTAATAACTTACTAGTTTGTTAATCATTCAATTTGCATAATTCCATTTTAGCAAGTTTCAGCAGGGCTTTGGGAATGACTGCGGAAGTAGCAATCATTTCCATTAAACAATACATAATATTTTGCCTTTGTTATGGTTAAATAGCTCATGGTGAAACAGATTGCTCTTTTGCCTACTGTAATTTTGTGGCCTCTAATTTTGCTATCTTTTGTGTTAACACTTAACATTTAACAACAAAGTTTGATTTCTAATCTTAAGTGTGTATAGATGTAGGCATTTGAGATAATGATTGAGTTGTTGGATGGTTTGTTTTTAATTATCAAAAACTTAACTAATGCACGATTTAGTCACCAAAAACGTAAAATTTGAATCAAAATAATGTGAATAGATGCATTAAGTTACCACCAGTAAACAGTGTTACACTGCGCCTATGAATGTAAGTGCTAACATAGTTTATATGTTGAAACTATTGTGTGTGACAAAGCTCGTCATCAGTGACATTGGTTAAAAATAAACAAGAAGAAATCGAAAATTAAATATTGCACTGCACTGTACACTGTTTGCCACAGGTTTGAAAAATACTTTCACGACAGGAGGATCGTCAACACGTAGTGCCAGAGCAGCTACCAAGTGCAGAACACAATGTTAGCAAACGTAAAAGATGACAGAATAAAAAGTTCTTACATCAGCTTACCTTATCTGGGTGTAAGCAGCATGATATACAATATTCATAAATACTACAGCATCCATTGTCTTTGCAGGTTTCACATGAATATTGCTTTGTAGTATCTATATCTGTGTTGCAACATCCAGTTGATAAAACATCAGTCCGTGAACATATATAGCCTAAAAGGGTGAAATGAAATTTTAAAAAAATATATATTTTTTTATAATAAAGAGGCAATATGTGACATCATAATCAAGTCACTGTATTTTGTTTCTGGTTTTCCTCCGAGCTTAAAGAAATAAGTAACAATTAACAAAATAAATTTTATCCCTTTCACAAGTCACTCGCATTTCAATACCTGCCGCCCAAAAAAATATACTATATGAGAACCCCTTAGCAGTCATCTACATCAGCATATATACTCTGCAAATCACTGAGAAGTGCCTGACAGAAGGAATTTTCCATTGTACAGTGGGATGGATAGAGGGAGAGAGAGACAGGAGGAGAGAGAGGGGTTGGGGTGGGTGGCTAGCAGCTCAGGAGGAGGTAGCTTTTTAGGAACAGTTGATGTCTCCCTTCAAGTACGTGCCAATTCATAAATTGGAAATTGCATGATGGAAATGATAAATTGTTACTTACCACATACAGGAGGCACTGATCGCAGGCAGACACAACAAAAAAGAATACTAGAAATATTTCTGCTTTCAAAAAAAGTCCTTCCCCTTAAATGAACTCTCATACATTTAAGCCTAGTTTACATGATGACACTAGGTTGCAGGCAACTGCGCCACCGCCCACTGCGCATGTGCGCCGTGCATTTGCCCAACTCGTTGGTGAAACTAAACACTTTCGGCATGTTCCAACTTTGGTGACACTAGTTGCGTGAGTTTTGAGGTTATGTTTGTTTGCAGAGTGTAGACAAACTGAAATATGAAGTGGGGAATGCAGAATAATGTTCGCTTTTTGGATATGTATGCTGTGCATAGATGCTTGTGGGATTTCAGTGATGCTGATTACAAAAATAAGCAACATATTGCTGCCGCTGAAACCATCATGTGCGATCATAACATAGATGGTTTGACAATATCTGAGCTGCAGTGCAAGATTTACTGATTTAGGAGCACATGTACGAGTAAATTAAGAAAAATACAAGCAAGTGTAATTCTAGCTGTGGCAATGCTCTCGTCTACAAGACTAAAATCCCATCATTTGAGTTGGCCACCTCTTTGTTAATGAATATTGACAGGAGGGAATGCTATACAAATTCAAGAAGCTGCATTCTTTATTCAATATTCATCTATTACTCGTAACCTACCCTTCTATATAAAAAGAGACCACCCATTTCCTACACTGACTTTCCGCTGTTCCTGTTCCTCTACCACACAACACCCTGCTTATCACTACTGATGCCATGTCCCTTTACACTAACACCCCTAATGCCCATGGCCTTGCTGCTATGGAACACTGCCTTTCCCCGACATCCAACTGATTCCAAACCTACAACCCCCGTCCTGATCACCATGACCTACTGTATCCTCACCCACAACTACTTCTCCTTTGACGGAATCACCTTCAAACAAATCCATGGTATGGCAATGGGTACCTGCATGGCACCATCCTATGCCAACCTATTCATGGGTCATTTAGAGGAACCCATCCTAACCACTCAGAATCCCACACCCCTCGTCTGGTTCAGATTCAGCGACGACATCTTCGTGATTTGGATCAAGGGTGAGTACACCCTATCCACATTCCTCCAAAACCTCAACACCTTCTCCCCCATTTGCTTCACCTGGTCCTACTCAACCCAACAAGCCACCTTCCTCAATGCTGAGCTCCACCATAAAGATGGCGACATCAGTACTTCATTCATACCAAACCTACCAACCAGCAGCAATCCCTCCATGTCAACCGACACTCATTCTATACCAAAAAGGCCCTTCCATACAGCCTAGCCACATATGGCCATCACATCTGTAGTGATGAGCAGTCCCTCGCCAAATATACCAAGGGTCTCACTGAGACCTAAACATACTAAAATTACTCTCCCAACCTTGTCCAGAAACAGATCTCCCATGCTTTCTCTCTCCAGTCACTCACCACCTCATAAAGTCTAATCATCCAGCCAACTGAGCTTAACACATTATTCTTTTGCGAAGGCACAGTTTTTACGTTTCTGAGCATTTTAAATAAATTGCCAATATCTGCACCATTTTGAAGTCTTATCAAGAGCTAACTGAATATTTGTACAGCTTTTTTCAGAAACTACTTAATTATAGATAACGGCATCCTCTGCGAGAAGTCTGAACTGACTATCACTATCTCCTGCTAGGCTATTAATACAACATGAGAAGCAAGGGTCTCAACATATTTCCCTGGGGCATCCCTGACATTAATTCCAATTCTAATTCTGCCATTGAATCTCCATGAAAGATAACACTGTGTCCACCTGATTCCCTAAGATCCATAACTTTCAGGATGTCATATGAAAAAAGCATGAGCTATGATCTTTATTTATGTAATTCATGCTAGTTGAGATCGAAATGGTAATTATGTTCGAAAGTACTTCATAACACAGAGTTCCAAGTTTGTTCTAAAATTCTAAAACAGATTGATGTCAATGATATTTCATGGACATTTTCTGGGTCATTTCTTCTGCTCTTCTTTCAGAGAGGTGGACTTGTGCTATCTTCAAAAGATAGCTGTAATAGCAAATTTAATGCCTTGTATTAAATAAGAGAGAAGTGTCAGCATATAGACAGAAGAACTTATTGGTTATAGAATAAATAATGATTTCATGGATGAAAGCTACGTGTGAACAACTTCCTAGTGTATGAGGCAGAAAAAGCAGTGAAATATTATCTATGGTACAATATTTAAATGCATGCATCACCAAGTCAGTTATTAATGCGTATGTGGAATAAATCATATCACAAATTTTCTTTCTTTTTGTGTGTGCCTGTTGACAATTCAACACTTCTGCTTTTTGGTGAGTGGCCTCCTTTACTTCTACAGTATTTCCAAAATATATTGTTACCATGTGGAGCTTCTCAGCTGTCTTACAAAAATTATACATTCTCTCTAGATACTCTATGGATATCTGCTCTCTCTCTCTCTCTCTCTCTCTCTCTCTCTCTCTCTCTTACTCGTACTAATGCATGCAGGCACGCGCGGGCGTACACACACACACACACACACACACACACACACACACACACACACACACACACCTTTTTTCTCTCTGCTTAGTTGGACTCACAAACAACGGCAATCGAGTTTAGGCTTTTTCTGCGCACCTACGTCATGCATTCACCGACAGCCAATGAGTGTGCAGTGGTGTCCTGGGTGCTATGTTGTGGATGTCATAGCCAATGCGAGAATTAAACTTGATCATAGTGAGTTTGTAACTAAATTTTTACTGCATTTGTTGTCAGCTGTCAAGGGGTGGTGGTCGTGGTGGTGGTGATAAGCAGCAAATACTACATAAGCAAGTGAGAGGCATAATTTGCCAGATGACTGCCAACAGTCCCCAACAATCAGTCTTTCCTTCTATCCTGTACAGTAAGTCTCCCCTGACCCACGGTTCTGGGTGACTTTCCCGAAATCTACCACTTTTCCTAGACCTCTCCAGTCCTTTTCCTTCACCCCTCTTCCTTCCCCTTCAACCCTTCTGCCTGAAGAAGGAGCTACTAGCTCCTAAAGCTTGCCAATTACAACCATCCTTTACGTGTGTGTTCTGTCGCCGCTTGGTGAGTAGATTTTTTATCTATCCAATTAAATAATTCAATCCATCTGTATGTTATTAACTGACTCAACATTATTGTTTGCTGCAGTGGATTGTACCTCTGCCACAGATCTGCTCTCGCCAGTTCCATTCTGTTGATAGCCTAAGCTTTCACGATACCAACGACCTCTTAAACCATATTGCTCACCTCAACCACGTGACCATGTTGACTGCTTTGCCCATGCTGACAACCCTCCAATAGCTCAACGATTGCTGAAAAGTTATCAACATGCTTCTCCTTTTCTGTCACCTTCACACCTGAAATAATGAAGAGTGTTGCCGTGTCATTACAGTCTTTCAACATCAGTTTGCCTAAAATTTTCTGCAAACAATTTGTAGTGCTGTAGGTTCCTTGGAGTATTATTCGTCAAACTGCTTCACTGCCTCAAACACAGTTTCCTTATTCGCAGTGTATACGCGGACAAGGAAAAAAAGTTCCTGGATTTCGAGGTTAAAAATACACTTTCTCCCAGACGAAAACACACTTTTTCCATGTTAAATGACAGGATATGTTCCCTCGGAGCTTTAAAACTTATCAATCCTTTGAAGGGTTAAGGTTTCATACACCGGCCTGAAATTCCCGGCATATTAGCTAACAACCGTGAGCGGGGTGAAAAAAATTATATGCAGCAACAAGTACGCTGCATATTTCCAGACTGTATATTTTCATATTACAAAAGTATAAATTCGAATTTCCACCAAACTCGGCAAGTTAGTTTCCAAAGCATTGAAATCGAGATTGCGATGCACTTTTGTAAGTCAATCATAGCTCATGCCACATGATCTCGCCAGCCAATGAAAGCAGGTATTCAGAGCATAGAACACGCGATGTAGTCAATCAACAGCAACATCGCTGTTAAATAGCGCGAACACACGAGAAGAAAAAGTTAATGGTTTAAATTAATATACAAGTGTGGCTGCAAGGGAAGGTATGCTTTCACATATAATACTGGACTCGAAGATCAATTAGCCACCAGAAAAGCTAAGGTTTCAACTGGTCTTTTTTTAAGTGTGTTGCACTTTAAGATACATCACACAAATCCGCCAGTAAAATTTTAAGTTTTAAATGACAGTCAAACGGGCTATGATTTAAGAAATTCATCGAATATTCTCATACGCAACATAATTCATCTTGCATAAAAGGATATTTACATTGACACTTTTCAAACTACCATTCGTGATATTTTCCCGTGAGCTATTAGAAACAGGTTCATTTCTTCAGCTGCCATTGGCTGCCAGAAAACAGTTGTTACTGCCCGTGAGCAGCCTGTACGTTCGTACGTTCAAAGCATTAAGAGAACTTACATAACGTAGTAAAAGAAACAGAACATCACACGATAATCCAAGAGCATCGGAATTTCGTAAACCATACTAAAATACCCAATTCCACTTATAGTGTACGTTCGTATGGCCAGATTCACGATGAAGTAGGTCCAAACCTGATATTAAGCTTTTCAGAGTGGTTTTCTGGATGTAAATTTTCTTTGAGTAACAATACTGCATTATCCCGTGTTCGGTTCTTTATTATCGTGACGTCAAATGAAATAAAGACTTGCACCTGGATGGTGAACTTCCCCGAATAGGGGCCTCCTGGCCAACCATGCCATACTCTCATTTCATTGTGTCGATAATTCCATACGTGCCAGAAGATGAAAACATACACTTGAAATCGCAAACAGTTGAAACTAGCCACAAGTATGGAACGAAACACTTTGTTTCAAATAAACTGACTGCCTCAGCAGAAAAGATTAAGAACAGCCAAATTTCTTTAGCAAACAGATGAAAATAACTTCACCGTTCTGCAAGGTGATTAATGCTTGACTGTTAAAAACTTGGAAATAAAATAAAACCAAAAAACTGAAACGAATAATGTACTTTAGTCTTCCATAATCATGTGAATCTATTTTATCTATGAAATCTATGAATTGATGGCTCCCGGCCATAGAAGTCCGTTTTGTTTTCAGGACGTGAGATCTGTAAAAGAAGAGGAAACAGCAAAATAACTAAATGTAAACACTGTGTGCCAGAAAAAATTTTCCGGGCAGCATCTGGCTGCTTGCTACAGCTACACTTCCGAGTAGCCAGAAGCGGGAGAATGTACTGTTCACACGTGACTGGCTTCTTCCCTAACGAAGTTAACGTAAACAATTGTGACGTCACGCTCATTGAAAGCTGTTTGCTGTTATGAAGTACTGCATTGTCTTTCATCCTAATGCCTTTAATACGTTTTGTTGTTGGCAAAAGTTTGTGTGTGCAGTTTGGTTTGTTGTACATGGTGCATTTCCTTTGCAACTTAAGTTTAACTTAATTTTTTTTCTCTTTTTTATGTTTTATAGCTACAATATAATACTGCGGCAGCGAGGTGGAGTAATATTCTTAGTTAGACTATCAGTTGTTAGCAATCAAAATTACAAAAAATTAATTGAAAACAAAAACTCCGAAAAATTCCCGGAGTCCTAAAAAATTCCCGTGTTTTTCCCGGTTTTCTCCCAGATGAAAAAATTCCCGGGTCTTTCCCGGATCTCCTGGGGCATATATACCCTGTTATTACTCACAAATCTCAGCTGCTTTTTGGTAATCACTCCACCAATATCTGTAGTTCATTGTGTTCAGAATTTCTTCGTTCCAAGTATCCGCCTTCTCCATGCTCATTTTTGCTCTTGAAGCTACTGTCCGAGATTTATTCATTTTCAGATAAACATCCATTTGCTTTTCTCGGTTCCCATGGTCCTCTTCACCAACCAATAGTTATCTTAACATCAGTCATGACCAATTTCACAAATCAATACTTTATCAAATAACAATCTTCTTTTTCGTTAACAACCACTCAACACTGCCAGGTTCAGATTTTACTACTCTTAAAGCAGACACATTGATCTTTACACAGAGAAACTAACTTGTCAACTATTCTCCTGTACTCATATATATACTCTATAGACAGCACCACTTACACGAAATTTCTGGAACACACTTCACACTAGAACCTTATCGACATTTGATCATCCTCAACGGTTGAGGCCAGGGAGTTATGGGAATGAAGGATATGTTACACAGACGGTTCCCACCCACACAGTTCAGTAAAGCTGGTGTTGGTGGGAAGAATACAGATAACACAGGCTGTGAAACAGTCATTAAAGCGAAGCATCTCGTCAGTAACTGGACGATCCGTCTGTCTCATGGCCAAAATTTGGTGGTGGCCATTCAAGTGGACAGCAGCTGTGCCCGCTAGTAGCCAAGCCCACTTAGAATGTGGCACAGTGGTTACAGCTAAGTCTGGAGATCACACGGGTGCTTTCACAGGTGGCCCTGCCTTTGATGGGGTAGGAGTGCCCGTGACAGGACTGGAGTAGGTGGTAGTGGCAGCAGGTATTGGACAGATCTTGCACCTGGATCTATTGCAGGGATATGAGTGGTGAGGCAAGGGTGGCAGCAGTGGGGTGGGGGGAGTGGAGGGCAATGATAATGAATAGGTTGGGTGGGTAACAGAATACCACTCTGGGAGGGGTGGTAATGACAGTACGAAGAATATTTCTCATTTCAGGATGAGCTACCATGGCCTTAAACTTCTCACAGCCATGGCAGCTTGCAATGGCACTGCTGCAGTTTGCACAATAGACTGGAGCTTCCTCAGTGGTGGACAAATGGCATGCGCAGCTGTAATGGCATCCATAGCTTTCTCATGTACATCTTGCATAGACCCCATCTTAGCTTCCCAATTGCTAATCACTACAGATGTGATGACCACAGGTGGCTAGGCTGTATGGAAGGGACTTGAAATGAGTGGCAGGTATCGAAGTGGAGATATTATTGGTGGTTCCTTGGTTGGTTTGATGTGGACAGGGGTACTGATGTAACCATCCTTAATATGGAGGTCAAAATAGAGGAAGGTAGATGAGGAAGAACAGGTGAAGCAAATGGAGAGAAATTGTTGTGGCTGTGGAGGAATGTAAATAGGGTATGCCCACCCTTGGTCCAGATCATGAAGGCAACATCAATGAATTTGAAACAGTTGAGGAGTTTGGGATACATGGTGGTTAGTAAGTATTCCTCTAGATGGTCCATGGATATGTTAGCAAAGGATGGTGCCATGGGGGAGCCCATTGCTGTACCATTTGGGTTCATTTGTGAGTGTTGCCTTCAAAGGAGAAGTAATTATGGGTGGGGATATAGTTGGACATAGTGACCAGGAAGGGGACTATAGGTTTTGAGTAAGTCAGGCACTAGGAAAGGTAGTGTAGGCAAGGCCAAGGACATTGGGGATGTGAGTGTAGAGGGGGGTGTCACTGACGCTAACTGGGTGGGTGTTGGGTGATAAAGGAAAAAGAACTGTGATGAGTCAGTGGAGGATATGTTTGGGTATTTTATACAGGTGTGTAGGTGTGGATAATAGGCTGAAGATGTTACCACAAGAGTAGAGATTCTGTGGGGGCACAGTCATCAGCCACAATTGGGACATCCCAGTGGTTGGGTTTATAAACTTCAGGAACAATTAGAAGATAGGAGTAAAGTGAGTGTTTGGGATGAGGAGAGAGAGAGACTCAAGGGGGAAGTTCTAGGATGGACCCAAGGATCTGAGGAAGAACTGGAGAACCTGTTGGATTTCTGGAATGGGGCCACTGTGGCAGGGTTTGTAAGTGGATGTACATAATAGCTGGTGGAGTCCACAACGTGATTTCTGCAGTTCATAACCACAGTGGCTGAGCCTTTGTTGGCAGGTAGGATTACAAAGTTAGAATCCATTTTTAGATTGTTATTCTAACAGTAACAATACATATATTAACTTTTTTCTATATCAAATTATTTTCAGCCTATATTTGATTTGGTATTTTATTGTTACCATGTGTAAAAGACTTAGGCAGGAGCTACACACAACTTTCCTACATCACTACATATAATGATAATAGGCAAACGATAGAAATCAGAAACACATACCTCTGTCATCAACTATAAGCACCTTCCCTTGCACAGAATTCCTGCAAGTTGTAACTTTGACATCTGTCCCATTTGAATCATCTTTTGGAGAATGCCACAGAAATGGTTGCTGAAATCTTCTCACAGGCAAGGATTCAATTTCATTATTCTGGGAGCTATTCTGTAATAATAAAATGATACTGATGGTCATACATAAGAGTTCCCTTAAATTTCCTTTAATAGAAGGGGAGAAAAAGAAAGTGAATCACAAAGGAACACTGAGAATTGCAAACTAACACAAAAAATAATTGTCAGAATATATATATCACACCATTTGCTAAGAAATTCTTCTGCAGGGCAAAGAGTGGTCACAGAGTTATAATTGAACATTATTATCTGTTACAACCTTCAGAGCACAAGTAAATTCCATCTAGGATAAAGTAATGGAAAGTTATATTTGCTCCAAATACATTACATCCTTTCAACACTGGAAAATAAACACAATAAAGATGATTTGTGCATCTGAGGTGGACAATGATTGTATCCTTCTCAAAATAAGTCAAGAAAGGTCATAAAAAGTTGTGAACTCAAGTCAACCATATGTATAAAGATGAAAAGCTGATTTACTATATGCCTGTTGTCAGTAAGTCCAACTGTATTTGAACAGCTGCTCTTGCAGCTGCCTGCAGTTGCAATGTAGAACATAACTCACTTGTTGGATAATCTGCTGGCAGACTTACCATTTGGTTTTAGAAATAAATCACAAGCTAACAAAGGAAATGTATTCAAAAGGAAAGTTTTAAATGAATGCTAGCTCTATCTGCCCATAAGGTTTGAATTCACTGCAGTCTCTTCCCTTGACTGAGTCCTTCCATCTTTATTTATTAAGCATATCTATGGAGCAGGGCCAAGTATTTATTTGCTTTTGTCAGTTTAACGTTAAAAAAAATTAGTTTTACTGATTCAAATTGCAGATTTACTTACGTAACTAATAAATTTTAGCCACAATACTACTTCTGTAAATGTACATAATTTTAGAGAAGTAAGGCTAAAAGATTTTATGAGGCACACACATTTTAAATACATAAATGAAAGAAAATTTAATAACAATCACTCTGTACCAAGGTTAAATCATTTTAGATATAAGGCACAAGACAGTCATAAGGCACACACATTCTAACAAGGAGAGGTCCCCAGTGGTGGGATCAATTTTTTGAAACCATCTATACAGTTATGTAGTTTAAGATCCCAGGTATCATACATTGCAGCCATTCAACCTGCTGGGCCCTCACTAGCAATTAATTGACGAAAAAAAATTTCGGAACTTTGTGTGACGCTCAGTAGCTTTAAAATAGGGTGCATGAAGTAGCCTGGTTGCATGCTGTAATGGATAGGACAGAAGCTTCACATGCAGGATGTTGTGGATTTGAGTATCACCAGGTGCAGTAATTTTTTTTTAATATTTTTAGATCTTCATTGAAATGACTTTGATCATCATTTTTAATCAATTAACTGATTTAAATATGGCCTTGTAACATCGACCAAAATGGTCTTGCTGTGCTGGTACTGCAAACAGCTGAAAGCAAGGGGAAACTACAAGCAGAATTTTTCCTGGAGACGTGTAGCTCTACTGCATAGTTAAATGATGATAGCATCCTCTTGGATACAATATTCCGGTGGGTGGGAAGAATATCAACATCACGAGAAATAAAACTGGTGTTCTATGGATCGCAGTGTGGAATGTTAAGATCCCTGAAACGTGGAGGTAGGTTAGAAAACTTAAAAAGGGAAATGGATAGGTTAAGGTTAGATATAGTTGGAATTTGTGAAGTTCAGTGGCAGAAGGTACACACTTCTGGCCAGGTGAATACAGCGTTATAAATAAAAAAAACCAAGTAGGGGTAATGCAGGAGTAATTTTAATAATAAATAAGAAAATAGGAATAGGGGTACACTGCTATGAACAGCACAGTGAATGAATTACTGCAGCCAAGGTACAAACAAAGCCCACACCCACCGCACTAGCAAAAGTTTACATGCCAACTAGCTCCACAGATGAACAGATTGAAGAAATGTGTGGTGAAATAAAAGAAATTATTTAGACAGTTAAAGGAGACAAAAATGTAATAAAGATGGGGGACTGGAGTAAGATAGTAGGAAAAGGAAGACAAGGGTACATTGTAGGTGAATATGGACGGAGGGAAAGAAATGGAGGAGGACACCACCAGGTAGAATTTTGCACAGAGCATAATTTAACCATCAGTAGCACTTGATTTAAGGATCATGAAAGAAGGATGTACAAATGGAAGAGACCTGTAGATCCAGAAGGTTCCAGATTGATTATGTATGATAAGACGTAGATTTTGGAACCAGATTTAAATTGTAAGACATTTCCAGGGGCAGATGTGGACTCTGACCACAATTTAGTGGTTATGAACTGTAGATTAAAACTAAAGAACTGCAAAAAGGTAGGAAATTAAGATGATGGGACTTTGATATGTTGAAAGATCCAGAGGTTGCCGAGAGTTTCAGTGGGAAAATTAGGCAACAACTGACAAGGACATGGGAAAGAAATACATTAAAGACGAATGGATAGCTTTGAGATATGAAATAGTGAAGGCAGCAGAGGATGAAATAGGTAAAAAGACAAAGCCGAGTGGAAATCGTTGAACAACACAGGATATATTTAATTAATGAAAGGAGTAAATATAAAAATGCAGTAAATGAAGCAGGTGAAAAGGAATACACACATCTAACAAATGAGATTGACAGGACTTGCAAAATGGCTAATCAGGAATGGCTAGAGGGCAAATATAAAGAGTTAGAAGCATATATACGAGGGGGAAAAAAATCAAACAATGGAAAATCCAGGATGTAATGTAACAATATTAGAGAAGGAAAGTTGCTACTCACCATACAGCGGAGATGCTGGATCGCGATAGGCACAACAAGAAGATTCACACAATTATAGCTTTCACCCATTAAGGCCTTTGTCAGCAATAGATAGACACACACACACACACACACACACACACACACACACAACCTGTACATATGTCTGCAGTCTCAAACAAGCCAGTGTGGTTTCAGTTGTCTGAAACTGCAGACGTGTGTGTGTGTGTGTGTGTGTGTGTGTGTGTGTGTGTGTGTGTGTATTGCTGACAAAGGCCTTAATGGCCAAAAGCTATAATTGTGTGAATCCTTTTGTTGTGCCTATCATGACTCGGCATCTCCGCTATATGGTGAGTAGCCACTTTTCTTCTCTAATATTGTATACTAGGGGAAAGATAGATAAACACCTACTATGGAATTAGAGGTCTTTGGCAAAAAGAGAAGCAGCTGCAGGAGTATCAAGAGCTCAGATGGAAAATCAGTCCTAAGCAAAGAAGGGAAACCTGATAGGTGGTTGGATCTGTACAAGGGAGGGCATTATTACAGAAATGAAAGAGGACATAGAAGAAGATGAGATGGGAGATACGATACTGCAAGAAGATTTTCACAGAGCACTGAAAAATCTAAGCCGAAACAAGGCCCCAGGAGTAGAAGACATTCTGTCAAAACTACTGATACACTTGTAAGAACCAGCCATAACAAAACTCTTCCATATGGTGTGCAAAATGTATAAGGCAGGTGAAATACTCTCAGACTTCAAAAAGAATACTATGATTCCAATTACTAAAAGGCTGTTAACAAGAATTCTTTACTGGAAAATGGAAAAAGTGGTAGAAGCTGACCTTGGCAAAGATCAGTTTGAATTCCGTAGAAATACAGAAACATGCGAGGGCAGTACTCTTCTCTTGGAAGATTAGGAAATACAAACCTGCGATTATAGCATTCATAAACTTAGAGAAAGCTTTTGACAGTGTTGACTGGAATACTCTCTTTGAAATTCTGAAGGTAGCAGGGTTAAAATATAGGGAGCAAAAGGCTATTTACAACTTTTACAGAAGCTAGACGGCTGTTATAACATTTGAGGAACATGAAACGTAAGCACTGGTTGAGAAAGGGATGAGACATGGTCATAGCTTATCCCAGACATTATTCAATCTGAACATTTAGCAAGCAGTAAAGAAAAAGCATAGAAGCAATTGGTTTAGGAGTTAAAGTTCAGGGAGAAGAAATAAAAACTTTGAGGTTTGCTGATGGCATTGTAATTCTGCCAGGGACAGCAAAGGACTTGGTTGAGTAATTGAACGGAACAGTCATTGTCTTGAAACGAGGATATATGATGAACACCAACAAAAACAAAACGAGGGTAATGGAGTGGTGGTAAATCACATCAGGTGACACTGAGGGAATCAGATGAGGATGTGAGACACTAAGTAGCAAAGAGAGCTGCATCAAATAAATGTCTTCGGGCTGAAGACCACAACAACAACAATATTCAACTAAATGAACAGGCTTATCTGGAACTTTCCAATTTGCGTGAAGAAGTTTCAGCTTTACAGGACTGTAACAATCCCTTTGTTAGGTTAGGTTAGTGTTGCTTAACGTCCCGTCGACAACGAGGTCATTAGAGACGGAGCGCAAGCTCGGGTTAGGGAAGGATGGGGAAGGAAATCGGCCGTGCCCTTTCAAAGGAACCATCCCGGCATTTGCCTGAAACAATTTAGGGGAATCACGGAAAACCTAAATCAGGATGGCTGGAGACGGGATTGAACCGTCGTCCTCCCGAATGCAAGTCCAGTGTGCTAACCACTGCGCCACCTCGCTCGGTAATCCCTTTGTTAGCCATGGCAGATTTCCCCCCTTTTTTCTTAGTGGTTTAGTGTTGCGTGGCAAACACGCTTCAGTAATTTGTAAATTGACTAGGAGACAGTAAAATTTTTATTAACACTATCAGAGAGGTACAATTCTGAACATGTTTTCATTTTGTAGTTTTATCTGTAGGTCTGTTATGTTAGAACTGCTAATATCTCAGTAACAGATAAAGTTGACAATACCTAATTTCCCTACTTCTTTTATTTTTGCTGTCTGTGATCTGTGAACTGATAAAATTACGTCTTTTACAAGGCATTTACATTTACTAGAAAGAATATTAGTAATGATGTAAGTTAATCAATGGCAGTCCAAGTGTTTATACATATTCTAGTATAATTTTGAACTGTGTTATCCACAAGTTGTAATTAAGCTATCTAGTTCTATTTTGTATTTTGATTAGGCTTCACTCTTCTACTTCAATATTTATATTGTACATTATATTTTTTTTCTTCCTTTAATACCTGAGCTCCCCAAATCTTTATTCCCACACTTTGCCCCCATTTTTATTTATCTACACTAATATTTTTAGAAAAACTTGAGACTTTATTAAATTTCTTTCTTAGTCCTCAGTGGAAGAAATATAGTATAGTGATTGGTGGTGACATCAATGCCACATTTGATGTAAACAAAGACGAATTTAAAAACCTGTTACGACAATTCAACTTCATTTTTATGAACTGCAAACCCACAAGACAGTCCGCTTGTCTCAGCAACATATTTACAAATGTCAATAGGGAGTTATTATCTTCAGATGTAGCTGTCTTCGATTTCTCGGACCATGACTCAGTTTGGGTAAAAATAGGTACAGATTGGCCTAATATGGAATATAAGGAGTTTAAAGAGCCTAAAATAGTCATCACAAGACCAATAACGCAAGAATAATTGTCGAATTTCATGGTCTCACTCAGTAATTATGACTGGTCACCTATGTTTAACAGTAATCCCCAGGGCTCTGGTAATACATTGTTCGATAGATTTTTTCATTCTTTCTTAAATATATTCAAGACCAACTGTCCTCAATACAAATGTAAACTTAGCCTAAAAGTAACAGTAATAGACATAGGGATAAGAATCCATGCTATACCACTCAACTAGCCAATATGAAAAGGAGATTGTTGTTGTATGGAGATTCTTACAGACTTCAGAAAACTGATATGGCTAAACAAAGGTACTCAAGAGCACAAAAGGAATATAAGTATGCTTTAAATGAGGCCAAAAAACAACATAACCTAGTCAGCATTGAGCCATCAAAAAATAAATGCAAAAAAGCATGGACTATAATAAATTCAGTGGCTGAAAGCAAGTAGAAAGCTGAGGTAGAAATTTCAGCAGATGAATTTAATAACTACTGTATAAAATCTGTTAACCAAATTAGGGAAAGCACTGGGAGGCTGCATGAAACTGTAGCTGATCTCATTAAATATCATAATGTAGACTACACCCTGAAAGACAAATTCCTTTTAACAGAGGCCACACCAGATGTTGTTTTAACTAGTGTAAATAATTTTAGGCCCTCTGACAGTGAAGATGTATACGGTATTTCTTGCAATATGTTAAAAAAGATAATTGGGCACATAGGATATCCTCTAACTAAATGTATAAACAGATGTCTAATTGAAAGAGTATTTCCAGATGTATTAAAATTATCCCGAATAGTGCCCATTTACAAGTAAGGAGACAAAAATTGCCCATCTAGCTATCGCCCAATATCTCTGACACCTATTTTATCTAAAGTTTTGGGATCCATCATCAACTCCCAGTTGTGTGATTATCTGACATGTAATAACATTATTACTGCAGTACAATTTGGCTTTAGGAAGGGCAAATCCACAGTCCATGCCATTGACTCCCTGATTAAAAAAGTGCTTAGTGCTTATGAAGGAAAAAAATTTGCTCAGGCTACCTTTTGTGATCTTAGCAAAGCCTTCGATTGTGTGGAGCATATTTCACCCCTCAACAAATTAGTTTATTATGGAAACACCAACAGTGAAGTTGACAACATTTTCGAATCTTTCCTCAGCAGCCGCAAACAAATTGTTTGTATTGGTAAACAGAGATCACAGCTAGCTGAAGGTAAGTGTGGTGTGCCACAAGGCTCAGTATTAGGACTTCTGCTATTTATCCTAATGACAAACGATCTATCATCTTACATAAATACTCACTCCATTCTCCATGCAGATGATACCACTTTTTTCAATATCAGCCCAGCCACGGATATACTGCAAACTGTGGCAAATGACACAATATCACAAGAATCAGTCTGGTTTCAAGCTAATGGGTTCCTGCTTAGTGAGAGTAAAACTCAGAATACTGTATTTAGTTTAAGAGTTCTGCCAGCAGCAGACTTCATGGATAGTGTTAAGTTCTTAGGTATTGTTATAGATAGTAAATTGACTTGGGAGCCACATACTAAATACATTAGTGCAAGGCTGTCTAGAGTGGTGTATTTGCTAAGGAATTTAAAAAACCATGTTCCTGCGGCCTATGCAAGATCGGCCTACTTTGCTTTTTTTCAAAGCATGATATCTTACGGGCTTTTAATATGGGGCAATAGCTCAAACATTCACGACATTTTGGTACTCCAGAAGAAAGTAATTTTAATTATCACAAATAGTGATAAACTGGCCCACTGCAAACCACTGTTTATCAACTTAAAAATATTAACTGTTATAAATATGTATATTTACACTGCCCTACTGCATATAAAGAGCAACTTATCAGAATACCAGCGTAGAAGAGATGTACACTCTCATGGAACAATAAATAGTAACCATCTTGACATACGTTACTACAGATTATCCAAGTCACTGAACAGCTACGAAATGGTGGGTATGAAGATGTTTAACAAACTGCCACTAGAATGGGTAGAAGCTCCATTTGATTTATTTAAAGACAAATTATTCAGTTGGTTAGCTGCAAATCCTTGCTACTCACTTCAGGAATTTTATGACTGTAAAATATCTTAGTGGTACTGGTTTGGAGAGTACAGCATAATTTCTTTAACTGAGTAATTTATGATGCAACGTTTTTCATATTATTTGATTTTAAATATTGTATTATATGGAAAACCAAGAGTGACATATTGATCTTCAACCCATGTACGTATGCTGTATAACATGTATATATGTAACTTGACTTTGTCAATTTCTGTAATAGCTAACCGACAATAAAATTTCATTCAATTCAATTATGATTACTCTGCAATTCACAGAACAGTGTTCATCGAATGAACAGATCTTTCATTTACATTTACTCTTTATTATATCTTTTACAGTATGGCTCTCCTTACTGGTCATTTGGTAAACAACCGCTCAATACAAAAAACAAATTAGAATTTGAATCTTTGGTTCTAGTCCATTGTTACAGACTAATTATTTCTTGTTGCTCTTCTTGTATATCGTTACAAACTAATTTGCTTCCTTGCTTATACACTTTAACTTTTTTGTCTGTTCATTGTATTTTCTTTGGGGAATGAATATTGGCCGCAAATCATAATCTAAGTCAAAAAGAAATAATACAATGATCAAATTAGTAGGAATTAGTCACTGTGCCTAAGATTCATAGATTGTAAGAATGTTTTTGACATGTTTTCAACTAAATCTGAGAGGACAAATCTTAAAATCAATAAGCTTTCAGAGCCTTGAACTGGGAAAAATGAAGAAGGAAACACATTAACATTATAGTTCTTAGTGTTTACCTGGTTCTGATACATTTCAATAATGGACAGAAGACTTTAACAGAGCTAACTGACAGAAAGGTAACACATAACAAACACAATGAATATAAAACAAAACAAACAAACAATGAACAAAGTGGACAGGCCTTTGTATTCAGGGCAGTTGAAGACAATGGCTTGATGGACAGAAAAGGAAATGAACAGAAGAATAAAAATGGCTGGGTGAATTAATTAGATTTCCTTAAATTAAACTTCCAGTGTTCTGAAAGGGAAAGTTAGTAACAAGTGATTATAATCAGTTTTAAATTACTGTCCGCAGGTAATGGACTTCACATATGAAAACCATTCAAAAGCAGAAGTTTGCTCCACAGGTAGGGGGGAGATGTATGATGGAAATCACTAGGAAAGCAGGAAAACAAACATAGGGACCAGGAAACAGAATGGCATGGAAGGAGTAATCAAAACTGTAATGATAATCAAACAGAAGTGGCAGGACACATAGGCAGACAAATAGACAGTGGCTAGATGATGGAAATTCTTTGCTAAATTCCACAAAATAAGTCAGAAAAAGACGATGACCTAATGGAAGATGGGTAGATAATTTCAGAAAATACACAGGACCAACATGAACATATACAGTTGAATTCTGCAGTTCTTGGAAATGTGACGGAGGTTGCCTGCATCTGACAGTCGGTGTCAAATATCTTATACTGATGTTTAAGTAACCCACTAAACATACGCCACACTATAAATTGTAACCAATAAACTGACATCTAATACTGATAAAAATTCTTTCTAGCTTTCAAAGAAAAACCAAAAGGATGTTCTTGCCAAAGCAGAACCTCTAATGCGATACAGTGTAATAATCTGGTGAAACTCAAGTGGCAGTGAACAAAAGTTGTTTCACAATATGGGCCATAGAAGGTGCAGCTTCCAGAAACTCTTTCAAGTGCTCTCTCTCTCTCTCTCTCTCTCTCTCTCTCTCTCCTTTTTATTAATGACTTACAAGTCTTTCCATTACCTTGTTTATATATTTTTTCGAGTATTTTCATTAGGAAAATCTTAGATGATGATAAACGGTTTGTAGTTAAAAACCAAGATATTCACTTACGTAAAACAAGAGGAAACCAAGATATACATGTCGAATATTTAGATGCAAAACTAAGACAAAGTGGACCATTCCACGCAAGAAACAAGCTGTACAACTAATTACTTCGTGACATCAAAAATTATCAAGGCATTTCAGCATTTAAAACAGATGTTCAGGGCTAACTACTCCAAACGTATTAGTATTATGTACCTGACAAAAGGTTAAAACCTAAATGTGTAAATTATTATCGGATTAATATAATTATAGCGTAAGATTTGTATAGCTTCTGTGAAATGGTTGCATGAATTCCATCCTATTGCATAAGGCTAATTGAACAGCTTTATTCCTATGTCATAAAAAATGACCAGCTCATTATCATACTGTAGTCTACTTGCCGTACACAAATGATACAAAGTGGTAATAAAGACTACAAAACCACATACTTTTCTGCCAGAGTAGTTACGTTTATTTTGTTTACAAGAGACAAGGCAACGGAGCTTTGCAAATGAACTGCAAAAAACTTTTCTCTTTATTAATGCAATAACCGTCACAAAGTTCCAAAGACGTATTCGGCATGTGTTGGCACCAGTCACAATGGTTCGTAGTTCTCCTGATTTCTGAGAGGCGTCATTACCAAAACTGAAAACAGCGATTTTTCCCTGATCATACGGCCTCCATCTGCTCTCACAAATAGATTAAACACTAAACAAGAAACATACATCCATTTCCGCTGTAGGAAATGAATTGGATCAAGAATAAGATGTCCTAACCTTTAACAACGTACCTCTTTCACGAAGCTTACCACGCAGTAAGTAAAAGAGACGGCGAAAATCAATCCTAGCACAATTCTTTTTCTTATTATACGCATTAAAAATGCTGTCCACATGTTCGATCATATATTCCTCACCTCTAAAAGCAAGATAAACTTAATAGCGCCTACATTATGAAATGTTTTTGTTATTGCATTCCGCGCATCGCTTTGCGTCTTCGCTTTGCGCTTTCGATCTTGTACTTGTACGGCGCCTTTTTCAAGTAGCAACGCACGACTTCTGCTTTTCCAGTCGTGTACGTTATTGGCCACAACAGCATATAAACAATGTACAAAAACGTAAATAATCCATGGGCGTGTTCACTGCGGATTTTTTTCTCTCTTCCTATTTGTTCCGGATAAAAATACTATAATCAGTGGTTGTGAAAATATGATTAAAAATGTCATTGACGATCTACGGCAATTGCAGCTTGAATAAAAAGGTACTGTACATTGTTTTATCGTCCTAATTAGTTTTCAGTGGCTAAAAGCTTCTTTATTCTGCGGTAATAACGCGTAAAATGGTATACAGATACTAATATTTCTATTTTTAAAACACAACGAAACTGTCTACTTTTCTTACACAACGTTGAAGGCATCTTGTTCTTCGGAGTAAGTCTGAACGAATTAGTAAATTTTATGGCTATTATTAATCACTACAAACTGGAATTTGCTAAATCACTAATAAATTGTTAATGCGTTACTGTCTGAAATGAAAGATTATTTCCCGTTGAGTTTTAGTACGAGCACTTTATTAACAACATTTTAATATACACGCGAGAACGAACAATCGGAACACCTCGAGTTAACCACAGAAAATACGAAGTCAACGAATAAAAATGAACTCGAAGAATAAACAATACGTTATTGTTCTAGGATAGCTCATAATGACGTAGTACCAAGCAGGTTCTAACCTCCTTGCATAGTACATCGCCTAGAGACGTTTAGGTGGTGCTGCATAATGTCCTTACCTCTCTTCATCACAGCCGACACTCTTTATGGTGATTTCCAAGAATGTTTGCCCATTGAAGCCGCGGGCTTCAAACGATAGATATCGAATGTGCAATGGTGGCGCGCGTTATGATAAATTATTTGTGAGAGGCTAGAAAAACCCAAACGATTTATGACGGTAGTGAGTAGGATATCTGGTATTGTAGACGCTTCTTCGGCCGATTGCCTTACGTGGCAGAATCTAATTCCATGCTTATGCAATGTAGAAAATTGTTTGAATTTTTGTAGGAAATGTGACACTCTACCCGTATTTCTGCGTGACACTTGCAGAGTCTACCCAGGTTACGGCAAAAAGGGAATTCTTCCCGTAGCATACACATCAAATGGACTTCATGACCACAACGTCGACGTCGAGTGTGGTAAGTCGTTTCCTTTGTAGTTACAACTATTTTAGTAACGCTCTTCTTTTGCCGTTGCTGCAGTGACCACTATAAACATGCTCATACTGCGCGCCACCATAGCTGCGTGATCGATTTAGGAACGCCACGTTCGATATGTATCGTGTGGAGCCCGCGGCTTCGATAGGCAAACATTCTTGGAAATTAACCCCTTTATTACCAACTTCTTTTGCCGTTGCTGCAGTGGCCACTACAAACATGCTCATAATGCGCGCCACCATAGCTGCGTGATCGATTTAGAATCGCACGTTCGATATCTATCGTGTGGAGCGCGCGGCTTCGCTAGGCAAACATTCTTGGAAATTAACCCCTTTATTTCCAACTGTACTTTCTACAGAAACGGAAGTGGCCTCCAGGTAGCGTGATGATCTACAGAATGGTAGGTGACTCTGCCAAGTCTTGTTGTAGATTCATCAGGCATTTTGTCCGACATCCGCTGTGACTTATCTATTTAGGAGGTGCAAAAAAACAGATTTTACTCGAGCAATGGAAGTCATAATTGAGGTAGCATTACCAAATAAGTCATAGTGTGCCACAGGGTAGCATAACAGGACCTCTGCTGTTCCCTACTCTTACTTGCTTACTCACTCTCCTGGTCCCACAAACCACTGTCGGCTTTTGGCCTCATCAAGGTACTGAAAAATGGTTGAAACCTGAAACTGGTAGCAGTGACATTTTTGGGGAAAGTTTCATTGTGTATCAAAAGGATAGGAAAATGGGAAATGGATGTAGTGTATTTGTGGCAATAGACAGGACACTCAAATCACTTGCACGTAAGTTCCCCAGTCATTCTGTAATCATTCGTGGAGACTTTAATCATCCAACAATCAAGTGAGAAAATTATTGTTTTGTCAGTGGTGGATGTGATAAGACATCCTGTGAAACTATAAATGCCTTTTCTGAAAACTACCTAGAACAAACAGTTAGGAACACCACTCATGATGAAAATGTATTGGATCTAATGGCATCAAATAGACCTGACTTCTACTAAAATGTCCACATTGATACTGTTATTAGTGACCAAGAGTATTTGTGGCAACAATCATTATCGAAGTACAAATGACGACTGAAACAAGCAGACAGATATGTATGTTCAGTGAACTGGATAAAAAATCAGCAGTGTCTTATCTCAGTGAGGAACTTGAAACTTTCAGCAGAGGGCAGGAGCATGTAGAGGAACTGTGGCTCAAGTTTAAAAGAATAGTTGACTATTCACTGGATAGGTACGTACCCAGTAGAAGGTTTCAGAGTGGGAGGAAACTCCCATGGTATACAGTCACTGCAAAGAAATTTCTAAAGAAACAGGCATTACTACACAACAAGCGTAAAACAAATCATAGGACTATAAATATACAGATACTGAATTAAATGTGTGAGCAATGCATGATGTCTTCAATCACCAACATAGCAGAATATTGTCAACTCATATTTCACAAATACAAAGAAATACTGGTCATATATAAAGGCTGTTAATGACACGAAAGTTAGTGTCTAGTCCCTAGCGATTGAGACAGGAAATGAAATTAAGAGTAGCAGAGAAAAACCGTAAATGCTAAATTCTGTTGAGGGTTGCAAAGCAAAAACTGAAATGCTTAACTCCATTTTCAAATCTTCCTTCACAAAGGAAAACCTAAGAGAATTGTCCCAATTTTATCCCTGTACCACTAAAAAGATTAATGAAATAAGTATTAGTGTTGAGAAACGGCTAAAATCGTTAAAACTGAACAAAGCTCCAGGGCCTGTTGGAATCCCCATAAGACTCTATACTGAATCTGTGCCTGACTTAGCCCCTCCTCTAACTATAATCTATTATAGATCTCTTGAACAAAAACCGTGCCCAGTTCTTGGGAAGAGGCACAGGTCATACCTATCTACAAGAAGGGTAGTAGAAGTGATCCACAAAACTACCATTCAATATCCTTGACATTGGTTTTTTTAGAATCTTATAACATATTTTGACCTCAAGCATAATGAGGTATTTTGAACAAAAATGACTTCCTCAACACCAGCTAGCATGGATTTCAAAAACATCAATCATGTGGAACCCAACTCACACTTTTCTCACATGATATATTGAAAGCTTTAGATCAAGGTAGTCAGATGCAGTATTTCTTGATTTGTATAAAGCATTTGACTCAATACCACACCTGCACTTATTCTCAAACATATGATCATATGGGGAATCAAGTGAAATTTGTGATTGGGTTGTGGACTTTTTGGGATGGAGGAGGCAGCATGTTATCTTGGATGGAGAGTAATCGTCAGATGTAGAAGTAATTCCAGGTGTGCCCCAGGGAAGTGTGTTGGGGGCCCTTCTATTTATGTGGTGCATTAATGACTTTGCAGACAAAGTTGACAGTAACCTCAGATTTTCTGCAGATGATACATTTATCCATGATGAAGTATTGTCTGAAAGAAGCTGCACAAATACTCAGTCAGCTGTCAATAAGATTTAAAAGTGGTGCAGAGACTGGCAACTTGCTCTAAATATTCAAAAATGTGAAAATTTGCACTTCACAAAATGAAAAAATGTAATATCCTATGACTACAATATCAGTCGGTCACTGTTAGAATCAGACAACTTGGTGTAACATTATGTGGGGATATGAAATGGAATGATCACATTGGCTCAGCCATGGGTAAAGCAGGTTTATTGGTAGAATATTGAGCAAGTGGAATCAGTCTACAAAGGAGATTGCTCACAAATCACCCAAGTAAGAGGTTCTAGAACATTGCTCACGTGTGTGGGACCTGTATCAAATAAGACTAACAGAGAATGTTGAACATACACAGATAAGGGCAGCACAAATGGTAACAGGTTTGTCTGATCCAAGGGAGAGTGTCACAGAGATGCTGAAGAAACTGAACTAGAGGAGTCTTGAGGATAGATGCAAACAAATTGAAATGGAAGACCGTTGAAGGTAGAAGAACACTATTCCAAGAAAGTCTACAAACAAATTTCAAGAAACAGTTTTAAATGATGAGTGTTGGAATATAATACAACCCTCTACATGTCACTCATTTAGGGATCAAGACGAAAAGATTAGAATAATTACACCATGTACAGAGGCAACAGTCATTCTTCTTGTGCTCCATATGTGAATTGAGTGGGAAGAAACCCTAATAATTGGTACCATGAGATGTACCCTCTGCCTTGCACTCCACAGTGGTTTGCAGAGCATCAATGTAGATGTAAATGCAGTGCAGAAATCCACACACACATAAACCTGATATGGTGTCACACAATTGATTGTGCATCCAGCCACCACCACGTACAGATGTGTGTGTGTGTGTGTGTGTGTGTGTGTGTGTGTGTGTGTGTGTGTGTGTGAGTTAGATACGCCTATAGTGATATAGTGGGAATTAGTGAAGTGCGGTAGCTGAAAAATCCAGAGAGAGGTAGTGCACCATTAAGTCTAATAATGAATAAGAAAACAGAAATGCAGGGGAATTATTATGAGCAGCATAGTGAATGCTGGTAGCCAGCAGTTAAGACCATGGAGCTGAAAAAAGTGGCTTCCTCAAACTTTGTCCAATTTTCCTGTACTTACAGTCCTATCCCACTCTGTTCCAACATGCTTCATTGAAGTTTGTGCATTTAACACCAACCAAAAGCCTCCAGCAAGCTTTTCCATCACTAAAAAAGGCAATGTGTACACTCAATCTGGGCTCAATAATACCATCATTGATCATCTTTTGTATGTCTTCTTCGAACACCACAGCTCTTGGGTACTGGATATGGTTTGCAGAAGAAAGGCTTCTCATCCCTTATCTGAAATCTACAAACATATTCATCAATAATAACCGGTTTATCAGAAAACACTTCTTTCTATTTCCCACTTCTGTTATAGGGTCAATATATTGGATCTGTGTTAGCTGTAGCTCCCAGATGGACTTGTTCCACCTTTTTTAATTCCTGTTTAAAAGTGATTAAATTACTCTTAAAACGTACTTTACATATTGTATTCCCATTTTTCCGCCATACTCTTATTTGTGTCAAAACTGAGGGACACTTCCCAATATTTATTGTAGACCTAGAAGTGCGGCCGGCCGAAGTGGCCGTGCGGTTAAAGGCGCTGCAGTCTGGAACCGCAAGACCGCTACGGTCGCAGGTTCGAATCCTGCCTCGGGCATGGATGTTTGTGATGTCCTTAGGTTAGTTAGGTTTAACTAGTTCTAAGTTCTAGGGGACTAATGACCTCAGCAGTTGAATCCCATAGTGCTCAGAGCCATTTGAACCATTTTTTTTTTTTTTTTGAACCTAGAAGTGCAGTAGCCACCAGAAAGATCGCGGGAGGCGCACATCGGTATGGCGCGTCACGGACAGTAGTTGCCGCAAGTAAAATCCCGCCCACCAGAGCGCATGCGAGAATTCGGCCGCGCCCTCTGCCGGCGGAACAACAACTCAGCCAGCACGGGCCGTGCCCAGCCAGTTCACATCGGGCATGCCTAGCAGACAGTTCCTGGACTACACTAGGTGAAGTGCGACGGAAACGTGAATCGTGTCACTACACAATTGACGACGAGTAGGGTCGTTCTTTCGCGTGTTGCGTCGTTGTTCCGGTTTCGCAGCTTATCCACGACATAGAGGATTTAGTGAGGGTTTTGGTTGAGCAGCAGACGGAGCTCATGGCAACCATGAAACAAGTGCTTCCGGCGTTGCTCTCCACGCAGTCTGGTCCAGCGCCGTTCCCTCCTCCCTTTCCCCCGTATGACGAGACTGCGGAGGATTGGGACGCATATGAACATCGCCTTCGGCAGCATTTCCAGGCGTTTCCTGTTGCCGATGCGGAGGTATGTCGTGCTCTTTTCTTGTCTCGGATATCTCCCTCGCTGTATCAAGTTTTACGGTAGCTAGCGCCGTTTCAGGAACCCTCGTCCTTGTCTTTTGACGCATTGTGTTCGTTACTGTCTTCATATTATCGCCTCCGCACTCATGTTGTGGTGGCTAGGGTCGAGTTCTATCAATGCAAGAAACAGCTCCCATCAGTCTTACCGGGCGTGGGCCGCTACGCTGCACGGTCTTACTCGCAAGTGTCATTTTGTCACGGAGCAGTCGCGAGAGTCGTACGCCCACGTTATGGTACGCGACGTCATTGTGCGTTCGGCCCCTGATAGGGAGGTTCGGCAACGGGCCATGCAGTTGGAAGACCCTTCCTTTGAGGAAGTCCTGTCCATTGCTCAATCGTATGAAGTCTCTCACGCCGCAGGTCAACAGTTGGAAGCGTGGTGCGACGTCCCGGCGGTTCAGGGCGGCGCGGCCGCGTCCACTGCGTTCGGGCAACACCAACGCAAAGGCCTCGGCGCTTGTTCGTGACGTCACGTCAGCTAGGCACGGCGAACGCCAAGTCTGTTGCAGGCATACTCATAATGGTGGTGTCTCCCTCTCTGACACAGGAAAATATGAAACTATTGGCGGTAGTTTACCAACACACATTGTTCTGAAAGATTTCTGCAATCAATTAATTGTGCAGTTCATTACACTTCTTAACAAATAGTGTACTCCTGAACTTAAATTTGCACCTGTTTTAAGGATTGACATACAAAAACAACTTCATGGTCCAGCAGCAAGAGAATTCGTGCTTCTTTACCTTATTTGTAAATCTGAGGAAGTTAAGTTTGTACTAGGTTGCTTTTACAAGAAACTGTGAACATATTGGTGCTCTTCTTTAGGTATCTTGGTTGACTGTGGGGTTAGGAGCACTGAATGTTAATGAAATATCTTGCGATTGTACACGCTGGCGGAGGGGTTGGGGGACAGAAGAGGAGGCAAAAGAGAGATACTTGTTTTATCAAATAAAATTATTTTGTCTTATCAAGTTTCTCCTTTGTTCCAAGAGGGCAATATTTATCTTTTCTAATGTGCATGTTTAAAATAGTTTAAGCTCAGCAGTATTTTCGATGTATGAAGCTATTTTGTTTTCTGTTTAGAATTCCTTTCGTTAAAAACGACTGTAATCTAATGACTGGCAACAGTTGGACATTTACACATGTAAATTAGTTCACATTTCCAGTGACGATGTCAAACGAAAATAAATAAATAAAAGAAACGAGTTAATTGTAAGGGGGTTGGGTAAGTTTAGGTAACAAAATGGATCAAGTAAATATAGTTACTTGAATGTAAAATTTCCGAAGCTTGCTTTGGGGCAAAGCATCTTCTCATATTGATCTACGTCTGTTTCGACAGGATTCAGTAATACAGAACTATGATCTTCATTTGTAGCTTTACGATAGTAAGAATCTTTCACCTAAATAAAACTGCAGGATCCAAAACAATACCAAACATTTTGTCCAAAAATAAGAGATTTATAGTGATAAGCACGCCCAGGTGTTTCTGCCTGCAACAGACCTGGCGTTAGCCTTGCCTAGCTGACGTGACGTCACCAACAAGCGCCGAGGCCTTCCCTTTGAGTCAGTGTTGGTCCGGGGTGGACGACGTGCGAGCGGTACAATCCGGCCGTTACGGCCGCTCCTGCACGGCGCGTAAACAGAGTTCCGGCCGCCGGCCCCTGTTACCGTCCTCTGCGTCGTGCTATATACATCATGATCGGTCAGAGTGCCCCCAGCGTTGGGCGTTGCTAAAGTTTGCCGCTCAGCCTCAAAAGAATCGAAGGAAGCAGGTACAGAGGACATGGACATTGACATTCAGGAAGTTTCATCAGGCCAGGCTCCCGACGCATCGGCACACAAACTCTCTATCGAGGTGTAGGTTCGGTCGCGCCGATTACAACTGCAAGTAGATACGGGCGCGGCAGTCTCCTTGTTGAATGCACCAACTTACTCCGTCCTTGGGTCGCCCCCGTTGGCACCAGTTACCGGCGCCTACGCGGTTATGATAAACAGCTCATTCCCCTACCGGGTCAATTCACTACCGATGTTACTTACAAATCAGTCACTCGGCCTCTTACTTTTATTGTCAGTGGTGAGAGCTCCTCTAACCTATTTGGATTCGATGCTTTTCAAGCTTTCGATTTTTCTATCACACACCATACAGTTGGTCTCCAAAGACCGATCGAGGTGGCGCAGTGGCTAGCACACTTGACTCGCATTCGGGAGGACGACGGTTCAATCCCGCGTCCGGCCATCCTGATTTAGGTTTTCCGTGATTTCTCTAAATCGCTCCAGGCAAATGCTGGGATGGTTCCTCTGAAAGGGCACGGCCGATTTCCTTCCCTGTCCTTCCCTAATCCATGAGACCGATGACCTCGCTGTTTGGTCTCTTCTCCCAAACAATCCAATCCAAAGATGTTCCCTATCAATGATTGGAATCTTTGGTCTCTGACTTTCAGGATATCTTTGAGGAGGGCCTGGTGCGTGTTTCGGACTTTGCAGCTCACTTAACGTTGAAGGCATCGGCTCGCCCACGTTTTCTACGCGCGAAGTAGACCACCTGGCTCTCTGCCCTCAGGTAAAAGCAGAGCTAGACCGGCTGACAGCCCTCGGGGTCATTCTTCCCATTTCTTCTAGTGAGTGGGCTTTGCCCCTCGTTATCAGGAAACCCTCGGGAAAATGACGTCTTTGTGGCGATTTCAAGGCCACCATTAATTCCCAGTTGGTGGTGGACACCTATCCCTTGCCTCGTTCTGATGAATTGTTCTCCGCCGTGGCAGGAGGCCAATATTTTTCGAAAATCGATCTTTCGGAGGCGTATCATCAGATACCACTTGATGAGGACTCCAAATGGCTGGCGTTCGTCCACACCCCATTTGGCCTTTACCAATACAAGGGGTTGGCCTTTCGGAATATCCAGTGCCCTGGCGATATTTCAGCATTATCTTGAGCACGTCACATCGACAATCCCTCATTGTATTAATTACCTGGACGACAGAATTGTCACGGGCCGCAGCATGAAGGAACACTTGCATAACCTTTGAACCCTCTTTCTCAAATTGAGGTCAGTGGGCCTGCGTTGCAACCTGCGCAAGTCAAACTTCTTCCAACCGTCCATTGAGTATGTGGGCTACACCATCTCTCAGCACCGCGTCCAGCCTCTAGGAAGTTTGGTCCAAGGTATCGTCGACCTTCCGCAGCCCGCTTCACTGAAGGAGCTACACGCTTTTTAGGCAAGATTGCCTATTACCACCGGTTCATTCCCAGGGCTTCCACCATAGCCCGCCCCACTGTACTGCCTTCTGCGCAAGGGTGTTCCTTTTGATTGGTCACCTGCATGCGAGCGAGCATTCACCTTGTTGGAGGGCCTCCTCACGTCAGTGCCTTGTTTGGCTACTTTTGACCCCAATAAGCCATTGGTCCTGGCTACAGATGCTTTGCAGTATGGGGTGGGGGCGGTCCTGGCCCATCGGAATGCGGATGGCTCTGAGGAGCCACTGGCGTTTGCGTCTAAAACTCTTAGTCCCACGCAGGCCCATTAGTCCCAGGTGGAAAAAGAGGCTTTGGCCACTGTCTACGCTGTTACCAAGTTTCACCCTTTCTTGTATGGCACAAAGTTTCAGTTAATCACTGACTACAAACCATTAATATCGTTATTTGGCACCGCCTCTCAGATTCCGGATAGGGCGGCCCACAGACTGCAGCACTGGGCCTTGTTCCTCTCCAAGTACCATTATGACATTCATTTTCGCCTACCAGACAACATGCCAACGCTGATGCTCTTTCCCGGCTTCCGGTGGGCCCGGATCCTAATTTCGATCAGGAGGAGATTGTGTTTTCATTTGGATGTGGCGTCCCTCCAAGCAGTTGATGGCTTCCTGATCACTAGTTCGAGTCGCCGGGAAACGGCAGCTGACCCGGTTCTTCGGCAAGTAGTTCACCGCGTTCAGCAGGGGTGGTCGTCCCGACCTCCAGGTCAAGCCTCAGACCCTCTTCATAATTATTTTGTTCTACAAGACCGCCTCTGTCTTGGAAGGAGTTCTCCTTCTGGCTACCGATGATACAGCTCCTGCAAGTTTGCGAAGGGAGGTCCTCACGTTATTACATGAGGGGCACTGGGGTATTTCCCGTACTAAAACCTTGCCTCACAAACATGTGTACTGGCCCAGTATTGACAGAGAAATTGAGCACTTGGTGGCCGCCTGTTTCCAGTGTGTGAGCCAACAGGCGTCTCCCAGGTCAGCGTTCTCTTCATGGCCGCCTGCAACCCAGGCATGGGAACGTGTTCACATTTTGTGGGCCCGTTTATCAATGGCTTTTGGCTCGTTGTCATTGATGCTTATTCCCAATTCCCATATGTGGTTCGCTGCTCCTCAACTACTTCAGAAGTTGCAATCCAGGCATTAGCAAAAATCTTTTCTGTGGAAGGTCTGCCAGTCAACCTGGTATCGGACAATGGACCTCAGTTTTTCGCAGACCTTCCAGGATTTTTGTAGGCGCTTCTGTATTCGGCACAACTTTGCTCTCCCCCCTTTCATCCACAATCAAATGGGGAACCCAAGCGCATGGTGTGCACATTTAAGACGCAGATGAAAAAGTATGTGCACTAATTTCCTGCAGAGGAGGCATTGACGTTTTTCCTGACAGCATACCGGACCACACCAATAGGAGAACGCAGCCCTGCAGAGCTCCTCCATGGGCGCCAACCTAGGACTCTGCTGCACCTCCTCCAGCCTGGTCCTCGCCAGTCTTCGAAAAATGGGGTACCCGGCTTTCCAACAGGTATGTCGGTCTGGGCACGTGGGTTTGGTCGCAATCCACGTTGGATACCGGCGTTGGTCCTGTGCCGCAATGGCCACCAGCTCTATACCTTGCAGACGGGGGACTGGGAGGTACGACGTCACCAAAATCAGCTACGTCCATGTTTGGGCACCCACCCTCCGACCCCTCGGGCACCGGCTTCCCCATTGCCAGCACCCGTGTTGTTTTCTCAGGGGACGTCACCACCCCTCCCACCTGTGACTCCGCCACACTGCGAGGGTTCTCAGCCTTGGCAGCCTCCAGTAGCTCCAGCACTGGCATTGCCATCATTAGAGATGCCCCCGCGAGAGCCAACCGCCTCGCAGGCCCAGTTTCTCAGGCGGCTGGACCACCTGTGGTCATCCCTTCCCCATCGTCCTCGCCACTGGGTCTTGCCCCTCCCAAGGTGGACTGGGATCCGGAGTTCAACAGCTTCTCGCCTGTTCTGTCCCACGCTCCGGTGGTGGGATGACGGGGGGCCTCTTCGTGTGGGGTCAGTTCCAGCTGTATTCGAAGGTTCCGGCTCGAGGGTGGCAGATCCCCCCTGACTCCAGCCTTCCAATTGACGTGGAGGTCATCGCTACTGCACGACACTCCACCTTCCGATGCAGTGGATCACAGTGGCTTCACCCCCTGAAGGAGGAGGAGTGCAGTAGCCACCAGAAAGATCGCGGGAGGCACACATCGGCACAGCGCGTCACGGACAGTAGTTGCCGCAAGTAAAGTCCTGCCCACGAAAATTCGGCCGCGCCCTCTGCCGGCGGAACGACGACAACTCGGGCAGCACGGGCTGTGCCCAGCCAGTTCACATCGGGCAAGCCTAGCAGACAGTTTCCGGTCTACACTAGGTTAAGTGCGACGGAAACGTGAATAGTGTTACTACAAGAAGCGTATCTAAGTTTTGGTTTGGCACAATTAATAATTTTTGATAGAAAGCAGTCTCATTTCTTCCTTTATCAGCTTTCCTTTATTTCCAGTTATGCCTACAACATAAATTCCAGTTACTGAGACTGTTAAGTACACATACTTATTTTTTATAGTTAATGTTAGTTCATGCAATATTAGATATACCTTGCTCCCTGAAACTAAATGAATACCCACATCCTTGCTGAAATCTTTCCCTGAAATTCTTGGTTTTATTTGAGCTTCCTTATTACTGTTCTCTTCTTCAAGCAACTACTTACACTTGGCTTCTTAGTGGCAAGGAACAGTAGCTCGTTTAGTAACAGTGAGGAAGAAATTGTGAATGAAACACAGAATCTGATTAGATTGGCGAAAACTGTATACCCAACATCCAGGCTGGTAATTAGTGGAATTATTCACCGAAGATTGGTAAGTGATAATTACACCAACAAGATAAATACCGGCATTAGGGAACGGTGCAACAGACTCATAGACTGTGTGTGTGTGTGTGTGTGTGTGTGTGTGTGTGTGTGTGTGTGTGTGAGAGAGATCATAAATACTCAAAAATCGATGAACTAAAAATTCTGCTTTCCGAATCTGTAAATATTAAAATAATCTGCCTAAACGAACACTGGTTAACAGAAGATAGTATAAAAGTATTAAATATGGTTAGTAATTTTAAGGTAGCTGCTAGCTTTTGTAGAATAAGCAAATCTCGTGGAGGCTCTTGCATTCTTGTCAGTTCTTCTGTAAGTTATACAGTAAGAGAGAGTTTTAATTATCTAACTGAAGAGAGTGTGTTTGAAAGTTGCTCTGTAGAACTAAGTGATCTGAACACACTAGTTATAGCAATCTACAGAATTCCTGGATGTGCGGTAACAAGTGTTTTTAGCCAAATTTGAGTGCCTCCTAGGAAAACTCCAGAAAGAAAGAAAGTAAGATAAAAGTTGTTATAGCAGCAGACTTCAACTTAAATGTCATAGTTGAAGGCAATGATTCAACAAAATTTCATGACTTAATTCAGAAATCTGGTTTCAAGCTAAATTTTTCTGAAGGCACTAGGGAAAACAGCAGATCAGTGACCTGCATTGATAGTATTTGACAGTGGAAATAAGCACAAGTACTGCTTAGACTTGGGTATTTCAGATCACTCAACTCTTTTTATTGAGCTCCCAAAAGAAAATAACCTAAAGCCTGCAGAAGTGTATATAAAAAGGGATCTCGGTAAAAGTAAAATGGATTTATTCTGCAGTAAATTAAGTATAATAAGTTGGCCTGTAGACCACAATAGTTCAAGCTTGATAAACTATGACAAATTCTTAAAATGTTTCTTAGAGGTATTTAATGGATCATTTCCTCGTAGATATAAGCAAAAGAAAGTAAATGGTGAACTCAAATGGATTACAACAGGAATAAAAATTTCTAGTGCCAGAAAGAGAGCTCCACAATGAGTTAAAACCAAACAGAAATCCGGATTATGTTGCTTATGTCAAACAGTATAAAGCTGTATTTAGGAAAGTTGTAGTGGCAGCTAAAAATATGGCAAATAATAAATTCTATGAGAACACAGAAATAAGACAAAAGCAGTGTGGTCAGTTGTTCAGTCTGAATTAGGAGCCAAAGTAAAAATTCATGAGATTTTGAAAATTAGACATGAAAATGAAATATAGTAAACCCTGTTCAGATGTCAAGTTGTTTCAATGAATTCTTCCTAAATGTAGTAATATTGGATGTGGATATGACATTCTATGAGGGCATCACAAATTTGGAAAACAGCCAGAACACATCTTTCAAACAATGTGAAAAAATCACCCAAAGGGATGTGGAAAAGGAAATATTGCCACTAAAAAAACAAAACTTCACATGGGTGGGATGAAATAACATCATCTGTAATCAAGTATGTGTACGATATTATTTCTCAACCACTGTCAAATATTATAAGTCAATCTTTTGAACAGGGATGCTTTCCAAATGTATTGAAATATGCTGATATCAAACCTCTATTCAAGAAAGGATCAACAAGATAGGGGGAATTACTGCCCTATCTCTCTTGCCGGTCTTCTCTAAAGTGTTTGAAAAGATTGCAGCAAAACAAATTAATAAATTTCTTACTGTAAATGATATAATTTCTAAAAACCAGTTCGGATTTCAACAGGGTAAAAGCACTGTGAATGCCATAAATGAGTTTATCCAAAAAATATGCTCCAGATCAGATAAAGGTACAAAGGCCACAGGAATATTCTGTGATCTAACTAAAGCTTTAGATTCAGTGAACCATGCATTACTCCTCCACAAATTACAGGTGTATGGAATGAGGGAGACTGCTTTAAAATGGTTTAGCTCTTGCCTGTCAGGTAGGAAACTAATTTTAACTTCAAATGGAATCGATTATTCCTCAGACTGGAAAACAGTTCACCAAGGAGTCCCACAAGGTTCGAAATTGGGTCCCTATCTGTTTCTTTTTTACGTAAATGACCTACCACTTGCTATTGATGTTCATTCAGTCTATTTTGCTGATGATACAGCAGTTCTAATTGAAAATGGAGTATCTGAAAATACTCCAGAAAAAGCCAAAAATACTTTAGCAAAACTTGAATCTTGTTTCTATCAAAATGGACTAAAACTAAATGTAACTAAAACCAAAATGATGCAATTTGAAGCTAAATCAGTAGAAAGGACTGAAATAAAGATAACTTGCAATGTTCAGGATAACACAGAAGCAAACCACATAAAGTTCTTAGCCCTAAAAATTTAAATTGGAAGGTACATATAGATTACTTAGCAAATAAACTGAACAACTTAGCATTTGCAATGTGTATTTTGTCAGGTGCCACAAACATGGATACCAGATATAGTTTATCACTGCTACTTTGAGTCAGTAATTCATTATGGCATAATCTTCTGGGGAAATTCAGCAAATGTCACTAGGCTCCTAGTATTAAAAAAGAAAGTAATTAGAAACAAGTGTGTTGCAAAAAAAGTGAATCCTGTTGACCACAGTTAAAAAAAAATTATAAATACTATCTATCCCCTCACTTTACATATGAGATGGTGGTGTTCCTAGATAAAAATCAACATACACTAGACACTTTCCATTTTGACCACAACTGCAGCACTCGCCACAGAGATAACTTCAAACTTCCAACACATCATTTAAAACTTTATGCCCAAATGCCAGAGTATATGGGGTTAAAAATTTTCAATAAAATAAAAGGCAGTAATATATTTATAATGGAGCTTGGTTCACTAAAAATTGCTCTTTACTCTTCTGGTGGAAATGTGTTATTATTCTGTTGATGAATTCATTGAGGACAGCTTCACAGTCTGAACACAGGGATTGTATTACATGTATTATTTTATGTACATGTGTAACAGTAACTAAGAAATGTAAAATATAATGTAAACTTTTGTATTTCACTTTAAAAAAGTGAAAAAGTTTCTTTTGTAAACCTTGATATGTGTCCTGTACGTCAAATCAATAGATTTGAAAATTGTACGTAATGAGATGAATAAATCACATATCACATATGTGGACTTAATGTTCCATTGTTACATTCTGGAGCCCAGCCCCTGCCCCAGAACATTTGTTTCCCAATGCCTCATGTGACAATGATGGGCAGTGGGCCTGTAAGTCTCTGTAGTATTAGAAGCAAATGTCTGTATTTGTATACGCTATTGGTTACTTCTCCCGTTATTTTGTTTTCTTACTCAACATTATATACTATCATTTTTCCTTTGGGAACAGGATGGGTAATGGTTACCTTCATTATTGCCATGGTGTGATGATTTCCTCCTTGTGTATAGTCCCCACAGTCTTTGTTTAAGGTACAGAGGCCTTCAATAAACATCAATAGATTGTTTACTGTTGGCCATCCCCAGTACCATTTTTCTTTTCTTACATGGTAAAATGCCTCCACACTAACACTTTAATCAGGTGACTGTCCTCTATAGGCTCATCCAAGTATTTTAACCTTGTTGGGTGCCACTAAGTATAGAGGGTTAGTCAAAATTATGATGTTAACTTTATGTACATCTACAAACTAAATAATCTACAATGAAATAAATCAAATGTGTTGAAAGATATGATGCAAGTGTTAAATACCTGCAAACTGAACCTGTTTTTCATAAAATTCAACACGTAAAAACCAATGATTAACAAGAGCATTTAAGGACTGTACACTCATTTCCCTGGGAAAGGATGATACCACATCCCCTTTACAGGTCCTTAGGTCACTGATGTAGCAAAAATAGCTACTTTAAACTAGTCCTTTAACATGCCCCATAACCAGAAATACACTGAAGAGCCAAAAAAACTTTGTACAGCTGCCTAATACCGTGTAGGGCCTCCACGAGCATGCAGAAGTGCCATAACACGTGTCATGGACCCAACTAATGTCTGAAGTAGGGCTATAGGGAATTGACACCATGAATCCTGCAGGGCTGTCCATAAATCCATAAGAGTAAATGGGGGTGGAGATCTCTTCTGAACAACACATTGCAAGGCATTCCAGATATGTTCATTAATGTTCATGTGTGGGGAGTTTGGTCACCAGCAGAAGTGTTTAAACTCAGAAGAGTGTTCCTGGAGCCACTGTGTAGCAATTCTGGACATTTGTGGTGTTACATTATCCTGCTGGAATTTTCCAATCCATCAGAATGCACAATGGTCATGAATGGATGCAGGTAATCGGACAGGGTACTTACATACATGTCACCTGTCAGTCATATCTAGGTGTATCAGGGATCTCATACCACTCCAACAACACACACCGCACACCATTGAGATAGTCTCTAACAGTACAGACCCATTGCAGTGGTGCGCCATCTTGTTGGAAATACCCTGTACTGCAGGTGTCTAGTGGTAGTTCATCAGTGGTGTGTTGCTGCGACATCTGTAAGTAGACGTCAGAAGTTACTGTTCGTTTGTAAAAAAAAAGTAGAGTCCAATTCTCCAGTGGTGGTCACAGTGCACTGAATATTCATTTTTGGGAGTCTTGTGCATGCTACTGAAAGACTCGTGGGTTTTTGGTGGCCCAGGAAACTGTGTTATGAAACTTCCTGGCACATTAAAACTGGAAGGTAGAAGATGAGGTACTGTCAGAAGTAAAGCTGTGAGGACGGGGCATGAGTCGTGCTTGGGTAGCTCAGTTGGTAAAGCACTTGCCCGCGAAAGGCAAAGGTCCTGAGTTCGAGTCTCGGTCCGGCACACAGTTTTAATCTGCCAGGAAGTTTCATATCAGTGCACACTCCGCTGCTGAGTGAAAATCTCATTCTGGAAACTGTGTTATGTTTGTTCACAAATCCTCTTGTGTAAAAGTGGCGTCATACTGAATGCCATTATATTCAGAATATCTTACCAGGTATTCATCATTTCAGCTGGAATCTGACAGTATTCCACCCGCTTAAATTTCCACGCCAATGTTAAAGCTTGGGCAACTTGGATGTGATATGGTCTCATCCCAAGGTTGTGTTTCAAGATGTGCCACACTGCTTTTTGAGAAATTCCTGTTGGCAAACTGCATTGTATGATTGATTTTGACAGCCTCTGCAACACAGCTTCCTGTATAGCAACAATATTTTGTTCACATCTTCCTGAACTTGGATGTCCCACATTGCTTTGCTAGTTATTAGCTACCAATTCAGTATACACAAACTTCTTGTAGAGGTGTTACACTGTTAAATGGCTTGCTGGCTTACGTGCAAATCACTGTCCAAACTTTTCACTGACAAGTCAGTGAACCATACATTTCCATCAGGCTTTCTGCAAATGTTCTTTACTCCAGTGTCAGTCATTCAGCCATTTGTCAACTAAAACCACACGAGATTGAAGATGTTACAATGATCAGCTGTGCAACAACTAAAAACACAATATAATACATGTTGGAATACATTTCAATAAATTATTTCTGCTGTCTACGTGTTATCTCCATTTCAGTGTTAACCTAGTTCTGACTAACCCTGTACTTCTTACAACCACCCCAGCTACTGTTATTGCATCTTGGGTTGAGTAATTCAGTTGTTAATTTTTCTTAGGTACTGAACAACCAGTACTTCTCCTTAAATTTTTCCTAAAAGTTGTTCCAACAAGAGAGTTCTTTTGAATATGCAGTCTCCCTTTAAGGAGAACCTCCTTCCAAGTAAGTTAGAGCAAAACCAATTTCTCTTTGAGTCCTCCCAACACTTGGGCAAGCTTTAGAAAATTCTCTTAAAAAGTACATAGAATGAACATCTTCTGGCCTAAATTTAGAAAACTGCTATTTTATTTTTATTTTGAGTCTGTAGATCCATATGAGAATGTCTCTGGATATAGAATGAGTCAAATTTTTACAAATTACTGTTTAGTGCACAAGTACATTGTTCTTATCATATAATTGACAGGAACAGATAAGCTAACTTATAACCTTATGAATTGAGTTATCATACTAGACTTCTGAATGAGTATACAGCTTTACACACAGATACATGCACATTTCAGTTTTAAATTACGCTGTAGATAGACAAGGAATGATGATTAGGCCATAAAGGCAACAAAAATAGATTTAAGAATACTCAGGATGCATTATGCATTGAGGCTTAGAAATTTGTCTGTACTATAATAAGATCCATCTAAAAGGACTGTCTCAGCTTTTCTTTAAACTTGGGTATGTTTGCAACCAGTTCTTTAATTGTTGGTGGCAGGGCATTAAAAATCTAGATGCCACTGTATAAAACCCCTGTCTGCACCATGCTCTTTGTTTTTAGATCATGATGAATATCAAGTTTTCTTCTGGTGTTATAATTATGGTTCAGACTATTGATTTTAAATAAGTTGCTATGTTTTGAAACAAAGCACCCCAGAGAAAAAATATGCTGAGCAGTTGTAAAGATTTGAAGATCTCTAGATAGATTCTTGCAAGAATTCCAAGACTGTACTCCACACACAATTCTTATGATTCACTTCTGTGCATGGAACACTCTTCTTGCTGTCAGTTGACTTCCCCAGAATATTACACTGCAGGCCACAAGTTGATGGAAATAGCCAAAGTATGCTGTTTTTATTGTGGTCACTTCCCTACTGTCTGATATGATTCTCATGGCAAATGTTGCTGAGCTTAACCTTTTGCACAAATCTTGAATATTGTAGTGCCACTTAAGTTTGCTGTCTATATGCAGACCCAAGAATTTTGAGGACTCAATCTTTAGAATCTCATTTTTAGATTCATTTCATTAGTAACATTTGTATTAGAAGAAAAAAGAACATAATTTGTCTTTTTTACAGTGATGAACAGACCATTAGCTTCGAACCATTTTGTCATATCTGCAAAAGCCTTATTTACTATCTCATTTGACACTGCTATTGTAGTGTCATCAATGAACATGGTAATTTTCCCATGTTCTATGCACAGTGGCAGATCATTTATAAATATTAGAAAAGGAAGTGGCCCAATATTGAGCCTTGAGCTGCTTCAATGGCATCTACATCTACATCTATATTTCTTCAAACCACCATGAGGTGCATGGTAGAGGATACGCCCCATTGTACTAGTTATTAGGGTTTCTTCCTGTTCCATTCATATATGGACCACACAAAGAATGATTGTTTGAATGCCTCTGTGCATGAAGTAATTATTCTAAGCTTATCCTGATGATCCCTGTGTGGACGATGCGTAGGGTGTTCCAGTATATTCCTAGAGTAACCAGTTAAATCCATTTCTTGAAACTTTGTTAATAGACTGCCTTGGGACAAATTACATCTATCTTCAAGATGACTCTAGTTCAGTTTCTTCAGCATCTCTGTGACATTCTCCCATGGATCATGCAAACCTGTGACCATTTGTGTTGCCCTTATCTGTATATGTTCAACGTTCTCTGTTAGTCTTATTTGGTACAGATCCCGCACACTTGAATAATGTTCTATAATCAGTCGCAAGAGTGATTTGTGAGCAATCTCCTTTGTAGGTTAATTCCACTTCCCCAATATTCTACCAACAAACTGAAGTCTACCACCTGCTTTACCCATGACTGAGCCAATGTGATCATTTCATTTTATATCCCTACATAATGTTACACCTGTGACGATGTTCCCTGCTTTATTTCTTTGTTGATCATCCTCAGTGTTGACAGACTGGTTGAAAAAATAGGAATGGAAGTGCAGTACTGTCTTCTGTTAATGATGTAGCCCACAGGTGCACATTTGCGTTTCTCAGTTGTTTACTTTCACTTTTCACAAACCCCCCCCCAGATATACACACTTTATATGGCCAGTGCACTATTGTTTAACTGTCAATAAGCCTCATTAATAGATTGCAGCCAATAATCCACATACTGCTACCATAGTTTACTGTTGTACACCTATGAGCAGTGAAAACTTAACCACACAGTTCACAAGTCTTGCAGAATATTGCAGTACTTATTGAACAGAGACTGTCATTGTTTTAACACATGGCCTAATTGTGTTACACTTATTTCACAGTTGATTTGATCCATTTTTGTTGTTCTAACCAACACAGGTTTCTTGTCTGAAACTCGGCCTTGGGCTGACTGTCTCGGGACCAAAAACTGGGCCCTTACATATCCTCACAAGAATAAATACTGAAACTACACACTGTTCAAAGTTAAATTTACAGAAATTACAATTAAAACTTAACTCATTAAACAAACTGAATACATTGAAAAATTTGTTCCTTTAAACAGTTTCTTCTATGCAAGGGTTAGGCCAAATTATTTGTTTAAATGTGAAATTAACAAATATAAGTATGCAAACAATAACTTTGACAAACTTATTAATTACTTTGGAATTAATTAAAGGATGGCTGTACTAACATGTTTTAAAATAGTCAAATAGATCCTTTGAGAATACTATTAGTTGTTCCACCAAATGTTTATAATGAGTACAGAATTTATATTTGTTTATCCATCAACAACAGAATTTAAGTTATAAAACTCTCACTGATTTCACACTAACACAAAAGATACTACCTAGGAATAGTCAAAATAAATTTGAAAATCAATCGCATACATAAAACTAAGCACAAAATTAGGTCTGGTGGTGGTGGTGTTGTTGTCGTCGTCTTCAGTCCAGAGACTTGTTTGATGCAGCTCTCCATGCTACTCTATCCTGTGCAAGCTTCTTCATCTTCCAGTACCTACTGCAACCTACATCCTTCTGAATCTGCTTAGTGTATTCATCTCTTGGTCCCCCTCTATGATTTTTACCCTTCATGCTGCCCTCCAATACTAAATTGGTGATCCCTTGATGCCTCAGAACATGTCCTACCAACCCATCCCTTCTTCTAGTCAAGTTGTGCCACAAACTCCTCTTCTCCCCAATTCTATTCAATACCTCCTCATTAGTTTTGTGGTCTACCCATCTAATCTTCAGCATTCTTCTGTAGCACCACATTTCGAAAGCTTCTATTCTCTTCTTGTCTAAACTATTTATCGTCCATGTTTCACTTCCATTCATGGCTAAACTCCATGCAAATACTTTCAGAAATGACTTCCTGACACTTAAATCTATATTCATTGTTAACAAATTTTTCTTCTTCAGAAACGCTTTCCTTGCCATTGCCAGTCTACATTTTATATCCTCTCTACTTTGACCATCATAAGTTATTTTGCTCCCCAAATAGTAAAACTCCTTTACTACTTCAAGTGTCTCACTTCCTAATCTAATTCCCTCAGCATCACCCGACTTAATTTGACTACATGCCATTATCCTCATTTTGCTTTTATTGATGTTCATCTTATATCCTACTTTCAAGACACTGTCCATTCCGTTCAACTGCTCTCCCAAGTCCTTTGCCGTCTCTGACAGAATTACAATGTCATCGGCAAACTTCAAAGTTTTTATTTCTTCTCCATGGATTTTAATTCCTACTTCGAATTTTTCTTTTGTTTCCTTTACTGCTTGTTCAATATACAGATTGAATAACATCGGGGAGAGGCTACAACCCTGTCTCACTATTTTCCCAACCACTGCTTCCCTTTCATGCCCCTCGACTCTTATAACTGCCATCCGATTTCTGCACAAATTGTAAATAGCCTTTCACTCCCTGTATTTTACACCTGCCACCTTCAGAATTTGAAAGAGAGTATTCCAGTCAACATTGTCAAAAGCTTTCTCTAAGTCTACAAATACTAGAAATGTAGGTTTGCCTTTCCTTAATCTATTTTCTAAGATAAGTCGTAGGGTCAGTATTGCCTCACGTGGTCCAATATTCTACAGAATCCAAACTCATCTTCCCCGAGGTCAGCTTCTATTAGTTTTTCCATTTGTCTGTAAAGAATTCGCGTTACTATTTTGCAGCCATAACTTATTAAACTGATAGTTCAGTAAATTTCACATCTGTCAACACCTGCTTTCTTTGGGATTGGAATCATTATATTCTTCTTGAAGTCTGAGGGTATTTCGCCTGTCCCATACATCTTGCTCACGAGATCGTAGTTTTGTCAGGACTGGCTCTCCCAAGGCTGTCAGTAGTTCTAATGGAATGTTGTCTACTCCGGGGTCCTTGTTTCGACTTAGGTCTTTCAGTGCTCTGTCAAACTCTCCACGCAGTATCATATCTCCCATTTCATCTTCATCTACCTCCTCTTCCATTTCCATTATATTGTCCTTAATAACATCGCCCTTGTATAGACCCTCTATATACCCCTTCCACCTTTCTGCTTTCCCTTCGTTGCTTAGAACTGGGTTTCCATCTGAGCCCTTGATATTCACACAAGGTCTCTTTAATTTTCCTGTAGGCAGTATCTATCTTACCTCTAGCCATCCCTGCTTAGCCATTTTGCACTTCCTGTCGATCTCATTTTTGAGACGTTTGTATTCCTTTTTGCCTGCTTCATTTACTGCATTTTTATATTTTCTCCTTCCATCAGTTAAATTCAATATTGCTTCTGTTACCCAAGGATTTCTACTGGCCCTCATCTTTTTACCTACTTTATCCTCTGCTGCCTTCACTACTACATCCCTCAAAGCTAACCATTCTTCTTCTACTGTATTTCTTTCCCCCATTCCTGTCCATTGTTCCCTTATGCTCTCACTGAAACTCTGTACAACCTCTGGTTTAGTCAGTTTATCCAGGTCCCATCTCCTTAAATTCCCACCTTTTAGCAGTTCCTTCAGTTTTAATCTACAGTTCAGAACCAATAGATTGTGGTCAGAGGCCACACCTGCCCCTGTAAATGTCTTACAATTTAAAACCTGGTTGCTAAATCTGTCTTACCATTATATAATCTATCTGATACCTTCTAGTATCTCCAGGCTTCTTCCGTGTATACAACCTTCTTCCATGATTCTTGACCCAAGTGTTAGCTATGATTAAGTTATGCTCTGTGCAGGCGGCTTCCTCTTTCATTTCTTAACCCCAATCGATATTCACCTACTACGTTTCCTTCTCTTCCTTTTCCTACTATCAAATTCCAGTCACCCGTGACTATTAAATTTTCATCTCCCTTCACTATCTGAATAATTTGTTTTATCTCATCATACATTTCATCAGTTTCTTCAACACCTGCAGAGCTAGTTGGCATATAAACTTGTGCTACTGTAGTAGGCGTGGGCTTTGTGTCTATCTTGGACATAATAATGCGTTCACTATGCTGTTTGTAGTAGCTTACCTGCATTCCTATTTTTTTATTCATTATTAAAGCTACTCCTGCATTACCCCTATTTGATTTTGTACTTATAAACCCGTATTCACCTGACCAAAATTCTTGTTCCTCCTGCCACTGAACTTCACTAATTCCCACTATATCTAACTTTAATCTATCCATTTCCCTTTTTAAATTTTCTAACCTACCTGCCCGGTTAGGGATCTGACATTTCACTCTCCGATCTGTAGAACGCCAGTTTTCTTTCTCTTGATAACGATGTCCTCTTGAGTAGTTCCCACCTGGAGATCCGAATAGGGGACTATTTTACCTCCAGAATATTTTACCCATGAGGATGCCATCATCATTTAACCATACAGTAAAGCTGCATGCCCTCGGGAAAAGATTACAGCTGTAGTTTCCCCTTGCTTTCAGCCGTTTGCTGTACCAGCACAACAAGGCCGTTTTGGTTAGTTTTACAAGGCCAGATCAGTCAATCGTCCAGACTGTTGCCCCTACAACTACTGAAAAGGCTGCTGCCTCTCTTCAGGAACCACACATTTGTCTGGCCTCTCAACAGATACCCCTCCATTGGGGTTGCACCTACAGTATGGCTATCTGTATCGTTGAGGCGCGCAAGCCTCCCCACCAACAGCAAGGTCCATGGTTCATGGGGGGAGGGGTTATACTCTTAAAAACTGAGGGCCGACTTTCTCTTTTATGAAAATGCAGATTATACTCAAGTATGTTAATGGTAATTAGTTAAGAACAAAACGAATTTTTAGGAGGCAGACGGCTAAACAAGAGGGGAAGTAATATTATCCCAGCTTGCTTTGTCACACGCCCAGGTATTCGTATGTGTTGTCAGATTCCAACAGTAACTCACTTATATTATAGTTATCAGATATTACATTTTTGCATTTTGTGAAGTGCAAAATTTTACATTTTTGAACATTTTGAGCAGGTTGCCAAACTCTGAACCACTTTGAAATCTTATCAACATCTGAGTGAATAGTTATGCACCTTTTTTCAGCTAGAACTTCATTATAGATAACTGCATCATCTGCTAAAAGCTTGATTTTATTTTTAATAAAATACATCATGAACAGCAAGGATCCCAACACACTTTCCTGGGGAACACCCAAAGTTATTCTACATCTGATGATGACACTCTATCAAAAATAAAATCCAAAAAGGCCTCAGCCCAGTCTAAAATTTCATAGCTTTTCAGAAATCAAGAAATACAGCATCTACCTGGTTGCCTTGGTATAAAGCTTTCTGTATGTCATGTGAGAAAAGTGTGAGTTGGATTTCACACAGTTGATGTTCTCAAAATCCAAGCTGGATGATGTCAAGGAGGTCATTCTGTTCAAGATACCTCAGCATATGGTCTTACATTCTACAAAAAATCAGTGTCAAGGATATTGGATGGTAGTTTTGTGGATCAGTCTACTGCCATTCTTATAGAAGTGTGTGACCTGTGTCTTTTTCCAAGAACTGGGCATGATTTTTTGTTTGAGGGACCTACAATAGATTAGTGTTAGAAGATGGGCTAAGTGTGGCACACATTCAGTATTAATCTGACAGGGATTCCATTGAGCCAGGGAGCTTTGTTCAGTTTTAATGATTTCAGCTGTTTATCAACACCACTGACGCTGATATTTATTTCATTCATATTTTAGTGGTACTAGGATTAAATTGGAGCAATTCTTGTGGGTTTCCTGGGTTTTATTTGTAAGGGAAAATTTCAAAATGGAGTTACACCTGTGACGGAGCAAGCTGGGATATTTTTACTTCCCCTCTTGTTTTGCCATCTGCCTCCTTAGAATTCATTTTTTTACTTTTAACTAATTACCATTAACATACCGTATGTGAGCATAATCTGCTTTTTCATGAAAGAGAAAGGTTGGCCCTCAGTTTTAAAGTATGTAACACCAGATCTAATTTTGTGCTTAGTTTTACGTATGTAATTGATTTTCTAATTTATTTTGACTATTACTAATTAGTGTCTTTCATTATAGGGCAAAATCAGTAATTGTTTTGTAACTTAAATTCTATTGATTAACTTCTCATGGTTGGGATTCACAGTCATATAATATTTCTTAAAAGACATCATAGTCGCTGTTGACTGTATAAAATATTTATTGTTACTATTGCAATTTTGGCCTTATGGCCATTTTCAAGTAACACTGCAAAGTTACATTCTGTCAGAATATAAAACTATCTGCATGAGTACATGTCGTCGTGACTTAGCTCCACATGTTGTCAGTGCACCTGAACTTGTATGTGCGATAGATTATTAGAACGATGATAACATTGACTGTTCAGGGTATATTTAACAACATATTATGATGTAATAAGTGTTGTACTCATCAGATATTGTGGGACTCTCACAGTCAAAAGGCTGCATTTTGACGACGACAGTACTCTGCTTGGTCTCCGCATGTCCAGACTTTGCCCCACACCCTTTGAGGCTGTTGCCCTTTCTGTACTTTCCCGAGGCCATCTAACCTAAAAAACCACCCAGTCCATGCCATACAACCCCTGCTACCTGTGTAGCCAGCTGTTGTGTGTAGTGGACTCCTTACCTATCCAGCGGTACCCGAAAAATATGGCGCAAGTCAAGGAACCATCTCGGCCTCTGATTCAGACCCTCCACTCAGCTCTGTACCAAAGGTTCGCTGTCAGGCCTGTCAATGATGCTGCAGATGGTGAGCTATGCTTTCATCCCACTAGCGAGATTGGCTGCCGGAAGCCAGAGAGGATTTCCTCCGATCCATAGCGACACACATCAATGGTGCCGACATGAGCGACCGCCTGCAGATGGGTGCACTCTGTACCCTTCATGGCATCCAGAAGGACCCTTTCCACATCTGAAATGACTCCCCTGTGGGGAGTATTCTGGGCAGCCACAGCCATAGTCCGATCGGGAGGCGCGTGGGATGAGCTGGCCATCCCCGACAAACCCCCGTCTGGACCCCCACAGTGATGCCCATTGGCAACAGCCTCAAGCTGTGTGACCGAAGCCAACACTGCCTAAAGCTGGGAGCGAAGGGATGCCAACTCAGCCCGCATCCGAATACGGCAGTCCCAGTCCCTATTCATGCTAAATACTGTTGTGCAAAGAACGTCTGAACTAATCTACAGAGAGCACAAACAATTTGACACAAAATTTAAATGGTTATTAAAATACAAGGCTGCCTAGTAAATGCAGTAATGCTGCTACTTGGACACTGCTGACACACTGCTGACACACTGCTCAGTGGCAAAAGGCTAACTGTACTGTCAGTAACATACAAAGACTATTTGAAAGAAATAAACAAATGACAGACGACTTCGCAACTTTACACATCACAGATATTAAAATGCAAATCTGTCCCTGCTAATTATGAAACTACACAATAATTTGATGGCTTTAACTAAACAAGTGCACTAAGAACAATCAAACAAATTTTCAACTTGACTACAACACTTATACACTCCTGGAAATGGAAAAAAGAACACATTGACACCGGTGTGTCAGACCCACCATACTTGCTCCGGACACTGCGAGAGGGCTGTACAAGCAATGATCACACGCACGGCACAGCGGACACACCAGGAACCGTGGTGTTGGCCGTCGAATGGCGCTAGCTGCACAGCATTTGTGCACCGCCGCCGTCAGTGTCAGCCAGTTTGCCGTGGCATACGGAGCTCCATCGCAGTCTTTAACACTGGTAGCATGCCGCGACAGCGTGGACGTGAACCGTATGAGCAGTTGACGGACTTTGAGCGAGGGCGTATAGTGGGCATGCGGGAGGCCGGGTGGACGTACCGCCAAATTGCTCAACACGTGGGGCGTGAGGTCTCCACAGTACATCGATGTTGTCGCCAGTGGTCGGCGGAAGGTGCACGTGCCCGTCGACCTGGGACCGGACCGCAGCGACGCACGGATGCACGCCAAGACCGTAGGATCCTACGCAGTGCCGTAGGGGACCGCACCGCCACTTCCCAGCAAATTAGGGACACTGTTGCTCCTGGGGTATTGGCGAGGACCATTCGCAACCGTCTCCATGAAGCTGGGCTACGGTCCCGCACACCGTTAGGCCGTCTTCCGCTCACGCCCCAACATCGTGCAGCCTGCCTCCAGTGGTGTCGCGACAGGCGTGAATGGAGGGACGAATGGAGACGTGTCGTCTTCAGCGATGAGAGTCGCTTCTGCCTTGGTGCCAATGATGGTCGTATGCGTGTTTGGCGCCGTGCAGGTGAGCGCCACAATCAGGACTGCATACGACCGAGGCACACAGGGCCAACACCCGGCATCATGGTGTGGGGAGCAATCTCCTACACTGGCCGTACACCACTGGTGATCGTCGAGGGGACACTGAATAGTGCACGGTACATCCAAACCGTCATCGAACCCATCGTTCTACCATTCCTAGACCGGCAAGGGAACTTGCTGTTCCAACAGGACAATGCACGTCCGCATGTATCCCGTGCCACCCAACGTGCTCTAGAAGGTGTAAGTCAACTAACCTGGCCAGCAAGATCTCCTGATCTGTCCCCCATTGAGCATGTTTGGGACTGGATGAAGCGTCGTCTCACGCGGTCTGCACGTCCAGCACGAACGCTGGTCCAACTGAGGCGCCAGGTGGAAATGGCATGGCAAGCCGTTCCACAGGACTACATCCAGCATCTCTACGAATTCACGGTGTTCTAATTTCTATTTCCAGGAGTGTATGAACACTAAATAAGCCACTTGCTATTTGCGCACTGCTGACACACTGCTCGGCGGCAGAAGGCTAACTGTCTTTGGGTGCTGTGGAAGCTAACTTGACACTATTCTGCTGTGGTAACTACTCAAGGCACCACACATTGCTCTCCTGACAGCCAAATGCGTTTCATTCAGCATCTCTGTATCTATAGCCCTACATGATTAATGGAAAATCTCATATAAAGATGTGAAACAAATACTAACAGAGAGATAGAGGGGCTGGCCAGTACTTACCTCAGCTCAGTACAGCCGATAGATACACATAAAACAGAACTGAAAATTTACGTTCGTAGCTTTTGGAACAAATGTTCCTTCATTGGGGAGGAGAGAGGGAAAAGAAAGGGAAGAAGGGAAAGGAGATTCAGTTACTCACAACCCAGGTTATGAAGCAACAGGGAAAGGAAAATAGGGAGGGTAGCAAGGATGGAGGCATGGTTGTCAGAGGGAAGCCAAAGATATTCTACTGTAAGTACTGTGCCAGCTTCAAACCAAAGAGGATGCATACAGAAGTAAAGAGGTATATAGTATAAAGATAAACACAACTATGTAGGATGAAAAGATGCATGAATGGCAAAAGAGGAAAGGGAAAGAGGAGAAGACTGAAGAGTGAATGGGAGTGAGGTTTAGTTTTACATCTATTATGCAGTAATCTCTTTTTTTTTTTTTTTTTTTTTTTTTTTTTTTTTTTTTTTTTTTTTTTTTTTTTTTAGAAGTTTCTTTATAGTGACTGTATACGATGGAGGTTCCCCCCCCCCCCCCTCCCCCCTTCCCCCATTATGAACTGTTCTACCAGGCAAATACCTATCCCGTGCATGGTCAACTATTGTTTTAAACTTGAGCCGTAGTTCCCCTACAGGCTCCTGCCCTATGCTGAAAGTTCCAAGTTTATCATTGAGATATGTCACTAATGCCTTTTATAATCTAGTTTCCTTAACGTACATATCTTTATGCTTATTTTAGTTATCATTTTTGCCACAACCACGTCATTGCCACTGATACCAGTTTCAATGTGGTCATCCTCAGCGAAGTCACATCTATTTGCTGCTTTGTTGCCCTTACATGCAATATATTTGCATCATGAGTGGGTTCCTAACAATCTGTTCTATATAGTATTCAGAGAAGACATTTAATAAGGTTTCACAGGGCGTCTTATGACACACACCACTAACAAAAATGTCATTTTCCCAATTGATTGTTGGATGATTAAAGTCTTCACCGATGGTTACAATATGATTGGGTAACTTATGTACAAGTAACTGAAGTTTTCTCTAAAGTTATCAGTTACATCAGTTGGGTGAGATAAGGATCCAATTATCATTTTATGCCCACTCCTGATTCTTGTCCAAAGAATCTCACATGCAGCTTCAGTTTCTCTCTCTGTGTGAGTTTCTTGTCTACTGCAACAAATACACCACCTCCATTCCCAACTTGCCTATCCTTGCAATATACACTTACATTTTATCCAAAAATCTCATTGCTATCAATTCCAGATTTCAACCAGCTGTGCAAATTGAAGCAAGATTTGAATCATTTCACTAACTTGATTCATACCTTTACTGGACACAAAAATGTTTGAAAAGTGCAGAAAAAATTTTCCTACATCTGCATCTGAAAGCTGAAACAAACTCATAAGGAGCTGTTTGAGATTTCTTAACAATGCATATCCATGTTGTATGCCTATGAAGACTTTATTAGCAAACACTCGTATAAACTTGTGAGTTGACTGAAGAGCAGACAACTAGATACAGCTCTGCCTGAAGTATATAAGCTCGATTTACTCATTGTTGCTGTCCCAAGCACAACTGCATCAGTAGAAGGGTCTTTCTCTGCACTAAGAAGAATTAAATTGTACCAAAGATGTAAATAGTTAATGGTATCTTTTGGGTTTGCCCTTCTGTCCATATAAGTACATGTTTTTCATAATCTAAGAAGTAGCCATAGTTTCCATAATGCAGTCATTGAGTTCACCAGGCAAGATAGAAGAATGGAGTTAACATACAAATAATGATTAATATTAACTTAGTCACAAGCATTGTTTTTAAAATCTAGCACATTACTTCAACAAGTATATGTTTCAAAAAAATCTGTTATCCATGACAGTAGATCTTTATTGTCATCCCTTCAGTACATTGTCACAAACCTAAAAACATATTTCTCAGCATGCCCAGCATTATATATCAACACATGTCCCTGTTCATCCCACAAATTATGCAATTCCCCTTCAGTCATCTCTATCTTAACTGTAGAATGAGATGTAATGATGAATGACTCAGTCTTTTCCTGTACCTCCTGCTCAGTTAAATCACAAACATTCCTCCAAAGTTGCAAGGCTAGAACATGATATTGCTGTGCGACATTCATTCACTCTCTTCTGCATCATTTGCACTGACCCACACAATGACTCTATCTCACATGCCTTAAGACAACTGATCAGTCGTTGATGCCTAGGGTGCCGCAGCAAGAGATTGATCCAGCTGCCACGAGTTTGATTATTCCGTTTTATGGCAAGGCATCTGAGGATGTGTTTGTTTGTGGAGGACTTGGAAATTTGTGTGATGAATGGTTGGTCTGATGAACAGTTGTTACATGTAGCCAAGATTAGATTAACGGGTGAAGTGAAGACATATGTAAGGTGTTCTCAGGCCTTAAGGAAGGCAGGACAGTTTAAGCAGGTGAAGGAGGGGCTTTTACAGAGGTACAAAAAACAGAATAGCACTCGGTACTTTAGGGAGAGGTTAAGTACAATGACGAAGAAATAGGGGGAGACGGTAGAGAAATTTGCAGGCAGAATAAGAGAAATTAATGAGTATACTTACAAGCTGGGTCAGAGCGATGAAACGAATGGTGTTCTGTGGCAGGAGGCCGAGCAAAGGGCACTTGATGTATTTTTGAGGGGGTTACCAGTGCACATGTCGCAGAAAGTGCGTGAAGGGACTCCAAAAGATTTGTATTCGGCCATTCAGCTGGCAATCCGATATGAGTAAATAGACATGGCAAAAGGGGTACATGATAGACAAACAGTGTTTACAGTGGGTATAAAATGTTGAGTGGTCGTATGGGACATGTGCAGAAGCAATGTACCCAGTCACCGAGGAATAGAGAAAGAAGTGGAAATCAGCAGCGTGGAGGATTGAGAAGTGGAGTTAGTAGAGGTGAACAGACGGTAAACGGCAGAGGGGACCCAAGACCCACCTAGGGGAGCTCCTGTTTAATTTCAATGCTACAAATACGTATGTAGAGGTGGAATGTTCAGTGGTAGGGTCCATAGGAACTAAAAAGTTTAAGATTTTGTTGGATACATGGGCGCAAGTGTTAGTGGCTACTAAGAGTTTCATGGGACAAAGGAAGTTAGACCCACCACATTATAGATTGTGTGGAGTGGGGATAAGGAGGTCACACTTCTGGTGACAGTTGACTTTCACATAGGGAAAGTCTGATTTGATGCATGCATGGAGGTAGTACCATGGGTAAGCGAGGGCTGACATGATCCTAGGAGTAGATTTCTTGCATCAACATCAAGCCAAAATTGACTTTGGACAATGAACTGTGGAACTTTCATCAAGCCAAAATTGACCTTGGACAATGAACTGTGGAACTTGGTGGAATGTTATTTCAGCTAGGGGAAACTGTTGTCAATGCAGAGCTGTCATGAGGGGTGTTCAATGTAATGAACAAACCAATTGAGCTGTGTACACTAGTATTAAGGCTTAATTTGCATGAGTGTGTGTCTAGTGGCGCTGGGAAGTCGCTTTGGTTAAGTGTGGAGTCAAATCTACATGTGGGTACAGTATGTGTTATTGAACCATTGGAGGATAGTGAAGTTTTGGATCCATTAGGTTGTTTTGTGAAATGTAGAGTTGCACACAGGAGGGGATTGATGGGCGAGTAGTTCCCATGAACATAGACAATTTTAGCATTGTAGATGCAAATTTGAGGAAAGGAGTTTTAGTTGCAAATTTGGATGTGCCAGGTGATGAAGACTGGTGTTCGAGAGGTAGGTGAAGCAATCAACCACTAACTGCCGATAGAACTGCATTGCATGACAAAATTAAGCATTTGAAAGGAGGAGAAAAAGAGCATATGGAAGAATTGTTGTGGGGAATTTAAGGATTTGTTTTTTCCACAAAGGCCATTACCAGCAACTCCATTAGTTCAACATAGGATACCAACAGGGAATAAAGCACCTGTTTACCATAAACCATACAGAATACCAAGGTATTTGCAGCCGATTGTGAACGATTTCATGATTAGCAGCTTGGGGATGGTATTATAGAGCATAGTAATAGTTGCTGGGGATCGGGCATTGTCATTGTGCCTAAAAAATCTATGAGTGGAACTAAGAAATACAGGTTCTGTTGTGACTACTGATACCTCAATAATAAGACACAGAGATCTTGGATCGCTTAGGTCAGTGCCAATACTTTTCTACGACGGATTTGACAAGTGGTTATCATCAGTTAGAGGTGGCTCCAGAGGATCCTCAAACAACTGATTTCTCTACACCTGGAGACCATTACCAGTACATCAGAATGCCATTCGGTTTGAAAAATGCTCCGGCAATGTTTCAGAGGTTGCTAGACAGTGCCTTGAGGGGTTTGAAACCACGGCAGTGTCTGGTCTATTTCGATGACATTATAGTGTTTTCAAGTAGTATGAGCAGCACAGACAGCAGTTAAGGGAAGTCTTTATGAGGTTAAGAGCAGCTTGTTTGACATCAAGCCTGGAGAAGTATCATTTTTCATTGGAAGAAATGAAATATTTAGGTCATATCATCAGTAACGACGGAGTGTGTCAGATCTGAGGTTTTTACAGGCTGTAAGGGATTTTGGGAGCGGAAAACAGTTAAGGATGTGCAATCATTCATTGGAATTTGCAATTTCTATCAAAAGTTCATGAAGGGTTTTGCAGATTTAGCACAGCCATTGACATGATTGTTACGAAAGGGTGTCAGAAAGTGTTTCACAGACTGAAAAAAGTGTTAGCATCAAATCCAGTTCTTGTCTTTCCAGATTCTGAAAAGGAATTTATTCTAGCTTGCAATGCATTGAGTCAAGCATTAGGGTGTGTTCATAGTCAGGAAATTGATGGGAAAGAACATCCTGTAGCCTATGCGCCTAGGGAGTTGAATGCAGCAGAGAGGAATTACTCGATAACAGAGAGGGAGATGCTTACAAGGGAACCTCCCCATCGCACCTCCCTCAGATTTAGTTATATGTTGGCACAGTGGATAGGCCTTGAAAAACTGAACCCAGATCAATCGAGAAAACAGGAAGAAGTTGTGTGAAACTACAAAAAAATAAGCAAAATATACAAACTGCGCCGTGGTCCCGTGGTTAGCGTGAGCAGCTGTGGAATGAGCGGTACTTGGTTCAAGTCTTCCCTCGAGTGAAAAGTTTAATTTTTTATTTTCAGTTTATGTGACAAACTCTTATGTTTTCATAACTTTTTTGGGAGTATTTATGACATCCACAAGAAAACCTAAATCGGGCAAGGTAGAAGAATCTTTTTACCCATTCGCCAAGTATGCAAGTTAGGTGGATCGACAACATATTCCTGTCATGTGACGCACATGCCGTGACCAGTGTCGTATAGAATATATCAGACGTGTTTTTCTGTGGAGAAATAGGTTGACCTATGACCTTGCGATCAAATGTTTTCGGTTCCCATTGGAGAGGCACGTCCTTTCGTCTACTAATCGCGCGGTTTTGCGGTGCGGTCGCAAAACACAAACACTAAACGTATTACAGTGAACAGAAACGTCAATGAACGAACGGACAGATCATAACTTTGCTAAAATAAAGAAAGTAAAATTTTCAGTTGAGGGAAGACTTGAACGAAGGATCTCCCGTACCGCAGCTGCTCACGCTAACCACGGGACCACGGCGCTCCTGACCGCACACTGTCCTTGATGTTGCCTACCTTGCGCATGGACTACTCAGTATATATTTTGCTTATTTTTTCATAGTTCCACACAACTTCTTCCTGTTTTCTTGATTGATCTGTGTTCAGTTTTTCAAGGCCTATCCACTGTGCCAACTTATAACTAAATCTGAGGGGGATGCGATGGGGAGGTTCCCTTGTTAGTGTAATCTATGGAATCATATATTTTAAATGTTATTTATATGGGAGAAGATTTTGGGTAGTGACAGATCATGCTGCATTGAAGTGGTTGTTGGGGGTTGAAGGACCCGTCCACTAGACTTGCTAGGTGGGTTGTGAGGCTCAGTGAATTCGACTAAGAGGTGGTGCACAAGCCTGGGAAGAAGCACGGTAATGCAGATGCACTGAGTAGAAAGGTGACAGAAGTAGAAGTCACAGGTTATGACCTAGCAGTATGGCAAGAATTACAGGATGCTGACAATGATTGTAAATTGCATCAGACACAGCCACAATTTAATATGTACGGCGGTCTTCCGTGCAGAGAAACAGTTAGGGCCAATGGTAGTAGTGCCAGCGAAGCTGAGGGATGAGATTTTAAAAGAAGCACATGATCACGTGTTATCTGGTCATGGTGGGGGTAGAGCGATGAATAGGAGAGTGGCAGAGAGGTATTGGTGGAGAGGTAGGAAAGTAGATGTGGACCATTATGTCAAGAATTGTATACCATGTGCACAGAGAGCAGATTTGAGTCAGAAATGGGTACAGCTACAACGATTGCCGGAAGTGACATATCCATTTTCTATGTTGGGAATTGATGTCTTACGACCTTTGGGCAAACACCATCAGGGAACAGATTCGTTCTGAAAATAATAGACAATTTTTTGAGGTATGTGGAGATGGTGGCTATGCCAAATCAACAGGCAGCAATGGTCATGCAAGTGTTAATAAACAACTGGACTTTGAAGTTTGATGTACCAGAGATAATAATTACTGATCAAGAGACCAACTTCATATCGGATTTAATGAAGGAACTGTGTAAATTGTAGAACATAAAGAAGTTGAGGACAAGCATGCTGCATTCACAGGTGGACAGAAGGACAGAATGTGTACACAGAACAATCAGGAAGGTGCTGAGTTTTTATGTGGATTCTCATCACTGCCAGTGGGATGAGTATTTGAAGCATATTGTATGTGCGTACAATGAAAAAAATCCGTACTAATACCAGTTTGTCTCCATTTGAGGTAGTGTACGTGTGAAAAATGCCGTCACCATTTGACGTAGTGAGGCTACAGAAAGGAAGGACTGGTGAATCTGTACGTCAATTCACGAGGACAATTCGGGATGTTTGGAAACGGATACAAAAGGCGAATATGAAGGCTTTGGAAAGGCAGGAAGATGCAGTGAAGCAGGAAGGAAGTTTACCGCAGTATAGAGTAGGGCAGTGGGTAATGTTATGCAGCCCCTATACACCAAAAGAGAAAATGAAGAAGTTCATCAGAAGGTATCAAGGGCCATACCAAGTAGTTGAAACCACATCCCTCATTAATGTTAAACTTCAGCTGCCAACTAGAACAACAATAGTAAACATTGGGTGGTTGCGGTCATTTAAGGGTTGTCTGGATGTGATTTCAGGCACCTCACAGGAAGGGAAGAGGAAGAAAGACAGAGTGGAGACAGGTGTTAAGTGCAGGGAAAACCAGGAAGATAGAATAGAGCATGATTTACCATATGCCTTGCGATCCAGGAAGTAGTAGAGTATTTGCAGTTTTAGTTTTCTTGCTATGTATCATTGGGTTTGTGTAGATTAATTAGGCATTGTATCTTCATATGTTGTGTTTTCGAGTATTGTGAGCCTGCTGGGGACAGCAGTCTTTTTGAAGAGGGAGGAAGGGTGATGGTGATCCCTGTCCTCAGGTCACTGAAAAGGGGAGTGTTGGCATTAATTCAGCTCTTCATCATCGGGGTGGACACCTTGCGGATGCAGCATCTGGATGGAGGTGTGCTGTACTCGACGCAGGAAGATGTAGTGTCAGGTCACCAGTGGGCATTAAGGTTGGTATGGAATGTATGGGAAATGCGGAATGAAGTAAGGAGGCTTGAGGAAATGTTTGAAGAGCTTAAGCAATGTGCAGAGGGAAAGGGAAGCTGAAGGAAGTAGCCAGGGAGTAAAAGAAATTGCACGAGGCTTGTGAGATGCTACGGAAGTAGGTAGGATGGATGAACAAAGCAGTGCCATAGGTAAAATGGAAACAAGGGTGGCTAAACACAGGGGGGGGGGATTTAGAAAACAGTCTTTGGAACTGCAGACGAAAGTGATATAAAGGAGCTGAACAAGTGGCAAGGCAACTTGCACAGGAGAGTAGAGCAGCGGAAACTTGGCACGCAACCCAGATAGGGACATTGGAAGGGGAACTCCTGAATAACACATGTTCACTCCGCTCATTAACAGGGCAGGTAGTGGAATATGCTAAAGCATCAGAAGACATAATAAATCATAACCTGGGAACCTTACAGGGGTGTCTGGAAGTCCTACATAGCCGGGTGGTGTTAACTAGACTTCTGCAGGTGGTAGCTGACAGTGTGTGGGATGTACAGGGAGTGATAACGAATCTGCGAGAACCACTGCATCACGCATTGCGAGGCCAGATAAGTACTGATCTGTTACCACCAGACCAATATTTACATGGGTTATGCAAGGCACAGAAGGAACAACCGTCAGGGTTATATTTAATAATGGAGCCCAGCGAGCAAAATTTGCCATTAACAGTAAGTTACGCTTACCAGCGGTTGCGAAGTAGAATGGAGGCCACAGGGCCATAGAACTGCTGAAAAGAGTAAATGCAGCGTTTTGCATGGCGCAAGTTACAGGCAGAAGGGTCCCACTGGCCCAAACTAGATGTTATGAATACATGACTCAGAGAGGCACGTTAGCAAAATAGAGGCACACAGCCGCTTATAAATAGGTGCCGGTTTTCTAATGAGGGAGATTCAAGTGTGGCAGCTCTCCTGGACAGCATGTCACACCACCGGCTACACGCAGCAGCAGATGGGACGCCAGCATTCCAGTCCATGGCGGGTCGCTGGTTTGACCCTCTGAGGTCAACGCAGGGTCCATAGCCAGCCAGCGGTGGGTCACTCGATGCCTTGCTACCAGGGCAGTCTTGTTGGTTCCCAACACACACCAGGGGCATCCCGAGGTGATGGCTGCAGATTTGGCTGTTGGATTGCAGGCACTTGTTGTCGCTGCGATCTTAACCACAATGATATAGAAGGACGCAGCAGGCAGCCCTGCGGACCCCAGTAAGCAGCACTGAGGCAACAGGGATGAAGGCCACTGAGTTGGCTGCCAGCACATCCTAATGCTGTCAAAACACCACCGCTGTACATGGCCAGCATGCCACAGTACATTGCACGGGATGCTGAGGAATCCCTTCCACGCCAAGCTGTTTTGCATACAGCAAAGTGGCGTCCTCAGCATCGTGGGATCCTGTGACACAGACAGAGAACAACTTGGCACTGTAGCTGGGAATAATAAAACACTAGAAGATCACGGCTGAGTTTTATTACGGCACATCCTGACAGTTTCCATCCATGTCCAGCATTCTTCCACTGCATGCCAACATCTACATTTGCCCATGACAGCTACACTTTACTGGATCCAAAAACGTTTGAAAAGTGCAGAAAAAATTTTCCTACATCTGCATCTGAAAACTGAAACAAACCCATAAGGATCTGTTTGATTTCATTAAACTTAACAATGAATATCCATGTTGTATGCCTATGAAGACTTAATTAGCGAACACTCGTATAAACTTGTGAGTTCACTGAAGAGCAGACAACTGGATACAGCTCTGCCTGAAGTATATAAGCTCGATTTACTTATTGTTGCTGTCCCAAGCACAACTACATCAGTAGAAGGCTCTTTCTCTGCACTAAGAAGAATTAAATTGCACCAAAGATGTAAATAGTTAACGGCATCTTTTGGGTTTGCCCTTCTGTCCATAGAAGCACATGTTCTTCATAATCTAAGAAGTAGCCATAGTTTCCACAATGCAATCAGTGATTTCACCAGGCAAGAAAGAAGAATGGGGTTAACATACAAATAATGACTAATATTAGCTTAGTTACAAGTATTGTTTTTAAAATCAAGCACATTACTTCAAGTTCACCAAGTATACGTTTCAAAACATCTGTTATCTATGACTAATAGAATCTTTATTGTTATCCCTTCAGTACATTGTCACAAACCTCAAAATATATTACCCAGCATTATATATCAACACATGCCTCTATTCATTCCACAAATTATGCAATTCCCCTTCAGTCTTCTCTATCTTGGCTGTAGAGTGAGATGTAATGATGGATGACTCGGTCTTTTCCTGTACCTCCTGCTCAGTTAAATCACAAACATTCCTCCAAAGTTGCAAGGCTAGAACCTGATATTGCTGCGCGACATTCATTCACTCTCTTCTGCATCATTTGCACTGACCCCCACAATGACTCTATCTCACCTGGCATAAGACAACGGAGAAGGTTAAGGTGCTGTACATAGGATTAAAACAGAAGTAAGATTACAGAAGACCTAAAAGAAAGGCACAGGGAAATGTGACTGCCTGACCACTTACAAAGAACATGGGTAAGCCAGTCACCCTGTTTATACATTAAGATCATCTCCCTAAAATTTAGGAAACAAGTTGGACGAAACAACGAATCTAAAAACTCTCACCATGTTTGTTTGAATGTTACATAAAATGCACAGTGATCTGTACACCACAAGCACCACAAATTGGAGGCTCTTCTCACAGGAGCAAAAAGCCATGTGTCATAGGGCTGTGGCCTATGTGCAGATGAGTAAGAAAAGTCTTGTCCTATCTACAAGGCTGAAAGGAGGTACTCCATGGCTGCATTGTGGGCTTTATTAGATGGAGCATTTGCAATCAGAGTAGGGAATCTTGCATATCCTGGACTACTTCATAAGATGGATACAAGCATTGCAGAGACTGAATTCACTCATGGAGTTGGAACAGAGGAGAAATTTAGCAGGCATGTCACATTGCATCTCCTTCAGTGCCCTTAAGAATGTAATAGTTCTAAGTTGAATACAGTGAACTCCAGAGGCAACTGAACCTTCAGGATACGATCTGGGTTAAACAACAGAGCAACCTTTGGAGTCCCTCTGTTTAGAACCATCAGTGAACAGCGCTACATAGTTGTGGTTATGGTGCTCATTTAAAATGTTAGGAAACAGTATTAAAAACAGAAGCAGGAGTGTAATCTCCCCTGCACTGCACTAAATCTAAAATTATTCTGGGACTCTGCAGTAATCAGGGTGGCAGTTGATTAAAACCACAGGTTTGAGTGTGTACATCATCCACATCAAGGGACTCCAGTACAACTGTGCACTGATCCTAAATGGCCTTATTGCTCATGGACAATTGGTAAACGGCCACTCCGTAACTGTGTGAGCAATGGTATAGCATGCTGGGAAGTGGGATTAGTAAGGGGTTGACATGCCTGAAGCGCCATGAGAATATGCTGCCAGATAGTAAGTGGTGGTTCACCAACCTCCGCAGAAACAATGGGTACGGGGCTGGTCCTGTAAGCATCCTTGGCCAGCCTGACCCTCTCATGGTTATTTTTTATTTATTTACAAGTCAAGTTCCGTAGGACCAAATTGAGGACCAAATCTCCTAGGTCTTGGAACGTGTCAGTACATGAAATTACAACATAAAAGTAATAACAGATAAAAATAGAATGCTTATGAACCTGAAAAAAGTTGATCCATAAGTTTAAGTAAACACGATCAACAATACAACAAGAAACAGCTTAATTTTTCAAGGAACTCCTCAACAGAATAGAAAGAGTGAGCCATGAGGAAACTCTTCAGTTTCATTTTGAAAGTGCATGGATTACTGCTAAGATTTTTGAATTCGAGTGGTAGCTTACTGAAAATGGATGCAGCAGTATACTGCACACCTTTCTGCACAAGAGTTAAGGGAGTCCGATCCAAGTGCAGGTTCGATTTCTGCCAAGTATTAACTGATTGAAAGCTGCTTATTATTGGGAATAAGCTAATATTGTTAACAAGAAATGAAGAGGGAAACATTCCACGTAGGAAAAATATATTTAAAAACAAAGATGATGTGACTTACCAAATGAAAGTGCTGGCAGGTCGACAGACCCACAAACATACACACAAAAAAAAAAAAAAAAAATATATATATATATATATATATATATATATATATATATATATATATATATTTATGAGAGAGAGAGAGAGAGAGAGAGAGAGAGAGAGAGAGAGAGAGAGAGAGAGAGAGAGAGAGAGAGAGAGAGAGAGAGAGAGCGCCAAAAATATCCTTTTAGAATGGGAAGAGTTACCCCAAAATATAATACCACACAACATAAGCAAATGAAAATAAGCAAAGTAGACTAATTTTCATGTCAAACGATCACTCACTGCAGATACTGTTTGGATAGTAGAAATGGCAGCCTTAAGTCTTTGAACAAGATCCTGAATGTGGGCTTTCCATGACAGTTTACTGTCTATCTGAACACCTAGAAATACGAGTTGTTCAGTTTCACTAATCATATGCCCATTCTGTGAAATTAAAATGTCAGGTTTTCTTGAATTGTGTGTTAGAAAGTGTACAAACTGAGGCTTACTGTGATTTAACAATAGTTTATTTTCTACAAGCCGTGAACTATTTCAAACCAAACCAACGTTGCACACATCATTTACTACCAAGCTAGTGTCATCAGCAAACAGAAATATTTTAGATTTACCTGTGATACTAGAGGGCATATCATTTATATAAATAAGGAACAGGAGTGGCCCCAACACTGATTCCTGGGGCACCCCCCCCCCCCCCCCCCCCCGACCATACCCCACTCATACCCTCCATTACAGCTGTTGTCAACACTGTGAATAATGTCCTTTTGCTTTATGTTGCTAAATTAAGAGGTGAACCAATTGTAAGTTACTCCCTGTATTCCGTAATGGTCCAACTTCTGGAGCAATATTTTGTGATCAACACAATCAAATGTCTTTGTTAAATCAAAAAATATGCCTAGCATTTGAAACCATTTGTTTAACCCATCCAGTACCTCACAGAGAAAAGAGAATGTAGACTTCTAAAGCTGAACTGTATATTTGATAGCAAATCGTGTGATATGAAATGTTCACTTATCCTTACATACACAGCCTTTTCAATAGCTTTAGCAAACACTGATGGCATAGAAATAGGTCTAAAATCATCTACATTATCTATTTCTCCCTTTTTATAAAGCGGCTTTACTACTGAGAACTTTAATCCTTCAGGAAACTGATCATTCCTAAAGGACAAATTACAAATATGGCTAAATACACGGCTAACATGTGCAGCACAGCTCTTTAATATTCTGCTAGGCACTCCATCATATCCATGAGAGTCCTTAGTCTTCAGTGATTTAATTATTGACTAAATCTTCCACTTGTCTGTATCACAGAGGAGTATTTCAGACATCAGTTTCAGAATGGCATTTGTCAAGAAAGTTATGATTCCCTGTAGAAACTAAATTTTTATTTAATTCACCAGCAATGCTCAAAATATGATTGTTAAATACTGTATATATATATATATATATATATATATATATATATATATATATATATATATATATATATATATATATATATATATATATATATATATATATATATATATATATATATATATATCTGATTTATCAGTGACAGAAATACTTTTACTATGAACTGACTTTATATCGTCGACCTTACACTACTGACCACACACTTCCTTCACAACTGACCATATGGTTTTAACTTTATCCTGTGAATTAGCTATTCTATTTGCATAACACATACTCTTTGCCTTCCTAATAACATTTTTAAGCACACTACAATACTGTTTGTAATGGGATACTGTAGTTTGATTGTAACTATTTCTAACATTTTGATATAATTCCCGCTTTATTCTATATAATATCCTTATCGACTAGTCAGCCACCTGGGCTGCCTATTACTCCTAGTAACCCATTTAGAAAGTTCTAATGGAAAGCAACTCTCAAAGAGCATCAGAAATGTGTTAAAGAAAACACTATATTTATCATCTATGTTATTGGTACTATAAACATCCTGCCACTCTTGTTCATTGACAAGTTTTAAAAAACCCTCTATTGATATTGGATTAACTTTCCTACATAATTTGTAATTACATGTGACATTTGTTTGAGTACAAAAGCCTTTTAGTGTTAAAATTTGTGCATCATGGTCTGAAAGGCCATTCACCCTTTTGCTAACAGAATGCCGATCTAGAGATGAAGAATGAATAAAAATATTGCCTATGGCTGTGCTACTGTTCCCCTGCACCCTAGTTGGAAAAAAACAGTCTGCAACAGATCATATGTATTTAGGAGATCTATCAACATCCTTTTTCTTGCACCATCATATACAAAATTTATATTGAAGTCCTCACATGTAACTAATTTCTGGTACTTCCTACAAAGTGAATCAAGAAGCCTGCCTAGCTTGAGCAGAAATGCTCTGAAGTCAGAGTTAGGGGATCTATAAACAACAACAATTAGAGGTTTAGTTTCACTAAATTCAACTGCCCCTGCACAACATTCAACTATTTGTTCAGGGCAGTGCCGTGATATGTCTATGGACTCACATGGAATACTCTTATTTACATACATAGCCACTCCCCCACCCCGCAAAGAACTCCTTGAAAAACAGCCAGCTAATCTGTATCCTGGTAAAGGAAGCCTCTGAATTGTCCAATTATTTAAGTGGTGCTCTGGTATACCGATAATTTCAGAGTCAACATCTATAAGCAGTTCACTAACTTTATCTCTAATACCTCATATTTTGATGAAATATGCTAATTCTTTCTCTACTTGGAAACATGACATCCTCTGAAGATGAGCCCTTAGTTAGAGGGACTTCCTTTAAGCAGGCATACCTATCAGCTGACTTCAATTTAAAAAAAGGTGTAGCTCTAACACCAACTACTACAGGAATTTTTGCATGAGTGATCCCATCACCACCCACTTCCTATAAGCTTTGCCAGCCTCCCCTTCCCATACCTATTGAGGTGCAGGCCATGCCATGCCTAGTGAAACCCGATCTACTGATAGACCCAGCTGGCACCACTGAAAAGAGACCCATGCCCTCTGTCATCAGTGCCCTCCCCAGCCCCATGTTAACACACCTAACAGCCTCGTTAAAATGAGGCCGATCATGACGCTGAAACAGTTGCACGAAATGCACATTAGTGCCACCAGTTTGAGTAACTATCTTTACCAGGTCACCATCTACATCATATTCCCCGTCCATATCAAGACTGTTCCTTGCCCCACCCACTATCTCTACCTGATCCTCTTACATAAAATTCCTAAATAACTCCTCTATGCTGTCAGTCACCTCAGCCAACCTTGAACTAAGCTTCACAGTGCTGGTGACCTGGTACTCACTCCCTAACACTTCCTGCAACTGCTGGCCCACACCTCTACCGTGCAAACTACCTAGCAGCAGAACCTTCCTCTTTCTGTTAGCCTTTCCAACTGACCTAGGCCTACTGAGGACTGCTGCAGTTTTCTACATCTACATCTACAGCTACGGGAGGCTCCTCTCCACTCAACTCTGACAGTTGGTCAAATCTATTGGATATACGCAAAGTATAACTGTCTGAACACCACCTCCTCTTAGCTGCCTTCTTGCCAACAGTCAGTTCCCATTCGCCACCACCCTTCACTCACTGGCTTCCCCACTGCATTCCCCCCAATGAAAATACTTTGTACAAATCCCACACCATAACCCACTAGTCACAAACCTATGACAGAGCTCACACTTCTTACTCATGGTAAAACTTTACAGTTACTGAAAGAAACTATATGTCTATGTTACCTAAGTTCAATTACAACAGTAGATTGATTTAAAGAACTAACAATAGTGGTCTCGAAATTCTCTATCTACTAAGAATGCAACTACTTGTGTTAATACTACTACACCACAGCTAATACAAATACCAACAAAACGTCACAAAATTATTAGCTAAAACCAAACATTCAAGCAACCACTAGTACATTCGATGAAGTTAAAACACTGAATGAGAATTTTACTGAAATATTTCACTAGAAACAATAAGAAATGTCAGCTGAAAACTAAAGCACAAAATTTAGTAAATAACTTCAGTGCACAGGAAACTCTGAAAAACACAGCGAGCAAAGGTTTCCAAAAGTTTATTAAATTGTTATTTTGCCAAAAACAGCATGAAACACCAGTGAAAACTATTAAATTTAGTAACTGTATAACAGTGCACAAATAACTTTGTCAGTGCTTAGCTTTATAACTGCTACAGCTGCAAATGCATGCCGCAAAATGTAAACACACTACTGAGGCAAGATGCTTGGATGAATGACGTAAGCACACTTATAACACACCACTTGAGTCAGTAACACACAAAGAAAGACTGGGATCAATGAAAATCCACTAATAAGTTACTTTTGCAGCAAATATCAACACAAATAAACTTTAAAATAAGTAACTGAAGATTAAAACTTTATAAAATATTGAAGGGCAATTTCAACAGCAGTCCAGCCCACGTGACGTCAATGATCTTCAAGTACAAAGGCCTAGCTGACCTGTACACTGTGTACATGTAGTCCAGCCATGATTGAACAAAGAACTAGAGAAATGCGCCCTGCCCATTCCCAAAGACCTGTGGCTACGACACTTCAAGGTGTTCAATGTCTCCAGGGCCCTTGTCTTCAGGTGTGGAGTCAAAAATGAGGCCCAAAAATTTCACAGAGCTTTTAAAAGGAAGAATAGTGTTCCATCTATGCAATTCAGGTAAATTAAACATATGATGAGAATTATTTAAATGAACACACTCACATTTCTCTGCAGAAAACAAAACCAGTCATTGTAGCCCACTGCTCCAGTCTCTCCACTGTAAGTTGAAACTGATGAGCAGCTGTATCAGTACTGGAGGAGGAAAAGGAAATGGCAAAATTGTCCACAAATAAGGAGCATTATATAGGATTCTTTACCACAGACGTAATACTGTTTATGGCTATGGCACAGAGGGTAGCACTTGAAACGCTGACCTGAAGAACACCATTCTCCTGCTAAAAACTATTAAACAACAAGTCATCAATTTGGCACCAAAAAATGTGCTTTGATAAGGATTGAATGAAAACGGCAAGAAGACTACGGAAGCCCTATTGGTGGAGCTGCACTAGAATACTGTATCACCAGATACTGTCATACAACTTACTGATATCAAAGAATATATCTGTACAATGATGTTTACATAGGAAAGCCTGCTGCATATCAGGGTCAGGTTGTCGACAATAGATTGAGAGTGACTTAGGAGCTGTCTGATCCCTGACATCCACACCGATTGACATTTAACTGTTCACTCCAAAGTATTTCCTACACAGCTCATTAAGGTGACACTATGGTACTTACTGGTAAATGTTTGGTCCTTCCCTGGTTTGAGGAGAGGTATCAAAATGGCTTCCCTCCATGAGCTAGAAAAGTGGCCTGTCTGCCACATCAAATTAAAACATTGTTTGGTGCTGGTTTCAAGTTCTTGCAGTATGCTGTATTGGTTTTGGTCACGAGCAGGCACAGAATCATGAGCATGAGACAGTGCCAAATCCAGCTCCCACATGGCGAATGGGCAGTTGTATGTCTACAAAGTAGTAGACCTGAAGTTCAAGCCACATCTTTCAATTGTGGCAAATGAAATCTCTTGGAGCCTGTGTTAGTTGTCTCTTGCAGAGGTAAATATAGCAACCAAACAGTGATCCTCTGACACACATGAATTTCAGCTGCAACCACTTGCAGGTCAGCTGGCCGGTGTGGCCGTGCGGTTCTAGGCGCTTCAGTCCGGAACCGCGTGACCGCTACGGTCGCAGGTTCGAATCCTGCCTCGGGCATGGATGTGTGTGATGTCCTTAGGTTAGTTAGGTTTAAGTAGTTCTAAGTTCTAGGGGACTGATGACCACAGATGTTAAGTCCCATAGTGCTCAGAGCCATTTGAACTTGCAGGTCAGTAGCTAGGGGGAGAGCAGAGAAGTGGTGCACATTATTGACAAACACAGAAAATCCTCCCTTGGCCCTTTTTCACGGTCAGGTCATCCCTGCAATAGAGCATACAGCCCATAGTACAGGGGCATCAGACTCTTTTTAAATGCATTTTCTGCAAACACAAGCACAGTGGGCATTCCTGTACTAGGAGTTTCAGTTCCTCCACATGTCCTGACACATTAAATTTCCTCTGTGGAATGGGAGCCATCTACCATGAGGGTAGCACTTTCATCCTGACTTTCTGCTGGGGAGGGGAGCGTGCAATGGGTGGAGGCTCAGGCTTGGGGAGAGATGGCTGCCCCAGTCCAACATCAAAGTCCATTCCCTCAAAACGACATTACAGACGAAGGAAAGTTAGAAACCACATTAAGTGGAAACTGCAGCAGTCTAATTCATTCAGATAATTGTGCAACCCTAGATCATGTAGCGAAAATAAATGAATACAGAAGGTTCTGTGAAAGTAGAATACCATTATGTAGCAGTGACAGTTTCCTCCTCCTTCATATAAATCTACAATCTCCTAGGTGTAAAATCAATGAATTACAATACTGACTCGATAAAATCAACTGCAGTGTTCTATGCATCAATGAACACTGGATGAAAGATACTGAAATAGACTTGTGTGTTCCTCTTGGATATTCGTTAGTTACAAGCTACTGCAGAAAAAGTATTACACATGGTGGGGTCTCAATATATGTCAAAAGTAATCTTGAATTGCATTACTCAGTTATAGACCTTAGTAGAATATGCCTTGAAGCTACAATAGAAATAGCCGGTGTGGTAATGCACAAATAGAAAACTGTAATTGTCTCAATCTATCGAATCCCAGGCTCTGATGAGATAGTATTTATAGAAAAAATTAATACTTTAATATTGTTGTTGTCAAAATATAAACAGCATAGAATTGTAATTGTAGGTGATATTAACATAGATATAAGGGCAAAGAGAAAAAATGTAATTCATATTATTAACACTCTGAAGTCATTAAACTATTACTGTCTCAATGAAAAACCCGCTAGACTGAACGCATGCCTTGATAACATAATTAGCAATGTACAAAGAGACTCCATACAATGTGATGTAATAGAATTAGGAATATCAGATCATGCAGGGCTATGGCTTTAAATAGAAAAGTCAGCCTTCAGTTCTACAGAGAGAGAAGTGACATATAGAATTCTAGGTGAATCCAGCGTAAACAAAATGATAAACCAGTTAAAAGAAATGGATTGGACTCATGTAATGGATAACAAGAAAATGATTAATAAATGTTTTTCCATTTTCCTGACAGAGATCAAGCATATAGTAGAAATGACATGCCCCTTGGTACCCAAAAGGTACCAGAGTAATATTACTCATAAGCAACAAAATACTAACAAGTGGTACACCCCACAACTTAACAAACTCAGAATACTACTGATGATTATGAAAGGCAAATCTCATAACAGTGATAGGGACAAGGGAAATTACACTAAAATGAGAAACCTTTACAGATTAGAAATAAAAAATGCTAGGTGCTGTGCAAATGATGAATATATTTTAAATTCTAAAAATAAATGTAAAGCTGCCTGGACTGTCATTAAAAGGAAAATTAATGATACCAATAAAGAAAGGAGTATCCCTATTGACTGCAATATTCTCAATGAATATTTTGTAAATAGCGTCACCACCCCACCCATCAATTTTGCCTCTGATGCAGAAGCATTGCTCACTTGTGCAAAACAGACAAGAAGTGAGAAGTTCACTTGGACCAGACTCACATTAAACGATATTCATAAGTCAATAAACAAATTAAGTAATTCCAAAACAGAAGATTATTATGGACTCAGTAATCTCATCATTAAATGTATAGCAAAAGAAATTGAAATGCCATTTCTCTCACTATCAGAGTACTTGATGGAGGAATATTCCCTGACTGTCTTAAGCTCACAGTTACATTGCCTGTGTATAAAAAAGGTGAAAGAAACCTCCCAAATAACTACAGACCCATTTCAATAGTACCAATCATATCCAAGTTAGTAGAAAATTGTGTGCATAACCAGATGTACAGGTATTTTGAAACCAACAAAATTTTGAATGAACAACAGTTTGGCTACAGATCACACCTATCAACTGTAAAAGCAATAGAAGCTTTGGTAAGTAATGTTTATGAAGGGTATGAAAAAAGGGTATCAATGTCTGGAACACTTATTGACCTAAGTAAAGCTTTTGACTCGGTGTCACATGACATACTCACCAAAAAGTTAAAATACTATGGCATTGAAGATGACACACTCCGACTATTCAGATCTTATCTAAGCAATAGGTTACAACTTGTATATGCAAATAAGCAGAGGTCAGAAATACTCCCTATAGAAAGAGGAATACCCCAAGGCTCTGTTCTTGGACCTTTTCTGTTCATTGTCTATGTTAATGACTTCTTGAATTACATACCGTGTAAGAGCGTACTATATGCTGACAATATGACATTAATAAGTACAGGAGAGAACTTACAGAGTGTACTGGACAAAAATAGAGAAATGATGCAAATGGCTAATTACTGGTGTTAGGCTAACAAGCTGTGCATAAATCAAACAAAAACAGAAGAAATAATATTTAATCTCAAAGTAACTAAAAATGAAAACAAAACAGTGAAATTACTTGGACTAATCATAGACCAAAAGCTCTCATGGGAAGGACACACCAATTATCTATGTAGTAAACTAGCACGAGTACTTTTCTTATTGTATAAATTAAGAAACAGTGTGAGCAAGCAATTGCTACTCCACTCATACTATGCTTTTTTTCATTCCCAACTACAATATGGAATATTGCTTTGGGGTAACTCCCCAGGGGCTGAATGTATTTTCAGATGGCAGAAGAAAGCAATCAGGTGCACAGAGGGGTTAGCACCCAGAGAGTCCTGCAGAAATTATTTGAAATCTCTTGGTGTAATGACAGTGCCAAGCATGTACATATACTGTTGTTGTTGTTGTGGTCTTCAATCCTGAGACTGGTTTGATGCAGCTCTCCATGCTACTCTATCCTGTGCAAGCTTCTTCATCTCCCAGTACCTACTGCAGCCTATATCCTTCTGAATCTGCTTAGTGTATTCATCTCTTGGTCTCCCTCTACGATTTTTACCCTCCACACTGCCCACTAATGCTAAATTTGTGATCCCTTGATGCCTCAGAACATGTCCTACCAACTGGTCCCTTCTTCTAGTCAAGTTGTGCCACAAACTCCTCTTCTCCCCAATCCTATTCAATACTTCCTCATTAGTTATGTGATCTACCCATCTAATCTTCAGCATACTTCTGTAGCACCACATTTCAAAAGCTTCTATTCTCTTCTTGTCCAAACTATTTATCGTCCATGTTTCACTTCCATACATGGCTACATTCCATACAAATACTTTCAGAAATGACTTCCTGACACTTAAATCTATACTCGATGTTAACAAATTTCTCTTCTTCAGAAACGCTTTCCGTCCTATTGCCAGTCTACATTTTATATCCTCTCTACTTCAACCATCATCAGTTATTTTGCTCCCCAAATAGCAAAATTCCTTTACTACTTTAAGTGTCTCTTTTCCTAATCTAATTCCCTCACCATCACCCGACTTAATTTGACTACATTCCATTATCCTCGTTTTGCTTTTGTTGATGTTCATCTTATATTCTCCCTTCAAGACACCATCCATTCCGTTCAACTGCTCTTCCAAGACCTTTGCTGTCTCTGACAGAATTACAATGTCATCGGTGAACCTCAAAGTTTTTATTTCTTCTCCATGGATTTTAATACCTATTCGAATTTTTCTTTTGTTTCCTTCACTGGTTGCTCAATATACAGATTGAATAACATTGGGGATAGGCTACAACCCTGTCTCACTCCCTTCCCAACCACTGCTTCCCTTTCATGTCCCTCGACTCTTATAACTGCCATCTGGTTTCTGTACAATTATAAATAGCCCTTCGCTCCCTGTATTTTACCCCTGCCACCTTCAGAATTTGAAAGAGCGTATTCCAGTCAACTTTATCAAAAGCTTTCTCTAAGTCTACAAATGATAGAAATGTGGGTTTGCCTTTCCTTAATCTAGCGTCTAAGATAAGTTGTAGAGTCAGTATTGCCTCATGTGTTCCAATATTTCTGCGGAATCCAAACTGATCTTCCCCGAGGTCGGCTTCTACTAGTTTTTCCATTCGTCTGTAAAGAAACCGCATTAGTATTTTGCAGCTGTGACTTATTAAACTGATAGTTCGGTAATTTTCACATTTGTCAACACCTGATTTCTTTGGGATTGGAATAATTATATTCTTCTTGAAGTCTGAGGGTATTTCGCCTGTCTCATACACCTTGCTCACCAGATGCTAGAGTTTCGTCAGGACTGGCTCTCCCAAGGCTGCCAGCAGTTCTAATGGAATGTTGTCTGCTCCCAGGGCCTTGTTTCGACTCAGGTCTTTCAGTGCTCTGTCAAACTCTTCACGCAGTATCATATCTCCCATTTGATCTTCATCTCATCCTCTTCCCTTTCCATAATATTGTCCTCAAGTACATCACCCTTGTATAGACCCTCTATATACTCCTTCCACCTTTCTGCTTTCCCTTCTTTGCTTAGAACTGGGTTTCCATCTGAGCTTTTGATATTCATACAAGTCGTTCTCTTTTCTCTGAAGGTCTCTTTAATTTTCCTGTAGGCTGTATCTATTTTACCCCTAGTGAGATAAGCCTCTACATCCTTACATTTGTCCTCTAGCCATGCCTGCTTAGCCATTTTGCACTTCCTGTCGATCTCATTTTTGAGACGTTTGTATTCCTTTTTGCCTGCTTCATTTACTGCATTTTTATATTTTCTCCTTTCATCAATTAAATTCAGTATTTCCTCTGTCACCCAAGGATTTCTACTAGCCCTCGTCTTTTTACCTACTTCATCCTCTGCTGCCTTCACTACTACATCCCTCAAAGCTAACCATTCTTCTTCTAGTGTATTTCTTTCCCCCATTCCTGTCAATTGTTCCCTTATGCTCTCCCTGAAACTCTGTACAACCTCTGGTTCTTTCAGTTTATCTCTTTGAATTCCCACCTTTTTGCAGTTTCTTCAGTTTTAATCTACAGGTCACAACCAATAGATTGTGGTCAGAATCCACATCTGTCCCTGGAAATGTCTTACAATTTAAAACCTGGTTCCTAAATCTCTGTCTTACCATTATATAACCTATCTGAAACCTGTCAGTATCTCCAGGCTCCTTCCATGTATACAACCTTCTTTCTTGATTCTTGAACCAAGTGTTAGCTATGATTAAGTTGTGCTCTGTGCAAAATTCTACCAGGCGGCTTCCTCTTTCATTTCTTACCCCCAATCCATATTCACCTACTACGTTTCCTTCTCTCCCTTTTCCTACTGCCAAATTCCAGTCACTCATGACCATTAAATTTTCGTCTCCCTTCACAATCTGGATAATTTCTTTTATTTCATCATAAATTTCTTCAATTTCTTCGTCATCTGCAGAGCTAGTTGGCATATAAACTTGTACTACTGCAGTAGGCATTGGCTTCGTATCTATCTTGACCACAATAATGTGTTCACTATGCTGTTTGTAGTAGCTTACCCACATTCCTATTTTCCTATTCATTATTAAACCTACTCCTGCATTACCCCTGTTTGATTTTGTGTTTATAACCCTGTATTCTCCTGACCAAAAGTCTTGTTCCTCCTGCCACCGAACTTCACTAATTCCCACTATATCTAACTTTAACCTATCCATTTCCCTTTTTAAATTTTCTAACCTACCTGCCTGATTAAGGGATCTGACATTCCATGCTCAGATCCGTAGAACGCCAGTTTTCTTTCTCCTGATAACGACATCCTCTTGAGTAGTCCCCGCCCGGCGATCCGAATGGGGGACTATTTTACCTCCGCAATATTTTACCCAAGAGGACGCCATCATCATTTAAACATACAGTAAAGCTGCATGCCCTCGGGAAAAATTACGGCCATACTTTCCCCTTGCTTTCAGCCGTTCGCAGTACCAGCACAGCAAGGCCGTTTTGGTTAGTGTTACAAGGCCAGATCAGTCAATCATCCAGACTGTTGCCCTTGCAACTACTGAAAAGGCTGCTGCCCCTCTTCAGGAACCACACGTTTGTCTGGCCTCTCAACAGATACCCCTCCGTTGTGGTTGCACCTACGGTACAGCTATCTGTGTCGCTGAGGCACACAAGCCTCCCCACCAACGGCAAGGTCCAGGGTTCATGGTGGGGAGGGGGGGGGGGGGGGGGGGGGGGGAGGGTACATATATAACTGTCTAATATATGCCAGAGAAAATCTGAAAAAATTGAACATGAGATGTGATGTGCATGCACACAGTACAAGAAACAGTCACCTGCTGGACTTGCCTTCCACAAGACTTGCTGTAGTCCATAATAACTATAAGTACTTATGCATAAAATTTTTCAGTAAGTTACCATGCTCAGCTCGTACAGTACCACTAAATAAATATAAGAATACATTCCAAACCTGGCTAAAAAACAACAAATTCTATACAACTGAAGAATTCTTAGAAACTAATCATCAAAATATATGTTTTACCTAAGTTATGAAGAAAATGTTTTGATATTATATAAGCTAGTTATTTACTGTGATTCTTTGCTTATGTATGTATTTAATTACTGTATAAAACATTGTTTTACATAATGCTGAAGAAAAGGTCTTTAATTCCTTTTCTCCCCTTTCTGTAACTATTTGAATATTGTACTGAAACTAAAACCCTCTGTAAACTTTGATGAAGCCAATTGTATGTAAAATACTGAAATACTAATAAACATATTCTATTCTATTCTGAAGAAGATTCAAGAGAGAGGTGAGAGAGGATGACATTTCTGCTCATTCAATTATGTACTTCCTATCTCTATCACTGGGCCAGTCTACATCTTTGATTTTGATTTTTTGGTACGTGGAGGCTTTGGAGCCACAACTATAGAAGTGGTAGTGTATTGTATTTTTTATTGGTCCTGTTGTCTACATAGCAGCTTATACATAAGACATTGGACAAGTCAAGTTATAAATACACAGGCTGAAAGTCATTTCAAGGCATACATATTTAAGGTTACAGTAATACACTTTACACGTAAGTATTTATATAACACATTTCATAAATTTAAATATTCTTCAATGGAGTAAAAGCAGTGATGCTGTAAATATGACTTTAGAGATTTTCCAAATGTATTGACCTCAGTGATAGCTTTTATGTTTTCAGGAAGTTTGTTATAAAGCTTAACTCCCATGTGAAAAGTACCTTTTTGGCACAGTGCTGTGCTGATTTGAGTCATATGTAAGTTTCTGTTTTGTCTGGTAAAGTGATCATGTATATCACAGTTTTTTTGCAGTCTCCAGTCCTTGCCTATTACATTTAATTTAAAGAACAAAAGGGTTTCCATAATGTATACTCATGGTAATGGAGGAATACCAGATTTCTTGAACAGGGGTTTACAAGAGTCTCTAGGCTTGCACCCAAACAAGATTCTAATGGCCCTTTTTTGTAGTTTAAAAGTGCTATTAGCTGTTTTAGAGTTTCCCCAGAAGGTGACCCCATATCTAAGACGAGAATGAAAGTATGCATGATACGCATTCAGTACTGTTTTCTCACTACAGCATGATTTTAATGAACAAAGAAGGGAACATGTTTTGCTCAGTTCTGCATTGAGATATTCAATATGCTTATTCCATCTGATGTTACTCTGTAGCCAAAGTCCTAAGAATTTGGTTTCAGTATTGTTACCAACTGGTTCGTCATTGATAGAGACTGATGGGATAAACATGTCTTTGTTAGGAACATTGTGGAATTTTTTAGCAATGGTTTTCGTACTGTTTATTACAAGCTGATTACTCTGTGCCCAGCTGCTAAGTTGTTTCGTGACTGTGTTTACTGTCTGCTGTAACTGTTCGTCGTCGTCTCCTTTTAGTAGAATCGTGGTGTCATCTGCAAATATGATTGTTTTGTGTGCATCAACATTTAAGCAGCACCAGACTGTGGACCAGACTGAATCTTTGGAGAGGAACCAAGAACCAGCAGCTAATTGCCTTTTCTGTAGTTCTGGGTGGAGGGACGGGCTTCAAATTAAACGCAGTTGCACAAGTGCATTGACAAACATAGATACTAGTGCTGGCACTATCAACTTCCATTTGTGTAGCAGCATCAGTTTTCTGGACTGGCTGTTCGAGAATGGAGGCAAAAGAGTCAGCGAACACGGGCAGCTGGATGGCCTTGTATAACTTATTGACTCGATCATATGGGATGCTATGTCATTTTTATCTCCTGGATCTTCCATTCTTCAAGGAAAACAATGCAGCCCCTATTCCAGACAGGGTGATCCTCGAGCAGTTGTCACATTTTGGAGGGGATGAACAACCAACTCTGTAATGGGCAGTTCTACTGCATTTGTGACAAGTGGCTTCTCCCTTACAAACAAGAGTGGAGTGCCCAAAATTCTGGCATTTAAAAAAGGGTATTGGGTTGGAGAAATAAGGCCACATGATTAGGTGAATGAAGCCTTGTTTGACATGCTCTGCAAGTTTGGTGTCGTTAAATTTGAGAACAAAAGAGTCTGATTTGTTAAGATTGCCATCCACCATTGTCATGACGTTTTGCACATCAGGTGCCTTCTTTTGACCACTCAGTTTCCAGTTCCTCTTTGGAAATATTGGCCAGATCTCTGCAAATCATGACGTGTTGTGCAATTCAGTTTTGAGTGCATACTCACCAAGTCATTGAGTTTTCAGGAGGTTCTTTACTTGTTAGAAACTAGACGTTTCTACCAACAGGGTCACATTTTGCAAGTGCCTGATAGATTTTAAGGTTCCAGCAATGCCCTCTAAACCTTTTTTAATGTAGAATGGTGAAACTTTTTGAAGCTGCCCTCTTTCCATTTAATTATCAGAACCGCATTCTGACAACCAGAATGCATTCTATCACTATTAACCTAGGCTGTAGGACTGGCTACCCGAGCCCTCTTGTTAGACATAGTATTGGTACCTACCAGCCACCCACCCATTCTACTGGGAGGAGTAAGAGAAAATTTTTAGGGTTCAGTATCAGGCCCATGAAAAGCTGGCGAAACAACAGTCTGCTTAGGCAGAGCCCCACATACCAGATAAGCCTTATACAACTGAGGGGCACCAAATTATCCAGATAATGACTGTTCCTCCTTAACAGCCATGCATCTCCTCAGTTCACAGCACAGCCTGAGACTGAAGGCTGTTTTACGGAGGTTTTTACCATCCTTGAGATCCAGGAAGTCAAGCCAAGATCCCCACTCCCTGTGACGCGCAACATTCTACCACCATGCCGCATGGTGTTCGCTGAAGATGCCAAGAGCTTACGGTGACAAAAGACTGGCAGTAATCTCTAGTCTACTGTTAAATTCTGCAATTGTTTTCCTTTGTCTCAGCCAATACCTTCTCAAAATTAATGCGTTGAGCTTTGATACTCTTATTGATCTGCTTGACGTGTTTTCAAATCTACAAGGGTTGAATGAAAAGCAATGCTGCCACCTTCGTTAATTGGGTTTGGATAGAAAAATTTTAATAAATCACATACAGAAATAATCCTTAGAATGTGATCTTTAATCACCAATATCCATATACCAGCCAATTGGATACATTTCTGCCAATAATGAACAAGTTTTCTGAAACTGTCATGGAAGAAGCTGACACACTGTTTCCACAACCACAGTCTCACAGTTCTCTCAATGTCTTCATCAGAAGCATAATGATGTCCCTGCAGATCGTCTTTCATTATCGGGAACAGAAGTCAAACGGTGCTAAATCTGGACTGTATGGAGGATGGCGTATGGTGATGAGATTCAGTCTCTGAAGTTCTGCTGTGGTGGCATGTGAAGTGTATGGTTTGGCATTGTCATGCTGCAGGAAAACATTTCCCTTTTCCTTTTGGACCCTTGTTAGCCGTTATTTCAGAGTTTGCAGCATTGCGATGTAACGCTCTGAATTTATTGTTGTTCCACAATCAGTGAAATCAAAACGGATGACACCATCTGCATCCCAGAATACTGTGGCCATGATTTTTCCAGCTGAAGGCTGCGTCTTGAATTTCTTTTACTGGGGCGAGTCTTTGTGTTGATATTCCATAGACTTACGTTTCATCTCTGGGTCGTAATGGTGTATCCACATTTCATGTCCTGTCACAATTGAATGGAGAAAGGCATCACCTTCATTCTCGTACTGTGAGAGGAGTTCCTGGCAAACTTCAAGTTTGTGCGCTTTCATTTCAGGATTCATCATCTGGGGTACCCATCATGCACAGATCTTCCGATAGCCAAGAAAAGCAATAATGTGACACACATGTTATTGTGAAATGCTGATTGTGCTTGAAATTTCTCCCTGAGTGATACTACAATCATCCTGAATCAAACAGTCAACACTTTGCTGGTTAAACTCGGTGGTTGCTGTCACAGGACGTCCAACTTTTTGTTTGTCATGCAGGTCATATGTCCCCGCCTCAACATCTCTAATCTTGCTCGCCCAACAACACAGTACTCACATAAAAAACTGCTTTCATTCTCTGATGAATCTCCTTGGGGGTGACATCTTCTGCTGTCAAGAATTCAAAGACTGCATGTTGCTTAAGTCACATTGACCGACTGTCTGCACAGGGTTCCGTACTTCACATTGAAACAACACAACCATTCAATGATAACACTTCCCGCCAGTTGGAACTCTAGAGAAGAGGCTATGGAACAAGCCAGTACCTGCCACATACCAATTCTGCCAACTGTTGAAGAGTTACGAAAGTGGAGGCATTACTTTTCAGTTAACCCTTGTATATTATAACATTCTAACTGTTTAAATGTAGCATTTACCTCAGCTACGTCTTTAAATATTTCCTCCATTTTTAAAGTTTTTACAAGCACACAGTCATAGTGAGAATAAGTTCATAATTAATATCAGTCTTCTCTCAATTATTACAGTACTTTGACAACTTTGTCAAACAAAACCAATAAACTCTGATTGTCAAACATACCACTAGATTTATAACAATGCTATCTCTCTCTCTCTCTCTCTCTCTCTCTCTCTCTCTCTCTCTCTCTCTCCCGCAAACGCAACTTGCACACATGTCTACAGTCTCAGAGAGCTGAAACTACACTCACTAGATTTCTGTGTCACGATGCCTACAGGAAGCTGGCTCGATGTGATGGGTGAACTGCATTGCTGTAAGTGGGTGCGCAGATGTAGCTGCTGTTGCTGTAGGTTGATAAGCAGTGGAAATGATTATTGTCAGCTGCTGTGGCATTGTTGTGGGTTTGATGACCAATTGTAGCCCTTAGAAGCTGCAGTTGACAGTATTCTGACAAGTGGACTTTTTAAAATTCTTCTTCATTGCATTTGTTGGCAATGGATTTAATAACTGCTCATTAACAACTCAATTATTTTTAACTCCTTTTTTAAATGCATTACTGGTAACAGCTAGTGCACTGTGAGTTATCTCAACTGTTCACTCTGTTGCTAAAGACAATAGCTCTATTTATTGATGAAATCTTTTTATCAAAAAGTGTTAATTTTTTCTTGCTTTGTATATAATGTGTTGTTCTTATTCAAATTTTGTTAACTTTCCAGCTCAGAAGTTTTCTGGGTCCTGTCACTGAGAACACCAGAATGAAGTGTTCTCTGAAATATACGTAGGTTTGAACAAAATTTATTATTTCCATTACTTGTACATAATGCACTGTATCTTCTTGGTTAGCTTTGCTTCTGAACCATGTCTTTTCTTCATACATTGACTTCAACTCTTCTGCAGCTTCTTCTGTGCAGGCAGCTGTTAAGCTTTCTCAAATGAAGTTTTCTAAATGATCGGAAGTGTTTTTCCAGAAATACACATATAGTGACCCTTTGTTTACAGCCAGGAAACACTTAAATGCTTCAAACTTCCACATGCATTAGAGTATTACCTGTGTCCTGTTTGAAATGAATCACACTTGAGTTCAATAATGATAGCTAATAACTTATTGTCTCCTAAGGATCCATGGTGATGGATAAAAAATGCATAAAAATACGTCTCAATCACACGATTGCAGTCTCAGGCAACTGAAACCACGTAGAAGGAAACACAGTGGTTGTAGCTTAGCTTGTAGATCACGACTGATTTCACAAGCAGCCTGGCCTTTGATGGCATAGGTGACACTTGTGACTAGATTGGAGTAGGTGGTTGTAGGTGGATGTAGGGGACAGGTCTTGCATCTAGGTCTATTAGAGGGATATGAGCCATGAGGCAAAGGATTTGGAGCAGGGGTTGCATAGGAATGGATGAGGATATTGCGTAGGTTAACTTTCCGGAATTTCTTAAACTCAAACCTTGCCTTACCATCATTCCCCAAAGTGAGTGCAGTATGTTGGAGCTGAGAGAATTCAAATGTGAGCAAATTGTTTGTGTTCATACGGTGGGTGCTTCTGTAACCAAGGGAGCTGAAGTGTTTGGTGTTTTCAAAAGGTACCATGTCAAAGATTTATTATGCATACGGGAAAGCTGAAAAACATCATCCGCTAAGTCACAACTCGGGCAAAAGTGCCACTGTATTAAGTTTGGCAGTGTGTTGTGTTTTCGATGTTTCCTTATTTTCATCCAGTCCTTGCAGTTTTTCTGTGTTGTTATTACATAAAAATGAAAAAAGGAAGTATTTTGTATTATGTAACAAAAAGATACTGAAAGAAGAAATAATGTAACTTACAGGTGATTCAAAATTCAAAACGAATTATTGCTCCAGAATTTTTTAATGTCATGTTGTTCAGTACAAAATTACTGCCATTTTAATGACAGTCTGTATTAGAAAATATTGTAAAAAATTATAATGCAAAAAATATTGCTTTCATCTGGATTTTTTTATCAGATTATAACATCTTCTGTTAACAACTGTAGGCAAATTCAGGCTTTCTCGCCTATACTCTTCAAGAAGACTTCTGCTTCCTCAATCTGTTTAGTCATTCTTTCCTTCTGGGCTGATGAAACTGACTGACGGAACTTTTCTTTAGTGGCTGCAATAAATGTTCGATAGCCTGTCACGTTATGGAACACTCTAACATGTCTCTCCCCAGCTGTGAGTACATACTTTCCAAGTGAGTCAAATAGTACTGCAGTTATTGGGCCTGAAAACATTAAGTAAAGTTAAAATCAAACACTGGAAAATCCAGGTTGGACTGTCAACAACTATGGAATGAGTACTTTGCTACTCACCGTAAATGTGACACATTGAGTTGCAGATAGGCACAACAAACAGACTTCAAATTAAGCTTTTGGTCAAAGCCCTCACCATAAAAGAAAAACACGCATGCAGTCAAACAAGCAAGCTCACCTCACACACACTTAATGTTTAACAGTCCTTTCGTTGATCCTGTCTGCAACTTAATGTGTCATCTTTACAGTGAGTAACAATCTATACTTTCCATAACTGTTGTTTAAGTAAAGTTATAAATTCAAAATATCGAAGTAAAAATTATTATAAACAGTATAACAAACAGAAGATGGTAATCTATTTCTTAGCTCTGCAAACAGGAACAACTAGAATTGGGCTGACAATTGCACAAATTAACACACCAAAATTGGATTTATATGTTTTGGAATTCTTTTTAGTAAGTGGTGCTTGGAAACAGAAAACTGGGAGAAGAACAGTAAAGATGTTTCAGTTATCAATGAAATGAAAATGCACTCTAAATCCCAAGTAATAGGAAAACACATGGTGCAAAGACAGGAACTTGAGGTAACAATGAGCTTTAATGGGCAAGATGTAAATTCCAGAACACTAACAATGAGCTACAGGTAACCAATGAGTAAAAAAAAATATGCAAAAGTCTCAAGGTGCTGATGCTGACAAAATATAAAAGAAGAAGGGGAAAACAAAGAAGGTAGGGGAGCGAAAGTGAATAAAAATAATAAACAACTACATACAGATCTCAAAATATAAAAGCTTGTCTGGTTTTAATAGTGTATACAATAGAGTACAAAAGAGTTATTCCCATATAATAAGCCCTGTCTTATCTGAAATATATAATGCATCACCAACTCAATGTTAGCACTGAATAGGGGATCATGGAGGAATTTTATAAGGAGGACTATGCTCCAGACTGAACGGTGAAAGGCATAATCAGTCTTAAATGTTGATGATGAAGATCACCAACTCAAGACATTTTTCCAAAGATACTGAAATACGTTATCGTCAAACCTCTCCAAAAGAAACATACACATATAGATGTCAATAACTACCAACCTGTTTCACTGCTGACTTTATTTTCCAACATTTTTGAAAAGTGATTTATTCTAGAGCAGCATCTAACCTAAACAACAATAATATCCTCAGCAAATCACAGTTTGGAATTCAGAGGAGTTGTGCTACCAAGAATGCCATTTACATGTTCACTCACCAAATTTTACAAGCATTAAATAATAAAACATCAACAGTTGGTGTTTTCTATGACCTATCTAAAGCATTTGTTTTTGTGAATCACAATATTCATCATGAAGAATTGCATTTTTATGGGACTGATGATATAGTCAAAAAGTGGATAATGTCATATCTAGCCAAAAAATTACAGAAATTTGTACTTAGTAATTCAACCAATGCACTCCACGGAAATTTTTATGACTGGGGAGAAATCACATATGGGTTTCCCCAAGACTGACTCTTAGGTCCACTATTATTCAGCATATACGTAAATGATATTCTGTCTTAGATGGCACTAGTATTTTAATAATATAAGCATCATAGAGTAACAGAAGAAATAGTACAATGTTCGTAAAAGTATCATCGAGTAGTTTTCCATGAATGGTCTCGCCCTCAATTATCTATAGGTACTAAACCAATGATGAGAATAACACGCTGTGAGAGAATAAAAATAGGGTGGAAACTTCAAAATTCTTAGATGTTCATACTGATGAGAATGTAAAATCGAAAATGCACATTTTGGGACTCCTAAAACATCTCAATTCAGCCACATTTGAACTAAGAATCACTGAAAATCTTGTGGAAAGACAAATCAGTAAGGTGACATATTTTGCATATTTTCATTCAATAATGTCATATGGTATTATGATCAGTGGTAACACAACTTTAAGAAAGAAAGTTTTCATTGTTGAAAAACATGCTGTATGAGTAATATGTGGTGCACACCACAATCATCTTGTAGACATCCGTTTAAGGGGTTGGGCATTCTGACTACTGCTTCACAATATATTTATTCCTTCATGAAGTTTGTTGTAAATAACTCACTGCAGTTCAGAAGGAACAATGATGTACATAATTACGATACCAGAAGGAAAAATAACGTCCATTCCTACACATTTAGGTTCTCTTTAGTGCAAAAAGGGGTGCATAACACTGCAACAAAAATTTTTGATAACTTACTCAGTGACATAAAATGTCTGACAGATAGCAAAGTAAAATTTGAAAACAAACTAAAAAGGTTTCTCCTTGACAATTCATTCTATTCCGTAGAAAAATTTCTATTACTATAACTTGTAAGAGGTGGTGGATACAAATTACTAACTCACATCTGTAGAATAAAAAAAATTATAAATGTTCAACATGCAGCCATATTTAAAAATTAAGTTGTGATGTGTATGTAAAATGACTAATTCCACATAATTATGATTTATCATATAAATGATCCATGGACATGAAGCTAATTAACTGATGATAAATTTGCACAATTTTCTTTTTCTGGTAATCTTCAGGCTCTCTCTTACTAGCCCTTGCCACTTTATCACCAGAAAGTACAGTAATTTATGATGCTTTACTACTACTTATTCCCTCTCTAACATACTGCTTCCCCTGGAACTCTTTATTAGCATTCTGGAATTTATGCCTGCTGTTGCAATTCTCCTGTAGCATTTTATTAGTCCAACAGCTTGCTTGAAATTAATTATGATTATAATGAAGTAGGCCTACACAGAAACTAAGAGTTACCAAAAAGTACTATATAAAAAATAAATTAATGGTATTCCCAGTTAAATCATAAACTTCTGTACCTGTATAAATGTTCTCTATTATTTTGTCACATTTTCCTGATAGAGCAGAATAGAACATTAGCTTGTTGTTGCTGGCAATAGCAATTACATCGCCATTTGGTGACAAGGCCAAACGAGCAGGGACATTTTCATGTTTATAATTGCCTGTCATTAACAAGTGAGGGTCTTCTCCTTTCTTGTACTCAACTGAAAAATAAAATAAAAAAATTATTGAAAAACAAAACCAAAGTAATACAATTGCAGACAAAATCCTAAAATGTTGAGATGTATCCCCTTTCATCATTTACTAATCTTATTTTCTTCCAATAGACAATTTTTATGTAGCCTCAAACAGATACATGCACCCCTGAAATTACATCTATATGCCTAATTTACGGTTTGGAATATGTTGCCCTATGAGGTGGATCTCCAATGCAAAGTTATGCATGAATAACATTCAGAAATAGTGTAAGGTAAGAGAAGTGCAAAATATTAACACTCACACTTATATGTATCTATACATATTTAATAAAAAGTATAAACACTATAGTTTACTTACCAAACCACAGTGGCCTTCAAAGTTTCATCCTACAAGGTCTGACTCAATGAATATCTTACAGTTTACATGGCATTTTAATGTAACATAGCTCAACCTTACTTAGCCAGACTTCCTTATATTATGTTAAGTTGCAGATTTTATTGGACCATTACAATCATTCGCATGCATTTTATGGATTTTTCTGAAATTATTCAACATATTTTAAGTCTGGGTTAAAGGCCAGAAACATTATGATCGACACATTAACTGTCCACGAGTGAGTCTCCATTAACTTCCTTACCATCCTTGCCTATTCTTCAAGTTTTATGTTCTGAGTGAATGTAAGATTATTCCATATAGGCCTACCTCTATTTTGCCACCTCATTGTGCGTCACAGAAGGAACTTCTCGTATCACTCCTATTTCCCCCTTTCCTACTTGACTAGTGAATACTGTGCAGAAAGAATGACTGTTTGCAAGCCTCCATATCGGGCCATATGAAATTGAGATTGTGTTAGGCTACTTATCCGTTGTGTGTTACAGAATGAATGTGCTTACAAACAACAACAGAGTTTTGTGCAAATCTTTTATGAGCCACAAATAGGAGTTATACAACCAACACACAAAATAATGTAAAATATCAATACTTATTGTGGTTTTGTAAAGTATGACTCCTCACAGTCTAGCTGTTTTTTTTTTTTTTTTTTTTTTTTTTGACAGATCATCACTTGCTGCAGAAGATTTGTAGTACTGTTCTGCTTTCACTATAATTTTCACATTTCTCATTTCACTGTCAGAACTATCTCAGTCTTCTAATTTTCACACTATTCTTGTATGAAAACTGCCTCATAGTTAAAAGAGAACTTGGGTTGCAACTAGCACTGCTTCAAGTATCAATTTATTTCTTCTTGCCCGATTAAAATACTACATAAAAATGATTAAGAAAAAGCTTCAATGAAAAAAATCTTGCCCAGTACAGTAATTCCTGAGTTGCACCCAATGCTCACAACTTGAATATAGCCCAAACGAACACTTATTACTTATCATGCCTCCCTTCTATTCTTGCTACCTTAGTGTGTTGTTCTCTCTATTGCTATATTTTTCTCCATTTGTTTTAAACAATTATCAAGCTTTAACATTTTCTACTCTTTTCTTCACCTATCACAAGCTGCTATTTTTCATGTTTTCTACTCTTTCTTGTCAATTTTAAAATTTTTTTTAATTTACTTAAAATTTATTCACTGTATTTCTTTACGACTTCCATGTCTTTACAATTACAAATTTATTTCCATTCACCCCTCTCATCAAAAGATTTAATTTACCTTCCCCTTGTACCTGTACATCTATTCATTCTCTATATACTTTTGTCACATTTTCCTTTTTTTCTCCTTCTTTCCTCATAATTCATAGCCTTTTACAAAGAAAGATGAGATCCTGAAAATGGATGTTAGGGTGTTATATTTTATGTTTGGACTAGACAGATTACAATGACCCACCTTCTGATATTCGAGATACTCACCACACTTTTAACTCACACAATCAATATATAAAATCTGCACATTGCTTGGTAGAGGTTACTTTGTGCCAGCTTTAGCCATTTCCTGCAGTTTTCTGTTTGTGCATGGAGCAAAGCAAAGTGGCTGTCTTTGTGCGTCTATGTTGTTGTTGTTGTTGTGCTGGTGGTGGTGGTCTTCAGACCATAGACTGGTTTGATGCAGCTCTCCATGCTACTCTATCCTGTGCAAGTTCCTTTATCTCCCAGTACCTACTGCAACCTACATCCTTCTGAATCTGTTTAGTGTATTCAACTCTTGGTCTCCCTCTACGAGTTTTACCCTCATCGTTGCCCTCCAATACTAAATTGGTGATCCCTTGATGCCTCAGAACATGTCCTACCATCCGATCCCTTCTTCTAATCAAAGTGTGCTACAAATTTCTCTTATCTCTACTTCTATTCAATACCTCCTCATTAGTTATAAGATCTACCCATCTAATCTTCAGCATTCTTCCGTAGCACAACATTTCAAAAGCTTCTATTCTCTTCTTGTCTAAACAATTTATCGTCCACGTTACACTTTCGTACATGTCCACACTCCATAAAAATACTTTCAGGAATGACTTCCTGACACTTAAATTTATACTCAATGTTAACAAATTTCTCTTCTTCTTTCCTTGCCATTGCCAGTCTACATTCTATATCCTCTCTACTTCGACCATCATCAGTTATTTTGCTCCCCAAATAGCAAAACTCCGTTACTACTTTAAGTGTCTCTTTTCCTAATCTAATTCTCTCAGCATCACCCAACTTAATTTGACTACATGCCATTATCCTTGTTTTGCTTTTGTTGATGTTCATCTTATATGCTCCTTTCAAGACACTGTCCATTCCATTCCATTCCATTGCTCTTCCAGGTCCTTTGCTGTCTCTGACAGAATTATAATGTCATCAGTGAACCTCAAAGTTTTTATTTCTTCTCCACGGATTTTAATTCCTGCTCCGAATTTTTCTTTTGTTTCCTTTACTGGTTGCCCAATATACAGATTGAATAACATCGGGGATAGGCTACAACCCTGTCTCATTCCCTTCCCAACCACTGCTTCCCTTTCATGCCCCTCAACTCTTATAACTACCATCTGGCTACTGTACAAATTGTAAATAGCCTTTTGCTCCCTGTATTTTACCCCTGTCACCTTCAGAATTTGCAAGATAGTATTTGAGTCAACATCGTCAAAAGCTTTCTCTAAGTCTACAAATGCTAGAAATGTAGGTTTGCCTTTCCTTAATCTGTTTTCTAAGATAAGTTGTAGGGTGCAGTGTTGCCAGACGTGTTCCAACATTCTACGGAATCCACACTCATCTTCCCCGGGGGCGGATCCTACCAATATTTCCATTTGTCTGTAAAGAATTCATGTTAGTATTTTGCAGCTGTGGCTTATTAAACTGATAGTTCAGTAATTTTCACATCTGTCAACACCTGCTTTCTTTGGGATTGGAATTAATATATTCTTTTTGAAGTCTGAGGGTATTTTGCCTGTCTCATACATCTTGCTCACCAGACGGTAGAGTTTTGTCAGGACTGGCTCTCCCAAGCCTGTCAGTAGTTCTAATGGAATGTGTTCTACTCCGGAGGCCTTGTTTCCACTCAGGTCTTTCAGTGCTCTGTCAAACAATACACGCAGTATCATATCTCCCATTTCATCTTCGTCTACATCCTCTTCCCTTTCCATAATATTGTCCTCAAGTACATCGCCCTTGTATAGACCCTCTACATACTCCTTCCACCTTTCTGCTTTCCCTTCTTTGCTTAGAACTGGGTTTCCATCAAAGCTCTTGATATTCATGCAAGTGGTTCTCCTTTCTCCAACGGTCTCTTTAATTTTCCTGTAGGCAGTATCTATCTTACCCCTAGTGAGATAAGCCTCTACATCCTTACATTTGTCCTCTAGCTATCCCTGCTTAGCCATTTTGCACTTCCTGTCGATCTCATTTTTGAGACGTTTGTATTCCTTTTTGCCGGCTTCATTTACTCCATTTTTATATTTTCTCCTTTCATCAATTAAATTCAATATTTCTTCTGTTACCCAAGGATTTCTACTAGCCCTCGTCTTTTTACCTACTTGATCCTCTGCTGCCTTCACTATTTCATTCCTCAAAGCTACCCATTCTTCTTCTACAGTATTTCTTTCCCCCATTCCTGTCAATCGTTCCCTAATGCTCTCCCTGAAACTCTCTGCAACCTTTGGTTCTGTCAGTCTTCAGATCCCATCACCTTGCAGTTTATTCAGTTTTAATCTACAGTTCATAACTAATAGATTGTGGTCAGAGTCCACATCTGCCCCAGGAAATGTCTTACAATTTAAAACCTGGTTCCTAAATCTCTGTCTTACCATTCTACAATCTATCTGAAACCTTCCAGTATCTCCAGGACTCTTCCCTATATACAACCTTCTTCCATGATTCTTGAACCAAGTGTTAACTATGATTAAGTAATGCTCACTGCAAAATTCTACCAGGGGGCTTCCCCTTTCATTTCTTAGCCCCATTCCATATTCACCTACTACATTTCTTCTCTTCCTTTTCCTATGCCGGCCCAAGTGGCCGTGCGGCTCTAGGCGCTACAGTCTGGAACCGCGTGACCGCTACGGTTGCAGGTTTGAATCCTGCCTCGGGCATGGATGTGTGTGATGTCCTTAGGTTAGTTAGGTTTAAGTAGTTCTTAGTTCTAGGGGACTGATGACCTCAGTAGTTAAGTCCCATAGTGCTCAGAGCCATTTGAACCGTTTCCTACTATTGAATTCCAGTCACCCATGACTATTAAATTTTCGTCTCCCTTCACTATCTGAATGATTTCTTTTATCTCATCATACATTTCATCAATCTCTTCATCATCTGCAGAGCTAGTTGGCATATAAACTTGTACTACTGTGGTAGGCGTGGGCTTTGTATCTATCTTGGCCAAAATAATGTGTTCACTATGCTGTTTGTAGTAACTTACCCACACACCTATTTTTTTATCCATTATTATACCTACTCCTGCATTACCCCTATTTGATTTTGTATTTACAACCTTGTATTCACCTGACCAGAAGTCTTGTTCCTCCTGCCACCGAACTTCACTAATTATCACTACATCTAAATTTAACCTATCCATTTCCCTTTTTAATTTTTCTAACCTACCTGCCCGAGTAAGGGATCTGTCATTCCACGCTCCGATCTGTAGAACGGCAGTTTTCTTTCTCCTGACAACAATGTCGTCCTGAGTAGTCCCCGCCCGGAGATCCGAATGGGGGACTATTTTACCTCTGGAATATTTTACCCATGAGGATGCTATCATCATTTAACCATACAGTAAACCTTCATGCCCCCGGGAAAAATTATGGCTGTAGTTAACCCCTTGCTTGCAGCCGTGCGTCTATATCCACTCTAAACTCTTTCACCAATGTACCAGCTCTGACTCACTCTCTTTGACACCTCCCCTTTCATTTTTATCTTCCTTCATCTTTACTACAGGTGGATCCCTCTTATCCTGCGATCTGAGTTACATGTTTCCTGTTTAACCTTCAGCATACTCTTTTCTTCTCCCCAAGGAAGAAGCTATTAATCCTGAAAACTAGGATATGTGCCATCTTTACTTTCTTATTTGTCTGTTGGTAGTGCTACATATTTTCCCTCCTGAAGGTAAAAATTGGATAGAAATTCTGTCTCAAAATGCACCGGATGGTTACAATTAAAGTGAAACTACTCACGGAGGTCTAGCATGGGCTGTAGTCATTGTGTAGCACTGAAACTTGGTAGGTATGCTAATGCATTAATGTGGAACTGATTTACAGTGGATAAAATTAGCTCCAATTTTTTCCAGCAAGTGTCAATCCGGTGCTGTGAATGTAAGAATGACACGCAAACACATTTTGATATGTAATGGACTTGGTGTGGGATGTGAGCAGAAAAGATCAAACAAGTAAGAAAGGCATAATGTTGACACCGGAGACATCAAAGACATGCAGCATCCATGAAACAGTTGCTCACAGCTGTTCCGCAGGAATCTAAGCAACATGCTCCTGTATACTGGCCTTTAGATCAGGTAGAGACTGAGTATGCCCCTGGTAAAAGAGTTCATTTGGGTATCATCAGAGCCAAATGTCACATGGATTAAGTCCAGCTGATCTCGCAGGCCATGCATCTGAAAAACCTCTGAGGATAACATGTTCTTGTAAAGATGCATTAAGCAGATCTTTTACTGTGTGAGTAATATGAGGTGTTGCCACATCTTGCATGAAAACAGTGGTTTCCAAAAAGTTCTGCTCTTTCAAAGCAGGAATAACATGCTGTACAAGGTGGTCTCGGTAATGTGCAGATGTCACCTGACAGGTCTTCTGGGTTTATTCCCTTCTAGGAATGTACCAAGTATTAAGGCCCTTGTGAATCCACACCGAAGAGTCACATACGGTGAGTGTAATGGCTCTTTGTGCATAACATGTCATTTAACAGTACCCAAAATTTGGCAATGTATTCACTGCACCCTGTAGTGTAAAACGTGCCTTGTCACTCCACAGAATATTGCACAGCCACATGTCATCAACTTCTTCCCATGCCAACCAATGTAAAAATGGACAGCAAAACTTTCCTGTTGACCATGGGATGGACGATTCTTGAACACAGCATGAGCACTAGCGCCACCCAGGGCATATTATCCATGGTCAGTTACAGCAACAGAAGCATCAACAATAACTTCCACTGGGAAGGAAGCCTTCCGCTTCCAGGTACAACACCAAGCTCACCCGTGTGGACCAATTTCATTCTCATCTTCTTTACACCATTTAAAGACATTAGGCCTCTACTCTGACCCATCAGTCAGCAATATACTCTCCATGCAGCACTGTTACTGCTGCCATTCACATAAAACAGTTTTACTAACAGTGCATGCTCTCTCTTCTCCATACGCATACTGTTCACTCACGTTATTGCTTGTCAGTCCTGTCATATAAGCAGTGTACAGTGCCACATTTGCACCTGATGACTGAAACTGGAACATTGTTCTCCAGCATACACTGGTTCCACATTAACATATCTACAAGTTTTGTTGCCATACGATAACTATAGGCCTCACTGGACCTTCTTGAGTAGCTGCACTTTAATTATAACCAGCCAATATTGTTTTTCTCGATTTAACCTTCCTTTGATACAATTAATTACTAATCTCTCTTATTTTAGTCTCGCAATCAGGGTATTTATGCACTACTGAATTTACGCTGTCTCTGAATGACTAAAAAGTTAATGTGTGTGGACCTGTAAACCGGCAAAAGCTTCCAGTTTAGTCTGTGCCCTCCTACACCTTTCAGACTAGCACCCTACAATTCTCCCGTCTGACAACTGTTACGGAATTAAAATATTATTTGCTATTGCAGTTTTTTGAGACCTTTCTCTTCTTCCTCCACTTCTACAGTTCTTTGTTCATAGCTTTATGAGTACTCCTCAAAATTCCTAACATAAATATAACTAAATCAGTATTCAGTTGTCATGCTGTTCACATAGAAGTTCGTGCCTCAAAAAAATTCCATTACTAGAACATCTGTAAAATGCATTTATCAGACAGAACTTAGCACTTCCATTTATATATTGTGTATACATAAAGTTACATAAAATATGTAAACTAATTTTTTTATTTATGTCAACTCCATCTGTCCTTTCATTTATGATGTGCAAACTTAACTTAGTCTATATGTCATTTATAGTATGAAATGTAAATTGTTCAGGATAGTAGTGAAGAAGTATCAGTTATGGAGCAAATCTGAAAGATTTAAGTTCCACCTGAAAATAAAAGTTTTTCTGTAAGGAACATTATTTAGCAAGTGACAAACCTTTTTGCAAATACCAGCTCTTAATACTCACTGTTAGTGTCGTAGAGCTTCCAAGTGCCATCTTTTGAAACAGTTGCCATACGAGATGAATCTGCACTAAATCCAAAGTCATACACTCCAGAAGAGTGTCCTTGAAGTTCAAATGCTCGACTGACCTGGCTGAATTCTCCTGTCTTGCTAAAGCAAACTTCCCATACTTTCACATCTGGTGCAAATCCTACAAATGGAGGACACAGAAGAAAACAATGTGTTATTATAAGCTAATAATTTTGCAACAAGAATTTACTGTGTCCAGATAAACAAACATGCATTTTAACTGGGGTAAGGTGTAACCAAAGAAAGACATACAAATATTTTGACAGAATAAATTACTTTTGTAGCTCAAGTGGTACACAAAAACAGACAAATGCATATTACAAAGACTAAATTTTCCGTGGAAATACAAGAAATTATTGTACAAATAAAAATATCTACACAGTGTTCTGAGCTTTATATTCACCGTTCACTTCTATATCATGCTATAAAATGGAATATATTAGGGAGTGGCAGTAGGTCTGCACAGTCAACTAACAGAAATCAACTGTGTAGTATGGGATTAGTATTTCCCTTATGCAGGTTACTTATCCAGTAACGCAGTTCCCCCATCAAATTTCCTCTCTTCTACTGCGTAGTGTACTTTGAACTTCAAACCACAGTTTTGTATTTGGAAAAATCTGTAAGATTTTAAGTGGCAGAATTTTAATATACATCTTCAGGAAAAGTAAGTTATTTAGTGTCAGCTGGTGACAAGAAAAGATTATGGTATTACTGAATTTACTGGTGTGCTACATACTTCCTGAATCGCAACACAGTGCCATACGGGCTGTCATTGGTTGGATTAAAATGTCAATTTATTTTGTATCCACCACAACATTGCAGTAAAGTACAGCATTGTTGTCATTTTCAAATGTCTGTCTTTTGAATTGGGATGAAGCTGCTGTTGGATTCACTTTTTAGTTTGGAGTATAGTCCTCTTTTTTCTTAATTTTGTGCTGCATATTCACTTGGAGATGATGAGGCAAGAGACAATGTAGTACTGGCAAATGATAACAGGAATTTATTTATAACGCAAATGAATTACAGTATACAAGATTATGGTACAGGAGATATTGGGAGGTGAAGACCTCGCATTCATAAGCCTTCAACATTGACAAGCTACTGGAAAAATAATCTAAATAAACATAACAACATAGCAACAAAACCTCCATTAAGGTTTGCCTAGAATATATTTGATTTAAATTTAACTGCCACTCTACTTATATTTCACAAAATCACAACTTATGAATGAACCATAGTTCTTTGCATACACTCTACAGGGACAGCTACTTCTTAAATTGTTATTGCCACGCATTGTGTCGTGAATCTTGCAAGACACTTGCAGAGATTTCTACAATATTGTACATACCTGAAGCAACCACAAATCTTCCGCAAGGTGAAATTCTTGCACAATGGGTATTCATAAGGTATGTATCAACCTTGGCTAGTTGTTGTCCCTTAAGGTCCCAAATCAACAGATCAGTTTTGTTAGAACATGACATAATGTACTTTCCACTGCAAGCAATTCCCAGGCCAATAACAGCTTCTTCATGTAGCTGGAACAATAAATATTTTTCAGAAAATATTCCAACATGTATAGAAGTTATTTTTCCACATAGCAGGAATTGCCTTCTGTCAATGAATAACATAGTTCAAAACGAAAGCAACACCCTTATTGGATTTCATCGAGTGACTTGAGGACTTGGTTTGTTATTTATAGGAACCATATAAAACAAATCAGGATAATACACAATATGCAATGTGTCTGTATATGAGCCAAGAAGTGAAGACGATTTCATGAACCAACAGCACTTCTTGCATGTCCAAGAAATCACTTCATACTACAAATTAGCATGCACCCACACATATGCGCTATAACGGCTATTGATCACTGTTGATGATAAGTTACAAATGGTAGAAAAATATTTGTGATTAAAAAGGGCAACAAAATAATGATTAGAAACTACTTGAGCAGTCAGAAGAAAGCATTCAGTCCTGGGATGCGAAACGTAGTATTTCTCTGGCATAAACTTAGTTTCTTTATTGACCATGTGATAAGTTTGAGCTGTGGTATAAAGTGAGGAATGGGACGATCCCACCAGGATTCAACAATATTAATAAGTTATCAAAGTTACTACAAAATCAGAAAGTACTCTCTAATAAAAGTGAATTCTCGTTGACAAACAAAAGGTGAACAGGGCTGATATGAGCATAAGGAAAACAATGTGAAAACCATTCCACGAATTCAAAAGTAAATTCTTATCCGCCAGTTTTTATAATGACAGTGGAGTTGCAGAAAATAATACAACAGCCGAAATATAAAATTCTGCCCTCTGCAACTGTTTGGCAATTCAGTTCCTACTTTCACATGTCACACACATACTGAAGTAACAGATACATAAATGAGTGAGTGAGTGTGAAATTGGAAGTCTCATCAAATCACTTTACAGAAATGTCCCCTCTTCCAGTTACAGTTTACTGCACGAGATATGCAACACTTACGTTGTACTGTCTGCAATATGAATTAGATGATGATCTGTGTGATGTTCTCATAGGTACTAAACAAAACCTTGGGGAATATGAAACTCTTCCATGGTTTGTCTTTATGACTCTTAAGGTTACTAGACTGATTAGAATGAGGGTAAATTAGATGCCCGGCATCTGTCTTCCTACTTCATCAC